>NC_060121.1:377270885-378645051 GCF_021461395.2 Schistocerca americana
TAGATCGGTTACTGCTGCTACAATTACAAGTTGTCAAGATTTAAGTGAGTCTGAACGTGGTGTTATAGCCGGCGCACGAGCGATGAGACACAGCACCTTCCAGGTAACCATGAAGTGGGGATTTCCCGTACGACCATTTCGCGATTGTACCGTGAACACCAGGAATCCGGGAAAACATCCAATCTCCGACATCGCTGCGGCCGGAAAAAGATCCTGCATAAACGGGACCAACGGTGACTGAGGAGAATCGTTCAACGTGACAGAAGTGCAACCCTTCATCAAATTGCAATAGATTACAATGCTGGGCCATCAACAAGTGTCAGCGTGCGATCTATTCAATGAAGTATCATTGATATGGGCTTTCGGAGCCGAATGCCTACTAGTGTACCCTTGTTGATTGAAAGACACAAAGCTTCACGGCTCGCTTTGGCCCATAAACACTGACGTTTGACTGCTGATGACTGGAAACATGTTGCCTGGTCGGACGAGTCTCGTTTCAAATTGTATCGATCGGATGGACGTGTACGGGTATGCAGACATGATCCATGGAGCCTGCATGTCAACAGGGGACTGTTGCTGGTGAAGGCTCTGTAATGGTGTGGGACGTGTGCAGTTGGAGTGATATGGAACCCCTGACACGTCTAGACACGACTGACGGATGACACGTACGCAAGCATCCTGTCTGATCACCTGCGTCCATTCACGTTCATCGTGCATTCCGACGCACTTAGGCAACCATAGCAGGACAATGCGACACCCAACACGTCCAGAATTGCTACAGAGTGTCTTCAGGAACACTCTCCTGAGTTTAAACACTTTCGCTGGTCACCAAACTCCCCAGACATGAACATTATTGAACATGTCTGGGATGCCTTGCAACGTGTTGTACGGAAGAAATCTCCACCCTCTTAATCTTACTGATTTATGGACAGAGCTGCATGATTCATGGTGTCATTTCCCTCCAGCACTGCTTCAGACATTATTCGAGTCGATTCCACGTCGTGTTGCGGCACTTCTGCGCGCTTTCGGGGGCCCTACACGATATTAGTCAGGTGTACCTGTTTTTTTTTTTTTTTTTTTTTTATTTGGCTCTTCGGTGTAGAACCACATGAAGGAATGCGCAATAGGGACCGCCATAAATAGTTTCCGCCAGTTTATCTTCTTATTACAAGCAAGATAGTGTTTTCTGCAGCGTTTGTAAATACAGGGGCTGAACAAAAATGTGGATACACATTACTATGTCTAATACGGTGTAGGAAACCACTTGAAATTCAGACCAATCCAGTCGTCTCGGAATGGATAAATATTGGTTCTGGTTATCAAGGGAATCGTATTCCATTCTTCAGGCACAACAGTAGCAAGTTCAGTGGAAGTGGATAGCAGTAACGCACTCTTCTGTATGACGTAGACCTCTAAGGCCCAGTAACATTGAGATATGGTGATGCTGGTGGGCAGGTGCTCACAAAACCAGTCCTGATGCGAGCTGTTTCAGCACGCCCTCTGTCATCTTGGAATACAGTAAGACTAATGGGGAAAAATGTGCCATGTCATGGACCTGATCAGCCAGAATAGGCACATAATCCTTGCCAGTAAAGTGCCCTTGCAGGGTAATCATGTGACCCCCAAAATCGCGCGACAAGTTTCGCCAAATCATCACCGAATCGCCACCATGCTTCCCTCTTTGCACGTAAACTCAGGTTCAAGAATATACACATGATACTCCTTAAGACGATACAACACATAAATATCAACAAACATGGCACAAGAAATGAAGATAATGAGAATAAACAACCGTGAAAAATACCTAATACAAATGCAAGAAAACTTCCACATTCAGAAAGTCGTCGCTGAAAACAAAAATGTGATAAATGAGCAAACACACATCAGTACAGGCTCCCTACTACACTACTGAGGAACTGACAGGATAAAATCGTCCCTCTCACACAAGCAGCCACGAAAAAAGTTCTAGCCACTGAAGATACCTTGCAGAGAATACAAGGCGAAACACGTGTGGCACGAAAATTGTGTCTTATTCAGTTGTAGTCGGTCCAAAAAGTAAAAATTATCACGATGTCGTAAAACTCGACCAGAGGTTGGAAACAGCGCGAAACAAAACTCGTCCGATCGAACGACTAGCTTCCATGGATCGACAGTCCAGATTTTGTGGCTCCGGCACTAAGTTTTACTGCTGCGGGCTTCTGCATCACTGATGAGTGGTTTTGGAATTACAGGTCGCTCTGCAGTTCCCGGCTAAATCAGCTACCCTCGTATTGTTTTGGTGCTCCCAGGGTTCGTAAGTGTGACATTCATTTCTTCAATGACTTTTGCTACTACATTCCACTTATTTCTAATCACAATCCTCTTCAGTGACCGACTGCCACAATGACTCAACACGCACTTTCGTCAACGTTATGACGTAGTGGATGATTTTCCTCCTCTCACTGCATGCGTTATAAATCTTTGATACGGTACCTGCTAAAACGTCAAACACTTTTGCTCTCATGTTTTCCGGAGCGCCCATCATATGACCACCAATAATTTGTCCACCGTCCAATTCACTTAGCCTCGACATAATGCGGTAACGACTACACAGAAAACTGTTCTGATCACGACCGGCACTTGGAATGTATTGAGTGTATTTCACAGGTGTCAATCGTGGTCAGAGACAAAAGCGCAACCTGCAGGCTCGGTTAGGATCTGCATTTACGACCAAGTTTGCGTTTCTCACTGTGTTTCGATATTTATGCCCAACACGGGTGCTGATGACTGCGCAGTTGAGCGCCACACAAACCAAAAAATTGAAACACCAAAAAATTATTAATGTAGGGTTACTAGATTTTGGTTCTACAGTTTTCTAGCCAATGTATTTACGTAGTTAACATTCCAGGATCACAGGATAACGTAAGCGCGAGATAAGCCATTACATATGTGAAATGCTGGAATGCTGGAGCGTTAATAACTGGTATATGCGCCAGAAAGTTGAATGCAAGCATGCAAACGCGCATGCACTGTGTTGTACAAGTGCCGGACGTCAGTTTCTGGGGTGGATTTCCATGTCTGCTGCCCTTGCCAGGTCAATACTGGGACGGTTAATGCTGGCTGTGGATGACGCTGAAGTTGTCGTCCGATGATGTCCCATATGTGCTTTCTTGGAGCAGGCCAAGGCAACATGTGGCACTCTGTAGAGCATGTTGGGTTACAACAGTGGCATGTGGGCGAGCGTTATCCTGTTGGAAAACACACCATGGAATGCCGTTCATGAACAGCAGCATAACAGGTCGAATTAACAGACTGACGTACAAATTTGCAACCAGGATGCGTGAGACACGCACGAGAATGTTCCTGCTGTCTTACAATATAGGGATGCTACCTCTGGATCGCGAGGACCCGGTTCGATTCCAAGCCGGGTTGGGGATTTTCTCTGCCTGGGGAATGGGTGTTTGTGTTGTCCTCCTCATTCCATCATCATTCATGAAAAGTGGCGAGACTGGAATGTGTTCAGATTGGGAAAGTGTACGGGCGCTGATGACCGCGCAGTTGAGCGCCCCACAGACCAAACATCATCATCATCATCATCATCACGAAATAGCACCCCAGACCATAACTCCAGGTGTAGGGCCCAGTGTGTGTGTAGCACCAAGACAGGTCAGTTGCAGGCCGTCACCTGGCCTCCTCCTAACCAATACACGACCATCACTGAAACCGAGGCAGGACCAGCTTTCATCATAAAATACAACCGACCCCCACCCTCTCCTCCAATGAACTCTCGCTTGGCACAACGGAAGTCGCAAATGGCGGTGGTTTGGGGTCAGTGGAATGCACGTTACAGGGCATTTGGTTCCGAGCTGTCCTTGAAGTAATCGATTTGTAACAGTTCGTTTTGTGACTGTGGTGCCAGCTGCTGCTCAAATTGCTGCTGCACAAGCAGTACGATAAGCCAGAACCGTGCGCCGAACACAGTGGTCGTGGCCGTTCGGAGCCAGATCTTCTCTCGACCGTACATTCTCATGATCACCGCTACCATAATCGTGTACAGCGCCCACATTCCTCCCAAGTCTTTGTGCAGTATCGCAGAAGGATCATGCAGCCTGTCTTTGTCGCCTATAAAGGATTTTTGACTCGCCGCGTCTAATCTCAAAGGTAATTGACGCTCACGATGTTACAGCATGTATTTAAAGCAAACCTGATTTGCATCCCCATAGTGGCGCTATTAGCACCACTCTTATGCGACTGGCGCGAAATTTGAATGGGCATTATCTTCCAGATGTAGAAACACGCCTACCAACTTTCCTTTAAATCGCACAACTCCTCCTTCACGTTGTGAATTTTTCTTCCGTCAGTGTATTTAAGTTCTGTATAATGTGGTTAACCTGTTTGGAATGTATTGCCAATGTCTTCAGGTGTAGAATTTCGTACAGTGTAAAACACAATATATTTTTTACATTTATTTGTATAACATGTGGAGAGTTAAGCCACATTTCATCGTTTGGGTACTTTCCCGTACCTTGAAAGAGTAGAATTTGTATCATCATGGAACACATGATACTTGCAAATGAACTTCTTTTCTGTAACGCCTTTGCAACATTTTTAGCTATTTCTCTGCAGTTGCTTTATCATACAGGTAAGAAAAAAATCCGTATTTTGCAACTAAATTTATTTGCGTGTACCAAAGATGTTTCAGCTATTCATAATAGCCATATTCAATGGTGCTCGTTTTATGTCCTATTCATGCTTCCATTTGTTTTTCTGCTGGCACTGAATGTACATAGTACGGGCTTCTTCCAATTGATATAGCATACATAAAACCACACTGTAGCCCACTGCACATGTTCTTGTTCGTACGCTTCGGGACTGACTGAATGTCGAAAGCGCGTGCGGCCTCTTCAATGGACCTGACGAATTCTACTCATGGTGGCAAAACAGTTGTAGGAGCAATTTAACATCCCTTGCTCGCACAGGTACTGTCTCGACATCCGAAGATTTTCCCGTCAAGACGACAAAACTTCCCGCAGATCTTATGTCGCAAGCCGACCTACGAGTTTTAACTTTCTCCTCAATAAAGAATCTCGGCGCCTTTGGGAAGGGTCAAAGACCACTTACAGCTGCACAACGCAGGTTTTTGTAAGAGTCCGTGCGAGTGAGGCAAAACCATATACAGCGCAACAAAAGGAGCACACTGCTCTGGAGCGCATTTTGGAACACGAATTCCATACTCACCTTCTCCCAGTCATCAAATTTGCTACCACAAAACACTGTTTTTCTACTGGTCATTCGATGAAGTAGAAGGTAACAAAAACTGTGGCCTCCACTACGAAATTTCAGAAGTCCATTTTCAATTAATCAGCTTAACTACGATTGTCTGAAGCCCTTGACAATCGGGACTGCATTTTCCTGTTAAATTCTGAATGGAACTCTATTTTAGAAAAACTTTCATCTCTGTGCAGCCTGCGTCTGTCTGTAAATTTTACAGTGTGGAGATGACGGATCTGACACGACGAGGCGAACTTTCACCACGTAATGCGGTCGCGGCAACGCTCAGACCTGCTGTAAAAGAGCAAGGACACAACGAACACAATAACAGCGATAACTGGATACACCACACATGAGGTAGTGTGACCTTAAATAGTGCATCTCAGTGTACTGTAGCCAGTATGCAGATGAAGGTGACTAGAAACCTCTGCGCCTAAATATCATGGCGGCAAGCTAGTGACACCCGACAGTTCGCCCGAGATTACACGGAACAAAATGACTGTGATTTAACATCACACATTATTGTCACTGCTTGTCTTGTAACCGACGTGAGCAAAAGAAGAGACACCTGATAGTTTTATAACTGATTCGTCTCGATGGGCAATGAATCCACAAGCTTCAGTACGCTTTCACAATATCGTTCGACCTCCAGCATGGAGGACATGGTCGGAGACTGTGGATACGTGGCAGTGTGGGTCGGGCGAGAGGCGTACCGTTGTAGTCCGTGCAATTGCGATCAATACTGTGTCCGGGTAGTGCAGTAGTTAACGCAACTGTCTAATAAGTAGGAGATCCCAGGTTCGGGTCCCTATCCGGCACATTTTCACTCGTGCCGTTGATTCCGCGTAAAGTCCCGATGCAGCTGAAATCATTAATTTATTCCCTTCTTTTTCTCTTCCTTTGCATCCTTTCCTTTCCTTTCTCTCCCCTCTCCCTTCAATTTACATGATAAGTTTGTAATTACTTGTGAAGAAACAGTCACGATCGCAAAATATCACTCATTTAAAATGATCAGTTTCGGCGTATACAGGAGCCCATCTTCAGACTGATTGAACTGTAAAGATCTTAAAAGTGTAAGGTAATTAGGGAAGTCTGTCTTTCATAACAAGTACAAAAATTAAACTAAATAGGTGTGATGTTTTACCCATTTACTGTAGCTGGCGACGTGCTGAGCAGCTGCGAGTTATCAATATGGTAACTGCTAGTAGTGGCAATACAGCCGCGCTTTAGAGAGTGCTTGATAGACCGCCAGTTTGCTGCGTTACGTCAGCCGCAGCCAGTTGGAGCTTACTTCACGTAAAAATATTTATGAAGTGCATATGATGTGTAAAACTATCAGTACAGTTACACTCCTGGAAATTGAAATAAGAACACCGTGAATTCATTGTCCCAGGAAGGGGAAACTTTATTGACACATTCCTGGGGTCAGATACATCACATGATCACACTGACAGAACCACAGGCACATAGACACAGGCAACAGAGCATGCACAATGTCGGCACTAGTACAGTGTATATCCACCTTTCGCAGCAATGCAGGCTGCTATTCTCCCATGGAGACGATCGTAGAGATGCTGGATGTAGTCCTGAGGAACGGCTTGCCATGCCATTTCCACCTGGCGCCTCAGTTGGACCAGCGTTCGTGCTGGACGTGCAGACCGCGTGAGACGACGCTTCATCCAGTCCCAAACATGCTCAATGGGGGACAGATACGGAGATCTTGCTGGCCAGGGTAGTTGACTTACACCTTCTAGAGCACGTTGGGTGGCACGGGATACATGCGGACGTGCATTGTCCTGTTGGAACAGCAAGTTCCCTTGCCGGTCTAGGAATGGTAGAACGATGGGTTCGATGACGGTTTGGATGTACCGTGCACTATTCAGTGTCCCCTCGACGATCACCAGTGGTGTACGGCCAGTGTAGGAGATCGCTCCCCACACCATGATGCCGGGTGTTGGCCCTGTGTGCCTCGGTCGTATGCAGTCCTGATTGTGGCGCTCACCTGCACGGCGCCAAACACGCATACGACCATCATTGGCACCAAGGCAGAAGCGATTCTCATCGCTGAAGACGTCCCTCCATTCACGCCTGTCGCGACACCACTGGAGGCGGGCTGCACGATGTTGGGGCGTGAGCGGAAGACGGCCTAACGGTGTGCGGGACCGTATCCCAGCTTCATGGAGACGGTTGCGAATGGTCCTCGCCGATACCCCAGGAGCAACAGTGTCCCTAATTTGCTGGGAAGTGGCGGTGCGGTCCCCTACGGCACTGCGTAGGATCCTACGGTCTTGGCGTGCATCCGTGCGTCGCTGCGGTCCGGTCCCAGGTCGACGGGCACGTGCACCTTCCGCCGACCACTGGCGACAACATCGATGTACTGTGGAGACCTCATGCCCCACGTGTTGAGCAATTCGGTGGTACGTCCACCCGGCCTCCCGCATGCCCACTATACGCCCTCGCTCAAAGTCCGTCAACTGCACATACGGTTCACGTCCACGCTGTCGCGGCATGCTACTAGTGTTAAAGGCTGCGATGGAGCTCCGTATGCCACGGCAAACTGGCTGACACTGACGGCGGCGGTGCACAAATGCTGCGCAGCTAGCGCCATTCGACGGCCAACACCGCGGTTCCTGGTGTGTCCGCTGTGCCGTGCGTGTGATCATTGCTTGTACAGCCCTCTCGCAGTGTCCGGAGCAAGTATGGTGGGTCTGACACACCGGTGTCAATGTGTTCTTTTTTCCATTTCCAGGAGTGTATATGTATAGCATTATACAAATTTTGCTGTTTAAATAAATAGTGCAAGTCGTCAATAAAATAGCTTAATTTTAAATAAACTTTAAATACAAGTACAGGAATGCGAAAGGTTGTGCGAACGTTGAACGCCGGCTGGTGGTACTTGTTGGTACTTCAAGGTGACACCGTTTCCATGGAAATGGCGATACCTTCGCCGTTGCTTGTCAAAGACGATGCTGTAGCTTGCTGTTGCCTAGGTGACGTTGTATAGTGCCTGTTTGCTGTAAAGATATATGTAGATTTCGCTATTCCACGTCGCCGTTACTTTGGATGAATTGGCGTTTTGGTCGAAATTTTCAACTTTGTGCTTAGAGAGTACCATGATTTATAAAAGACTGGGTGTATTAGACGACATGTGTAATAATTATTATGTGTGAGTAAATCAGTGTAGCATGACGGGTCTAGTGTAGCAGGGGCTACAACCCGTCGGCTTTGAACAATGACGTCACAAGTCGCCAGAGAGCATGTATTACAAAGATGAAAGAGCTGAGGAGAGTGTTGAGAAACAAAGGAATGCGAGAGAGATAAACTTTATTTCACATATGTAAGGGCCAGTAGTATTTTCACGTTAACGATATCGCGTGTTTGTATCTTAGTATTTCTCCGCAAAATACAATGGAAAGAAATGAATGAAATTACTAGCAAAGAATACATCACGTTACAGTCTTTCGAACTGTATTGCTTAAGTGCAGTACGGCATACAAGTTCAGCGTAGTCGATTTCTTAGTTTCAACTAGCATTGCTGTCCTGTTGTTCACTTGAACTATGTATCCCCCGCTTCACTAAACCGCAAATGTAACCCGATTCAAATTAAAAGCTCATTCGAAGTGTGTTGCCTAAGTACAGTCCGGAATACGAGTTTGTCGTAAGGCGATTTCTTCGTTTTCACTAGCATTACTGTCCTGTTATTCACCTGAACAATGTATCCTCCGCTTCAGTAAACCCTAAGTGGAACACGGGATACAAATTGTAGATGTGCTGTTTATTTCGTCTCCGCTATTACTTACATAAAGTAGTATCAGTTTATTCTATCTCGTGAGATTTTTTTTTTAAAGCCAAAAAACACTTATCAGCTACTGAAGCATCTGTATCTTAGGATCAGTTTATTCTATCTCGTGAGTTTTTTTTTAAAGCCAAAAAACACTTATCAGCTACTGAAGGATCTGTATCTTCTAATATGTGCGGGAGTTCCGACTCCTGGGAAGGTGAGTGGGTGTGAGTCGGAACTCCCGCACCCATTAGAAGATACAGATGCTTAAGTAGCTGATAAGTGTTTTTTGGCTTTTTAAAAAAAAATCTCACAAGATAGAATAAACTGATCCTACTTACGAATAGGTGGAAATACACGTACGTTACATTTGCAACCTGTTTCATTTTATATGTTTTGATTGTTTATTTAACCTTTGTGTTTCACTTGTCTTTTGCTGTTATGTTTTAGTTTAGTTTTTTTATTGATTGCTTAATAAAGTAGGATCAGTTTATTCTATCTCGTGAGATTTTTTTTTAAAAAGCCAAAAAACACTTATCAGCTACTGAAGCATCTGTATCTAATATCAAGCGATCGCTTTTAGATTGACATTCAATTATTTTAATGATAGCGCTTATTAGAACACAGAACTGCTTTGTTATCTATGCCTCGAAGTGAAGACATTACTATCTATGACTAAGGAATGACGTCATTGTTCAAAGACGACGGGTTGTATCCCCTGCTACACTAGACTCAGCATGACAAAAAAATGTTTTTAGATAATTAATTAAATTTTGTAATAAGCGCTATGAGGCTATGCCAGTCGTAAAATAAATACAGTGGTGTTTTTAAAAGTTTTTTTCTGTAACATACAGTATCAATATTCGTAAGAGAGGAAATAAAAGATACGAAAGTGACTGAGTCAATTGGTAAAAAAGAAATACGAAAAATCTAATAAATTCAGCGAAATATTTAAAAAAAATTAGTCATATAAGCTCATTAAATGAGAAAACGAAGAAACAGTAATGCTTCATTACATTAATTCTTTAAAAAGATCGTTTCGTGTGAATTTAATCGTTAATTTAAAAGAATTATTTTCTCGGCGAATAAAAATTTCAAGCTCCTCAAGTCTGTTCAAGAGTAACCTCTATGGGCTTGTGTGTAATATTTCGAGTCAGTTCGTGCTGTCACCTTCTGTAGGTCCCTCATTGATGAGGTGTTGTCCAAACAAGCAAGGCCAACACATAGCCATTTCTATGAAAAAATCTTCGCCTTGAAGTAGCAACATGAACCACCAGCTGACGTTCAACGTTCACACAACCTTTTGTATCGTTGTTCTTGTATTTAAAGATTATTTAAAGTTAAGCAATTTTATTAGCGATCTGCATTACTTCTTTGAACAGTAGCATTTGTTAGTTTTACACTTCATTTGCACGTCATAAGTATTTCTACGCAGTAAGAGCCCACTGGCTGCAACTGACGAAATGCACAAAATTGGCGAGCTATCATGCGCTATTTAAAGCGTTGCAGTACAGCTACGAGGAGCGGTTATCATCTTGACAGAACGCAGCTGCTCAACATGTCACCGTCTCCAGTAAGTGGGTAAAACATCAAGACTCTTTAGTTTCATCTTTGTATTTGTTATGAAAGACTGACTTCCTTAATTACCGTGCACTTTTATAATCTTTACAGTTCAATCAATATGAAGATGGGGTATTGTACGTGTCGAAACCGATCATTTTAAATAACTGGTATTTTGCGATCGTGATTGTTTCTTCATAAGTACTTGTCACAAGTGAGATCTCTGATACTCCCAACCATGTTGGTTAAAATACATGATATGTATTAGTGCTGTGGATTTCGCATGATGTTTGTTGTTTCGGGTTGGCTGGGGGAAGAGACCAAACAGCGAAGTCATCGGTCTCATCGGTTTAGGGAAGGATGGGGAAGGAAGTTGGCCGTGCCCTTTGAAAGGAACCATCCCGGCATTTGAAATCCGAAGGAGCAGACATCACACAGTCATATAATCACTAATCTTGTAATGTGGTAGTATCGGGTTCTTTCCCTTCTACGTAAACAATCAGCTTAGTCCCATTTCACCGTAATTTACTGTCACTCGTCAATGAATGCCGCCATGACGTCAACAACAAAGTTAATGCAAGATCGAGTTGTAGAGCTTAGTGAGAACATTCCTCCATTGCCGTACATTTTGAAGTGGCTATGCAGAGGTGGAAACAATGAAATAAATACTTCCGTGCTGCGCACTCGGTGCATACCACTGATAAAATGTCAGCAGTGACGAATGCGGGTCGACAGGCACAACGTAAATATGCAGCCTATGTAAATAGATCCGCGTTTCACGCCACTAGTTCTATTAGTGGGGTATTCACTGTGTGTGGGAAGCTAGGACGACAAGCAAACAGAAAGAAAATTACGCCCTCTCAGGTCCCTCTCCGGTACTGGATGAATGATACAGGTAGCTTCCATTCTAAAGGTTAATTTGTACTCGACAACAGTTGTGGTAAAGCAAACATAGTTACGAAAAATGGTGGTGGGAAGAAATTAAGTTTTCACATCCCGTCAACGACGACGCCATTACAGACTGTTCGTACGTTGCTCTACAATGGAACATTGAAAAGAACTATCGATACAAACGCTACACTCCTCTTAAACGGATTAGGAAACCTAAAATTGAGAAAACTCAAATCATCACAAATATGAATCACCTGTGTCTACCACTGTCTTGCCACATTATATATGATGGTTACTAATCGATTTCCTTTTGTACTACACGTGTGTGTAAATTTTACTACTAGCAATCGATGAATACAATTTTTCACGCTGGAGTGGGTTGTATTCATCTGGTACTAGCCCTCCCGAAACCACAGCTGCTGTTCAGGTTTTGTTATGAGGGTTCTTCTGAAAATAAGGAACGATCGGTAGCGATAATGGAAAATACAGTGGAAATCTGATGAAGCTTTGCACAGATGCGTTGGGCACTGTGTCTCGTATGCCCGTCGATCGCAGCATGTCGCTCTTTTCAGTTCTGAGCTCACAGTGAGAACGTAGAGGTGTTTAGAAATTAACGTCTCCCACCAAGTATGAGGGCATGGCGAAAGATTTCGCCTGAAGCTATGCAATCCAACATAACAGAACTGTCATGCGGTTTGTTCTACACGACAATTCTCGGCCGCACTCTGCAGGGGCAATGAAGATCCTCCTGCAGCGTTTTCTATGGGAAGCGCTTGATCACCCACAATACAGCCCGTGATTGGCTACCCCTGAGGCTCATCTCCGCTCAAATGAACCGAGACACAGACAACGAGCTGCAGTCCAGAGTAGAAAAAAGTCGATAAGCACTGGCGGATGTGTTCTATAACAAGGGAATTGAAAAGTTGGTACAACGCCACGGCAGATGTCTGAGTGGTGATTGTGTAGAGAAGTAGCTGGAAGGTGTAGCTAACCGTTATAAATAAAAGTTTTGATTTTCACTGTGGTTCCCATTTCGTAACCTATCGTCCCTTACTTTCCGAATAGCCCTCGTAACTTGTATATGGAGAATTAAAAGAGCAGGTTGGCGTAAAGAGAATATTTCGTCTTTGTTTCTTTCTTTTATATGCTGTCCTGTTTCCGTTGATGGTGATCAGGTCTTATATTCACTTGGAAATGAAGTCGGAAAAGTGTAAGCATTGCTCGCCATCAACGCGAAAAGAGAAGGGACTAACGTGAAACTACAGTAGGAATGTAAAGATCTGAAGACAAGAACAGTTCTTATACCATGCGTGCTGTCACTGAAGTAAAGAGTTCACGCAACGGAAATAGCAAATGTGACCCGAATCTGTTCTGAACACATAACGTCGATTCCCTAGATACACACTGGAAGTACTTCGTCCCAGTCCATCTTTAATGCTAGTGCTCCTTCTCGACCACTTCAGTAGGGTAGCAGCTCACGAAGACTACATCTCCCGAGACGGTGCCAGGTATCTTAGACACGATTCTGAGTTGCGATATATTCTCGCTTTCTAGAGTCAAAGCAACGTTGGCGACTCTCTGTAACTGTCACCCGAGACTGTGAAATGGGACCAAGCTAAGTTAGGGTCGACACACTGCTCTTCACTGCCTTGATATAACACGTCTCCTTAGTGGCCAGCTCTTCTGGGCATGAAGTTCGATGGTTGATGATGGCGTATTGCCAGGAAATGATCTTTTATTTCCTACCGAGCCACGTGGCACAGTGACTAAGAAGTCGTGAGGACGGCGTTTCAAGGCCTTATCCAGTTCTCAGGCTCTCCTAAGTCGCGCGAGGAGAAAACGGTTTGTTGGAAAAGGACACAGACGGGCCGGTCGTTGTGGCCGACCGGTTCTAGGCGCTACAGTCTGGAACCGCGCGACCGCTATGATCGTAGGTTCGAATCCTGCCTCGGGCATGAATGTGTGTGATGTCCTTAGGTTAGTTAGGTTTAAGTAGTTCTAAGTTCTAGGTGACTGATGACCTCAGCAGATACGTCCTATAGCACTCAGAGCTATTTGATCCATTTTTTTACACAGCCGGATTCTCGCCATTACCCTTCAATCTAAAATTTTGCTGTTTTCCTAATCCTATTTTCTTTTATTTAGGGGCTAGTTGGGCTTATTGACCATCTTCTGGCAAACGTATCTCCAAAAACATTAAGCGCTCACATGTAGATTTTTCTGTACATGTATTCACGGATAAATACTCCACGCGTGAACCCACTGCTGTTGCCGAAGGCACAATGCTACCCTGAAAAGACGGATGTGAACGTAATTCCAATGGCATAGGGAACAAGGTCCCTTCTTCAGCGACCAATAGAAGTCAAAACCTAATTGACGAACAAAAACTGTACGAAGCGAAAATGAGCGTAAGAGAGCAATGAGAGAAGCGTTCAATGACTTCTAAAGTACAATTTAGTCAAGCGATCTGAGCAAAAACCGTAAGAGGTTTTGGTCTTACGTAAAACCAGTAAGCGATTCGAAAACAGTGACTATATTGGCACCGAAAAGGAAGACAACAAATACTGGGCCGAAATACTGAATTAGGTCTTCCGAAACTGTTTCACCGCGGATGACATTAACACGGTCTCTCTTTTCAATCGTCACTTCGAGATATCCGATTGTGGAATAGAAAAGC
Organism: Schistocerca americana; assembly: GCF_021461395.2. Classification (NCBI taxonomy): domain Eukaryota; kingdom Metazoa; phylum Arthropoda; class Insecta; order Orthoptera; family Acrididae; genus Schistocerca; species Schistocerca americana. The sequence continues at coordinate 377,285,045 of NC_060121.1, forward strand.
AGCTGCAATCGCTTGGTAACGAAAAGGCATCACGACCAGATGAGATACTTAGAAGATTCTACAAATATTATGCGAATGAAAGCGATCCCTTTCAAGCAGTAGTTCATCGTAGCAACTATAGATAACTAGCAATTGAAAACAGAGGGATGTCATTCCCGATTTCAAGATGGATCGTAGGACAGATGCACATCATTATACATCTCTATCTGCTGTAGAATTACGCTCACGTGCGATATTACTATCGTATTATAACGCTTTTGGAGAACGAAAATCTCTATGAAACAAACATGGTTTCCGCAAACAGAGTTCATACGAAATTGATCTTCAGGGTTACTAGGCCGCGTCATGTTTCTTCTAAAATGGTCGACTCTTCGACCCCTCTGCCGATGGCACAGTGCTACCCTGAAAAGTCGGATGTGAACGTAATTCCACTGGCATGGGGAACAAGAGCGATCCTGAGGAAGATCCCAGCAGAGGGGTCGAAACGTCGAACATTTTAGAAGAAACATGACGCGGCCCAATAACCCAGAAGATTTTAACTTCAGTGACAACGGCCACGAAAGCCTGCAGACTTACATAAAATTCATCTCGCTCTCGTCCTTCATGTAATCGATAGCGCTGTAGAGAACCGCCCTCAGGTTGATGAAGTATTCCTTTACTTCGGGTACGCATTTGACACAGTTCAGCACTCTCATTTAGTGAAAAAGATACCAGCTTACCAAGCATCGGACCAAGTCTGCGACTGGATTCAAGCCTTCCGTGGAGACAGAACTCAACACGTCGCTCTTAACAGAGCAAAATAGACAGATACAAAGGTAATTCCCGGAGTGCTCCACAGAAGTGTGCTAGAACCGTTACTGCTTACTATCATATAACTGATCCAGTAGAAAGGCTGTTCGCAGATGATGCGGTTGCCTACAAAAAAGTAGCAACGCCAGATGACAGTATCCATTTGCAGAATGAACTGGATAGGTTGATGAATGGTGGAGGCTCTGGCAGCTGATCCAGAACGTAAATAAATGTAACGTATTGCGCATACACAAGAAAAGAAAGCCACTACAGTACAACTACACTATTAATGAGAAACTATTGGAAATATTATCCATCGTAAAATTTCTAGAAGTAACTATCCAGGTCTATCTTAAATGGAATGACCACATAAAACAAATAGTAGGATAAACAGATGCCAGACAGATTCATAGGAAGAATGGTAAGGAAATGTAATTCATCCACGAATGAAGTGGTTTACAACGCGATTAGTTGACCAGCCCTTGAGTATTGTTCATCAGTCTGGGATCCTTAGGATATAGGTCTGCTGTAAGAGTTAAAGAAGATCCAAAGAAGAGCGGCGTGTTTCGTCACGGGATCGTTGAAATGATGAGGACAGCACAAACAAACAGTCCCCAGGCAGAGCAAATCCCAAACCCGGCCGGGAAACGAACCAGGAAACCCGTTACCGAAATGCTCAACAAATTCCAGTGGCAGACGATACAAGAGAGGCATTGTGCATCACGAAGAAGTTTATCTCTAAAATTCCAAGGTAATATTTTCGCAAACAGCCGAACAACATCTTACTTCCTCCCACGTACATCTCTCGGAATGACGACGACGAGAAAATTCATGAAATTAGAACTAGTAGCTAATACAGAGGCTTACCGACAATCACTTTTCCCATGCGCAACTCGCGAGTGGAACAGGGAACGTGGGATCAGTTAGTACTGCCACACACCACTAGGTGGCGTACAGGGTATGATGTACACTACTGGCCATTAAAATTGCTGCACCACGAAGATGACGTGCTACAGACGGGAAATTTAACCGACAGGAAGAAGATGCTGTGATATGCAAATGATTAGCTTTTCAGAGCAGTCACACAAGGTTGGCGCCGGTGGCGACACCTACAACGTGCTGACATGAGGAAAGTTTCCAACCGATTTCTCATACACGAACAGCAGTTGACCGGTGTTGCCTGGTGAAACATTGTTGTGATGCCTCGTGTAAGGAGGAGAAATGCGTACCATCACGTTTCCGACTTTGATAAAGGTCGGATTGTAGCCTATCGCAATTGTGGTTTATAGTATCCCGACATTGCTCCTCGCGTTGGTCGAGATCCAATGACTGTTAGCAGAACATGGAATCGATAGGTTCAGAAGGGTAATACGGAACGTCGTGCTGGAACGCAACGGCTTCGTATCACTAGCAGTCGAGATGACAGGCATCTTATCCGCATGGCTGTAACGGATCGTGCAGCCACGTCTCGATCCCTGAGTCAACAGATGGTGACGTTTGCAAGACAACAACCATCTGCACGAACAGTTCGACGACGTTTGCAGCAGCATGGACTATCAGCTCGGAGACCATGGCCGCGGTTATCCTTGACGCTGCATCAAAGACAGGAGCGCCTGTGATGGTGTACTCAACGACGAACCTGGATGCATGAATGGCAAAACGTCATTTTTTCAGATTAATCCCGGTTCTGTTTACAGCACCATGATGGCCTCATCCGTGTTTGGCGACATCGCAGTGAAATAACATTGGAAGCGTGTATTCGTCATCGCCATACTGGCGTATCACCCGGCGTGATGGTATGGGGTGCCATTGGTTACACGTCTCGGTCACCTCTTGTTTGCACTGACGGCACTTTGAACAGTGGACGTTACATTTCAGATGTGTTACGACCCGTGGCTCTACCCTTCATTCGATCCCTGAGAAACCCTACATTTCAACAGGATAATGCACGACCGCATGTTGCAGGTCCAGTACGGGCCTTTCTGGATACAGAAAATGTTCGCCTGCTGCCCTGGCCAGCACATTCTCCAGATTCTGACCAATTGGAAACATCTGGTCAATGGCGGCTGAGCGAGTGGCTCGTCACAATATGTCAGTCACTACTCTTGTTGTACTGTGGTATCGTGCTGACGCTGCATGGGCAGCTGTAGCTGTACACGATATCCAAGCTCTGTTCGACTCAATGCCCAGGCGCATCAAGACCGTTATTACGGCCAGAGGTGGTTGTTCTGGGTACTGATTTCTCAGGATCTACGCACCCAAATCGCGTGAAAATGTAATCACATGTCAGTTCTAGTATAATGTATTTGTCAATGAATACCCGTTTATCATTTGCATTTCTTCTTGGTGTAGCAATTTTAATGGCCAGTAGTGGAGATGTAGATGTAGGCCATTGCCAGCTTGTGGAAACAGAGTCCTGTAAGTTTGAACTAACTGTAGTGATGAACGCAAAGAACACTAAAATAATATGGAAAGAGTTCTGTTGCTTATAAAGCTATAAAAGATTTGGTGGACGTAAACTGCTAAACATTTTTATACACTTAACAGGAACTATTTACTCTCTTTTGATTTTTTCCCCCTTTAGCTGTATTTGTATTTTTTCAATACTTGCGATAAATTAGAAGCACAATGGGCTTCGCCTTTAGACAGACAGCGTGGTGACAGCTCTGTTACACAACAGCAAACGTGCATCATACGGACACTGATGTACACTTGAACTTCTAAACAAATTCTCTTTCTTAAAAAATAAATATTTTGTGGTCGAGACGAGAGTTTCGTTACAAGAGCAGAACATGACCGGCCTCATAAAGCATTCATGCAATCGATTACCGCTTTATGTACTTGAGAGGAAAGCATTTTGTGTACTGAAATCGATTGCATGAAGTCAAACACCACAAATACAGGTGTTTGGAGATAACGGTAATAAGGAAGCAGAACACATATTTTTGTAATCCACAATAAAATAAATTAAGTGATTTCCTGCCCTTCCACCTCGCCCCTCAGGTTCTGCTAGAGCCACGTTATGAAGTCACCGTTCCCGTACTTCGATCTACATGAGAGCGAATACAACCTGTCTAATGTGCAACAAAGCACGGTTACGTATCCCTGGAGTGAACAATGAGCTTTACGGGTGCTTAATATTGAGCACGCACCAGTGCGGCAGTCGTTAAAGCGGATGCGGTCGATCGCGAACAGTAGGAGGAAGCATCCGAATGGTAGCCGAGTAGGTGTGCTGAATGTTACGGTCGCGTGACGGAATCATACTGGTCAGTAATTCACTAGTAGGGAATGTAATCCAAGATTTAAGCTTTCATGAAAATTGAATTCAGATTAAAATCTCCTGGCCTGTTTTTTTTTTTTCCACTGAAATTTAATAACAGCTTTCGACAAAGGATATAATGAACTAATAGTGACGTCTCAACCCATTGTGCGTAATGCACTGGACAAAGGGAGGAATAATTATCCACTAAGAGAGGAAGCTATGGATCTCAGATATTTTTGTAGCCCATCAAGATATGTGATGATGATGATGATGATGACGACGACTATGATAAGTTTGTGGGGCGCTTAACAGCGCGCTCATCAGCGCCCGTATAAACTCGCCATTTTTTTCGCAGTCCAATTTTTTACACAGTCCAATCCAGCCACAGTCAGGAATGAAGATGATGATGATGAAATGATGAGGACAGCATAAACACTCAGTCCCCAGGCACAGCAAATCTCCAACCCGGCCGGCAATCGAACGCGAAACCCCTTGATCGAAAGGCAGCAACGCTAGTACCTAGACCACGAGCTGCGAACAAGATATATGATCAAATGAATATCACATTTCGAAGACTCATTCCAGTATATATAAAATTCAGAATTTTTATTTCTGAGCTACAGAGACTAAAACCATCAGCGAAAGCAGACGATGTACACTGAAGCGCCAAAGAAACTGGTACAGGCATGCATATTCAAATACAGAGAGATGTAAACAGTCAGAATACGGTGCTGCGGTCGCCTATATAAGACAACTGTCTGGCGCAGTTCTTAGATCGGTTACTGCTGCTACAATGGCAGGTTTTCAAGATTTAACTGAATTTGAACGTGTTATTATAACCGGCGCACAAGCGATGGGACACAGTATCTCCGAGGTAGCGAAGAAGTGGGGATTTTCCCGTACGACAGTTTCACCATTATACCGTGAATATCAGGAATCCGGTAAAATATCAAATCTCCGACATCGCTGCGGCCGGAGAAACATCATGCAATAACGTGACTAAGGATGACTGAAGAGGATCTTTCAACGTAACAGATGTTCAACCCTTCCGCAAATTGCTGCAGAATTCAATTCTGGGCCATCAGCAAGTGCCAGCGTCTAAACCATTCAACGAAACATAATCGATATGAACTTTCGGAGCCGAAGGCCCATTCGTGTACCTTTGATGACTGATCGACACAAAGCTTTACGCCTCTCCTGGGCCCGTCAACACCGACGTTGGACTGTTGATGAGTGGAAACATGGTGCCTGGTCGGACGAGTCTCGTTTCAAATTGTATCGAGCGAATGGACGTGTGCGGGTATGGAGACAACATTATGAATCCATGCACCCTGCATGTCACCAGGGGACTGTTCAAGCTGTTGGAGGCTCTGTAATTGTGCGAGGCGTGCGCAGTTGGAGTGATATGGGCCCCCAGATACTCTAGAAGCGAGTGTGACAGGTAACACGTATGTAAGCATCCTGTCTGATCATCTGCATCCGTTCATGTCCATTGTGCATTCCGACGGACTTGAGCAATCCCAGCAGGACAATGCGACACCCACATGTCTAGAATTGCCACACAGTGGCTCCAGGAACAGTCTTCTGGCCACCAAACTCCCCAGACATGGACATTATTGAGCATATCTGGAATGCCTTGCAACGTGCTTTTCAAGAGAGATGTCCACCCCCTCGTACTCTTACGGATTTATGGACAGCGCTGCAGGATTCATGGTGTCAGTTCTCTCCATCACTACTTCAGACTATAGTCGAGTCCATGCCACGGCGTGTTGCGGCACTTCTGCGTGCTCGCGGTGGTCCTAAACGTTATTAGGCAGGTTTACCAGTTTCTTTGGCTCTTCAGTGCAGTAACGAAATATACTTCACTAGTACCGAGGAGACTTCATCTAGAAAGTTGTTCCGCCACCGTAGCTAGGTGACCAGCGCGTCTGGCTGATAAGCGGCGGAACCGGCTTCGATCCCTCGTAACCCCAGAGATTATTACTTGGTTGGAGTACTGAAACCGGAAGCACGCAACCTCGTGATATGAACTGAGAAGCTAATTGAGTAATAAGTGCCGGCGCTACGATCTAGGATGCCGACAACTGCCGGGGGAGAAGAGTACTGTTTTCATGCCCCCTCTAATTACATCCAAATGACGCCATTGGCAGAGGATGACATGGCGGTCGGTCGGTCTCAATTGGCCTCTCTGGGCCAAAAAACGGAGCTTTACAGACAATTAGTATTTGTAATGTGCAGAGAGGCACAGCCTGAAGCATCTTATGTTTCAGAGTTTCTGTTTAATAGTTCCCACTCTCTACCCCGAAGGTTGGATCGAAAGCTGGGTGTACGGTCTGTTATAAATCTTCATTCTTTTCAGACACATCCAAAGGAGCTGGTAGTTGGGCGGTCGAAAATTAGGAATTGATAGGATGGTATGTCCAATTCCTGCATTTGCCTTGCTACCAAGTGATATTTCCAGAACTGGGGGATCGTACCTATTTCGAAATTCTAGGACAATACGGCACAGACAGAAATATGAAGGCCTGAGGTGTGCGTATGCATCTTTTGTGTGTGCAGGAGATTGAAGCTGATGAGTTGCTCGACACATACGCGCTGCAGTTTCCATTTTCATTCGCGGTACATACACAGCACGTGCAGTGGTAACGCCTGCGGCAAACAACGCCCACAGTTGGAATGACGTGTGAAATGCGGTCGTCCACACACAGGTATTTCAGTTGTCCGCGCTGCTGTGGTTGCAGTCAGGTATCGGAACAGTGCAGAATAATTCTGAAACAACTCAGTCTAAAGGGAAATTTTCCTCTGGAAGCGCAACGTGCGGTAAAATGTTATGCATTGCACTACGTAAATACGAACGCTTTTGTCACTGCAATACAAACGTGAGTATTCCTGTATCGGTTTTACTGGTTGTTGAGGTGCGTAGCCGTGGATTATATTACGAGGGTTGAAACTTAAATAGTGGCAATCATTTATTCACAACTGATTCAAAAGAGTTACATTTTGTAGGGAGCACATTGTGCTCATGTGGGAGCGACCCAGATGCTTGCAAAACAATAAACTGGTAGCCCAGATCGCAGGAATTCCCTTTATTCCATGATTACCGGTTTCGGCAAAACTAAAGCCGCCATCATCGGATCTAGGAAGGACAGAAAACACTATAAATGTGAGCTTGGATTCCACTTATATAACATGTTATATACACATTTTATATAAGTGGAATCCAAGCCCACTTTTGTAGTGCTTTCTGTATGTTTTATAAGTGGAATCCAATCCCACTTTTATAGTGTTTTCTGTCCTCCCTAAATCCGATGATGGCGGCTTTAATTTCGCCGAAACCGGTAATCATGGAATAAAAAGAATTCCTGCGGTCTTGACTACCAGTTTATTGTTTTAAAAGAGTCACATGCTTGCGCCTGTTACTGTCCTGCAAAGTAGTCAACAGCGTTGTGTAAAACCCGTTGCCAGCGATGTGGAAGGCGTAGTATACCGTCAGCAGAGACTGTTCTGTTGATGGTGTGAATGGATCGGTCTAAAGTTTTGGTGATCCTCGTGTGCGACTGTGATGGTGTTATCCCATCATCTGCGATCAGATTTGCGAAAGAAGCGGCGACACTTTGTGTGCCATCCACCCATCATTTTCCACGACAATTGGCGGGCGCATGCAGCGCACGCTGTGGCTGCTCCGTTCAGTCGATGGAACTGGCGAGTACTGTACCATCCACCATACTCCCCAGACTTAAGACCTTGTGACTTTGATTTGATTCCGAAAATGAAGGAACCACTTCGTGGCATTAGCTTCAGAACTGTTCCAGAGATTCGACAGGCAGTAGACCGCTCCATTCGCACCATCAACAGAACATGCTCTGCTAACGGTATATTACGCCTTCCACATCGCTGGCAACGGGTGCTACACAACGCTGGTGACTACTTTGAAGGACAGTAACAGGTGCAAACAGGTAACTTTTTTGTATCGGTTGTGAATAAATAGTTGCCAATATGTAAGTTCCAACCCTCTTACTTTAAGAAATGCAACAACAAACCACTTTTTTAAGTACATATCTTTATTTACACCAATACCCGTTTCGGGCTTTCACTTATATTCAAGTGGCGCAGCTATTTAAATTTTCAATTTGCGCATCACTTGCAATTCGAATGTTGCAACAGCGCTGTACAAAATAACAATTTCGCTAACTAGTATACTTCACGAGATGTATATTTAGAATATATTACTCGTTGCATACATTTAATTTCTATTCTCCTTGTTGTTATTTCATTTATAAGAGTGGCACAAACGCTTTTTCTTGCATGTTGCACGGAAACGGCACAGCCTCTATCATATTGCCGGCAATATAAAAAAAATAAGTGCTTGTGCCACCTTTATGTAGGTTTAAAATTGCAGCAACAACCATCAGAAAAAAAGTAAATGATTAAAACTAGTAATATGTTGCAAATATGGATCTCGCAACGTTCAGTAGTAAAACGATGTTATTGTTTTGCGCAGGGTATGTGCAACATCCGAATTGCAGTCCAAGTTTTTAACGATGTGCTAAATGAAGATTGAAATCTGTATCACGCTAATTAAAGACGGGTGAAAGCCTGAAACGAGTATTAGTATAAATAAAAATTACATGATAATATGACTGTTTGCCATGTTTAGTCCGCTAATTGAAGAAACGACAGGTTCTGCATAGGTCATAACGACAGCATGAACCGTAGTACCAGCAACACCTACATCCGTTATTAAATGAGAATTGCATAATTTCACAGATTCATATCTCTCCGCCACACAGCTATTACGATACAGCAGAGGAAGATTTAAATAATAATGATGTCGTCCATTTACGCGCCAGTGTGTTACCAAATAAATTTGTCGGCCGCATCTAGAACCGCTTGAGTTTCATCAGCAAACGCAAATCTAATCACGCCAGAAAACATCTGTTTTGGAAGTAGTTGGAACCAGTTACTGTCTTTCATTTTAATTGTTAATGTGTACCTTTGTACCTGAATGTTTTCGCTAACAGAAAATAGAGTTCAGTATAACAGAAGAGCTATCGTCTGTGTGCATCTTCGCCCGTTTTCAAATCTTTTTTTTTTTTTTCTCGCCCATTTATAAGCAAAATAATTAAAAGAAAGGATGTGGCCTTCTAGTCAAATGGAGTTCAGTAGGAGTTCGCACATTGACTACTGTCCTCCACAACTGCATCAGTCATGTTGACCATGACCTCACTCACTGTGAAGCCCGGAACAAATACACTATCCTGACGCCATTCTCGGTCTTTATTCTTCTGATTGAGCTATCGAAATTGGGTTATTGCGGATGAATACCTTCATCATATGTTCGGTCGAACATTTTGTTAGTTTCTGTGGCAAATTAACGCTCATCTGATCAAAGACTCAAACTTGAATACCGTGAACCGACATAAATTTCTATAGGTCATTGTTTTGCGTGCTCTTTTGTTCTTCTACTATTGTCAGAAGGTGGCGCTCACGCTTTTCATTTTTGTGTTGGTAACCCTGCAGAAGCTGTTATTCTCACAAAACATTGTTTTAACAGCAGTTTGTACTCTTCACCAGACAAAGAAGTTTTGTTCTATTCTGTCCTGACTTATATTCGTAACACTGCGCAACAGTTACGGCCACAGTCTCTTTTCAGATACGCGTTTCTGATTTGCAACTATGAGAATCATTCTGTCGCTTGAGATTACGGAATTTAGCTTTGATATTTAGTACTGCAGTTACAAATTTATTAATTGTTAGATTGGTTTAAACGGTTCTGAGCACTATAGGACTTAAATTCTAAGGACATCACACACATCCATGCCCGAAGCAGGATTCGAACCCGCGAGCGTAGTGGTCGTGCGGTTCCAGACTGTAGCGCCTAGAAGCGCTCGCCGCCCCGGCCGGCAATTGTTAGATTAAACTGATAACGAACTCATTTTCACACGGAGCTTCGGTACATAGACGGTCGACTGCACTCACAGGAATACGAATAGTAATTATACACTCCTGGAAATTGAAATAAGAACACCGTGAATTCATTGTCCCAGGAAGGGGAAACTTTATTGACACATTCCTGGGGTCAGATACATCACATGATCACACTGACAGAACCACAGGCACATAGACACAGGCAACAGAGCATGCACAATGTCGGCACTAGTACAGTGTATATCCACCTTTCGCAGCAATGCAGGCTGCTATTCTCCCATGGAGACGATCGTAGAGATGCTGGATGTAGTCCTGTGGAACGGCTTGCCATGCCATTTCCACTTGGCGCCTCAGTTGGACCAGCGTTCGTGCTGGACGTGCAGACCGCGTAAGACGACGCTTCATCCAGTCCCAAACATGCTGAATGGGGGACAGATCCGGAGATCTTGCTGGCCAGGGTAGTTGACTTAACACCTTCTAGAGCACGTTGGGTGGCACGGGATACATGCGGACGTGCATTGTCCTGTTGGAACAGCAAGTTCCCTTGCCGGTCTAGGAATGGTAGAACGATGGGTTCGATGACGGTTTGGATGTACCGTGCACTATTCAGTGTCCCCTCGACGATCACCAGTGGTGTACGGCCAGTGTAGGAGATCGCTCCCCACACCATGATGCCGGGTGTTGGCCCTGTGTGCCTCGGTCGTATGCAGTCCTGATTGTGGCGCTCACCTGCACGGCGCCAAACACGCATACGACCATCACTGGCACCAAGGCAGAAGCGACTCTCATCGCTGAAGATGACACGTCTCCATTCGTCCCTCCATTCACGCCTGTCGCGACACCACTGGAGGCGGGCTGCACGATGTTGGGGCGTGAGCGGAAGACGGCCTAACGGTGTGCGGGACCGTAGCCCAGCTTCATGGAGACGGTTGCGAATGGTCCTCGCCGATACCCCAGGAGCAACAGTGTCCCTAATTTGCTGGGAAGTGGCGGTGCGGTCCTCTACGGCACTGCGTAGGATCCTACGGTCTTGGCGTGCATCCGTGCGTCGCTGCGGTCCGGTCCCAGGTCGACGGGCACGTGCACCTTCCGCCGACCACTGGCGACAACATCGATGTACTGTGGAGACCTCACGCCCCACGTGTTGAGCAATTCGGCGGTACGTCCACCCGGCCTCCCGCATGCCCACTATACGCCCTCGCTCAAAGTCCGTCAACTGCACATACGGTTCACGTCCACGCTGTCGCGGCATGCCACCAGTGTTAAAGACTGCGATGGAGCTCCGTATGCCACGGCAAACTGGCTGACACTGACGGCGGCGGTGCACAAATGCTGCGCAGCTAGCGCCATTCGACGGCCAACACCGCAGTTCCTGGTGTGTCCGCTGTGCCGTGCGTGTGATCATTGCTTGTACAGCCCTCTCGCAGTGTCCGGAGCAAGTATGGTGGGTCTGACACACCGGTGTCAATGTGTTCTTTTTTCCATTTCCAGGAGTGTATATTTCTGTTAATTCATCATGAAGAAATGCAAGTTTCGGAGAGAAAAACACTGAAAGCCTATGTGTTCTTAACTACGTGCAGAACAATTGGAATATTTTATTAAATCTAGAAATCGTTTTCATAGTCTCTCACTGATCTCTTCACATGGCGCGAGAGGCTGCTACTCGAAGGCAACGACGTGTTCTGTACTTGTTTCGTATTAGACTTAAAAAATATTTTCTGATACCAAATAAGGTGCTTTCCTCGCAGTGGTTTAGGATGCATGTGTCAGTGGCAGACGAGTTCTGCTCGTCATGCTGTTTCTATTCTGAATCTGGTGTTCGTAGTTGACTAAGTCATACACGAAGTGGAACCTAGTTCTTTTTCTTCTTTCCTCTTGGGTTCATCTCGGGATTTATTTTTCCAAGTTTTGCTAAATTTTTCGTATCACAATTTATCTTTGGAGCCGGATGTCTTTCCTGGCGCCACTGTCGTCAAGGAAACCTAAGGAAGGGAAATTATGGACGCCATTTGTTTGTGAATAAAATATATTTTGTTCTGTGTGTGATACCCTGACTTAATTGTTCGTGTATCTATGCTCTGAGATGGAATGTGTGTACCAGTCCACCATTTGCCTAAACGAGCGTGGAAAACTCATCTAAAAAGAAAGAAACACTATAACTGTCGGGTGTACCATACCATGCATATTGGATATGGGCCTTTTTCACTTTCTTTTCTCGGAAGCTAGCACTCTGCCCGTTACGCTATACGATTATGTCTTTCTAGACTATATTGTTATAAAATCTTAATGCAACCTACCTGCAAGAAACCACTCGTACCATCTCGGGCATCAAAGTGGAAACCCTTCTGGACGATATCACTTGTGATGAAGTCAACGATGCTATAGCGAAGTGTGCTCCAAACAAATCGCATGGTGTGGATGGTCTCACCGTGGAATACGACCAAGTTTTCCAGAATTTAGTGACACGAAGGCTGACAGCAATGTCCCAAGAACTGTTGACCAAAGCCGCTGCGGTTGAGCCGCCATTTTTCGAAGGCATTTCACGAACCATCGCTGGGGACTAGGGCTGATATTACCGCCCCGTAACCATACTTAATGTCGACTACAAGATATTTGCACTATTTTGGCGACACAATGCCGTCGCATCCTTTCCGGTATAGTATACACTGAACAAAAGACGGAGCATCCGACAATGCCCAGATGGCCACTAGTGAATGTGTTCGCTGTAGCGCCTCCGTGTTGGCCGTCGACTTTCACGGCGCTTTTCACATGGTTACGTTTCCACCGTCAAGGAGCAGATGGGCTTTTCTGCGCCCTTCGCTAGTACCTTACGATGTCTCTATGTCAGCGCTCGCTCCCATGTCCAAATCGTGTCGCCGAACCAGTACCGATATGCCTTACGACAGGGATGCTCCTCTAAGTCTCGCCCCGGAGACACTAACTGGGAGTCTCACTCGTCAGGATTTACACTGCGGCACTGCACGTTCTGCCTGTCTTGTCTGTTGGTGTTAGTACGGTCATGGGAAGAGTCTACGCGCATACTCCATCTGATCTTCACTGTATGGGGACGTGGCGGGCAGTGCTTTGAGTGCTAGCAAATCTATAGCTATGTCAATCGGCCGCGGACTCACACGGGAAGAACTGGTGCCTCTACCTCGCCTCAAGAGCTTCCGATACCTTGGCTTCGTCTTTACGACCACCAACATGGCTCCATAGTGGTCAGCTTCGGCATGCCCTCCAAGTCACCCGCACGACCGTTTGGCAACATCGCCTCCGTTGCCTTGATGCACTGCAATGTGTGGAATATCTGAACGTCCCTGTAGTTTGGAAGCTGTTGCACATAGCACAGATCTTTCCGATGTTTCTGACCCATTGATCGCAGCCCACAAGCCTCTTTGTGCTACTTCCTAACGGTTGGTAACAGTTTTAAAGTCACATATGATACACTAACCCTCCCACAGAACGAAGCAGGACCTGGACTAACTAACGTCCGGTGTTGTGCGGCGGCCTTACATCTGAACACCATGAACAAACAGTGGTCAGGAACAGGGAACCCACTCACGCGACAGCTCTCAGACATTTATTCGGCAGCCTCCATCTCTTCGCTGGTGTGTGTAGGACATGTTGCGCCTCTATTGGTGCATCTACCTGTCTTTTTTGTGAGCGTTAGCTGTGTACACGCTGGCCTCCTATGTTCGCACCCTCCACGTCCGAAGGATTCCTACATTCATTTCTACGTGGCGTACCCTGCAACAACGTTGAGCTCCAGTACCCATTAACGAGGTGGACTGTGGTGCGGCGCAGGTTTCATCAGCCCTATATCCCGACATCAGTACGAGTAGCAGTCAAGTCACCTGTGGAAAAATCTGGAAAATTCGTGACTAGTCAGTGTTTTCATGCGATTGGTTTGATGGACACTCTTTTATCTCCACCTGTCGTTTTGTAGCCGGTGACGTCCATCGCCTGACCTGCGCTGGTGTTCGTGAAGTCTGAACACTGTGTCGGCATATGGTCACCAGTTTCCTCCTCGCCCCTCCATCCGTGACCGAACAGAATAGTCTGGGTCAAAGAATCGACGATAGCCTGCCTTTATGGAGATGGGGACAAATCGTGGATAGGTCTTTGGACCCTCCTACAGAATCAATATAATGTGACTGAACGACGTCCACGCTACCGCGCTTATTTCGTCAGTTATGGGCGATCCCTCACTCAGTTGTAATGTACCTGGCTAGACTGCTGTCGCGGCGCATTACTAACAGCCAGCCGCCTGCCCTCCCCCCCGCCCATCCCCAAGTTTCTACTAGCCTCCGGCGGGCGCAACGCTTGACACCGCACTTTCCTTGGTTTCCATTTCCCTTCTCCCGTACCTACCACTGCTGTGTCACACGATAAAATTTTTTCATTACAGTTAACTGTTTCCGTTCTTGACTATCCCTTCTCGTCGACTTCCGTTCGGTTAGTGGTGTTGGGGACGCCGTAGTCGGGTAGTCGGCCTTGCATGACCGACACAGTCTTCCCTCCCCTCCTTGCACCACCACCCCAGCCCCCGCACCCTGCCATCAAATGGTTCAAATGTCTCTGAGAACTATGGGAATTAATATCTGAGGTCATCAGTCGCCTAGAACTTAGAAATTACTTAAGCCTTACTAACCTAAGGACATCACACTCATCCATCCCCGTGGCAGGATTCGAACCTGCGACCGTAGCGGTCGCGCGGTTCCAGACTGAAGCGCCAAGAACCGCTCGGCCACACCGGCTGGCCCGGCTGTGTTCTTTTCCAAGAAACCATCTCCGTTATTTCCTCGCGCGATTTAGGAGAGTCTCAGAACTGGATAAGGACGAAACGTCGTCCTCACGATAGCTTACTCACTGTGCCACCTGCCTCGGTTGGAAATGTAAGATCATTTCCTGGCAATATGTCATCATCAACCATCGAACGTCATGCCCAGAAGAGCTGGCCACTAAGGAGCGGTGTTATATCGAGGCAGTGGAGAGCAGTGTGACGACCTTATCTCGCAAGGAGGCGACCTACACGTACTCTTCTCCCATTGTCCCTACCTCAGGTCTGCTTATAAGGAACAGTCAGTTTTCCCCATTTGTTTTTTAAAATATTTTCTGCTGATTTAGTGTAATTTTTTAAAATAAATTTTATATTACATCTCATGCTCCATTAAAAAATTTTAATAAATGAACAATTACATAAGTAAAAAATAAAAAAAATCAGTAGCTCTTTAAAAAAGGCCGCTAACGCACGCCTGTGCTGTGATGCTCAACTAGAGTGTAGCCAGTTTGAATCTTGATGGTAGAAGAAATTGTAAGGGCACATTTTTCGCCGACAAACGTAACAGAAGCGATAAGGTATTGTTCGTCACCAGCCTTTCCTTGAACGTCATCGATCAAATTCTAAACCGCTACGCTGTTTCTCATGGAGAGAGCTCATGTGCGTTTGTTGGTGGTGATTCGTCCGTCGGATGGTGGGGACGTTAAGCTTGGAGGTCCATTTGGTGCTATCCGATGATGATGATGATGATGATGATTTTGGTTTGTGGGGCGCTCAACAGCATGGTTATCAGCACCCACACAAAATTCTACATCTTTCCACTTTCCAGTCTCGCCATTTATTGATTGATGATTAAATGATGAGGACCACACAAACACCCAGTCCCTAGACGGAGAAAATCCCTGACCCCGCCGGGAATCGAACCCGAAACTTAGTGATCCAGGGCAGCAATGCTAACCAGTCAACGAGATACGAATGGAGTAGGCTTGGTGCCGGCACCGGATTGCTTTCTTTCTTTACTGCCCTCATCAATCAACACAAACGTGACACCACACCATGCTAGTACCCATAATAGTAACCTAGGCTCTACGGAACCATCTGAGTCACAATTCACCTATACGGAGGGGAAAGGGGCCAGTGTGCGTAGAGGAAGAAAACTGTTTCCGACTAGGTTAATGAACAATGGCTTGAGGTCTCCTACATAAGTTAGTGCAATTTAGTGCACATAAAGATAGCGAAAAATGGTTCAAATGGCTCTGAGCACTATGGGACTCAACAGCTGAGGTCATTAGTCCCCTAGAACTTAGAACTAGTTAAACCTAACTAACCTAAGGACATCACAAACATCCATGCCCGAGGCAGGATTCGAACCTGCGACCGTAGCGGTCTTGCGGTTCGAGACTGCAGCGCCTTTAACCGCACGGCCACTTCGGCTGGCTAAAAGATAGCGAAAACTGGACCGTTGTATAGAAGTGACTGTGTCTGTCATGGAAAGATTTCAAGATTATGATTCATACGACACTGAGCCAGCTCCATCTTGCCATACAAGCCTTTGTTGTTAAAAGGAATTTTGTAACGGTGTTGTCTGTCTCTGAACATTTACTAACAGAGAGAAAACTGATAAGGAAATCTTCTCTAGCTACACAATTTTGTTTAACTATGCTGATGGGGCGAGGCAATGACGATGTTCATATGAGTGCTGTATGATATGCGTGCATCCGTTGTATTGCCAACGGGCTGATGTGGTGAAAGCGGCCTGTGGAGGCCAGCAATGCATTGGAAGGCGGAACTGTGGAGGGGCTATTGCAAAACAGATTATGTCTTATCTTTTATTTTATATCTACAATAACGTGTGGATTTTTTAAAGTTATGTGATGCAGTTCACGGCCTTCGGTCGTTTCCCTAGTTATGATCTGCTCCTAGCAGTTGTTCGGGTGTTTACTTTGTTTTCCTCTTCGGCACTGTCGCCTTTCGCATTTGAATTTGTTGTTAGCCTCAACGAGTTGGTTTCACCAAATCGGCCTGTTAGTAATACGGCGGATGTACGCACATCATACAGGTTCAAAATGGTTCAAATGGCTCTGAGCACTATTGGACGTAACTTCTGAGGTCATCAGTCCCCTAGAATTCAGAACTACTTAAACCTAAGTAACTTAAGGACATCACGAACATCCATGCCCGAGGCAGGATTCGAACCTGCGACCGTAGCGGCCGCGCGGTTCCAGACTGTAGCGCCTAGAACCGCTTGGCCACCAAGGCTGGCCATGATACAGGATTTTAAGTTTTACTTACACCGTTTTTACACAGCTGATGTCTACCGAATCCTGTAATTTATCCTACCAGGTGTCAAGCGGTAGGATATTTTTCGTATTTCTTTCATTCTCGATATTTTCGTTCCATATCACACTATTAATTTTTGGACGATATCTTCTGGTATAGATATAGCATTATCCCAACACAATGGCTAAGCATTTGGTCACCGTTCACATCAGTATCCCATTCATTATTTGCTTTCTACCCGCTATTTTCTAGGCCTTCATCATTCAGCAGTCATGCTTTGTACAGTTCGACCAACCTCTTTTGGATGTCCTCAACTGTATTATGACAAACCATCAATGCGGTGTGATACTTCTCGAATGGTGGGACTCCATAATTATCCATCTACAGTATGAAAACGTACGATTATGGGTACTTGTCAGTGCTTCTTGTCGAATGCCAACACTATCTATGGATCTGTATTTCTACCATAACATTTGACAAAGTGATTTATATTTTTGGTAGATAAACCTGAAGATAAGCCTACACTGAAGTGAATCCGATAGTAGCGAATAAAGCACCTTCTTATAGCTGTGCTCCTTTTGGAAATATCTCATCGTTCTTGACCTTATTATATTTATATTGATGATATTTAAATGGTTATTGAGCGTTGAGTGTTTTGTTATTGTTATATGACATATTTATTCACGCAGTAAGCGTAGTCTTTGGTCGTAATTTAGATTCTCAGGACCAACGGAAACTTGAAACCACGTCATCAGGCAGAAACAACACAACAAACAGGCAATCAACCACAGAACTTCTATTGTAGTCCATGCTCAAAACATGACATCTTCGTGGAAAATAAATTACTAACAGAACTACATGATTTTCTTGGAATTGCCGCTAGTTTTTATCGCACAGTATAATCTTCCGACTCTAATTCCTTCACCAACAGACTAATCACTTTTGTGTTAGCAAGAGATGTTCAGTGTGTGCAGCGGATGTTGGACTGTGTAATAATGACAGACAGTGCCTAATATGCAACAACATCAAAACGCAGAGGAACTAGGGCCTAACGTCGAGGTATACTCGGCTTCAAGGTACCGGTTGACCATGTCGAACCACCATAAGGGACCATCGCCGTATGGTGCACCAAGCACATCGTACAGCCTTCACATCTTCCACCTGCCCTTCGAGAACAAATATTGGTCTCCCTGCAATATTCTGTGTCATTCTGCACCATTGGCTGGAGATTAGCAGCAGACGTACTGCAGAATTACCTTTCTACGCGTAGGCTGCTGTTAACACAGTAACACAAACGGCTACTTTTTCTGAGGTTCCGTGACTGAGAAGCATGGTCCTACTTTCCTTTCTGCCTGTTAACATGTTGATGGATACTGAAGTTTCTTTTTATGTGTATTACAGACAGAACATCATCACTAGAATATGGAGAAGAGAGGAAAAATGTTTCAATAGGTACTAACCTAAGAATTTTACGCATGGCCATATCGTTAACAGTGTGATTTTCGGCACGGATACAGCCAGTAAACTGGGCTGGAGCGCGCTGCGATCGCGTATACAACGTCGTGGTAGATGTACCGTATGCACAAGTCGCATCGTTTCTAAGCGTTCAGCAGCGCGTTGAACTCAGCACACTCAACATTGACGTTGCTGTGTTATCGTCTGGGGAGCCATCGGGAATGACTTCCAGATGACGCCTCGTAGTAAGTGGGGGAACTCTCACAGCACAACGGTACATTACAGACATCCTGCGTCATCTCGGGTTTCGTCTCACGTGGCAGTATCGTGGTGCCATTTTTCAAAAGGACAATGTTCATTCGCACACGGCAGGTGCCTCTGTGAACTGTTGGCGTGATGTTGAGGTACTTCTGTGTCCGGCAAGATCCCAAGATCTGTTCCTCGATACAGCATGGGTGCGACCAGCTGGAATGTCAACTACGTCCCAGATCCAGTATCGTGAATATCAAAGGCCAATTACAACAGCTGTGGGCCAGCTGGCCTCAGGAGAGGATACAATAGCTTTCAAACATCCTTGCCAACGGAATCAATGCACCCATCCAGAAAAGAGGCGATGCAACCTCATAATGATAAATGAGCTCTTACTTCCAGGTTCTTTATAAGTTTGATTCACTTTTGCAATCACTGAAATGATACATTCTCTCAACCCGTGAAGTTTCATTTCGTACCCTCCTCCCCATCTGGTGCAGGTTTACTGTTTGCGAAACGAAAGACTAGAATTACGTCACAGTCATGTAGTATTACAAACCTGGTTGATATTATAATTGTGATAAAAATATTATATTTACAGCTACACGACCCTTGGGAAAATATCGTCAATTCCAGACTGCAAATCAGCTTGCTACATTTAACCGTTACCAAGCAGGAAGACACTGTTGTGAAGAAGGACGTAGCCCTTGACTACTGAAGTACCACCGAGTTCAAACTGTTATCTTAGAAAAAAAATTACCACGAGTTTTCACTTGCCACCAACGTTACCTCGTCCACAACATCCGCATATCTACAGGACTATTTTTAAGCATCCCAGGAGTTTCAGAAGACGCATGAGTGCAAAATACGGAGGCGTTCTGAAAAGTAGTGTCAACGAATTTTGTATAAGAAAACTTTTAAAGCTTTTCAAAAGACACACACGTAATATATCTTTATTTATGATCTTCACATATTTATTTCTCAACATAGTCACTCTTGCGGCGAACCCATTTCTCCGAATGAGAGAACATTTCTTTGATACCGTCATTGTAGAATGTTTGATTTTGTCGACGGAGCCACAATCTCACTTCTGCTTGTACTGCTTCATCAGTATCAAAGCGAAGTTTTCGAAGGTATTACGAATCAAATATAATGAAGCGGTGGTCGTGTATTAATTTGTCATAGGTTAAAATATACTGACATGAAACTGCATTAATATAGGTCGCAGACCTGAGAGACAATTTATTTAAATATGATTTATGGCATCTTTCGTACAGCAATCGTAAATGAACAGTTTGTACCAAATACAAGTCAGTCGCAAGCAGCGATAACAATAGATAAACTCTTAAGAGTGCTGCATTACTCAGGATTGCTAGGTTATCTCTGATGCATTATACATAACGAGAAGAACTATCTATGATTTTACTTTTGTTCTGGATTGAGCTCTGTCATTCTGTATGTATGAAAGCGCCCAATTAGCTAACAAACAGTTTTCTGTAACGAATCACGATATTCAATAAGTTAAAACAATTTTCTTCCACAAAACCTACTGAGATAATTACTGCTATAGATAGACGGCATTCAAAAGGGATTCGTGAGCAATTACTGTGGATTAGAATCTGCTTGCTGTCCAGCTTTGTACATGGAAGAATTTTCTCCGTTAACGTCATTGCATCAGATATAAATTTTCTGCTTATGCTGGAGAGTGATAGAGAATTCTACGCTGCATGATAGTTTCAAATCTGAAGTGCTGCTCTGAATACTTTTCAAGTTTCAGCACCACAAGAAACAGTAGATGTAGCAGAGTGTAGCATACAGAATTCTACGGCAACCGTCTTGCTACGATTTCCAGCCCCAAAAGATACTGAACAGCTTGTCCAACAAACAGATACTGGTATCAAAGCAGATCTACTTCATGAAATCCGTTTTCTTTTTAATTCGCTAAAGGAACGTGCGCAAATCTATACACCAGACTTTAATGAACTGCAGTTTATACTCTGTCAGTATTAATGAACTATAGTGAGTAGAACTTGATCATACTAAGACTCCAGTGAAATAAATGTAGCTAGTCATGAAACTAATTACCATAATTATCTCAAGTAAATCAAATATTGCTTTTCATTATTAAAATAGTTATTTTAGCATTCCTTAAGTTTCGGAAAAAGAAGAAAATCTGGAGGGGACAATTCGGGACTCTTGGAAGACGATCGTTGATAGTCAACCCAAGAAGTCGTATTGTTGCAGATGTTGCAGCCCATGGATGTCGTCTGGCATGGTCATGTTGAAAGACAGAGTGCTCCAAGTGTGGACGAACTCTTCAAATTCGGAAACTCGACTACACAAAGCTCTTTCTCACGCATCGACGTACACATAGCTGGCAAATGTCATGGGGTACCTCCTCATATCATGTAGGACCTCCTTTTGCCTGGCGTTGTGCCATAAATCAATGTCATTGGAAGTCCTTT
Organism: Schistocerca americana; assembly: GCF_021461395.2. Lineage (NCBI taxonomy): Eukaryota > Metazoa > Arthropoda > Insecta > Orthoptera > Acrididae > Schistocerca > Schistocerca americana. The sequence continues at coordinate 377,306,253 of NC_060121.1, forward strand.
GCAGAAATATTGAGCCACCTGCCTCTATAGCCGTCCATAATTGCGTACGTTTTGACACTGCAGGATTTTGTGCACGAACTGACCTCTCGATTGTTCGATTCGATTCATGTCGGGCGATATGGGTAGCCAAATCATCCGCACGAATTATCCTGAATGTTCTTCAAACTAATTGCGAACAGCTGTCTCTCGATGCCATGGCGCATTGTAATCCATAAAAACTCCATCGTTGTATGGGAATACGTGTTCCATGAATGGTTGCAAATGGTCTCCACGTACCCAAACATAACGATTTCCAGGAAGTGATCGGTTTAGTTGGAACAGAAAACTCAGTCAATTCATTGTTCAAACAGCCCATACCTTTATGGAACCACCACCCAGCTTACACAGTGCCTTTTTTACAGCATGTGGTTCCATGGATGCGTAGGGTCTGCCCCACACTCCAACTGTACCATCAGCTTTTATGAACTGAAATCGGGACTCATCTGACTAGGCCAGTCGTCTGCGGTCCAACCGATATGACCAAGAGTCCAGACATTTGCAGGCGACGTCGTGCTATTAGCAAAAGCAATCGCGTAGGTCGTCTGCTGCCATAGTCCATTAACGCCACATTTTGCCGTAATGTTCTAACGGATACGTTCGTCGTACGTCCCACAATGATTTATGTTGTTATTTCGCGCAGTGTTGCTCGACTGTTAGCACTGATATTTCTACGCAAACGCCGCTGCTTTTGTTCGTTAAGTGAAGTCCTTCGGCCACTGCGTTGATCGTGGTGAGAGATAATGCCTGAAATTTGGTGATCTCGGCACTCTCTTGACCCTGTTGTTCTCGGAATATTGAATTCCTCAACGATTTCCGGAATAGAATTTCCCATACGTCTCGCTCTAACTACCATTCCGTGTTGAAAATATGGTAGTTTCCGTCATGTGGTAACAACCACATCGGAAACCTTTTCGTTTGATTTACTTGAGTACAAATGACAGCACTGCTAATGCACTGCCTTTTATACCTTGTGTACGCAATACTACCGCCATATGTGGATATGTACGTATCGCTATCCCATGAGTTTTGTCATCTCAGTGTGTTTACATTACACAACGCCATGTTACACCCCAGATTTCAAGGCCCTATAGTGACTAAGGGCAGAAAATAAGTAGACATGAAGAGTACTGGTGTAGAATGTTAATTAAATTCGTTTCATTTTAAAATCCTTATGAGTTTTTACATAAATAAGTCCGAGGCATTACTTTTCAGCACGCACTCATAGAAGAGGCACAGAAAGACTACTAAGTCAGTGAATAGAGCAAGTTTCGATTCGAAAAGCCGCCATGGAATAGTTTCATACTGCACAACTAGAGGGCAGGCGTGGTGTAACATGTTGACAAACATCCTCCCACAATATCGCATCGCGTTGATCCGCCTGTAGGTAGGCAACCCTATGAACAAATTTGCAAAGCGAGATCCTGATGTTGCACACGTATTGAAATTTGCCGTTCAGCAGACGGTGTCATCATTGAGCATCTGTAATGTGAGTTATAAGCTTCGAGATACGTTCTACGCGCTGATGTGCGTCTATTCTCGCATCTTCTGGAAACCCTGAGGCATTTATGAGTAACAGTGTACTCTGCACTGAACGATGATGCCCATTTTTTTTATTTATATTAAAAATGGAACTCCTCCAGCTGCACTTAAGATAAATATGAAATCTTAAGTACAGCTGGAGGAGTTCCATTTTTAATAAAAATTATACCAGCTGATGTTCCACCATCATCCAAATTAAATAGGGAAGCACGAAGATTTTTTAAATTTTCCTGTCATATATGAGTCAGGTAGTTGCAGATTTTCTGAGGCATATTTCTTCTGTATTTAAATAATGGTCTGGGAGATACATTGCTGCACTGTCTGTCCGTCTGTCTGTCGAATTCATCGCATGTTACGTTGCCTTTTCTATTCTCCACAAACGTTTTACTTCTATGTGAACACATAGACAATTTGGAGTCATCGACATACGTCAGTAATTGCTGTCTGACAAGGTATAACGGTGATTTGAGGGTATTGACAGTTTGCGTTGATTTCTAGTACAAAATGGTCCATACCTCTGCAGAACAAATTATATCCCCCTGGCGTCTTTACTGCTATCTGACAAAAATGTAACATTCATGGCTGTTGAGCCTCATGCGCTAACTAGAGCTAGAGAGGCTTCATTAAAAGACAGTGTTGTGGGCAGTGACTTTTACTCAAAGTAACACTCACACAGGATGACTTTCTTCATAGGACAACAACATCTTTGCTTGTTTCCTATTGGTTTTTTGGGGTCACAGCCACAGAAGGTTAGAATCCTGTTATATTGGAGAGTGGCTTTTCCCTGGCTTCCAATTGCCTGAGTAAGAAAGAACGTAGGAAAGCGTTAAGTTACAGAAGCACAAAGCACACATCACAAGTTTGTCAGACAAAGAATTCAGACGTAAGTCACATGTGAAAACTATTGACAATGTCCGTAACATTACTGTATAGTTATCTATGAAACTGTCAACTGCTCTTGTGAAATGTCATCAAGATCACTGTGGACGATTTTGTTCATTTTGCCATAAGTACAGACAATTTTATCACTCACTGAAAATGTTCTGGCTTTCTAAATCGTTCTCTAAAAAATTATCACTAACTACGATCTAGCCTATCGCTTCGAAGAAATCAACATAATGGTGAGTGACCAACGAACTCATGACCACACGTTAGTCCATCTTTAATGACCTCAATATCGACAGAACTTTAAACACAATCTCATTTCCTTACCACACTTTGGCTATGTAACAAGAGCCCTCATACGAAAATCAGAGGTGAGTGCACATAAGAATTTTTCGAAATGTGCGTGAAACACACACATCCGCCTGCCACACCTCACGGCAACGGTAGATCTGTTACAATCAGCCGTATTCTCACGCCCTCGACAGTAAAGTGGTAGGGTGTCGCTCTAGAGAAAGAGTCGCGGAAGGGTAAAATATTTCATCACCGAGACCAAAGTTTGGTACGGCTTTACTTAACTGTGGCAGCTGAAATTTTTGGATTTCTCCAGAACAAAAGGGGCCGACATTCGTAGACGAACATTTGTTTGTGACTCGTCAGCGGCTTGTCGTATTTCCACGTCGCCTGGGTCTCTGACGCGAACGTGATATTACCCCACCGCTAGGAGCTTAGAACAGCGCAGGGGATTTGAGATGTAGTGCCCACTGTGAGGCGGATAATCCGGCTTAAGCAGTGAGAGGTCGCCAGCGACCAGGCAGTCGGAATAAACGCGCCTGTCTCCTCTCGCTCGTCACTCATGTCGGCTGTTTCCAAGGGCCTAAACTCCTTGTCATCTTACTATTTGCCTTATCCTCCATACATATGTGGATAACGTCCATGTAAATCTAAAACTATTCCTAGCGTAAATTTCATTCTGTCCTAAAGACGTACCCAGGTACCTGAGGCTTTGTAAACGGATTTAAATAAGCAACCTGTCCTACAGTTCCGCTTTCATAAGAGTAGGAACACTGCGTAACGTTGTTGTGGATATGGGGATGACAGGAATTCTTACACATTGAAAAGAATCTTCTTCGTTCTCATGATCAAAGGGATTACCAATAGGCTATCGTTGAGGAACATTTTTTTAAGAACTTCAAATTATGTCTCCTCCAGGTTTATACATACATTACATGTGTGTATTATCTGAAATCACACCGACAATTTTCAGCGTTAAGCAATCATATTCACACTTAAGAAACTAGAAGAATGTGTTGTATTTCCAAAATAATCTCGAATGTATTGTCTTCAGCAAAGCATTGTGTTTATTTAAGAAAGGGTTGAGAATTGTGCTAATTTCTAGTAATTTTTACACCAATACTGTATTATTATTGTTATTATCAGCATATTACCACTTTCATCGTTTCGAGCCACAGCCCAGTACGTGTATTCCGTAGAGTTTAATGAATAATTCATTGAGAATAAACTACTTATGTGTGTGAATTTGTAGTTTTGGGCTGTTCAGAATTGGGGTAATTATCGGCAACATACTTACTGGTGAACTGAACCATTTTTATTGATATAAGTTTGCAGCATATGCAAAATACACAGACTTCCAGCGAGGACGCAGAAAAGTAAATATTCCAGTTAGGAAAAGGCGAATTTGTTGCAAAAATGACTAAATCAAAAATTATAAGAGAAAACTAGAAAGTTTCAAATTTTCCTTTGGTCCGCTGACGGAGATAAAAATCACCAATATACGCATTTTAATAGCTTCATTTACCTGCCCAGTTTGCACACGACGCTATATTTACGAGAGTTGTTCAAAGTGGCTTTCCTCACATTTTGTATAGGTATGACATCGTCGCACGCTTCAGATCCATTAAATCAGTATGTTACAAAAAATTCATTTTATTCCACAATAAGAGTCTCTCTTCTACAATAATGATGAAAAGAAGTTAGAGTCAATTTCAGCTTAAGCACCGAAAAAAAAGTTTGGTTAAGTCCAGTTGTGTTTTGGCGGTTCATATAGTTGCCTGCGCGTGACATCTGTGTGCAGCCTGTTCGCTCATTCATTACCCAACGAGTGTCGAATAGCGACGGCTATTACACACCTACAAAACACGCCGAAAATCTCACTTTCCAATATGACAGTGCGCCTCCAAACTGATACTCGCATGTAAAACTGTTTCATAACAATGCGCTGCATCAACAATGATCAGCCGTAATTGCCGTGCAGACCTCGCATAATACATTTCCCTCCAAGGTCACCTGATCACACTGTGTGTGGACCTTGCGTTGTGGGAGTTTGTGGAATACTCTCTCAATGTGCCTCCCTTTCCAAAAGCTTCGGATGTACTGCGACGCCTCATAGCAATAGCAATGATTTCAATAACTCCAGATATGCTAGCGAAAGTGAGGGATGAGTTTAACTAGTGCTTGCATGTTTCTTGTACGTCTAGCCAAGGTCACATTCAACATTTGTGAAAGGTAAATGTAACTCTGATCCTGCACGTAGCTCTAAAAAGTACTCAGATGTTGTATTTATTGGGCTATGAAAAATAAAACCTTTTAAAACTGAATGGTTGTTTCGAAAATAAAAAAAAAAATCTTTGTACAATTATGCGTAAGTTAAGACTGAAGGGGTCAAGGAAAGAAAGTTTTAATGCCCAAGCACGAATTTTAAGGTATCGCGAATTACAGCTTTAATTAAATTCAAAGCAATGAACATAAATACGATACCCAAAATAATATATACATGATGATCCTGTGATGATGTTACAAGTTGCAGTGATGTGGACTTACGCCTAGTCTGCCTGCAACCCACGTTACGTCTGTGTTACAAATTGCAGTGACGTGGGCTTACGCCTATAATGCATGCAACCGACATTATGTTTGTGTTAAGTGGGCAGCAGTCTTTCCTACACACGACACACGAGGGCTGCCTCGCCACACGCAGCCACCAGACAGAGGAGCCAGCAGCGGTCGCTGGCCATACGGACCTAATTCTTGCACCAGCTACGTGACAAGAAGACGGGAAGACCGTTTGCATCCCGGTGCCGAGAGCTGCATTCCGAATAAGCTTCCTCGGCCAAGCACTGTTTATGCACGCCTTCAATCTCTAAATTGCAATGTCATTGGCTAACCACAAAGTTTTTATTTCTATTCTCTAAATTTGCATTCCTACACCAATTTTTTCTCTTGTTTCCTCTACTGCTTGCTCAATGGACAGACTGAACAACACTGGCGACAGGTGACAACCCTTCCTCACTTTCTTCGCAACCATTGTTTCGCTGTCATGCCCCTTAATTCTTACAGCTGCCGTCTGGTTACTATACAAGCTGTAAATAGCCTTTCGCTCCCTGTATTTTATTCCCGCTACCTTCAAAATTTCAAAAAAAGTATTCTAGTCAGCATTGTTAAGAGCATTCTCTAAGACCACAAATGTTATAAACGTTGGTTTGCCTTTCCTTAACGTATCTTGTAAGATAAGTCGTAGGGTCAGTATTGCCTCAAGTGTTCCTACATTTTCCCATAAATCAAATTGATCTGTTGCTTCTACCAGTTTTTACATTCTCCTACAAACAGTTAGTGTGAGTATTTTGCAACCATGACATTAAACTGATAGTTAGGTAATAAACACACGATATTTTGCCGGTCTCATAAACCTAGTACACCAGGTAGAATGTTCCTGTCATGGCTGGCTCTCCGAAGGCTATCGGTAGTTCTGAAGGAAAGCCGTCTACTCCCAGAGCCTTGTTTCCCCTCTCATCTTCATCTATATCCTCTTCCATTTCTATAATATTGCCATCATCTCCCTTCCATAGACTCTCTATGTACTACTCCTTTTCATCTTCCTTTCTTTGCTTAGGACTGGTTTTCCACCTCAGCTCTAGATATTCATACATCTCTTTCCTCCAAAGGTTTCTTCAGTTTTCCTGTAGGCTTTATCTATCTTCTCCATTGTGAAATAAGCTTCTGAATCCTTACATTTCTCCTCTAGCCATTCCTGCTTAGCCATTTTGCACTTTTTGTCAATCTTAGTTTATAGATGTTCGTAATCCCTTTCGCCTGCTTCATTTGCTGCATTTTTATATTTTTTGTTTTCATCAGTTGAATTCAATATCTACTGTGTTACCCAAGGATTTCTATTAGGCCTTGTCTTTTACCTATTTGATACACTGCTGCCTTCACTATTTCATCTGTCAAAGTTACACGTTAGTCTACTGCTGCATTCCTTTCTCCTGTTCTAGGCAATTGTTTTCCAACGTTCGCATCTCCTTAACCTTCCACATTCTTTTAGTTTCTTTAGCTTTACCGACAGTTCATAATCAAAAAATTGTGGTCAGAGTCCATATTTGACCTTGAAATGATTTGGATCGGGTGCATAAATTTCCGTCTTACCATTACGTAATCGATCTGAAACCTTACGGAATCTCCAGGTATCTTCTACGAATACAACCTTTTAAAGCAAGTGTTAGTGATGATTGGTTCAAATGGCTCTGAGCACTATGGGACTCAACTTCTGAGGCCATCAGTCCCCTAGAACTTAGAACTACTTAAACCTAATTAACCTAAGGACATCACACACATCCATGCCCAAGGCAGGATTCGAACCTGTGACCGTAGCGATCGCGCGGTCCCAGACTGTAGAGCCTAGAACCTCTCGGTCACTACGGCCGGCCTGTTAGTGATTATTAAATTATTCTCTGTGTAAAATTCTACCATGCGGCTTCTTCTTTCATTCTCCCCCCCCCCCCCCCCAGTCTATACTCACCTAATATTTTGCCTTCTCTTCCCTTTCCTACTATAGACTTACAAACCCCAAACCCCACCACAATTAAATTTTCGTCTCTCTTACCTATCTGAATAATTTCTTTTATCTCATCATACGTTTTTTTAAGTTCTTCATCATCTGTGGACCTAGTTGGTATGTAAATTTGTACTAGTATGGTAGATGTTTCCTTTCTGTCTATCTTGGCTACAGTAACGCCTTCACTATACTGTTCATAGTAGCTTAAATGCATTGTTATTTTCTTATTCCTTATTAAACCTACTACTGCATTACCCCTATATGATTTTGTAATTATAGCCCTAAATACATCTGACCAGAAGTCCTGCTCCCACTAAATCTAACTTCAAACTATCCATTTCCGTTTTTAAATTTTCTAACCTAGCTGCGCGATTAAGGGAGCTACATTCCACTTTCCAGTCCATAGAACCCAAGTCTTGTTTCTCGTCATTAGGGTATCCTCCGGGGATCTGAATGGGGGTTACTTCACCTCCGGAATATTTTATCCGAGAAGATGCCGTCATAATTTAACCGTATGGTAGAGCTGCATTGTCTCGGAATAAATTGCTGTCACGGTTTCCCTTTGCTTTCAGCCTTTCACAGTACCAGCACAGTAAGGCTGTTTTGGTTGATGTTACAACGCCGGATCAGTAACCATCCAGACTGCTGCCCCTGCAACTACTGAAAAGGCTGCTGCCCGTCTTCAAGAACCAAACGTTTGTCTGGCCTCTCAGCAGATACCCTCCGTGAGGCTATCTGTGCCGCTGAGACTCGCCCAACCAACGGCAAGGTCCATGATTCGTGGAGGACAGAGGTCAAGATTTCTAATCTCTAATTGGTAATTTTGCCTTTCTCCAAAATGGGCAGAAGCTTTTGTCATGATATTGGAAAACATCCAGAGGAAGTAAGCACAAAAATATAATTTACTGTAGACTAAATGCTATCATTTTACTCAGGAATATGTTACACATAAGTTATGGAACGCATACATGAGTAATTTAACAGCCATTTACATGATAGTCAGACAAAATTTCACTTCCGTTCTTTCCAACCTTGTGCAGAATTTGGTTTGATGTTGTCCAGTTATTGATGTCTTCAGAGCTAAATACATACATCGTACAAAAGTGGTCTTTTAAATTTTTCTTTTTTTTTTTTTAACACACATCAGTCATGTAATGTCGTCTGCAGATGTACGTTTGAATATGAAATATTGCTAAATTAAAGTGTATTATTCTTTTCAGTTCGAGCACGTGATCGGGTTGTAGTCGGCCTATTGACACTGCGAACAAAGGCAAGGAATTGCTTTCACGCGTCAAAACGTTAATCTGACTATTCCACATTGCTTGTAAGTAGTTGAAAGAGATGTGTATTATCGGTGAATATATTGCATTGCACAGATTGTGTCACCAAATACATTCCCATACTGGTCCGGTCACTTTTATTGACCGCACAGTCTCACTTTCTCTGGTCATAGGTTATCATTGGGCTATACGTGTATAATAATACTAGCAAGTACGAAGTTTCTGATATTAGTAACTTAGAAAATACGAAAACTCACGACGGAGTCGAAGTGAATAAAAGGAAGTTCATCAGACAGGATATATAAGTGGGATTGCAAATGTATCAACCAACAAGACATTTAAATACCAATAGCTGTGGTTGCGCACCTAATAATAAAAAAAGGAAATAAAAACATTCGTTTGGCTATTGGTATTGCGAATAAATTATGTGTTCTGTCAGGAGTAATCAGGCAACTGATATAATTTAACTGCTAATGAGTTCCTGGATGTCATTGGTATCATAGAATGAATTTCCCAGCCGCTAATAGTCACGATATAAATAAATAAATAAAAGCACTTCATCAACTGACTCTGCATGTTCTGCAACCAAGAATATTATTCGTACGTTCATTAATAATTCAGAGTAAAACATTTTACTGCCGAGACACAATGAATGATAGTGCGTAGGTCATCAAAATCGTACAGACTATCTGTGGAAATTATCTAAATAGATTGTGACTAATTCTTTCTGTCAGATCTCTGTATTAGTTGTGATTCATCTCCTGAAGAAATTGCGGCCTCACTATGGGAATTACTAGAAACTGGAAGTGGCCTTCTTGCTTACAGAGAAGGGCGGGGTAATAATTTTTGAATATTATTTTCTGTGTGGTCCTTCCAGAGTCCTGCAATATTTAGGAAATGACAACATTTTCCGTCTTCTCTTAAACTTATTTATTCTCGACGATCGTGATTTAGGCGAACAACATTTTCTGCCTGCTCTTAAATTTATTTATTTATTCTCGATTTCAGTATAGAAAAAAATTCGGATACTAGCTCTCTATTAATTGCATATATGCGTCGTTTCTTTTAATAGGACAATGTCTTCGTGTCATTAAGGATGAATAAAGGAATTTAAATATTGGACCAGGTGGAAAACACTGTCCTTTCTAAAATTTGTATTTTATATATATATATATATATATATTTTTTCGAAGATACAATATCTGCTGACTAAGACTTAGCGTTCGACCTAGAAAGTGTCTCTGAAGTCATAGCACATTATTTCTTATCCTGTAATTTCAATGTGTATACGACTGTCCACGTGGTTTTCTACAGTTAACGAAGGGAGCTATAAAATAAAATTAAAAAACGGGGGAGACAGGTGCTCATTTACGTGGGTTTCTTTTGGTACTTTGTAAATTTTTTTGGTCAGATTTATCATATTTAAAACTGTTTAGTCTGTTAACATGGTTATTAAAGCATAGCTTGACATATATGCCTCTAACTTAACATTACATTTACGAGTGTAAAATAATTTTATACAGGCTGGAATATTGTGCATAAAGGTGCCCCTTTGCCATATCTGAGTTAGTTTCGAAATTCAGTAGTAAATTTCTGGCTTTAAAATTACACAAATGTGCCTTGTAAAGTAGGAATGTCAGCTGCAAACATACATTTCTTTGTATGAAGGCTTTCACGACCGGATGACATATCTTCTGGTAAACCTTGCGGGATGTAAGGTCGTGGTCCATGAAACTCTTCAGCTCCTGACGTTTCGTCCAGTGCTTCGCTGGACATCTTCAGAGGGGTGTTTCTCCTCCGGTGAGTCTTGCCGACTCACCGGAGGAGAAACACCCCTCTGAAGATGTCCAGCGAAGCACTGGACGAAACGTCAGGAGCTGAAGAGTTTCATGGACCACGACCTTACATCCCGCAAGGTTTACCAGAAGATATACATTTCTTTATCTATTATCAGTTCTAAAACGTAGATTCCCTAGCAACTTCGATATTGAGTAACAAAATTTACTCACGTTGCACAAAAATAAGAATAGGTTCTTTGTGCTAAAACATTCACTCAGCTGTTTCCGTGATGTTTGTAGGAGTCCTCAGAAGCTGGCAGTACTAATCTTCAATTGTCGGCAGCGCTCTACGCAGTTCCCGAGAAAATTGCTCTATCTGAACGTTCCGCGGTCCAGAACTAAAACGAAAAGTCTTCCCACAGCAGTAGATCTTTTTAAGTAATAACCAATATTTTTCATTCGGTAATCCAGTTCTTCCCACGAAGACGTGTTCAAAAACGTATCACACTGAACCATTCAAGTAAACAGGACGTTACTAAAAATGTAACACCAGCGCGACTTCGACTCTTCTGTGCTAGCACATACCTCAGGTCCTCAGGTTAATGCAACATGTTCACTTGCTGGAGTTGACAATGGACAAATCGACGCGCAAGGAAAATGGACACCGGTCATTTAGTCACCTGTCTTCAGTTGAAGTTTTGTGTGAGTACAACGAACATCAGTGTTTTGGAGCTGCTTCCCATTGCACTCGCGAATGGACCGCAGGGAGAGTGACTGCTAAAATTCCGCTTTGCGTGCTGTAATTTGTCTAATTTAGTCTCCCCAGTCCCTCCACGAGCAATACATGCGACGTCACAGTGTATCCTTGTTCTTGCACAGAGTAGTTTGTCTGCAAGCATCTGTCACCTCAAGACTTTCACCTTGTACGCGACACTCTCCACTGAATGAAACACACCTGTGACCATACTCGCTGCCCTTATTTGCTTACTTTCAATATCTATTGTTAGTCCTACATGGTACGGGTGCAACACACTTCAACAATTTTCTAGAACGTATTATGTAAAAATTGTCTCCTTTGTAGGCTTATTGCATTATTCCTGTATACAACCAAGTCGTTTACCAGCCTTACCTCCTACTCAGCCTATATGATAGTCCCGTTTCATACCCCGAAAATTTCTTACGGCCAAGTAATTGTATTATTTGAAGAGATATAGTCGTCGCTTCATGATATTGGAGCCATAGGATATTACTTCTCTAGTTGTCTGAAGTGCACAGTTTTACATTTGAGAACAATCGAAGCGAGTTGCCAAACATGACACCATTTTAAAATCCTATGAAGTTCTGACTGATCATTTGTGCAGTTTTCTTTCAGATAGTAGTTGGTTATAGATAACAGCAGTATCTGCGATAAGTCTGGGGTCATTATTATTTTGCGTATTTCCACGCGATAATGTCGTAAGTAATAATTTTGTGAGTTAAATCGTTGCTTAGAAAGAAAGTATTGATTTCACAAAAACGAGCAGTAAGAATAATACGTGGTGTTCACCCACAGACGTCATGTAGGTGCCACCTCAAGGAACCATTCATTCTAACTGCGCCGTCACAATACATATATTAACTAATGAAATTTGTCATAAATAATCCGTCACAATTTGAGAGGAACAGTTATGTATATACCAACAACACTAGACGGAAAAATGACCTCTATCACCCATTTTTAAAGCTGTCAGTGTCCCGAAGAGGAGCTCAATATGCAGCAACAAAACTTTTTGGTACATCTACATCTACATTGATACTCCGCAAGCCACCCAACGGTGTGTGGCGGAGTGTAGTGCCCAGTAAAATAAAGTATCTGACAGGAATCGAGGCAAGTTTTAAATCCAGTTTAAAATCATTTCTCCTGGGCAACTCCTGCTATTCCATTGACGAATTTCTATTTAAAGGCGGTAAATAGCACAAAAAATTGTTTTTAAGTGTAACTGGATGAGTAGGAGAAAAATTAATGTTAAGACTAACCATATTAAACTCACTCGTTCCCTATCATTTGGATAAAAGAATGGTTCAAATGATCAATGGAACATAGAACTAACTAACTAACTTTAATGGCGCCTGCCAAGTGTGACGATTTCACAAGGTTGAGACAACAAGTATAAAGGAAAAAATTTTTATTTGTGACAGAGGACAGTGTACGAAAAACATTATAACAGTATTTACTTCATTTACAGACTATAATTATAGCTATTGCTAGCTATTGCGAGTAGTATGCCTTTAGGTTTGATTCGGAAATTCGAAAAGAGGGGTTCTTTTGATGTGCAATATGGTAGAGGGAGGAAACGAATTGGTTCGACGTCAGTGGAAGCAGTGGCCACAGCAATGCAGGTGGAGACGAGTGCTGGTGTGCAAACGTTTAGTGCACGGAGAATTGCCTGAACGTTCGACATACCCGTGAGCATGGTGCGTAAAATCATACGAAACATCCTTCTTTGCTATCCGTTCAAAATTTCCCATGTGCACGAGTTGCTTCCTGTTGACCTGCCAGCAAGAGAGACTTTTGCTTTAGAATTTATTACTCGTATGGAAGTGGACAACGATTGGCCGTGGAAGATTTTGGGAACAGACGAAGCCCATTTCCATCTGACAGGATATGTCAATACACAGAACTGTCGAATATGGGCAGCTGAGAATCCACACGCAAATCAACCAGAACCACTTCATCCTGGAAAGGTCACTGGGTGGTGCGGTTTACGGCCATCTGTTTTTGAAGAGACGAGTGCTTCCGGTCCTGTTACCTGTACCATCACTGGACAGCGCTATGAGTGTCTTTTGCGCAGCCACGTCATACTAGCTCTGCAACAGCGTGGATGTGTGGATGGGATCATTTTTATGCAATATGGGGCTCATCCACACATTGCAAACCTATGAAGCAGCTGCTGAAGCGTCATTTCCGAAATGCTAGAATTATCGGACGCCATTTCCTACAGCCTGGCCATCCCGGTCACCTGATCTTAATCCGTGTGACTTCTGGCTGTGGGGTATCTTAAAAATGTTGTATTCAGTGTTCCAATAGCAAACTTAGCTGCATTGAAGGCACGCATTGCAGCAACACGTTCTGAACGTGTCCGGAAACACTTCGATCAGTTGTGTAACATGCTGTTTCGCGATTTCAACTTGTTGCAGAAAACGTTGAACAGCATATTGAACATGTTTTACGCCAGTCACTTGGAAATTAACAGTCCGATTTGATTTTTATTCATACATTTTATGCGGTTTTTGGTCTCAGGGCAATTAAAAACCGATGTGAGTGATGCTTTTTATGCCGCTTTTGGCCTCAGGACAATTAAAAACCGATTTTTCCCATCCGATGTGAAATGACCTTGCCGTCAAGACCACTACGGTCGCAGGTTCGAATCCTGCCTCGGGCATGGATGTTTGTGTTGTCCTTAGGTTAGTTAGGTTTAACTAGTTCTAAGTTCTAGGGGACTAATGACCTCAGCAGTTGAGTCCCATAGTGCTCAGAGCCATTTGAACCATTTGACCTTGCCGTGGTGGATGGGCTTACGTAACTAACAGTATCACACCTGTACATCCATGCACACTGAGTAGAACAGTATTTTTAACGTCAAACGTACACCTTAGGCATTGCTGTATGACTTATTTGTCATTTGTAGTCGACCATTATTAAATAATGTGCTTACAGTGCCATGTATTGCTACATTTTATATCTATTTATTTGTCTTCTGCGATACGTTTTCCCCGTTCTCCGATAATATTCCGTTGCAATTTGACGTAATTCTGACAGTGGTGTTATTTCTACAGCGGTTTGAAAGTTTAATTATAGTCATCCTGTATATAACTAATTAAATTTACTCCTAGGACCCTTTTTTGACGATAATCCTGCCCATTAGATTGCAAATGTAGTGAGGAAGAAAGGAGTAATCCATGAAACCTAAGACCAATACCGAGCAGTGGCCGTGTCAGAACACAAATGAATCTACTTTGCGGCAATTGACGCCAGTAACAGGTTAAAAAGTTGAGCTGTAACTCATTATGTGCCGTACGAGTATGTAGCGCATGGAACGTATAGAAGTATTCATACAACCTCTCTCCTTTGTGCATATGTATCTCGTTCATTACGGCAGCAATGCAGCTCACTGTTCAGACATTTGCACAAACGTCCACACATGTTTGATTAACACCGTACTGTGTAGAGCTCATCGCTTCAGCAATACACAAAGGAAATGATGGCAGTCGCTGCTATACGCGTCACCTCCACGAGCTTCTAAGGAGAACTGTTTGCCCCCTTGTCTCCTCTGCGCACCCTAACTTCTGTCTGTGTCAGCAGACTCAGCCCGCATTCACCGTCTCGCTAGCGGTAACCGTCCAGAGGGCTGCGATGAAGTCTTTGCGGCCGCAATACCCTCGCACTTATTTCACGCTGTCGAGGCTTCGCTGTCGGAATAGTAGCCTAGCCACGCCCTTCTTCCCTACGTTGCACCCATTCCTATTGTCATAATACAAGGAGGTATATATTGTATTTCCGATTGCCTAAACTAGTAACCCAATTCTTATCTCCACTTTCACATGAAACTACGTTACATTGATGATCTAATAAAATTACTTTTCCTGGGGTGTATCCACACTTCGCCTTTATGGCAACTTGAATTCTTACGGGGCCACTTTCCAGAGGTGTCTGAATCTCTGTGGAGGAGTTGCAGCCGATTCTTCATCACGAACCGAAACCTGAGGGGGAAGTTACGCGGGTAGCTGGGCTCTCAGGCGAAATCGACGTTCTAACTCATCCTAGATGTATGCCATTTGGTTCAAATCGGGACGCTGGACAGGTCACTCCACTTCAGGGACGTTTTTGTGTCCAACCATTGCTTTATGATACCGTGTAATCTCGTGCTGATAAAATCATTGTTTCCGAATTGTTCTTCAGTTGGACGCAGTACACAACGCTGCTAAACATATTCGAACTTTCCACGTTCAGCGTCTTCTGAAGCGTCTAATAACCCTACCACAACAAAGGTCAAAAATTAATTATAATTGTGGTGTTGCTCACGATGCTAAATACAGCATTTTCGGGCAACAACAAAATTATATTATGTGGCATGTGTCATTAGAACATAGTTAATAAAGTCATTTCATGAAATAATGGATGAACTAGGCACTCATCTTTTCGTGTTTCCCACGGTGGTCTCGTCGTGAACTCATGGCTCAATCGTCGAAAATCTAGGTGGTGATGACTCCAAGCTTGGATGCAAAGAGGCATAGGTGTTATTCTGCGATATTCAAAAGTTTAATAGATGTGTTTCCCAAACCATTCTTGAAGATTAAACTTTTGCAAGTTAGCACAATGGTGATGTAAAAAGGTAATCAGCACTCCGAATTTAAGTTACACTTCTTTTTTGTTACTTTTGTTGCAATATCACGTAACACACAAAACATCACTTCACAATATAAAACATACTTGAAATACCGTCCTCACTGTTAAAGTTCACATTTTATAAACTGACTACAATTTGCGTCTTTGCAACAAGACGACCAAGACTTGACTTTTTAATAAACGCTTACGCGCCCAAACATCAGAGTTACAAGTACGACAAAGATCATAGTGACAAAAGAAAGAAACACATAAGAATAATATCATTGCAACATAAACATATCGATGTATCAAAGTACCTCTACATTAATGAAATCAACTCTGAATGTTGTCTCAGAAATATGTCAACTACTATACAGAAACACAGTAAAATATTGCTGGTATTGAGAGGTTGAGGTGAGCTGCCGTAATGGTTACGTAATTCAAATACAATTACAAGCGCAATAAGGCGCCACACCCCAAGCACGAAAAACACCCTAAAACCGAAACACTACTTCCCTGTACTTCACTTTTGGCTCTACACATGATGGAAGGTAACTTCCTCCAGCCATTAGACAAACAAAACTTCCATCGTATTGCCACAGGCTATTTCATGGCTCATGACTCCAAATCACTCGTGTCCAGTCAATCACTGTCGAGTGACATAGCTCTTTACATCACCTGCATCGACTACAGAAATATGTGGCTTATAGGGAACTGTTCCACCACTGTGCCGCATTATTTTTCACTCCCGATGCACAGCCATTGTGCTGTCTAGACTGATGGGAGAATAATCGAACTCACGAGTGGTTCCTTCAGCTATTTTTTACAAACATACTCGGCAGTGCTCGACGGGTCCTATGTCTGTGCGTGATTTCTGTGTGGTCATGGTTTTGTTGCGGTTATTCCTTTCTGTTTCTGTTTTACAGTCACAGCAACAACAGTCGACTTAGGCAGCTTAAGATAACTTTAAACGTCCCTAATGGATATGTTACCAGTGACCAGTCTACGTTGAATGTCACTGAACTCTCCTGACACATCCATTCTGCTGTTACTGCTTCTCAAGTGACAAGATAACATTTCCCCCCCTCCTTTGGTACTGACTGGTCCACCTCTCGTGAAATACAGTAGTCACTTTCGCATTACATGGGTGTCCGGATACTTTTGTCGCATAGTGATTCTATTCAGACCCATATCTACTGCCCCAACTTTCAGGACATGGTGGAAATGCTCTGAATTTGGAAAGCATAGAGGGTGATCTCGAACTACATCGTCAAAATTTTGGAGGTACATCAGGGACCCGTGGTCTTCTGTGTCTCGTAATTGCATTTCATTACGCTGTGTATCTTATTTATAAGACTTCTGTTTCATTCAGTCAAGGTACTTGTCGACAATAAAAAAATGTACATATGGCACTTTTAGCCTGGAGTCCACTTCTGGGGGGCTAAATTTTTTAATCATGCATCTATGATGATGAAATTATGATGAAGACAGCATACACACCCAGTACCCGAGCCGGCTGGGAATTGAACCCTGGACCCTGAGAATGGGAGTCAGCAATACGAACCATATGACCACGAGCTGTTGACGTTGATTACACTAACGCCCACTTTAGTCCTCGATCTCAAATTCGCATTCAGTATTGCTCGGTTCTGTCTCGGGTTTGTTTTTTTCCGACAGTTTTAGTGCCTTAACAGTAACACACAGCAGTGCGGTTAGGTTTTTGAGATGGTGAGATGACCATCATGCACCGCATATATGAGTTCACTGTAGTGATTGGAAGGGCGCCACAACGGCGCTATGCCGAGCTGTTCCTGCATCGAAAGCGATGAGAGTACAGAACTTTTGTAACTGCAGTTTGTTGAATTACGCTACGCAGGGGCTCTCTTCCAAGAGTCGTCAGGCGCATTTTCTCTGGTGTTTCGACAGAAATCTGCCATTTTGTGTCTGCAACTAGTAGCTGAAGTCAGCCTAAACAAATGATTCTCATCACTTCCCTGATGTGTTCTCAGAGTCGATAGAAGGCGTCGCTTTGTTTCCAGGTACAAAGAAAATCATTTTTAAAGTGGAATTTCACTTGTTTACTCAACAGAATGGTACACAATTAGCCTTCTGCGATTCTAGCTTTACCGATACGTATTAAGAGGGACATTAAAACACGGGCACTAACGAGTAAACCAGCTGGGTCAACACCGTCCTGGCCCGCGCTGGCTGCTACTTCCTGTAAATACATATCGGTCAAACGAATATCGCATTAGACGAATCTGCTACCACTCTATCGCACAGGTACGTAAAATTCCGTTTTAAAAATCGTTTTGTTTGAAACGGGAAACAAACCAACACTCTCCATCGACGCTGGGCGTCACATGAGAGACTTGATGACCTGGATTTGTTGGGTCTGACTCCAGCTACACGTTACAAAATGAAACTGCCAATATCTGCCGAATCACAAGAAAAAATTCACCTGACGACTCTTAGGAGACAGCCTGCATTTTGTGTTGTACATTTTCGCGCTTGCATATTAAAGTTTATTTTATTTTTTAATGTATTTACATCGAAAAAAGATAACTGCGGTAACAAACAGAATAAATGAAATAACACTACAGGATGTATCAAAAAGAATTATCCGATTGGGCACGTCTATATTTCTGAAACTAATAAGCAAATAGAATGAAATTTTTTTATGAACGGGCGACTCAAAAGTTTTTTTCATGTCTTCTCATAGTTGTTCAACTGCCCTCAGTGAGATGCACGCATATCTCACTGCGGTGTTCAAATTGTTTCCACACTGCGGCGAGCATGTCTTGAGTTAAAGCTTGCGCAGCTGCTGATATACGATGTCTCAGTTCATTCATTTATGTTGGTAACGGAGAAACATAAACAGAGTCCTTTATTAACCCCTACAAGAAATAATCACATACAGTCAGATCCTGTGATCCTGGAGGCCAGTAATTGAATCATTTGGTCCAGTGCGATGGATGCTGTGGTGTCACCGCCAGACACCACACTTGCTAGGTGGTAGCCTTTAAATCGGCCGCGGTCCGTTAGTATACGTCGGACCCGCGTGTCGCCACTATCAGTGATTGCAGACCGAGCGCCGCCAAACGGCAGGTCGAGAGAGACTCCCTAGCACTCGCCCCAGTTGTACAGCCGACTTTGCTAGCGATGGTTCACTGACTAAATACGCTATCAATTGCCGAGACGATAGTTTAGCATAGCCTTCAGCTATGTCATTTGGTACGACCTAGCAAGGCGCCATATTCAGTTACTATTGATATTGTGAATCATGTACCCTCAAGAGCGACGTTCATCATTAATGGATTAAAGTTAAGTATTCCACCAGCTACGTCCGTCTTTCTAAATTCTAATTTCCTCATCCTGTTCCAGACCTCACGCCAGCCTGCGTGAGCTAAAACGCGTGCATTTCGGCCTCCTCTAGTAACACGGTGTTGGCTCTCCTGCCAACCACAACAGATCCATCGTTCAGTAACCGTTTGATTTAAAAATTCGCGCACTTCCAGATGCCTGTGTGGCGGTGCCCCATCCTGTTGATCAATGAAGTCGTTCAAATCAGGCTCCAATTGTGGGAAAAGAAAGTTCTCAAGCACATCGAGATATGCGCTTCTTGCAACAGTGTTCTCGGCAAAAGAAAAATGGACCATACACATTTTCCCGTGAAACTGCACAAAGAATTAAGTATTGGAGATTCCCTCTTATGTTGTACACCTCCGTGTAGTTCTTCCATACTCCAAATTCTCACATTATGACGGTTCGCCTTTCCATTTCAATGGAATGTTACCTCGTCACTAAATACTAAGGGTTGAAGAAAACTTGCCAAGAACGAAATTACAGAGCTCCACACGTTGTTGTTTGTCACTCCACGAAAAGCTTGCAGTAGCTGAATTTTGTATGGTTTCATGTATAAACTCAGATGCAACACACGCCAGACGGACATCGGGAACATGTTGAACTGTCGAGCTCCACGGCGAACGGATTTCTGCGGACTCACTCCTGAAACTGTGGCGGATGTGTTCGACGTCTGTGTCAGACACTCGGGGACGGCCCGGCGATTTGTCTTTACACAAACAACCTGTTTCTCGGAATTGTTCATGCCATAATCTAATGCTCTGTGTTGTAGGAGGATTCACACCATATCTAGTACGAAAGTCACGCTGAACAGTAAAACGTAGAACACAAAACTCTCTGTGTTGTTCCGACACCATTTTTACAACAACTGAAGTGGACACAATGTACTGCTACCTAGCGGGAACCATGTAAAGCTCGAGAGTTTGCTCTTTCCAACAATACGTTGTTCACGCACATATCTCAAACAATATTGTAGTTACGATTTTTTTTTAAATCTGATGATTCTCTTTGATACACCCTGTATTATTCTGCAACGAATCACCGGAGATCACGGTCCATTATAAGAAATTATGCAAAAAATACTCCTGAACAAGATACTAAATTTTTAAGGGTTCGGATTCGCTCCATATTGATGAAAGAATTTCGTTCTTGCCATCCAGCGATCCCTCAATGAATCGTCAAGTGTATATCCGTACCCCGTATATGGCTGTGTCCAGAACGTGTGCACTCACTGTTAATTTTGTATTAGAGGGGAGAGGTTAATAACCGTTCTAAATGCGTCACTCAAATGTGTGATAAGATGAGAAGCGACACAATCAAAACTTATCTTCATCCCATAGAGCGAACACACTGGGTCAGTAGCCGGCGTATCAATATGTGTTTTCAACTCGAACAAACTAATGTATTGCCCCAACGGTCAGATTAATGAGCACCTATTTTGCAGTGCATGTTTTGCTGAGTAAATACGGAATGCAAACTGACGACGTTTACTTCGGGAAAATTTGTGGAAAATCTGGTGCATTTGCAAAGACGTTCATAAGCATGATTCTCCTGCAAGAAGGTCTTGCGTAACTTCGTAGTGTTCGGGATCCCCAAAGGGACGAAATGCTGAAGAAGAATCAGTTCTGTGTCGGCCGCTGTGGTCGAGCGGTACTAGGCGCTTCAGTCCGGAACCGCGCTGCTGCTACGGTCGCAGATTCGAATACAGCCTCGGACATGGATGTGTGTGATGCCCTTAAGTTAGCTAGGTTTAAGTAGTTGTAAGTCTAGGGAACTGATGACCTCAGATGTTAAGTCCCATAGTGCTTAGAGCGATTTGAATCAGTTCAGTGTACCGTTGCCTTTACATCCATGTTTTGTGTGACTTAGTTTAAGTTTGGTCATTAATTAAAATCCGTGGAGAAGAAATAAAACTTTGAGGTTCGTCGATGACATTTTAATTCTGTCAGAGACAGCAAAGGAATTGGGAGAGCAGCTGAACGGAATGGACAGTGTCTTGAAAGGAAGATACAAGATGAACATAAACAAAAGCGAAACGAGGATAATGGAATGTGCTCGAATTAAATTGGGTGATGCTGAGAGAGTAATATTAGGAAATGAGACGCTTAAAGTAGTAAACGAGTTTTGCTATTTGGGGATCAAAATAACTGATGATGGTCGAAGTAGAGAGGATATAAAATGTAGACTGGCAATGGCGAAGAAAGCGTTTCTGGAGAAGAGAAATTTGTTAACATCGAGTATAGATTTAAGTGTCAGGAAATCGTTTCTGAAAGTAATTGTATGGAGTGTAGCCAATTATGGAAGTGAAAAGTGGACGATAAATAGTTTAGACAAGAAGAGAATAGAAGTTTCGAAATGTGGTGCTACAGAAGAATGCTGAAAATTAGATGGGTAGATCACATAACTAATGAGGAGGTATTGAATAGAATTGGGGAGAAGAGAAATTTGTGGAACAACTTGACTAGAAGAAAGGATCGCTTGGTAGGACATATTCTGAGGCATCAAGGGATCACCAATATAGTATTGGACGGCAGCGTGGAGGGTAAAAATCGTAGAGGGAGACCAAGAGATGAATACACTATGCAGATTCAGAAGGATGTAGGTTGCAGTAGATACTGGGAGATGAAGAAGATTGCACAGGATAGAGTAGCATGGAGAGCTGCATCAAACCAGTCTCAGGACTGAAGACAACAAAAAAAACAACATTGCACAAGGTCCAGTCACATTACTGCGACCACCGCCTATGTTCGATGTCAGAGGGTATATAAAGCAGCGTGTCAGGGGATGGAGGGGTGGCGGTTGTGAGGGGGGGGGGGGGGGGCGAACAGTGCAGTCGTTGTAATATGGAAACGGAGCGATTTATCTGACCTCCAAAGGGGCATTATCATTGGCTTTCCGGCCAAGGGTGGAAGCATTTCCGGAAGTGACAAGTATTTAAAATATTCCCGTATTGCTATAGTTAAAGTATACTGTCGATGGCAAAATGGCGATATCCAAAACTGGTGGTAGAGGTGGACGACGACTGCAGAGATGTGCACGGGCGAAAAGATGTTCTGCTATTGAGCAACTGATGGCCAGATGCACCAAAAGTGACCGCTCAAAGACCATTCAGCGAACGTTGGTGATCCGGTTTCTGGTTCATGCACCAGTGCTGACTGCTGTTCATCGGGGACGAAGGATGGAATTTGAACGCCAATACCGCAGCTGGACGTCCATTTAGTTTTGACAGGTGGCCTTTTCCAATGAATCACGTTTTATGATGCATCGGCGTGAAATCTCTGAAAGTAAAATACCCCGCCGCGCGGGATTAGCCGAGCGGTCAGGGGCGCTGCTGTCATGGACTGTGCGGTTGGTCCCGGCGGAGGTTCGAGTCCTCCCTCTGGCATGGATGTGTGTGTTTGTCCTTAGGATAATTTAAGTTTAGTGTGTAAGCTTAGGGACTGATGACCTTAACAGTTAAGTCCCATAAGATTTCACACACATTGAACATTAAAATACCCCGTTTCAGCAAACACAAGCCAACAACTGTCAGAAGGGTCCAAGCCGGAGAAGGGAGCGTTATGGTCTGGGGAATGTTTATCCCTGCGTGATCTCGTCATTCTGGAAGGTACCATACATCAACAAAAGTATGCATTTATCCTTGGAGACAATGTCCACACCTACATGCATTTCGATTTTGCCCGGCACTTCGGCATCTACCAGCAGGACAATGCACCGTTTCACACTGCTCGCAGTGTACGTGCGTGGTTGGAAGAGCACCAGCATGAGTTTTAACGTGCACCCTGCCACCAAACTCCACGGATATAAACGCAATAGAGCATCTGAGAGACCACGTAGGTCGGCTGTTCACGCCATGGATCCTCAACAGAGAAACCAAACGCAGATGGCCACGGCACTGGAGTCGCCATGGCTCCACATGCCTTCCAGTACCTTCCAGAACCCTAATGACTCGCTGCGGTCTGCAATGGTTACTCATGCTTTTGACAGGTGCTCACATTAATGTAACTGGACAGTGTATAACAATTTATGTTTGCAACACTGAAATTTTGTTTAGAAAACATCGTTCCTGTGAAACACAACTAGCTCTTTATTCACGTGAAGTGTTGTGCGCTATTGACAAGGGATTTCAGATCGATTCCGTATTTCTGGATTTCCTGGAAGGCTTTTGACACTGTACCACACAAGCGGCTCGTAGTGAAATTGCGTGCTTATAGAATATCGTCTCCGTTATGTGACTGGATTTGTGATTTCCTGTCAGAGAGGTAATTCGTAGTAATTGACGGAAAGTCATCGAGTAAAACAGAAGTGATTTCTGGCGTTCCCCAAGGTAGTGTCATAGGCGCTTTGCTGTTCCTTACCTATATAAACGATTTGGGAGACAATCTGAGCTGCCGTCTTCGGTTGTTTGCAGATGACGCTGTCGTTTATCGACTAATAAAGTCATCAGAAGATCAAAACAAACTGCAAAACGATTTATAGAAGATACCTGAATGGTGCGAAATGTGGCAGTTTACCCTAAATAACGAAAAGTGTGAGATCATCCACATAAGTGCTAAAAGGAACTCGTTAAACTTAAGTTACACTATAAATCAGTCAAATCTAAAGGCCGTAAATTCAACTAAATATCTAGGTATTGCAATTACGAACAACTTAAATTGGAAGGAACACATAGAAAATGTTGTTGGGAAAGCTAACCAAAGACTGTATTTTATTGGCAGGACACACAGAAAATGTAACAGACTTACTAAGGAGACTGGCTACACTAAGCTTGTCCGTCCTCTTTTAGAATATTTCTGCGCGGTGTGGGATCCTTACCAGATACGACTGACGGAGTACATCGAAAAAGTTCAAAGAAAGGCAGCACGTTTGGTATTATCGCGAAATAAGGGAGAGAGTGTCACAGAAATGATACAGGACATCATTAAATGGGCTGGACATTATTAAAACAAAGGCGTTTTTCGTTGAGACGGAATCTTCTGACGAAATTCCAGTCACCAACTTTCTCCTCCGAATGCAAAAATATTTTGTTGACACCGACCTACATAGGGAGGAACGATCACAAAAATAAGATAAGGGAAATCAGAGCTCGTACGGAAAGATATAGGTGTGCATTCTTTCCGCGCGCTGTACGAGATTGGAATAACAGAGAATTGTGAAGGTGGTTCGATGAACCCTCTGCCAAGCACTTTACTGTGATTTGCATGTAGATGTAGATGTAACAATTGCACCAGACACTTGTTGTCTTATACAGGCGTTGCCGACCGCAGCGCCGTATTCTGCCTGCTTACATATCTCTGCATTTGAAAACGCATGCGTATACCAGTTTCTTTGGCGCTTTAGCATAGCTGCCTATGCGCCGGTTTTGGATAGGACAATTTTGCCATGTATGGTATACTTCAACCGCAGCGGCTTATGAACAGTTTACAAAATTACACTTTTCGGAAATTCTTCCACCGCTGACCTGCGTCAGATAAATCAATTTTTTCCGCATTATGGCAATTACTGCACTGTTTTCCGAGTCTCCCAGAGGTGCTTTGCATAACGTCCAGCACCTAATTCTGCCACCCACGGTCTTTGAGTGGTTATCGAACGTTGACGCTGAACTTAGGCGGTGCTCACATTAATGCGACTCGATCGTGTACGTGTGCCGCGCGGGATTAGCTGAGCGGTCTAGGGCGCTGCAGTCATAGACTGTGTGGCTGGTCCCGGCGGAGGTTCGAGTCCTCTCTGGGGCATGGATGTGTGTGTTTGTCCCTAGGATAATACAGGTTAAGTAGTGTGTAAGCTTAGGGACTGATGACCTAAGCAGTTAAGTCCCATAAGATTTCACACACATTTGAACGTTTTTGATCGTGTACGTGTTTGTTCTTTGTTGTGCTGCTGTGAGAGTTTACGCTGTAACAACTGAGGAGTTGTTGCAGTCAGTAGAATGACGCTTTCTCTCGTTGTTACTCTGGAACACTCTACTTATTTCCCTGGGAAATAATATCCGGCGTTGCCGTGGAACGGCCTATTCCGGGAAACGGCGGCGAGCAGGCTAGCAGAGTGGGAGAATGAACCGCACGCCGTGGGCGGAGGGCGGCAGCGGTCGTTGGCTGTGTGCCCACGCGATGCCTCAGGCGGGGTCTTTGGCTGGAAGGAGACACACTCCATTCCTCGTTACTACACCTTAATCCGCTCTCGAGTGTACCAGCGCTCTGCTCCACTACAGTACTTTCATTCATTCTTTCTTTCTTTCTTCCTTCCTTTCTCTCTACGTAACAGGTGGGACACTTCTTAAGGCCATGGATTCACATTCGGGTCGAGGGCTGTTGAAATTGCTGTCCGGCAACTGACATTTAAAATTTTATTTGTTTTCTTAAATGGTAGATTAAGAAGCCACGGCGGAATCCGTTCGCCATTCGTCTCCAATGCGAGGTCGTTTTCCTTCTCTAACGATGTCGTCGTCATATAAAATTGCTATTCCTGATACACATTAAATGTCACCTTTATCTATGATAAAGACTGCACTGTTGTTCCTTCTCTAGATTGTCGCACAGATGACAAAATGGTAGATATCAAAACAGACGACAGAGGGATAGATAAACAATTAAAATCGCTCAAAAGAGGAAAGGCCGCTGGACCTGATGGGATACCAGTTCGATTTCACACAGAGTACGCGGAGGAACTTGCCCCCCTTCTTGCAGTGGTGTGCCATAGGTCTCTAGAAGAGCGTAGCGTTCCAAAGGATTGGAAAAGGGCACAAGTCATCCGCGTTTTAAAGAAGGGACGTCTAACAGACGTGCAGAACTATAGACCTATATCTCTAACGTCGATCAGTTGTAGAATTTTGGAACACGTATTATGTTCGAGTACAATGACATTTCTGGAGACTAGAAATCTACTCTGTAGGAATCAGCATGGGTTTCGAAAAAGACGATCGTGTGAAACCCAGCTCGTGCTATTCGTCCACGAGTCTCAGAGGGCCATAGACACGGGTTCCCAGGTAGATGCCTTGTTTCTTGACTTCCGCAGGGCGTTCGATACAGTTCCCCACAGCCGTTTAATGAACAAAGTAAGAGCATATGGACTATCAGATTAATTGTGTGATTGGATTCAAGAAATCCTAGATAACAGAACGCAGCATGTCATTCTCAATGGAGAGAAGTCTTCCGAAGTAAGAGTGATTTCAGGTGCGCCGTAGGGGAGCGTCGTAGGACCGTTGCTATTCACAATATACATAAACGACCTTGTGGATAACATCGGAAGTTCACTGAGACTTTTTGGGGATGATGCTGTGGTACATCGAGAGTTTGTAACAATGGAAAATTGTACTGAAATGCAGGAGGATCTGCAACGAATTGACGCATGGTGCAGGGAATGGCAATTGAATCTCAATGCAGACAAGTGTAATGTACTACGAATACATAGAAAGAAAGATCCTTTATCACTTAGCTACAATATAGCAGGTCAGCAACTGGATGCTGTTAACTGCATAAATTATTCGGGAGTAAGCATTAGGAGTGATTATGAACTATCATATAAAGTTGATCGTCGGTAAATTGATGCCAGACAGAATCATTGGAAGAATCCTAAGGAAATGCAATCCGAAAACAAAGGAAGTAGGTTACAGTGCACTTGTTCGCCGACTGCTTGAGTATTGCTCACCGGTGTGGGATCCGTACCAGATAGGTTTGACAGAAGAGATAAAGAAGATCCAATGGAGAGCAGCGCGCATCGTTACGGGATCATTTAGTAATCGCGAAAGCGTTACGAAGATGACAGATAAACTCCAGTGGAAGACTTTGCAGGAGAGACGCTCAGTAGCTCGGTACGGGCTTTTGTTGAAGTTTCGAGAACATACCTTCACCAAGGAGTCAAGCAGTATATTGCTCCCTCCTACGTAGACTATATCTCGCGAAGAGATCATGAGGATAAAATCAGAGAGATTAGAGCCCACACAAAGGCACACCGACAATCTTTCTTTCCACGAACAATACGTGACTGGAATAGAAGGGAAAACCGACAAAGGTACTCAAGGTACCACCGTCAGGTAGCTTACGGAGTATGGATGTAGATGTAGTTTGAAGCAATGAATTAAAATATGTATGTGCACTGGGTACCGAATCCGTCTCTCCTTACTAGGTAGATGTGTTACCTTTTTTTCTAAACCTTAACCACTTTCCAGGAACCTTCCTGGTGCCCAAAGAGAAGCATGAGAACAAAGTGGGCAGCAGTCGCAATCAGAGGCCTGGTGACCACGTCTCTCTCCTTTCTCCCAGGAACCAAGGGGCGTCTAGGGAAGGTGGAGGAGATGGTACAAAGAATATCAAATATTTTTTTTTTATTATAATGTACATTAATTCTGGCTATCCGTCTGTTCTCAGTTCTATTGCACCACACTGGCACTCTGGATACCACAGCTGCACGTGGTGGCCAAGTACGTCACCCTCCCAGATACAAATCCCATTTCACGCCCCGGCCCATTGCTATTTCTCTTCTAACCTCACATCACTATTGCCAAGGCTCTGTGACATTGTATACCACGTTAGCAACGAGCGAAATGGGGATGTTGCTGTTGATCTCTTCATTCGAGAGACTGGTTTGAAGCAGCTCGCCATGCTACTCTTTCCTGTGCAAGCTTCTTCATCTCCCAGTACCTACTGCAACCTACATCCTCCTGAATCTGCTTAGTGTATTCATCCCTTGGTCTTCCTCTACGATTTTTACCCTCCACGTTCCCTCCAATGCCTCAGAACATGTACTACCAACGATCCCTTTTTTCTAGTCAAGTTTTGCCACAAATTCCTCTTCTCCCCAATTCTATTCAGTACCTCCTCATTAGTTACGTGATCTATCCATCTAATCTTCAACACTCTTCTGTAGCACCACATTTCGAAAGCTTCTGTTCTCTTCTTGTCTAAACTATTTATCGTCCATATTTCACTTTCATACAAATACTTTCAGAAAAGAGTTCCTGACACTAAAATCTATACTCGATGTTAACAAATTTCTCTTCATCAGAAACGCTTCCTTGCCAATGCAAGTCTACATTCTACTCCGACAATCATCAGTTATTTTTCTCCCCAAGCAGCAAAACTCGTCTACTACTTTAAGTGTCTCATTTCCTAATCTAATTTAATACGACAACATTCCGTTATCCTAGTTTTGCTTTTGTTGATGTTCATCTTATATCCTCCTTTCAAGATACTGTCCATTCCGTTCAACTGATCTCCCAGGTCCTTTACTGTCTCTGACAGAATTACAATTGGGATACCCTGCTTGCATCTCAGGTGTATCTGATATATTAATCATATGCTGTTGATGTTTCTTAGACATATTGAGTCTCACTTTTATCTACGGTAATGATGTAAGCTGAAGCAATGAATTTAAATCTGTACCAGCACCAGGAAAGGCAACGAGCTGAGGCGTGAATTTCATTTTATATTGGGGAGCGATACATATTACGGTAATCCGTGCAGGAGTGGTATCTGAAGTGCCAGTGTGGCGCAGTAGACAGCGATTGCACCTAATAAACAAGAGGCCTGGGTTCAAGTTCCAGTGCTGCCACAAATTTTAATTCTTTGCTTCGCGTACATCAATTCCATACATATTATCATCGATGAGACGTTGAACTTTTCATTTGCCAAAGATCCAGTCGTTTAGCATTCTCTAAGATAGTTTCTTCCCTTACCAAAAGAGGACAAACAGACAAAAGTAAAACATCTCCTGACATCACCTGCGTTCGTCATACTAGTGTGTATGCCGACTGTTAGACGTTTTCAACGTTTCCGTCGTCAGAAACGTTTCAGGGCTTGCCTAATATCTATGCGGTAATTGTGAGAAAATGGCTAACCTAAACTCACTGTCATTGTCATAATCTTCATCATCATCAGCAGCAGCAGGAGCCACTAGATATCCACTGCTGGGTAACACCCCCTCCACATTTTTCATGAATTTCTGCCTTCACCTATGCGCATCCATGTTGTTTTTGCATGTACTATAATGTACTTTATCTACGTTCCATTAGGCTGTGGTCTCGATCTTCTCCTATCTCTTGGAACACAGTAAATTACTTTCTAGGTCCAGCTACCATCCTTTCTGCTGTTTATAAGCAACTCCTCCCAACCCCTCCCTCCTCAAACCTCTAATTTATATTTCGTTTTCACTACACTCATAGTTGCATCTTCTACTACATTCTCTTTCCTGATCGGCTTGCTTCTTTAACTGCGTCTCTCACTAATTCCCAGCGGCATCTCTCCACTGTTCAGGTATTATTGCGTTGTACGAACATTTCCATACTACAGTGTACCTTATACGTTACTTATTTTTCTACTTCTTTCCTTTTGGCGTTACATTACATTAATTTTTGTAAATAACACTGTAGTGGCTGTAATAAACAACCACAATGTTCCAATGATCCCTGATATCGCAACAGAAACTGTGTCAATAATTCGATTCGCATGCTAATTGGTCGCCACAGCCGGTTTCAACTAGTGCCTGAACGTAATCGGACTTCCATAAAAAGTTAAATCTGTCAGCCAATATTAGCAGTTTTCGACATGTGTAAGTAGCCCTAGCGTCTGTTAAATAATTGGTTTGGGACGCCCGGGGTGGCCGAGCCGTTCTAGGCGCTTCAATCCGGAACCGCGCGACTGCTACGGTCGCAGGTTCGAATCCTGCCTCGGGCATGGATGTGTGTGATTTCCTTAGGTTAGTTAGGTTTAAGTAGTTCTAAGTTCGAGGGGACTGATGACCTCAGATGTTAAGTCCCATAGTTCTCAGAGCCATTTGAAATAATTGGTTCATTCAAAACGACGAGCACTTGCATTGATTGCAAGATACATATTGGCTGATTATGGAAGTATCCTATGGTTTTTGGCAAGACAGAACTGGTCAAAGCTGGAAACAAACTGCTATAAAATTGTGTTGAGAAACGAGAGGCCGTAACTCTGTCCATGTTGTTGCCATCCATTCTTACATGTAATTCAGAACTACTTCTCATGCAATTACTAATATGTACAAACCCGCAAAGACTTCCATCACATTTATTCACGTCTATGGGAACATGATCATGTGAAGTGTGAATGTTGTCGATTGGTGTGTCATACATCAAGTCTTTAGATGTCTCTGAAGCCATAAATCTACAATAGTAAGGTCATATGAACCAGAAAGTGATGCTGCTGTGCTTCCTCAGCCTATCCACCTCTCGTTATATGTCTGAGTTAGTTACTCCCGTGCGAGGCATAGTCAGCGGAGCAGTGGACCGTCAGTAATAAACCACATCCACTGTTTTTCTGCAAAGTTAATGTTCTCCAAAATCGAAGACTGGGCAGAAGTTGTTGGTAAACACCAGCTGTTAATTTTTCCAGCGAAGTATAACGCCCTACGTATCTGTCTCGCATAAGTACTGCCCACTGACTGATACGAAAGCGAAACTGATGCCAGCTCCTAGCGTCGTTCAGTAATTTGCAATACCCACACGCGATTAATGTTGTAATTTTGTTATTTCTTTCTATGAAAATCCAGACTCCATCACGAATGAAATGTAAGCTGTCCATTTCATATATTTTATTTTTTTATTTTATTGATTTATTTTAGACGATACTTTTTTCTAGAATTCTAAAATTGGCGTTATTTTCTGTCTGTGCTTACATTTCCATATTCATCCTACCGTAGATACGGAAGTTGTGATTAACTGTAGAGCAAAGTTTCAGACATGGATTTAAAATAGGGTTGAAGGGTATTGATAAGGTTTATTGATAACATTGTTGTCACCTGTAAAGAGTGGAAGAACTAAAGGACATGTTGAATGGGATGAAAAGCCTAATCCACTTTGCACAACACGATTAAAGGATCACTTTTGAGAAATCTCGTAATTTTCTCCCATTGCGACGCATAAGTTTTTTGATTTGGATCGAAGGTGTATACAACCTTCTTCTGTAGTGGTCCAGAAGAGTGACACCCTGTGACGTCACACAAGGGCTCGTCGACGCTTCAGAAAGCGAGAGGTCGACACATGAGAAAAATAGATCACATCTCAGAAGTTCATATGAGCTGTAGGGCGGGTTTATGGTGTTAAATTGGCACCAAATTTCACCGAAAATCTTCCCAAGGCCACCCTGGACGTGTCACACGATGGCAAGGTCACTATCACTCTTTCTACGTCAACCCTTTGTCTGTCTGCAGTACTGCTGTTCCTACTTCTAATACTGTGGATGGTCACAGGAAACAGTCTACCCCCATAGCACTCAAACGATTAAAATTAGCTTTTTAACAGGTGTTGTCTAATGCTCGCTCTCAGTGGCACCCTAGTTCACAGGTGCGCTGTCGGCTACATGGGCACTGCAGAGGACATGTGAAGGAACCTGAATTATTCGTCCATATCAGCGGGGATTCCAGTCTTTTACTGAACACTTTTTCCACTGTACTTTATGGCGGCAGGTAACATTCCCCTGGTCGTAAAGCGCAACGCGATAGCCAATGTCAGTCGTAGCCGCATAAAGATCCGCGTCGCCCTGGACTCTCGGACTGCCTGAATACGCAAAGCGTGTTGCTTCAAACGGTGTGCTTCCCAATCCATTTTGGACACAACGGGAGATAAGTTGTGTAGAACCAGTCAGGATGAATTCCATTCTTTTTTAATAGAGCCGCGGCTACGATGTGTCTTTGCGTACGTCAGAAGAGATTTTCGATTAACACCATTGGCTGTACCACCGGCGTAATGTTTGTCACTTCCTGCGTGAAATGATGGGGCTGTACTTCAATGTTTACTTCGATCACATGGATAATATTATCCTGAAAGTAGAATAGCTTCAATTTCATTTTTAGGAGTAAAGAATTTAGGAGACCACTGTAAATGCTATGACGGATATCAGGACCGTGGTCAAACATATTTATTTTTGCGGCATTTCCATTCTGTACTCATTGCGAACAATATTACGTCACGTGTCTTGATAAAACAATGTTGATATGGGAAATAAACGATGTTTGGAATGTTTGAATGTAGTGAAAACGAATAAAATTTTAGTATAAATTAAACAAAAATTTCAAACATTTTATATGCGTCAAAAAGCTATCACGTACCGAGAAATCTAATGAACCAAGAATGCATCAAGAACAATGAAGAAAGATGAACCAAAAATTTTAAAATAAATAGAAAGTATTATCGCTATCTTGATCCACAGATCTGAACTTTTATAACTGACCCTCATATGCAAGGTATCCAGAAGAGCTGCTGAATGGGATGAAAAGTTTGATCTATACTGCGCAAAAAGGTTGAAGGAACACTTTTGCGAAAGCTCGTAATTGTCTCCCGCTGCGACGCCTAAGTTTTAAATTTGGCTTGAAGGTGTATACAACATTCCTCTGTGATGGACAGAAGAGTGACGCCCTGTGACGTCATCCATGGGCTCGTCGACCCATCAAGCAATAAGAGGTCGACACATGATCAAAATAGGTCATTTCTCAGAAGTTCATCTGAGCTACAAGGCTGGTAATTTATGTTAAATTGGCACCATAGTTCACCGAAAATCTACCCAACGCCACAGTGGACGTGTCACGCGATGGGAAGATCGTGAGACTCCAGTTACCCTCATTTCACCTCTTATTTTGACGCCTCTGTGATCGAGATCAGAACCGCGACGAACAGCGTTGAAATCAAGCATTTCAGACAGACCGCTGCTCAGAATAGACACGAAAAGTCCTAGGGCGTCTGCGAAACCATCCATTCCCCGGGCGCGTTGACTCTCACGCATTACGTGGTCGTAAACGACAGTACGCAGTGCGCTGAGCAACAGGATAACATTGTTGACTAAATTGGCCGCTGTTACCACCCACTGAGCGTTTCAGTCATACTCTAAGGACATCGTGGGGCTGCAGCTCAACTGAATGTGATCTCACCCGTTTGTAGCGTAGCCTGACAGAAATGTTTGCTGTGTAGAGAGTGGAACCACTGGGGATCGTTCAGAACCATACGACGAAATACCAATGTGAGCTGAAGCAATAAATCGTTTTTAAATTTTTGATTCCTCCGTCTTCGCATCCTGCTGTAGCATGAGGACGGGAGGGTACAACATTGACACACGCATGAATAAAATGGCAAATTGTCTCTATAAGGTCACCCAGTTAGGCGACATCTGTGCGCACCCACCCACTTTTCCCGAGCTTGTCAAAATGTAACTGTAGGAAACTTCGACACCAATTCCGTCTTGTGGCTGTTCTGGCGCCTGAGGGTTAGGCTACCCCTTTGACACCCTTTATTTGGAGTTTGACTACCTTTGGTTTGACTACCTTTGGGCGCATCAGCAGCCGTGGGACTGAACTGGTGTCGAAGTTTCTGATACACACATTTTCAACGTGCGCAAGAAAGGTGCAAGGGTGTCAATGATGGTGATGCCGAACTGGGTCGTCTTATAGAGACACTTTGCCATTTTATTCACGCATGTGTCAACGCAGAATCCGCCTATGATCACGCCACATGAGGGCGGGATGAAAAAGTTTAAAAATACTTTTCTATTTCGGATCACATTCATATTTATGCTAATGGTTTTCAACGGTGCCTAGAGGTCCACCCTGTACAACATAGCACAAATTGCTGTTACGCTACACTCCAAAGTGGTAGATCACATTCAGTAGGGTTGCACCCCGCAGTGTCCTTAGAGTATTGTTGAAACCTCCAGGTGTAGACAGTAGTGAGCATATTTGTCAGGGATGTCGTCATGTTGCTCAGAGCATTGCCAACTGTAGTTTTCGTCCACGAAATGTGTGGGAATAAATGCCCCAAGGGAAAGGGTGATCTGTGATGCTCTTTATGCCACCCCATGAGTCATTTTCTGTCGATTGTGAGCGGAAGTGTGTGTGAAGTATTTTCCTCGGCCACCCATACGAAAACCACTTGATTTCAACGCTAGATGTCGCGGTTCTTGTCACGATACCAGAGGCGACGAAAGAAGGGGTTATATGAGAGTAAAAACGGGTATAGAGACCTCCCCATCGTGTAACACTTCCACGGTGGCAATGAACGGAGCTCTAAAATGGTTCAAATGGCTCTGCGAACTATGGGGCTTAACTTCTAAGGTCATCAGTCCCATAGAACTTAGAACTACTTAAACCTAACTAACCTAAGGACATCACACACATCCATGCCCGAGACAGGATTCGAACCTGCGACCGCAGCAGTCGTTCTGTTCCAGACTGAAGCGCCTAGAACTGCTCGGCCACTCCGGCCGGCCTGAACGGAGCTGTGCTGAATTTTGGTCCCAATGTGACACCATTAACCTACCTTGCAGCTCACAAGAACTTTTGGGCTATGGCCTTTTTCTTTTGCATGTGTCAATACCTTGTTATCTGAAGCGTCGCCCAGCTAGAGGGTGAAGTCGCAGAGTGCCATGCTTTTGCACCATTACGGAAGAACGTTGTTGGTACCTTTGAGCCAGAATTAAATATATGACTGGCAGCGGGAGACAATTACAGTGTTTCGAAAAACTTATCCTTCAATTTTGTTGCGCAATATGTGTTACTAAATGGCCAACCCTGATCATATTTCATGGTGCACAAACCATGAGGTACGTTGCCTTTCTAAAAGCTTCCAGAATCAACAGAAATCTGATTTTCAGTATTTCGTAACAATATTAGGCAAATTTTTTAAGATTTAAAATTTTTCATAATCTATACACAGAGACGTGTAAGTCTTATGTTATAGGTTTAACACAGTTAGACAGTTGTTCAACATGGTGTATATGTTTTGAGTCAGTGTTAACTCACAATACGCGATATTTATCCAAGATTTGAGATTAAGAGAGCTTAGTTACTTATAACAAATTCAGACCATTAAGAAACTTATTCTCGCTGCTATCCCTCCGCAAAATGATGAAAGGAGATAAGTTTATTGTTTACTACATTTTAGCTCTTTATGCAGTAAAAGTTCAGCATCAGGCACGGAGTTTTTAAGTTATTAATTCTTTATTACCAAGTGTATTCGCAACAGTTCCGCAGATAGCACCCGTATATACCAATGAATGTAGCTGCAAAATTAAAGCATAGCAAGACACATACCTTAGGAGATATAATGTCAAAAATATTGAGATGGGTGAAAAATTAGCTTTTGATTAAAAGGCAGCGTAAATTACCCGGTGTTTCATAATGAGAGCACTTAGCGACTTCCAACAAAGTTTAAACATAATTCAAACATTTTCTAAGACATTTCTCGGTAACATGCTTAATGTGAAATATTTAACACATTAACTTATTTGTAAAGTAATCACATATTTGAAGCTGATTTCGATCCATTAAAGAAACGAGGGTTTACTTCTGTGGATATAATATGTTTTCGGGATGAACCAAAGGACTAATCCCTGTACGGATATTGGAACAATGTAGTGGTTTAACGCGTCAAGTTACCGCTACGCATTAAGACATTTACCAGCTATTTTTAACTGCGAACAACCTCACCTCACTGAGACCCAAAATTATTATGCCAAGCCTTATACGCGTACCGTAAACAGAACATCGTATAGGTACAATGACTCTTCAAATACTGTCTGCCCATTATTCATGACACCTTACATTCTTTAACTACCAAGTATTTAGTTCGATTGCATACCTATTACGATGTTTAGTACGCACATGCTTCGTTTATTAGGCAATGTACGGAACTGCTTCGAAGGCTTTCTAAATCGTGAAACATAGCATAATCAAGGACTTCGCCATTTATAAGCTGGAACCCGTGAACGAGCGGAAGACGTTGAGCTTCATGCGATATGTATTTGTAGGACTGCTGTTATTTCAAAAGAGAAGTTATCCGGTCTCTAAAAATGGCGTCACCAAACACGTTCTCTGTAAATCTACATCATCAAAATCTGTGCAGTCACGAATGCGTAGCGTGTTATTGAGAATGGAATAAAAGCTGTAACTTTACCTACGTATTTGCGATAACTACCTGCTGAAATCGCGGTATTTGGAAGGAATATGAATGGTCACAATAAGGATCCTATACGAGACATGAAAGTGTTCGCTCCTAAATGTGACGGGTTGAAGACAACGGAAACTCTTTACGTTTGCCTGCGTAGCACAAATATTCGTGGTGGCCACCCAAGTAATGCAGCGTTCCACCTACTTTTTCTTCTATTTGCAACCATCACCATGAGTTCTGATGACGACCGAGGACTAGTAAGAAGATAATTGGTTTGCGATAGCTAAATTTCAAGTAAAATCAGGTGAAAACGGCTGGTAACACTATCTTTTTAGCACGAAAGGCTCATTCGAACTGCCGAATATTACAGCACGGTGTATTTTCCCAACTGGAGAGAATTTTTGGTTTCTTTTCCGCCTTTGTTACATTTATTCAGACCTCCAGAACTCTCTGTTCTGCTGAAACACAGCTATCGCTGATGTATTTCTGTCTGTTGATGCCAGCTCAACGCCGTATCGACGAGTGCAAGTCCTGGGCTAGCGACCGGTGGCAGGGGCGCAGAGGTAGGCCACCCGGCGTGCACGGTTCTTGATTGCACTCGACGAGGCGCTGTCGACTCGGTTGTTCACCTGATCACTGCCGTCCGAGCTACTGCTCTCGATCTATACGTTCCCACTGTGACTTCTTTAGCGCTAGCCGCTCTGACGCTATAGCGCCGTCTCACCTTCGGATGTCTACAACATAAATAACTGATACGATACAAGAAACTTCAACATCGCAGCACGTCAGCAATCGTTGGTTAATATATCTAAAAACTAAAAACCCGCCTCGATTGCGAAAAAATCACAGGTGCTTTTTTCGCAATCCAGGGTTTTTTTTAGTTTTTTAATATGATACGATACAACTTCCTGCGAAAGGCTTCTTCTGTCGCACGTTACATCTTTCAGAAGACCAGAGAGCTACCGGGTGATCATAAAGTCAGTATAAATTTAAAAACTTAATAAACCACGGAATAATGTAGATAAAGGGGTAAAAACTGACACACATGCTTGGAATGACGTGGGGTTTACGAGAACAAAAATAAAAAAGTTCACAAAATGTCCGACAGATGGCGCTGGACAGCAAAACGTCAGTAACTGCTACCGTGACGGATGAGAAGTACGCTGATATGTTACAGAATCGCATCATCCCCAGCCTGGCTGCTAAACACCTGCTGAACGTACGATGTTCATGTAGGATGGCGCTCCACCTCATATTGCTAGACGCTTGAAAGATCTGTTGCGCGATGATGGTGATAATCGTGTGCTCAGCCGCCACTTTCGTCATGCTTGGCCTCCCAGGTCCCCAAACCTCAGTCCGTGCGATTATTGGCTTTGGGGTTACCTGAAGTCGCAAGTGTATCGTGATCGACCGACATCTTTGGGGATGCTGAAAGACAACATCCGACGGCAATGCCTCATCGTAACTCTGGACATGCTTTTTGTCCTGTTCACAGCATTATTCCTCAATTACAGCTATTTTTGAGGAATGCTGGTGGACATATTGAGCATTTCCTGTAAAGAAGATCATCTTTGCATTGTCTTACTTTGTTATGCTAATTATTGCTATTCTGATCAGATGAAGCGCACTCTGTCGGATATTTTTGAACTTTTTTATTTTTTTGGTTCTAATAAAACCCCATGCCATTCCAAGCATATGTGTCAATTTTTACCTCTCTATCTACATTATTCCGTGATTTCTTCAGTTTTCAAATTTATACTGAGTTTTTTTAACGCGGAATTTGATTTTAAGTTCACAGATGATAGATGGAAAATCTTCATAGGCTGTACTACATCACCTTACAGCAAACACGTTGGCGTAATCTTGTTGTCCTGTTTCTTATATGTTCTTCAGGCTCTGCATCAGCATTATTCTGGGAACTGACGGCCGTGAAAGCGTAAAGACTATACTTATGAAGTTATTCAAACATATACTTTTCTGAACAACATCCCTCTGTTAACTGGCATTGTACATTAATCTACTTCGAGGGTCATTCGTTCGTTGGGATATGGAAGTTAGTCTGGCAGGCTGAGAGAAAGGATAATGCGAGGGGATTTATCTAGATGTGAGAGTGCTGGGTTACTGAGAGGAGTAAATAATACTGTGATGTCGACATACTCAAATCGCTGAAGACTGATAATCGACGATAAATGTTGAATACAATAATAATGAAAACTGGTCTACAGCTAATCTGACAAAAACTTCGTCGCAGCTGCAACAGAATTGTGACCAAGCCCGTTCTGCACTTTGAGTTCGATGTTAATGTACGTGTTGAACATCCATTATCACCAAACTCTTGACCACGACAACGAATGTGTTACGGAGGCGTAGCTTGTGATACAGGTTAACGACGGTTGACAGCAATTTCGTCCAATGAGTTATATCTCCTGAACCCCAAAACCATTTCTAGAAACTTGTCTAGTTTAAGATTGGCAAACGCACAAGACCACTTGCGTGTCGAATCGCTTATTGTCTGCTTTTCAGATGTCTCTATTGCGGACTGGACTGCAGGTCTGGTTTGCACTACAACTCTTTGACGACGAAATGTGGCCAAAAGTAGTAAATAATTTTTTGGAGATTAAGGGTGATGTTAGTAAGTGTCACCCTTTAAAACATACGGGGTACTCAAGTAAAAACGAGGCAGATGGAAAAAACATCGCCGGCCGTTGTGGCCGAACGGTCCTAGGCGATTCAGTTCGGAACCGCGCTGCTGCTGCGGACGCAGGTTCGAATCCTGCCCAGGGCATGGAAGTGTGTGCTGCCCTTAGATTAGTTATGTTTAGGTAGTTCTACGTCTAGGGGACTGATGACCACAGATGGTAAGTCCCATAGTGTTTAGATCCGTTTGACCCATTTTTTTGGAAAAACGTAAATAAACTGTTTATAAATTCAAAAGCATTCTCCATAGCTGTTAATACATTTATCCTAGTGTGAGAAAAGACGGCTAATGCCTTCAGAAAAATTTTTTGCTGTTGCCTACGGGACCTTGATCGTACCCAGGTGAGAACCGCTTCGTCCGAAGTAAATCGACGGGCACGAATGTCATTCATCAAGACGACAAAAATATGGCAATCACATAGCGAGGGATCGGAACTTACGTAGGATGCGTAAGGAACTACCCAGCGAAACTTACGTCACTTTGGTAACAAGTTGGCGAGCATTATTCTGCAAGAGAATGATACCGTTCGTCAACATTTCTCGGCTTTTGTACTTCAGGGCGCGCTTCAATTTTTGGGAAGTGTTCGCGTACCTGTGTGAGTTAATTCTGGCGATCCCTCCCGATACGATTTGTATATTTTTCGAGCCGTAAAAAAAGACATGAGTGGCCGTTGATTTGCTTCGGACGAAGGGCTGTTCGCCGGGATATACTCGCGGTTTCGCAGGCAACCGCAAACTTTTTTCATGATGGCGCTGACCTTCTTGTCTCACAGTAGGATACATGTAAAACAGTTACGGCGATTACTTTCTCTCCCTCCACCTCGTTTTATTTGACTTCCCCTTATGACAATCAGATGCATCCGCTACTTCTGTTCAGGTACGTTTTTACGGACAAACAGGAGATAAAAACCTTTGCTTGGTTTGTGGATGTCTTGTGTTGATCTTCTTTCTTATGGTCACTGGCATAACTACAGGTTGCATCGGTGTATGTAGAATCATTTTGAAAATAAACCACACGTAGCATTCTATAATCAAAATACTGTTTACCGTATCAATGCTGGGATAACCGTAGATTCACAAATAATGGATCGAGGTAGATTCTCTAGTACGGCTAACCACGAAAAAACAATCTTTAGCCAGTCGAAGAGGGTGCAAGTATCAATACATAATTCGCTGAGGTTAAGATACATCTAATAGTAGCTTGTGGAGGATACTTCACCAGCTGTTCAAGCAGTACCAACGTGCACATCGTCTTTTGCATTAGGTAAACATTGCTGAACAACATTTGCCAATACACTGCGCAGCTCAGTTAAAGGATCAGTTATTCGAAACCAGTTAATTGTCTCGCATTTCGAATCAGAAGCATGAAATTTGGCTCAAAGGTGCCTCCAACCTTTCTCAGTCATGGTGCAAAATTGTGCACCCTGTGACGTCACTCACGGGCTCGCCGACGCTTCAGACAACGAAGTGGCGACACATGCGCCCAAAGGCCACAACTCAGAAATTCATGTGAGCGTAAGTTGGATCAGTGACGTTTAATTTAACCATAACTCTGCCCAGCAATACCGTGGAAGTGTCAGACGTGGGGAAGGTTGTCACATCCCCTTTTACCCACATTTCACCCCTTCTTTTGATGCCTGTGTGATGGCTTTCAGAACCGCAACATCCTGCGTTGAAATAACGTGGTTTTCTTATGGATGGACCGAGGAAATGTTTCAGACATACCACCGATGAAAATCGGCATGAAAAGGCTTCAGGAGGTGGCATAAAGGTGTCAATGAAACCACCCTTTCTCTTGGGATGTTGATTCTCACACATTTAGCACTTCGATGAGCAACAGGATGACGTAATTGATGACGTTTGACACTGCTGTCACGTCCTGAGCGTTTCAACCCTACTCTAAGGACATCGCTGTGCTGGAACCACATTTAACATGATCTGACGTTTTTGGAGTGTAGTCTGACCGCATATTTTTGCTCTGATAGACACGATGGAACCAGTAGGGACCGTTCAAAACCGTTCGAGGAAATGTGAACGTGATCCGAAACAACAAAGTGTTTTTATGCTTTTCGGCTGTATTGCTTCGCGCCTTCCTGTGGCGTGATTATGGGGGTGCGGGCGCCACTACATTAACATGTGCGTGAATACAATAGCAAATGATTCCTCTTATACCCCCAGTTCGCTCACATCCTCAGTACCACCCGTGCAACTTTGCTGA
This sequence comes from Schistocerca americana, assembly GCF_021461395.2. Classification (NCBI taxonomy): domain Eukaryota; kingdom Metazoa; phylum Arthropoda; class Insecta; order Orthoptera; family Acrididae; genus Schistocerca; species Schistocerca americana. The sequence goes on from NC_060121.1 coordinate 377,347,154, forward strand.
GCACGTTAAAATTGTGTCAGAAACTTCGACACCAATTGAACCTGGTGAGTGCTCTAGCGCCTGAGAGCTGCGCAACCTCTTCGAATGTCCTAAGGTGGAATGTGCCTGACTTCGGGCAATAGAGCTGCTGCGAGGCTGAATGGACGTCGAAAGTTCCGACACGTAAATTTTTGACGTGGTCAGCAAATGTACGTGGGTGGCAACTAGTGTGTGCCGAAGTGGAGGGTTTTAGAGAGACCTTTGCAGTTTTATTCATGCACATGTTAATGTTACCCCACACCCACGGGATCGCGGCACAGGAGGACGCGAAGCAGGAGGTCTAAACAAGGATAACGCCCTATTCTCCTGCAGATCACGTTCACATTTCGTGGAATGGCTTTTGTACAGTTCCTAGTGGTTCCAACCTGTATACCACAGCAAAGATTGTGACGCACTACGCTCCAAAGGGGTCAGATCGCATTAAGTGGGGCTGCAATCCTGTGATGTCTTTGGAGTAGAGGTGAAAAGGTCAAGGGATAGCAGCAGTGTAAAACGTCGTCTTGTCGCTGAGCGCAATGTGAACTTTCGTTTTCGACCTCGAAATGTGTGGGAATGATCGCGTGAAGGGAAGGGGTGTCTCCATTGGCGCCTTTATGCCACCTCCTGAGGACTTTTCGTATCGATTCTGATCGGCGGCGTGTCCGAAATGTTTTCCTCACCCACCCATAAGAAAACTGTGCGATTTCAGCGTCGGCTGTCACGGTCCTGACTTCTACTACAGACGTGTCAAAGGAAAGGGTGAAATGTAAAGGGGATTAGTCGACCTTCTCATAATGTGACACGTCAAAGGTGGCGATTGGCAGAATTGTGATGAAATATGGTACCAATGAGACATCATTGAACCCCCATTAAGCCACCTTACACCTCACATATACAACTGAGCTGCGCCCTTTTCTTCTCACGTGTCGACACCTTGCTGTTTAAGCGTCGCCGCATCGGATTGGAATGTGACGTCACAGGGCGCCTACTTTCACCACACTTTGCGCCGTCACAGAGGAAGGTTTTGAGCCAAATTCCAACTTATGTCGTCGGATTGGGAGACAGTTTTGAGTTTTCGAACAAACGATCATTTAATTTTGCTGCACAGTGCAGGTTGTTACATGTCCCATGTTTGTCTCTTTCTTCTTGTTACAGATCAGAAAGTAAACATGGCAAAGCTTCGCAGAGATGAGGTGACCAAATTTTCTCAGCAGATATCTGGTAGAGAACGAAAATTCTCAGGAAACACCAGCAGCGTTTTAACATAAATATGTGGGCTTAAATTACAAATGTCTCAAGTGGGTCAAAATGTTCTCGAAGAACGTCTGTATAAGTATCGTTTACAAATACTTTTTTGCGAACACCTTTCCACAGTTGCTGCAAGACGTACTCATGCTAGTAATGGCTAGTATGAGGTTCATCGTGATGGGCCTCCAGCACACTTGAGACATACTGTTCGAGACGCATTAATTATATCGACCGTGACTGAAGGAAATATAACAGAGGGCCAAACCCGTTGCCGGCATGTCCCTCCAACGTCACTCTTTTTTATTACTTTCCCTGTGGCCGTCTGAAGCACAAGTTTATGCAGCACATTCATAATGAAGAGATGCTTTATCGTGAAACGTTTCAGTCATAGTAGTTTCATAATTCTCGCATTCGTGACGCATATAGCATACTTGGATTTTCTGATTTCCATGATTCGGGTTGTTGTATTCAAATTACTACTGGCCTCTGGAGAAAATATGGACCAATGTGTTCATTTATTTTATCACCAAAGACTCTTTCTGTCCCTATCCATCCTGTATTTCATCACGAGTGAACCCGTAATTCAAAAGTTTCTGCGGCAACCACAAACAGCAGGGATGGTGTGGAGTCATTTCCGGCTTTATCTGTTCGGGCAGTTCAGCAAAGAACGAAAGTAGTGAGCGGAGCCAGACACAAGCGCTGGCTCCGGATTTTGCCGTGCTGAAATTAGTTAGAGACAACAGACCTCTCCCGCCATCACCACGGTTTCAAAGCCTCGCTAGGACCTCTATCGCTGAGCAGGTAAGGAGGTGGTCATGGCCTTATGGGCTGGCTAGTTCCAGAGTGGAGGTATGCGAATATACTTGTTTAATTTGTAGAAGTGTGCTATTTGACTTGTTTCAATGTTAGTTGTGTTAAGGAGACGTTTCGGCATTCCGTGTTATGCGAATACCAATTAACTTTGGGCAGGAGGAAGTTTTGCTGGGATCTGGTCTGTTAGAACACGAACAATCACGTCACCTGTCCAGAACATGTTCTTTTCGTTATCGTAAGCCCGATTTGGTCGCGCCCGGGTTCCCGGGTTCGATTCCCGGCGGGGTCAGGGATTTTCTTTGCCTAGTGATGAATGGGTGTTGTGTGATGTCCTTAGGTGAGTTAGGTCTAAGTATCTCTAAGTTCTAGGGGACTGATAACCATAGATGTTAAGTCCCTTAGTGCTCAGAGCCATTTGAACCATTTTGAACCGATTTCGTGTTAAATGTGTTTCCTTAATAGTTTTTGCATCATGTGGAGGACTTGCCGTGACATTAGTTTCGTTTATAAATGATCAATCTTTGTGTTTAAAGCCGTAGTCTTTGTCTAACATGTTGTCACGTGTTCGCGGTTCTGTAGATTTTACACTATGGTCCCATATGTATCGAAGCGCGTGAGAGTCTGTACCGAACTAACCCGTTATCAATTATGAAGTGTTACAATTAAGGAAATTTTAAACGAAATAACAGAAACATCACGCATTTTTCGTCTGCCTTTGTTCTCTTCAAATGGCTCTGAGCACTATGGGACTTAACTTCAAAGGTCATCAGTCCCCTAGAACTTAGAACTACTTAAACCTAACTAACCAAAGGACATCACGCTCATCCATGCCCGAGGCAGGATCCGAAACTGCGACTGTAGTGGTCACGCGGTTCCAGACTGTAGCGCCTAGAACCACTCGGCCATCACCGCCGGCCTTTGTTCTTTGCTTGTTGCAATAGTAACTGCAGATGGGATGAATCGTCGCATACCTTCTGTAACTATCCGACTGCGCATGAACTACTTGATGGTTTGTGGTGATTCAATTTAATCATAGCCTTTCTGATGCGAGTCTGAATACAATCCACGTACTCTGCACCTTTTTAATTCATTCAGTATAATACTTCAGCGGATCCCCAAGTAATAACCGTTTACAGTTATTATGTTCTATTACTTCCCATTTACACTTTGATAAATGTGGTTTCAAGTACTGTTAGTGGTGATATTACGTGTTTGGTCCATTCCTATAAATAAATCGTCACCGTCATTATGTAAAGAGTCCCATTGTTTCGGCAAATGATTTGCTACCACCTGGTTCTGCTCCATCCCCCTACGTGTATTTATATGGAAGTGAGAGATATGCAAGCCATATAATAATTTCGAAAGTTAGAGAAACGACCACAAAGAGAGTGGGGGATGTATAGCATGGATCAATAACCATTACATTGCCTTGCCTGACCGGCTACCTCGATTTAGCATTATTCGTTGTGTTCATTAATTAATTACCTGCCTTGTTGCCGCACATTCTTTGTATTTTCAATAAACGGTCGAAGCATGCAAGACAAGGTAGCGCAGCTGGAACTCCACGCATTAATCTATATTTGAATGCATATTATTCCTTCCGTTAAATGCTTACACTCAAATGCGCAGGTAAACTGCAAAGAAATGACAAGACATTTAAACATCCCCCTTTTCTTGTAATCACTCTTCTAAGGAATCCTTTACTAATAATTTGTACCACATATTACATTTTTAACACCTCCCTTCAATTGACATGTTATGCGTACCTGCAATACCCTTTGGCACCGTCTGCAAGTGATTGAAATGACGAGGCAGTGCATGGCCCGATAAGTTAATTGGTATGTAGAACCAAAGGACATTTCATATGTGTTTTATGAGTTTTTTACTTGTAAACTTTGTGAAATGTTGTTTTCTAAATATCTAAAATACGAAACGCCTTCTGACGTATTAGTTTTTAACACTCCTTTTCAGTCAACACCATATTTATCAATACCATATTTATTAATAAAGTGAGTCAATTTCATAAAAGTACCTACAATTATCAATTTTCTGTGTGTGTGTGTGTGTGTGTGTGTGTGTGTGTGTGTGTGTGTGTGTGTGTGTGTGTGGTGTAAATAATATCAGAAATACGTTCAAATCTGTGTGAATTCCTAGCGGACCTAACTGCTGAGGTCATCGGTCGCTAGACGTACACACTACTTCAACTAACTTCTGCTAAGGACAACACACACACACACACCCATGCCCGAGGGAGGACTCGAGCCTCCGGCGGGAGGGACCGCGCAATCCGTGACATGGCGCCTCAAACCGCGGGGCCACTCCGCACGGCAGTAATATCATCTACACCGTTTAATGCATATCCATTTATTACTACATGTTTCGGTTGTTGTCTGTCAGATACAGAAAGGACAGTTGTGAATCAAGGTTCATTGTCAGTTTCTATAAAACCTCCGCCGAAGCGGCGCGTCAACGCATTAGTCGTCGTGAGCTGTACAGCTCGTACTCTGACGCGCAGAGGGACAGCGGTGTAGTTGACGTGAGCCCCGCGTGGAGTAGTGCGGGAGAAGTTTCGCTCGCGCGCAACTCAGCGCTGGTCCTCAACGCCTGCGGTGCAGCGAAAGCAGAGGACAAACATGAGTTTATCAGTGCTCGCTAAAAAAACACCTGTCAGCGTTGATTAATCTCTCACAAGGAGTTGTGCTTCCATACTTAGATACTGTGAAAGGTGGCACTACTTTCATATCTATGTTTACGAATGATTCCGTTGTGTAATACTAAAAAAATTGTTCAAATGGCTCTGAGCACTATGGGACATAACATCTGAGGTCATCAGGCCCATAGACTTAGAACTACTTAAACCTAAGGACATCACACACATCCATGCCCGAGGCAGGATTCGAACCTGCGACCGTGTGGATTACTAAAGATCAGATAGTATATAAATACCTGTGTCTTTTACATCTGTGCCAGAATGGATTCGAAAAAAGTAGGAAGGTAAGTCAGTTACGCAACTGCACTTTCCTTCTAATCGTCCTTAGGTTGGCTATTCGGCTCAGTGCGGTCCCCAGCTTCGCCTATGACAGTTTTAGCCTTCTCACGTGTTCGCTTTGTACGAAGTAGAGATGTATGTGACATTCTTCATCTGCACCAGTAAAAAACCAGCGTTATGTAATCTGTTTCATGAGCTCTGAAGGTGTTCTGGGACCCGAAATCTATAGACATCTCCGCCCGCCGGAGTGGCCGAGCGGTTCTAGGCGCTACAGTCTGGATCCGCGCGACCGCTACGGTCGCAGGTTCGAATCCTGCCTCGGGCATGAATGTGTGTGATGTTCTTAGGTTAGTTAGGTTTAAGTAGTTGTAAGTTCTAGGGGACTGATGACCTCAGAAGTTAAGTCCCATCGTGCTCAGAACCATAGACATCTCTCAGAAAATAGGCTCATTGTTCAGCCAAGACCAAATATTTACCGGTAGATGCTGCATAACAAGCGAGGAGGACGAGGAGAGAGCAGGATGTTCAGTCACATCCACTAATGACGCTCAAATTGAGCAAATCTATGGTCTGGTTTTATTTTGACAATGAGTGACTGTTGATGGAAAGGCTAAACAAATGCACATTACTCATGGGTTTCCAAGTGCATCATCGATAGCAGGCTCAACTAATATCCGTGCAAGATGCGTTATAGAACAGCTTAATGGAGAGCGCAAGTGCAATCAAATGAGAATCCGTCAGCAGCTGGTGGACCTCCATGCTGATTAGGCGAAACGGTTTTGTAAGGAATCGTCGCTGGAAATGAATCAAGGCGCTATCACTTCGATCCATAGCACAAATCCCAGATCAAGGGAAGGTAACCCATACACCGTATCTCCAGCGAAAAAAAAAAAAAATTCAACTGTTAATATTCTGCAGGAAAGTGATGCGCGCCGTGTTTTGAGACGCGCAAGAGCTAATTCTGACACATTATCAGTAAAACAGGTCAACAGTAAACTTACCGGGCGCATGTTTTGCAGCGAGCTGAAGCCTTCCATTCGAATCAAATTCCGAGGTCTATTGTCAAACGGCGTTCTCATTTGCATGACAAGGCGCCTTCGCATATCACCGTCTGCACTGTTGAAAGTCTTCAGAATAACCGTTTCCAGGTTTTCTATCATCCAACATACAGTCGTAATCTCGTTCCGTCGGATTCCCATTCATTTGGTCAACTTAAAGATGGCTTAAGAGGTCTTCCATTCATGTCCGATGAAGAGGTGAAGCCAACTCAACCGGAAACTTACTTCTGAGGACATCGGAAGGCTTAAGCAACTATGGTCCAGTGTATTGCAAATCAGACAGTGTGTTGAAAAATAGCGTCGTTTTAAATTGGAAAGATGTTGTGCAGACACTTTTCTTTTTTAACGTCCACATCGTCAACTGTATCTTATATGTGAGAAAAACTTTTGGCCGGCCGGTGTGGCCGTGCGGTTAAAGGCGCTTCAGTCTGGAACCGCGTGGCCGCTACGGTCGCAGGTTCGAATCCTGCCTCGGGCATGGATGTGTGTGATGTCCTTAGGTTAGTTAGGTTTAATTAGTTCTAAGTTCTAGGGGACTGATGACCACAGATGTTAAGTCCCATAGTGCTCAGAGCCATTTGAACCATTTTTTTGCAAACTTTTGTGGTTAGTACGCCGTCTTGAGTCCCAAATTTTTATTTCGGTCTTTTGGCCTGGCTTGTAACTCCATTCTTAAGGATATATTAAAGATTCTTGGACGTTAAATGTGCTCCAGTGTATCACCTTCATTTCAAAACGAAATGTTCATCATTTGCAGCCGCGACACATGGTGAACGACGTCGTAGTTCACAGACACGTTGGCCGTTGAGGCATCAGACCTGAATTAACAACAGTAGTCTCGAAATTTACCCATATTAATACCAAACAAACTTCTCGTATGGAAACAGTTGTATTAACAGGGCGAATTTCGAGATTAATGTGGTTAAATCGAATATAATGCCATGTAGTCCAACGCGATTTTGAGCTACAAATCCATTCAACATTTTTCACTGACGCAGAAATTAGACATTTTGTGGCGAAATGAAAGCGACAGAGTGAAGCAGATGCAATCTATGAGAATGGAGCTGTAGCACACTGGACTAAAAGAGAAAAATATACTCGCAATTCAAGACGGCGTATTAGTAATAAATATATTTCTAATCTAAAAATACTTACACTTCAAAAATTATTATTCTTTTAAACAAAATGTTATTAGCATACCACATTATGCATGAGTCAGAGATGGATACCTTAACTGATTTGAAAGCGTTAACTTAAAATATACGTACGTATTAAAATTTTTTTCTCGTTGATTTGCGCGCGTTGACAGGATTATTTCGCGTAAATTACGCAGTTACGCAAAGCTAATGTGAACTGTATTTACTTATGGGTGCGTGGATAGCGTAAAAATTGGATAGATACTAAGCATCATGGCTGAAAGCAACCGTTTATGTTTCCTCGTTAACATTCTATACTTAATAGGCAGGCGCTACAACAAGGGCACGGTTTGTCTTCGCAAGGCCCCCCCTCGCCGGCCTCATGTTAACAACAGCTCGCAGCACGGGCCGTGAGGATGGAGGCCTCACGCCCACCAGCAAGCTGCGCGCGCAGGCAAGAGTTACTCTGCTATGCGGGCTTTGTTTTCTTTATCTGCAACTTTTTTTCAGTCTCCATATGAAACGGTACCAGGGAAATGGATGCGTAAACTTTCGTGGATGTTATCACTTTCAATAAAGGAATTTCCTTTGTGACTGCGTTTGTGGAGTAAAAGTTTATATTCTTCACCTTAGTGTTTTATTTGGCCTTCAGCATGAGAACACGATTTAGCAAACACCAGTTGTACAATATAGCCTTTAATAAACCGCATATTCAGCGCAATCAATAATTACATAAAATAATATTTAAAAACTTTTAAATGGACGTATTACTTTGCACTTAGACATGCAAAAATGATTTATCAAAAGTTACGTGTTATATTTTCCCCGATTTCAAAAAAACTGAAGAACTAGTGAGATGCATTTTAGAGGGTTTACCTTAGTTGCCGATTCCATTCCCTACAGTACTTTTCACGATGACTCATTCATCTTTGACGGGTATTTAGTCTGATACCATTGCAAGTGCTCGATGGCTAGACTAGAAATAGATAACGCACGACAATGAAATCAACAAGCCATTGGGACACTCAGAGTGATAGTATATTTTATTCACACCAAGAAAACCTCAGACGACATTTTAGGCATTGCTCTTATATGAAAAGAAACTGTGAATAATAATTTCAAAGAATTTGTTAAATACATATTTATTTCTATTATTACCTGATAACATACCCAATATCGAAATAAATTGTAATTACCTGCTGATTTGAATTGCGTCAGGCTATGTTTAGACATAGTATACTTTCAATCTTCTACTTTTCCGTACGTGGAAGCACCTGTGCTCCAACGTTATTGCAGACTAGAATGATATCAAGTACAGCCTAATGATGACACTTCATATGGTACATTTTTGTGCCTATAAGACGCAGTTTACATACGATGCTGTTATGGTGGTAAGTAATGTGGGGAAACAAACAAATATGGAAGAGAAATAGATTGTATGGTTTGCACGGTCTGAGTATGGCATGAATCCACTGAAACTGGTACGACTTTCACTGTGTTAGGAGATAACAGCAAATGAACAAACTACATCACATATGTCTTTTTTCCATGGGTATTTTTATCATGTACAAATTATTCGAATTTATCATATTTGCACTTCATTTAACGACACCTATGTTACAAATGGTTTATGCGATAGTGTCTGATAAGAGGCGGGTGTCAGCAAATCGCTGTAGCCATTATTGTGGAGATGTATTGATGGGCATCTGAAAGCAAATTTGTTGGACCAAGAAATATATCAGTAGGCTTAAAGTGTCTGACATTGGTCTGAGCCACCTGAAACTGGTCGCACAGGTGTAATTTAGCGCGACTTTCACTCTGTTACAGGATAACAATAAATAAATTGTACTGCACGTCGCTGCTTTCTTTTGGTGCTTTTATCATGTATGAAATATTTGCATTTAAACTAATTACAGTTAATTTGATGATGTCTTTTAATTAAGAAATCTAATATCTGTTACCAAGAGATAAGTAAAGGCTGTCAGCAAGAGCTGTAGCCATTCAGTGTGGAGACGAATCGACGGACACCAGAAAGTGAACTTGTTTTTCCTTCTTTGGGCGCTCTATGTTTTGCTCAAGGTACACGCTGGGTAAAGTGGTAATGTCGGCGTCTTTGGCTTTTGTACAGGTGAGTGTGTCAACAAGTTGTCAGTTTTAACAAACGTAAGAGGAGGACAGTATGTCGGTGGCTTCAGCAGAGCAGATCCCTACGGCGGAGGCTGCAGGGCGAACCCTGGCACTCACCGTGGGGGCAGTCCCTTCTCTTCCCTCCCCTGCCGCTGACCGCGTGCTGACGCTGCCGGAGGGGCCGTGGGCCGAGCTGGAGTCAGCGGGTTGTGCTGACCGCTCTCCGCCGGCGACTGCCTGAGCGCCCCACGGACGCCTCGCGTCGGAGGCGGCAGCGTCGGCGTCGGTGGTGGCGTCGGCGCCCGCAGCGCCGCGGCGGCCGTGCGCGCAACCCGCAGCTGCCCCCGGCCCCGGCCCCCGGCCCCCGGCCCCGCCCCCGCGGTGCTCGGTCAATACGGCCGCCGCGCCGCCCGCCCCCACCGCCGACACTTGGCCGCCCCCGTTGGCCGCCGCCGCTGCCGCCTCCTTTGTTCCCAGAACAGGTGGCCGCCGGCGTCGCGCTATCCCTTTACTCGCGATTTCACACGCCGGCCCCTCCCCCTCCCCCCTATACATCACACATATATCTTTGAAGCCATATTTATGTCACTACTGCCATTCATCTCGAATTTTGCTGTTTGTATTAACCATCCGCTGTACTTGCTTCATTCAGATCTTCCGGCCACTGAAAGCACCCGAAATTTACTGAATTAATGTATAATTATTTATTATGCCACAATAGCTTACTTACATATAAAACTAGCCAAGTACGCGGCATTACCAGCGTATGCATTTATTCAAGTCTTGTATTAGGGCCTTTCATCCTTCCCCATCTCTCTGTCCATCTCCTACTCCCCTATCTCTCTCTGCCTCCTCCAACCCCCACTTCCTGTCCATTTCCTCCTGTCTCTCTCTCTTTCTCTCTCTCTCTCGCTCTCTCTGTCTGTTCTACCGATCCCCCCCTCCCTCTCTCAGTCCTTCCACTCGCCCCCTCCCCTCTCGCTGTCCATCTGCTCCTTACACCTTCCATCTATCTGCTCCTTCCCTCCATCTCCTCCTCCGCTCTATCTATCTCCGATTCCCTTCTCTCTGTCTGTCCATACCATCCTTACCCTTTCTCTCTTCACGTTATCACCTCCACCCCAATACAAAGTTGCCATTTCTTATCCCCACAGTATTCCTATCCAGACAGTAAGCAATGTGTGTACAAAGTTTGGTTGAAATCGATCTACCGGTTTGCAGGAGCTCTTTACACGTAGCTTTGACCGTATACATGCATGTCACGCATATTTCATATACAGTTAACATATTTCACACATATTTTTGCACATATCCCATCTGTTTCTCTGATTTAGCTCTGTAGTTCAAAGTTTATGACGTTATATCTCCTGAACTATCTATCATACAGTGATATAATTTTTCAGGTGCATCCACAGGTATTTGTGGATATCGTGTGCAGAATGTATTGCGAATAAATTTTGAAGTAAAGAAGTAACAAATAAAACTTCATGCATGATGTTTCTGCTTTTCACCTATCTCATTATTTGTGGCGTTATAACTCCTGAACTCTCTATTGTACTGTTATATAGTTTTGCTCGTGCATTCGGAGGTACTTGTGAATACTGTCTGGCAAATGTGTGGGAAACACAGTAAGCAGGAAAGTAGTAACACATTAAAAGGTCGTGCATGAAGCAGCAGTTTTACTGCAGGAATAGCCAATATGTAGCGACCAATAAACAGTTTTTTCTTCATCATTCTGTAGGTGATAACAGCGAGAGAAGGTCTCGTGAAGGTTTGAAATGATGCGTAAAGTTGCTTGCAAGTTACTAAGAGCTCTCATTCTCAAATACTAGCAGAATATGTTCTAGCTATTGGTGTTTCGTGAGATGCACTCTGTTTTTACTCTGACCCTCATTTCTTTGAGAGGCAGGTGGTTCTTTCCTTCATGGTGGTTCTTTACAGATAGTATGAGATACGTGTAACAATTATGGTTGAAATTGATCTGGTGATTTAGGAGGAAATGTGGAACATAGATACATATGCTTTTATACACTGCTTGACAACTGCTAAAGAACAGAAACACTGTTGGACAATAATAATCACAGGCAACGTTGAACGACACGAAACAATACGTACGTAACAGAGGTGGAGTGCAACATTTATAATGAAAAATGGCAGACATTTTACTGCTTGCGAAACCTGGTTAACAAAGCGGTTCTAGGTGATTCAGTCCGGAACCACACAGCTGCTACGGTCGCAGGTTCGAATCCTGCCTCAGGCATGGATGTGTGTGATGTTCTTAGTTTCTTAGTTCATTTAGGTTTACAGACATAAATTACGTTCGTATTTGACTCAGTTCCGATTCCCAACATAAAGATCGCATTGGAGAACCAATGTACATTTTGCACCCATCAGTCAGGATGGATAGAAAACTGTTGAGTTCTTGGAGAATGTGCACCCGGTTTCAGTTCTTACGCAGTTCGGGTACCCTCTGTAGCCTTTAGGTCCAAGACGTACACAGGCCATTTCTTACGTTCAATATCTTCACCTTCTAGTGTGTCCGATGCCTCAGCGATCCTGTGTAGGAGGACAATGCGGTCTCTAACCAAACGTCGTAACCTATCGCACTCCGAAACAGACGGACGTGATCCAGAATAACTTACCTTGAATACCGCTTTGCTGTAATGGTACCTCGTGCAAAGACATACAGCGGTGTTTGGCCATTGTGCATAGTACCTGCGCACACCATGAGGCCTAGCCCATACCGATGTCGTTTATCAACATTTTGTGAGACTGTAATGTGTTTACCTCGTCTCTACACTAACAGGTGGCCAGAATCACTTGCCACAGCGAAGCGGGATTCGTTGGAGACTATCACTCTGTAGCTCTGATGTTGACCACAACCAACATGCTCCCTACACCAACCAACTCTTTCTCGACGATGGCGTGGTACAAGTGGGACACATTTAACAGGCATCCGAGCATACAAACTAATCTGGTTTAATCGCCGCGAAATGGTTCTGGCACAGGCGCGTGTATCGGTAGCTGCCTCAAGGTCTGCAGCGATCTGCCCAGGAGTGAGATGTGTTTTCCATTTTCCTTAAATCACGAAATGACACATTTCGACACACCCATCACCGTGGCCACAGTGATGGTACTTTGACCCGCTTCGAGCTGCCCAGCTGCTCGTCTGCGATCGCAAGTACTCGAATGAAGTGTTGCAGACATGTTGCCGTACCACACGGAATGTCGCACTAATCGTTAAGGCAACAAACATCGTCAAACACTGTACTTCATGAACTGTCGAATGCATACAAGATTTCGTGCACAGAGTTAGTTGCAGGTAACACGTCCCGCCCTCCACATTGCCTTTTACTATCATCGGTCGTGTGTCCCGTAGTAATTGTCGGTTGTTCCGCAGCATTTGGCAATTCTTCCTTAGCAAGTGTCAGTTGTTTCTTAGCAACTGTCAACCAGTCTAATATGCACGGATATTCACGTTACCATTTTCAGCAAGCAGCTGCGATATTCAGATGTGACACATCCACTAAAGAACTTCGTACAGAATATGTAACATATATAGATAGATCCATCGAACATCGTGAAGTCCTCTTAAATATTTAAATCAATCGTCACATGGTGAAAAAGTCTTAAACATAAATATCGCCCTCTGTTATTACATAGGAATTACGGAATTATGGGAAAAAGTGGGCGCAGAGGATAAAGGGGTAGGGAAAAGACGCATGTGAAGCGGAGGCTGATATTTTAAATTCAGTCTCTTTTACTATGTAACAATATGATCTTCATTACTGAAATTTTACTTGAATTCATGATGTTCGAATCTCATTAATATATTTGTTATATAAGATCTTTAGTTGATGTATCACATCTGAAGATGGCAGATGCTTGCCGAAACCGATAGTGTGAATAATTATATGTTCGCAGATGACTGCGATGTAATAATATATAATACAAACATTTTAAAAGTTCGCATACTTCCAGATGGCAATATCTCAGTTTTCTTGTAGATTAAAACTGTGTGCCAGACAGAGATTCGAACCCAGAATCCTTGTCTTTCGCAGGCAGTTGTTCTACCAACTGAGCTTTCAAGACGCCGTTCAACTAGACAGCTCAATTGATAGAGCAATTGGCCTCGAAAGGGAAAGGTTCTGTGTTCGAATCCCTGTCCGGCACACAGTTTTAACTTGCAAAGAAGTCCAAAATACATGGATCCAGAAGAGGAAACATTCTGAGGCTTCATCACGTGTTCGTAACAGGTGCTCAACTTCACGTCTGTCTATAGCAATGCATGTCTCTGCCATTTGGCATATCTATCACACACTCTTTGAAGTAGACCTCATTGTTGGTGCATGGCGGTTGGCATGCACCGAGGGAACCGTCCATAAACCACATTGTAGTCTTTTCTGACATGGCAAAGTGTCTAGCAAGGGAGGCTGAACGATAGTGGGAAACTCCTGAAAATAATGTCGTGGCACTAGTGGCCCTATTATCTAAAACCTGCGCATAGCTTGACTACGAAATGATGCTGACACCTTCGGTATGCCCGTGAACGTGGACATCAACCAATTCACACAAGATGTTTATGAAAATTCACAACACCATCAGAGCTAAACCCCGCCTCTTCAGTAAATAAAATCTTAGACCCAATTAGCGCTCCTGCGTCACACCATTGCAAGAGCCTATGACAGACCTACAATCTGCCACAGTGGCCTAGTGGACATAGGGCCTATTCGCTCTGGAGATAGTATGTACACAGCAACTTTTCATGAGGTACATCCTAGACAAGAACATGACACACGCCTCCCTTATTGTTGATAGTCTCACACTGGTTCCCGGATTTTAAATCATTAAATTTTTGAACAGCTTATCAGATGCTAATCAGTGACATGATTATTTTTCAGTGCACTTAACATGGGGTAGCAGCGTACTTCCATTTGACAAACTAAGCAGAAAATGTGAAATATGGTAGCATGCGAAGAGCTGGGAGCGGTATTGTGCCAGTCCGCTAAACAACACTTCTCCCATAACAGACAAATTTATTCAAGCAAACACTTATTATGAATTTCTTTTAAAACGTCAGATTTGGTGTACACAGCTGAACGTAAGAAAATGAGGAAATAAGCTTTAATATTTGAAATCGAAGCAATTTTCAGTTGAGGTTTTGTATCGTAACATTGCGTACAGCTTCTGTCTCAAAATCAATCTACGCATATCACAAAAGTGGATGTACGAGTATGTACGTGTGTTCCACATCACCTTCTTGACCGCTGTCCAGAGCTCGTGGTCTTGCGGTAGCGTTCTCGCTTGCCGCGCAGGGGGTCCCGGGTTCGATTCCCGGCGGGGTCAGGTATTTTCTCTGCCTGGAGCTGACTGGGTGTTGTGTATCCATCATAACTGACTCGCGAGTGGCCGAAGTGATGTCAAATACAAAGGACTGCAATATGGCGGCCGAACTCCCCCGCATGTGGCCTCCCGGCCAACAACGCCATAAGATCATTTCATTTCCTAGACCACTGGATAAATTTCAACCAAACTTCGTTTCTGTGTCAGTTTCTGTCTGGAAAACATCACTCTGGGCTAAGAGCCACCTATCTCTCAAAGTGATGGGGGTTGAAGTGTAAAATGAGCGTAGCTCACGATTCGCAAATAGCCAGACTCTATTCATTAGGTATTTGAGAATGAGTGAATTTAGTGACTTGCAACCAACTTTAGGCATAATTTCAAACTTTTACGAGCCTCTTTTCCTCGTTGACATCCCCTACAAAATGAAGAATGAACTATAGTTTCGCTGTTCATGCAGTAAAACTGCTGCAATGGGCTTGACCTTTTACTACTAATTCTATTTGCAACACGTTTTGCAGACACTATTCACATATATCATTAAATGCACCTGCAGAAATACATCATTGTAACGACGGGTAGTTCAGGAGATATTACTTATTATTTGCAAAAAAAAATCTGTGGGACTAATAATCAACACCCCCACCCCTATGGAGGTGGATGGTGATAAAATAGAGAGAGGAAGAGGATACGGACAGAGAGGGAAAAATTGGACACAGATAGAGGGAGGAGGAGAGGGATAGAAGGAAGGGGAGGGGGAATGGACAGAAGGGTAAGTAGAGGAGATGGACTAAGTGGGGGGAGAGGAAGAGATGTGGAGAGAGAGAGGGTGTAGGAGTAGATGGGGGGAAAGGAGATGGACAGAGGAAGTGGGAGAGGGGTGTACGTGAGGTGAGGAGGAGGGAGGAGGAGATGTAGATAGAGTGGCAGAAGGAAGTGAACAGAGGGGGAGGAGCAGATGGACAGAGAAAAGAAAGAGGAGGTTGTGGACTGGAGAAGGGAAGAAGAGAGAGGGAGAGAAGGCAATGGACACAGAGGGGAAGGAGGAACTGGGCTAAGAGAAGACTAGAATAAATACATGTCTCGGCAACGCCAGGTACACAGCCAGAAAATTCAGTGACACACTGTATCAGTTCAGGTCCTACAAGAACATACAAAAGCACGGTGTTTTATAAATACTTCGAGTATCAAAAACATTTAGCTAACACGTCAATTAACAGCTGTAAGCACAACATTTCAGAACATCCAAGATTAACTATTAAAAAATGAAAATAACTTGCACTTAAAATAGAGAAATACTACTTGGATTCTCACAAACAGATAGCAGTTGTCTCATTAGCATAGCCGAACATGAAATTGATCAGAATGTAAATCACAGCCAAGAGAGCATGTAATATGCATAGCTTGATTTGAAGTTGCGATACCTCAGGCTGGTTCTATAAAAGAATGTATGAATAAAATTTAAACAACAACGCACACATGATTTCAACTAAAACGGCATATAAAACTGAACTTATATTGACCCCGAGTACAAAATAAATCACACCAAACCATCGCAAATAATAACTATATTCGTAAATTGCCAAGAGCGCTCAGACCTAACAGAGAGGAATAACAGTGGCGTAAACAATTTTTGCCATGTAATTTAGCGACCAGTAAACTCTTCAAAGAAAACAAGATTAACTTACAGCCAATACAATGTAACACTCATAGCAAAACAACCCTGCAGTACAGCAGGTAGCTCCGAATAACTCTTAGTACAGCTTCCACACTGAGGTGCTCAACAGACAAGTCCAAGACCGTTCACAACAGCTCAGTAATACCACGTTGCCCACGGGCTTCGTCTTCCACTTTTTTCTCCTCTATTGTATTTCGATCCACGCCTCCCCCCAGAGGGGGGCGAGCTGGCAGGCAGCAGCGTATTACGCCGCTCTGCAGCCTACAGAAAAAAACATAACTAGCAGATATAACAATAAAAAGATGTGATAATATTGTGACTGTTTAAAACTGGTACATGGACAAAAAGCTGTAAAGAAAATATAAAAAACAAGGGGGGCTTGGTGCTGATTAAAAACACTTAGGAAATAAGTGGGCACAATTAAAAAAAATACAGCAACAGTCTGGTTTCTGTATGCAACACATTAAAAAGGGTGCGCAGAACGCTGAACACTCACAGAAAGGGGGGAAGTGGGGAGGAAATTAAAAGCAAAAAAAATGGAGATGGAGGGAGAGGGTACAGAAAGAGGGGGGAAGCGGGGCAGATGCATGAAAGGAGTGGGGGAAGACAGTGGAGGGGAAAGAAAAAGGACTCAGAGGGAGAGAATGGAGTGAAGGAGTGGGTAGGTGGTGAAAAAACAGGATGGAAGGAGGCAGAGGGAACCCATGAAAAAGAGACAGGGGGAGGGAGGGGGAGGTGAGATTCATATTTGATAGGAGGGATAAATGGAGGGAGAAAGAGCATCATCTGGGAGGGGAAGTTGATGGAAGTCACCCCAGGAAAGGAGATGAAGGGTGTAGAGGTGGAGGGTAGGGGGGACACAACGGTGAAGGTGCAGCAGTGGGCGGGGGATGGAGATGAGAGGAGCAACCAGGGGATGACGGGGATCAAGTCGGCGTGAGGTGTAGAGGACGAATACGTATTCGAGGAAAAGGAATAGATGGGGGAAAGGAATCAGGTCATACAGGATCCACTTGGGGGATGGGAGGCGTATATGGAAGGCGAGGCGGAGTGCATGGCGCTCGAGGACCTGGAGGGACTTACAGAATTTTGGAGGTGGAGCGGATATCCAGGCAGGACTGGCATAACAGAGGATGGGGTGGATTAAGGATTTTGGGTGTGGACGATGGTAGAGAGGTTCAGCCCCATGTCCAGCCAGAGAGGAGTTTAAGGAGATGGAGGTGCTTGTGGGCTTCGGATTTGATGGAGCAGAGATAGGGGATCCAGGTAAGGTGACGGTCAATGGTGAGTCCAAGGTAGGTGAAGGGGGAGAGGCGGACAGGACGAGCGCAGATGGTAAGGCAAAAATCAAGGAGCCAGAAGGAGCGAGTGGTACGACCTACGATGACTTCTGGGTCTCGAAAGGATTGATTTTGAGGAGCCACTGGTTACACCATGTTCGTCTTCCACCAAATACCAGCGATATGCTTCTTGACCGTGTAAGTTGTAGAATCGAGAACCACCTCAGCTGCTCGAAGAGGATATTCAACTTCTGCAAATGCTCATAATGTCGTCTCACATGACTCGCATCACTTTTCCTTGAATGGCAATCCTGCAGTCGCAGGTGGAAAACGACTGAAGGCGATCTCATCAGCACGGAAGACAGCGCGCACGCCCCCTCGCAAGACGCGCAGGACGCGATTGCTTTGCCGCACAGAGTAAAGAGGTTATATTACGCTTTAGATATGATGCTGAAGGACTGTATGTGTCAAAAACTTATCCGCTGTATCACTAGTGTGGTTGTAGGTCCTAATTTATAATTAATGGGGGAAAATGAGAAGAAAATTAACTGAACTATTCGTGCATACAAACAGCACGATAATTGTAAACGCAAGAGTTAGATTAGTTATGTAAATAGGTAAGACATTGCATTCTAAATTCAGAACTGGGTGTAGTTTCTGTGCAACAATACAAACTATAGTAAAACGCAACTCGATCCGCACAAGTGACTGCAGACTACTTAATACTCAGACTAGCGTGTGCACTGTGATATAGAAAGAAATCAAACATTGAGTTGTTCCTGTTGACAGGGCGGAAAAGCAAGACTGTGTTCTTTCGGTCTCTCATCAGACGAAGTTTTCAGATCTCTGAAAAACTGCATTTACTGTTTCCTGTATCAATGGGCACATCATCATCTCACTTTTTTTATCAGCCTGTGTGAGTAGTAGCAACTCATTACAGAGGGTTACAAGGACTGACACCTAATAATCAGACATAGTTCTTTCAACAGAACAGCACTACTACATTACGCGAACATGGAGTCGATCAAAGCGTTCTGTATGGATTCTGCCGGGTAGTATGTGACTGCTAATGGGATATGGAGGATCTTCTTCTTAGAGTCTCAGTTATCAATACAACAGTCGCCGGCCGCAGTGGTCTGGCGGTTCTAGGCGCTCAGTCCGGAGCCGCGCGACTGCTACGGTCGCAGGTTCGAATCCTGCCTCTGGCATGGATGTGTGTGATGTCCTTAGTTAGGTTTAAGTAGTTCTAAGTTCTAGGGGACTGATGACCATAGATGTTAAGTCCCATTGTGCTCAGAGCCATTTGAACCGTTTTGAACTTAAAACTTCCGGGCTATTAGGCCGTGGTCGATGTATAAAGCTTTTATAAATCGACGACGGCCTATTAGCCCGGAAGTTTTAAGTGATGTCAGCACCAGTCGTGAAAGCTTGCATTGTATGATCAAAAGTTTGAAAGTTTTTCCGTCACGTAAGCCAAACATCATGTGAATATCTTAATTAGTTTTGGTGCTATAACACAATGGAGTTGTAAGGAACCTTTTGAGACAACCTTTATAATAGTGCATTAGTTCGCCTTCTCCCCCAGCACTTTAGGGATGATCCCGACAGTTGTCATCATTTCAGAACCCTTGTGACACTCTTATCAGCGTCTGCGAGGATAGTGAGCATACCACCTGCCTTCCCGAGTGCTGCCCTGCTGCCAGTTCAAATACATGAAACACAGGTACCCACCAAAAACGACCTCCTTGCCTCAGTGTTGGGGCTGCTGTTAGGTGACAGGGACGAGCTGAATCAACTGTTCTACCAGGCACATTCGGTAGACGCAAAGGGCGCACTGAGCGAGTCAGAGCAGACGAGAAAACTTGTACTGTAATGCAATTGTCTACTATGGAAATCCGTCCACAGTTCTCGACATCATTCGCAACCCGCATCAGATAGATGGTGAAGCTTGATGTAGTCTTTATACACTGCCAAGATCTGCAAATGGATTCCCACAGTAAAAATCCCATTACGTTCTACTGTTGTACTTGAGTTTCAGGCACATCTAATATTTAGTTGACTGTTCTATAATGGACAACTTCAAATAAAGTGAATAGTTTAAATGCCAAACGGTTTTAGTAACAAATCTCACATTTGTTTGGAGAATCAGAAAACAGTGTATCTCTATTTGTACATAACTTATTTGCATCTAAAACCTGAGGAGGCTTTCTGATACCACAGAATTATACTGTACACCTTGAGATAAATCTGCGTGACACAAATAGTAAAGGTTACTCCTAGAAGTAGTGATGATCAAGCCCTGATTCCTTCAAAATATGCAAAATGTATAGTTTTAATGATCCAGAAAACCATTTTGAAATCGTTGTCTGACTGCTAAAGTGGAACAGGAATAGTGTCACACACACACACACACACACACACACACACACACACACACACACACACACACAGACACATACGCACCTACACGCACGCAAGCACACATTTTCACAAAATTCAGCGCAACGGAAATGCGTACCTAATACTCACATGCCTCAGAATCTGTACGGAAAATGAACGAAATTGGACACGTGCTGTTAACTTTCTACTGGTAAGGATGTCTTTTCAGTTCTGTAATCATCGATTAGTTGAACAATGAAACCATTTGAATGAGTATCCACTGTGTTTTCATAATATCGTAATAGTGAGCGAGATGAACGTGCCATAATGCTTGACAAACAGTAATCATCTTTAACTGCGCCCGTCGAGATACCTTTGTCAGCACCTGAAAACTGATAGCACTCAAAGAAAAATCGTTATTATCTGTTATACGATCGGAATTGGGAAAGCTGATTTACGATACACCTTTAGTGGTTGTGGATCATAAAGAAATGCCATACGTTTCAACCAGATGGAACCTATGCAACGTGGCATACTCTAATGCTCGATATAAAAATAGTACGGTATACTTTTGTGGAAAATTCGAAAGAATTAGACTGACAAGCACTGTCACTCAATACGAGAAAATAACTTTGCAGCTTCGCAGTGATACTCAGATCTATAAGTGCAAGATTTAGATTTACTACAAGTAAAAGAAACATTGTTTTCTCAATTCTGAGTTCTTTAGTTAGCGAAACTATTTTATACTCCAGATGGTAACATCTTTGAGTTTACAGTACCACGAAGTGAAACATAATGTATGACGCTATAGCAACCTTCCACTCAGCTAAGGAATAGCAATGTAAGAGCTCACATTTTACTACACGTAAGCAAAAATCCGCTCGTTACGCGCAGAGTGATCGCGACCTAGCAAGGCCAGTCTAGCTTTGGCACAGCAACTAAACTTTACCATGGCAAATAAATATAAATGGCCTCGCCTGATCTTTTATTCATTGTAGAATCTACATAGTATCACGGACCTTCACGAGACAAAAGCAGTCTTGTCTCCAATCCCAGCTCCTTCAACTAGGTCGCACACTCGAATGTGAACAGAATCAAAGTTGGAAGTATAATGGAATGGGACAGCGAATTTTCTTTCAAACAAGCAGAACCACATGGCCTGCAACTTGCGAACGATTCCAATTGGTCGGAAGGAAATGACTCGCCAGAGATGCAATACTGCGTGAGCGACTAGCCAAAGAGGATGCTACAGTGTTTCTACCGATTAATCCAAACTGATTACATCAGACTCGCATAAAGCAGCGTATGGCAAATTTAAATATCGCGAAATACTACAAACTAAATATAATGGGCAGAAATGAAATCGCCGAGTGAACAGGCACCTTTCAACCCAAGCATAGAAAGAAAGTAACGAGACAAATTAGAAAATAAATAGTTTATTAAGAACGTTCTAAGTGCCATTCCAGGGAAGTGACTTGTTCCCAATGCCAACAAGGAAGTCTTGTTTGCAGTGCCATTATATATTTCAAGATTTCAAATTCAAAGAAAACGACGGACAACGCTTATGTTAATATGTACATAGTACTATGCTACTCCTTTAATGACACACGCATTCCTATCATTCATTTAGATTGCATTTATGAATTGAAACATAAAAATGTTCAGAAAAAATAGATCTCGCGAAATTACAAGTTAGACACTTCGCAAGAATGTTACCAATGTCAAAACAGTATTACGCAAAGCTTGTACTCCCTCCATCTCACGGTCTGGCACTAACCGACTATAGTGTGGCGGAGCGAATGGCAACTGGTGCTTGTGCATGTTTAAAAACTGTACCTACAAAAACCCATACATTGCGCACTGTCAGAATTACGACCAAAATACTCGCGCTGGTTCGATTGGCAGGGGTGATATCTTGGAAGAGATCAAGTTGGTGATACATCTTTGTTAGCGCAACGGCTGTTAGTCGACTTTAAGCATAAATAAATACAGAGTACTACGCAAAACTCGGTGGAAGCACATCTACTGATCGATTGGAGCATTGGTGATGAATCACTGGGAACGGTAACAATAAGGGAATAACCGTCCAGAACGTATTTAAGTGGGACGAACAAATAAAAGTAGTTGCATAAAGACAGAAACCCGACTGAAGCCATAAAGTAGGGTACAATCGATGGTTCGACGTATTATATAATACTGTTGGTCAGTCCAAGAACAATTAACACAGCTCATGCATCCCAGTTGTTGACAAGAATAATATACAGAGGAATGTAAAATAACATTGAGAATCTGTTACATGACGACCAGTTTTGGCTTTAGGAAAGGTAAAGGCACGAGGGAGGCAGTTATGAGGTTGCCGTTGATAACGGAAGCAAAACTGAAGAAAAATCAAGACACCTTCATACGATCTGCCAACCTCGAAAAAGCGTTCGACAATGTAAAATGATGCAAGATGTTCAACACTCTGAGATATATAGCAGTAAGCTATAGGGAAAGACGGGTAAATACATAATACGTGCCAATATCAAGAGGGAACAATAAGAGAGGATTATCACGATCGAAGTGCACGAATTAAAAAGTGTGTAAGACAGGGATGCAGCCTTTCACTCCCACTGTTCTAACTACACATCATAGAAGCAGTGACGGAAATAAGAGAAAGGTTCGAGGGTGGAATTACAATTCATGATGAAAGGATATCAATGATAAGATTCACTGATGAAATTGCTATCCTCAATGAAAGTGAAGAAGAATTACAGGATCTACTTAGTGGAATGAGCAGTCTAGTGAGTACAGATATGGACTGAGAATGAAGAAAGGCGAAAGTAATGAGAAGCCGCAGGAATGAAAAAAAGCGAGAAACTTTACATCAGGATTGGTGATCACGAAGTAGATGAAGTTAAGGAATTCTGCTACCTAGGCAGTAAAATAACCAACGACGGTCCGAGCAGGGAGGATATCAAAAGCAGACTAGCACTGGTAAAAAGGGCGCTCCTGGCCAAGAGAAGTCTACTGGTATCAAACAAAGGCCTTAATTTGGGGAAGAAATTCCTGAGAATGTACGTTTGGAGCTCAGAATTGTATGGTAATATAACATGGACTTAAGGAAAACCGGAATAAAAGAGAATCGAAGCATTTGACATACGGTGCTACAGAAGAATGTCGAAACCTAGATGGACTGATAAGGTAAGGAATGACGAGGTTCTCCGCAGAATCGGTGGGGAAAGGAATATATGGAAAACACTGACAAGAAGAAGGGACAGGATGGTAGGACATCTGTTAAGACTTGAGGAAATAGCTTCCATAGTGATAGGGGGAGTTCTAGAGGGTAAAAACTGTAGAGGAAAATGTTGTTGTTGTTGTGGTCTTCAGTCCTGAGATTGGTTTGATGCAGCTCTCCATGCTACTCTATCCTGTGCAAGCTTCTTCATCTCCCAGTACCTACTGCAACCTACATCCTTCTGAATCTGCTTAGTGTGTTCATCTCTTGGTTTCCCTCTACGATTTTCACCCTCCACGCTGCCCTCAAATACTAAACTGGTGATCCCTTGATGCCTCAGAAAGTGTCCTACCAACCGATCCCTTCTTGTAGTCAAGTTGTGCCACAAACTTCTCTTCTCCCCAATCCTATTCAATACTTCCTCATTAGTTATGTGATCTACCCATCTAATCTTTAGCATTCTTCTGTAGCAACACATTTCGAAAGCTTCTAATCTCTTCTTGTCCAAACTATTTATCGTCCATGTTTCACTTCCATACATGACTACACTCCGTACAAGTACTTTCAGAAACGACTTCCTTACACTTAAACCTATATTCGATGTTAACAAATTTCTCTTCTTCAGAAATGCTTTCCTTGGCATTGCCAGTCTACATTTTATATCCTCTCTACTTCGACCATCATCAGTTATTTTGCTCCCCAAATAGCAAAACTCCTTTACTAATTTAAGTGTCTCATTTCCTAATCTAGTTCCCTCAGCATCACCCGACTTAATTCGACTACATTCCATTATCCGTTCATAACCAATAGATCGTGGTCAGAGTCCACGTCTGCCCCTGGAAAAGTCTTACAATTTAAAACCTGGTTCCTAAATCTCTGTCTTACCATTATATAATCTATCTGGTTGGTTTGTGGGATTAAAGGGACCAGACTGCTACGGTCATCGGTCCATAATCTATCTGAAACCTGTCAGTATCTCCAGGCTTCTTCCATGTATACAATCTTCTTTTATGATTCTTGAACCAAGTGTTAGCTATGATTAGGTTGTGCTCTGTGCAAAATTCCACCAGGCAGCTTCCTCTTTCGTTTCTTACCCCCAATCCATATTCACCTACTATGTTTCCTTCTCTCCCTTTTCCTACTGACGAATTCCAGTCACCCATGACTATTAAATTTTCATCTCCCTTCACTATCTGAATAATTTCTTTTATTTCATCATACATTTCTTCAATTTCTTCGTCATCTGCAGAGCTAGTAGGCATATAAACTTGTACTACTGTGGTAGGCGTGGGCTTCGTATCTATCTTGGCCACAATAATGCGTTCACTATGCTGTTAGTAGTAGCTTACTCGCATTGCTATTTTCCTATTCATTATTAAACCTACTCCTGCATTACCCCTATTTGATTTTGTGTTTATAGCCCTGTAGTCACCTGACCAGAAGTCTTGTTCCTCCTGCCACCGAACTTCACTAATTCCCACTATAACTTTAACCTATCCATTTTCCTTTTTAAATTTTCTAACCTACCTGCCCGATTAAGGGGTCTGACATTCCACGCTCCGATCCGTAGAACGCCAGTTTTCTTTCTCCTGATAACGACATCTTCTTGAGTAGTCCCCGCCCGGAGATCCGAATTAGGAACTGCTTTATCTCCGGAACGTTTTACCCAAGAGGACGCCATCATCATTTAACCATACAGTAAAGCTGCATGCCCTTGGGAAAAATTACGGCTGTAGTTTCCCTTTGCTTTCAGCCGTTCGCACTACCAGCACAGCACGGCTGTTTTGGTTAGTGTTACAAGGCCAGATCAGTCAATCATCCAGACTGTTGCCCCTGCAACTACTGAAAAGGCTGCTGCCCCTCTTCAGGAACCACACGTTTGGCCTCTCAACAGATGCCCTTCCGTTGTGGTTGCACCTACGGTACGGCTATCTGTATCGCTGAGGCACGCAAGCCTCCCCACCAACGGTAAGGTCCATGGTTCATGGGGGGGGAGGTAGAGAAAAATAGGTTCGAATACATCCAAGAAATAACTGAGAACGTAGGTAAGTATAGGATAACCAAAGAAGAACGGCTCATTACGTCATGGGTTCGTTTAGTTAGCACGAATGCTTAGCTAGAATGTGTTGGCACCACGGATTATTGGCTTAAATTTTGGAGATGGTACGCTCCAGAAGGAGCTATATTGAGATTCACCACATTAAAATCATAAGCAATAGAACAGTCATGAAATTGTTCATTCGTCGATGGTCGGTGTAATCAAAGAACAAAACGAAATATCAACATACACGGTATCCTGGATTTTCCGTCACTAATATCTGTGAAGTAACTTATAACTGGCATTCGATTCTTGAAAATACACGAAGGACTTGTACAGAGTACTAACTGATACGATGGCACGTGCTAAGTAAATTAATTTCTATTGAGAAGAAGCGTTGTGCGAAACTTGTGGAAGAAATCGAAGCAAACTAGGTGACATCCACCATTCGCCTACGGTTCGACATGCAAATCTGATGGACTGACGATACTTCAGACGAATGTCGCAATCCATTGGAACCCGTTCTAACTTGAAACACAGTCTTCTTCTTGTGGCCAGCGGCTCTCATCAGGCTGCTTCTACAAAATGGGAAGGAAGATTTTTCTCTAACGTCCGGTAACATCAAGCTCGAGACGTAGCACAAACTTATTTTAAGTGATTCAGGGGACTCACCAGAATCTCAATAACAAGACTGGATGGGTGGGTTGCGGGGCGGGAGGGCTTAATGAACGAGATGGGAATCAGAGCAGCTACATTCCATTCAAAGGATAAGTCAGAACGTGTAGAACTGGCATGTGGGTACACTCTCAAAGAGGCGTTTGCGTATCCCCTCTATCCAAAACAAAAATTTCTCTGAGCCATTGTAACAGATGTTAAACGTCCAACGCTCACTCGAAGTTGCCGCTGGGTGAATAATTAAGGGAAAGACAAATACCAGCAATTTACGGACTTCCAGATAAACCACTCTTTCCAGCACCACTCAAATCCAAACGTAAACAGACGTGATCAAACAAACACGAAGTAATTGGCTCTCTCGAGCGTTGTTCATGCGTCAACAAAAAAAGCTTTGTGTTTGACGTCAACAGTACTTCGTTTATTTATTCCATCGAACTCAGGAAACAGCGGTGCCTAGTGGCAGAACTGGACGTCGATGGATTCTTGTCCCTTTCCAGATCAATACTACGGTAACTCGCTCCCATGTTTTTGTGACACTGAAGGCTAGCTACTGACGCAGCTATTCCAAATGAGATTCCTTTTTCTGGAAACGGGTCCACTCAAGTGATGAGGTTAACTGTGAAAGAAGGAAAGAATATTAGGTTTTAGCGCACCGCCGTTGATGAGGTCATTAGAGCATCAGTACAAGGCTGGATCTGGCAAACACGTGGGAGAAAAGGGCAGTTGTCTTTTGCAGAGGAACCATCCCAGCGTTAGTCTTAATAGATTAAGGGTAATCGTAGCAAACTGAAATCAGCAATGTGAAGTAAGGACTTGAAACCTGCTCCTTCTCAACGCCAGGCCAATAACTTGCCACTTCTAGTGGTCGAACGAGAAGCTTTTTGTATATACATTGGTGGTTGATTGTGTTACGTAATGCGCTCTGGTCATCAGCTGTAATTTGTTACACAATTTTTGTTGCTCTCTAGCGAAGGGAAATTGTGATACTATGAAAAACTGCATAGAGTATTACGAGAAGGATGTTTGCCAACTTTTTAAAACTGCGAATCAGAGAAACCGAAAGTAAAGGAGAGGGAAATGTACAAGTGAAAGAAATTTATAAGACTGTGATGGGAGGAACTTACGTTGACGTTTACTTTGCGTATAAACTAGAAGACATCTCTTTATTTCAGAAGGACATGTTTATGAATACATCACAGCAGTCACATGTGTATTATTCTACTGGTTACTCAGAACATAGTTTTGTTATCTGGCTCTTAACGTGGGCAAAATGCTATCATTTATATTGACAGTAAGCTGCATTGTAACTCATTATTTAATATTATGATGTTAGAATAGTACGAGGGTTGCCCAAAAACGTAATGCATCGCATTTTATTTTCTCAGCCGAAAACAATGTTAAGAATGCGAAACGTTACGGATGTATTATTTCAAGTCTGCTGAGTGAGCGCAACAAGTTTCCGTCGCTTCCGACAGATAGCGTAGCTGCAGGACAGTTTCAAAATGGTGTCTGTAGGTGATGTACGAGGGTGATTCAAATGAAACCCTTAAATAATTTTTTAAATATTATTTATTGCGCAGAAGTGGTACAAAGCTGTATCACTTTTCAACATAATCTCCCTCACGCTCAATGCAAGTCCTCCAGCACTTACAAAGTGCATAAATTACTTTAGAAAAAAATTCTTTTGGTAGTTCGCGCAACCACTCATGCACCGCCTGGCGTACCTCTTTATCAGAACGGAACTTCTTTCCTCCCATTGCGTCTATGAGTGGTCCAGACATATGGAAATCACTTGGGGCAAGGTCTGGTGGATGAGGAAGACACTCAAAATGAGGTCTGTGATTGTTGCAACTGTTGTAAGGGCAGTGTGGGGCCTTGCATTGTCATGTTGCAAAGGGACACCTGCTGATAGCAATTCACGTCACTTTGATTTGATTTTATGGGGCACATTACTTTTTGGAGATCTGTGTATGATGCACTGATGACAGTGGTCCTTCTAGGCATGGAAAGCTCCAAAATTACTCCTTTCTCGTCCCAAAAGAGAGTCAGTATAACCTTCTCTGCTGATGGCTCTGTTCGAAACTTCTTTGGTTTTTGTGATGAGGAATGGCGCCATTCATTGCTCGCTCTCTTCGTTCCCGGTTGGTGGAAGTGAACCCAGGTTTCGCCCCCAGTAACGATTCTTGCAAGGAAGCCATCACCTTCTCGTTCAAAGCGCCGAAGTAGTTCTTCACAAGCATCAACACGTCGTTCTCTCATTTCTGAAGTCAGCTGCCGTGGTACCCATCTTGCAGACACTTTGTGAAATTGGAGCACATCATGCACAACGTGCTGTGCTGACCCGTGACTAATCTGTAAACATGCTGCAATGTCGTTCAGTGCCACTCGGCGGTTTTTATTCACTATGGCTTCAACTGCTGCAATGTTCTGTGGAGTCACAGTTCGTTGTGCTTGACCTGGACGAGGAGCATCTTCCACTGAAATCACACCATTTGCGAACTTCCTACTACATTCGTAGACTTGCTGCTGTGACAGACATGCATCACCGTACTGAACCGTCATTTGTCGATGAATTGCAATAGGTTTCACAGCTTCACTAAGTAAAAACCGAATAACAGAACGCTGTTCTTCCCTGGTATAAGTCGCAAGTGGGGTGGCCATCTTTATACTGATACTGCGACGGGATGTGTGCATCTGCACTATGCTGCTACCTACAGGCCATTCTCCACGCTGTTTGTAGCACGTTTACCAACTTACAGGATAATGGATCGAAATTTCTATTTGTTATTACAAATTAAAGGTTTTCATTTGATTCACCCTCGTACGTTACAAGCAACGTGCCGTCACTGAATTTCTCACCGCAGAGAAAGTAACTGTGGGGAATATTCATAGAAGCACTAATCCCTTGCCTTGTAAAGTACTTGTTTCATATTTCAATCGTGAGTTAGGTCTCAGTTCCGCGAAACTGTTTACCAGAACTCGCTCAGTTATCTGCAGATATGCCGGTTTATTCACATCTGTTTATCTCCACGATTCCCTCTGTAGCTTTTCGTCGAAAGACATTTGATGAGGAGGGAAGCTGTACCGAGAGAAGCTACTGTTTACTTCATTACTTGCTCACTGCAACCATATTGCCCCTTCCCAGGTGGAGAAGGATTCTCTATTTATTTTCAACTTGTCTCCTTTAGTCAGAACTGCAGCTGTCATGTAGCGCTGTACCGATAGGTAAGCATTTGGTGATTAACGTTTCGATCCAGCTCCTTCCTGTAGACCGTGTGTGATCAATATACATACATATACGAGGGCTGTTCAATAAAGAATGATGATAATTTTTTATGGTTATAATTTCTTGCGCTAAAATTCAATCTTATGATATTCTGTTAGCTTAATGTGCAACCAACACGCGGTAGTAGTTTCATTGTTGGGACTCCTGGTTCCCGCCTGTGAGAGGCAGGCAAGTTCAGACACGTTCGGTATCGCCTACCGCTACAATGGAGGTAACACGCGAGGAACAATATGCGACTCTGAAATTCTGCTTTAGTCTCAACAAATCTTCAGCTGAAGCCTGTACAATGTTACAGGTGGCCTATGGAGAGTCTGTTCTTCCCTACAGCACAGCTCGAAGATAGTTTAAAATGTTTTTAAGAGGGGGAGACAATTAATTTCAAAGGAAAGTGGACCCGGTGCTCCAGTTACTGTTCTTACGAAAAAGAAACATCAAAACTACGGCTGTCATTGTGAGAGAGGATCGACGAATTACCTTAAGATCACTTTGTGAAATACTGAACATTTCATTGGGTGCCACCCACACGATGGTGACAGAAAAATTACACACGACACGTGTTTGTGCGCAATGGGTTCCAAGACTGTTGATTCCCGAACAAAAGGACATTTGCATCCAGTACTGCACGCAGTTAAAGTTGATGTTAGAGGAAGATCCGACGTTTCTTTCAAATATAATCACTGCTGATTAAAACTCGCTACATCATTTTGATGCTGAGAGCAAACAGAAAAGCTCAGTGTGGAAATTTCCTTCATCACCAACCCCCAAAAAAGCAGATGTGGTTCCTTCTGCTCGGAAAGTTATGGTCATCTCGTTCTTTGATATTCATGGAATGGTTTATCAGCATGTAGTACCTGCACACATATCAGGAACTGGACAATACTACAGGGATGTCCTGAAAACATTGCAAGTCCATGTCAGGCGCAAAAGACCACACTTCCGTGAAGCAGGCTGGATGCTGCACCACGATAATGCGCGGCCGCATATTGCCAATGCTGTTGCTGAATATCTTGCAAAAATCAACGTGAAGTGTATCCCTTACCCTCCCTACAGTCCGCATTTAGCCCCATGTGACTTTCTTCTAGTTCCTAATATGAAGAAACGTCTCAGTGGGAGGCATTATCGATCATCAGAAGCAGTGGTGAAGGCTGCGGAGGCGATTTTGAAGGACCTCTCAAAAAATGGTTTCCAGCATGTATTTGAAGACTGGCAGAAACGCTGGGACAAGTGCATAGCATTCATATGCGACTACTTTGAGAAGACCCATCAAAATTATGAGGATGAGTAAAGGTATGTTGTCAAAAAATTATGCTCATTCTTTATTGAACAGCCCTCGTATCTTCTCGAACGATGTAGTTTAGTTTCTACAACATTATGGTGTGGATATTATTTTAATGGTCTCAAACATTTATAGATGGTGCAGTTATATATTTAATGAAGGACCATATAATGAAAACTGCATAAATCTTGGTAAGATTTTAAAGCGGTATTAACATTGGCTACTTGGTTCAAAATTTCACATTTCAGAAAAATGCAAAAAACCTAATTTACAAAAGCTCGTGAAACTCGTCCTGGAACAATGGTCGAGTAAGCGGAACTCATATGAAATATAACTAAAAGGGGATATTCAAGGTACACCAAGAAGGGCAACGTGAATGGCGACAGGTGTGCTTGGCCATTGAAAGAGCATCACGGAAATAACTGAGAAACTTGAACTGGCAGTCGCTTGAAGATGGCTGGCAACAAGCTCGCTAAAGCCTAATTACAAAGTCGGAAGATTCATTATCAACTAAAGAGTCGAGGAGTATACTACAACACACAACGTATCGCTGTCGCACGAACCGCGAAGAGACAGCTGGCACGGTGGCATTCAAGCAGTATTTCTTCCTGAACTCCATGCACTGATGGAACGTGAAGAGGACCTAATACGTAGAGCAATGGGAAGTTGGTTCAGCCAAGCGTTTGACGCAATGGATGTAGATCCTTTTACCGCTCCTTCGTTTTTTTTCAGCTGAATTTGTTTCAGTATCATTCCTGTGGTCCTAACCTAGTACTTAACATTCAGCTAATAGTACGTACAGTTTCTTAAATTTCTTGTAATCAGACATTCATTTCATGGTCACTCTATTAAAGCGAGATATTTGCAAACCCTGGCCGTAGATGCACTGACTCCTGAAGAGTCCG
The DNA here is from genome assembly GCF_021461395.2 of Schistocerca americana. Lineage (NCBI taxonomy): Eukaryota > Metazoa > Arthropoda > Insecta > Orthoptera > Acrididae > Schistocerca > Schistocerca americana. The sequence continues at coordinate 377,378,617 of NC_060121.1, forward strand.
CAAGGGCTCAGCTCAGAGGAGTTGATTAAGATGGCGGAAAAGTGGCAACTGGCTGCTCAACGGAGAACCAAGTTGGTACTTTTAGCCGGCCGGTATGGTCGAGCGGTTCTAGGCGCTTCAGTCTGGAGCCGCGCGACCGCTATGGTCGCAGGTTCGGATCCTGCCTTGGGCATTGATGTGGGTGGTGTCCTTAGGTTAGTTAGGTTTAAGTAATTCTAAGTTATAGGGGACTGATGACCTCAGATGTAAAGTCCATAGTGCTCAAGGCCATTTTAACCATTTCGGTACTTTTATACGTTCCGTCAACATCTTAACACGAAGCGAGCTCCCGCTAAAAATACAATCCATAGGTAGGATTGATTGATGTTAGAATCTTAGCGGCCACGTTCGTCTCAAACAAGATCACCTGAGAACGTGGAAGCTGCGAGAGCACCAAAGCGGCGCACTCGCTGTAAGTCAGCATGGAGGGCCACAGCCGGTCTTGCAATACCTCGTCGCTCTGGTCAACGCATTCTGCTCTTAATTTAGACCTTCATTTATTCCCATACAAAATGACAGTGCTCCCTACTCTTCTCAATCACATAAAGAAGACAGGTTTGATTTTGCTGCTTGGGAGACGGAAAGGGAAAGCAAAGGATTCCTGCACAAAGTCTGCTCTCTGACGAGACCTACATCCATGTTAAAGGCGTGGTCAATGAGCAAAATGTGTGTTTCGGTCTACTGAACGTCCGGTGATCTTTCCTGAAAGGTACAAATGTCTTTTTGGGCTGCCGTATCAAGTCAGGGACCAATTGACAATTTCTTTTTCGAAGAAACGGTAAATTCTTAACGATATACGTGCGTGTTGCGAAACTATTTCACTTTATTCCACTCTCCGTCCAAAGCACACTCAGTGGTTTATGCAGAATGGACCCTGCCCGCACACAGCCAATGCTGCTCTCAACTATTTACATGAAACATTTGGTGAAATAGTAATGTCTCACCGCTTTCCTCAGCGTCTTCATGGTGATCAAATTTGGCCACCTCACAGCCCCGATTTCAATCCCTGCGATTATTATACTTGGAAATAACTAGAGATCTAATGGAGCTCAAAGCCTGCGTAAAGGAAGTGTGCGATGAAGATCTGTGCCGGCGAGAAGTGCGGTAAGATGATTGTTCTTCTCAATCTGATACTGTGGCAATATCGTGGCCACATTGGCCGTTTCTCCCCTGCCACCAGTTCCCCACGAATTTGTGATTCTATTTTATGTAGTTCGTAATGTTATGTGCCACACTACTGAAATAAATAAAAGTATAAACGGTTAAACATTTCCTGCGGCACCCTATAGAACTCATTACAGTGTTATGGTCTATTATTATTTATTATTATAATGATGTCTGCAGTTTTCTTTAGTAAACTGGCTGTATATCGCTATTAGTTAGCGAAAGCGCCAGATAAGCACACTGCTCCTTTCACCAGTAGTCATATATCCACAATTTACTGTAAGTAAATAAATAATAATTTAGTGTGGTTCAGTGGCCTGGTGGTCCTTTCTAAATTGGACGCCCGCCACTTCCATGACTCGTGTGTCTCTAAGCTATTATAGTCACCTAATAGGGGAAGGGGGACCTTCAGTTCAACGTGGAATCCGACTCACATTTCATGTCTGGCGAATTTGCAAATCACTGACAGGTGCAAGCTCAGATAATAGAAGACCGAAAAAATCAAGAGTTCGACCGGGAAATCTAGCTAAATAAAACATAGAGTGTCATTATACACAGAGTTAATTTTTGACATTTAGTCTGGAATGAGTTGCATATAACACAAATAATTTCTTATGAGTTCAAGATTTTTTTTTTTTTTTTTTTTTTACTGGAAACATTTACAAAACTTCGATTATTTATAAATCGTGGTTGCTGTTTTCACCTGTAATATCCATAATCCTAAGGAAGTCATAATCGATCATTCTGAAATCTTCCTCTAATTTTGTAATGCCTCTTCACTCGAACCTCATTGTTCCATAATGTTTTTCTGTATCTTACTCTTTCGTTCGACATAGTTCTCTGTCAAGCGCATAATGAATGCTATCCATTAATAAAAAATTTAGATTTACAGATATTGTTTTTCATCGTTTCATGCATGATGTCATGAATTATCTAGCCCTGGGAATTCCATCCTAACGTCGTTAGGGCATTAAACCATATACTTTTAGTTCTGCGTACCACACTTCCTATAAACTTCCCGAGACATTCGCCGGTCTTTCGTATTTTATGAATCCTCTGTAAAAACCCATGCAGCTGTAAACTCTTCGATCTAATTTCCTTTCTTCTTCGATCAAAATCTGGGATTACTTTTAGTTTACCGGATTTTATTAAATCTAATTTACGTTGATGATGTGTTTGACGTGTAAATCTCAGTCTTCCTTGTGCCTCTCGCTTCTTGTAACTGATAAGATCTACATCTACATGGATACCCTGCAAATCACATTTAAGTGCCTGGCAGAGGCTTCATCGAACCACCGTCACAATTCTCTATTATTCCAATCTCGTATAGCGCGCGGAAAGAGTGAACACCTATATCTCTCCGTACGAGCTCCGATTTCCCTTATTTTATCGGAAAAGAAAAGAAAAATTCGGAGTAGGTATTAAAATTCATGGAGAAGAAGTAAAAACTTTGAGGTTCGCCGATGACATTGTAATTCTGTCAGAGACAGCAAAGGACTTGGAAGAGCAGTTGAACGGAATGGACAGTGTCTTGAAAGGAGGATATAAGATGAACATCAACAAAAGCAAAACGAGGATAATGGAATGTAGTCAAATTAAATCGCGTGATGCTGAGGGGATTAGATTAGGAAATGAGACACTTAAAGTAGTAAAGGAGTTTTGCTATTTAGGGAGTAAAATAACTGATGATGGTCGAAGTAGAGAGGATATAAAATGTAGACTGGCAATGGCAAGGAAATCGTTTCTGAAGAAGAGAAATTTGTTAACATTGAGTATAGATTTAAGTGTCAGGAAGTCGTTTCTGAAAGTATTTGTATGGAGTGTAGCCATGTATGGAAGTGAAACATGGACGATAAACAGTTTGGACAAGAAGAGAGTAGAAGCTTTCGAAATGTGGTGCTACAGAAGAATGCTGAAGATAAGGTGGGTAGATCACGTAACTAATGAGGAGGTATTGAATAGGATTGGGGAGAAGAGAAGTTTGTGGCACAACTTGACTAGAAGAAGGGATCGGTTGGTAGGACATGTTTTGAGGCATCAATGGATCACAAATTTAGCATTGGAGGGCAGTGTGGAGGGTAAAAATCATAGAGGGAGACCAAGAGATCAATACACTAAGCAGATTCAGAAGGATGTAGGTTGCAGTAGGTACTGGGAGATGAAAAAGCTTGCACAGGATAGAGTAGCATGGAGAGCTGCATCAAACCAGTCTCAGGACTGAAGACCACAACAACAACAACATCGTGGTGATCGTTCCTCCCTATGTAGGTCGGTGTCAACAAAGTGATTTTGGCATTCGGAGGAGAAAGTTGGTGTTTGGAATTTCGTGAGAAGATCCCAACGCGATCAAAAACCCCTTTTTTTAATGATGTCCAGCCCAAATTCTGTATCATTTCTGTGACACACTCTCCCATATTTTGCGATAATACAAAACGTGCTGCCCTTCTTTGAACTTTTTCGATGTACTCCGTCAGTCCTATCTGGTAAGGATCCCACACAGCGCTACGGTATTCTAAAAGAGGATGGACTAGCGTAGTGTAGGCAGTCTCCTTGGTAGATCTGTTACATTTTCTAAGTGTCCTGCCAATAAAATGCAGTCTTCGATTAGCCTTCCCCACAACGTTTTCTGTTTCTTCCAATTTAAGTTGTTCGTAGTTGTAATACCGATGTATTTAGATGTATTAACGGCTTTTAGATTAGACTGATTTATCGTGTAACCGAAGTTTAACGAGTTCCTTTTAGCACTAATGTGGATGACCTCACACTTTTCGTTATTTAGGGTCAACTGCCACTTTTCGCACCATTCAGGTATTTTTTTCTAAATCGCTTTGCAGTTTCTTTTGATCTTCCGATGACTTTATTAGTCGATAAACGACGGCGTCATCTGCAAACAACCGAAGACCGCTGCTCGGATAGTCTCCCAAATCGTTTATATGGATAAGGAACAGCAAAGGGCCTATAACACTACCTTGGGGAACGCCAGAAATCACTTCTGTTTTACTCGATGACTGTCCGTCAATTACTACGAACTGTAACCTCTCTGACAGGAAATCGCAAATCTAGTCACATAACTGAGACGATATTCCATAAGAACGCAGTTTCACTACGAGCCACTTGTGTGTTACAGTGTCAAAAGCCTTCCGGAAATCCAGGAATACGGAATCGATCTGAAATCCCTTGTCAATAGCACTCAAGCACTTCATGTGAATAAAGAGTTACCTGTGTTTCATAGGAACGATGTTTTCTAAACCCATGTTGACTGTGTGTCAATAGACCGTTTCCTTTGAGGTAATTCATAATGTTCGGACACAATATGTGTTCTAAAATCCTGCTGCGTATCGACGGTAACGATATGGGCCTGTAATGTAGTGGATTGCTCCTACTACCTTTCTTGAATATTGGTGTGACCTGTGCAACTTTCCAGTCTTTGGGCACGGATCTTTCGTCAAGCGAACGGTTGTATGTGATTGTTAGGTATGGAGCTAATGCATCAGCATACTCGGAAAGGAACGTAATTGGTATACCGTCTGGTCCAGAAGACTTGCATTTATTAAGTGATTTGAGTTGCTTCACTACTCCGAGAATATTTACTTCTACGTTACTCATGTTGGCAGCTGTTCTCGATTCGAATTCTATAATATTTACTTCGTCTTCTTCTGTGAAGGCATTTCGGAAGGCTGTGTTTAGTAACTTTGCTTTGGCCGCACTGTCTTCGATAGTATTTTCATTGTTATCGCGCAGAGAAGGCTTTGATTGTTTCTCGTCGCTAACATATTTCACATATGACATTAGGTGCCTCAATGGTTATTTTTAGGGATTTTTAAAATTGTATTAGCATCTGGTCTAAAATTTCTAAATTTTAAACATGTTCATATCGCCACTAGGACTTTGCGTATTAAAATGGTGACTCCTGCACCAATTCTTCTGCAACTAAATGAACGCATAAAGTTTTGAATTACAGGAACAATACTGATGCCAACGTGCGTTTGTCAAATAGACTGAATATTTCTTATTTTCTCCTTTTGTTATGCAGATCACAGTACACTTATGTCAGGACAGAAAATCTGAAAATATCAGTATCTAAATTTTTCAGTAGTTTCTCATAATACTGGCATTGTTGCTCAATGAAGCATCTCCGGTGGTTCCATTTTACAATTACTTTCAGATACGTGAGACAGTAGCATCATTCTGTTATGTACGTTTTAGTGAGCAACTTCTTCTGTGCTTCTTGTGTTCGAGAGATACTCTCTCTATGATTTCTTTACGAAAAAAATGGCTCTGAGCACTATGGGATTTAACATCTGAGGTCATCAGTCCCCTAGAACTTAGAACTACTTAAACCTAACCAACCTAAGGTCATCACACACATCCACGCCCGAGGCAGGATTCGAACCTGCGACCATAGCGGTCTCGCGGTTCCAGACTGAAGCGCCTAGAACCGCTCGGCTACGCCGGCCGGCTTTTCATTAAGAAGGGTTGGCGTTCTAGAATATATACAGCACCTGCTTGGCCAACGTAATAGTGTGTCAGAAATAATAGAGTAAGCACGGAAGAGCAAAATGAATTTTGCGAGGAAAGATCGCGTTCAATTGTATTTTCTACTTTTTAACAATGCGTAGAAAGTCTTTAAGAGTTTATCATGGATAAGGATATGGCCTCTGTAAATTTTAACAGCCCTTTCGATAATATTAGAGACATATCCTCTGGAAAGTAATGTAAGAAAGGAAAACCCAGTAACCTAACAGCACTGTCTTCAAGCGTCTATTATAAGGTCTTGATAGTATCAGAGGAAGACGGGCACCTAACGAGACGATTCACTATTAACAAATGAGTTGGATACGATTCTCGTTAAACGCCTTTACTCCTCAATATAGATGACCATATGAAGGAGTGCCTAAGTAAAACAACAGGAGATTTTGTTTGAAATACATTTTAGAAATACTGTCTTATTTCATATTGGGATGCTTCATATGCACATACTGACACGACTACAGGGTAACAGTCGAATCTACACTCATCAAAAAAAGTTTCGCATCACCCCAGTTCCCAGAATTCTTGGTGATAGACGTTGACTGTGGATATTGTATCACAGACACAGTCCCTGTGACTGTTCAGAGATGTCACACTAAACCTGCCCAAAGATGTAAACAACCATGCATGAGCAGCACCTACGACATGCAGGGGGTCCGACAGCCAATCAGTTCCAGTCATTCCACCAGGAAAGAGGTAGTTCAACCATTCCTAGACGGTCAATAGTCAATACCGCGGTTAGATCTTGTCCGCATTGTTACTTTGTGCCAACAAAGGCTCTCATCAAGGCAAGTGTCCAGGACTCTCGGAGTGAACCAAAGCGGTGTTGTTCGGACATGGAAGAGATAAAGAGAGACAGGAACTGTCGATTACATCCCTCGCTCAGGCCGCCCAAGGGCTACTACTGTAGTAGATGACCGCTACCTAAGGATTATGGCTCGGAGGAACCCTGACAGGAACACCATCATGTTAAATAACGCTTTTCGTGCAGCCACAGAACGTCGTATGGTGACTCAAACTGTGCGCAATAGGCTGCATGTTGTGCAGCTTCACTCCCGACATCCATGACGAGGTCCATCTTTGCAACCACGACACCATGCAGCACGGTACAGATGGGCCCAACAACATGCCGAAAGGACCAATCAGGATTGGCATCACGTTCACCGATGAGTGTCGCATATGCCTTCAACCAGACGACCGTCGGAGACGGTTTGGAGGCAACCCGGTCAGGCTGAACGCCTTAGACATACTGTCCAGCGAGTGCAGCTAGGTGGAGGTCCCTGTTGTTCTAGGGTGGTATTATGTGGGGCCGACGTACGCTGCTGGTGGTCATGGAAGGCGCCGTAACGGCTGTACGATACGTGAATGCCATCCTCCGACCGATAGTGCAACCATATCGGCAGCATATTGGCGAGGCATTCCTCTTCATGGACATCTTGTGAATGACTTCCTTCTGGATAACGACATCCCTCGACTAGAGTGGCCAGCATGTTCTCCAGACATGAACCCTATAGAACATGCCTGGGGTAGATTGAAAAGGGCTGTTTATGGGCGACGTGACCAACCACCCACTCTGAGGGATCTACCCCGAATAGCCGTTGAGGAGTAGGACAATCTGTACCAACAGTGCCTTGATGAACTTGAATACAGGCATGTATCAACGCAAGAGGACTTGCTCCTGGATATTAGAGGTACCGGCGTGTATAGCAATCTGGACCACCTGTAAAGGTCTCGCTGTATGGTAGTACAAAATGCAATGTGTGGTTTTCATGAGCAATAAAAAGGGCGGAAATGATGTTTATGTTGATCTGTACTCCAATTTCCTGTACAGGTTCCGGAACTCTCGGAACCGAGGTGACGCAAAACTTTTTTAATGTGTGTATGTTCCTAGGCGCAAAACCCGGTTCATGGTATACATTGGCACTTCCAGGTTGCCTATCTAACGACTCTAGGGGCAACAAAAGTTTAATTTTTAATGTTAACTGTAGTTATTCATCTAACTTCAGAATTTAAAATGCTGCCATAATCTAGTCACTACGAGCTATAATCTTACATTAAAGTTTTAACACAGCAAGAAAAATATTGCAGGCAGAAACTTATATATGTCATAAAGCTGCGTGAACATCAACAAAAGCAAAACAAGGTTAATGGAATGTAGTCAAATTAAATCGGGTGATGCTGAGGGAATTAGATTAGGAAATGAGACACTTAAAGTAGTAAATGAATTTTGCTACTTAGGGAGTAAAATAACTGATGACGGTCGAAGTAGAGAGGATATAAAATGTAGACTGGCAATGGCAAGGAAATCGTTTCTGAAGGAGAGAAATTTGTTAACATCGAGTATAGATTTAAGTGTCAGGAAGTCGTTTCTGAAAATATTTGTATGGAGTGTAGCCATGTATGGAAGTGAAACATGGACGATAAATAGTTTGGACGAGAAGAGAATAGAAGCTTTCGAAATGTGGTGCTACAGAAGAATGCTGAAGATAAGGTGGGTAGATCACGTAACTAATGAGGAGGTATTGAATAGAATTGGGGAGAAGAGAAGTTTGTGGCACAACTTGACTAGAAGAAGGGATCGGTTGGTAGGACATGTTTTGAGGCATCAAGGGATCACAAATTTAGCATTGGAGGGCAGCGTGGAGAGTAAAACTCGTAGAGGGAGACCAAGAGATCAATACACTAAGCAGATTCAGAAGGATGTAGGTTGCAGTAGGTACTGGGAGATGAAGAAGCTTGCACAGGATAGAGTAGCATGGAGAGCTGCATCAAACCAGTCTCAGGACTGAAGACCACAACAACAACAAAGCTGCGTGTCTTAGGGCATGCAAGTTCCATCCTAGTTTCATCCATTATTTGAGAACGAGAGCAGTTAGTGACTTTTGACGAACTTCACACACAATTTCAAACCTTTTCGGAAGCATTTTATGGCTGATATTCCCCACAAAAGTGATGAAAAGGAAGAAAGTTTATCGCTTAATATAATTCTGCTGTTCATGGGGTAAAATTTCAGAATCTGGAGTTAAGTTTTAATTTATCAGATATTTACTACTAACTCCATTCAAAACACATTTTGCAGACAGAGTCCACATACACCACTGAATGTACCTGTTATGTCATTATACGAGACATAGTTCATGAGATATGACGTCATAGACATTGAAACACGTGAAAATGTAGGTTTTGCTTAAAACGGAGAGCTAATTACCGAGACTATACTCATCCTCTGTTAGATAAAGGGAATCCTTAGCGATTTACAGCACACGTTAAACACAATTTCAAACCTTTTTTCGAAGCTTTTTCCCGCTTATATATTTAACGTCTAATATTTGGTTGGTTTACTGACTGTATCTAATCTCCCAAGAGTAAACAATGGTAATTTCAAACAGAAAAATAAAAATAAGGGTTTCCCAAGGTGAACTTAGAAACCAGTACCAAAACTTTATCGAACGTCACACCTTTGAACCAGTTTCATAAGTCTCAGATATGGTTTAAGAGCTAGAAAGGAAAGGAGGACGAAGTTTTATCAAATAATACTCGTCAGTGAATTGAAATGGAAAGAAGACAAGGATTTCTTGTCAGATGAGTGTAGGGTAATATCAACAGCAGCAGAAAATGGTGTAACGGGAGTAGAATTCGTTATGAATAGGAAGGTAGGGCACAGAGTGTGTTACTGTGAACAGTTCATTGACAGAGTTGTTCTTATCAGAATCGAAAGCAAACCAGCGACAACGATAGTTCAAGTACATATGCCGAAATCGCAGTCTGAAGATGAAGAGATAGAGAAAGTATATCAGGTTACTGAAAGGGTAATACAATGCGTGAAGTGAGTTGAAAATCTAATAGTCATGGAGAACTGGAGTGCAGTTGTAGGGGAAGGAGAAGAAGAAAAGATTATAGGAAAATATGGACTTGGGACGAGGAATGAGAGAGGAGAAAGACCAATTGAGTTCTGTACTACATTTCAGATAGCTATAGCGAATACTCTGTTCGAGAATCACAAGAGGAGAAGGTATACTTTGAAAAGGCCGGGCGATACGGAAAGATTTCAGTTAGATTACTTCATGGTCAGATTTCGAAATCAGACTCTGGATTGTAAGGCGTACCCAGGAGCAGATATGGACTCAGATCACAACATAGTAGAACTGAAGAGAAGGCTGAAGTTTAAGAGATTAGTCACGAAGAATCGATACGCAAAAAAGTGGGATACGGAAGTACTAAGGAATAACGAGATACGCTAGAAATTCTCTAAGGCTGTGGATACAGCAATAAATAATAGTCCAGTAGGCAGTACAGTTGAAGAGGAATGGACGTCTCTAAAAAGGGCCATCACAGAAGTTGGGAAGGAAAACATTGGTACAAAGAAGCTAACTGCAAAGAAACCAAGGGTAACTTCAAATGAACGATAAAAGAAGTAACTACAAAAATGGTCAGGAAATTCAGAAATATAGAAATACAACTCGCTGTGGAATGAAATAAACAGGAAGTGCAGGAAAACTAAGACAAAATGGCTGCATGAAAAATGTGAAGAACTTGAAAAAGAAATGATAGTCTGAAGGACTGACTCAGCATATAGGTGAAATTAAAAGCAAGGGTGAAATTAAAAGCAAGGGTAGTAACATTAAATGTGCAACCGGAATTTCATTGTTAAATGCGGAGTAGAGAGCGGGTAGGTGGAAAGAGTACATTGAACGCCTTTTTGAGGGGGGCAGATTTGTCTGATGTGATAGAAGAGACAACAGTCGATTTATAGGAATTAGGGGATTCAGTATTAAAATCAGAATTTAAAGAGCTTTGGAGGACTTAACATCAGATAAAGCAGAAGGCGTAGATAACATTCCACCAGACATTCTAAAATCACTGAGGGCAGTGGCAACAAAACGACTATTCATGTTGGTGTGTACAATGCATGTGTCTGGGGAAATACCGTCTTAATTTCGGAAAAACATCATCCACACAATTGCGGATACTGCAAGAGCTGACAAGTGCGAAAATTAACGCACAATCAGCTTAACAGCTCATGAATCCAAGTGGCTGACAAGAATAATATACAGAAGAATTGAGAAGACAATTGAGGATCTGCTAGATGACGATCATTTCGGCTTTAGAAAAGATAAAGGCACGAGGTAGGCAAATCCGACATTGCGGTTGAGAGTGGAACCAAGTCTAAAAAAAATCAAGACATGTTCATAGGATTTTTCGACTTCGAAAAAGCGTTCGACAATGTAAAATCGTGGAAGACGTTCGATATTCTGAGGAAAATATGGGTAAGCTACACGGAGAGATGGGGATTATACAACACGTAGAAGAACCAAGAGGGAATAATAAAAGTCTGCTACGGTCGCAGGTTCGAATCCTGCCTCGGGCATGGGTGTGTGTGATGTCCTTAGGTTAGTTAGGTTTAAGTAGTTCTAAGTTCTAGGGGACTTATGACCTAAGATGTTGAGTCCCATAGTGCTCAGAGCCATTTGAGCCAATAAAAGTCGACTACCAACAACAAAGTGCTCGGATTAAAAAGGATGTAAGACAGGGATGTATTCTTTCGCCCCTACTGTTCAATCTGTACATCGAAGAAGCGATGATGGAAATAAAAGGTAGGTTCAGGAGTTGAATTAAAATTCAAGGTGAAAGGATATCAGTGATACGATTCGTTGATGATACTGCCATTCTGACTGAAAGTGAAGAAGAATTACATGATCTGCTGAGTCGAATGTATAAACTAATGAGTGCAGACTACAGATTCAGAGTAAATCTAAAAAAGACGAAAGTAATGAGAAGTAGCAGCAATGAGAATAGCGAGAAACTTAAAAAAAGGTTTGATGATCACGAAGTAGATGAAGTTATGGAATTCTGCTACCTGGGCAGTAAAACAACCAATGACGGACGGAGCAAGGAAGACATCAAAAACAGACTAGCAATGGCAAAAAGGGATTTCCTGGCCAAGAAAAGTCCAGTAGTGTCAAACATGGGCCTTAATGTGAGGAAGATATTTCTTATAATGTACATCTGGAGTGCAGCATTGTATGGTAGTGAAACATGGACTGTGGGAAAACCAGAACAGAACAGACTCTAAGCATTTGAGATGTGGTGCTACAGACGAATGTTGAAAATTAGTTGGGCTGATAAGATAATGAGGATGCTCTGTGCAGAATCAGAGAGGAAAGGAATACGTGGAAAACACTGATAAGGAGAAGGGACAGGATGATAGGACATCTGTTAGTACATCAGGAAGGTAGTAGAGAGGAGCTGTAGAGGGCAACAACTGTTGAGTAAGACAGGGCTTGGAATAAATCCATCAAATAATTCAGGACGTAGGTTGCAAGTGGTACTCTGAGATGAAGAGGTTGGCACAGGAGAGGAATTCGTGGCGGGGCGCATCAAACCAGTCGGACGACCCCCCCCCCCCCTAAAAAAAGGGTTGTCACAACTTAGTCATACAAATTGAAAGTTAAACAGAAGTTTCGAGAGTAAAATCCACGGAATTCAGATTTGTTTGAGCTGTCAGAGGATAGGGTCGAAAATTTAAAACGATTAAATTTCTAGAGCGTTATAGATGAAATGAATATAGAAAATTTTTGAGTGTGTGTGTAACCCGCCTAGAGATATATGCCCAATGCGTAATGCCAGGAGAGGACGGAAGGAAGATTTGGATTTAACGTCCGGTGGACAGTAAGGTCATTAGAGATGGCGCAGAAGGCCAGATTGAGCTGCAGTGGGGAAGGAAATGAACCGTGTGCTACTTAAATGAAACCTGCTGGCATTTGCCTTAAGAGATTTTGGAGAAACGCGGAGAAGTAAATCTTAATGACCCAACGGCGATTTGTACCAACGTCTTTCCCAGTGCGTTGACTGCACCTTCTCTCTCGTTCTGCTCCCAGAAGAGAGAAACCTGGGAGTTCCATGCAACAAGAGACAACGAGACACGCTACGTGGCGTAGCCCCACAATGAAGACGATGAGATAAATAAATGAAGTAAGTGCAGTAGAGGGATAAAGTAAATATTATAAGCTTGTGTCTCACAATCACAAAATCTTAAGATTTATGGGAAACTTCCCGGAGAATGTATTGTTGTCAAATCAACCTGCGTATGTCCAGAACATGAAATTTCTTCTGAATGTGCACCACCTGAAAATGTGAATGGCGACCTATGTCACGCACTCATAATGGATTCATCTGTTCTGCAGATTTTTCTTTAAATCGCCGACCTAGGTGGCATAGTGGTCAAACGCAAGACACTTTCGTGAAACCGGCGGTTCATATCCCGCTCAACCATCAAAATTTGCGTTTTCCGTGGTTTCCCAAATCTCTTAACGCAAATGCTGGTACAGTTCCGCTGAAACGTACACAGCCTATTTATTTCCCCGCCCTTCCGCAATCCGTGTCTGTGCTGTGTGTCTGTCCTGTTGTTTGTAAACTGTTGTTCAAAATTGGTTCAAATGGCTCTGAGCACTATGGGACTCAACTGCTGAGGTCATTAGTCCCCTAGAACTTAGAACTAGTTAAACCTAACTAACCTAAGGACATCACAAACGTCCATGCCCGAGGCAGGATTCGAACCTGCGACCGTAGCGGCCTTGCGGTTCCAGACTGCAGCGCCTTCAACCGCACGGCCACTTCGGCCGGCGTAAACTGTTGTTACTGTGGTTTATCTGAGACTTCTTCGTTTAATTACATTGGCTTTATAGTCGCGCACATAGAATTCAGTCAACGACATTTCTTAAAATTGCCGCATGGTTTATAAGTAATGTCATGTGCATTACTGTCAAAATTGCAGAAGGAAATGGTTATGAAGTGTTGCGCTTTTCTCCGAATCAATGCCATTTCAGAGCAAAGGAGCTCGTGTGGGCTTTGTTGAAATCATATGATCCAAAGGGAAAGAAAAGTTTTAAATTACGAATCGCCGAACTGTTAGTGCGTGAGCCATTTGGCAGTATCACTCCCACAAAGTGGAGGAATATTGTTAGACATACGTGGCACATCACGGCAAAGAGAATGTGCACTGGAAAAAAGAGTGGAGAAGTTAACAATAAGTAAATAATAGCAATAGCAGCAGTAGGAGAGAAGATATTGACAGTGACGTTGGTAATGTGCGTAGTAACAACTCTCTTTGAAGACTGTGGCGTCTATCGTCTTCCGTAAGTTGCAAGTAAAAGATGCAGATGCACTTATGCATTGAAAAGTGTATTAAAATACTGAAACATGGAAATCTTTAATTTACATCGACTTACACTGTATTTCCCAGCCTTTCCTCTGTGTGTTGCAGGGCACTGCAGCGGCTCTATAATTTTCTGGTATGTTATTCGTAATCGGGCAATTGGCGCGTAGTAACAAGCGGTGGCGTTGTGGCACTGGCAACATAGCCGCCAGCTACCACGGACTTACTTTCAACGTTCCGACTTTAGCAAAGATGCCGACGCACAGTACGTATGCATATCTCATAGAGGTCTAAGGTTTGTCCTTCCCCTTCCTTGGTTTCAAATTTGCCACGTTTAACAAACGATTTCAGAATGTAAGCATTAACGGCAGTTCGACATATGAAGTTCACTTTAAACACTAAGAGCCGTAGCATATCTTGGGGCACGGGGCCGGATCGACCTCAAATGATCGCCCACACAATAACGGTTGTAGTGAAAGTAGATTCCACACTAAAATTATCGGAAAAATCGTTGAGAAGTGCAATGCACTGACGGGAGACGTTGTACACGAAACCCTCGTATGACGTAGGCTTAACAGAAGTGATAAGTAATGAAACGTCCCCTTAGAAAAATTATTGAATTACTGTGCTGATAAACGTCTTACATTATTTGATTTTCAAACAGCTAAGCAAAACTGAACGTACTCAGACATTACTCTCTTTACTTATTCTAATCAACACTAAACTAACACACAATATTTTTAGCGCAACGCAATCTGACTTTCAATAATCCCTACAAATAATGGCCCTCACTAACATTAACCTATACCTTTCACAAATCACTTACCTCACAAAAATCTTCGTTACTCGAACTACTGCAATACAGCGAGCACCACTACTGCAAGCCAAATAAAAGATTCAAACTACTGGAGGCACTAACTACTGATAGGCATAGTTAGCAAATGAAAGATTTTGCTAGAGAACAAACAATGTATTTACCTTAAAAGTGTTCGAAAGTCATAATATATATATATATATATATATATATATATATATATATATATATATATATATATATATAGCAGTTCATGACATCCAGTCTTACAAATTTACTGTGTCTCTGATGGACACACGTCCAGATCATCTGCTCTCAAAACTCCGCCATCTCACTTCCCCACATCCACCACTGCTGGCGGCTCACCTCCAACTGCGCAACGCTACGCGCTGTTAACAGCCAACCGCCCAACACTACAATAGCGACCATTGCAACAATGTCGACCAGCCTCAGACTGCACACAGCACAGTCAGTGATTTTCATACAGAGCGCTACGTGGCGTTACCAGTAAAAAAAACTAAACAGCCTACTTACAGTAAGATCCAATGAAAACTGTCCCATTTAATCTCGAATTCGTTCAAAAGGCGCGAAAACGTGACAGAGATGTTAATGAAACCGTAGTGTGACCCTTATAAAATAGGCGTTGTACATCAAGAGGTGGTATAAAATCCAATTGCCGGGAGTACCGTTTACGAAAGTTACGGAACGTAACTACGTACCCTGCGCTACACACAGAGACGTCTTGAGAGTATACAGGTGGGTGTACAGCTCCCAGTTGACTCCTCTACGAGTCTACACACCTACTTTACCACGTTTGGAAAATATTTACAGTGAATTGGATCCCTGGCACAGATTGAATTGTTTTATTAACGTAAAAGATTTCGATACTACACTACTGGCCATTAAAATTGCTACACCAAGAAGAAATGCAGATGATAAACGGGTATTCATTGGACAAATATATTATAGTAGAACTCTCATATGATTACATTTTCACGCACTTTGGGTGCATAGATCCTGAAAAATCAGCACAAAGAACAACCACCTCTGGCCGTAAAAACAGCTTGGATGGCGTGTACAGGTACAGCTGCCCATGAAGCTTCAACACGATACCACAGTTCATCAAGAGTAGTGACTGGCGTATTGTGACGAGCCAGTTGCTCGGCCAACATTGACCAGACGATTTCAATTGGTGAGAGATCTGGACAATGTGCTGGCCAGGGCAGCAGTCGAACATTTTCTGTATCCAGAAAGGTCCCTACAGGATCTGCAACATTTGGTCGTGCTTTATCCTGCTGAAATGTAGGGTTTCGCAGGGATCGCATGAAGGGTAGAACCACGGCTCGTAACACATCTGAAATGTAACGTCCACTGTTCAAAGTGCCGTCAATGCGAACAACAGGTGACCGAGACGTGTAAGCAATGGTACCCCATATCATCAGGCCGGTTGATACGCCAGTATGGCGATGACGAATACACGCTACCAATGTGCGTTCATCGCGATGTCGCCAAAAACGGATGCGACCATCATGATGCTGTAAACAGAACCTGGATTCATCCGAAAGAATGAAGTTTTCTATTCGCGCACCCAGGTTCGTCGTTGAGTACACCATTGCAGGCGCTCTTGTCTGCGATGCATCGTCAAGGGTAACCGCAGCCATGGTCTCCGAGGTGATAGTCGATGCTGCTACAAACGTTGTCGAACTGTTCGTACAGATGGTTGTTGTCTTGCAAACGTCCCCATCTGTTGACTGAGGGATCGAGACGTGGCTGCACTATCCGTTACAGCCATGCGGATAAGATGTCTGTCATCTCGACTGCTTGTGATACGAGGCCTTTGGGATCCAGCACGGCGTTCCGTATTTCCCTCCTGAACCCACCGATTCCATATTGTGCTAACAGTCATCTTACATGAGGCATCACAACGGCGTTTCACCAGGCAACGCCGGTCAATTGCTGTTTCTGTATGAGAAATCAGTTTGAAACTTTTCTCATGTCAGCACGTTGTAGGTGTCGCCACCGGCGCCAACCTTGTGTGAATGCTCTGAAAAGCTAATCGTTTGCATATTACAGCATCTTCTTGCTGTCGGTTAAATTTCGCGTCTGTAGCATGTCATCTTCGTGGTATGGCAATTTTAATGGTCAGTAGTGTAAATAACGCTTTTTCCACTGTAACGCTGTCATAATTCTACTTACATAGATAAGGGTATTAGCAGTTACGTTGTAGTCGCCAATTTCAAAACACTATAGTTTGAATATACAAAACATGTAGAAACATTGATATAAGCGTATAAGGCACCGTAAGATAACACGAATAAAGTGTGGAAACACGTATCATCAAAGGTGTCAATACCTTCTAATAGGATCGCCAACATAAACGTGCAGCAATAAAGACGAACTGTAAGTGTAAGCGAACGAGAATTTTAAGCATTTACCGCTCATCGTGTTATAATGGCAGTTGCATAGTCTGCCCGCCCCCGTGACTGAGGTCGTACATGTTCGTTGCCTCGTTAGCGGAAGTGGCAGAGGCTGCTGAAGTTCTGAGTAGGTCGCTCACTCCAGAAGGGCTCTCGCCATAGCGGAGCCTCACCATGCGCTCTCGCTACGCCACTCAGGTCCCGAGTGCCGCTAGTTTTAGACTTTCTCAACTCTTCAAGTCGCCTCCGTCTCAAACGTTACGTTTTTGCTCAGCTGTCTTGTAAGACGCAACAGAAGGGATTGTGTATTAGTGTATTACATTATATCTTTCTTTTGTCGAGGTAAATTTCTTGAAGATATTTAACCGTGGTACTCCTGAATTCTTTAGAAAATCAAAATTACATTCTCACCACAGTTATTTAAAGGAAATAGGATACCAGCGTTCACTAGCGATGGAGAAGCTTGTGGTTGCTTTACAGTTTTAATTTGACTCAAACAGACTTTATTATAAACTTCAATTCGGGCATTTGCCCTCTTACTGATGCAATGTACAAATCTACTCTTTAATTGAATTACATAAACACGAATATGAATCACACTTTGAGTCCGCAACTAAAATCATAGATAGTAGGCACGGTGAAATAATTAATCATAAACAATCGTTCTTGATTAACCATATCTCAAAAGACTAGTAACGCTATACACTTCCAACCAAAAGTTACAGAGCCACATAATACCACAACTTCATTAAAAAACAAAGATCTTACAGCTTAATAAGACTGAACTGCCCACATAAAGGCTCAAATGGTTCAAATGGCTCTGAGCACTATGGGACTTAACTTCTGAGGTCATCAGTCCCCTAGAACGTAGAACTACTTAAACCTAACTAACCTAAGGACATCATACACATCCATGCCCGAAGCAGGATTCGAATCTGCGACAGTAGCGGTAACGCGGTTCCAAACTGAATCGCCTAGATCCGCACGGCCACACCGGCCGGCCCCACATTAAGGTATACAGTGTAACATGCTTATACAAAAAATGCAAAGTGGGCCAACCAAGATTGCAAAACTGGCACACAAGAAAAATAAAAGTTGCACATTCATTAAAGATACACAAATGATTAAGATAAGTGTTAAATAAGAATGGCTAGTAATAACTCAACCAGAAAAATGACTTACAGAAACGCTGATATTAACAAAGAGGCCTCACTTAACTAACGGACATAATGACTCAGAATGATTCCCAAATTGCACTTAACTTTAGAGATCTGCGTTAAGGCCCACAGCAGTATTTGAAAGCAATAACGCTACGGCCGGCAGGCAATACGAGCGTTCACTCCCCACGACTTGTGCACAGACTCACTATCAGGAGGTATATATTTATATATAGTTCACATATAGTCCGACCGGCCTCACAATGAGCGGTCGTGACAAGAACCCATAACCGCACCGACGCCAGGAAACGAGCAGACTTAACAAATGGCCTGCAGCACAAATAGATTGCAATGAAAACAAGGACAAATCACAGCCACACTGGAATATATAATAAGCGTGCCCCCAAATTCTTATAGAGCAATACTCTAATATTACCCGTCTCCCAGTAAATTAGCTGGAAACTTAGAGAACACTTCCAGTTTCCCGGGTTCGATTCCCGGCGGGGTTAGGGATTTTCTCTGCCTCGTGATGACTGGGTGTTGTGTGATGTCCTTAGGTTAGTTAGGTTTAAGTAGTTCTAAGTTCTAGGGGACTGATGACCATAGCTGTTAAGTACCATAGTGCTCAGAGCTATTTGAACTTCCAGTTGCCTTAAGGCACTTTCAACATTAAATAAACATGCCAAATCCTGTCGTGACAAATGATTAAACCATTAACTCTACGGCTGCCGGGCGCGTACACAACCGTAACCAGTCCCAAAGCGATCAATATATACGAAAACAAGTTAAAATTTGCATGAAAACCACTTAAAACACACACTCCACAGATGATGAGAAACGAAATGAGGAACATCAGCCTCCTGAAAATAGCCACTGTGGAATCAAGTTCAGAACCATCTCCGGCAGCGACCCATACCACAATACGTTTCAAGAATCTTCTTAGTTAAGCACAGAATAAAAGTCATACGTAACTTGGAACTTGCAAATTACGAACTGGGAAGCTGTTCAGCGTGAGACGACGAACCCACCACAATTTTGCACTTCAAGGCGCCCAATGATCGGCGCCGTACATCCGGCGCGACAAAAGACAAGGGCGGCGAGCACGGCGAGGCCCATGCACCACGGTTAGGGACGCAGGCTTGTTTTCAACACAAGTTGGCTCGTTGAACGCCGACCGGAGACACACTCGTCATACGTTCACCCGGAAAACCGCCTGGGGGGGGGGGGGGGGAGGGGGGGACAGTCAAAGATAGCAAGACAGCCGAATATCGATATCAGCGATGCAAGTAGAACACCCTACCGCCAGTCGCCACGGCTCAGATATAACTATTTTAAGGGATTTTCTTGTTCTTGGTGCGACACGTTCCATTACGGCCTTATCTGTACATTAACCTTAAGAACGACATACGTGAATTGAACTGTAATGTGGAGGACGTTAAACTATCCTATATAATCTAAAGATTGTGGAAATGCCGCCATCAAGAAACGTATACACCATCCGACACAAAGTATGTGGACAGCTCTTACTGGACGCGAATATGAGGTGTGTTTCTCAAGAACCAAAACCAGAGAAAACAGTGCTGTTAGAGGCTGGAATATAGAATGAAGTGACTTTCTAACTCATCCCCAAAGGTGGAGCATTGGTTAACGTAGGGACCCTGGACAAGCCAGTCCATTTCAGTAATTTTACTGTCAACAGATGATTTCCTCACAGCTGCTGCTTTATGACTGAATGCAGTCGTTCTGATAGTCAAGGTCTCCGAACTTATCCCCTACTGCAGACAGTGCTGTAAATATGTTCATATCCTTTCACATGCAGCATTTTCTTTAGCGCAATAAGCGAAACATACCCTAGCCGTGAAAAACACTCCATATCGGAACACAATGCTTCATTTATGGTAGAACAGTTGATGGCAGGTAACGGTCTCCGGACATCCGCCGAACTCAGACCCTCCCATCGGTCACAGGATATAGCGTGATTCGTCACACCAAATCAAGGGTTTCCGATCATTCGCTCTTTACAGGACCTGAAGCATCGTTTAGCGTTGACTACAGAAATGTGTGACTCACGAGGACCTCCTCGACCACTGTACCCGATTCCTTTGAACCTCTGACGCACAGTCACTGTGCTATTTGAACTGCTGGCAGCCCTCACGAGATTTATTGCACTGGTTTCAATTGATTTTTTTATTCGTACCCTCCGCAATATTCGTCGGCCACTGTCCGTCACAACATGAGGTCTTCCCGGTCGTGGTTTACATGTAGCTGTTTTTTTCCCGTTTACACTTCACAACCACATCACCAATAGCCGACTTGGGCAGGTTTAGAAGGGTTTTACTGTCTCTGATGGATTTGTTGCTTAGAAGACATCTAATTACTAGCCCACGTTCGATGTGACCGAGCTCTCCTGACTCGCCTAATTTGCTCTCTACTGACAACACAGTACAGCCCGCCTCGTCCTATGCTGGTGGGTTGGCTTCTCATGACGCCTAGCGGTCAACTCAGCATTAGAAATAGTTGACCGGATACTACTGATCATACAGTGTATAAAGACTGAAATTAAGATTATACATGAGAGTTGGTAGACTATAATCTACATCTACATCTATATGGTTATTTCATACTACTTCTCTGCCATTCCACTCTCGAATGGCACGTGGGGAAGCTCTGTTTGATCTTATTTTATTATGATGATCACTTCTCCCTAAGTAGGTGGGTGTTAACAAAATATTTTCGCATTCGGAAGAGAAAGTTGGTGATTGAAATTTCGTAAATAGATCTCGCCACAAAGAAAACCCCTTTGTTTCAGCGACTGCCACCCCAACTCGCGTATCATATCAGTGACGCTCTCACCCCTATTGCGCAATAATACGAAACGGTCTGCCCTTCTTAGCACTTTCTCGATGTACTCCGTCAATCCTACCTGTTAAGGATGCCACACCGCGAAGCATTATTCCAGCAGAGGACGGACAAGTGTAATGTAGGCTGTCTCTTTAATGGGTTTGTCGCATCTTCTAAGTGTTCTGGCAACAAAGCGCAGTCTTTGTTTCGCTTTCCCCACAATATTACCTATGTGGTCTTTCCAATTTAAGTTGCTCGTAATTGTAATTCCTGGGTATTTAATCGAATTGAAAGGCCTTAGATTTGTGCAATTTATCGTATACCAAAAATTTATCGGATTTCTTTTAGTACCCATGTGGATGACCTCGCACTTTTCTTCGTTTAGTGCCAATTGCCACGTTTCGCACCATACAGAAATTCTCTCTAGATCATTTTGTAACTGAAATTGATCGTCTGATGATTTTACTAGACGGTAAATTACAGCGTCATCTGCAAACAATCGAAGGGGGCTGCTCAGATTATCACCTAGATCATTTACGTAAATCAGGAACAGCAGACGCCTATGACACTACCCTGCGGAACACCAGATATCACTTCTGTTCACTTGATGATTTACCGCCTATCCTACGAACTGTGACCTTTCTGAGAGGAAATCACGAATCCAGTCACACAACTGAGACGATACTCCATATGCATGCAATTTGATTAATAGTCGCTTGTGAGGAACGGTATCAAAAGCGTTCTGGAAATCTAGGAGTATGGAATCGATCTGAGATTCCTTGTCGGCAGCACTCATTGCTTCAAGGGAATAAAGAGCTGCTGTGTTGCACAAGAACGATGTTTTCTGAATCCGTGTTGGTTATGTATCGATAAGTCATTTTCTTCAAGGTGATTCATGATGTTCGAGTACAGTATATGCTCCAAAATCCTACTGCAAATTGAGGTCAGTGATATGGGTCTGTAATTCATTGGGTTACAACCATTTCCTCTCTTGAATATTGGTGTGACCTGTGCTACTTTCCAGTCTTTAGGAACAGACATTTCGTCAAGTGAGCGGTGCAAATTACTGTTACAATTCTGGAATAGCTATCAGTTCTCGACTTTCTTGCTCGATTCTTAGACGGTGAGTGGTAAGGACGATTCCCTGTAAGCATCTGTGAAAACTAATTTCTCCGATCATTTCGAGAGACACATGTGGGTTGAAGTAACACGATGTCTGAGTCTTCTTGGAATGACAATTCATGAAATTTTTAAAGTAAACCTTCCACGATGAATAACGTCTCTCTTCCAGACTCTGCCAGTGCAGTGTTTTGTGCATCCCAAAATGAAATGCACTGCACTTCGTTGCTCTATCTTTCCTTTCGATCCCGTCTTGGAAACATCCAAGACTAACGAATACTGCTTTAGAGTCTGTTGTGTCTGCCCACTCGCCTAATATAGCGTGCCTAGGGATCTGTTTTCTCGGATCGCTAGACAACAATTCAATCAAATCGTATTAATGGAGTTTATTACACTAAGTTAAACTGACAACACTTAACTTTGAGTATTCACAAACGTGTGTTGCAACCAATTGGCGACATGCAAATAATCAATGTCCTTTGGTATACAGAATTTCAATGCAAACAAAACAATACAGTTCATAAGTCACTGCTGTAGCGTTTGTATGACGGCTCATCTTCCACTCCGGCCGCGGCTAGGCGGCGGTGCGCGGTGCTTACATTCTCTTCGTGTAGAGGCCGCTCCCGTCTTGGTTTTGTCATAGACAGGTGTCCGCCAGCGTACTATTGGCTGACGTCGTCTCACAGCCCTCTCTACTTTTCCGTTCTTGATCGTCGTGCCGACGCTTGTCGTTACACCGGAACAGAGTCGACCAAAGAAGTGTACTGCGAATGCATTACAAAACTGTTCTATAACTAATTAAAAAAATCGGAATATAAATACCTATTAAATGGGAATAATTAAACAACATCGAAAAACGAAATGCATATTATTACCAGTGAGTGTCAGTAGTTAATTACCTTAATTTACATTTTTATTTGTTTTTTTAGGCGCGCACAGAAGCATCAGTGCATTTGGAAGCACACTGGGATGAGCCGCCAGTGTCTCAGGTGAGCAGCGAGGATCCGCAGCTGGATGGGGGAATTCTTTGAAGGCTGTGCCGGACGTGTCACAGGTTAGTGACACTCGCTTGACCAGTCTTCCTTTTTGAGAAGCCCCAACAGGATGTCGTAAAACAGTCGCTGCCAGACGTTACGCCACAGGACATCATATCTTCGTTGCCTTTGATGATGTCCTGTGGCGTAACGTCTGGCAGCGACTGTTTTACGACTCGAACGTGGAAAGTCGCGAAATTTTGTTTTTAGTATGGTCCAGTAAACCCACTACAGTGAACAAAACGCAGAAATCTGTTTCTTTTGGACGCCCACAGTTTGGGACATTTCTGTAAGTTTGGGACGCAGCCGAAAGTTGGGGCCACAAAAACAAAACTTTTGCAGAATGTAAGAACTGTCAAGACTGGCTAACATAAATAAATTGGAAGTTACAGACAGAAACTCGACTGTGCTGTCGAAGAGAGAGATAGATAGATAGATAGAGATAGATAGATAGATAGATAGAGAGAGAGAGAGAGAGAGAGAGAGAAAGGGAGAGACAGATGTCTTCTTTTTCGGCACTACGTCGTAGGAAACACTTTACTGGTTAACCATCTAAAGAAAATCTCAGGGAAGGGGACCAGCACCCTTTACGGAAACCTTCTATTGGTCGGAGCTCAGAATATCCATAGTCCAGCCAATCCAAACAGTGTAAAGGACGCAAAACGCAGAAATAAGAGTTTTCCTTTTAACAATCAGTCGGAAAAAATTCATTAGATTTTCGGTTTTCGATGGTTCAAATTCATTTTCACTTGATGTAGAAAGATTCCGGGCTGGCTCGTACTTATCCGCTGGAACGGGTAGTTGGCGCGCTATCAACGACTGGTTCGACGGCCGCTTCAGCCTCCGCCTGCTGTTGATATGGTGAGATCGAGCCGCGACAGTGAGATGATCCGTAGGGTCAGTAAATTCATTTTTATAGAATTTCAGTAACCTTGAGCTTTAGCCTGTAGACTTGTTTTCAGACTTGAATGACCAATTTGCTTCCAATCGCGGGTACAGATGCAATGCATTCCCTTGCCTAGTATTATCTGTCTTATATCCTACATCACGACAATCACTGTTTCATTTAGTAGTCAATTAATTTCTAATTCATTATTTTGGAGGGTGACTAATTCAGATCAGAAAGCAGTGCTATTTAGCATACTTTCGGAATAGTAAACCCGATGTCCGCTTGAAAAAGAATTACATTTCCGCAAGAATGTAATTAATTTTGGCCTGGCATCAGTTTTTCCTAGAGGACGGTTAGCCATTAAAACTGATGTTTGGAAGGATTCCAAGTAACCAGATCATACTTACGTTATAGAGGACTGGAAATTTAATAGTGGCAGCTATTTATTTACAGCTCCTACAAAATAGATACGTGTTTCAAAGTTTTACTGACCTTCAAAATAGTCCCCAGCATTGTGTATAACCCGTTGCCAGCGATGTGGAAGCCGTAGGATGTTCTCAGCAGTGCCAGTTATGTTGACAGTCAGAGCGACGCGGTCTATCGCCCGACGAATCTGTAGCAGTTCTGAAGCGAATGCCGTGAAGTGTTTCCTTCAGTTTAGAAATCGAGTTGAACTCACGAGGGCTTAAGTCGTAGTGCAGTGGGTGGTATAGCGCTTAGCAAAATGGCTCTGAGCACTATGGGACTTAACTTCTGAGGTCATCAGTCCCCTAGAACTACTTAAACCTAACTAACCTAAGGACATCACACACATCCATGCCCGAGGCAGGATTCGAACCTGCGACCGCAGCGGTCGCGCGGTACCAGACTGTAGTGCCTAGAACCGCTCGGTCACCCCGGCCGCCAGCGCTTAGCAGCCCCATCAGTCAAAATAATCAGTAACGGCCTGCACAGAACGTGCAAAGCTGTTCATTTTTGGAACACAACCTACGACCAGCTTAGAGACAGAAGTGATGACACTTTCTGCAGGACCTGACCATCATTTTTCAGGACAATGCTCAACCTATGGCACTCCCCTAACTTAAGCCCCGTGAGTTCAACTCGATTTCTAAACTGAAGGAAACACTTCACAGCATTCGCTTCAGAACTGCTACAAATTCGTCGGCAATAGACCGCGCCGCTCTAACTGTCAACACAAGTGGCACCGTTAAGAGTATCCTACGGCTTCCACATCGCTGTCAACGGGCTATAAAAATTGCTGGTGACTACTCTAAAGGTCAGTAAAACTTTGAAACACGTATTTATTTTGCACCAGTTGTAAATAAACAGTTGCCACTATTAAAAAAATGGCTCTGAGCACTATGGGACTCAACTGCTGTGGTCATAAGCCCCTAGAACTTAGAACTACTTAAACCTAACTAACCTAAGGACATCACACACATCCATGCCCGAGGCAGGATTCGAACCTGCAACCGTAGCGGTCGTGCGGTTCCAGACTGTAGCCCCTTTAACCGCTCGGCCACTCCGGCCGGCGCCACTATTAAAGTTCCTACCCTCGTAGCAGGAACAGCACGTGATTAAATTTGTAGGTGGTTTGGGCGCACACAGGTTGCGAAATTTAATAAACGGAGCTGATGCCTGTGTTAAGAGCACAACAAAAACCCAGCTGGGCTTGGATGTCAGACCTCGGTATATCATTTCATCATATTTCAACTCTATGCTCTAGTTCACTAGTCGTAAAGACTAGCAAGAAAGACCAGATGTTTTCAGTGGGTGAAGAATCTGGAGAATGTCTTGTTCAGGACAACAGTCTAGCATGCTGTTTATCGAGGTAGGTTGAGACAGTGCAAGTCTTCCGTTATCTCGTTGAAAAATAACGTCATGGCTATCTTTGAGATGGTCCTTAGCCGCTAGCCGTAACCCGTCGGAAGTATAAAAGCTGCAGTGGTGGTCACGTTGTGTGACTAACGGCACTCTGTACCGTTATGACAGTTCCTGGGTCTATATAACGGCAGTGAATCCAATCTGACAACGTTCACTCCGTTCAGAGCCCCCAAATACGTGATGCTGTTGCCGAACCGAAACTCGTCAGAAAAGGCCAAGTGGTGTGCCTCCTGTGTCAAAAGTTAGCGTTTGGTACACCACAGTTTCTCCCTGCTGTCCTCAAGCGAAACCTCAACAATGGCCACCGTGCTAACAGACAGTGGTGCTCGTATCGGTTTTGAAAATATTTCTCTCCTTACCAATACAAAGCTATTACTTATTATACGTACACGCGGTCTTGTACGCAACAACAGGTGATTTATAGATATTGAAGGTATTCCAAGGTCTTTAAGAATATTCACGAATGCAGGATCACCAATATTAAATTTTAATCCGGAGTTAAGTTAATAATTTATCCATTGTGCACAGCTACAGTAATACAGGAATCACAACACCAAAAAATAAATAATGTAGAGTAATGAAATTTATGGAATACATTTGTTCTATTCTATCGCTTGTGCCTTGTCCAGCCGTGACGCAAGGTCGGCCATGGTTAATCGGATTTGGCATGTTAATGTGAAGGGGTGGCCGGATGCCCTTCCTGCCGCCACACATACCTCCCGGGACGAAATTAGTGTACCCCAGTGTATCTAGTGTAAATCGTGAAATAGCGTGAATGTGTGTCAAATGTCTGCGAGTCGTGTAACTGAGGTGGGACGTTGGGACCAGCCCGGTATTTACCTAGCAGGATGTGGAAAACCGCCTAAAAACCACATCCAGGTTGGCCAGCACACCGGCCGTCGTCGTTAATCAGCCGGTCGGATTCGATCCGGGGCCGGCGCGCCTACCGGATTCCAGGAAGCAACGCGTTAGCGCCCTTAGCTACCCTGGCGGGTTTGTGGAATACATTTGTCTGGGTGACATATTTAAGTGTTTAACATTCAAAGATAGCAAGTAAATATAAGAGCGAGATAGACCATTACAAATGTGAAACGCTGCAACATTAATAACCGATGTAACCGCCAGAATGATGAATGTGAGCAAGCTAACATGCATAGATTGTGTTGTAAAGGTGCGGAATTTCAGTTTGTGGGATGGGGTTCCATGCCCGTTCAGCTTGATCGGCCAGTACAGGGACGGTTGATGCTGGTTGTGGATGATACTGGAGTCGTAATCGATGATGCTCCACATACGCTCGGTTGAAGATAGATCTGGTGATCGAGCAGGCCAAGGCACCAGGTCGACACTCTATAGCACATGTTGGCCTACAACAGCGGTACTTCGGTGAGAGACATCCTGTTGGAAAACACCCCCTGAAATGCTGTTGATGAACGGGAGCACAATATATCGAATCACCAGAATGAGGTACAGATTTGCAGTCGGGTTGTGTGGGATAACCATGAGAGTGTTCCTGCTGTTACACGAAATCGCATCCCAGGCCATACCTCCAGGTGTAAGTCCAGTAGGCCTAGCACGCAGACGAGTTGCTTGCAGGCCCTTAACTGGTCTCCTTCTAACCAATACACCATCACTGGCATCGAGGCAAAGCCAGTTTTCATCTGAAAAAACAAGAGACCTCCACCCTGCCTTGCAAAGAGCTCTCTCTCGATACCATTGAAGTTGCAAATGGCGGTGTTTTTGGGTCAGCGGAATGCATGCTATAGGGCGTCTAGCTCGGAGCCGTCTTTGAAATAACCGATTTTCAAAAGATCGTTGTGTCACTGTGGTGCCAACCACTGCTCAAACTGCACAACCATGCTCTTCCTTCTCCACAGTGCCACTTGGTTGTTCGGAACCCGGTCTTCTTGCCACTGCACATTCTCATGACAACCGCTGCTAGCAAACATGTACAGGGGCCGCATTCCTGACGAGGCGCTCTGCAACATAGCAGAAGTAACATCCAGCTTCTTGTAACCGTACTACGCGACCTCGTTCAAACTCAGTGGGGTGGCGATAATGGTGGCCGAGCGGTTCTAGGAACTACAGTCTGGAACCGCGCGACCGCTGCGGTCGCAGGTTCGAATCCTGCCTCGGGCATGGATGTGTTTGATGTCCTTAGGTTAGTTAGGTTTAAGTAGTTCTACGTTCTAAGGGACAGATGACCTCAGAAGTTAAGTCCCATAGTGCTCAGAGCCATTTGAGCCATTTTGGTGATAATGGCGTCTTTGTCTCCTTAAAGGCATTCATGACCGACATCAAATGGTTCAAACGGCTCTAAGCACTATGGGACTTAACACCTGGGGTCATCAGTCCCCTAGACTTAGAACTACTAAAACCTAACTTACCTAAGGACATTACACACATCCATGCCCGAGGCAGGATTCGAACCTGCGACCGTAGCAGCAGCGCAGTTCCAGACTGAAGCGCCTAGAACCGCTCGGCCACAGCAGCCGGCCTGACTGACATCCACTCACTACTTCCAATCTCAAAGATAATTAACTTTCACGACCGTTATAACGTGTATTTAAAGCATACCTGATTTGCATTCTGATAGTTGCATAACTAGCACTACTCTTCCGCGCCTGATGCGAAATCTGAATAGAAATAGTCTATCGGATGTAGAAAAATGACTACAAACTTTCGATTATCACGCCAAATCCTCGAGTTTTTGTCCGCCAGTGTATGAGGTTGCATATTGTATGTAGTCGCTGCATACGCTAGCTACCTATAATATAATTTAAATATATTTTCTCTCGAACGCAGCTTCCAATATTGCGCTACAAAGACTAATTATGTCTTGTATTGTGTATAATTACCAATTCCAGTTAGTAATTAGGTGTCGTAACGGCAGAAAACTTGTGACGCTTACAAGCAAACGACACGATAGTTATATTTCTGTCCCTACTGCTTATAAAATTCAAATAGCTCTCAATGCTAAATATCTGTTATTAATGTATCATCAAAAGGAGTTCACATCTTAGACGAAATTTAGATATCGTGATTACCTATACCTTCTTCCGTGATTTAAAATTTCCGTCACTATCTTTCTTTCTTCTAATGCAGCGGTTGTCAAATAGTTTTAGCAACGAAACCCTTATATAATACTAAATATTTTATGGAGTCCTAAAACAAGGAGAATCTGGTTTTATGTTCATTTTTTAATTATAATCGTATAATGAAAAAGATAGAAAAATAAGTACATCATACACTACTGACTTCAACTATATGAAAAACAACATACAATAATACAATACACGAAATAACACTGTATCAGTTCCTAAGTGAATTGATAAAACTGTATCTGTTTAATGTGAAGTATGAAGTTGTTTTTTATTCTTTTACTTTACTTTATTTTATACGAGATGTTTAACGTCAGGCTTGATAGAAGCACGCTGGAGACGCATACTACGCTCAGCTTCGAGTCCATTACGGTATTTTGTCCTTGTAGCTGCATGTGCTGAGAATGTTTCAGACAAGTATGTTGTTGGGAATGAGAGAAGAAAGGCCAGAGCTGTTTGGCAACTTTTGGATATTCGTTACGAACAACAAAAATCATGACGTGACATTGTTTTGAACAAAGATTCCATGCCTTAATCTGGTGTCACTTCCTAAGAGGATTCACACGTTTCGTTTGAAATATATCCTGGCTTCTACATATTCGTTAAAAAAGGATTTTAACCTATGAATTAATTTTCAGTTTTGTATTCTGTTCTTCAGGAAAATGTGTCTCAGATGAGAGGGCATATCGTGGAGACGCTGGACCAGATATTGAAAAATTTCATTTGGTAATCCTCCTGTCTGACCAATGAACATACTCAATATTAAAAAGCCTTCTAGTTTTCTCTTGTCAACACAAACAATCCAAAAATCTAATTTTTTGAGGTTGTTCTTTTGTTGTTAGTACTGAAAGCTGTTTTCTGTTTTCCTAGTAAAGATAGATTTAATTCACTAATTTTTCGAAATGTATCTGCCAAAAAGCTAGTCCAAACAATCAAGTCACATCGTTCAAATGGTCTTTTAATTTAAAAGAAATGTCAGCCATAAAAGCTTCTAATTCATCTGTTAGTTTTAATGTTACTGCTAAGGTCTTATCGTGAGATAACCACCTACCGTCAATGTGGAGCAGTAGTTTATGTGTGCTTCCATAATCTTCACACAATATTGAAGACAATGTACACTGAAGATGGTGTGATTCAACGTAATTGATTACTTTTACTGCTTCATCAAGAACCAGTCTTATGCTTAGCGGCTCTTCTTTACTGCAAGTGCTTATGTATACGGGATACAAGGGTTTGAGCTACGGATCGGCGCTTTAATTTTTTGTTAGCGATGGCGCTCCTGCCGTCTTACGAGTCATTGCCTTGCCCCATCGATGCAAATATCAACACCATCTTTCCAGTCGAGATGATTCATTTAAAAAACTTGTCAAACGTATCAAAAATATATTTTCCAGTGGTTTTAGTTCGCATTGATGAGCACATATGCAAGTCTTCTTCGAGTGAATGCTTATATTGATATTATACAGTTTTCAGCAAGACTGCCGGTCTAGAAACACCAGTTGCATCGTGATTTGCAGTACGAATTTGTTTCGCTGAAGGCGATCATCTACTTCTTGTTTGGTATAGTCTGAGAGATTATTAATCCGATACAAAACAGTGTCATTCGAAAGCTCAGCAAATACAATGCCTCGTTGGTTTTTCATTCACAGTTTGGGTCGCATACTTCTTAGTTTCTTGACTTGTTAATAACTATACTTTCTTACGTACAAAAATTCTTCATTTTTGTCATGGAAATTTGAATGTATAGTTTCTAAATGTCGGCGAATCTTAGCAGGTACAACGTAAGAATTCGGAAGTAGGTTGCAGCTTTGCACGAAGGGAGCTGAGGCGTTATAATCAACAAATCTGAGACTGGATTGTTCATAACTTCTTTTTTTCACTGATAGTGAGCCGTTAGATATATTACTGCTTGAAACCATGGTACTTGGCGTTATATCACCTTCTTGAGTCTATAGTCTTGATCGGAAATCTTTGAGGTTGATGCCGATTCTTCCAGGAGAACCACCTTTGAACTTTCGATGCAAGATTATGTTGCAGCACTTTTGAGGCAGCACTCCACTATGTCTTTTAAAAGCAACAGTTCACTTTTACAGAGCGACAAACATAGAATGATATCCTCGCAAGATATTTAATTTTACTACTGTAGTCAGTAACAAACATGAACTGAGTAGTCTGCGGTGCGAAAGCAGCACAAGGATTCACCGTGCCGAATTGGACTGTGCGTTGCAATCCGAAACTCAAGTAGCAACCGTGGTCTGCGCTGCGTGGTGCAGGTTTATATAGACCGAGCAGTGAAGCATAGATGTGAAGGGAAGAAATCCTTCGACGCAGTTAGATGTGTTTATGGATGAGAGAGAGGTGGAGAGACCTGAGTGGACTGTTCATGTCATGGGTGGATGAGACAGCGCGCAGCGAAAGAGAGAGAAAAAGACAGACAGATAAAGTATCAGGATGTCCGCTGAGTGCGTTTTTAGTGACGAATATCAACTTGACACATACCTACCCGTACGAGCTAAATTGTTTTTTTGGTACTTTTTGATCGTAGCATTATTGTAGATTTATTATGCTGCTGCGAGAAAAATAACTTTCGTAAAACTAACACTAATAAAATATTTGTAAAAGCTTTTTAACCAAATATGTGACAGGACTTGATTTGCTTTGTTGCTTAGGTTGATATTTTGGCAGAGCCCTCGAAGAGTCCATGCGTAGTTCCAAGGCTCTGTGGAGCATATTTTGACTGTGCTGGTTTAATATAATCAAAGGATCAAAGATCTATTCTAAAAGCCAGAGATGTATTATTTGTACTTATTTAAAAATACTGCAGACGATATTTTTGCTTGCTATTTCCTTCTCTTTAGTACTCAACTTTATTTTTGTAATCCTTTTATTTTAATATGAAAAATTTCAGCGTTTCCAACATTTTTCTTTCTTTAACTTTATTCGCAATAACTACTGCGTAACAATTTTGCTCGTAAATGGAAAAATTCAGATTATATCATTCAAATATTCTTTACCGGGGTTACTCTCTACGAAAATTCCTAATATACGGGACGACGGTAATCGGGGTATGACGCCTCTTTCCTGGTGTTACTTCACTATGTCAAGAGAGCGCAGCACTCAGCGGTCAATTGCTTCCTTGGGTTCAAGTCTCAAGCGGCAAGCGGTTGGTGCCATTAAAGGGAACTTATTTGTGGGCCAAGTGAACTGTGGCATGTATTAAAATTTGTGCTTTAAAATTATAGCAGGTATATTTAAAAACAATAATAGTGGGTTCTATACATTTTTATTAATCCTAACGGTGTGTTTATCACATTCTGTGAGTTCTGAACTAGGTGTGCGTCCAACTACGTCCAATTTTCCACAATACGGAAACACGTACATGCATGTCACCTCAACACAGAGAAACATGCTATATTTCCTTTGTGGTAAGATGGACGCTCCTTAAAACATTTTTGTGCATTTATTTATGTACAAACGATGCCTAGATATTACGGACTAGCATCCCAATCGTACCAACACTCTTGTTAGATCTGGCAACTCAGAATCCGACGCTCCTAACGAATCTGTAGGCGTATAAATTGCATCTAACGCAAATGTTGCAGCTGAAAGAGGGACATATACCTCATTTGAAAAGATAGCCCCTACACCAATTATGGAAACACCAGGAAAAAGTGAGGAAGGAAACTGCATCATTCTTAGCAGACTAGGAAACCCCACAAATTTCCAAAATAGCGCAAGAGAAGAGAACTGACACACAAAAATCCTCCAACCACCAAACAAGAGAGCAAAGTAAAATTTACAGCTGAAGACAATGACTGGGTTGTGAGTAAAACAAACTACTACGAAAAAAAAACAGATGGGAACTGGACTGGATTCAGTGGATTCACGGTAAGTAGTCGCATCATAAAACATACACAGACGAAGTAGATATTAGGTGTGACATCTGTTCTGTAAAATAGTAAATATCAACTGTAGAACGGTCGGTAACTGCAATACAAACATTTATTTTGTATTAGTTAACAATAAAACACGTACTAAAATTGATGATGATATTAAATTTATTTTGCCAGCTTACAGTGATCTTTGGGGTTAGACGTTTGGTATTCTAATCTGTGAAAAAATTACTACTAGATTTGAAAGATACTATTTTAACATATACATCGGTTTTGAGTTCGAAGAAACCTTGCCAAACGTGTGTGATTAATTTCTTTCTGGGAATCTCAAAAGCCTCATGATAATTTCATGTAGAAATAAAAAGTGTAGGACTATCCCACGACGTACTACACTGTCGAGTCACATTACTGTAGCCACCTGTCAAAAGCCTGAATAACCATGTTTTGCAAGACAGACAGCCGTGAGGCGTGCGGGAGGAGAGACAGTGAGGTTGTGAAAGGTACTGACAAGGAAGTAGAGTCATACAGACTCCTGTGCCGTGGTCAGCTGCGCTAGGTTTCTCGGTTGAGGGTCAATGGTACGAACAGCCTGATCGAGGTGGTCCCACTGGTTCTCGATTGGGTTTAAATCCGGAGTGTTTGGCGGCCACGAAAGCACGGGAAACTCATCCTGGTGCTCTTCGAAGCACGTACGTACACTGCGAGCTGTGTTTTGCATTGTCCTGCTGGTAGATGCCACCGCGGTGAGGAAAAACAAATTGCTTATAGAGGTGGACGTGGACCCAAGCATAGAGGTATACCTTCGTTCATCCACTGCGCCTTCCAAAATGACGAGATCTTCCACGGAATCAAACAGAAGCAAAAATCATACCTTAACGTTCCTGGAGCCTTGCGGCCGTTGTTGCCGTGTGCTTTCTTGCACTCCGAAGGAGCATAAAAGCTACTCACCTGTCGTCACTCCCCGCATTACGACAACGACTGCACTATTTTCATCGTCCCCACGACGTGCTTTGTGTACCATCCACTACTAGTGCTACCACCTGCCGTCTGTGAGTGGTTATTGCACCTTGACGTCGATCATAGGCGGTGATCATATTCTTGTGACTGGGCAGTTTATATCTTTCCTTTCAAAAACTTTATGAAAATTTTTTCGAGCCTTAAATGTATCTCTTTCCTTCTGACGCTCTTATGATCTTTTCCTTGTTACAGATCACAAGGAATTGAGATTAATTCAATCCATGCAAAAAACAAGAGCATATATCTCGAATTTTACTTTTAACGAAGATGGTTTATTAACCAAGATTTGGATAGACACAATCACTGCTGCGAACTAGTGTCGCATTTAATTTCAAATTCCGGTTTTCTAAAATTTCTAAGTGGTGTTTTATGAAAAAGTGTTTTGTTCCCTGTTGGGAGACTCATTTGAATTCGTGAAGAATCTCCGTAATACTCTTGTATTGATCGAACCTACCCGTAGAAAATCTGGCAGCCCCTATGCTTCGATATTTTCCTTTAATCTGACCTGGTGGTAAAATTTTTTGTGGTAAGTTCCTAAGGGACCAAACTGCTGTCATCAGTCCCTAGGCTTACACACCATTTAATCTAACTTAAACTTATGCTAAGGACAACACACACACACACACACACACACACACACACACACACACACACACACACACACCTGAGGAACGACTCGAATCTCTGATGGGGGGAGAAGCGAGAACCTGCTGGGGATCCTAAACACTCCACTAATATTGAGGAATTGGTCGCCTTAGTGTTCTACGTGCCATCTCATTTACAGGTGAAACACATTTTCCTAAGACTCTCGCACTAAACCGAAGTTGACCATTAGTCTTTCCTACTATCGACCTTACGTGCTCGTTCAATTTCATGACTCTTTTCAACGTTACCCCTATATACTCAATAGAAAGGGTTGTGTCAAGCAGCACGCTATTAATACTGTAACATTACGGGATTGCTTTTCTTACTCACCTGCATTAACTTATATTTTCCTATATTTAGAGCTGCCACTCATCACACCAACTATAACTTTTGTCTAACAAGGGGAGGCCGCCAATTGTAAAATTCAGATTCGATTCATACTGCGCATAATAAAAGCTCATGGCCAGAGGTGTAATGTGGCAAAGCACCAAGATGCACTTCTCAGCCGTTGTCGAGAAAATCGACAGTTAAAAGAAACCGTTGCGGTGAAATACTCTCTACGATTAGTAGTTTTCTACAGCGTGGTGGTGCAGCGGTAAGCGCTCGGGTTCGTAATCCGAAGGTCGCCGGATCGAATCTCGCTCCATGCAACTTTTTTTTTAGTATTTGTTTTTTGTAATTCATATATTATATATATATATATATATATATATATATATATATATATATAATTTGAATTGCAAAAAACTAATAATAAAAAAATATTGCATGGCGCGAGATTCGATCCGGCGACCTTCGAATTACGAACCCCAGCGCTTACCGCTGCGCTATGACGCTGTAGAAAATCATAAATCGTAGAGAGTATTTCACCGCAACGGTTTCTTTTAACTGTCGATTTTCTCGACAACGGCTGAGAAGTGCATCTTGGTGCTTTGCCACATTACACCTCTGGCCATGAGCTTTTATTATGCGCAGTATGAATCGAATCTGAATTTCACAATTGGCGGCCTCCCCTTGTAAGTCATATTGCATGCTACTATAGTCACTCGACGATAACACCTTCCCTCACACCACAGCGTTATGAGGAAAGAGTCGCAGATTGTTGCTGACCCTGTCCATCAGGAAAACTCGTTCCCAGTACAAGCGCTTAATATAGGAAGCATTTATATAGAAAAGTAGCTTACAATTACAGCTTTAATTTGAATACCACACAAATCAACTTACTCTACTGGAGTTCTTTTACAAATCAACGGTATTTACTTTCCGAATACACCTCGTATTTGCACATGCGTTCACAGTAATGCATGTGCTGCGAAACCTTTTTCGGACAAATAGTGGATAGTTTTTAGTTGTTAAGTAATACGATACATCTGTGACGACACATCGCAGTCTTATAGAGTGTGTGGCCGTTGTTGTAGCTGTGTCTATTGTCGCTAAAATAGCTGTTGTCTTACAAAGAGAGAAACCTTATATAAACGAGGATACGTGCCCTACATCAGTTGAAAGAGAATACAATGAAAGTCGGTAACCGCATTCGCTGTAAGAATGCACCGTGAAATGTAAATTTCGGCTACAGCGGGGGATAAGGAGCGTACTTTGTGCCAGCAGGGTCGCTATCGTCGCTTTGCCCCGGGATTTACCGTGGCCGGCCGCCAGCGGACGTCTCCTGTTATCTGAGTTGCGTGACTTCCGCGAAGCCGTCGCCATGGCAACGGGCAACTGATTACCCCGTACCGTCACACGACCCTCGGCCGCAAACGTCTGCCGCGTTTCTCTGAAACCTACACTTCCTCTGGCAGGCGCACAGTTCACGTCAGCGCTGATAAAGTTACCTCTGCAACCTTCTGGCAAAACAGAGCGAAGTAAAAACACAAAACAATGTTGTAGAAAAAACGAACCGTCAGGGGTGATGCTGAGAACTTTTATCAGGCGCTATGTAACAATCATGTGCTTAGTTTCTTGCTGTTCGTCAACTGTCACCAAAGCTGCTTTCTTATGCTAGTTGTTACATATGATGCGAATGCTTTTTAATAATTTTAGCTCCAATAGAGTCTACAGCCAAAACAAAGTAGCTAAATGAGTATAATGGGCTGTACTGGCAGTTCTTATCTGGATCAGAATAGCCACTAATTTTGTACTCTTAGTTCTTATACAGTTTTGGCTGTGAAATACAGTGAGGTGACGAAAGTCATGGGGTAGAGATAGGCACGTACACAGATGGGGGTAGTATAGCGTACACAAGGTATAAAAGGGCAGTGCATTCGCGGAGGTGTCTTTTGTACTCAGGTGATTGGCGTAAAATCGTTTCCTACGTGATTATGGCCGCACGGCGCGAATTAACAGACTTTGAACGCTGAATGGTAATTGGAGCTACACCCTTGCGGCATTCCGTTTGTTACGGAATCCAATATTCCCAGATCCACAGAATCAAGGGAGCCGTTCTGGACACGGCTTATGCGTTGGTTTAAGCCTTGACCGTTACTCTGCTCAAAAAATGGTTCAAATGGCTCTAAGCACATCTGAGGTCATCAGTCCCCTAGACCTTAGAACTACTTAAACCTAACTAACCCAAGGGTATCACACACATCCATGCCCGAGGCAGGATTCGAACCTGGACCGTAGCAGCAGCGAGGTTCCGGGCTGAAGCACATAAAACCGCTCGGTCACAGCGGCCGGCAGTTAACAGACACTGTACGCGGAATGGTAGATGGGACTAGAAGCAACGACGACCGTTACTCTGCGTTCCGTTTCCCGCGGTTATTGCGGTTATGCCGTGGTTCTTCCTCTTTCTACGTGTAGTAGCAGCGGTGTGTATCTATATTCGCACCTTGTACTATCTTTGGTCTTTATTTGTTTTTTATTTATTTATTTATTGCCAAATTATAGACCTGTTACCTGATGTTTAAAACAGGTCGTACATCTTACAATTTTCGTTTTTCATCTTTTTACAGTTTTCTTTCCTTTTGTTTTATCTACAAAATTTACAAAGAATGATTCAAAATAAAATTAATTTGAGGTTGAAATATAAATAAAATTTTGTTGTTTTTAAGAAGAATATAAAAAGAAGATAGGATAGATGAGAGATTTGTTAGTACCATCACCGAGTGTGACTGACGGTGAATACCTCGGAATGGTTTCATCGAGCCGTTGACCGCCAGTCACACACACACACACACACACACACACACACACACACACACACACACACACAAATGGTTATTAGTAGAGAAATGTTTCTTATCCTATTTGTTACTAATCCTATGTATTAACTACATTAGGTGCGCATCCATGTACAGCATTTGGTGTTTTCTTGGCTAGATTGCCAGCAATTTGCTTATTTACTGTCACATCTCAGCTTCCTCCTGTTCCTCCTCATTGTCACTATTTTCGCTGTCACTGTGGGCGTCGCTGTCCATTCTCTGGAGATTTCTGTTACGCTGCACATAGGCATGTCTGTGACGACGTGTCCGCATATACTCTTCATGTGTTGTTTTTGAAATAGTGTTTGTCAGTGCGTTTAATTGTGCCCATTGTTCTTCGTCTCTTATTGCTGTGTATATATCTATGTCTGCATCTGTGTAATCTAAGTGTAGTGTATGTCTATTGTTCGCGTATTGCCCGCAGAAAAAGACAGTGTGTTCTGGGGAACCTTCTTCCCCGCATGTGCATGTAGGTGTCTGCCTCAGACTCACGCGGTTTAAGTGCGTGGGATAAGGTCCGTGCCCGGTTAAGAAATGTACCATACCGCGGCTGGGATCGATATGTCTCATTCTCAACCGCTCCCTTATGTCAGGGAGGAAGTTGTGCAGTCTACGTCCCTTATCACTTACATCCCACTCACCTTGCCATGTATCCAGACGCCAACTTTTAAGGTGACGTATCGTCTCTATGTGCACACCGGTTATTGTGTGTACCTTATCTAGTCTCCCCACCTTTAACCAGTACCTTGCAGCTCTGTATTTGATCGTGATATCTATGGGGCATATTCCGAGCACCACACACAGTGCATCTGCTGAGGTGGTACCGAAGGCTCCAGATAGCCTAAGTAGGACACTTCTCTGCCCTCGTCTGACGGATGCTTTGTTGGTGACCACGTTCAGTCTACGTGCCCACGTGCTAGCTGCAAAGCTGAGTACTGATTCGAAGAGCGCACAGTGGTATGTACGTATGACTGGTAGAGGTAGTCTGTACTGTTTTGAATTTAGCCTCACCAGTTTGTGGAGTATTTTTTCTGCTTTGTCTGTTGTTAGCCTTATGTGTTCCTGGAAATTCAATTTTTCATCTATGTGTACCCCAAGATAGCGCGTAATGCGTGCTCGTTTGATGTTTGTGTCCCCAATTTTAACCGAAGGATTCCTTTGGAGTGATCCTTTCAGTAAAATGTATGTTGTTTTGTTTTCGGCTATCCTGAGTTTGTTGTTGTGACACCACTGAGTAATTGTTTGTAGTAATCCACTGGCTTTCTCTTCTAACTGGGCTCTGTTGTTTGCAGTGACTACAACTAATAGGTCATCTGCATAGGCGACAATTCCGTCTGACCTGTCATCCCCATCCAGAAGTTGTAGGAGGGGTTCGATTGTTATGTCCCAGAAGATGGGGCCGCAGATCGACCCTTGAGGACAGCCTTTGGTAATTCTTTTAATTACTTTCCGGCTGTCCATCTGCCATTCGACTACTCGGTCTTTACAGTAGTCCAGAAAACTGTTGTACAGTGATTGCGGTACCTCCAGATGTCTTAGCCTCTGAAACAGTGCTGGCCACCAAAGATTATCAAATGCTCCGGCAATGTCAATCATTATTTCCATGGCGTATTTCTGTTTTGTGGTGTTAACTATGTGCAGGGCCTGGTTGATCGCATCATCTATTGATCTGCCGGCTCTGAAGCCGAACTGGTGTTGGCTCATACCCCTGAGAGCTCTGTGTGTTTGCAGGCGCTTACACAGTAGCTTCTCCTGAATCTTTGCTAGGGTGTTTATTAGGCATATTGGCCTGTAAGTCTTTGGATCTGAAGGATCCCTGTCCGCTGATTTCTTAATAATGACTGCTTTGGAGGTTTTCCATACTGTAGGTACCCTGCCCAGCCGTAAGGCATCGTTCAGTAACGTTGTTAGGAACAGGGTGATCTGCGGTGCTAGTATTTTCAGTGTTTCCGAGTGGATACCATCTGGTCCAGGTACTTTTTTGTTTTTGAGCTCTGAGATTGCTAGCGCAACCTCTTCTTGCGCAAAAGGACAGGTGACAGTTGCAGTGTTGTATGGTGTGTGTAGGTTTCCTCTTAGTGTTGCATGATATTGTGTGTCTGTATCGATAACGTCGTCAGGGAGCAGTTTATACAGCAGAAACTCCGCTGTATTCCTCCATCCCCTCGTCATCGTGCCGTCATCCTGCCTTAGCGTTCCCAGAACTAGTGGGGTTTTTATCTTCTCTGTCAGTATTTTGTATGGTTCCCCCCATATATTTTGCTCTGTTTGTGTTGTTACAAATAGCTCCCATTGTTGTCTACGCGTGTTGTATAGGGTCTGTCTATATAAGTCTTGTGCATGCCTATATGCTTCAAGTCTTATTCGTCGGTCCCTATCTGCTATCGCCCTTTGATATAATTTTCGTTTGCGTCTTGCGTCTTGTTTGAGTCTCGTAAGTTCGTTGGTCCATGGTACTCGTGAGCAATTTGTGTTCTTTGCTGTCGGTATTGATGTGTTTTGTGCATGTTGTATCACCTGTGTTAACTTGTGTGCTCTATAATCGATACTTCCATTGATGTTTTGTAGATCGTGTCGTTGTATAATTTCCGTTAATTTGTTCCAGTCTGCTTTGTGCAACAGCAAGTGTCTGGTGTGTGATTTGGTCATTGTGTTCTGAGTGTGAGTTAGTGTGTATGTTATGACATTATGATCACTACTGGTTATGTTGTCGTGTACAGTCCAGTTTGTTACGTATGCCATTGCTGCATTATTTGCTAGCGTGAAGTCGATATTACTGCTCGTACCATCGAACCCTGCATATGTTGGTATAGGTCCTTCCGTATTCATTACATGTAGTTGTGTTTCTTGTATTAGATCGGTGATTATGCGTCCTCTGTCATCTGTTCTGTCTGTGTTCCAGAGGGTCGATCTGGAATTAATGTCAGCACTTATCACTAATTTTTTGCCTCTGGCATACATTACTAGGTCTCTGATGTAGTCTGCATACGGCTGTATTTGATGGCTGTATTGGGCGTACATGGATGCAATAACCCATGTGACGTTCCCGTTAGTTCTCTCTATGGTAACCAAGTGTTGATTGCATAACTGTGTTACCTTAACTACGTTATAAGTTCTATTTAGAATTACTATTGCAGCCTTACAGTCATTGCTGCCTGTTATTGTGGTAGCATGTTTTGGTAGACATATCAGCTGCCCGTTTCTGTTATAGGGTTCTTGTAAGCACATGATGTCTGCCTGCAGGTCTAGTGCTATTTTAGGGATTTCCGCGCTGACTGTCGTACTGTTTTTTGTATTATGTTGTAAGATATTCATTTTTTGTCTATGTGTTCTGGGTGTTTTACGTGTACAAAACATTTACTGCCAGTCTGTGAGTAATCAAAATATGTTCGTCCGTGTGCTCTTACATGATCTATATATATTTTGTCCAAGTCGAAAGATTCTGACCTGCGCAGGCAGACCTGGAGCATGAGATCGAGCAGCGGCTCTGCTGATGTGGGAATATTTTCTGTCTTTAGGATGATTCTGTCTGTTTGCTCAGTTACTGGAAAACAGAGAGAATCTCCCTTTGGATGGCACAATCTAAGTAGCATCCGCTGCGCTGTCTGCAGTATCTCTTTTTTCTCTAGCCTACTTAAAAGTAAGTTAAGTTCTAAATTACCATAATTAGGTGCAGCTGGCTTGCTGTTGGTGCTGGTTTCTGTTGCGGTCTCTGAGGTGGTACTGGACGGATTGTGGCTTGGTGTTGGCCGCTGATTGGGGGACATTGTAAGACCTCTTTTGGATGTCACACGGTTACTTTTCGTTTTGTCACACGCCTCTTCAATGCTGTTTGCCTTCACACGTTTTTCACTGATGTTGGTGGTGCTTGCTGGCGTGGTGTCGGCGATGGTGGTGATTTGTATGGGACTGACTGTATGTGTTATGTTGTCTTTGTTTGTGTTTGGAGTGGAGGTTGTTGCTAGACGCACGTTGACATCGTTGCAAATGTCACATGTCTCTCCCTCAGATTTGTCCTCATCTAATTGGTCTACTTTTATAAGTCTGGGTCCAGTAGTTTTGAGTTTTGTATTGGTCTGTAGCCTGCGTGTTTCGATGTGTTTTGATTCAGGGACTGCATGCCTGTCTGTTCCTTGTTCCTTTTTCCCGGGGTGAAGAGTGCCTCCCGAGACAAATTTGACTGGTTTGATGTACAGTTCACATTTACGTGTGTCGTAGGATTTTCCATGTGATGATGATTCTGGTTTGTGTTCATCCTGTGTATGTATGGTGTGATGTACTTCGGCTGAGAGAAATTTTGAGGGAGTATGTCGGTTTTGTTTGCACATTTTCTTGTGCACAATATATGTAAGTTCATCTTCCAACTCATCTATCCTCTGCATTAATGTTATTTGGAAGTTTATCCAGTGGTGTAATTGTCTTTTAATTTGCTTTGCCACCTCGTAGTGGATGGAACCACAGATTGTCATGTCATCTATATATTCTGTCGTATTAATGCAGCTATCCTGTAACGTCGTTGAGAGTGTTAGGGGCGGGATGGGTTCATTATCGACGTAATTCTCCGGCAGAAGATTCATTTGTCTTCTCCAGGAAATTGCTCTTTGGTAGCTTCTCTGTAATGTTGACGGTGATTTGTATTTATGTGTTTTGGGTGATTGGCTTTGGGCGTTCGTGTTTCTTGCGTGTGTG
Organism: Schistocerca americana; assembly: GCF_021461395.2. Lineage (NCBI taxonomy): Eukaryota > Metazoa > Arthropoda > Insecta > Orthoptera > Acrididae > Schistocerca > Schistocerca americana. The sequence goes on from NC_060121.1 coordinate 377,421,202, forward strand.
CTGATTTTAGCTGCCATAGTCTATACTGTCCAGGAGCCGGTCATGCAGCTGTTTATAGGTCTGACAATCACCTCCTTTTGTTTTATTGCAGACGCGGCCACTGTATTTGCAGGGGATACAGACGCAAACCGCGGACCTGCACTCACTGCGCTTGTGTCCTTGGTTGCCGCACTTGGCACACGTGACGTCGGCTTTTCTGCAGGTTTTAGTCGTATGTCCTAGGTCGCAACACTTAAAACACTTGTTTACTACTGTATAGTCTTTCACAGAAAGTGATTCGAAGTCTATGTAGACTCTCTGTCTTCTTGTAAGGACTCTGTACAGGTGTGGGCTGACCTCCAGTATCTGGTGACTGAAACCCCTTCCCCTAAGCCCTGTTTTGAATCTTATTTTGACCTCTCTGTCGAAGTCTTCTTTCGTGGTGTCACCGCTTAGATTCTGCTCATAAAGGCTTTCTAGAAACTCTACGTCGGTAAGTGTATCTGGCACGTGATATACTGCCACGAGTGGCTTGCGTTTTCGCGGTCCTTCACAGACAATGGTGTGCAGGTCTTTAGTCTTTTCTATTATTTTTCGACAGTCCTCCTGTGTTTCCGTTTCTACTATAACTGCAGTCTGCGTGGTTCTGATTGATTTTATATGTATATTCTCTTTCCTGGGATTTATATTCTTGGTGATGGTCTGTCGGACAGCTTTGGCGTCTTGATTTTCTGTCGATTTGATATAGAGAGTTGTGGCCTGTTTTGTTTTAGCCTGTTCTATTCTTCGAGCCTCTTTGGTTTTGGGCTCTATAGTTAAGGCGGCAGCATATGTCAGTGTCTGTGCTTGTGTCTGTGCTTGTTGTGTGACTTTATTAGTTAGTTCTCTTATTTGTTGCTGCAAGTCTTGGTTCGCTACACTCAATTCCCTATTTTCGTTCTCTAATTTCTCAGCCTTCTCTTGCAAAGTTTGTATTTGTAGGTCTTTGACTGGATTCGAGGCTCTCTGTAGTTCTAGTCTTAGTCGCCTATTTTCATCGTTTAGGCAGGACAGTTTAGCTTCAAGGCTAGTTATTTCGAAAGCCAAGGGAAACACTTTGTCTCTAATGACGGTTAACAGGGCAGATGAAACATGCTTAGCTTTTAACTCCGCTCCTATTTCACTCAATATTTTGTCTATGGCTGCTATCTTTTGACTGGGGGACATGGGCACAAGTTGTTCCTCCGTGTGTTCCATACCTGGAGTGACGTTGATGGCTCTAGCTAGCGTCTTACCCCATGCTTTCCTTCTTCTTCCGTCGGCCTCTGGTGTGGTGGTATCGCTGCTTCGTCGGCTGGAATCCGGGGCCGAAGGTAGGCAGGCGGTTGTTTACCAACAGCAGGGAGCTCAGCTGGTGGCCGCTACTGCTGACGTCGACGGCGGGGCGCGGGGCAGCCGGTGGCTGCTGCCGACGCGTCGGATTCCGCTGCGGCTGGCGAGGTGAGGTGTGGCAGCGCGCGGCGCGGAGTGCTGACACGCGAGAACCGACGCGGCTGACTGGCGAAACCGACACGCGCTCGGCCAGCGGGAGGGCGACGGCCTCTCCGTTGACGCGTTGCACACGACGAACGCACTAGCAGCACTTTAATCACTCTCTCTGTTTTATTTACAGTATTTAAAGAGTAAACGAGAACGGACTGTGTAAGATAACGCTCCCGGTACACGATAATTAAAAATCAGTGTCCACAATCAAATTTTTACCGAGAAAATCTGCATCTGAATGCGGAGCCACATCACACTGCGACCTACTCGGCCGCCATCTTGCCGCATAGTATCTATCTTTGGTCTGGTGCTTATAGTTTCCGGCTAGCCGGTGAGCAGCAGTCGGTCTGTTGGTGTGGTTCAGCCAGGAAATCTCCGCGCGGCACAGTGGCCGGGCACGCTAGCTGTCTCTACGCAGTGTCGGAGTGTATGGGAGCTGTTCCGATTGCTACAAGGTTCGTGGCTCACCGACCCAGGACATCAAATTTGAGTGGTGATTTAATTACCGAAGCCTGTCTGTTCACATTGTGCCGTTGGTTTTCATGGTTGGCTGTTGGGGGTATTCCCGTGAGCAACAGCAAGTGTTCGAATTGGCGAAAGTTTGGCCACCATCCGGTGGAGTTTAACTGTATTTTGGTTATTTGGAGTCCAAGTGCACCAACGGAATTTTCTGCCTTGTGGCCGTAGGTTTTCCAGTTACCTGCCCTGGCCGCTGACGTAAAATTCAGGTAGGTCCTTTCCTCACCGTGTTGTCGCTGTTCAACTCGTGTGTGTAGTTTTGACAGCTTATGCATACTTGGTTCTGGGCGGTTACGCCTTTTACATTTTGGCTTTGGAGTTCGTTGTGTACTGTTCGGGTGGAAGGCAACTCGCCGGCAGTTGTGGCTGAGCGGATGTAGGCGCTTCAGTCCAGAACCGCGCTGCTGCTACGGTCGCAGGTTTGAATTCAGCCTCAGGCATGGATGTGTGTGATGTCCTTAGGTTTAAGTAGTTCTAGGTCTAGGGGACTGATGACCTCTGATGTTAAGTCCCATAGTGCTCAGAGCTATTTGAACCATTTGAAGGCAAGTCGTCTTGTCGATGGGACCGTTGACTGTGTCTTGGCTGGGTTGCCAGCGAATCGGATATAGTTGGGCCGACTACCTGTCTCCCCTAAGCGAACGTAGTGCACACCGACCCTCCGGAAACTTCTGAGCGCCGCCGGCTGTACTGTCTTTTCTTATTGGTATTTGTGTATTTTAATGGCACATAGCCTATGGTTTGAATTTGCTTTTAGTTGGGTTTTAAACAATGGGCCTTCAGCCGTTTTAAAATTGAAAATTCCTTACTTTTCAAGTCTTAGATTGTTTGAGTCTTCAGCCTCATTTGAAATATTATTTAAGGATAAAACCTTGCGCTTCCTGCCTTTTGAAAATTTATTGTAGTTGTGTTTTAAATCATGGGCCTTCAGCCGTTTTAATAATTAAAGAGGTAGTGCCCTTAAGCGATAAGATTGTGGGCAAACTCGGTCGATAGTTAACCTCGGACCTTTGCGCTGTAATGTTTGGGCAGCTAAATAAAGTTATGTGTGTTCGAGTGTAACTGACAGCCGCTCATTTTTGGCCCTTTTTCACAATTCCGACTACTTGTTCTGTCCTGCGTATTTAACCAAGCGTCTCATCAAGATTGTGCCGACGGTAGCGTTCTCGCTTCCCACGCCCGGGTTCCCGGGTTCCCGGGTTCGATTCCCGGCAGCGTCAGGGATTTTCTCTGCCTCGTGATGACTGGGTGTTGTGTGATGTCCTTAGGTTAGTTAGGTTTAAGTAGTTCTAAGTTCTAGGGGACTGATGACCATAGATGTTAAGTCCCATAGTGCCCAGAGCCCTTTGATTGTGCCGAGAATACAAAATACCAGGGATTACCTCTCACCACGGACAACTCATTGGCGACGGTCTTCACTTAACGACCGTTAGGAGAGTGCGGCAAAGTCTGGCTTTATTGGGCTATAGCAGCAGTCGACCGACGCGAGTGGCTTTGCTAACAGCACTAAATCGCCTGCAGCGTCTCCCCTGGACTCGTGACCGTTCGGTTGGACCCTAACGACTGGAAAACCGTGGTCGGATCAGGTATCTCCCGATTTCAGCTAGTACGAGGTGACGGTAGGGTTCGAGAGTGGCGCATACCACAGGAAGCCGTGGACCAAAGTTGTTAGCAAGGCACTTTGCAAGCTAGTGATTGCTCCATCATGGTATGGGGTGTGCGTACATGGAATGGAATGGGTCCTTGATCTCTTCGGTATTTTGGAGACCATTTTCAGCCGTTCATGTTCCGAAACAACGATACAATTTTTATCGACGACAATGAGCCATGTCACAATTGTTCTCGACTGGTTTGAAGAACATTCCGGAGATTTCGAGCGAATAATTTGGCCACCTAAATCGCCCGACATGAATCCCATCAATGGGACGTAATCGAGATGTCATTTCGTGCACAAAATTCTGCACTGGCAACTCTTTCGAAAGTATGGACGGCTGTAGAGGCAGTATGGCTCAATATTTCTGCAGGGGACTTCCAGTGACTTGTTGATTCAAAAAAATGGTTCAAATGGCTCTGAGCACTATGGGACGTAACATCTATGGTCATCACTCCCCTAGAACTTAAAACTACTTAAACCTAACTAACTTAAGGACATCACACAACACCCAGTCATCACGAAGCAGAGAAAATCCCTCACTCCGAAGGGAATCGAAAACGGTGACTCGGTGACTTGTTGAGTCCATGCCACGTAGCCGAGAAAAAGGAGATCCGACACGATGTTACGAGGTATCCCATAGCTTCTGTCACCTCCGTGTGCGTAACAGATGTAACATCGTCAAAATATGATGATCGTAAGAAACTGACCACCTATTTTCAAGAGTTTATCGAGCGAAGGTTCTGTAAACAATCTCTTTTGTGCGTGAGTTACAATTTCTCAGGAACATTCGATTAAATATGTTTAGCAACTAGGTTCTCGATGACTAGATTTGTGTGTTTATCCCATCTCAAACTGCTCCAGGCAGAAGCTTTTAGGCACCAGAAGACTATGACTGTGTCCAGAGACTAATCATCAATCGCTTAGTCAAACGGTATTGGAGCTTTTTGCCCATTAACACTTTCGTGGTCAAAACTTATTTTGCACTTCCTTTTTGCCAGCGTCTTTGCCCCCGTACGTGCATGTTTCGTATACTTCACAGATACATATATTTCACATGGATTTTTACATACATCCTCAGTCGAATTTTGCACTCAGCTTTCATATTAATTCTCAGGAAACTTGCAGTCCAGCCAGAAACTGATTGTTGTTACGAGAAAGAGGACTGTCGGCGGAAAGTCTTTAAGTTTTCGTTGTTTTACACAGTGGACTCTAGAGAGGATGCTAAGTGTATCTATGGCATTTAGCTGTGTGGCGTGATATTTAACCCCGAAATACGCTCGAAAAATTATTGGTACGGTGCGGCTTTCATTCTCTCGATGTGGTCGATGCCGTGAACAAGACAAATAAGACATATGAGGATTCATGTTTAAAATATTCCCAGTCAACTAACGGGAGGAAAGAAATATCCCCACCGCTAGCGGTAGAAGGCGTATCTTACTCCCTCTGTATTTTTATACAAACAATGAGTCATTTATATAGCAAACGCGCTTGAAATTGCTCCAGGCGTTCCGTAGTTACCTTTTTAACTTGCCGTACACTCTTTCACGCCAAACCCTTTGCTGTAATAGTGTCTTTCTGTCACAGTAATTCTTTTCCAGACAGCAAGTGAAATGAGTGCCAGTTTTGGTAGAAATTGCTTCAGGCGTCACAGGGATACGCTGATGTGTCACTGTCTGAGCCTCCTGCCCCCCTTACCCATAACTATGCGGTCGGAGCGTCCACGTGTCTATCAGCAATCATTCTAGTTACCCCGAAAACCATGGATTTCAAACATTTTTTCACGTCAAATCCTCTCATCCCAGCCCCCACACCTCGGGGTCGTTATTTATATTTTCCCTATAATACTGTTTATACACATAATTAAACATGTACATGCAAAATCAGATTGAAATTTCTGAGTTAAGCTACTACGTCAGTCCATTATCAACATTATCAAAATGTTAAAATGTGTGTGAAATCTTATGGGACTTAACTGCTAAGGTCATTATTCCCTAAGCGTACACACTACTTAACCTAAATTATCCTGAGGACAAACACACACGCCCATGCCCGAGGGAGGACTCGAACCTCCACCGGGACCAGCCGCACCGTGCATGACTGCAGCGCCTAAGACCGCTCGGCTAATCCCGCGTGGCATCAGCCGTATCCCTACGGGTGGTACGTTGTTCTCACAAGAGAAAGCTTCTTGGGCGTGCGCGCAGCTCAGCCTTATTTCATCGTAATTGAATGAATGGTACATGAGTGCATACATGACGAACAATAAAATATTCACTTTTACGTGTTAGATGCATTTGAAAAATAAAAGGCTAAAAACCATATTTCCTTATGGTCGATAAATTACTTCCACTATCAAAAGAAATTCAAGATGACCGATTTTGAAAATTGTTGATGTGGCACGCATGTGACCCACGAACCATATTTTCTGGTGAACACAGGATTTTTTTAAATTAATTTTTTATGAAGTGATTTTATCAGGTCGGCAAAACATATCACATCTGCTCCATTAAATTTTGGGAATGCAGCCGCATAAATTCTGCTTCTTCTTCTAATATTTCGGCTGTATATCTTTCAGCCATCTTCAGAGAGAGCCGTACGACTGACGCTCCAGCGCTCGCTCCATCCTTTTAAACTCGCGGACCGCGCCACTGCGCATGCGGCCACTGATGAACAAGGCCCCAGTGATGTTGATCGGCGGCAAAGACGTAACATATGCATGAGTTACGTCTGTGGCTGCGCATTCGACCCATGCCGGGAGATCGATGTATTACTGGGAGCTGAACTGTAGCGACGTCTTTGTAAGTTCAATATTGAAAGTGCCGGATTCCATGATTTATCTAATGTGAAACCGCTGTCTCTATTAATTAAATTCTTCGCCAAGCGGATTTCAATGGCCTCTTTTACTACGAAGTCCCAGAAAGATGAAACAGAAGTCAGAATTTCGACATTTTCATATACCATAGAGTGACCAGAATCAATACAATGCTCTGCCACAGCCGATTTACTGGGTTGTAAGAGCCGAGTGTACCTGCGATGTTCCGTACACCTCTCTTGGACTGTACGATTCGTTTGTCCGATATATGAAAGGCCACATTCACATGGTATCTTGTAAACTCCAGGTTTGCGGAGTAGTAAGTCATCTTTAACGGAACCCATGAGTGCAGCCGTCTTCGCCGGTGGACGAAAAATCACTTTTACTTTGTTTAGTGAGGATCCGTCCTATTTTGGTTGAAAGGCTTCCCACATACGGCAGGACAGCCATCTATTTTTGTGACAAAGAAAAACATGAAATATAGCACACAAAATTTTAACATAAATTTTCAAGACTTTCTCACATACCGTATACCGATATTTTCTACATTCTACCAATTTTTTGGGGCATATACATCTCCCTAAATTTCCCTAATACAAAAGTGAAATAAGAGCTCGTACTGAGGCGTTCAGACTCGTTTTTCCCTAGCGCCGTCCGCGAGTGGAACCGAAGGGAGGAAATATGTCTTTGGCACGAATTGTGCCCTCCGCCACACACCGCTTGGTGGCTAGCGGAGTATATATGTAGGTGTATGTAGATGTATAGTGGTAATTTAATACGATTTTCTTGAATCATGCGCACTGCTATCGCATTTGATTGCTCACGGCCTTCTACATACCCACCCCATGGTCCGCAATATTTTTCTCCACATTCCGAAAGCATCTAGCTATATGGCAGCAGCAAACAGATACGGGGTACAGACATCCCTAAGCTCAAATCTGCGTATTAATTTAGTGAGACATGATGAGCCCACGAACACGAGAGGGTTAAGGGGCATTACACTACATTTTGTTACGTTTCCAGCTGACTCCACTTCCAATTTTTCCACCTCACTGCTCGTTTCCCGCTGTTTCTTTCACTCTTTCTCTAGCACTGTTCTGTCACTGTCAGCTGTGTGCCTCTACGACTGTGTCTCTCTCTTTCCGTCAGACGGCTATTGTCTCCTTCGCTCTTTCCATACCACAACCACTGTCTACTGTCGTGCAGTATTTATTAACTCTCCGTCTCTTTCGCACTGTCACTGTCTCCTATTAGCACAAAAAAGCGTGATTATTTCGCATTCCAAAATTTTTACGAAAATTTTAAAGGTGCTGAAGAAGTTAGAATGAGTCAGGTGTTACCTCACCTTTTAGTTGGAGTCTTTTAAACAAGAACGTATTCGCCTTTTTTTGTAATCTGATAGGAGCATTTTTCTGCTGGTTCCCTTCTTTTCCCTGCGACAGCAGAGTACATAACTCTTATAAAAAATAACGCAAAACTGATTTTACCCCTCAGACAGGAATTCTCCTGCACAAAAATTTTGCATGTGTTTCAGTACAACACGAGGTTCCCAGAATCTCTCTCATGATAACTGAGACACTTCACAGCTCATGTTCCCCATGCTACGTCACTTAACAAATTACGTTTTTGCCTCACACCAGAATTTACGTGTGTATTTTAAAGTTCAAGTTGGTTATCTTTAACCATTGTATCGCGGCAACAGATAAAGATTTCTAGAACATTTTCAACGCCGTTCGAGATCCGGCTTTCAGGAATATATCTTAAAAAATTCAGCCACTGACGGTGCATAACGGTCTTGGAATCCGCAGTTGGGTTTTGGTACGAAAAAATACAAAACAAAAATCCTTCTTTTGGGCTTTTCCAAGGAATCGCCAATGAAATAATGGTGCCGCCACAAACGCCTTAAGAACCACCGAACACGATATCAAACACAAAACGAGGCAACATATTTTCTCCATTTGCCTAAGCAGGGGGAGGTGTGTATCATCCATACTTTAACTCTGTACGGTAGGATAGTGACACTGAGACGGTCCTTGTACAGGGCATACAAATAGTCCCTAGCCCAATTGCTATCCAGGATACCTGATCCTACCTTTCTATAACGAATAGAAACCGAGATAAGATCTCCGGAAAATTCCCACTTTTATCCGCGGCGTTTTGGAATATACGCAAGCATATGCTTCTGCATCGTACTGATTGTATACAACGTGACAGGAACAGTAATTGTGATCATACAAGAACGTGACTGAAGAATAAAAGCGCTTAGTGCCAACAACGTGTTACCATTGAACATGTAACATAATTGAAAAATGAACTGTGTATATCAGTTTTGTGTTGCTAACAAATGAAAAGCGAGTCTGTTCAATTTTCTACAAGTCTGTACAATAAAAAAAACGAATACTAATGCCTACACAAAGTTGTATCGTCGTTACATAAAACAATGAGTATCTTATTACAAAAATGATTGCGCAATAATTATGTACAATACAGAATGATCGTGACAATTAATAAATATAATTCAGAAAATCTTGTCATTGAACATGTAAAAGGTTGGAATAACTGCTTGGTTTCAGTCGCAAATTAACAAAATTAATATCTGTGTTAAACTTGCTTCAATTATGTATAATAAAAGAGGAAATGCCAGTGGTTGCACAGATTTATATCGTCATTAAATAGATAAAACAGTAAGTGAATGATTACACAAATTATTGAGAAACACTAACATGAACTGACGGTCGTATCACCATTGTACAAATGAATTACTTTCATATCAGTCGAATGACGATGCAGTTTGATGAAACACTGACATCTGTTTCATTTTATTGTGCATAATGGTTGCGTTAATCTTTTTTTGTGTCTATTTTTTAAATTGTTTTGAATGACCATGTAGAGTCTTTTTTTCATTTTAAGATCATTCCAGTATTCAAGGGTTTTGCCTTTCCTTGTAACAATTACGACTACACACTCGAATTATCTCACTCGGCAGGGACGAAGAAGTGCCGCTATATTTACTTGTTTATCTCTCTCGTGGAATGGCGCTGTCTGGGCAGTCCAGTCTGCACAGCACGTATTCTGTGCCTGCTCGCCATGACTGCGCCCGGTCGTCAGCACAGTGTTTGTGGTCGTTGTTTCTACTCATAGATTCTGTCCCTAACGTCGCATATGACAGCCAGGCCATTTATACAATTATATGCTCACAACTTAAAATTCCTTGTAAGACTTGGCGTGTGAACTGCCTATTTCATTCATTATGATACTATAGGTTCTAGCCCAGTTTCTTGTGTTTAGTAGCAAGCAACCTGATGATTGGTGTCTTTCATTAATCATTACTGTCACACTCGAAATTCCGTATAAACTGTACTAGCTGCAAAGATTATGGCAAATTCTCGGCCACAGAGGGGAACTGACCGCCAACTTTGCAATCCACTGACAGAGTAGGCTAACGAGAACTATAACGATACGTATTGCATCAGTTTTGCGAGACGTGACTCTCATATTCTGTACTTTTAATAAAACTCCCGTCTCTGCCCTGAGTGTTTTATATTTCTTTAATCATAATGTTTTCACCATTACGGCATTTTCAAATGAATAAAATCCTGTTGACACAAAGTATTGGAAAAAAGTTAATCACATGAAGCACAAATGCACTGATATTTCATGTGATTAACTTCGACGCGATACTTTGTATCAATAGGATTTTGTTCCTTTGAAAATATTTTAACTCTCAAGGATTAAAAAAATAAAGTTTGTTTCAAAAAGAAGACGAGATAAAAGAGATTTACATACGACATTCATATCTGAGTGGTCATGAATTATTTGAGGAAGAGACTGAACACGTCTACGACTTTGGAATAAAAGCAAAAAAAAAAAAAAAAAACAAAAAAACAAAAACAAAAGCAAACAAAATTGATACGCATCACAGTACATTAGGAGCGTAAAGCAAGCGTACGAAAGTTCTGAACACAAATCAGTATAATATGAAACAAGATGTTTCAGAAAAATTCTCTGAGCTCTGCATCTCTTCTTTCTGCGTTAACTATCTACGTTTCAAACTGCGGCGCAACGTATAAGGAAATTTATGATCCACGGAATGTTCAACGGTTAGCCGTATGTCGACCTGACCCTGACCTGTTTTTGGTCGTTTTTCGAAGTTCTCTTTTCATCTTCGCTTTAATAGTACCCATACTTGTATGTGCTTCTGATATTATGAATAAAATAACAACCTAAAAATACAAAGTCCCAGTGCAATAGATCAGAGAAGTATTCTAGATCAACTATATTGCTTTTGTACAGCCATGATGCTGAAAGAGAGGGAAAAAATAGCTTAGATAAATACTCTTAAAGAAAAAAATCATCATGCCCATGTATTGTATTTAATTAAGATAATTAACCAAAAATATTCGTTTAGACATGTGAGTGTACTGTTCTGAAATTATCTATAATAGAATTTGAAAGACAGTAGCCGTAGAGTTGAAAAGTAAGTTGGAAAGTTCAGCTAACATTCCAACGTAAACGAAATCGTTAGATACTTAGCACAGGAAGCTATTTTAAACAAAATACAGTCTTGAAGCAACCACATTTAAATGTTTACCCTACCTGAGAAAAAACTTAAGCACATAGAACACATGGCCGTATATCAATGTAACTTTGTACAGGTACACATCAGTATGTATATGATTAGAGTTTCGATTCTCTATGATACTCAGAGCAGCCAACAGAATGCATTGTTATTGTTCGTGATTAGACAGTCCACTCAACGAAGGTCAAAAAAATACAATATTTCAGTGTCTGCGTTATTTCTAATTACGATGCAAAGAGTTGCTTTGGACTTGAATGCATGTCCAAAGAAACTTTGCATCGTAATTTGGAATAAAACAGGCACTGAAATATCGTATTTCTCTGCAGATACCGGTGAAATGACTTTCAAGTGACATGTCTCACCTGCACGGGAATATACACTGCTGGCCACCGTAAATGCAACACCCTGAAGGAAGCATCCGAATCAAGTGAAATTTACACCATGAGTTTGCAGCGATGAGATATGCAACTGATTAGAATTTCAGCGCAGACGCACATCACGCGCGCCTGTGGCGCCACCTCATAGCGCCATTTAAGGCTTGGCGATTTCGACGAGTGTACGTTCGGCACGTGTGTTTACCTTGAGGTTGTTTCACAGGACGATCAGTTATGCCTCGTAGACAACAGCAAACATCTTTTGATCAAGTATCCGAGTTCGACAGAGGAAGGATAGTGGCTTACCGAGATTGTGGATTATCATACAGAGAAATCGCTAGTCGTGTTGGACGAAACCAAACAACTGTAGTGCGGATATGTGACCGTTGGATGCAGGAGGGTACGACGTGGTCGATCGCATTCACCTCGGTGCACCACTGCACGTGCTGATAGGCAAATTGTGCGCATGGCAGTGACGGATCGCTCAGTGACATCCCGAACCATAGCACAGCACATTGCGTCTGTAACGCATCATCCAGTGTCTGCGCGTACGATTCGACGCCGTTTACAGCAGAGTGGTCTGTCCGCAAGACGTCCATTGCTTCGTCTACCATTGACGCAGAACCACAGACGTCTCCGTCGCCAATGGTGTGATGACAGACGGATGTGGACGGCAGAATGGAATAACGTTGTCTTTACTGAGGAGGCACGCTTCTGTCTGCAGACCACGATGGTCGGATTCGAGTGTGGAGACACCGCGGAGAGAGGATGCTGGACAGCTGCATTATGCACCGCCACACTGGTCTTGCACCGGGTATTATGGTATGGGGCGGTATTGGATATTACTCTCGCACGCCTCTAGTACGCATTGCCGGTACTTTAAATAGCCGGCGCTACATATCCGAGGTGCTGGAGCCAGTTGTCCTTCCTTACCTTCAGGGCTCTGCCACAGCCATATTTCAACAGGATAATGCGTGACCACATGTGGCACGCATTGTCCAAAGGTTCTTCGTCAATAACCAGATTGAATTGCTTCCCTGGCCGGCTCGCTCTCCGGATCTTTCGCCGATAGAAAACATGTGGTCCATGGCTGCTCAACGAGTGACCCAGATTACATCCCCAGCTGCCACACCAGATGATCTTTGGCAACGTGTGGAAGCCGCTTGGGCTGCTGTACCCCAGGAACACATCCAACGTCTCTTTGACTCAATGCCGAGACGTGTGGCAGCGGTGATCTCCAACAATGGCGGCTACTCTGGCTACTGATTCTGGCAGGAACCACATGTCACAGACGTCTGTAAACGTAATAATTTGATACTTGGTCAACATGTTATCTACAAAATAAATTTTGTTGTGCTACCTCTTGTCATTCTTGGTGTTTCATTTACGGTGGCCAGCAGTGTACATGATGGAGTACGAGTACAGACTGTAGACGCATGATCTACACACAGAAGTTTAGGTCAGGCTGACAGTCGTGCACAGATAGCCAAATAGTGAGGCGGCCGCTTGCGATAAGCACAAATTCCGGGTTCAGGTCCCGGTCCGTTACAAATCTTCATTGCCGTCATTTCATTCTACTGATGATGGTTGTCCATATTCGCAATTGCAAACACATTTAATACTAGGCTAGAAAAGGTCGAATAGGGGAAAATCGTGTAGTTGCAAGTTTTTCTCAGTCCTATGGGGGACAATCATGAACAACATAATAAAAATTCCCGACCTGTCGCGTGTGACAGGAGGGGTCGGGAGGGGGGGGGCGTTTAAAGGTTACTTTCTTAGGTTACTCTTGAATAACTCGGAAACTGCGGCTTCTAGCGAAAATGTTTCCTAGTACAAAATTAATTACACTACATTTCTCACAAAAGGTCCTATTGATTTTTTTTCTCTAGGACTGATAGATTCTGAGTTGAAGGGGACGAAAAATCACAGATTATTAAAGCTAATGTTTTAATGGGCTACAGTCAGTTTGCTGCTGAATGAAGTGAGTCAATTACTAGCGACGCTGCTCGCTATTCATTTTGCACACAGGCTGTAACTCTCCTAAATTTCCTGTCCAGTTCCCTTATGTGAGCAGACAAAATAATTTCACTGAGTTCGTGTTTATGTAGTGGATTAACTTTCAGTTTATTAAATGAATACCCGCCAGGGTAGCCAAGAGGGCTGATGCGCTGCTTCCTGGGCGCAGGTAGGCGCGCCGGCAACAGATCGAATCCGCCCAGCGGCTCAATGACGAGGGCTGGTAAGCCGACCAGCCTGGACGTGGTTTTTAGGCGGTTTTCCACATCAGGCTAGGTGAATACCGGGCTGGTCCCCACGTTCCGCCTGAGTTACGCGACTCGCAGACATTTGCAGACATTCACGCTCTGACATGGCTTACACTAGACGCAGTCATCTGGGGTACACTACTTATGTCCCGTGGGTTTGGGCTGGCATCAGGAAAGGAATCCGGCCAAACTCTACCGCTAACAGCGCCAAATCCGTCACAACAGGGTCGACCCCGCGTTGGTGAGGGGCAAAGGCCGAAAGAAAGAAAGGAAGAAAGAAACTTGTTATGTGGACTCTTATGCAAAACAGCTAGAGCTGTAAACTGTCTACCTGCTGAAGAGACTGTTCCAAGTGTAGCATGCTGTCAACATATATTCGATAGTATCGATTTCATTCCCTCCACTGTCACTGTCTGGGTCACTTTTCACTGTGTCTGGGGTATCAAATGGATCACACCAGTCTCAGGTCTTTTAAATATCTTATGATGCACAGAGGCTTAAATTGTCACCCTCTGCAACAGAAGTAGTCACCTAGGTGTTATAGAACTTCCGATGTTTCGACGTAAGTGAAGAAATGCATTACAAGGGAATACTGTTTTAGACTTTGACATGAGCAGTCCCATTCCGTCAGCTATATTCACACCCACCACTTGGAAGATATACCGTGGATGAGTGGTAAACGGCTCCACTCAGTGCAGCCTACTCTACAAGAGGGAGTAATCCATGAGTGGAACAGATTTATGCAGTGTGCCAGTAAGACAATGGTGAGGGACGTGTGGTAAGTTTCTCGTCATTCGTTAACTCACCACCAAGTCACTACAACACAGCAACACAACTTTACAATAAGCTGTCAACGCTAGACCGCAACATTTTTACCCATCCGATCGTTTTCTCACCAACATTACAAAAGTCACTGACAGCATCACAAATTACACAATTCTCAGCCATTGTTTATAGGAGCAAATTTAACATAAAATCTCTCATCACATAATAACAGGAAGTAAGTATTTATTTAATAAAGTGCAAACCACTCCACTACAAAAATTAGCTCTGTGGAGTTATTTTGTTTACTCACATAACAGAACAGGACATGCAATGCTGTGGAGGTAGACTGTCTGTAAATTGAAAAGTGAGCAGTGTTCGTGCTGGAGAAAGTTGTCTTTCCCAACTGAACACTATAGCTCCTGTACGGGATGGGTTTTAATCAAATGTTCAAATGTGTTTGAATTAATATGGGACCAAACTGCTGAGGCCATCGGTCCCTAGACTTACACACTGTTTAAACTAGCTTATGCTAAGAACAAGACACACACCCATGCCCAAGGAAGGACTCGAACCTCCGGCGGTAGGGGCCGCGCAATCTGTGACATGGCGCGTGTAACCGCGCGGCCACTCCGCGTGGCGGGTAATAATCAGTTTCCCTCCAGGTGTGTTTAACTTTGTGCAGAGATTTAACTAGATTCTGTCGATATGCGTCTCTTGCGTTAACATTACTAGTAAATCATATCTCTATTACATGTAGCTTTAAAACACTTTGTTGAAAATAAACATCCCTGGGGTGCCTGCACACTGATTCATAATTCGAGGTGCGGAAGGGTCAGCATAACTTTGTGAAATACCCTGTAATGGCTTCTTGTGGCATAATGGGGTAAAGAGAGAGAAAGAGAGAGAGAGAGAGAGAGAGAGAGAGAGAGAGAGAGAGAGAAAAGGGACTCACCTGCCCGCTCTTCACGTCGGAGGGCTATGATGGAGGGAAGTGCATGACCACAATTCAGCGACCTACCTTCCTTCGCGTGCACTGACGTCTGTGGTGAGGACGCACACCATTAAGAAACCGTGTCCCGCCGTTTGTGAAGTCCACGGAACTATCGAGATGGCAGTGACTTCAATGCAATTATTGTCTTTCAATAAAAATGTCATTGCACATTTCCTTCAGTTAGCCTCTTTACTATACTGTGGTCCAAGTTTCATCGAGCTATGTTATTTGGCAGTGACGTGTCATGAGAATATTATTTCGTCCTTAAGTTCTGCATTGGTGGATTTCTCAGTACCAGTATCCAGTACATCATGGAGCAGTTGCACACAGTTTTGGGGGAGAACGGGACGACTTCATGACACCCTTCCCAGCCGAATGAGTGCATGCGTCCAGGCCGTTCGAAAGGTGGGGGGAGTTACAACCTTATACCAATAAGTGGGCCCATTCCGGTAAGTTTTCATTAAATTCCATTCGATTGTGTAATCGTTGAAGTTGTTTCACATACCCTCTTGAACAGTGATTTTCATTTCGTTTTCTCCTCTCGAACTTCGTGCTTTACTTTTTTTTTCCTGGCCATTGTGTACTAGTTGTATCAATCTATAATGTCTCTCCTGTGTCTGGAATTTCATTTTTAATTTATTTTTGAAAAATAAGCTTTAAACGTGATCAAAATAGATATTACTATTATTTCTTCTACGTGAGATTAATACTTGAAATGAAAATAATATCTTGCCATTATAGAGAGACTCTCTTTTTTGTTTTACTTGGCTTACTAGGCCTATATAGGTATTTTGGAGATATGTATCAAGAAGTAAAGTGATAAATGAATAATTGTTACTCTTGTTAAATAAGCTGAAACTACTACAAATTCTGAAGTTACTAATCTGATTTCCTTGTGTAAATGCTTTCAAACTGAGAAACACATTCGAATTCTCCAAACAAGATTATATGTCCCTGGCAAGTTCAAGCCGAGGCCTATCTCTGCTATTTTTAATCATCCAACTGAAAAGACTAATTTGAAAAAAAAAAAATTCTCGTCCACTGCAGTGCTGGAAGAGAAAACGTATGAATTACTTAACTCCAACTTTCGCCTCTTTCACGCAGTTGAAATGATTTCAGATGTAACGCATAATAGCGGCGGCTGCAGCTATCTAGCGATGTTCCAACTGTTCCTGCAAACGGAACTAAATTCTGAAAATAGCTGGATTATTTGACATGAAATGATAGAAATACACATTAGACAATTTCAAGATGTATTTTTAATACGTATCTTGAAATATTTGTAACTTTTAATGATCTTTTTTTCTACAGCAACTTTACTAATTGTGCGTTCGACTGATCACAGAGGTAACTACTAACAGAGGCAGTGTACTTTCTCCCACGCATCATTCGCGAATGGATAAATGACGCTCTTAAAATATGAATTGCATGAAGATCGCAGATAATAATAACTAATTGTTCTTTCTGCTATTAATGTAAGTTGCTTTATTCCCTGGTACATCTTTTTTACACAAATGACTCCCTCATAGCTGTCACATATTTCGCATCCCACATAATGCACTGTACATCAAACACACGTCATAATTATTCTTGTTCATTGCTTTTAACACAATTTCGCCGTCCTTTCGTACGGGGACGCTACAAATCGTATACAATGCTTGTCAACAGATCAATGTTCGTCATAGCAATCTCAGCCATGATGAAACCGCTGATGTAAAATTATTTAAATGCATTCTCCGCAAGCCACCTGCGTTGTGTAACGAAAAGTACTTCTGGTACCTTCGTTTCTCCATTCGCGAATGATGCGTGGAAGAATGAGCGTCGGTACGCTACCGAAATAAGCCTCAGTTTCTCTGATTTTCCTGTCGCTTTCATTTCATGATATGTGTGATTGTAGCCTTACTTGTCACGCAACGTACGCTCTTGAAATTACCACTCTGGCACGCACAGCGGCTCTTTTGCAGCTTGAGCCACTGGAGCTGAATGTCCCTATCCGTGAGGCTCTCGCTCTTTCTAAACTACCCTTGAAGAAACATGCTGGGCACACTGAACATACGGCACTTCTTTAAATCCTCTGTAGCTCCTCTATTAGTTATTATCTGTAAGGGTCCCACTCTAACGGGGAATACTCATAAATTGGTCGGACGAGGATAGTGAATGATATCTCTTCATGGGCAGATTACATTTCTTTGAGGTTTTCCCAATGGGTCTCAGTTTAACGTCAACTTTCCTACAATTGATGCAATGTGCCCGGTCCATTTTAGATAACTTTGGACAATTGTATCTCGATACTTTATGGTCAGTACTGATTCCAGTAATCGAACAGTAAAGGGGTTTTGACGTGTATTATGTTGATCCTCAGCCCATAGGCCGCTCTGATTTAGCTCTGATACCCTATATTGTATAACTCTATTCATCTTCGCAGACCTCTTGAATCCATTAGCCATTTAAACCTGCTTAAGTCTAGATTTTCATCTACATTTTTGATTAATACCCCCCCTTCGCCCCCCCCCCCCCCACACACACACACACTCGCGCACACACACGCACACGCACACGCGCACGCGCACGCGCACCCAGACAGAAAGACACAAAATTCCCACCATTAGCGAATTATTCCTTGATGCCTCAGAAAGTGCTCACCAAAGTCAAGCGTATCGTCAGGAGTGCCCCAGGTAAGTGTGATACAACCGTTCTTATTGTCTGAGTTCATAAAGAGTTTGACGGGCAGGGCGACCAGAAACGTGCGGCTGCCTGCTGATGATATCTTCGTTGATGACTGCGGGTAGACACAACATGACTTAGGTAAAATGTGTAGTAGTGTAATGAGTGGCAGCTTGCCCTAAATGTTGAAAAATGTAAGTTCTTCTTGTTTCCGTTTTTACAGATACCGCTCTTATGATATTCCTCCTCCCTCCAAAGTCTTCCCCCCCCCCCACTACCTTCCCCCCCCCCCCCCGCCACCACAGTCTGTCTCAAAAATTTACAAGTAAGTATCACCATTTGAGGGGGGCCATGTTTTCACAATTCTATCATAATACCTCCCGGTCCATATTCCATTTCTTGCCTTTTTCAGCATCTTTTTTGTTTCTTACTCTAGTATAACCTCTGTATTACTTAATTTGCTTCTTTTGTTGTACACTTCTGTCACCTAGTCTCTTCTTTTTTCTACCAAGTGCTTTTCCCACTGCACAGTAGATACATGGTTGTGTGCGAGTTAGGGATTGCTGGCAATTTTCATGTTCCTTATCATCTACCATGTCTTCACCGATCTATATCCAAGCGAAGCTCTCTTTCCACACATATTCTTTCCCATACCACGTCCTTATACTTTCTTGTTAATTTCTTAGCCTCTTTTTATATACTTTAATCTATTTACTCTTAGGGTCTAACCAAATGTGGTATAGTCCCTTCTTTCCCTCAACTACCTCCAACAATTCCGTGATCATCCATTCAGTTGTTACTCTTCTCTCTTTTTCCCTTCCTAAAGCTTCTTCATCATCTTCCTTGATCGAATGTTTCCGGAAACTTACAGCTCATTGGCACTCCAGCCCTCCTCAACTGCATACAGTCTTAAAGTTAATCGTTGGTGATACAAACTTTCCACCACTTTTTCTTGTGTTACATGTATCCCATTTTGCTGGTCGTCTAAATCTGTGCAACCAATAGCCTCCTCCTTCTCCTCCTATTTTATCTTAGTTTTAGTTGGAAAATAATTTTTGAAGTAATTGTATAATGATCGGAGCCACACTCCCTTCCTCTTTATGGCCCTTATGTCTCGTATTTTAATCACCCTCTGTCTTCGAACTATTACATAGTGTGTAACTGATTTTAGGTTCCGCGGCGGTATTTATGAATTTCTTTGTGATGGAATTGGCCTCTCATAACAGCATACACCTGAACCTTATAGAAGTTAATCAGGCTCCTACCGTTATCATTCTCTATATCGTTTCACCATGGACCTATAACGTCATCATTTAATGTTTTTCCAATTCTTCCATTTAGATTCTCCGTTACTAACAATTCATGTCCGTCTAGACAATCGTCAACCAAGTCTTCTCCTCCATAGCACCTTAGTTAGGGCTATACACCCCAAAAAGTCCAGTTTCATTCCACGAAGATTTATTGTTACACTGATTATTCTTTCATTCACTTCCTTCAAATTAATTATTCCTTGTTTCCATTTCCTTCTTATAATAACTGAGACCGCCTATTTTCCTCTTTCAATTTTTTCCACTCCAAAATTGAATGTAGACTACAATCACTTTTTGTCCACATCCTTTCTCTTTCGTTTCTGTCATCACCATGATATCTATTTTCAGTATCGTACTCAGAGGGTTGCTTTCGCGCTTTGGGGGTAACTTCAGCCCAATGGACGGAAAAAGTTTTTATTTTCTTGCTGCTAAAATTACATCATTAGCATATAGTAGAAAAGGAGAATACACTTATAATTTATGAAGAATGACTGAGAAGTTTGAGAGTGCCAAGGAATAAGATTGTGTCGGCAGTAGTGGACTCAATGTTTATAATAAAACATTCTAGTAGCGTTAGGTAATAAGATGAGGAACTGCCATCTGTGTGAAATTCAATTTAGATAATATACTTAATACTTCTGTAAAATAGTGCACATATTTGCAAAATATGGAGATTCTTTAACCCACGCCATGTAACCCCAAAATGAAGATCAATTCGTGCTAGAATCTTATGGTGATTCTGAAAGTTTCCCTGATGTGCAACGTAATGTACAGCACCACAAAATGTTGAAAGATAAATTATCAGTTGAGCAGTATGTTAAATGTCTATGCGACAAAACAGAATATTCGTGGAGTGGCACTGAGATGACTGATGAAGGTGCTGAAATGAACTGCATGTGAAAGGCAAAGTCCTTCTGCAAATGGCTAAAACAAGAAGGTGAACTGTTTTATCCTTGAGAGGATTTGATAACAATTATAAATCAGACACGACTAACAAAATATGATCATTTTCAAGAACCAGAGCTTCATTAATTTGTGAAATAAGGCTTGTAACCATTTTGTACAGTATTCCCAGGATATTATATATTTTCTTTGGATTTATTTACCATAGTGTAACATATAATTTGAAAATTAATAAGTCGGTTGATGAAACATACTGTGCTAGAATATTTGCTGTATCACTTTCTGACTATATTTCAGAGCTCCCTGTCTTTGCCTTCAAAATTTAGTGTTTTATTTCTTCCTCTTGCTCCTCAATGTATGCTCTAAAAGTATTCAGTGACTTACTTTATCCTAACATTACACTACCACTATTCCAGGAATAAATATCTGTATGGGTCAAAGTAGCCCCAGCCGCGGATAACATTGGTTCACTTATTTTTTTGTCGTACCACAGTAACGGATGTGATGTATTTTGTTTAATATCTTTTTTATTTGATGGTACAAGTCTCTAACACTACTAGACAAATATATTTGAAACTTCCTCTCTGCTTTTATCCTCTGTGTTCTTTCTACAGATAAAAAGGCAGGCAAAAATTGGGCAAAAAACTCTAGTTTACAGTATTTCCATTTCTTTAATTATATTCCCAGTTTTTTCCGCCAGCGCATGGACATTCCACGTTCAACAAGTCAAAATCTTTGTTTTTAATCAGATGCCTTTTGATACACGCAGATTTATTTTCCTGGTAGACCTAGCGAAACCTATTTTTACCGAACCACCAACCCGGAGGATGGGGATTTTTCCTCAATGTTCATTCCCCTAGGGAGATTGCCTTCGTTGTGTTTAGGACACGCCTCCTACTGTATGTTGCCATGCCAAGAAAGGAAAACTGAGGATCTGATCAAGGAAAAGATGGAACTTTCTGAGGCACACTTTATCTGGCTTCCCTTCAAGAGGCCTGCCCGGCGTGGGAGTTTCTGCCAGAAACTACGCTGTCGCCGGTATAGCCCTCTGCTTCATCGAAATACGGATACTCTCTCGCTCATGCTGACAGTGCTACATTAAGTCGTAGTCCCCTTGAGAGGCTGGGAATAAACTTTTAGACAATTTTGTAGAAGTGGAAGAGAAAGCTGATGAAGATGAGAGGGGAGATTCGATACTGCAACAAATATTTGATAGGGCACCGAAAGATCTATGTGGAATGAAGGCTTCTGGAGTGGACGAGATTGCCTTGGAATTATTAAGATACTTTGGGAGCCATCTGTAACAAAACTATTCCTCCTCGTGCTAAGAATGTTTGAGACTGGCGAAATACCCTTCACTTCAAGAAGGATGTAATTCCAAGTCCAAAGAAAGCAGACACTATTTGAATGTCACAAAAGTATCCGTCCAGTTAGCTATGGCTGCAAAATCCTGACACGAATTCTTTATAGATGTATGAAAAGTCTGTCAGAAGGCATTCTCGTGTTCCGGAGATGTTGAAACGCGAGAGCCAATACTGACCGTATGAAATATTTTAGAAGGTAGACTGAAGAAAGGCAACCTACGTTTATAGAAATTGTAGGCATACAGATATGTTAACAATGTTGACGGGAATATACTCTTTTAAATATTGAAGACAAGGAGTGAAAGGACTTGAAAGAGAAGCAGAAGTTGAGAAGGGTGTGAGACGAGGACGTAGCCCGGTTTTATACAAGCTTTTTGTTGAACAAGCAGTTAAACAAACGAAAAAGATTTTTGGAAAGGGAATTAAAGTTCTTGGAAACGAAATATAGGATTTTCAGTTTTGTCGACGACATTGTAATTCTATTACAGCGAAAGATGTGAAAGAGCAGTTCAACGGATTGGATTGTGTCTCGAAAAGAGGTTATACGAGATACATGAAGACCGTGGTGCACGGCGTTTTATGGAAGGGAACCATAGACCGTGGGACAGCCGGAAAAGAAGAGTATCAAAGTGATTTAGATCTGATGATACAGAAGGATGTTGAAAATTAGGTGGGCTGAAAAGGTAAGAAATCGGAGAGGTAAAAAATACCTTCAGAAGACAGGATGATATGTTGTATGTTAAGACAATGGCGAAAAACTTCCATGGTACTAGAGGGAATTATAGAGGGTAAAAACCGTAAGGGAAGACAGCGACTGGAACATATTCAACAAATAATTGAGGAAGAGGGACGCAAGTACTACACTGAGACGAAGCAGTTGGCACAGGAAAGTAATTCGTGGGGTGAGGGACGGAAGGGAGAGAGAGGGGGTGCAGATGTACAACCCAGTCAGAAGACCGACGAAAAAAATGAACATTAACAAAAGTAAAATGTAACGGTATGTAGTTGATGAGGAAATTAGACTAGAATGAGACACTAAAAGTAGTAGACGACTTTTGCCATTCGGGCAGCAAAACAAGTTATGGTGGTAGAAACAGAGACAATATGGAATGTAGATTTGCAGTGCCAAGATAAACATTTGTCGGAGATTTTCTCCGTTTGGCTACTGGGTGCTGTATTGTCCTTGTGTCCATATCGTCAGACTCGACGTTCTCTTAGTGATATGACTGAATGGGCGCGACCCGGAAGCCAATAAAATGAGGAAAAAGAAATAGAGGAACATATTTCTGAAAAAGAGAAATTTGTTGACATCGAATATAAATTGAAGTGTTAAGACGTCTTATTTGAAGGTACTGGTGTAGTGTGTAGCCTTGTACCGAAGTAAAACTTGAATGATAAAGAGTACAGACGGCAAGAGAAAACAAAATCTGAAACGTGGAGTTAAAGAATATTGAAGATTATCTGAGTATATCGAATAACTAATGAGGAGTTACTGAATCGACTTAGGGGAAAAAGTATTCGTGGAACAATTCTATTAAAAGAAGGGAAGCGTCAAGAACTCGTCAGTTTGGTAACAAATGGAAGCGTGGAGGGTAAAAATTGAAGATGGAGGCAAATGCTTGTACAAAATACACATATTCAGATGAATCCAAGTTGTAGTAGTTATGCCGAGATAAAGGAGCTTGCATAGGTTACACGAGTGAGGTGAACTGTAACAAACGAGTCTTCGGACTGAAGACCACAAGAGAGACAGTGTCTCGCTAAATCGTGCTCGTACAACAGCCAAATATTGTACTCTGTGGTGTCATAAACTCTTGTCTCAACCCCATACTGGTCTTCAGAGCGCGCATTCAGTGCTTTAAGTGACTATGCCCAATACCATTTTGCCTACGTGGTTCATAAAACTCTTTTGTCAGCCTACGGTATGGGTGAGTGTGGCCCATACTTATTGATTGTGGGAAGTCCATTAAGGTGAACAGCGAAAATTTTGAACCTATGTTTCCAAACAGTTGTTCTGTAAGATGGCATAAGATTTTGTTTTCACTTTGTGCCGCTAATTAGTGACAACGTGTTTGCGTGGTTATTCGTCAAGAAAATTTTTCTTTTCTTTTACCCAACGTCCACATTTTGACTTCAATATACGTTGTTCCAATTTCTGCTGAAAAATGTAAAGTTAAAAATTATTAAGAAATGTAAGTATTGGTAATTTGTATGTGTTTAAGTCACTGTAAAGTGCGTTTCCTTTTACAGTTCCATTTATTGTCTGACATGATGACTCATTTCATAACCATCTGGTAACAGTCCATTGCATACTTTGTCAGCCTCCTGAAGATGGCCTCGTTTCCGGACACCGGTTGAAGATAAGTACTTTACACTCGGCTTAAACGTATCTGATTTTCAGAAAAAAGGACGTCATTTATGTAATGCACAAGGAATTGTGTATAGTTTCTAGATACCAAGGGTTAGGCAGTAGACGGGAGTCAACTTGTGTGCGCAGGAATGTCGGATACTTGCTTTGTCAGCAGTTAAGTTTCTTTAGGTCCTGACTTTTGAATCGAGTTAGAGCTCGCCTCTTTAAAGTCTACGAAAAGTCACGCACCGGCAGAGTTAAACTAGGCTAGTGAACTAGTACGTGACCTGTTAAGGTACAACTGCGCGAGAAAAGGAGAAGTAGACTCACTTTCCGGAAAAAACAACTTACGATAAGAAACTTTCTGTGTAATGTGAGGCCGGCAAAACAAAAAGACTATGTCATGCTTCATCTCTACCAGCGTTCTGGCTTTCTTGTAATCCACCGATTGCGAAATCGTTGTATCTCAAAAGAAATATACAAAGTGTGAAAACTGACGTGTATTTAAGTCTGCACTTCAGAACTTCATTAAAATTTGTGATTCATCTAGTTGTTCGAACGTGGTCACCAAGTAGATCTGGACATATGACATAATGTAGTAGTAATACAGCAGGGTAATGGGACAATTTCCTGGTATACTAATGCAGCAGGAACAATCTCACTACTTTTTTTAACAAAACGCTGTCAAAAACACGCAGATAATTACCAAGGAAATAAAAGAATATTTCAAGTTTAACACAGAATTATTTTATTTTCAGCAATTGTTTAACAAAAGGTATTATTTATCTGATAATGGAGCTACCATATGTACTTATAGAGATAACAGACTTTAGAGGAGAGAGTGTTATTAAATCATATTTCGTACATTCCAAAAGCGCACTGTCATTTTTTCAGTTTCACAACGTTGTTTTTAAATCTTTTTTGTTGCCTTAATCTGAATAGTATATTAAAAATAATGCTGAATGCAGTGAGATATGATTGCCTTATTCACATAAATTACGCTATATAAATATTAAATGAAGATCCATATTCACATCGGTAATTGTTCATTTACGTGCTTTAATTTTTTCACCACCAACTGGAAAAAGAGTATAAAACATTATTTACTTTACTTTTCTCCTAAATTTTGTCATGGCAAAACAATTGTTCCATTTTTTAAATATTAAATTAATTTACTAGGGGCTAGCTTTCTCTAATACCTCTCAAGTACGGTATTTTAATGAGGTGGTGATTTATAGTTTCCAAATACACTCTAGGACAGAAAAAAAAACACACACCACGAACAAAATATCAGAATGGAACCGAATTCGTTAGATGTGATGAATATGTATAGCAAACCGATGATTACAATTTCAGAAAAATTGAATGATCTATTCAGGCGAAAGTGCTTCACAAACTGAGCAAGTCAGTAGCATGTTCGTCCATCTCTGGCCCTTATGCCAACAGTTTTTAGGTTTAGCATTGATTGAAAGAGTTGTTGGATGTCCTCCTTAGGATATCGTACCAAACTCTGTCCAACTATAGCGTTAGATCGTCATAATTCCCAGCTGGTTGCAGGGCCTTTCACATAACGCTCCAAACGTTCTCAATCGAGAGATCCGGCAACCTTGCTGACCAAGATAGAGATTGCTAACGAAGACGGGCAACAGAAATCCTCGCCTTGCGTGCGAGCATTATCTTGCTGAAATGTAAGCTCAGGATGGTTTGCAATGTAGCGCAACAAAACAAGGCGTGGAATATCGTCGACGCACCGGTGTGCTGTTAGGGTACCACGAATGACAGCTAAATAAGTCATGCTACGAAAAGCAATGCCGCCCCAGACCATCACTCCTGGCTGTGAGGCCGTGTAGCGGTTGGTATCCAACCGCTTTCCGCGGCGGCTCCAGACACGTCTTCGGGCTGGAATCTCATTGACTGGAGTAGAATTGTCTTCAGTGACGAGCCCCAATGGCCAGGTAAGAAGTGTCTGGAGACCCCACCCCTCAGACAGCTGTGGTACATCAGCCTGCCATACGGCGCGACAACCAGGACTGATAGTCTGTGGTGGCATTTCTTTCCGCAGCAGGACCCATTTGGTCATAATTCGTGGCACGCTGTACGTCGACGATACTCTGCGCCTCGTTTTGTTGCCCTTCGTTGCAACTCATCCTGGACCTGCATTTCAGCAAGATAATATCCACGCACACACGACAAGACTTTCTACTGCCTGTCTTTATTCCTCTCAAATCATATGTAGGCCAGCAAGATCGCCGGATCACTCCCTGTTAAGAACTTCTGGATCGTTATAGGATGGGTCCTCCATCCAGTTCGGAATTCTGATGATCTAACTCGACGGTGAGAGAGATGTTAGCACGATATCCGTCAGGAGGACATCCAACGAGTCTTACAAAACAATGCCATACCGAATAACTGCTTGCATAAGGGCCAGAGGTAGACCAATGCGTTATTCATGTGTTCAATTTGCGAAGATCTTTCTCTTGAAAAAGCCTTCCAATTCTTCTGAAACTGTAATCATTTGTTTGTCTGTATATGTACAGCACATCTACCAACTTCCAGCCCATTCGGGTAATTCTTTCGAGGTGCGTATTTTCTTAGAGCGTATGTTTGAAATATCATGGTTTGTACAATAATTGCGGTTCAAATGGCTCTGAGCACTATGGGACTTAACTGCTGTGGTCATCAGTCCCCTAGAACTTAGAACTACTTAAACCTAACTAACCTAAGGACATCACACACATCCATGCCCGAGGCAGCATTCGAACCTGCGACCGTAGCGGTCGCGCGGTTCCAGACTGTAGCGCCTAGAAGCGCTCGGCCACTCCGGCCGGCACAATAATTGTATGGCACCTTATTAGAAACGAGCAATTTTGGTCAGACAATAGAATATCCTCACGTATGAAACATTTTTTACAAGCCACTTGTCAAATCATGACAACTCATATATAGATCGATGCTACATACCAACTGCATCAAAAACATAAATTGCACGTAAGTATCCAACTCACACATAAGGTAATAACTTATTAGGGCTAAACAAGTTTAAAAACTCTCATTTACAGTATATAACACTCACAAAAGCTCATTAATGGTAGCTATTGATTAGTGGAATTAAACATTTCATTTTACATGTGTACACTGGTGTGCAAAACGTAAGGAAGAAAGTAACTGTCATCTGATACGTCACTGTAAAGTAACATAGCATGATGAAACTGGAGACACACATAGAAACAACTGCTACAGTATAGCGCAGAGGATAACTGAAAAAAATACGGAACGAGAGGAACAGAAGTGATACTTCTATTGAAAGATAATGCACTGAATTCACCGCGATTTGCGACGATCCCTGGACCTTCAAAAGCCAGGACGTGGTTCTTTGTAGGCTGCATGACCAACACGGACGGGAAGGCATGCTCTGCAACGTGCTCCTGCACTAGTCATAAGGTTGGTAACGAGTTCTCGCAGTACGGAGTTCCATTTCTCCTCCAGCACGGTTCACAACTGCTGGATGGTAGTTAGTGCATTTGTACGTGCTTCCACACGTGCTGGACGGGATCTTCTGCTGCCGTAGTTGACCGTGGTATTCCGCCTCATCTGATTTGGGTAGCTGTGCCTGCAGTTAGAAACGCTCCCCATCCACGTAAAACAGCTCTGTGAGCAATACCAGACTTCTGCCTGCACTCATCACATTTCGTCCTTCTTCCAGCTTCCAGACGATTCTTCCCTAAGTGAAGTCATTGAATGTTGCCTCCAGACCATGTTATAATGGAGAGCACAGTAACTGCTCAGTGACTGTTTTTCCCGATCCTTCAACCCCATTGGGCGCTATAGTCCGCTGATGTGTGTATTACGTCCATAAATCTGCGCATGACTTGGAGACTTCTGACAACATGCTACTGCACCTTCATTCATTTAAACCGAATTGTTAATATGTCTACATTTACATCTACGTCTACGTGGATAATCTGCAAATCACATTTAAGTGCCTGGCAGAGAGTTCGTCGAACGACCTTCACAATACTCTATTATTCCAATCTCGTATAGCGCGCGGAAAGAACGAACACCTATATCTTTCCGTACGAGCTCTGATTTCCCTTATTTTATCGTGGTGATCGTTCCTAGCTATGTAGGTCGGTATCAACAAAATATTTTCGCATTCGGAGGAGAAAGATGGTGATTGGAATTACCTGAGAAGATTCCGTCACAACGAAAATCACCTTTCTTTTAATGATTTCCAGCTCAAATCCTGTATCATTTCTGTGACACACTCTCCCATATTTCGCGATAACACAAAACGTGCTGCCTTTCTTTGAACTTTTTCGATGCACTCCGTCAGTCCTATTTGGTAATGATCTCACACCGCGCAGCAGTATTCTAGAAGATGACGGACAAGCATAGTGTTGGCAGTCTCCTTAGTAGGTCTGTTACATTTTCTAAGTGTCCTGCCAATAAAACGCAGTCTTTTGTTATCCTTCCCAACAACATTTTCTGTGTGTTCCTTCCAATTTAAGATGTTCGTAATTGTATTACCTAAGTATTTAGTTGAACTTACGGCTTTTAGATTAGACTGATTTATCGTGTAACCGAAGTTTAACGAGTTCCTTGTAGCACTCATGTGGATGACCTCACACTTTTCCTTATTTAAGATCAACTGCCACATTGCTTTATCTATCTCTTGCTTAAGTTTTGCAGAGCAGTGACCTGTTGTATTACAAATAGAAATATTTACTAGCATTTTGAGACTGCGTAACTCCATTGTGTCATCTGGGGAAATGGATCGTTAATTTGTTGGTGTTACCATAGATAAGTAGGATATTATCAAGGACCGTTACCTGTAAGGTCACTATAAAAACACGTGTCATTTGTTTGAGAAAAAAAGATGTTGCCGATCATCTACGATTATCTAACATTGGCCTTAATTTGAGGAAGAAATATCGAAGGATGTATGCTTAGGGAACGGCTCTGTATAAAAGTGAATCATGGACTGTAGGGAGAATCGGGAAAGGAGAGAAACAATGAGTTGAGAAGAGGTGCTATAAATGGTTGTTGAAAATTAAGTGGATTTTTGAGATAAGTAAGGAGGCTCACCGTAAAATCAAAGAAAAGAGTAACAAATACAAAACACTGACAAGAAATAGAGGCGGATGACAGGGCACGTGTTAAAACATCAAGGAATACGTTACATGTTAACTGAGGGACCTGTTGAGGATAAAAATCTACAGGGGAAACAAATATTTTAATATATGCAATAAACAATCGACGGCGTTTTGTGTAAGTATTACTCTACACTGGGGTGACAAAGTCAGGTGATAGCGATATGCACATGTACAGATGCTGATAGCATCATGTACACAAGGTATAGAAGGACAGTGCATTAGCGGAGCTGTCGTTTGTGCTGAGGTGATTCATATGAAAAGGTTTCCTACGTGATTATGGCCGCACGATGGAAATTAACAGACTCTGAACGCGGAATGGTA
Organism: Schistocerca americana; assembly: GCF_021461395.2. Lineage (NCBI taxonomy): Eukaryota > Metazoa > Arthropoda > Insecta > Orthoptera > Acrididae > Schistocerca > Schistocerca americana. The sequence goes on from NC_060121.1 coordinate 377,450,722, forward strand.
GGTGGAGCTAGTAGCATGGCAAATTCTATTTCGAAAATCGATAGGGAATCCATTATTCCGAGATCTACAGTCTCAGTAGTGTGCCGAGAATACCAAATTTCAGGCATTACTTCACACCATGGACAACGGAGTGGTCGACTGCCTTCACTTAACGACCGAGAGCAGCGTAATTTGCGTAGGTTAGTCAGAAATAACAGACAAGCAATACTGCGTGAAATAAACAGAGAAATCAATGTGGGACGTCTGACGAAAGAATCCGTTAGGACAGCGCTGCGAAATTTGGCGCTAATGGGCTATGGTAGCAGACGACCGACGCGAGTGATTTCGTTAACAGCACTATATCGCCTGCAGCACCTCTGCCTGGTTCGTGACCACATCGGTTGGACCCTAGACGATTGTAAAACCGTGGCCTGGTCAGATTAGTCCCGATTACAGTTGGTAATAGCTGATGGTAAGGTATGGATCCAAGTTTTCAACAAGGCAGTGGCTCCGTAATGTTGTGAGCTGGTCCAACTGAACACATCATTGACTGTAAATGATTATTTTCGGCTACTTGGAGACCATTTTCAGCCATTCCCGGACTTCGTGTTCCCAAACAACAATATCAAGTCACCGGGTCACAATTGTTCGCGATTTGTTTGAAGCACATTCTGAACAATTTGACCATTCAGATCCCATCGAAAAGTTATGGGATATAATCGAGAGATCAGTTCGTGTACGACATTCTAAACAGACAACACTTTCGCAGCTGTCCTATAGAGGCAGCATGGCTCAATATTTTTCCAGTGGATTTCCAAAGACTTGTTGAATCCATGATGCGTCGAATTGCTGCACCATACCGGGAATAAAGGAAGTCCGATACGGTGTTAGGAGGTATCCCATGCCTTTTGTCATCTCCCAGTGTATAGCTGAAGACGTTCGCCCATGAGAAGATGTCACGGCATGCTGCATCAAATTCGTCCCCTCACCGCCGACCCCGCCTCCGCCAAAAAATGGAAACGGAAAAGCTAGACGGAGAAAATGTTAGACGACGAAAATTCACTTTCACTGTTGCTTCACAACCCTCCCTGTAAACTGACTGTGAAGCTGCTGATACGTAAATCTGTAGCTGACATCCTTCAGGATATCTGCCGATTACATTAAAGCTGGTGAAACTTATGGCTTTGTACCTTGACCACCATTTGGATAATTTTACCAAAAGACTACTGTCTGCTTAGAGCTAAACTCGAAACAAGAATGAGAGACTATGGGTCATGGAGCGACTTGGCTATTCGAAAAAGGAGATACTATTTTCCATACCAATATCACAATTCCGGTCTGTAAACGTTTCTTGTACCTAATGTACCTATTTTTTTGACACACGTCTACAGCTCCTTGATCCAGATGATATCAATGTGTTGGTAACAGATGCAGTTGGACAAAATTTAAAAGTTAAATATTTCCGATAGTACTTCCACGAACATCATAACTACTGTAAATAGCATTGTATTTGTATTTATATATTTTGTAAATTGTTACGGTGTAACTTGAAATCATATACATGATGACGCACCAAAAACGTCAGGTGGCGGAAAGTGTTTCACGGCGCACCACACTGCTGTCACGGTATTTCAAAATCTGTGGAGACATTTTCATCGCCACGAGAGCGTTGTCAGCAGCAGACACTGTTCTGTCCCGACAAAGTGGTTCGGTGCGTTTGTCACAAAACGTGTGCACCTCATTTGTCCGGCATGCTGTTAGGAACTCGACACTAGACATTAGATTAACATTAAGCACGTCCCTGAGGGAAATCTCGCGTTGCTTTAGAGTGGTGTACCGTTCGATCAAAATGGAACAGCTTCGTGGTTATGAAGTTATAATATCTCTTGGCTCCTACCCTGTTTTAATTTGTTGGCTACAATCCGGAAGTGATTAGAAATCGAGCTTCTTACATGCGTTTGATTCAATAACACATACACGATTACCATCGAAAGAATGGTCCTATGGGGTGCCAAGTGAAATTTGTTACTGGATTGGTGGGGAGGACGTAACATCTTATCTTGGATGGAGCGTCATCGACATATGACGGAGTTACTAAACACAGTTTTTCGTAATTCCTTCACGAAAGAAGACGAAGTAAATATTCCAGAATTCGAACCAGAACAGCTGTTAGCCTGAGTGTTATAAAAGTAGAAATCTTAGGTGTTGCGAAACAACTCAAATCACTTACGAAAGGCAAGTCTTCCGGTCCAGATAGTATACCAATGAGGTTCCTTTCAGAGTATGCAGACACAATAGCGCCTTTCTTAGCAATCATATACAACCGCTCACTTGACGAAAGTTCTGTTCCTAAAGACTGGAAAGTAGCACGGGTCACACAAATATTCAAAAAGAAATAGGAGTAACCCATTGAATTACAGACCCATATCACTGACCTCAATTTGCAGTAGGATTTTGGAGCATATACTGTACTCGAACATTATGAATCACCTTGAAGAAAATGACTTATTGATACATAACCAACACGGATTCAGAAAATATCGTTCTTGTGCAACACAGCTAGCACTTTATTCCCATGGAATAATGAGTGCTGTCGACAAGGGATCTCAGATTGATTCCATATTAGTAAATTTCCAGGAGGCTTTTGATGCCGTTCCTCAAACGCGACTATTAATCAAATTGCGTGCCTATAGAATATCCTCTCATTTGTGTGTCTGAATTCGTGATTTCCTCTCAGAGAGGTCACAGTTCGTAGTGACAGACGGTAAATCATCGAGTAGAACAGAAGAGATACCTGGCGTTCCGCAGGGTACTGTCATAGGCCCTCTGCTGTTCCTGATTTACATAAATGATCCACGTGATAATCTAAGCAGTCCCCTTAGATTGTTTGCAAAAAAAATGGTTCAAATGGATCTGAGCACTATGGGACTTAACATGTGGGGTCATTAGTCCCCTAGAACTTAGAACTACTTAAACCTAACTAACCTAAGGACATCACACACATCCATGCGCGTGGCAGGATTCGAACCTGCGACCGTAGTGGTCACGTGGTTCCAAACTGAAGCGCCTACAACCGCTCGGCCACAACGGCCGGCAAATAATTAAATCCAGACATATTGAAGCCAGTTCTGATGGATGTAGAAGACTGGGTACTATCTGTAGAAGCTGATTGAATGTAATCTTTTTACTTCTATAAACAGTTAAAATCGGAATTCTGATTATTGGTCGAGTCTCAGGGAGGCATCCCACACAAACGGCTGGTGGGAGTTGACCTGGTCGAATATGCAACACGTTGCGGCATGATCTCTGAAACCACCACCTCTTTTACCACAATCGTCCTTCAAGTGACTTGGCACACATTCAAAAATCTGGTATCAACAACTACGACGACAACAACAAAATTTTAAGTTCTTTTAACATTAACATAAGGGCTTAAAGCTCAATAAAAAAGGCCAACGCTAGGGACCCAACAACCTGACACTAGTATATGTTTGTGTATCACAGACCTCAAGCGCGGCAGGCAACTTAAATACCAGTGTTTAATTTTATCAATCAGACAACTAAAATGGAAGAAGAAGCAGAACTAGAGCTTTAGTAACCAAACTTTTAAGCCTTACTATAAGAAAGGCTTAAGCTCGTCAAGCTCATAACTACTCTGCTGAAATTCAAGTAAGTTACTGCCACAGGGGCTGCCCAGTAGGCCAACAGGATCACAACATCAGCTACAGATGCCGGTAAACTTAACCGTAACTGGACGTAGCCGCCCAACCAAGGACAGATACCGGAAAGGCTCTAGCACAATTGACCCTAGGACACTACGCAGGACAAGTCAAGTAAGACACTACTACCGTACCCAAATCAGTACTTACGGTCAAGCACCCTTAATTAAAATAACTAACTACTCTGGTGCACCACTTCACTACTGCGCACAAGCGGAGAGCCCTACTTCACCATACGTGCATCGCAATAACAACCGGCACAAAAGGCGAGAAAACAACACTACAAAAACCTTTAAAATCAACTCAGCAAAATCAGTAACAATTACAAACGATAGGACTGATCACACTGCGCCCTACACTGTCGGAAAGAATCTGACTACGCGACAATACAGCACAGAGACTCGTCAATGTACCACGCTCCAAGTTCACCGTTTTGGAAACCGTACCAAGACGGCCTCTTTTTTATTAATCCCATAGTAACAACAAGACAGAGAAAGACGCCTATCACGCTCTTGAAAGGTGACCAACTCAGTAACGGTCGTTTCCATCAGCTTACGAAGCATTATAACACTCCTTTGCAAATAATAAACGTTGTTGTCGTAGCCTGTCCTTAGAGCAAACCACAAAACTTCTTGACAGCGACATGCTATATCGACGTTTCTTTCTTATAACTTGAAGTAACGTTTTCGAGTCGTCTTTCACCGCTTTAAGTCACGGAATAACCAGCAAAAGGATAATGTTCCACGAGTCGGAGCGTAGAATGTGAGAAGCTTTAACGTGGTAGGGAAGCTAGAGACTCGGAAAAGGGAATTGCAGAGGCTCGGTCTAGGTATAGAATGGGTCAGTGAAGTGAAACGGAAGGAAGATAAGAATTTCTGATTAGATGAGTTTAAATGGTTCAAATGGCTCTAGGCACTATGGTACTTAAAAAAAATGGTTCAAATGGCTCTGAGCACTATGGTACTTAACATCTGAGGTCATCAGTCCCCTAGACTTAGAACTACTTAAACCTAACTAACCTAAGGACATCACACATACCCTTTCCCGAGGCACGATTCAAACCTGCGACCGTAGCAGCAGCGCGGTTCCAGACTGAACCGGCTAGAAACGCTCGGCCACAGCGGCCGGCATCAGATGAGTATATGGTAATATCAGCACAGCAGATAATAATATAACGGGAAGATGATTCGTTGTGAACAAGAAGGTAGGGCAGAGAGTGTGTTACTGTGAACAGTTTAGTGATTGGGTTGTTATCATCAGAATCGACAGCAAACCAACACCGACATTGATATTTCAGATATACACCCCGACGTCTCAAGCTGAAGATGAAGAGATAGAGAAAGTATATGAGGGTACTGAACAGGTGGTTCAGTACGTAAAGGGAGATGAAAATCTATAGTCATGGAGGATTGGCCTGCGGTTGTAGGGGAAGAAACAGAAGAAAAAGTTACGGGATAATGTGGACTTGGTGCTGGGAATGAAAGAGGAGAAAGACTAAGCGAGTTCTGTAGTGAATTCAACTAGTAAGAGTGAATACTCTGTTCAAGAATCCCAAGTATATTTGGAAAAGGCCGGGAGACACGGGAAGATTTCAGTTATACTGCATCATCGTCAGGCAGAGATTCCAAAATCAGATACTGGACTGTAAGGTGTAATCAGGAGCAAATATCGATACAGATCACAATGTAGTAGTGCTGAAGAATGGGCTGAAGTTTGAGAAGGCAAAGAAGTGAGGTGTGGAATTACTACAGAATGAAGAGATACGGGTGAAGTTCCCTAAGGCAATTGACACTACAGTAAGGAAAGCTCAGTAGGAAGCACAGTTAAAGAGGAATGAACATCTCTGAAAAGGGCAATCACAGAAGTTAGAAAGACAAAGAAAAGGTACAAAGAAGGTAATTGTGAAGACACCATAGGTAACAGAAGAAATATTTCAGTTGATCGATGAAAGACAGACGTACAAAAATGTTCAGGGACATTGAGGATTACAGAAGTACAAGTTACTGAAGAATGAAATAAATACTAACAAGGGGAGGCCGCCAATTGTGAAATTCAGATTCGATTCATACTGCGCGTAATAAAAGCTCATGGCCAGAGGTGTAATGTGGCAAAGCACCAAGATGCACTTCTCAGCCGTTGTCGAGAAAATCGACAGTTAAAAGAAATCGTTGCGGTGAAATACTCTAGACGATTTATAATGTTCTACAGCGTCGTGGCGCAGCGTTAAGCGCTCAGGTTCGTAATCCGAAGGTCGCCGGATCGAATCTCGCGCCATGCAATTTTTTTTTATTATTAGTTTTTTAATTCAAATATATATATATATGTATTAATGAATTGCTTATGCATGTTGGTGAAGGCGGATCGGTCTCCAATTGTACCGCCTCCATTTTTCCGTTTTTTTTAACAGGGTGTACCAAAGCTCTCCCGTCTGCACTGATTTTCGACAATGTTATAAGTTGTGCTAGGAACCGCATCTACCTTCTTTCGAAGTTAGCAGGCAACTACGCTGTTATGCGGCGGCTCGTTTCGGCCCGTTCAACATCTGTCATTCAAGTGTAACGAGCGAGTAACGGAGTTTATATTTCATACCTGCCACAGCAAATTTGTGTTCGTGGGGTCTCTATTCTAATTCGAACGTTTGACTTACGCTATACGTATTCGTTTCGGAATATCGTTTCTACGTCTTCCGTTAACTATACGTGGCTAACATTATGAAGACAATTAATAACATTTGTGAAATACAACTTTGTTTGCGGAAAACATAATGATGTTTGAAGTCGCCAGTTTTTCCACGACAAACGACTTTCAACAACTTATTATATGCATAATTGTTGCAACTGATTGCCGGGAATTATATATATATATATATATATATATATATATATATATATATATTTGAATTATGAAAAACAAATACTAAAAAACAAAGGTTGCATAGGGCGAGATTCGATCCGGCGACCTTCGGGTTACGAACCCGAGCGCTTACCGCTGCGCCACGACGCCGTATAGAATTATTAATCGTAGAGAGTATCTCACCGCAACGGTTTCTTTTAACTGTCGATTTTCTCGACAACGACTGAGAAGTGCATCTTGGTGCTTTGCCACATTACACCTCTGGCCATGAGCTTTTATTATACGCAGTATGAATCGAATCTGAATTTCACAATTGGCGGCCTCCCCTTGTAAGTACGGGGAAGCTAAAACGAAACGGCTGAATGAGAAATGTGAAGAAATGGAAAAGGAAATAGTTGTCAGAAGGACAGACTCAGCATGTAGGAGAGCCAAAACAACCATCGGTGAAATTAAGAACAAGGGTAGTAACATTAAGAGTGCAACGGGAATTCAACTACTAAATTCAGGGGAGAGAGAGGTTAAGTAGAAAGAGAGCACTGAAGGCACTTATGAAAGGGAAGATTTTCCTGATGTGTGAGAAGAAGGAACACAAATCGATTCAGAAGAGACAGGGGATCTAGTATCAGAATCATAATTTAAAAGAGCTTTCGAAGATTTAAGATCAAATGAGGCAGAAGGGATAGATAACATACCATCAGAATTTCGAAAAACATTAGGAAAAGTGGCAACAAAACGGCTATTCACGTGGGTGTATCGAATGTATGAGTCAGGTGATATAAAATCTGACTTTCGTAAAAATATCAACAACACAACTACGAAGGCTGCAAGAGCTGACAAGTGTGAGAATTATCGCACAATCGGCTCAACAGCTCATGCATTCGTGTTGCTGACAGGAATAATATACAGAAGAATATAAAATAAAATTGAGGATGAGTTAAATGATGATCAGTTTCGCTTTAGGAAACGTAAAGGCATCAGAGAGTCAAGTCTCACGTTACGGTTGATAATGAAAGCAAGACTAAATAAAAATCAAGACACGAAAATGGCTCTGAGCACTATGGGACTCAACTGCTGAGGTCATTAGTCCCCTAGAACTTAGAACTAGTTAAACCTAACTAACCTAAGGACATCACAAACATCCATGCCCGAGGCAGGATTCGAACCTGCGACCGTAGCGGAATCAAGACACGTTTATAGGATTTGTGGACATGGAGAAAGCGTTCGCCAGCGTCAAATGGTGCACGATGTTCGGAATTATGAGGAAAACACTGGTAATCTCTAGGGAGAGACGGGTAATATACAACACGTACAAGAGCCAAGAGTGAATATTAACAGTGGAAGACCAAGAACGAAATGCTCGGATTAAAAAGGATGTAAGACGGAGATGGTGTCTTTCACCCTCACTGTTCAGTCTAGACTACTAAGGAGCTATGATGCAAATAAAAGAAAGGTTCAAGAGTAGAAACAAAATCCAGAGAGAAAGAACATCAATGATGCGATTCGCTGATGACGTTGCTGTTGTCAGTGAAAGTGTAGAAAAGTACATGATCTGCTAAATGAAACGAACAATCTAATGAGTACAGAATATGGACTGAGAGTATATCGAAGAAAGACGAAAGTAATGAGAAGTAGCAGAATGAGAACAGTGAGAAACTTAATACCGGGATTGGTGGTCACGAAGTAGATGAAGCTAAGGCAGTAAAATAACCAATGGTGGACGGAGCAAGAGGACACCAAACGCAGATTAGCGCAGGCAAAAATGGCGTTCCTGGCCAAGAGAAGTCTACTGGTATCAGACATAGGTCTTAATTTGAGGAAGAAAATTCTGAGAATGTAGATTTTGAGCACAGCATTGTATGATAGTAAAACATGGACTGTAGAAAAACGAGAACAGAAGAAAATCGAAGCATTTGAGATTTGGTGCTACAGACGAATGTTGAAAATTAGGTGGACTGATAAGGTAAGGAATGAGGAGTTTCTGCGCAGAATCTGAGAGGAATGGAATATGTGGAGAACAGTGACAAGAAGAAGGGACAGGATGATAGGACATCTGTTAAGACATCAGGGAATAACTTCCATGGTACTACAAGGGGCTGTATACAGTAAAATCTGTGGAGGAAGACGCAGATTGGAATACATGCAGAAAATAATTGAGGACGTATCTTGCAAGTGCAGCTCTGAGATGAAGAGGGTGCCACAGGAGAGGAATTCATGGCGGGCCGCATCCAACCAGCCAGAAGACTGAACACTAAAAAAAATTAAATTAAAAGTAGATAATGTTAACCACCTTGTTGACAACGGTGAAGGTGCATACAACACAGCGACCGACCACCCAATAACCAACGTTCTTGGATACAACTTACGCGAGGGTGCATCTTGACCGTAGCTATTGCAATAACAAGAAACAGCGAGCTACATCGTTAAAACTGTTCTTACAACGGTGTGCTTAGTAACAAGACTACACCCGAGACTTCGAAACCCACAACCCCGACCAACACCAACTCTGCCTCAGTGCTGTTGTTCCTTTGTCCAACGCTATGCTCGTAAACACAGGCGGTCAGAAACTGAGAACCCGCCGCTAGCGCCGCCACACTGCTACGTGCGCACATAGGACGTCCAACATTTCGTATAATATAGAGGAACCATACACGGTGGCGCGATGGCGCGAATTCCAAATTTGGGTGGAGGACACACGCCAGCATAACAAATAGATATTAGTTTGCATTAGATATACCAGGACCTTTTCTTAAGACCTGCTTAATAACATTGCTTGTAGCACTCAATCGATATTCGGTTATATGCGTATTTGACGCTACTGTGGGGAAAAAATGTTTGTTTTGTTGCTTTAATATAACACTTGCACAATGGCATTGGGACTGATTTATACACGACATCCTATTCCACTAGTGGACGGAGTGTTTATTTGCAATGAAATATCAATAAGTCTTGACAAGCAGGGATTTGGAGAAATAGTCAATACTTCTAGCCATCACCGGCATAAAAGAAATTCATATGTTTGTAGGAACAGGCTGAGACTTGTTAAAATGCCAGTTCAGTCGAATATTTAATGTAGATGTGCAGAGAAAGCAGTGTGAGACTTGTTTTCTCGTAGCAATGGTTTCGATCTCGTACTTAGAATGGATATTTACTTAAAAAAATCAGTTACAATTATATCAGATTACAGAAAATAGTTATTACGCTGCGCTTGATTTTGGTTAAGGTATGAGACCTGATGATAGCCATTAATTATGGTAATATTGGCTAGAACTTGTATCTGGGACAGCACCCTACCACACACACACACACACACACACACACACACACACACACACAATTGGCTGTGAGGACTAAAAGTTTTGCAGAATTTACTATGACATCATACAATGTAATATCAAAGTACGTGACGTTATTATCGACCTCCATTTGCAGAACATGCTACGACGTCTTTAATACAAGGGTGAATCAAATGAAAACCTTAAATATTTTTTTAAATGTTATTTATTGTGCAGAAGTGGCACAAAGCTGTATCACTTTTCAACATAATCTTCCCCAAGCTCAATGCAAGTCCTCCGGCGCTCACAAAATGCATAAATTCCTTTAGAAAAAAAATTCTTTTCGTTGTCCGCGCAACCACTCATGCACCGCGTGGCATACCTCTTCATCTGAACGGAACTTCTTTCCGCCCATTGCGTGTTTGAGTGGTCCAGACATACGGAAATCACTTGGGGGCAAGGTCTGGTGACTATGGTGGATGAGGAAGACACTCAAAATGCAGGTCTGTGATTGTTGCAACTGTTGCACCGGCAGTGTGGGGCCTTGCATTGTCATGTTGCAAAAGGACACCTGCTGACAGCAATCCACATCGCTTTGATTTGATTTCAGGCCACAGATGATTTTTTAGGAGATCTGTGTATGATGCACTGGTGACGGTGGTAATGTAATGCTCCAAAGTGACGCCTTTTTCGTCTCAAAAGAGAGTCAGCATAACCTTCCCTGCTGATGGTTCTGTTCGAAACTTCTTTGGTTTTGGTGATGAGGAATGGCGCCATTCCTTGCTCGCTCTCTTCGTTTCCGGTTAATGGAAGTGAACCCAGGTTTCGTCCGCAGTAACGATTCTTGCAAGGAAGCCATCACCTTCTCGGTCAAAGCGCCGAAGAAGTTCTTCACGAGCATCAACACGTCGTTCTCTCATATCAGGAGTCAGGAGTCAGCTGCCGTGACACCAATATTTCAGACACTTTGTGAAACTGGAGCACATCATGCACAATGTGGTGTGCTGACCCACGACTAATCTGCAAACATGCTGCAATGTCACTCAGTGTCACTCGACGGTTTTCCTTCACTATGGCTTCAGCTGCTGTAATGTTCTGTGGAGTCACAACTCGTTGTGCCTGACCTGGACGAGGAGCGTCTTCCACTGAAGTCACACCATTTATGAACTTCCTACTCCATTCGTAGACTTGCTGCTGTGACAAACATGCATCACCGTACTGAACCTTCATTCGTCATTGAATTTCAATAGGTTTCACACCTTCACTACGCTAAAACCGAATAGCAGAACACTGTTTTTCCCTGGTGCAAGTCGCAAGTGGGGCGGCCAACTTTATACTGATACTGCGACGGTACATGTGCATCTGCACTATGCTGCCACCTACAGTCCATTCTTCACGCTGTTTGTAGAACGCTTACCAAGTTATAGGACAACGGCGCGAAATTTCGCTTCTCTTTTTACAAATTTAAGGTTTTCATTTGAGTCATCCTCGTATATTCTGTCAAAGTTTCTTAACTCTGCATTTCTTAACATTGCTGCTAACGGCGCTCTCCCTACAGCCAATGATGAAATGTCAAGTAACTGGAATAATAGTAAAAAGTACAAATACCCACACCCAGTCCCTCTCATTACAGAGCACATATCTCTAATAGAGAGCCAATTACATAAGAGCAGTTGAATACTACGGCTGTTGGCTGAGAACAGCAGCGTTTGATTGATAATTCAAATCGATCAGATAGTTTTTGAGTACAGCCTACACTGGGACATTGTGATTAGCTCTTGGTCGAGTGCTGTTGGGCGAAGACCTACACTTAAAGTCATGCAGCTAATTATTTACATTGGACACACATTTTTCTGCATGCATTGATCCATTTTGACAGTAGGCAGACACACATCTGCATAAAGTGTTAGTTTTGTGGAATGTCCTAACAATGTTATCAGCATCAAGGTTTGGCGTCCCACCAAATCACCAATGCTACCAATTTCCCGATTTTGCAGACTATGCTATGACATTATTTTATACTGTGTATGTATTTTACCGTGGCGTATGTGCTAACTACGTCAGGGTGATATAATTAAAGTTAAACGTTCAAACCGCTGTAGAAATAACACCACTGGTCAGAATGACGCCACATTGTAACGGAATACTATCGGAGAAGGGAGAAAACGTACAGCAGAAGAAAAACAAATAGTTACAAAATGTAGCAATAGATTCCGCTGTAAGCATCATAATTTAATAGTGGGAGACTACAAATGACAAATGAATTATGCAAAAATGCCTAAAGTGTACGTTTTGGCGGTAAACTGTTGTAGTCAGTGTGCATGGGTGAACAGGTGTGATACTGTTAGTTACGTAATTCCATCCAACACGGCAAGGTCGTATCACATCGGATGGGAAAAATCTGTTTTTGAATGTCCTGAGGCCAAAAACCAAATCAAAGGCATCACTCACACCGGTTTTTAATTGTCCTGAGGCCTAAAACCTCATAAAAATCATCAATCGAAATCAAATCGGATTATTAATTTCCGTGTGACTGGCGCAAAACATGTTCAGTATGCTGTCCACCGTTTTATACATCAAGTTCAAATCGAGAAACAGCATGTTCCACAACTGATCGAAGTGTTTCTGGGCTGAAGTTCAGAATGTGTTGCGCAACGCGTGCCTTCAATGCAGCTAAGTTTGCAATCGGAACACTGAACACAACATCTTTCAGACAGCCCCACAGCCAGAGGTCACATGGATTAAGATCCGGTGATCGTGACGACCAGGCTGTAGGGAAATGGCGTCTGATAATTCTAGCATTTCTGAAATGGCGCTTCAGTAGTTGCTTAATGAGTTTGTAATGTGCGGAGGTGCACCAGCTTCCATAGAAACTATCCCGTCCACACATCCACGCTATTGGAGAGCTGGAATTACGGGGTTGCGCAAAAAATACTCATGGCGCTTATCAGTGACGGTATAAGTAACAGAACCGGGAGCACCTGTCTCTTCGAATGATAACTGTGACCTTTTCAGGACGAAGTGGTACTGGCTGATTTGCCTGTAGATTTTCCGTTGCCCATATTCGACAATTCTATGTATTCACATATCTTGTCAGATGGAAGTGGGCTTCGTCAGTCCACAAAATCTTCCACGGCCAATCATTGTCCACTTCCATGCGAGCAAGAAATTCTAAAGCAAGGTCTCTCTTGCTGGCAGGTCAACGGAAAGCAACTCGTTCACCTGGGTAAATGGACAGGATGGTTCAAATGGCTCTGAACACTATGGGACTTAACATCTGAGGTTATCAGTCCCCTAGAACTTAGAACTACTTAAACCTAACTAACCTAAGGCCAGTACACACATCCATGCTCGAGGCAGGATTCGAACCTGCGACCGTAGCAAAGAAGGATGTTTCGTAGGATTTTACGCACCGTGCTGACCAGTATGTCCAATGTTCGGGCAATTCTCCGTGCTCTACACGTTTGCGCACCACCGTCTCCTCCTGCATTGCTGTGGCCACTGCTTCCACTGACGTCGAATCAATTCGTTTTCTCCCTCTGCCAGGTTGCACACCAAACGAACCTGTCTTTCCGAATTTTCGAATCATTTTCTCCAGACCCACGACAGTCATCGGACCAACCCCTTTTTTACAAATCCTTCAGTGCCCGGAACTTCTGCAGAGCGACGTGTGCTCTGTCATCATTCATCATTCCTGTAACACAGCTTTACAAGCAGAGCGTTACCCTGCATTGAGACAATCATGGCGAACGTCGCAGACGCGAATGGAGGAAAAGCCGTGTACCCGGCGTGTTTACACCAACTTCAATGTCTCGTGCGCATGACAGGTGTTTCCGTTTACGTTTCTTGACACATACGGCGCCATCTATTGACTAATTTTCACACTATTTTGTTTCTTCTGCCATACGTTTTCCCCCCTTCTCCGATAATATTCGGTTGCAACTTGACGTCATTCTGACAAGTGGTGTTATATCTACAGATTTTTGGAAGTTTAACTTTAATTATAATATCCCTATATATATATATATATATATATATATATATATATATATAATATTTGTGATGTAATTGAGGCATACGTGTGTCGTAGGGGTGGCGCAGTTGTGGCAATGTTACACTCTCGTGACGCCATGCACTGGACATATGCTGTGTACGCGCCAATGTGATGCAATAAGATCGTTCGGAAACTTTTGTGTAGAAGAAATAAATTTTGTCACAACAAATACCCAAGCCCTGTACTACAATGAAGAGCACATTGCTTGAAAGCAGGGGGGGGCCTCTTCAGCCTCGAAGTGCAGACAGAAAATGACGCCATCAATCGCATTATAAATTCGAAAATTTCAGATAGGTTGGAGGGCGAATCTTGAACGTTATTGGTGCCCTGGTGGCACTTAGCGTAACATCATTGGCCAGCTGGGGTGGAGGGGATCGGGAAGGCGGAGTGAATTCCAGGAATGATACCACTGCCTGAGCTCCGCATACAAGAGTCAGCAACTTCGGGAAAGGTGGTACTGGCGTTAGCACTACTGGCATGACCTCTAAGTAGGAGTTATCTAGAACTACCAGCGATCCTCCACTTGAGGCTACTCCGTTTTCCGCTACAACCTGTTTACTTTTTTTGAAGTGACCCTTCAAGTGGCTTCCTGACGAATACGAGACCTTAAGGATTTTTTATCCTAGGTGTAAATCTATGACGAAAGACTAACTTTTTTTAGGTTTCCTCCAAAAGCGTCAGTTCTATTCCCACGTTTAAAATGTTTATATCGGATCAGGGATGGAACGGTTATAGGAGGGTCGCCCACCTGCATACTGATGTCTTGGGGACTTTCAACTAAGCCCACCCAACTAAGCCTGATTATTTCTCTCAACTGGCTTTAATATTATTATTACTATTAATGGTGTTCAGCATGTTTCTAGCCTTTTACTTTTACCGTTATGCATCTCCTCTCCACCCGGCTAAAATGAATTGTTTATAATGGTACTGTCGACCCTGAGATGCGATCTGGGAGGCCGTCTGCTCTCTGGTCAGCACACGAGTCCCGACCCATACACTTTTGTTTCACTTGCAATTAATTACCACTTGCGCCATCTATATCGTTCCCAATAGCTCTAGTTTACCCCTCCTAAATGCTATTACAATTCAATCACATTTATGTCCGATGACATTTTAGATGGACTATCCCATGAACGAGGTATAACGACGTCGCTGTGTAGTCCCTTAATCCCGAATCTACCAACCAAACAACCGAAGTTATGTCATTGTTGGTCCTTCCAAGGGTCTCAATAACTTCCTTCACTTTAGGTGAATTGTTTCGTAGTAGTCCTAATTTTTTTTTTCTCAAATCCTTCTCAACCAGTCCTGCCCCCTATCTCATTTTCATCTACTTCGATATCCCTCTGCTACAAAACTGTGTTCGTATTCCTTTCCTTTCCGTCCTCACTCATGTAGAACATACAGTCATGTCAATTCGGATGAATCTCTTACAAACACTGTTTCGTCGCTGTAGAATATTTAGGTAACCCTTCATATTCGTTAACAACTGTAATTCAGCTCACTCATGGCATGTTTTTAGGCCTCCTATGACGCAACGATTACTTGATCATCTGCGTGAAGTTTCAGTACGATCCTACACAACCTCACTGCTTTCCTCGATTACATTTAAACATACAAAATAGGGAAAAGATGTAGGTCAGTGACCCATTCCTAAATTAAAAGACGTGTCTTGTGTAATTTTTATTAGTTAAATAATTGTTGACGCTCTCCTGTTACACCAGAAATAGCTGTTACCTGACAGTGGATACGAACCACAGATAAATATATTCGTGCTACACGACGGAATTCTCTGAATATTGTAACACTCTCGGGGTTCATGTGGATTACCAATGGGTGGACATGAACAAATTAAAGTTTCACTCTTCTCCCTTGCTTCATGTACTATTTTCAACACAGCCCGCATCTCGTGGTCGTGCGGTAGCGTTCTCGCTTCCCACGCCCGGGTTCCCGGGTTCGATTCCCGGCGGGGTCAGGGATTTTCTCTACCTCGTGATGGCTGGGTGTTGTGTGATGTCCTTAGGTTAGTTAGGTTTAAGTAGTTCTAAGTTCTAGGGGACTGATGACCGTAGATGTTAAGTCCCATAGTACTCAGAGCCACTTGAACTATTTTCAACAGTCTCCTCGAGTTGCTTAAATTAGACCGAATAAATTCATTACGATTAAAAACTCACTGACTCACTGTTTGACACCAAAAAAAATTCTGATTTATGTAAAAGACGCATAAACTACTACCCACGCCCGTTATATACTCATATTATCACTCCACCGTTTCTGGTGATATTTCTGCCCTCTTTATCAGGAGGGAAACTGACTACTCCTACAGCTGTTCATTTGTCCAGTACCAAGCAGCCTGTCATCGAACGGTGGTGTTAGCGGTTTCTTTTCTTTTGACTCTTTGTTCGTCGATTAGCAATAATGGACTAAGTAATTAGGGCTAGTTACACTTCTGTCTTGATGCCCACATATTACCGTAACCTCAATAATTTATCTGTTAGCTACCGATGCTGTTTCTCTCCGCAGATAACAGCGAACCAATCTCCCAATCGGTGAGACACTACTAACGAGTAACGGTTTTATGATAAAAACTGCAATGAATGTATTGTGAGCGGGCCTGCTGATTTTTGTGGGCAAAGTACTGCAAAAAAATAGAATTGAGAGTAGCCCGTACGTGTCACAGAGAGAATTTCCTTGGATTTATTTTATGGACCGTATAGTGTGTATGTTCACTAACTGTTGAATAAAATCTCAGACGGAACATGAAAGTATATTTTCGAGAAAACTGAGAATAGACTCATGTCTGTGTAGCGCACTAAAAAGATAGCCTCTCTATAAAGGCACGAAAGGTACGAACTAATAAATACACGTTACTACCCAGTACGAAGAGCAAGACTGTTCGCAAAAGATTTTCTGCTTCTACTGTCTCATCTTCTTCCTTTAATGAAACCTTAATTACGTAATTAAAAACATCCTGTAATATTGAGAAACATTATTTGTTGTCTAGTCAAAAGGGAGCTTATGAAATACGAATATCAAGATTTTAAGGTGAAATACATGCGTCAGGCACGAAAGGACTTTAATATAGGGTTTAAAGAGCGTTATAATAATGCGAATGTTTCATCGGAAGTAGCAAACACCTTTCTCTTTTTTTAAGAATGAGTAGCGTTCGTTAGCAAACATTATGGATAGCTTGACTGTTTCGTTTAGAAGTAAAAGACTGGTTGCTGTCAAACTTAGGGGAAACTGAGATATTTCTCACTTGGAAAGATAAATGTGCCAAAAGACAGAAGTGTCCAATGCTAGTTTCTGGTCCCATTTTAGTAATGTTCTCATCAAATACAGTCACCAACCTAATACCCTTAATTTTTGTTAAGTTAATGTTTCCTGTTAGTTATTCTCAATAGATGTCAAACTTTCAACACAAATTCAAGACTTCCCTTACGATTTGCTATGACTTGACACACAATCGTTCAGGGATATAATCTCGATAGCAGAAAAGTTGGTGGTTACGATATATTTATGAAAATATATTACAGTCTTTGGTAGTTAATAAACTGAGCTCTGAGTGCGTGTTATGCGATATCATTATAGACACTATTAAGAGGCTTATACGCTTTACGATAGATGTTTATTGCTTGCTTATTTTGACTGTTCCTAATGGCATACTACTTTTAAGATATGTAGTAACACAGGACTATACAAATTTACTTTACGTGTGTGTTAGTATATACGGTAATGTGAACAACTGATATGTGTTCCCTTGTTTTGTAGAACTTGATAACCGAATAACGTAATCCCGAAACAGGAGCGTAGTGATCTCGATGTTGGTTCTTTATACAGTTCGATGGCTTCAGAACAGATAACCTTGAATATGATGATTTGGGTACATGCCATGTATACCAGTAAACAAGGAGACTCAAGAATGGAGCGACTACTAGGTCTGAATATTATTACTTCCGAAAGGAAACACGCTTCCCCATTTTTGGTTTTGCAGTAAACTTATGGAAATGATGTAGCACCTCAGTTTCACCAAACGGTGTGTAGAACGTGATGTAACTCCCAAATATGTGACGAAGGGTTTGAAATGATAGAATTAACAGGAAAGTCAGCTTTTTTAAAGACTGCTGTAGGATATATCTGCTTTGTTTCTCAGTTATTAGTATTATTCACATAACCAAATCCACATTTATCACAAAGTAATCGTTATCTGTGTGTTATATGAGCACAGGTACTTGTCATTCAGCTAACAGGAATCTTTAGTTATTGATTCTATATAATCATAACAGTGAAAGAAGTAGCTGGCAAGTTATGTTTCTAAATAATTCTTGAATTTCCGCACGAATTGTCTCATTTTATTCTTTTCTTCATTTCAGAAATTGCTCTGTTCCACCAATGAACCGGCTACTACTGACACTCAATTGTCTCTGGTGATTTCTTTCTGTCAATTGAGGACTTAATTGGCACTGGCAAGGGGACAGCCAAAAGGTTAATAAAAGGATGCATATGACACTGAACAACAAGCACAAGAAACAGTTTTGTTCATATTTCAATTGGCTGGTGTAATTAAACGAAAATTAAAGAAACAAATGTATATGGCTTCACATATTTTTATTCTGAAATCATTTGTTGCAATTTTTATTCTCTGATTCTAATTTTGAGTTTTATGCTCTTTTTTTTAACCAAGATGGGTTTTCCTCCCTCCTCTGGTACTTGTCATGGTACTTTTGAAGCAGCACCACCTGCAATTCTGCTAAATGTTTCCCATTTCAGAACGAGTATTTTTATTCCGCAAACAAACCTGTTTTAAGCTGAGGTGGCTGTAGAACAGAAGGAAGAACACAGTGAAAGTGTCACGTATTCAGTTACTTCCCCTTCCCTCCCAGATTACGCATAGCTGCTAGAGACAATTGCTTAAGTCAGAATTATGTACGAAGCAGTTACTGTTCCTCAGACAGACCCTTGCCGAAGTCAGAATTATGTATGGAACATTGTTCCTCAGACACTTAGAATCAGGTATAATAACGACTGCCTGCCGGTTGGATACGTACCATAGGTACATTTCTATTTCAGGATTGTAAAAAAGATTATGGGTTTTATTGTAAACGTTGGCATCTTATTCTTTCTATTAACACTCAATATAATTAGAAATAATCTCCACTTCATAGAAATAGAACTTATATATATGCTAAAGAACAGCAAAAGTGGATGCACAAATAGTGAATAATTCATCAAATATACTTTCTGTAGAATACCAGCTGCTGCTGTAATGAATTAACCATTCTAAGACGTAAATACAATAGCAAGCTAACCAGTAACACCTCCAAGAATTGTCAGTCAAATCAGTCTCCACTGTGTCTGTGTTTTCACAGTTTTTTTGGAACTCAGCAAAAACCAACAATCTCACAAAGCAGACAGCACTTCACAGTTTCTTCAATATTATGTGCCCACTTACAATTCACCGTCCACCATAGAACTACATTTGATGGAATACTATCGTGTCTACAAATGCGGCATTTGAATCGAGCTGACTGTGGCGTCTTTCTGTTGAGAACTTTATCAAATCGTTTATTTCATTGCACAGAACTTGGAATTTAAATGCAACGAATGGGGCGCAACCAATCTGTAGCCTCTGCTACTTTTTATGAGCTGGGCGCAATATTTACGCGTTTGTTTCTTGGAGAAACAATCGCACATCTGTTGCAGCTGCTCTGTCGAGCTTTGTGAACTTGTTTGTGAATGGAAACTGTTGCGTATATTTTCCCATATTTTATTAGGGAATCTGGAAAGATACCTTACTTGTCAAACAACAAATACCTGTTTCAAGATATATCGTTATATTTGTTTTTTGTACAAGTGCGCCTAAAACTTAGTTAAATTTTTGCACTAATAGTTTCGTTAAATGAGACCGCAGCAGTTTTTGTATTTTGTACTAGTCTCTAATTCATTTACAGTATCTAACAGCCTCAAAGTTTCCTCAAGAGAATAGTTTTGCGATCTGGAACGCGTATCGCTCATGTCAGATGCTCTGTTTCTGCAGACGACAACTCGGTAAATATGAAATGGCGAACGCAAAAATAACTTGGTCTCTCCAGTTGTTGCCAACTTAACTGGGCGGGGACGCTATTCTGGTAATAATTAACCCGGGAATAAAATGGCATTGTATAGCGTGCACTCCAAGTTATCCCATGGTTAGCCCCAAGGAGGAGATAACTCTAAAGAATTGGCTCTAATATGATCTGAGCTTTTGTGAATACATTAAATGTAACCGCCAGAATATAATATTATTGACGGACATTCTGATAAATCTGTAATTGACGGAATTAGATCTGGTTATGGAAGAGTTTTGAACTGATATTGTGACTAAAAAATGTTAGAGATCGTAACTACTGTTTTATAATTATCCGGTATTAAATGTCAGGATCGAGTCTAGCGTCCTCCTTTTCTTTCTTGCAATTTATAAACCTTAGTTTCCCATGCTGAAAGATTTGTCTACACAAGTTTGGAGATGTGTGAAGGTGACAGGTTAAATAGAGACTGCATTATGGTCTTTGCCCTTTGAACAAATAATTTTATTATGTAATTTCATTTCATAAGTACACGCAGAACGTCACAATGGCACATAATATGTGCACCTCTTGCTGCTTGTAGTCACGGCGAAAAGTTGAAAAGTGAACGCTTTTGCTAATGTGCTATGATTAGCACCTTTAAGCTCTGCAGTCTTACCAGAGATGGTCTTTTACTTTAAACAGGCACAGTATCATAATAACCCTGCATGTAGACGTTGTTCGCGTTGGAAAGAAAAATTAGCATATTCAATTAAGAAAGAGAACATGGGAACATGACTGTGTTCACAGTCGAAACTCCACTTCGCAACAGAACTACAGCTGGAGCTCACAAAGCTATTCTGGCCCACCTATTTTCTGTCATGCTACAATCGCTACTCAGTTGCTGACTTTAAGCACTAAGGAAACTCACGAATTTCTTGTCAAATATTGACGATATGAGAACACAGTGCATACACGTGCTGGACAACTTATTGGTGACAGACCGTGATAGATGATAGTGGGTGTAATATAATTTTGGTGGTAGTTGCAACTGCTTATGTTATAATTTCTTTACAGATTTTGAAATTATTATTGGTATGAAAATAGTATTAAGTGTATTGATCTAACTATGTATTAAAGGTAACTCCCGATCCTAACGTTGCTCAAAAATCCCAAAGAGAACTCAGTCTAAAACATGTTTCTGCACCTACATCTACATGACTACCTCACAATTCACTCTCAACGATTGGCAGAGGGTTCATAGGAACACTCTGTTTTTGGACTTTTCACTCGCGAATAGCATGTGGAAAATACGAGTATGAACACACAAACCTTTACATGCGAGCTCTGATCTCTGTTGTTTTCTTATGATGATCATTTCTCCCTTTGGAGTTGGGAGCTAACAAAATATTTTCGCATTCTAAGGGGAAGATGACAACTGAAATTTCTTGAAAAGATTTCCAACCAAAGAAGAATATATCTTAATGATTGCCACTCCAACTCGGGTATATATCCGTGACACTCTCTTCCCAATTTAAAACATCTTCCTCCGAACAGGCCTTGGAAGGCCCAGCGCTACTGACCGGCCGCCGTCTCATCCTCAGCCCACAGGTTTAACTGGATGCAGATATGGAGGGACACGTGGTCAGCACATCGCTCTCCCGGCAGTATGTCAGTCTACGAGACCGGAGTCGCTACTGCTGAATCAAGTAGCTCCTCAGTTTGCCTCACAACGGCTGAGTGCACCCCGCTTGCTAACAGTGCTCGGCAGCCAGGATGGTCACCCATCCAAATGCTAGCCTAGCCCGACAGCGCTTAACTTCGGTGATCTGACGGGAACCGGTGTTACCACTGCGGCAAAGCCGTTGGCTCTTCCCCATTTAGAGATGACAAAAAACGAGCTGTCCTTGTTTTCTGTCAGTACCATCTGGTTAGGCTCCCACACCGTGCAGCAATAACCTAGAAGGCGACTGACAAGCGAAGTGTAGGCAGTCTATTTAGTGGATTTGTTTATCTTCTTAATGTTCTACCAATAACAAGCAGTCTTTCGTTCGCTTTCCTCGTATCATCTTCCACGTGATGGTTCCAATTTAAGATGTTCGTAAGTGTAATCCCTAGATATTTAGTTGAATCGAAAACCTTTAAATCTGTGCGGCTCAGAGGGTAACCGAAATTAGGTTTTTTTTTTTTGCTCATGTGGAGAATATCACACTTTTTATTGCTTAGAATCAATTATTTTTCCCTTCGTTTTGATCTTCTGGTGACCTTAGTAAACGGTTAGTCACATTGTCTCCTAAATCGTTTCTGTGGATTAGGAACAGCAAAGAGCCTGTAACGGTTCTTGGGGAACCATAGTTATCATTTCTGTTTCACTAGATAATTTGCTGTCAGTTACTACGAACTGCCATCTTTCTGGCAAGAAATCATAAAACTAGTCGGACAATTGAGACGATACATCATAGGAACGCAACCTTAGTAATTGCCGCTTGCTCCGAACAGTGCCAAAAACCATCCGGAAATCTAGAACTATGGAGTACACTTGATATAACCAGTCTACAGTACTCATTATTTCATGTGGATGAAGAGACAGCTGTCATCCACATGAACGATCTTTCGTTAATCCGTGACGGTTATATTTCAATAGATCGTTTTCTGCAAGGTATTTCATAATATTTGAATACAGTGCATGTTCCGAAATCCTCATTTATCTAGTACTAAGACAGGCGGAGACGTTACGGCTAGTGTGGTTCGTAAGCGAATTTGTCAGCGATGAAAGCAGGTTCTTCCCCACGTAGACAAATTCAATGCGAAAATTAGTTTGTCGTCTTTTTATAGTTGTCCTGTACGATATCACAATACACTACTTACGATTCTCACCATCCTTATCCAGATATTTTTTTGTTGTACTTCATCTGTAATATTCTGCAGATTAATTGTTATGAAGTTAAATGCAAAACACATTGCATAATAATTACTCATCTTGCATTCATTTATTTCAATAACTGTGAAGTTTAGGGGTTGGGTGGAGTGGGGATTTAGGCCCCGGGTTGTACAAGTGTGGGCTTACTTTGAGAAATATTTATTAAAGAAAAATAAATTTCTCTACAATACACAAAATAGCCGTTTAATAAAGTTAATTCAATTACGTGGCCCAGTGTCCTGAAGCACTGGGCACTATAACAACACAATACATTAATTCAAATTTCTGCAGCAGGATAACAAAAATTATTTAAATTAATGCTGCCCCAGGAACATTTTAATTGGGGGTAATAAAAAAAACACAAACCTTTCACAACATTCAGCCTCCTAACCGGATGTGTGCTTTCGGAAAAGAATTAATATACCTGGAAAGACGACGTCGATTTTGATCCGATGAAGGCATATGCCACCTGGAGGATAGCAGATGTACTGATAATGATTTCGTTGTCGGCTGCCAACAGATAGCATAGTTACCAGAGCGTCATCTGTGTGTAACCCTTAAGATGAATGCTCACAGCCAGAAAGCTCATTGTGGTGTAAACGTGTGAAGCAAGCAGGTAACCACGCCACACAGACGCACTCGTGCTTCCTACAGCCAACTGAGCGAGTTTGAAAGGGATCAAATTGTGGCCTCCCGAGAGGCAGCGTGGTACTTTTGGAGAATTGCCACACATGATGGACGTGCTGTGTCAGTTGTGCAAAGATACTAGTATTAACGGTCACGTGAACATTGTCAGACACATAGAGAAGGTTCTGCACGTCCACGCAACACAGACGCCCTCAAGGATCGTCGCATTGTAAAGGCAGCAGTCGCAGATCGTACAGCTACCACAGCAAAGATAAGAAGGCTTGTGAGCCGAGACGTGTCAGCACGAACTGTTGCGAACCAGTTATTACTAGTGGAACTACAGGCACGCACACATCTAGCCCATGTTCCATTCATCGAAGTGCACGGCTTGACTGATGCCGTCAAAGGATCGCTTTGAAGATGGAATGGTGCCTCGTGGTGTTCAGCGATGAAAGCCGGTCCTGCCAGCTCCCAAGCGATGGTCGTTTGCGCGTACGACGTAGATCTGATGAGCACTGTCTCGTAAAGTGCATTTGTTCAAGATACACTGACGTCAGCCCAGGACTTACCATCAGGGGTGCGATAAGCTACAACTCTCGTTTATCTTTAGTGTTTCTAGAGGGGACCTAGCCAGCGCTCGGTATTTACACAATGTTGTTAGACCCGTTCTGGCAGCAGAAGGGTGATGTGTTGTTCCAGCAGGATAATATTCTCCCGTACACTGCCCATGAAACTCAACGTGCTCTACAAGACGTGAGGCAACTCCCGTGATCAGCACGACCTCTGGATTTGTCTCCAATCGAGCACGTGTGGGATATGATGGGACGAGAAGTGACTCGTCAGCCGATAACTCTTGAGCCGGCCGTTGTGGCCGAGCGGTTCTGCTGTTACGGTCGCAGGTTCGAATCCTGCCTCGGCCATGGATGTCTAAGCTGTCCTTAGATTAGTTAGATTTAAGTAATTCTAAGTCTAAGGGACTGATGACCTCCCATAGTGCTCAGAGCCATTTAAACCACTTGAACAATTCTTGCCGAACTACATGAACAGGTCGATCAGGCTTGACATAACGTATCTCTGGACAGTGTTCGCCATCTCCACGATCGACTGGATGCCAGAGTCAGCGCCCGCTTTACCATCGGTGGAGGCTACGCTACATACTAATATGAGTGTTTCAGCATGGTTCGGTACCCGATACCTCAGAACCATTTGTGCTGTTGATCTGTAAATGTAATCGTTTCATATATTCCATTTGAACTGATGCAACAAATGGTTCAAATGATTCAAATGGCTCTGAGCACTATGGGACTAAACTGCTGAGGTCATTAGTCCCCTAGAACTTAGAACTAGTTAAACCTAACTAACCTAAGGACATCACAAACATCCATGCCCGAGGCAGGATTCGAACCTGCGACCGTAGCGGTCTTGCGGTTCCAGACTGCAGCGCCTTTAACCGCACGGCCACTTCGGCCGGCAACTGATGCAACAATAAATCTTGAGTGAATTGGAAACCTCCAAGATGGCGCGCTGGTTTTTTTTTTTTTCGTAAGTGCACAAGCAAAATAAGAATATCCTCCTGCAGAGCCAATTGAATAGGTAAAAGGTAAAGCTTCGTATTCTCACGCTATATGGGCTAATCGGGCTCAGCCGATCGCTGTGTCATCCTGTGCCAATGACGTTCTTGGATGCGCTGCGGAGGGGTATGTGGGCAGCTCACAGCTCTCTAGCTCGTTGTCGGGCTTATCGACCTTGGAACCACTGCAACATGATCAAGTATCTCCTCTGTTGGCCTCACGACGACACTCTTTCTTGCAGTACCAAGAATCGAACCCGAATCCCCCACATGGCGGATAGCCTCGATGACCACTCAGCTTTGGAGGCGGACAACCAACTTAATGCAGAAAATAAAATCTCAAAATCAGACTTTGCAGCTGGGCATTCATACTTTTACAATAAAATCGAATACAGCAGTTACTAACAATACCCTCTGTCACTACTAGCAGTCCTATCGCCAACCAACTAGAAGACATCTTAGGCGCATCAGCAATCACAATTCTCTGTAAAAATATATACACACTCAGCTGATAACTGTTCCTATCGTAGTACAGAAGAGGAGAAAATGCTGCTCTTAATAAAATTCTAGATAGAGGAGTGTGGAACCAGTTGCCTCAATCCTCAATCCACCTTCCTCAGTATTTTAACACAGAACATTCTAAATCATTTTACCCAGTCTCTCTTTGAAGTGAAACCTTTATACTCAGCATCTCCCTCTTACTGCCACTGCCTGTTTATGTCGCTCTCTCACTTTCTTTTCTTCCCATTATTACTTTTTATTTCTGTCTCTCCTATTCTCACTGTCTTCATACCTTTATCTCGCTCTTCTGTACCACTGTCTTCTACCATTCCACTTTCAATGTCTCGCTGTCTTTCTGAAACTGTCTTTGTCCTATTGTTTTTCTCTCCAAGTACCACTGTCTCTCTCTTTCTCACTCAGAGTCTGCTTTTTTTCTTCCACCACTATTGTCTCCTCCCTACAAATGTCCATGGGGTTGGTGTGCTCTGGATTTTGAAAATTTAACAATTGGGTGTAGGGAATGGGGGAAGCAGGGCGAATAATTTCGTGTTTAAGTTCGCCGGTCTAATGTCCAGATCTCCCAATCATTTGTATGGTCTCCACTCATCTCTAATCTCTACTTTTGATTTCCGCCTTCTCCTTTCTCTTTTGCACTCGCTGCTTGTATCTCCATCCATCTCGCTTTCTCCTTCACTGCCAGTGTCTCACACTGACCATCATCATCTCCTACTTTTCGCTCCCATTGCTATTGTCTTCATTCGCCTCTCTTTCATTCGTCTCCCACAATCACTGTCTCCTCTCTCTTTCCCTCTCAGTGGCACTGTCTCAGCTCTCTCTTCCACCGTCACTGTCTCTCTTTTGCTCTCTTTCAGCACAAAACAGGGTGAATATGTGCGCATGCCAAAATTATTGTTGAGGAGGGTGGAATGATGTTTGAGGCAGCTGGTTCCCCACTCTTCTGTAACTAGTCTTTTAAAGAGGAGCATGTTCATCTTTTTTGGTACTGCGAAAGGTGCCTTTTTGAGCTGGTTCCTCTCTTTTCCTTGTTACAGTAGGGTGTGCCGCTTATATAAAACGAATTCTGTAGGACAGTAATGTTTTGACTATTTACATGTTTCGACATATTTACATACTATGACACACATAAACAACAAATAAGTTCTCATAAAATGTGGTCAACAAAAAATCGACTCCCTTCCAACGCATGTTCACTTTAAACTACTTTAAATAAGAAGCCACAATATCTTAGGCTACATCTACAGTATACCGAGAAATGCGATGTTTGATTTGTAAGTACATGGAATTTCGTATGACAAATACCTTTTTATAAAGTGCGCACGCCGCCGAGCGTTACCGTTGAATAATTTCCACGTCAAAACAGCCCGTGTAGACGTAAAGTCCCCGTTATGCAAAGACAGCGTATTGTAAAGTTTTATTGGTGAGAAACTGGCTACTAAAACATAGTTCGGTCGTCTCAAAACCCTTACGATGACCTCACAACCCTTTCTATGAGTACATTACTTCTGAGAAAGCTATATTTACGTCTCAGACCGAATATTACGTGCATATTTGGCGTACATATGTATACCAACTTTGTAATTCTGGATATCGGTAATGGATAATGACATCGAGAAAATCGCACACCGGACCATAACTTCAGGTGTAGTTTCAGTGTGTCTAGCGGGCAGACAGATTGGCCTCCTAATCAAGACACGGCCATCACACGCACCGGAACAGATTCAGATTTCACCAGAAACACAAACATCCTCCACTCTACCTTCAAATGAGTTCTCACTTGACACCACTGCAGTCACAAACGGCGGTGGTTTGAGGGGCGTCAGACTTTGAGCTGCCTTTGAAATAACCTGTTTGTAGCAGTTCGTTGTGTCACTGTGGTGGAAATTATGGCTCAAATTGCAGCTGCATACACAGTACGATGCACCTGAGCCACGTCATCGTCCAGACCCCTGTCTTGTTGCAACCTTACATACTCGTGACCATCACTGCCAATAGTCGTGTAAAGCGCCTACATTTCTGACAAGTCTTTTTCCAGTATCGCAGGAGGAACATCGAGCTTCTCATAGCCCTTTCATACTACGTCGTTCAGAGTCAGTGAGGTGTTAACAATCGCGTCCTTGCTGCCTTGAAGGCTTTCTTGACTAACATCAACATACCACGTCCAATCTCAAAGGCAACTAACGCTCACGACCATTACAGCGTGTCTGTAAAGCTAACCAGAGTTGTATCCTCACAATGGCGCTACTACTGCCAATCTTATGCTACTTATCCGAAATCTGAATAGACATCATCTTTCAGATGTAGAAACAATCCTACCAACTATACCTTATGTCGCACAACTCCTTGTTGGTGTTCCACCTTCTTTTATCAATGTATTTTCTTATCCCATTCTCAAATGAAGGAATTTCCTTTTATGTGTTGCAGGAGATGCAGTTAATTGTGTGAAGATGGAACAGGCATACTGCTTGAAGCTAGAAGTGCAGTAGATGAAGAAGATGTGCTGCAGGCATTTTCTGAAATTTCGAAAATCTGGCTGGAAATTTAACGTGTTACCGAGCGTGAAAAGATGTTCTGAAGTACGATATGGTCATGTACGTAGAAACAAATATTCTATTGAAATTTCAGGGCGTTTCAGTCTTGAAAAATCTTGTCCGTACTGTATTTAGTGGTCTACCTGTTACATTATTATTCTACTACAGATAAATAGTAAGTGAAATCATATTAAGCGGAAATACTACCAAAAACCATTTGCAAGTTAAATACGAGGGCAGTTCAATAAGTAATGCAACACATTTTTTTTTCTGAAACAGGGGTTGTTTTATTCAGCATTGAAATACACGAGGTTATTCCCCAATCTTTTAGCTACACAATACTATTTTTCAACGTAATCTCCATTCAATGCTAAGGCTACCTTGAAATGAGGGCCTGTATGCCTGGACGGTACCATTCCACTGGTCGATGTCGGAGCCAACGTCGTACTGCATCAATAACTTCATCATCCGCGTAGTGCCTCCCACGGATTGCGTCCTTCATTGGGCCAAACATATGGAAATCCGACGGTGCGAGATCGGCGCTGTAGGGTGCATGAGGAAGAACAGTCGACTGAAGTTTTGTGAGCTCCTCTCGGGTGCGAAGACTTGTGTGAGGTCTTGCGTTGTCATGAAGAAGGAGAAGTTCGTTCAGATTTTTGTGCCTACGAACACGCTGAAGTCGTTTCTTCAATTTCTGAAGAGCAGCACAATACACTTCAGAGTTGATCGTTTGACCATGGGGAAGGACATCGAACAGAATAACCCCTTCAGCGTCCCAGAAGACTGTAACCATGACTTTACCGGCTGAGGGTATGGCTTTAAACTTTTTCTTGGTAGGGGAGTGGGTGTGGCGCCACTCCATTGATTGCCGTTTTGTTTCAGGTTCGAAGTGATGAACCCATGTTTCATCGCCTGTAACAATCTTCGACAAGAAATTGTCACCCTCAGCCACATGACGAGCAAGCAATTCCGCACAGATGGTTCTCCTTTGCTCTTTATGGTGTTCGGTTAGACAACGAGGGACCCAGCGGGAACAAACCTTTGAATATCCCAACTGGTGAACAATTGTGACAGCACTACCAACAGAGATGTCAAGTTGAGCACTGAGTTGTTTGATGGTGATCCGTCGATCATCTCGAACGAGTGTGTTCGCACGCTCCGCCATTGCAGGAGTCACAGCTGTGCACGGCCGGCCCGCACGCAGGAGATCAGACAGTCTTGCTTGACCTTGCGGCGATGATGACACACGCTTTGCCCAACGACTCACCGTGCTTTTGTCCACTGCCAGATCACCGTAGACATTCTGCAAGCGCCTATGAATATCTGAGATGCCCTGGTCTTCCACCAAAAGAAACTCGATCACTGCCCGTTGTTTGCAACGCACATCCGTTACAGACGCCATTTTAACAGCTCCGTACAGCGCTGCCATCTGTCGGAAGTCAATGAAACTATACGAGACGAAGCGGGAATGTTTGAAAACATTCCACAAGAAATTTTCGGTTTTTTCAACCAAAATTGGCCGAGAAAAAAAATGTGTTGCATTACTTATTGAACTGCCCTCGTACAATGTGAATTTGAAGCTATTTGAAACTAACACAAATTTCCAAATTAAAGACAGATATAATTGTTAAGAATTTAACGAAACTCTATTAACTTCCAAATATCGCGTGCTCCACAGAAAAGACTTTCTTCTATTTCAAAGTACAAGACGGTGCAAGAAGTATGTCTTAGATGTCCGCACGTTGTATAAAGTTTTAAAAATACTTTTCCAATAGGTTTAATAATATTATATAGTGCTTAAATGTGCAGAAGTCGAAATGTTTACAAATGCTGACGAAACACAACCTAATATTTAACAACAAGAAAAACTGTAGAAAATGGCGGAAACTGCTTATGGCGGTTTGTATAGTCTCTAGACTATGGTACAGACCAGAAAACATCATATGTTCCTAGGTGCACTATCCGCTGGGTAGAGCACTTCGCCTATGATATTCGAGAAGAGTGCCTTTAATTTACAGTAACACTGAATTTCAGACCGAGGTCTTGCCGTAAACACAATAACTGTGGCGAAGAGCCCTGCGCAATATTGCTGGGGATTATATTGCGCCTGCTTTATTGAACCATTTAATACCGTGGGTAGCTTACATAGAGGTGGCTCTGGGCTTTCCTAGGAGACTATTCGTACGACTACAAGAGACTGAACGCTACAAAATTCACGTTTAACGTGTGGGAAACGTCCGCAGCAAGTATTGAACTCATTTGTTATCAAAAGCATCTGTTTTCTGGAAAAGAAATTTTAGCTTTCAAAGAGATAGCGCCGAGCATTCAACGGGAATTAAGGGCATTTACTGAAGCTCTCTAAAAGCAGCTTCGTCCGGATATCAAGAAACCATCCACGTTGGGGCTCAGATTCCGATCATTTCATAAGTTTGTTTACCTGACATTAAATTATTCGTACACAGCCTGATGAATCAGTTCAGTAATGTACCTAAAAGTGTGTGGTGTCGTTGGCAGACACCATGCAAAAGTTGGTACCTCATCACGGCACTACAAGTAAAACCAGTCGTTGTTAGACTCATCAACGAGTTAGATACGTCGACGTAGAGACTCCGCATGTGATTTCTTACGCCACCGCAAACGGAAAGTTATTTACAACCTGGCGCAAGGATACTAGACCAGTCTCCGTGTAATCAGCGACGTTCTTGTAGCTTACTACGACAGTATCGTCTTAGCACAGATCAGGCTGCGTGTTAATAGAACAGTTAATAAGAACTTTATATCAAGTGATAAACAACTGTACTCCGATGTGAAACTCATTCTGTAACGTACGCAGTGCTACATGTTACGAATGTCATCGACAGAGGGAAATACATCTGATCTGTAAGGCCAGCGCCGGCTTTGGTGGCCGAACGGTTCTAGGCGCTTCAGTCTGGAACCGGGCGACCGCTACGGTCGCAGGTTAGAATCCTGCCTCGGGCACGGATGTGTGTGATGTCCTTAGGTTAGTCAGGTTTAAGTAGTTCTAAGTTCTAGGGGACTAATGACCTCAGATGTTAAGTCCCATAGTGCTCAGAGCCATTTGAACCATTTTTTGTAAGGCTAGCAACTGACTACAAATTCAAGTATTTTCCACGTTCAGATTTTAATAGATTACTGTTAATTTGTATGTGTGTTGCAGTATTTGCTCGACCCCCTCCTGAAGTAATCTAGATTTGCCACAGTACACCATAAAATGAACTACCGCTCATCAGAAAGTCGTTTTCGTGTACAAGTTCTGTGTGATATGCCAACAACACTCAGTCGTTATGTACGCAAGATAGTTTCGCCAAGATAGCATCAAAACCCAGGCACAAGAAAGTAAGATTAGGGTTTAATATACCGTCGACGACGAAGTCAATAGAGACGGTGTACAAAATCGGGTTGGGAACTTAGTAGACTGTGCTGTATTCAAACTAACTATGGTACCATTTGCCTTGAGCGAATTAGGGAAACCACGTAAATTCTAAATGTAGATGGCCGAACAGGATGTGAACGGATTTGGACCAGCATCCGCCAGAATGCGCCACACCGCTCAGTAAAACCCTGGCAAAAATATTTCATTACCAGCATTTGTTTTGTGACTCGTCTTAATGCACTACCCTTGTTTTTTGTTCTTCTCTACAGTTGCGAGCCACTATTCTTGATTTATAAGTATTGACACCGAGACGAATTCAGGCTACCATTCAACACAAGAAAGGGTCTCTACGCTTTACTAGGTAAGCGTTCACAATATTTTGTCCAGTCCTTTTTATTACGGAAATAGAATGGTGTACTGATGGATCGAATGTGTCATTCTACGAAGTCCGACAGATGTCATTACCAGTGAGAATCACGACATTTATCGTGATGAGTGAGCCGTGACTTCCTGCGATGTTCTTGGCAGGATAGTTTCTCTGTCGAAGTTACGCGCTTTGCGGCGTCCTGGTTGGGTAGCGCCCTCTGTTTAGGACGGCCGCGGCTCGCGAGGTGAGACTCGGTCGGGGGCAGTGGCGGAGACTCGGTTGGCGGCAGTGACAGCGGGAAGACAGCCCACGGAGCATCGCGAGTAGTCAGTTGGCGCTTTTTTTTTTGTTTAATCTCATTTTGTTCCCTTTTGTTCGTTGCATCTGCTCGGGGTGGACGTCGTACGACATCCGTTGAAGTTCGTTGTTGATCGATTAGCTCAGTTTTTTTATTACAGAGGGCTGCTAACCCTTTGACCGAACACGCTGAGTTACCGTGCCGGCTAACGGTGTTGACATTTCGGCGCTTGGGTCTGGCGGCGAGCGGAACTGCAATGCGTAAGCAGTCACAGGTCAAAAAAGGCTCTGTTTAAGAGTCGTTTCTATCTCATATCCCGAGGAGAGCGCGAGAGTTTAGTTCAAAGTGCATATTAACTTCGAGCTCCTGGACCAACTTTAAATGGTGAGCCAGTTTTTGGTGGAACCTTTGGATGTGATTGCTCCCTGTAGCCACTTTGATTTTCGCTACTGATTCTTTAAACCACTTGGACGTGTGTCCGCGATACTTGGTATTGCAAATTGTAATGGGACACCCTTTTCTAACATAACCTTTTTTTTTGTAGAAGTAGCCGATACAAGGATTAATCCGAATCTGGTATTGGTGAATATTCTCGGTTGTTTCACTGAAAGAATTTCGTTTGATTTCGTATACGATGTATTATATTTCAGACCAAAATGTGTAAAAAGAAATTAAGTTGTTACTCTCTGTATGTGCGGTTAAAATTATTCTTCTTTTGGAAATATTTGAAACTTCGAAATGTCTGGCACACTTAAAAGTCATAGTATTATTTACGCAATCTAAAGCTAATTATTATATTTATTTCTGGACTCATTTATAAAATAATGAAATAAACTATTACAGATTCTTCTTCTGTCATGAAAGTTTGTAAACTCTTTTGCTTTGTAAAGTCTTTAGAATGTGTTAGTACCGCAGAGTGAGTTAGTAGTAGTGAGCATGCTTCTCATGGGTACGGACGTGTTTCTGTGATTGACACTAACAATGTAATTTGTGTGTTACAAAAATGGAAATTGTAAAGTCGATGTGAAATTGAAAAATACGACAAAAAATAAAATTCAAAACAGGCAAATCTTCAAACATTATTCACGTCAACAGGAACCTACAAAATCAAAATTTCAGCCTCAACAATGAACCCCTAGTCGCGACTACTGCAGCCAACAACAAAACGAGAAAATGAAGATAAGTAAAAAGTTTTTCTTTTGTATATGTTACGCCTCGCGAAGCTTTCGAAACTTTTAATAACAGAGAAATATAATGGTGGTGTGTGGAAGGGTAAGATTACAAAGTCCATGTAACTACGCTGTTCCCTGGTTCCGTTGTATTTATCTTGAATTACAAGTGTGGCCGATATCCGGCGATTCCTTTTTTTATTATTATTGTTAATATGGTAAGTGGTCAGTTTTATGAATCAAAGTTTATTCTCTGCATAAAACTTCAGCCACTAATTTAAACTGGAGTTGCAAACTCCTTCCTTGTTGGCAACTATAGTAGTAACAATTTTGCGCCGTCAGACGGTGCTTTGGAATTTAAGGTTGTGTGCGAATTGTGTGCTCATTATCACCTTGAACTAGTTGTGGTTTGTAAATTTATCAAGTGAAATTTCACGTCATTGGAGATTGTTTAATGAACTATTGCTTTAGTAGTAACTGCGGTTGTCACACTACAACGTTTAACATCTCTTCGTGCATTTGGAGCTACCCACTGCTCTGCTGTTGGTTTTAGTATTTTCTACATCTACATCTACATGGATACTCTGCAAATCACATTTAAGTGCCTGGCAGAGGGTTCATCGAACCACCTTCACAATTCTCTATTATTCCAATCTCGTATAGTGCGCGGGAAGAATGAACACCTATATCTTTCCGTACGAGCTCTGAGTCCCCTTATTTTATATTTGTGATCGTTCCTCCCTATGCATTGTATTGTACTGTATGTTAACCGGAGGCCTAGAAACGACGGAGAGGCTCCGTCCCCGCCGCAGCCGCAGTGGTCCACAACCCCATGACGGCTACCGTAGTCTACTTCACCCCTCCGCCGTCCCACACCGAACCCAGGGTTATTGTGCGGTTCGGCCCCCGGTGGACCCCCCAGGGAACGCCTCACACCAGACGAGTGTAACCCCTACGTTTGCGTGGTAGAGTAATGGTGGTGTACGCATACGTAGAGAACTTGTTTGCGCAGCAATCACCGACATAGTGTAGCTGAGGCGAAATAAGGGGAACCATCCTTCATTCGCCGTGGCAGATGGAAAACCGCCTAAAAACCATCCACAGACTGGCAGGCTCACCTGACCGCGACACAAGACCGCTGGACGGATTCGTGCCGGGGACCAGGCGCTCCTTCCCATTCCGGAACCTCCCTACGTAAGTCGGTGTCAACAAAATATTTTCGCATTCGGATGAGAAAGTTGGTGATTGGAATTTGGTGAGGAGACTCCGTCGCAACGAAAAACACCTTTCTTTTAATGATATCCATCCAAAATCCTGTATCATTTCAGAGACACTGTGAACTGTGTATTAATTACTGGGTTTGTGTGTTCTAAAAGCCGTTATTGGTGTGCGCAGGCCGTCCTGCCTGTTCTTGTCACTTGAGCTCTGGAGCACGGAATCCAGACGCGCGGCCGACGTGTACGCCAAACGTAGAGAAAGTGCTGATTGCTGTGTAGATCTTTTAGGCTATCGTAACATCGTATTGCTGGATGTTTTCCATGATAGTTAATTCACGTATTTATGAGACCTGGCTATTTGAGTATTTTTGAGACGTGATAGCTTTTACAGATTGTTATTTTTCATATTCACAAGGCCTCATAATTGACTTAATTTCACAACTAGTGAGCTCAGATCTGCAGTTATGTTAAGGATATATTTGTGTAAAAGATTTTTTATTAATTTAAAGTTGGGGCCTTAACGCTATTTTTCTTTTAAAATTTTTTGAATTATTCTTATTACTTTTATAGAGTTGAATAATCGGAGTGGATCACCGCAATTTACAAATGAAATTAATCATTTTGTTGTTACCAGTGCTCTGTTTTAATTAACGTGGTGAAAATAAATTCTGGTATCGTCAAATTGGGTCAGCATTCCACTCCAGTATCCCATGAGCCCTGCTTACCAATCCTACACCTTACCAACGAGAGAAAGAGATATTTTGACTGGAGTATCTGTTCAGGAGTGTTGTGTTGTTGCACTGCTCAGTCCGAAAATTGGTTTGATGCGGCTTTGTAATCTGTGTTGTGCAAGTCTACATTCATTTGAAGCTGCTTCCGGCTTACAGTAGCCAATATGTGGGCTCCTTCCACATGTGTGATAATCTGCAACATTATTGTCTCCTCCGGATGACATGAAACAAGCACATTTCCCTTTATATTTCCTGATATTCTCGATATACCAGTCGAGTATTTTGTATCTGAGACGTAAGGGTGAAGCGGTAATACAATAGATTAAGCCGTATTCTGATCGCGGGGTCGATGATCATCATTACTACTTCGATAAGTAGACCGTATTATTTTTGGTCGTATGTCTGCTCCACATTGTTGTCCCTCTTTATACACATATACAAGGTGCGACAATAAAGTAATGAGACTGACGTGAAAAACAATGTTACTTACCGTTTTAGTCAAGTTTAGTGTTGTGTCCGTCAAAGTAGTTCCCTTCTGATTGCATACACTTTTTTCAGCGCTTCTGCCATTGATGGTAACATTTCTGGAACTCATCTGCTGTAATATCCTTCGTCACAGCTATTTGGACATCTTGTGTTGTTTGAAAATGGTGTCCCTTGACCGGTGTATTGACTCTTGGAAACAGACAAAAGTCGCACGGAGCGATATCTAGTGAATCGGGTGGCTATGGTAGTACTAAAATTTGTTTTGAGGTTAAAAATTGCTGTACTGACAGGGCAGTATGGGATGGCGCATTATCGTGATGCAGAATCCAATTATCAGCAATGTTGGCACGGACACAAAGAACTCTTTTACGAAGTCTTTCTAAAGTTTCTTTGTAGTAATATTGGTTAACTGATCTTCGATCAGTTCGTACTAGTTCACGCACCCTGGCCAAGTTGACATCCGTCCGTGAGGCTGATGGTCGTCCACTGCAGTCTTTATCTTCAACATTCGTTCTGCCTTCACTAAACATTTTATGACAATGAAAAACTTGAGCTCTTGACATAAACTCCTCTCCCAAAGCCTTCTGAAGCTTACAGTATTATGTCGTAGTGTTTTCACCCAATTTAACGCAAAAAGAAATGGCATACCGTTGCACAATATTATGCGGTTCCATTTCCATCACGAGAGACACAAACACGTGTTAAATTATTACAGCACGACTCACGACTGAGCAGTTGCATCGATGTGCCACTTGGACTAGAAGCAGCTTATAGACCAAGGTCAAAGATATTGTTCCTACGCAAACCTGTAGGGTTGCCACATCTTGCAAAGAAAATCAGCCTCATTACTTTATTGTCGCACCTCGTATGCCTCAAGTATAAACTTTTTGCAGCTTCATGCTGACGGCTCGACGATCCTAATGTTGCCTAATGTCGCCGACAAACTCTTTGATCTCACTGCCTGTTGGAAGCAGAGGATCGCTGTGCGTCAGTTGCTTGATATTCAGCGAAGACGACGTATTTTAGTACAACTGAATTTTCAGAATGACATGCTGGTCATAAATCATTGATCATCTTTGTATACATGGTCTTGCAAAATTCGTATCGCATTCATCTAGAGTCTGTGAAGAGAACAGTACACACAGTTTTACAAGTTACAAACACAACAAAGTCGACTCACTTTTTTAAATGTGACTACTATAGGCGTGTTTCTACGACGCTTTCTAACGGAACACAGCAAGTTGATGTCACATGTTGTTACCGGCATTCAGCTGTCAAAGAAGTATGGAACATGTTTTATGTTAGCACATTGTGACATTTTTCGAGAACAAAATTGTCTATGAATATCGTGTTGGATCCTACAGATAGAGATCTGTTGAACTCAGCTACTTCAGTGCGTCCATTAGGTCCAGACCACCATAAACAAAGGCACCCAATGTAATGAAGTATTTCCTTATTTTAGAAAGGCGTTCGATACATTTCTACTCTGTCACTTACTAAGAAAAAAATAGCTTACCGAGTACCGCACCAGATTTCTGAATGCATTCAGTACTTCCTAGCAGATAAATTCAACATTCACACGACATCGGCGGATGTGAAAATACTGGCCATTAAAATTGCTGCACCACGAAGATAACGTGCTACAGACGCGAAATTTAACCGACAGGAAGACGATGCTGCGATATGCAAATGATTAGATTTTCAGAGCATTCACACAAGGTTGGCGCCGGTGGCGACACCTACAACGTCCTGACATGAGGAAAGTTTCCGACTGATTTCTCATACACAAATAGCAGTTGATCGGCGTTGCCTGGTGAAACGTTTTTGTGATGCCTCGTGTAAGGAGAAGAGATGCGTATCATCACGTTTCCGACTTTGATAAAGGTCGGATTGTAGCCTATCGCGATTGCCGTTTATCGTATCGCGACATTGCTGCTCGCGTTGGTCGAGATACAATGACTGTTAGCAGTATATGCAATCGTTGGGTTCAGGAGGGTAATATGGAACGCCATGCTGGATCCCGAAGGCCTCGTATCACTAGCAGTCGAGATGACAGACATCTTATCCGCATGGCTGTAACGGATCGTGCAGCCACGTCTCAATCCCTCAGTCAACAGATGGGGACGTTTGCATGACAACAACCACCTGCACGAACAGTTCGACGACTTTTGCAGCAGCGTGGACTATCTTGACGCTGCATCACAGACAGGAGCGCCTGCAATGGTGTACTCAACGGCGAACCTGGGCGCACGAGTGGCAAAACATAATTTATTTCGGATGAATCCAGGTTCTGTTTACAGCATCATGATGGTCGCATCCGTGTTTGGCGATATCGCGGTGAACGCACATTGGAAGCGTGTATTCGTCATCGCCACACTGGCGTATCACCCGGCGTGATTACATGGGGTGCCATTGGTTACACGTCTCGGTCACCTCTTGTTCCCACTGACGACACTTTGAACAGTGGATGTTACATTTCAGACATGTTACTATCCGTGGCTCTACCCTTCGTTCGATCCCTGCGAAACCCTACATTTCAGCAGGATAATGCACGACCGCATGTTGCAGGACCTGTACAAACCTTTCTGGATACAGAAAATGTTCGAGTGCTGCCCTGGCCAGTACATTCTCCAGATCTCTCACCAACTGAAAACGTCTGGTCAATGGTGGCCGAGCAACTGGCTGTCACAATACGCCAGTCACTACTCCTGATGAACTGTGGTATCGTGTTGAAGCTCCGTGGGCAGCTGTACCTGTACACGCCATCCAAGCTCTGTTTGACTCAATGCCCAGGCGTTTCAAGGCCGTTATTACGGCCAGAGGTGTTTGTTCTGGGTACCGATTTCTCAGGATCTATGAACCCAAACTGCGTGAAAATGTAATCACATGTCAGTTCTAGTATAATATATATGTCCAATGAATACCCGTTTATCATCTGCATTTCATCTTGGTGTAGCAATTTTAATGGCCAGTAGTGTACTTGCGGGAGTACTTCACGTGAGCCTCGAAATTGAGCGGTGGTGGGATCGAACCTCTGGTTGGACCACGGATTTTTCAATCTTCGTTTCAACCTATCCTTCATCTCTCAGCGATGTGAGGGGTCGCTAGAAACAGCGTGTGGTTAGGATTACATGTTAAACTGTAGGTCATCTATACCCGATTGGGTAATTGCTCTAGGTTAGGGACACGCAAGTGCCGAAGTGGTGTCCAATAGAAAGACTTGCAACAGCCCACTATGCCAGACGACATTGTTATTACTATCTGTAAACATAATTACTTTTGCATAGAATCTTTATAGCTCGAATCCTACTAGTGCCTGTCCGGTTTCTTTAATAAGTCGCGTGTTGTCCTTATGTTGCCTAAATAATACAATACAAACACTGTTGTCACAGGCTTCGACCTTATGAGAACACCATGGCGATGGTAGTCGCTCACGTTGATGGATGGTCGAAATTAAAATGCGTATTATGTTCCAAAACTCCTGTTTGTTAACGAGATATGCAGTAGCTACCGTGGCCATCTAAAGTAGACCCAGAACTGTTGCATCGCACAAACTGCTTTATATGTACTTCACCGAGAAGACGGGTCCCTTCCAGCACTTTTGAAATCAGGGAACTGCGCGGCAGTATGTCGCTGTGTCAATGGCCATCTCCTTTTCTCGCCCGCAGAAGCCGCTTCGACAAGATTCCAGCGGTTTCTGCGTCGTATTGTTCATTACCTCTTTACCCCTTCAGCACTTTCATCATGATTTTATTACATTATAGGAATCTACGGACCAGAGAGGGAGCAAACGTCTGGGTTGGCGTCGGCATACTCCTCACTTTTCAATTTGGAAAATCGAAAGTCAAATACTATACAGTAGATCTCGGCCTAACCGCTACATGAAGTTTCATATTTGCCACCCACTCAACAAAGGCCAGAATTCAATTCAAATAAATAACATAAAAAGTGTCTCAAATCTTTACCTGTAGTCTAGTTGTTGCATCTCACACGTTTCCGATTGCACTGTCTTGGACCAGTCCAAAGTTCTATTCTGCTACTTGAAATAATTATAGGCCACTTAACTCAAAGCTAAAACGTTCACCGTAAAAGTGGAAAGATTTAATACTGTATTTGTCACGCAGTATTTTATGCAGCGGTGTATAAAAACTTACAAGAGGTCTGAAATACATTAATAGGCGAGTCACTTCGAGCCTAATACCACGAATGTCATTCGAAAGAGCCAATTTAGTAAACTTCTGCAAAATACTCGCATTGTCCTTTCCCCAGACACACGTATGGCCAAAAACTGTCCTCTGAGATACACGTTCATTACTTCTATTATGATAGCTTCGCGCAGACTAGCACAGATTTTTTACACAAATCGCTTGGCATAAACTCATCGACTGCTCCAGAACGATGTCAGTATCGGTCATGGGCATCGAAGTCTAAAGGGAACATTCAGTTTTCTCGCAGCGAGCTCTCAACTAAATGCTATGAAAGGGATCAAGCGTCATATAAAATCTAAAAGCTCTCCCAGTTTTTGCATAGTAGAGGAAAGTTTTCCTGCAATTAATTAAAATCCTCTGCTCTTAAAAATACAGCAGCTAAACATTTTCAAATGGAACCGTTACAGTGCTTCACCTACGAAACTGACCATTCAAAACTCTAAGTATCTTGAAGTACTAGAACTGAAAACATGAAATTTGGTATAACGTTACTACCTTTTGTGATGAATATAACGCTGAAATTTATAATGTATCTGATAAGCCAGAAGCATTGATAATCGGTAACAATTTTCAACTATTTCGTTACACTTTATTTAATAACATGG
Source organism: Schistocerca americana (assembly GCF_021461395.2). Lineage (NCBI taxonomy): Eukaryota > Metazoa > Arthropoda > Insecta > Orthoptera > Acrididae > Schistocerca > Schistocerca americana. Next base: position 377,491,282 of record NC_060121.1, read on the forward strand.
AAAATATCGAAAATAATTAAACAAGATTTTCTGGTGTACGCTTCCTTACTCAAATACACATACCACAGAAATTTTAGCTTTGTATCTTTTACACACTGACAGAAAAAATCTCAACACCAGCAAAAAATTAATGTCGAGGAATGAAATTTGTCTATGTAATGTATTTAAATGATTAAGATTTAAAAATCAGAGGTTAATGTAAGCGCAAAATAAACCACTGCAAATTTGAAATACTGGTACAATAATAACCGGCGTAACCACCAGAATGTTGAATGTAAGCACGCAGACGTGCAGGCATTCTGTTGTACACGTGCTGGAGGTCAGTTTGTGGAATCGAGTTCCATGCATGTTGCACTTGGTCGCTCAATACGCGGACCGTTAATATAGTTTGTGTATGACGATGGAGTTATCGTCCAATGATGTCTCATACGTGCTCGACTAGAGACAGATCTGGTGGTCTAACAGACCAAGGCAACATGTCGACACTCTGTAGAGCATCTTGGGTTTCAACAACGGTATGTGGTCGAGAGTTAGCCACTTGGAAAACACCCCCTGGAATGCTGTTCATGAATGACAGTATAGCAGGTCGAATCACCAGACTGAGGTAAAAATTTGCAGCCAGAGTGCGTGGGTTAGCCACGAGAGCCCTCCTGCCATCACACGGAATCGCACCCCAGTCCATAACTTCAGGTGTAGGTCCAGTGTGTCCAGCATGCAGACAGGTTGGTTGCGAGCCCTCAACTGGCCTCCTACTGACCATGACTGCTACTGGCACCGAGGTAGAACAAGCATTCATAAGAAATCACAAAACATCTCCACCCTACCCCCAAATGAGCTCTCGCTGACTTGACACTACTGAAGTTGCAATCGGCGGTGGTTTGGGGTCAGTGGAAAGCACGCTACAGGGCGTCTGGCTCTAACCGAAAATTACCTCGAGTAATTAAACAGAGAACCGACTCGCGGAGATAACATCTCGGACCTACTGATAACAAACAGACGAGAACTTCTAGACTCTGTAAGCGCAGAACAGGGAGTCAGTGATCATAAGGCCGCCGCAGCATCCCTGAATATGGAAGTAAATAGAAATAAAATAAGGGAGGAAGGTTCATCTGTTTAGCAAGAGTAATAGGAGGCACATTTCAGACTACCTAACAGACCAAAACGAAAATTTCTGTTCCGACACCGACAATGTTGAGTGTTTATGGAGAAAGTTCAAGGCATGGCAATCGTAAAATGCGTTTTACACAGCTATGTGCCGAGTAAAACTGTGAGGGACGGTAAAAACCCACCGTGGTTCAACAACAAAGTTAGGAAGCTACTGCGAAAGCAAAGAGAGCTACTGCAAGTTTAAAAGCAGCCAAAACCTCTCAGGCAAACAGAAGCTAAACGATGTCAAAGTTAGCGTAAGGAGTGCTATACGTGAAGCGTTCAGTGAATTTGAAAGTAAAATTCTATGTACCGACTTGAAAGAAAATCCTAGGAAGTTCTGGTCTTACGTTAAATCAGTAAGTGGCTCGAAACAGCATATCCAGACACTCCGGGATGATGATGGCATTGAAACAGAGGATGACACGCGTAAAGCTGAAATACTAAACACCTTTTTCCAAAGTTGTTTCATAGAGGAAGACCGCACTGCAGTTCCTTCTCTAAATCCTCGCACAAACGAAAAAATGGCTGACATCGAAATAAGTGTCCAAGAAATAGAAAAGCAACTTAAATCACTCAACAGAGGAAAGCCCACTGGACCTGACGGGATACCAATTCGATTCTACACAGAGTACGCGAAAGAACTTGTCCCCCTTCTAATAGCCGTGTACCGCAAGTCTCTAGAGGAACGGAAGGTTCCAAATGATTGGAAAAGAGCACAGGTAGTCCCAGTTTTCAAGAAGGGTCGTCGAGCAGATGCGCAAATCTATAGGCCTATACCTCTGACATCGATCTGTTGTGGAATTTTAGAACATGTTTTTGCACGTGTATCATGTCATTTCTGGAAACCCAGAATCTACTCTGTAGGAATCAACACGGATCCCGGAAACAGCGATCGTGTGAGACCCAACTCGTTTTATTTGTTCATGAGACCCAGAAAATATTAGATACAGGCTCCCAGGTAGATGCTATTTTTCTTGACTTCCGGAAGGCGTTCGATACAGTTCCGCACTGTTGCCTGATAAACAAAGTAAGAGGCTACGAAATATCAGAGCAGTTGTGTGGCTGGATTGAAGAGTTTTTAGCAAACAGAACACAGCATGTTGTTCTCAATGGAGAGACGTCTACAGTCGTTGAAGTACCCTCTGGCGTGCCACAGGGGAGTGTTATGGGACCACTGCTTTTCACAATATATATAAATGACCTAGTAGATAGTGTCGGAAGTTCCATGCGGCTTTTCGCGGATGATGCTGTAGTATACAGATAAGTTGCAGCATTAGAAAACTGCAGCGAAATGCAGGAAGATCTGCAGCAGATAGGCACTTGGTGCAGGAAGTGGCAACTGACCCTTAACATAGACAAATGTAATGTATTGCGAATACATAGAAAGAAGGATCCTTTATTGTATGATTATATGATAGCGGAACAAACACTGGTAGCAGTTACTTCTGTAAAATATCTGGGAGTAAGCGTAAGGAACAATTTGAAGTGGAATGATCATATAAAATTGTTGGTAAGGCGCGTGCCAGGTTGAGATTCATTGGGAGAGTCCTCAGAAAATGTAGTCCACCAACAAATGAGGTGGCTTGCGAAACACTCGTTCGGCCTATACTTGAGTATTGCTCATCAGTGCGGGATCCGTACCAGGTCGGGTTGAAGGAGGAGATAGAGAAGATCCAAGGAAGAGCGGCGCGTTTCGTCACAGGATTATTTGGTAAGCGTGATAGCGTTACGGAGATGTTTAGCATACTCAAGCGGCAGACTCTGCAAGAGAGGCGCTCTGCATCGCGGTGTAGCTTGCTCGCCAGGTTTCGAGAGGGTGCGTCTCTGGATGAGGTATCGAATATATTGCTTCCCCCTAATTATAACTCCCGAGGAGATTACGAATGTAAAATTAGAGAGATTCGAGCGCGCACGGATGCTTTCCGGCAGTCGTTCTTCACTCGAACCATACGCGACTGGAACAGGAATGGAAGGTAATGACAGTGGCACGTAAAGAACCCTACGCCACACACCGTTGGGTGGCTTGCGGAGAATAAATGTAGCTGTAGATGTAGAAGTAGAGTTGTCCTTGAAGAAACCAATTTGTAACAGTTCGTAGTGTCACTGTGGTGGTAACTGCAGCTCAAATTGCTGCTGCAGATGCACTACGATGCACCACAGCAATACGCCGAACACGACGGTCTTCCCTCTTGCCCTCTGGAGCCCCGTCGCCTTGCAACCGTACATTCTAGTGACCACCGCTGACAGCAGTCATGCACAATGGCTACATTTCTGCCAAGTCTTCTTCCAGGACCGCAGAAGGAACGTCGAGCTTGTCGTAGTCCTTTACTGTATCACGTTCAAACTGAGTGAGGCGTTGTCAATGGCACATTTGCTGCCTTAAGGCATTCTTGATTAATGTCAACATACCACGTTCAGTCTCTAAAGAAAGTAACACTTACAGGGCGTATTTAAACTAAGCCTGATTTGCGACCTTATAGTGGGGCGAGAGTGCCACTTTATGCGACTGTCGCGAAATTTTAGCAGATGTGTTCTTTCAGATGTGGAAATACGCCTACCAACTTCTTCCTGGTGCTGCGACTTTTTTCCTCCTGCGAAACTCAGCGTTATGAAAAATTCGATTTTCGCGTACCCGGCTTAAATTCTGGATGCCTTACATTTACATACAGCTAAAGGAGCTAAATAATTTTTTATATAATTATGTTGTGTTGTTTGTTGTGGTCTTCAGTCCAGAGACGGGTTTGATGCAGCTCTCCATGCTACTCTATCTTGTGCAAGCTTCTTCATCTCCCAGTACTTACTGCAACCTACATCCTTCTGAATCTGTTCAGTGTGTTCATCTCTTGGTCTCCCTCTACGATTTTTACCCTCCACGCTGCCCTCCAATGCTAAATTTGTGATCCCTTGATGCTTCCTCAGAACATGTCCTACCAACCGGTCCCTTCTTCTTGTCACGTTGTCACAAACTCCTCTTCTCCCCAATCCTATTCAATACTTCCTCATTAGTTATGTGATCTAACCATCTAATCTTCAGCATTCTTCTGTAGCACCACATTTCTAAAGCTTCTATTCTCTTCTTGTCCAAACTATTTATCGTCCATGTTTCACTTCCATACATGGCTACATTCCATACAAATAATTTCAGAAACGACTTCCTGACACATAAATCTATACTCGATGTTAACAGATTTCTCTTCTTCAGAAACGCTTTCCTTGATATTCCCAGTTTACATTTTATATCCTCTCTTCTTCGACCATTATGAGTTATTTTGCTCCCCAAATAGCAAAACTCATTTACTACTTTAAGCGTCTCATTTCCTAATCTAATTCTCTCAGCATCACTCGATTTAATTCGACTACATTGCATTATTCTCGTTTTTATTTTTTTGATGTTCATCTTATATCCTCCTTTCAAGACACTGTCCATTCCGTTCAACTGCCCTTCCAGGACCTTTGCTGTCTCTGAAAGAATTACAATGTCATCGGCGGACCTCTAAGTTTTTATTTCTTCTCCATTGATTTTAATTCCTACTCCCAATTTTTCTTTTGTTTCCTTTACTGTTTGCTCAGATTGAATAACATCGGGGAGAGCCTACAACCCTCTCTCAATCCCTTCCCAACCACTGCTTCCCTTTCATGCCCCTCGACTCTTATAACTGCCATCTGGTTTCTGTACAAATTGTAAATAGCCCTTGGCTCCCTGTATTTTACCCCTGCCACCATCAGAATTTGAAAAAGAATATTCCAGTCAACATTGTCAAAAGCTATTTCTAAGTTTACAAATGCTATAAACGTAGGTTTGCCTTTCCTTAATCTTTCTTCTAAGGTAAGTCGTAAGGTCAGTATTGCCTCACGTGCTCCAACATTTGTACGGAATCCAAACTCATCATCCCAGAGGCGGGCTTCTACCAGGTTTTCCATTCGCCTATAAAGAATTCGCGTTAGTATTTTGCAGCCATGGCTTATTAAAATGATAGTTCGGTAATTTTCACATCTGTCAACACCTGCTGTCCTTGGGATTGGAATTATTATATTCTTCTTGAAGTCTGAGGGTATTTCGCCTGTCTCATACATTTTGCTCACCAGATGGTAGAGTTTTGTCAGGACTGGCTCTCCCAAGGCCGTCAGTAGCTCTAATGGAATGTTGTCTACTCCCGGGGCTTTGTTTCGTCTTAGGTCTTTCAGTGACCTATCAAACTCTTCACGCAGTATCATATCTCCCATTTCATCTTCATCTACATCCTCTTCCATTTCCATAATATTGTCCTCAAGAACATCGTCCCTGTATAGACCCTCTATATACTCCTTCCACCTTTCTGCTTTCCCTTCTTTGCTTAGAACTGGGTTTCCATCTGAGCTCTTGATGTTCATGCAAGTGGTTCTCTTTTCTCCAAAGCTCTCTAATTTTGCTGTAGGCAGTATCTATCTTACCCCTAGTGATATACGTATCTACATCCTTACATTTGTCCTCTAGCCATCCCTGCTTAGCAATATTGCACTTACTGTCGATCTCATTTTTGAGACGATTGTATTCCTTTTTTCCTGCTTCATTTACTGCCTTTTTATATTTTCTCCTTTCATCAATTATGTTAAGGAAATTTAATTTTAATGAGGTGTAACCACGCCGTCGGTAACTGAGTTACACAGGGGAAGGAGGGCTAGTTGAATCGAGAACCTCCTCTCTGTCGTCACGTAAGGTGTCTACTATGTTGTAACTTCACTTCGTCGCCAACATAGGATGTTAACAGCAATCACCATTGACGTTGGGGTAAACAGCAGCGTCAAACCAAATATCCAGAACACGTATCTATAAGCACAAATACATATATAATTACAATTGTATCCAAAAAACACATACTTCTTCAATAACACACACGTACCAAAATTCAAGAGATTGTTTTACAATATTAGTAATATGTGACAGCCCTGCTGTGACGGTAAGTCAAGTTGGTGCTCATTAACGTCCTTTACCTGCCAGAGACACTTTCCAAGAGCGGCGGAGTATCTTGACACAGGTCAGCTGCTATGACTGAAACTAATTCTCGCCATTAGCCTCGCTGGAACCTAGGAGCACACTCTGAATGACGTTCCACAAAAACTTTGCCGGTTAAAGTGCCGTGTGTGACATATATCCTAGTGCGCAGTGATACTATTTGTTCCACATGACGCGTGACGTGAAGCACAGTTCCGCGCTTCTGACGACCTGTGCGTTTGGTCTTTAGAGGTTTCTAGCGCACTCGCATCTACTGCCGCTTAGGCTGTCCCGTTCAACGCTAATCGCTGTAAGGAATTGTAACTACCAGATTTTGCGACTCTCGGTCACAACAGCTAGACTATGTGATCAAAAGTATTCGGACACCTGGCTGAAAATGACTTACAAGTTCGTGGTGCCCTCCATTGGTAATGCTGGAATTCAGTATCGTGTTGGCCCACCCTTAGCCTCGATGACAGCTTCCATTCTGTCAGACATACGTTCAATCAGATGCTGGAAGGTTTCTTGGGGAATGGCAGGCGATTCTTCAAGGAGTGCTGCATTGAGGAAAGTAATCGATGTCGGTCGGTGAGGTCTGGCACCAAGTCGGCTTTCCAAAACATTTCAGAGGTCAGGACTCTGTGCAGGCCAGTCCATTACAGGGATGTTATTGTCATGTAACCACTCCACCACAGGCCGTGCATTATGAACAGGTGATCGATAGTGTTGAAAGATGCAATCGCCATCCCTGAATTGCTTTCGATAGCGAGAAGCAAGAAGGTACTTAAATCATCAGCGTGCAATCGGCTTCCATGAAAAACATGACCGCACCATAACACCACCACCTCCGAATTTTACTGTTGGCATTACACACACTGGCAGATGTTCACCGGGCATTCGACATACCCACACCCTGATATAGGATCGCCACACTGTGTACCGTGATTCGTCACTCCACACAAGGCTTTTGCATTTTTCAATCGTCCAATGTTTAAGCTTCTTACATCAAGGGAGGCGTCGTTTGAGTGGTGTCTGGCTTATGAGCATTCACTCGACCAAGAAATCCAGGTTTTCTCACCTCCCGCCTAACGGTCACAGTACTGGCAGTGGATGCTGATGTAGGTTGGATAGATATTTGCCTATTACACGTTACGACCCTCTTCAACTGCCGGCGGTCTCTGTCAGTCAACAGACGAGGTCGCCCTGTACGCTTTTGTCCTGTACGTGTCCCTTCACGTTTCCAGTTCACCGTCACACCGGAAACAGTGGACCTAGGGATGTTTAGGAATGTGGAAATCTCGCCTACAGACGTATAACACAAGTGACACCCAGTCACCTGACCACGTTCGAAATCCTTGAGTTCCGCGGAGTGCCCCATCCTGCTTTCTCAAATGGTTGGTTGGTTGTTTTGGGGGAGGAGATCAGACAGCGAGGTCATCGGTCTCATCGGATTAAGGAAGGACAGGCAAGGAAGTCGGCCGTGCCCTTTCAAAAGAACCATCCCGGCATTTGCCTGGAACGATTTTAGGGAAATCATGGAAAACATAAATCACGATGGCCGGACGCGGGATTGAACCGTCGTCCTCCCGAATGCGAGTCCAGTGTGCTAGTCACTGCGCCACCTCGCTCGGTTCTCTCAAATGCCTCTGACCACTATGGGACTTAAATTCTGAGGTCATCAGTCCCCTAGAACTTAGAACTACTTAAACCTAACTAACCTAAGGACATCACACACATCCATGCCCGAGGCAGGATTCGAACCTGCGACCAGAGCGGTCGCGCGGTTCCAGACTGAAGCGCCTAGAACCGCTCGGCCACAGCGGCCGGCCCTGCTCTCTCACGATGTCTAATGACTACAGAGGTCGCTAATAAGTAGTACCTGGCGGTAGGTGGCAGCACAATGCATCTAATATGAAAAACGTATGTTTTTCGAGTTGTCCGGATACTTTTGATCACATAGTGTAGCATCCTACAACTACACTTTCTTCCTCACAAAAGGACAGTGACTGTAAGCTGGCTTCGGTTACATATTCTAAATCTACATTATAATGACGCTATGAAATGTTTCATATAATATCCCCAGTCTTCGTAAAACTAATTAAAAATATAAGGCGTGCGATCGAAGACCTGTTGTAAGAATTACAGTAGGTCAGAACACAAGAGAACTTACGTTACCATGTAAATATTACAGGGAATATTAATGACCTATTTTCAATATTTTTGAGTCACAAGTACGTGATACGTAGTGGGGTTTATCACATTGATTACCTAATGATTACTTATGTATGAGGATACACAAAAAAATTTTGTTTCTTTTAACGACTAAATATCGATTTCTTCAATTAGAACATCTATATAAAAGAGAAATTACTTGCTCTGATTTTAAACACTTAAGCGCACGTAAGAGTCCAATCTTGCAAAACATCTATGAACAAAAATTACAAGAGGTAGAGAACTTGAAGGTGGCAGTTTTGTACACTGTTTTCGCTGACAATATAACAGAAGAAACTGCAGTGTGCCTGTAATTGAATTATGGCTACTTTAGAGGGTTCCCATGACAAACAAGAACAATGAAAATATCTAGAAACATTTGTAAGGTCCTATGGAAGAGAAATGACGAATAAATCATTGAAAGAAATACATTTTAATTTCCACAAGAGAGGCTAACATTTCCTGTATATGTATCACGTTTACGTTCCACGTAGAAACGTTGCTCAGTGTGAGAACCATCTGCTGCCACGACAGCCTGGAACCGCACAAGAGATTGCTCTACTCCTGCTTGAAGCAGTGGTGTACCACGGAGTACTCAGCTGTCGTGACACAATTCGTGCACTGCTTGAACGTCGGATGCTGCGTCCAGCATTCTCAATCATGGCAACCACAAATTCTTCACCAGTCTGTGGCGCAATTGACCGTCAGCCTCTGCTAGGAACAGTTCCAAAATCGCCAGTTAATCAGAGCTTCAGAATCATGCTGTTCAACTACGGTGCGAATAGAGGACCTCTCCTTATTCCATTAATGCGTCGATACTTGCGAAGAGCAGCAACATTGTTGGTGTTGTTTTGATAAAATAGTTTTTCTCGCCTTGTCGAGACCCACGCTGACTGTCTGCAAATGTAATACACCTTGATGCTTGTGTTTCAAGCCTAGGTCACCGTACCAGACTGGCGCCTAAAGGCAAGTCTAGGCACTAACACTACTAACATCGCATTACTATTAAGTTGGATATCACTGTGTTATATACACGCCATTAAAATTGCTACACCACGAAGATGACGTGCTACAGACGCGAAATTTAACCGACAGGAAGTAGATGCTGTGATATGCAAATGATTAGCTTTTGAGGGCATTCACACAACGCTGACGCCGGTGGCGACACCTACAACGTGCTGACATGAGGAAAGTTTCCAACCGATTTCTCATATACAAACAGCAGTTGACCGGCGTTGCCTGGTGAAACGTTGTTGCCGGCCGCGGTGGTCTAGCGGTTCTAGGCGCGCAGTCCGGAACCGCGCGACTGCTACGGTCGCAGGTTCGAATCCTGCCTCGGGCATGGATGTGTGTGATGTCCTTACGTTAGTTAGGTTTAAGTAGTTCTAAGTTCTAGGGGACTGATGACCACAGATGTCAAGTCCCATAGTGCCCAGAGCCATTTTTTTGAAACGTTGTTGTGATGCCTCGTGTAAGGAGGAAAAATGCGTACTGTCACGTTTCCGACTTTGATAAAGGTCGGATTGTAGCCTATCGCGATTGCAGTTTACCGTATCGCGACATTGCTGCTCGCGTTGGTCGAGATACAATGATTTAGCAGAATATGGAATAGGTAGATCCAGGAGGGTAATACGGAACGCCGTGCTCGATCCCAACGGCCTCATATCACTAGCAGTCGAGATGACAGGCATCTTATCCACATGGCTGTAACGGATCGTGCAGCCACGTCTCGATCCCTGAGTCAACATATGGGGACGTTTGCAAGACAACAACCATCTGCACGAACAGTTCGACGACGTTTGCAGCAGCATGGACTATCAGCTCGGAGACCATGGCTGCGGTTACCCTTGACGCTGCATCACAGACAAGTGCGCCTGGGTGAACGAATGGCAAAACGTCATTTTTTCGGATGAATGCAGGTTGTGTTTACAGCACCATGATGGTCGCATCCGTGTTTGGCGACATCGCGGTGAACGCACATTGGAAGCGTATCTTCGTCATCACCATACTGGCGTATCACCCGGCGTGATGGGGGGGGGGGGGGGGGGGGGGAGGATACCATTGGTTACACGCCTCGGTCACCTCTTGTTCGCACTGATGGCACTTTGGACGTTATATTTCAGATGTGCTACGACATGTGTCTCTACCCTTCATTCGATCCCTGCGAAACCGTACATTTCAGCAGGATAATGCACGACCGCATATTGCAGGACATTAGCGGGCCTTTCTGGATACAGAAAATGTTCGACTGCTGCCCTGGGCAGCACATTCTCCAGATCTCTCACCAATTGAAAATACGCCAATCACTACTCTTGATGAACTGTGGTATCGTGCTGAAGCTGCATGGGCAGCTGTACATGTACACGCTAACCAAGCTCTGTTTAACTCAATGCCCAGGCGTATCAAGGCCGCCATTAAGACCAGAGGTGGTTGTTCTGGGTACTGATTTCCCAGGATCTATGCACCCAAATTGCGTGAAAATGTAATCACATGTCAGTTCTAGTATAATCTATTTGTCCAATTAATACCCGTTTATCATCTGCATTTCTTCTTGGTGTGGCAATTTTAATGGCCAGTAGTGTAGTTTTCCGTCTACACTCGCTCAGTTATCGAAAGTTTAATTATAGACACCTTGTATCCGGTCATTTACTGTAGGGCAGAGGGTGTGTTACTGTGTACAGTTCAGTGACCGGGTTGTTCTAATCAGAATCGACAGCAGACCAACACCGACAACGATAGTTCAGGTATACATGCCGACGTCGCAAGCTGAAGATGAACAGATAGAGGAAGTGTATGAGGATATTGAAAGGGTAATGCAGTATGTAAAGGGGGACGAAAATCTAATAGTCATGGGCGACTGGAATGCAGTTGTAGGGGAAGGAGTAGAAGAAAAGGTTACAGGAGAATATGGGCTTGGGACAAGGAATGAAAGAGGAGAAAGACTGATTGAGTTCTGTAACAAGTTTCAGCTAGTAATAGCGAATACCCTGTTCAAGAATCACAAGAGGAAGAGGTATACTTGGAAAAGGCCGGGAGATACGGGAAGATTTCAATTAGATTACATCATGGTCAGACAGAGATTCCGAAATCAGATACTGGATTGTAAGGCGTACCCAGGAGCAGATATAGACTCAGATCACAATATAGTAGTGATGAAGAGTAGGCTCATGTTCAAGACATCAGTCAGGAAGAATCAATACGCAAAGAAGTGGGATACGGAAGTACTAAGGAATGACGAAATACGTTTGAAGTTCTCTACCGCTATAGATACAGCAATAAGGAATAGCGCAGTAGGCAGTACAGTTGAAGAGGAATGGACATCTCTATAAAGGGCCATCACAGTAGTTGGGAAGGAAAACATAGGTACAAAGAAGGTAGCTGCGAAGAAACCATGGGTAACAGAAGAAATACTTCAGTTGATTGATGAAAGGAGGAAGTACAAACATGTTCCGGTAAAATCAGGAATACAAAAGTACAAGTCGCTGAGGAATGAAATATATAGGAAGTGCAAGGAAGCTAAGAAGAAATGGCTGCAGGAAAAATGTGAAGACATCGAAAAAGATATGATTGTCGGAAGGACAGACTCAGCATACAGGAAAGTCAAAACAACCTTTGGTGACATTAAAAGCAACGGAGGTAACATTAAGAGTGCAACGGGAATTCCACCGTTAAATGCAGAGGAGAGAGCAGATAGGTGGAAAGAATACATTGAAAGCCTCTATGAGGGTGAAGATTTGTCTGATGTGATAGAAGAAGAAACAGGAGTCGATTTAGAAGAGATAGGGGATCCAGTATTAGAATCGGAATTTAAAAGAGCTTTGAAGGGCTTACGGTCAAATAAGGCAGAAGGGATAGATAACATTCCATTAGAATTTCTAAAATCATTGGGGGAAGTGGCAACAGAACGACTATTCACGTTGGTGTGTAGAATATATGAGTCGGACGACATACCATCTGACTTTCGGAAAAGCATCATCCACAGAATTCCGAAGACGGCAAGAGCTGACAAGTGCGTGAATTATCGAACAATCAGCTTAACAGCTCATGCATCGAAGCTGCTTACGAGAATAATATACAGAAGAATGGAAAAGAAAATTGAGAGTGCGCTAGGTGACGATCAGTTTGGCTTTAGGAAAAGTAAAGGGACGAGAGAGGCAATTCTGACGTTACGGCTAATAATGGAAGCAAGGCTAAAGAAAAATCAGGACACTTTCACAGCATTTGTCGACCTGGAAAAAGCGTTCGACAATACAGGGCTATTACAAATGATTGAAGCGATTTCATAAATTCACTGTAGCTCCATTCATTGACATATGGTCACGACACACTACAGATGCGTAGAAAAACTCATAAAGTTTTGTTCGGCTGAAGCCGCACTTCAGGTTTCTGCCGCCAGAGCGCTCGAGAGCGCAGTGAGACAAAATGGCGACAGGAGCCGAGAAAGCGTATGTCGTGCTTGAAATGCACTCACATCAGTCAGTTATAACAGTGCAACGACACTTCAGGACGAAGTTCAACAAAGATCCACCAACTGCTAACTCCATTCGGCGATTGTATGCGCAGTTTAAAGCTTCTGGATGCCTCTGTAAGGGGAAATCAACGGGTCGGCCTGCAGTGAGCGAAGAAACGGTTGAACGCGTGCGGGCAAGTTTCACGCGTAGCCCGCGGAAGTCGACGAATAAAGCAAGTAGGGAGCTAAACGTACCACAGCCGATGGTTTGGAAAATCTTACGGAAAAGGCTGAAGCAGAAGCCTTACCGTTTACAATTGCTACAAGCCCTGACACCCGATGACAAAGTCAAACGCTTTGAATTTTCGGTGTGGTTGCAACAGCTCATGGAAGAGGATGCGTTCAGTGCGAAACTTGTTTTCAGTGATGAAGTAACATTTTTTCTTAATGGTGAAGTGAACAGACACAATGTGCGAATCTGGGCGGTAGAGAATCCTCACGCATTCGTGCAGCAAATTCGCAATTCACCAAAAGTTAATGTGTTTTGTGCAATCTCACGGTTTAAAGTTTACGGCCCCTTTTTCTTCTGCGAAAAAAACGTTACAGGACACGTGTATCTGGACATGCTGGAAAACTGGCTCATGCCACAACGGGAGACCGACAACGCCGACTTCATCTTTCAACAGGATGGTGCTCCACCGCACTTCCATCATGATGTTCGGCATTTCTTAAACAGGAGATTGGAAAACCGATGGATCGGTCGTGGTGGAGATCATGATCAGCAATTCATGTCATGGCCTCCACGCTCTCCCGACTTAACCCCATGCGATTTATTTCTGTGGGGTTATGTGAAAGATTCAGTGTTTAAACCTCCTCTACCAAGAAACGTGCCAGAACTGCGAGCTCGCATCAACGATGCTTTCGAACTCATTGATGGGGACATGCTGCGCCGAGTGTGGGAGGAACTTGATTATCGACTTGATGTCTGCCGAATCACTAAAGGGGCACATATCGAACATTTGTGAATGCCTAAAAAAACTTTTTGAGTTTTTGTATGTGTGTGCAAAACATTGTGAAAATATCTCAAATAATAAAGTTATTGTAGAGCTGTGAAATCGCTTCAATCATTTGTAATAACCCTGTATAAAATGGTGCAAGCTGTTCGAGTTTCTGAAAAAAGTAGGGGTAAGCTATAGGGAGTGAAAGTGAAGAAGAATTAAATAATCTGCTGAACGGAATGAACAGTCTAATGAGTACACAGTATGGTTTGAGAGTAAATCGGAGAAAGACGAAGGTAATGAGAAGTAGTAGAAATGAGAACAGCGAGAAACTTAACATCACGATTGATGGTCACAAAGTCAATGAAGTTAAGGAATTCTGCTACCTAGGCAGTAAAATAACCAATGACAGTCGGAGGAAGGAGGACATCAAAAGCAGACTCGCTATGGCAAAAAAGGCATTTCTGGCCAAGAGAAGTCTACTAATATCAAATACCGGCCTTAATTTGAGGAAGAAATTTCTGAGGATGTACGTCTGGAGTACAGCATTGTATGGTAGTGAAACATGGACTGTGGGAAAACCGGAACAGAAGAGAATCGAAGCATTTGAAATGTGGTGCTATAGACGAATGTTGAAAATTAGATGGACTGATAAGGTAAGGAATGAGGAGGTTCTACGCAGAATCGTAGAAGAAAGGAATATGTGGAAAACACTGATAAGGAGAAGGGACAGGATGATAGGACATCTGCTAAGACACGAGGGAATGACTTCCATGGTACTAGAGGGAGCTGTAGAGGGCAAAAACTGTAGAGGAAGACAGAGATTGGAATACGTCAAGCAAATAATTGAGGACGTAGGTTGCAAGTGCTACTCTGAGATGAAGAGGTTAGCACAGGAAAGGAATTCGTGGCGGGCCGCATCTAACCAGTCAGTAGACTGATGACCAAAAAACCGTTTTACCATACTTCGTGGTTTCAAATATTTTAGTGATAGCTGAATTGGGATACCTCCTTACAGTGATCTACTTTTCTCTTGCTACTAATTGTCTGTGTTCTTCTGAAACGTCTCGCACAACATCAACCCATACAGGAAATAAAAAACCCCGCGAAGTAGAATGGCTTCACGCACAGTTGGTCGGTATGAGACATTTAGCGAGCCTCTGGCCAATCCAACGCCACCGGCATCAACTCTCTGCCTGCCAAAATGCACACTGTGATGACGGAAATTCACCACCGCCGAAAACTTGAACCTGAAGGGAATTTGTTAAATTTCCTTTGATTCTGTTTCATTTACTTCCATCATGTTTCGCTTCTTCTGCCAGTGGGCTGCTAGTACGCCCTTATATACACTAGCTGCCGGCTGTGACGTCACTGGTGCTCGCGGCATCACCATATATGGGCATATGTTGACTCTGCGTTCGACGCGCCCACTTCAACCGCTAACACACAATGTGCTAAGCTGCAGTTCACCGTTTGTATTTAGGGTGTTATCGGTGATTTTTATTTAAATGGCTTCGTTAATTATACTGTCCCAGAACCTGTTACTGCGAACCACGAAAGAGGATTCTACAAATTTTATCCGGTGTTATGCTAACGATGTTGTCCTGCTGACAAACAGTGAAGATAGCCTGCAGAAATTTTTACATATATTTAATTTGGCTGTCAAAACCCTAAATATTGTCGCATCAACATCTGTGGAATCAATTAGATGCAATCTGGAAGTGGATGGAAATGTTAATCAGCAGATAATACTGGGTGACAATTATTGAACTGTGTGAAAAAAGAAACGTAAATTAGTTGCAAGCTACGCCGCGCACACAATTTATTCAACGTATAAACGTCAATACAGATATTCGCATTTAGGTTATGACACGTTCGATATGCCTGCCATCATTGGTGATTATGTGGTGCAGACAAATAGCGGAATTCTGCATGACCCGCTGAAGTGACGGAACATCGACGCTGCCGGTGACATCCTGAATGGCTGTTTTCAGCTCAGCGATGTTTTGGAGTTATTGCTGTACACCTTGTATTTAATATAGCTCCATAAAGAGGATTCGCATGTGTTCAGATCCGGAGAATATGGCATCCAATCGACGCCCATGCCAGTGATCTCTGGGTACCCCAGAGCCAGCATGCGGTCCCCAAAGTGCTGCTCCAGGACATCAAACACTCTCCCGCTTCGACGTGGTCGAGTTCCGTGTTGCATGAACCACATCTTGTCAAAATCAAAGTCAGTTTGCATAATGGGGATGAAAATGTCTTCCAAAACCTTCACGTACCGTTCGGTAGTCGCGGTCCCATCAAGAAATATCGCGCCGGTTATTCTGTGACTGGACACTGCACACCACAGAGTCATCCGTTGATAGTGAAGAGACTTCTCGATCGCGAAATGCGGATTCTCAGTCGCCCAAATGCACCAATTTTGCTTATTGACGAACCTGTCCAAATGAAAGTGGGCTTCGTCGCTAAACCAAACCATATTGTGCACACTAATTCCCATCAAGCCCCGCAGCCAACCGTGCAGTTTGAACGTCCTAACACAAACCGTTCAGGGGTTACGACGAATTTATTTCATATAGTTCAATAATTGTTATCCTGTACTTTGGTATTGAACTATCCAACAGTGAAAATGTCGAAAAGGAAGTTAGAGAACAAAAAACAAAAGAAGACGAAGTGGCGGGCTGTTTAAATAATACTATTTAGAAAAACAAACGTACAGGACATGATGCAAAGGCAAGAATGTAGGAAACAGTATTGCGACCAGTTATGATCGCTACAGCTAACATAAGCTTTGAACAATCAAAAACTAGATGACTTTTCGGAACCATGGGAATGAAAATTCTGCGAAGGATTACAGGGAAGAGACTAAGACACAGAGAAATGTAAGCATTAGAAAAGAAATGGAACGAACCCATAGACAGGATGGATGAACGGAAGACTGAAAATCGTAAGAAATAAATCAGCATCTGGTAAAAGAGATGTCGGCGATCCAAGGAAAAGATAGAGTGATAACCTCAGGGTAGACTGGGAAACACTGAAGGAAACAGGCTTTACCCTAGGATGAAAAGAAGAAGAAGAGGAAGATTCCCAGCTAAAACGGATTTCTCGGGCTAGCGTAGGCGAGAAAACCTCTCGCGCTCCTTCCTGCGTCGTTCCACAGCGACAGAGTTTGTTCGACGTAAGACTGTCTACACTCGCATGGAATCTTGTAGACCCCAGGTGCTCTGAGACCTGCTGCATCTGTAACTGGACTCAGTAACTGACATTTCTTGGCGGAGGCCTGAAGATTTATTTGACTGTGTTTCTTTTCAGCAGCCGGCTTGTCTTACCCGATACGGACACACAGAAATGCAAGAAAGCAAGTTTCTTATACTGCTCCTCGTCGGTGGTATTATTGTGATTCTTGCTTTGAAATCACTTCATTTATTTGATCAGCGTTACAGCCTGTGTTCCTGAAGAGCTTGCAAAGGAGTCTCAGCTCTCGGGGCAGCTTATCAGCGTCTGATATCATTTTTTCACGTTGCGCCAAGGTTTGTAGCACAGTGCGCTTCTGCGTCGGATGATGATAGTTGATCGCATGCAAGTACAGATCGATGTGGGTAGGTTTTGTAGAGAAGCTGTGACCAAGGCATCCATTTCGCTTACGACAGACGAGGAGGTTGAGAAAGGACAATGCTTTGTCATTTGTACTGGATTTTGAACTGGAAGCTACTACTAATGCCGTTGAGGTGTTCCAAGAAATCGTTAACTTCCTCACGTCCGCAGGCCAAATGACGAATCTGTCGTTAACGTCTAGAAAGAAACAATTAGGCTTTAATGGCCTCCAGTATAAGTTAATATCCTCGGAATTTTTCATGAAGACGTTTGCAGCAGTTGGAGCTAATGGGCTACCCACTGCAACGACGTACGTCTGACTGCAGTGTGGCCGTTGTACATAAAACAAGAAGACATAAGAGTGTTCCTAAATAGCTCGACCACGTCACTTACAGAGAACTGGGATACTACATCCAAAGACTTTTTGCTAGGAACATTCGTAAACAACGCCTCTACACCAAAACTGACGATAAAGTCACGCTCACTAAGTCGAAGACGATTAATTCGGCTAATACAATCTGCTTAGCTTTTAATATGATGTCGCACCAGCTTGCGTATTGGTGAACCAATGGCGGATAGGATGAGGCGAAATTGTATCCCATCCTTGTGGCTCTTCGGTTAAGCATATATAGTTTTACGCTGGACAAACAATACGCACTGTGCAACAGCGCAGGAGCATAAGAAGTTTTATCGCCTACGCCACACATTTCTTACTTCTATGTTTTCGTTTTCTTTAAAGGCAAAGAGAAAAAGTGAGGCGGTAGCCCAACGTAGAGCCTGTGCCTACCGTAATTATTTTTGATTTTCAAATATTAAAAATATAAAATGTTTTTCCTGTCCCTCAGTAGGAGGAAGGGCTTGCTCTCTGCTCGTGAACGGAGGTAGCCATTTTGGGCGCTGTGAATAAGTGAAGAGTATGTATTTTCTATGTGCATCGAACAGAAGAATATAGTAATATTTAGTTAAGTGAAAGATTGTATGAGTTATTATTTTGAGCAGTAATGTAATAGGAAGAACTGAAGCCCACCTTTACGAAGGTCCGATTAACATGGACATGGTCAAGATTTTGTAGGTGGATACGCTGATCGGACATAATATTATTAATTGGTAAGTATAAATATACTACAAAAGAAAGACTATTTCGCTTATGATGTAACTAATATGAAAGGATTCTTTACCCTGTTACAGGCATAGCCCAGCTTATTGTGCATGACAGAGTGCCGAAAAAATAATCTCTTTAATTCAATATATCTAAACAGCCACACACTTTATTTGTTTATTATTATATATATTTTATTATATTATAGCATGCCTTAGAAAACGGCCACCGAATAAAAATTTGACGAAACTTCTGTCGTTGTTCACACTAACGGTTTCTGAGACTGTATAATTAAAGAAGCCATTGAAATATAAATCGCCGACAATACCCTAAATAAACACTGAAAATGCAGATAAAATTCCTTCTGCGCCACCTAAAAATTTTTGCTGTTTAATATCCGTTGATAACTTGTAATAAACTGCTATTTCTGGATCTGCGAGTTTTATTGGGAAAAGTATATTTAATACGTAATGGACGTAATAGCGCGTTTATTTGTGAACGTATATAATTGATTGTAATTGGGTTATAAATATCGTAAATTGCTGGGTAATCGCCAAGAGAACTTTATTGAACTGTACCGACAGCAACGACGAAATGGCAGTAGCTGTGCCATTGTTTATCTATGCGTATGGTGAGTGTGTGTCACGCTGCGAGCGGAGACGAGGCAGTGCAGCTTGGATCTTGAAAGAGTGCAGACGTGTTTGTTGGGCGCTCCCTCAGACGCGGTGTGCAGTTATGATCGCGCCAATGTAGGCGCACCTACTTTTATTAACCAGCGGGTATTGAGAGCACGGTCGGAGTGGTCAGGCAGAGAAAGCTGCAGTTTTAAATATTGCCTGGCCCATAACCATCGGTGGCCCTGGAGGCGACCCGTGGTTTTCAGCCAGCAGCAGCAGCAGCAGCAGCTCAGCATTGTCATCGGCTACTTTCCTCGTCGTCCGCACAGCTATAACTTCGTAAGACTGTTAACTGGCCGAGTATAACTAATAATGTACGAGCATTACCCACTGGCATTTCTTTCACAAAATTTGACGACTAACTGTCTTGACTAATAACCTGGAATAGTTATAACTTATAGGCCTCTTGTGTTGTCATTGTGCTCAGACATCATTGCCAAGCAGGGTGCCTTTCCTTTCAATGCAATCACCAAGAGTCGTAAAAATATGAAACTGTATACTTCCAGGCTTGTTTGTTTGCTAATGACCAGTTTCAATCTAAAATTTGCTGCCTCTGTAACTGTTTATTCTGATAGTGCATATCAGAGGCTTAACTAATTTGCAACTTCGAGTTTTAACTTAAAGTAACGCAAAATCTCGCTGGCGAATCTAATGACTATACAGCAATTGTTTAATGAGTGACTGTTGCTCCCTTGGTACTTACTTTATTGTTCTACTGTTAAAGTACGTCAGTTGCTCATTTTCTTAAAAAAATTCAGTTCAATCTTTCAATAATTATAAGTAAATTGCTTACCTTTTTCCAAATTTTGTATTACGTTACGCTGAGGCTGTGTATTGAACCAGAGACCTAGAAACGACGAAGAGGCTTCGTCCCGCTGTAGCCCTCTGTGGTTCACAACCCCACAACGGGCCACAGCAGTCCACTCACCTCACCGCTACCACACACCAAACTCAGGGTTATTGTGCGGTTCGGCCCCCAGTGGAACAACTCCCCCCCCCCCCCCCCCCCCTCCCCGGGAACGTCACATACCAGACGAGTGTCATTCAAATGTTTGAGTGGTAGAGTAATTATGGTGTACACGTAAGTGGAGATGGTGTTTGTGCAGCAATCGCCGACATAAATGTAAGCTGTTTAGGTTTTTATGTTGGTAAGTGTAGTGTCGGGCAGTTGGATGCGAACAGCGCGTAGCGCTGGACAGTTGGAGGTGAACCGTCAGCAGTGGTGGATGTGGAGAGAGAGAGATGCCAGAGTTTTGAGAGGTTACTATAAGCGGACGATCTGGACGTGTGTCCGCCAGAAAAAGGAAATTTGTAAAGATAGATGTCATGAACTCATATATATGATGACTTTTTAACATTATTAAGATAAATACATTGTTTGTTCTTTAGCAAAATCTTTCATTTTCTAACTATGCCTATCAGTAGTTAGTGCCTTCAGTAGTTAGAATCTTTTACTTAGCTGGCAGTATTGACGCTCGCTGTATTGCAGTAGTTCGAGTAACGAAGATTTTTGTGAGGTAAGTGATTCATGAAAGGCATAGGTTAGTGTTAGTCAGGGCCATTCTTTTGTGGGGATTACTGAAAGTCAGATTTCGTTGCGCTAAAAATATTGTATGTCAGTTTAGTGATGATCAGAATAAGTAAAGACAGAAATATCTGAGTACGTTCAGTTTTACTCCGCTGTCTTTGTATCAAATAACGTAGAAGTTTACCAGCACAGTAATTCATAATTTTCTAAGGGGACGTTTCATAGTGTAACTGAGGTGGAATAAGGGAAACCAGCCCGCATTCGCCGAGGCACATGGAAGAATGCCTTAGGAACCATCCACAGGCTGGCCGGCCTGACCTCGAAATTAATCAATTGGGCGGATTCATGCCGGGGACCGTCACGCCTTCCCGCTGGTGAAGCACCGCATTAGACTACGCGGCTAGCCAGGCGGGCACGCTGAGGCTACTGAAAATCATTTTTTACATAACAAAGTTTCAGTTACAGTCAGTCATTTATTTAAGCAGTGACCTGAGTTAACTTTACTTTCAAAACTGAGAATTTCAGAATGACTAACTGTAAGTTCAGTGCTTTCTGATTAACTTATTTTGTCTTGAACTGTTGTGCCATGGAAAAGCATGACAACCTTCCGTTGCCACGCCAGTGATTATTTGCTTAATTTTCTTTGTCATTATTTTTTGGAGGATTCTGGATATTCATAGCCCTAGTTATGCTGGTTAGTACATTTTTTATTAAATGCCATTCCCTCCCCCCCCCCCCCCCCCCCCGCCTGTACGAATCGTGAGCGACTGCATTATATTCCACCCATTTAAAATCTGTCAGTATTTATAATACGTTTAAAATAGATTCTTCCTTCAAAAGGGTCTGTTGTACACATTTTCCTTCGATAACAATAGAATTACTCATTTCAAAATTTCATTAGGCATATGCGATCGCTGCGATCGCTTTTATTTATATCTCAGGCCGATTAGGAAGGGGGATGCTGCAAGTTCAGCGCGGTACGGAATCAGCGATCGCGCAGTTCAAGCGGACACATCGATCGCCGAATCAACTCGAATATCCAAATACGGTGTTGCCGCGAACTTCATTGTCTGACAGTTGGCAGCTCGTTGGCAGTCATATCACTTGACAATTGCCAAGGAATGCATGGTTGAAAGCTCGCATTTGACGCGGCTGGAAACCCGACAACATTTTATTCAGTGTTATGGCCGTGAGACTGTGCATTCTTTCAGAAAAATTTTTAGGTTGACAGTACATGTTTAAGATATCGACCACTTTTATCCCAAGCTCTTTGTAGCTTGAAATCCCCCGGTGGCAAGTCAATTTTTGACCCAAAACATGCACGCGGCCGTGTGGTTGGAAATTCGTTGTAGTCTGTTCTGTGCCCAGAAATCTCCTGTGAGAGACCAAGCGTATAACCTCCACAGAATATTAAGGCGAACTGTTCAGTTAATTGCGTCCGAAGTTCCTTATTGGTTCTAAAATTTATTCACTCAAACGACTAAGCATTTATTCTGGGAAACATAGTAACTATCCGGTAAAAGCTATCCTACGATAGCATGTCTTTCTCGTTTCAACGATCTTAGAGTGACAATGGCCGATATTTGATTAATCCAGGGTCAAATCAAGAATTTATGTGTACGTTATGAGATTATTTGAGCGTAAATGAAGCAGACTAACTCCAGACAATATATCATTAGACTTCTCCAAGAGCGTGGCTAAAGACCTTTATGCTTGGGTCCCTACAAAAACCACCCAGAATCTTTAAATTCTATTACCAACCATTTTCCTGATACAAAAATATTGAATAAATTGTCATATACGACTCTTCTGTAACCTAAATGTCATAAATTATATATACGACGAATGTTCATCAAATTGTGTTCCACACCATTCTCGATGTGTGTCCACCTAGATTTATTAAACAAAGATAATACATTTAGGAGGTTCTGTTCTGTCAGGATATGATAGCCATATTCGTTGCTAAAGGTTTTTGTGTAAACGTCAGTCGTATGAAAAAATATTAACATTTGTTCGTCTGAAAATCATATTTTGGGTACAAACAAACTGCTTAAGGTAAACTGATATCCGGAATACTTCGCTTTGTACATCTGTTGTTTCTGATATTCTGTGAATTTTAACCACTTTATTTCTCATTTCACTCCGTCAGCTAATGTTTCTTGCTATTGTCTGTGCTGTCTTTATTACGACTTTCAGGATATTCTCTACAAATGGTGGCGGAATCAGGCCTTTTTTTCATAACAAACATCAAATATTATTGTAACTTGTGAGACGTTTCATATAGATTCAGCCCTATCGTGACTGCGTTAATACGTAGAATTAACTGAAATAGTAAAACGTGAAACAGTCGAATTTGCTCTAAATTTTTATCTGTTAAATAGCAATATTAGTGCGTTTTCATTTACCTTAATACTCTTTTACTGTGATACAGTTGTTAAACACATAACTAATGTGGATGTAGTTTACGCAGAATGACAGCTGAAGGGGTTCAGTTACAGTGTAAACAGAGGTTACCGAGGCTGCGCTGTAACTGCACTCCGAAAGTAACAGACAACGCAGAACTAAATACGGTTTTTCCGTCGTATACATAAAATGAAGACAACAACACGGCAAAATACCCAGAGGAACCCTACTAAGCTCTACATTGTCTCTTGTGTTTTGGTATAAGAACTGCACACTGAGTTAAAAAAGATCATGGGATACCTCCAAATATCTTCAAGCCACCGGCCAACAATTGTGGCCAGGTGGCAAGGCACATCGTCAGTCATTAAAAGTCTGTCGTTGCTTTCGAACAAGAAAGCCATGAATGGCTGCAAGTATTCTCCAAACAGCCGAACATAATCATTTCCAGTCAATTATCGGTTCAGTTGGATCAGAGTACCCAGTCAATTTCATGTAAACACAGTCCACATCGTTATCACCGCCATTTTGCACAGTGACTTGCTGACAACTTGGCTCCATGCCTTCTTCCGTTCTATTCACACTCGAACCCTACCATCAGCTATTACCAACTGAAATCGGAACTCATTTGAGCAGGTCACGGTTTCGCAGCAGACTGGAATCCAACCGATATGGTCACGAGCCCTCGAGAGGGGCTGCACGTGATGTCGTGCTGTTAGCAAAGGCACTCGCGTCAATTGTCTGCGGTCATAGCCCATTAACGCTACGCTTCGCCGCACTTTCCTAACGGATACTTTCGTCGTACTTCCCACACTGATTTCTGCTGTTATTTCAAGCAGTGTTTCCTGTTTGCGAGCACTGACAACTCTACGTGAACACCGCTGCTCTTGGTTGTTAAGTGAAAGCCGTCGGCCACTGCGTTGTCCGTGCTGAGAAGTAATATATTGATATTCTCGGATCACCCTTTGACGGTAGGGATCTCGTAATATTGAACTGTACAACGATTTCCGAAATGAAATGCCCCATGCGTCTAGCTCCAACTAACATTCCGCGTTCAGAATCTGTTAATTCCCGTGGTGCGGTCACAATCACGTCGGAAACTTTCTCACGTGAATCACCTGAGAACATATGACAGATCCGCCAGTGCTCTGCCCTTTTATACCTTGTGTACGCGATAGTACCGCCATCTGTGTATGTGCATGTCACTATCCCACGTTGTTGCCAACGAAGTGTAATTGCTTACAGAGTCTCTACTTCTACTGAGAGGATGAGTATGAAAATGCTGTCGATTTCGTATCACGCAAACAAAAACTTAAAACTCGAATTACGTAAATACTGTAGTTACATAAAAATATACTAATATTTTTTACAGTCACGTTTGACTCAAAAGCCGTGCTGTACCAAGTTTATTATATACTGCTTGCTAAAATCTGAGGCACTCAGAAAACATGGTGGGATGTCAATGGAACATTGTACGTGACACATAATCGGCATGTATGTAATTGATTAGAGCTACAAATCTCTGTGACATGTCGAACGGTCACCACATTGCCTACATTTTGTTCATGTTTCAGGCTGTTTCCAAGACTGGTAGGGCGTATAAGGGGCGTAAACAGAGTCAGATGCACGATCGCTGTGAAGGACTCGGAGATGCCGCGTAATCGTTTGAGACGGCTTTAGCAGCACTTGACAAAGTCTGAGAGGAGCCTCATTATGTGTCTGCATTTGGTCCGCTGGTCAAATCGTGCGATATCCAGATTTTTGTGTCATTCCGATGTTGGGCTACAAGGAAACTTTACGATACGCATACTCGTCGTCAAAGTCCCAGTCGTCCACCTGTGACCGCCAGAAGGCAGGACAGCGCTATTGAGCACCATGTTCATTCTAACCGTTCTGTATTAGCGCCTACCATCTCAGAATGGACTCCCCAAAACATTCTGTGTCATCTAGTACTACCGGTCGGATACGAGCAGAAACTGGAGTAAAGAACTACAGTTCCACGCGTACGCTACCGTTAACGTTACATGACAAATGGCTGTGTTTGGATGATGCCGTTATTGGGAAGCATTGACTGCTGACGCTCATTTCGGGTAGTGTTCAGTGATGAATCTCGGTTCCTCGCTACCACGGACAACTATTGTTGGCGAGTATGGTAGCAACAATACGAGGGAACCCGTTTCTGCAATGTTTCGGTGAGACACAATGGTGTTACTGAAGGCGTCTTGGTGTGGGGAGTCATTGGGTGTGACTGGTAATAACTGAGGGATCTCAGACGCAACAACAGTACGTCATGGACATTGTGTGTCCCCGTTTGTTACTACTCACGCGAAAGGATTTTTCTGCTATTTTTCAACAGATCAATCCTCGCCCACACACGAAAGTGTCTCGCTATTGGACTGAGCAAAGGTTGGGAATTTGTACGGGTGCTGATAACCGCACAGTTGAGCGCCCCACAAACCAAACATCATCATCAACTGAAGTGTCTCTACGAACTATTTGCGTGACGTTGAGGTTCTCCCGTGGCCAGCAAGATCCCCAGATCTGCCACTAATGGAACATGTGTGGAACGAGCTCGCACCTTTTTTAATTTTCTGTTCTTGGACATTCTTAATTTCTATTTGCCTGTCCTGCGGCTAATGAACCAGTTTCGACCCTAACACCCTAACCTTTTCATCAATTTCTTCGATTATCGAACCTTGTATTACCAACAATTTGCTAACTGTCAAGTCAGGCACATATACTTCGAAACGATGGCTATTATCTTGCAAACTTCTTGGAAATGTGTGCTCTGTTTCTGCTTCTAATTCTTAACCCGAGTTCACGCAATCCATATCACACTCGTCTAATTGTACGACATCAGCCTTAACCTCGTACATGTTGTAATCTACGTGGCTTTCAATTAGTCACACCCGGTCATCGTCGGCGAACTCGTCTTGGACCCCATTCAGGAATTTCGCCTCGGGTTTCTTTAGGACCGGCTTAGTTGGGATGGATACTTCAATTACTACATCATTTGGACAAGCCTGCCTCTTTGGCACAGAGCTTTCTGTATCGAGAACCAGTTACAATAGTTGTATGCCAACTTGCCTCAGGAGATCGCAACGGATTTATGACTGCCTACCCAACCGAGTCAGTGCGTGCATCCAAGTAAGGGACGGTGCACAAGTCATACAGATAAGTGGACTCATACTGCCAAGTTGTTTGTAAGTTTGACACAGATTTGTAACGACTCAAGTAACTCCACATTCCCTCTTAACCAGTGAAGTTTCATTTCGTTTGCCTCTCCCTTTCAGGGTTCTTCACTTTTCTTGTCAGGTAGTTTAGTGGTTCTCATCGCATCGACAACGTGTGCTATAGGGGAGGTCCGGTTAGTTGGCATAAGTGGGTAATTGGCACACACATTCTATTGCCTGCCACCGTGGAATTAGAGAGTTGTCATCGCGCTAGCGGGGAGTGCTCATAAAAGTGCACCATCAACAGTAACTTCAGTCCGCTTGGAAGCCTCGGTAAGGAAGGACCCATGTTTTATCGTTTTTTTGACTGGTGAGTAAATTTTTTCTTCGTAAATTTTTTTGTCCTAGTGAACTAGCAGATCGAGTTAAGGAGATACTGATGGCTCTTTTCGAAAGAGTGGTTAATTGTGGTTGCATGCGTGAATCCTAATATTTTGTCTCTGATGTCTGGGTTTGTGCGGCATCCATTTCATTTTTATATCGCTGTGGGGCTAGGTGGCCTCGCACCTATACTATAATCCGTTCATCATAAGAATAAACCTGATGTAAACATTCCATGTAGGCTTTCACGGCCGGCGTCTTTATCAGTAAACTCTTCCTGGCTAAGTTGCCGTGGTCGATCTGTAGAACTTCTTCTCCCCGACGTTTCGTTCTCAACTACGGAGAACATCTTCCGAGGTGAGTCGACGACTGGCTGCTAGGAGCTGGGGCCGCCGCTTATATAGAGATCGTAGGGGGTGCCACCACACGTCACGTGGCGTCGATGTGCAGCTATCTCTGGCTATCGTCTGTTCTCTCGATTGCAGGCAATCGATTGTCACGTGACTGATGCAACATCGACCGTCATATCTTATCCAATTTTAATCCTTCTTCTTTACGATTAAAATTGTATTGATGTTTGTGGATTTCAATTGCCTCTCTATATATACGTGTACAATAATGCGACGTCCTCGCTAGCACGCTTGTTTCACCAAATTTTATTTCGTGATCTCCATCCTTAAAAACATGTTCCGCTACTGCCGATTTGTCGATATGTCCCAAGCGACAGTTTCTTTTGTGCTCCGTCAGCCGTGTATTGATGCTTCTTTTTGTAGTTCCTATGTAAACTCTGCCACAACTACACGGAATTTTATATACCCCGGGGGTGGCTAGGGGGTGACGAGCATCTTTTTTTGATCTTAGGCATTCACTAATTTTCTTAGTAGGTCTAAAAATGGTCTCTACCTGAAACTTGGCTAGTACTTTTCCAATGCGATCCGTGATGATATGGATGAACGGAATAAATACTTGTCCAGCTGATGGTTGTTGCTGTCTCCTATTTTTAGGCATTTTTCTATTTGGGTGAAGTGCTCGGTTAATCTCGTTTTTCGTATAACCATTTTTCGCAAAGGCCATTCGTAAATGATTTAGTTCTTCTTGTAAGTAGCCTGGTTCACAAATATTATTGGCCCTATCTACTAGTGTTTTTATGACCCCCCCCTCTTTTGCCTAGGGTGGTGGTTTGAGTTCTTACGGAGGTAGCGATCAGTATGTGTACCTTTCCTGTAGACCTTATGGCTTAAGGTCCCATCCTCCCGTTTGATAACTGATACATCCAAGAAGTTAAGTTGTCCATTCTTCTGCTTCTCCATAGTAAATTTAATCTTTGGGTTGATGCTATTTAAGTGTACCAGAAAATCATTCAAGTCTTCTTCCTCATGATTCCATATTGTAAAGGTATCATCCACATACCGATACCACTTCGAGGGGCTTTTTTTTGGCCGACTGCAGTGCTTGATGTTCAAAATATTCCATGAATAAATTCGCAATTGCGGGACTTAGGGGGCTTCCCATGGCTACCCCATCGATCTGTTCATAAAATTCACCATTGTGCTGAAAATAGGTTGAGGATAGACAGTGTTGGAACAAGGCTACTATATCAGTAGGGAACATATCGGCTGTATGAGAGAGAGCTTCATCAACTGGAACCATCGTGAACAAAGACACTATATCAAAACTGACAAGTATGTCATTAGGACCGACAGTAATTTCCCTCAATTTCTCAATGAAGTGTAGAGAGTTTTTAATATGACACACAGTTTTGCCTATGTAAGGTTGTAACAAAGAGCCAAGGTGTTGGGCTAGCTCTTGGGTAGGAGCTCCAATTGCGCTGACTATTGGTCTCAAAGGAACATCAGGTTTATGTATTGATGTGTTGGCAGAAGAGCCAACACCGTGTTGCTAGAGGAGGCCGAAATGCACGCGTTTAAGTTCACGCAAACTGGCGTGAGGTCTGGAACAGGACAATGTAATTAATATAGCCAATAAGGTACGTTGCTGCTGGAATACTTAACTTTAATCCAAGATTGGTGTACATCGCTCTTGACGGTACATGTTTTACAATCTCAATATTAACTGGTAATGGCGCCTTGCTAGGTCGTAGCAAATGACGTAGCTGAAGGCTATGCTAACTATCGTCTCGGCAAATGAGAGCGTATTTGTCAGTGAACCATTGCTAGCAACGTCGGCTGTACAACAGGGGCGAGTGCTAGGAAATCTCTCTAGACCTGCCGTGTGGCGGCGCTCGGTCTGCAATCACTGACAGTGGCGACACGCGGGTCCGACGTATACTAACGGACCGCGGCCGATTTAAAGGCTACCACCTAGCAAGTGTGGTGTCCGGCGGTGACACCACATTCCTCCGCCGCAAATCGGCGTACGGTTGTGTTATAAGGCTTCCACCCGCCGTGCAGAGGACCCCATGTTGACGTATGCGGCGAGGTGGGGAGCCTAACAACAGGCGAGGGTGTGCCACCCGCGCCATTAGGAACTACAAAAAGAAGCATAAATACACGGTTGACGGAGCACAAAAGAAACTGTCGCTTGGGACATATCGACAAATCGGCAGTAGCGGAACATGTTTTTAAGGATGGAGATCACGAAATAAAATTTGGTGAAACAAGCGTGCTAGCGAAGACGTCGCACTATTATACACGTATGTATAGAGAGGCAATTGAAATCCACAAACATCAATACAATTTTAATCGTAATGAAGAAGGATTAAAATTGGATAAGATATGGCGGTCGACGTTGCATCAATCACGTGACAATCGATTGCCTGCAATCGAGAGAACAGACGATAGCCAGAGATAGCTGCACATCGACGCCACGTGACATGTGGTGGCGCCCCCTACGACCTCTATATAAGCGGCGGCCCCAGCTCCTAGCAGCATCTCCGGCGGTACACCGAAAGGTTGCCGCCCTTCGATAGTGCGATTTAAGCGCTTATCGAAGTGCTAGGTGTTACAGGTGCAGCCAGCCAGCCAGCCAGCCCGCCCAGCAGCATCAGCAGCAGCAGCAGCAGCAGCGGTCCCGGTCCCGGCCTGCAACAGCGGTCCCACCGGCAGCAGCCAGCCAGTCCTCCTCCTGTGGCAGCAGCAGCAGCGGCAGCAGCAGTAGCAGCAGCGGTACAGCCAGCAGCCAGCAGAAGCCAGCAGCCAGCAGCAGCAGCAGCAGCAGCAGCAGCAGTCCCGGCCCTGTCCGCGGCAGCAGCAGCTGCGGCGTTCCTGCCACCCGCCGTCGCCGTCGCCTTTGCCGTCGCCGTCGCCGTCGCCGTCCGACCCTGGTCTTCGTTCGTCTGCGTCTTCGTCTTTTCCCAGTTTGTGTCCTTTCCTTTTCGTGCTGTGCGTTTTTTCTCCCTGTCGTCATGTCCGCCCCTACCACCACCGCCACCACTACCACCACCGCCATCGTCTATACATCCCCTTCCGCCGCCTCCACCACTATAACTTGGTGTGCCCAGTCACACCCCCCTCCTTCCATCCCACCTCTCCTCACTCTCCCTTCGCCTTCGCTCTTTGTCGCCCCCTCTCCCCCTTCTTCCTCTCGCTCCTCTCGTTCTGATCCTTTCCCCCCACTCCCCCAGCCTATCACTGCAGCTCCGGCTAGGGTGGTGGCCCGTCGGGCCACTGTCCATGCCCAGCTATCCCTGTCGCCTTCGCCATCACCGCCACCACCGTCATCATCGTCGCCGTCGCAGTCGCCGTCACCGTCACCGTCGCCGTCGCCTTCGCCTTCACCATCACCATCACCGTCACCATCTCCGGCGCCGACTGCTGCGTCCAAGCCGGGACCTGTCCCTTCCCACCACCTCCCCATCGCTCCCGTCCCTCATGTCACCACCCGCCCTTCTGCCGCCGTCAAACGCCCTAGTGGCACCCCCACCTCCTCCGCTCCCAAAAAGGCCCCGCCCCGACCTCCATCCCCCCCCCCCCCCAGGGTGCCATGGATGTCTCCCCGCCTGGCCCTGCTCCCTCCTCCTCATCCTCCTCCCGCCCCCCCGGTTTATACAAATATCTCCTGTCCCATCCCGATCCTTCCTTTCTCGAGGCCCGGAATCTCTCCCTCCTCCTCCGCCAACATTTCCCTGGTGCCCCCATCTCTCTCCTTACTCCCAGACGGGATTCTATTCTCATCTCCTCCCCCAGCCCAACCCTCCATACCGACATCCTCTCCCGCCTCCCCATCACCCGTTTTGGTCCCAACGCCACCCTTACCCCTGCTCCTTCTCCATCTCCTACCCGCCAACCCCAACCCCTGCGTCGCCCGCTGACCCTCACCACCGTGATCACGCGGCTCAGTCCGTCGATCACGGAGGAGGAGGTGTTGGCGGACCTCAAGGCCCATCCCACGCTGGAGATGCGGGCGGTCCGCCGCATTTTCAACTCTTCTGGCCCCACCCGCCTTATGCGGGTTTTCTCTGAGGACGCCCCCTCCATTGACCGTCTCCTGAAGGAGGGTGCCCTTCTCTTCCACCAGCGGTACAAGGTCGACTCCTCCCATTCCCCTCCTCAATCCCTGCGCTGCCAGAGGTGTCTGCGCTATAATGCACACCCAACAGCTGAGTGCCGCGATGCCCCCACCTGCCCGCATTGTCGGCAAGCGCACTTCCTCCGGCAGTGCCCTAACCTCCAATCCCCTCCCTCCTGTAATACCTGCAATCTCCCCCATCCCACCTACTCCCAAAATTGTAAAGCCCGACCCCCTCCAACCACTCCTGAACTCACCGTACCTGTCCGTCCTCTGGACGCCCCCACCCCTCGTGGCAATTCCCTTCGTCCCCCCCCCCCATGGCTGAGGACATCATCAGATTCCTCACCATCATCCTCCAGAATGTTCATCCCTTTCAGCGCCCCCACACCCTCCAACAGATCTCCCTCGCTGCCCGTTCCATTTTTCACCTTAAAATGTATGCCACCTATTCCAACAACCAGGCCCATTTCACCTTCTCCCGTCTTGACACCCTTGTCTAAATCCCTGTCATGGCGCGACAGAACCGTATCCTTTTCAACAACATCCGCTCCCTTCCCGCCAACAAAAACCTCTTCCTGCACACCCTTGCTACCCATCGTGTGGATGCCTTCCTCCTCAATGAAACCTTCCTCCAACCCCACCACTCCATCCACACCTCCCCCTATCTCCTCCACCACTCAGATAATCCCCTCCCAGTTGCGCGTGGCGGAGTTGCCATTGGTCACCACTGCCAGCTCCCCGTTCGGCTCCAACCTCTCCTTCCCGACCCCACCGAACACCTGATCCTTAGTCTCTTCTTCCCCGGCCTTACCATTACCTGTGCCACCATCTATGTCCGCCCCAACGCCCCTCTTCCTTTCGACTTCCTCTCCCACATCGACCGTACCTTCTCCTCCTACGTGATCGCCGCCGACCTCAACATCCATAGTCGCTCCGCTGCCCAGTTACGGAGGTGGCATCGGTTCCTCTCCTCCCTTCAAGGCGACCTCATCCCCATCCCCCAGCACACCCGTCCCGAATCCAACTCCACTCCCAATGTTATTCTCTCCTCCCCCAACCTCCTTGGTCGCATTACGGTGGATGTCCTGGAGCCTATTGGTAGCGACCGTCTCCCTGTCCTCTTCACCATTTCAGACGGTCGTCGCCCCCGCCCCGTACCTCGTACTGACCCTCCCCCTAAGTACATCCATGACTATTCCCGTGCCAACTGGAATGCCTACCGGGATACCCTCTCCACCCAGGTCGATAGCCACCCTCTCACCTATCGCCATCCCGATGATGTCACCATGCCGCCTCCTTTCTCCAGCAGACCTTGTCTGAGGCCGTGGAGGCCCACGTCCCTACTGTCGCCATCCACCCCCACCGTCCTACCTTACCCCCACAGACCGTCCTCCTCCTCCGTGAATCCCATCATCTCTACCGTGCCTTCCTCCGCACGCGTGACCCGGACACGCTACGACGCCACCGGCAACTCCAGCGACACATTCGTAATTTGCTCGCGGCTAAGAAACGCAGGGACTGGCGACAGACATGCACCCGTTTAAATGCTACCCTCCCTATAAACTCGTCCAAGTTCTGATCTGCCTTCCGTCGCCTTACCGGAACTAAGCC
Organism: Schistocerca americana; assembly: GCF_021461395.2. Lineage (NCBI taxonomy): Eukaryota > Metazoa > Arthropoda > Insecta > Orthoptera > Acrididae > Schistocerca > Schistocerca americana. The sequence continues at coordinate 377,523,998 of NC_060121.1, forward strand.
CTCCCCCTACTATCCTCTTCTCCATGATGACCACCCCTTCCCTGACGCCCTTAGTAAGGCCAATCACTTTGCCTCCTACCTGTCCGATGTGTTTTCAATCCCCGATGATCCCCAGTTCGATTACTCCCTCTTCCCGGATATCCGCGATCGAACTGACACTTCTGTCCCTCCCCTCGCTCCTGGTTTCCAGTACTTGGACAACATTGCACCCACAGACCTCAATACTCCTATCACTACACAGGATCTTATTGCTACACTCCGCACAAAACGCAACACCGCTCCTGGTCACGATCATGTCACCTACCGTCACCTTCGTGAAGCTCCTGTCTCTTTTCTCTCCACCCTGGCCAGGCTCTACAATGTAGTCCTGTCCACTGGTTACTACCCCGACCTGTGGAAAACCTCCCGTATCCTCATGTTCCTTAAACCCAGAAAACCGCCGTCCGCCGTCTCCTCCTACCGTCCGATCAGCCTTGCCTCGGTCTTCAGCAAGGTCCTGGAATCTATCCTCACCCAACGCATCCACCAGCATCTCCGCCAGCACCGCCTCCTTCCCGTTACCCAGTGTGGCTTTCGGCCGTCCTTCTCTTCCGACGATCTTCTCCTTCACCTCACTCATCTCCTTTCCGAACAGCTCAATTCCCGTCGCTCTGCAATCTTCCTCTCTCTTGACCTCGAACGCGCTTATGACCGCGTATGGCATTTCGGTCTCCTCTTCAAGCTCCAAACTTTCGCCCTTCCCATTAACTACGTCCGTCTGATCGGTTCCTTTCTCTCCCGCCGTCCTTCCTATGTCACCATCCATAACACCAATTCCTACACCATTTTCCCCTCCGCCGGTGTGCCCCAAGGCTCCGTCCTCTCCCCCCTTCTGTACCTGTTGTAGACGGCGGACATGCCGCCGCCGTCACCCCCCGTCCATCTTCTCCAGTTTGCCGATGACACCGCCTTCCTTGCCCTTGCCCCCACCCTGCAACGCTCCCAACGCCTTCTCCAATCCCATCTTGACAGGTTCACTGCTTGGTGCAACCAGTGGTTGCTCAAGGTCAATCCCTCCAAAACCCAGGCGATCATTGTAGGCATAACCACCCCTTCCTTCCGCCTCCTTGATTCCTATCTCACCGTCTATGGCCGTCCCATCGCCCTCACTCCCACCCTTAAGTACCTTGGCGTCACCCTCGACCGTCGCCTCTTCTGGACTCCCCATCTCCAGACAATCCAAGCCAAGGCATGTTCCCGACTCCATCTCCTCAAGCTGCTTTCCGGCCGTACGTGGGGTCTGGACCCCTCCACCATCCTCCACACCTATAAATCCCTCATCTGCCCTATCCTTTGTTATGCCCATCCAGCTTGGATCTCCGCTCCCCCTACCTTTTATAAATCCCTCCAAATCCTTGAACGCCATGCTCTCCGCCTCGCCTATCGCATCCGTCTCCCCTCCCCCACGCGGATCCTGTATGATCTCATCCCCTTCCCCCACCTCCTCCTTTTCCTTGAAAGGATACGGATCCTGTACACCTCCTGTAAACTTGATCCTCCTCACCCGCTCGTATCCTCGATCCTCTCCCATCCCCGCCCGCTGCCGCGCCTGTGTTCCCACGTCCCACCCGGTCTCCATCTCTCCACCCTCCTTACCCTCTCCCAAGGTGGCTTCCGCCAGCTCCCCCTCCCTGATGGTTCCCTCCTCCCCTCCATCTACCCCTCCTACCAACTTTGATCCTCCGGCCCTCCTCCTGTGCTTGCTCCTCTGGGCACCCTCCCTCCCTTCTCTCCCTTTTTCCCTCCCTCCCCCTTTTCTCCCCCCTCCTCCCCCGGGCCTCCCCTCCGCTGTCCCTCTCCTCCTGCCCCCGTCTCCTCCACCATTGGCATCCTTTTTCTCCCCTCTCCCCCACCTCACCCCTGTTTCCCCCCTTGGCAGATCCCCGGACTCGCACACGCTACGTGGACATTCGCGCGCCGGAGATCACCGCCATCAGTGTTTCGTGTGTGCCGTCGCGTTTAGTGTTCAGTGTTCACCGTCACACTCCCTCGTTCACCAGTGCCATTGTCTTCTTCAGTGTTTGTGCGTCGTCTCATCAGTTAGCAGTGTGGATTATCGACGAGTGTGAACGGCTCCGTGTTTGTATCTATGTGTCTCCTGTTTTATTGCCCACCGTTCTGTCTCTTCTGTGTCTTCTCCTGTTTTTGCTGCTTGTTTATTCCATGGCTGAAGAGCAGCGTAGTGTGCTGCTGACAGCCTGCCTATTGTACAGGCTTTAAAATAACAATAAAGTAAAAAAAAAAAAAACTCCTAGCAGCCAGTCATCGACTCACCTTGGAAGATGTTCTCCGTAGTTGAGAACGAAACGTCGGGGAGAAGAAGTTCTACAGATCGACCACGGCAACTTAGCCCGGAAGAGTTTACTGATGTAAACAAACACAAACGCGACGATTGGTCAGCAGCCGTAGCACTCGTACACTGGTGTTGTTACGCTTATGGAAGTAAGTCCTAATTATGTATTTGATATGTTATAACTAAGTTACGTTAAATGAAACTTTAAGATATTCAAATGTATTAACAGACATCGACGTTCTTCTGAATCACGCCTTAGGTACGTAGTTTATATTTAAAAAATCGTGTGCGGTCACAACCTCATCAGTGTTGTGGTGTTGTGCTCTGATCGTCGTGCCGTTAACGCGCAATATGGAAATGGCGGAGGCTGCTTTCTTTTCCGTAGTGAAACACACGCTTGGAACGCGGTTAAAACGTACCGAGAAATAGCTGTTCTGAATATTTTTAAAACTTACGGAGATAAAAGCCTTTGAAAATTAGTCAACATTGGATATAATGCACGTGATGCACAAAATCACTTTGAACGTGTTGATCAGTTTGGTAGCGAAAGTGAAGTAATTGCCGTTATTCGTGCGTTGGTTCAGATCTCCCCTCTATCCTTCATTTTTTATCGTTGAATTTGAAATACATTCCTCTCGTAATTATAAAACTCATCAACATTTTTTATGAATAATGCACGCCTTCTTGTTTCTAATTACATACTGGACGCGAAATACCTGTTTCCATTTCAAATACAAATTCTTATTATCGATGTTTTATGAAAGGCTGTTCATAAAATTGTTCAAATGGCTCTGAGCACTATGGGACTTAACTTCTGAGGTCATCAGCCTCCTAGAATTTAGAACTACTTAAACCTAACTAACCTAAGGACATCACACACATCCATGCCCGTGGCAGGATTCGAACCTGCGACAGTAGCGGTCGCGCGGTTCCAGACTGTAACGCCTAGAACCGCTCGGCCACTCTTGCCGGCTGTTCATAAAAGTTGTTTAAATTAAGAAAACGTAATTTAATTATTTAAGGCAAAAATGAAAAACCAAATCCTCTTTATTTGGACTATCTCCATCGTTTTATACCACAGAGGTAGATAAGTGTCATAAAAACATGAAAAACAATCATTTACACAGCATCAATCACATCATACAAATGCTGCATTTTTACATTTGCTACTGTACCATTACAATATGAACCCAACGGAACGGATCTGGAACCAAGCTGCGGGGTTTGGCCCGAGGAGTAAAAAGATTGTTTGGCTGTCAGACGTACTGGAACTAACGCACGCAGTTTTTTCACACGTCACTGTCGATCGCTGGCGGGATGTACACACATACCTCTAATACCCAGTAGCACGTCCTCTTGCTTTGATACATGCCTGTATTCGTCGTGGCACGCTATCCACATGTTCATCATGACACTGTTGGTCCAGATTATCCCACTCCTCAACGGTGATTCGGCATAGATCCCTCATAGTGGTTGGCGGGTCACGTTTCAATCTATCCCAGGCATGCTCGATAGGGTTCATGTCTGGAGAAAATGCTGGTCACTCTAGTCTAGCGATGTCGTTATCCTGAAGGAAGTCATTCACAAGATGTGCACGATGGGGGCGCGAATCGTCGTCCATGAAGACGAGTGCCTCGCCAAGCATGCTGCTGATATGGTTGCACTATCGGTCGGAGGATGACATTCACTTACCGTACAGCCGTTACGGCGCTTTCCATGACCACCAGCGGCGTACGTCGCCCCACATAATGCCACCCCAAAACAGCAGAGAATTTCCACCCTGCTGCACTCGTTGACCGGATAGCCTCCAAACACGTCTCCGACGATTGTCTGGTTGAAGGCATATACGACACTCATCGATGAAGAGAACGTGATGCCGTTCCTGAGCGATCCATTCGGCATGTTGTTGGACCCATCTGTACCGCGCTGCATGGTGTAGTGGTTGCAAAGATGGACCTCGCCGTGGACGTTGGGAGTGAAGTTGCAGAACATACAGCCTATTGCACACAGTTTGAGTCGTAACACGACGTAAGTATTATTCAACTTGGTGGCGTTGCTGTCAGGGTTTCTCCGAGCCATAATCCGTAGGTAGCGGTCATCCAATGCAGTAGTAGCCGCTGGGTGGCCTGAGCGAGGTGTGTCATCGACAGTTCCCGTCTCTCTGCATCTCCTCCACGTCAGAACAACATCACTTTGGTTCATTCCGAGACGCCTGGTCAATTCCCTTGTTGAGAGCCCTTCCTGGTACAAAGTAACAATGCGGACGCGATCGAACCGCGGTAATGACTTTCTAGGCATGATTGAACGGCAGACAACACGAGCCATGTACCTCCTTCGTGGCGGAATGGCTGGAACTGATCGGCCGTCGGATCCCCCTCCGTCTAATAAGCGCTTATCACACAAGGCTGTTTACATCTTCAGGCGGATTTAGTGGCAGCTCTGAGCAGTCAAAGGAATTGTGTCTGTGATACAGTATCCACAGTCAACGTCTATCTTCAAGAGTTCTGGCAACCAGGGTCATGCAAAACTTTTTTTGATGTGTGAAGAACGGCTCATCATAAAAGAAGAAGAGAAAATGCAGCGCCTGGCTGGCTTCGTGGATTCTGTTGTTGATAGGCTAGTTATTAACGTAGCAGGTGACACTTCCAGAACTGAAATGTATTACTCGGATTCGGATAAGTAAGGAGCTAAGGGATTATCACACGACTGAGTTTAATTAATACCTTCAGTGCCTTCAATATTTAACTATATGGTGAAATCCTTCAATACTCTCTCACGTTACACTCAGCTTATGCAAAATAATTACCATGTGGTTAAGTCGGGAATTTTCATCATTCTTGTTTTTAATTACAAAAGTACGTTAGCTAAAAACGATTACGTCCTGCGGTTTTCGTCTAGTCGTCTAAGGAGCGTATTGTGGGAGGTTTTGCAGTGTATTATTTCATTGTGCTTAAAAACTAAATGACATACGAGACTGTATTGCTCCTCTGATCGTCTCTTTTTACGTGTGAACTGCAGCTGGCCACGTCACTGCAGGCTAGCTATACCAGCTGACCGGCCAGTGCTGACCAAGTTAAATGCTCCGGTAAAGCTTTTGCACCGTATTGTGTGTCGATGTACGCGTAACGCACAGCACAAAACGTACCCTTATTACCGTACTTGACAGTACTCGAGACAGCTTGGCTGCAGTCCCACGTGAAATGGAAATCCAATGAGGTTCCAGCAAACGCGGAAGAATACATAGTGCAATGTTTACATCAGGTTTATTCTCATGGTGAACGGATTATAGCTAAACATTCAATTGCTTTTCATTAAAAAATAAATAGTTTCTGTAAAAAATGAGTAAATACACATTACCCCAGAAGACATTCACACTTTCCCCACAACTGAACCATGACGGCAATACAACCGTGGCCGACAAAGATGTACTACTATTCTGACAAACAGTCCCTTCAAAGCTAAAATCGTCGCTGAAGCTGCTAATAAGGAGAATAAGCCATGTCAGTCAAAAAGGGCTACATAGCTAAGGTTCACAAGTCGAAGAAAGAAAAACATTCCAGGAAACGTGCATTTGAATTTTTTCTATGAATTCTGATGACAGCGTGTTGGATGTTAGCTATGCCGGAAATGACGGCAGCTTGGCCTTCATTAATGAGAGTTCAGAGACTGAAGAACCTCTCCATGACGAAGAGCTTTCATTCTTAGTCTCCTGCCGAGACGAAGGTCAACATTTTTATTCGACAATCCTCATGAATCCTCGAGAACCTCAAGAAGATGGCAAAAGTCAGAATGAAAAACACCAGCAGCGAAGCCCACCAGTCTGAAGGGCCTCGTGATCAGACTGAATTTCATGTAAGTGACTTTGTTTTAGTGAAGTACTATCTTCGATAGGGCACCGGAAAGACTGTCGAAACCGTCGGGAACGAGATTTGCGTGTCTACCGTAGTCAAAACGGGATAAAACTGGAGCTGGCCAGACAAGGATAATTCAATTTGCTACGGCCGAAGTAAAATATGGCAGCAATTGAACCCACCTGCTCAAATAAACGAGTGCCCAATTATATTTGTGGTTGATTTAAAATATTGAGCTTACTCTATGAGAATTAATTTTTAAACCGTTTCTTCTTTGGAAAGCTAGTTGCCTCAAGTTTCAGAAAAATACTTTGTGTCTCGTACTCGTATCAGCTTATGCCAACTCACTCTTTAGGGGTACGCCAAACAACTGCACACCTGAGGTTAGTTGGCATAGCTGCTAGTTTTTAGGAAAAGTGTTTTTGTGGTCACCTGGACACGTATTTAATTAACTATTTTGCAGCAAAACATTATGCTATCTGCCATCGTACAAAACAATAGAAAGACCAAAAATTGAAATGTGTTTCAACTAGCCCCCTGTACGTCAAATACTTTTTTTTTATGTTATGTGAGCAGTAGCAGTGCTACCCTGGGACTAATAATGCACAGCAAACAAACACACGAGGAAGAATGGCTCTGAAACACAGTTGGCTTCAACAGTGAGTTCACTCGAGAGCCGATGAGAAGCGCACAGCGCTGATTTGTCGCCGTGTCCTACCGGAATGGGCGAGTCATTCCCTGCGCCAGCACTCCGGACAACGGCGAATTGGTGCGGTAGTTATTGTTCAAACGCTGAGATACGTGTGCAATTAAGGTCGTAAATTCAGCGGTGGCCGCGCGATAAGTGACACGTGCCAATTCCTGTGTGTGTCCAATGTGTAAAGCACAGAACTCCCGCCAGTCAGACCAGCAGTTGCAGGTTCTGTTGCGAACACTGCGGTCACAACCAGTGCGGAATTTGACCCGGACTTTCCGAGTTAGCTGTCTCTCTGATGCACATTTGGTGTAATACAAATGATATTTAAAAGAAAATTGCTATAGATCGTTAATAAATACTTATTCAATATCCTCACTGGTTAATTTGGCAAATTTGCGAACAAGTTTTGTCATCCGACCAGGGCCGCAGCTAGATGAAGTCCTACAATTTGGAGAACTTTTCATTGTTATAATTTAATAGCTATCGCACAGTTTCAGTATTACAAGTCGCACGGGTACGTCACTCAACTGGGCTTAAGTCGAAAATCTTGCCACTGTAAAACAGAATAATTGATCCGTGTGAGTTTGCATATGATTGTTATTACACTCTGCTGTCTTTTCTCAGAGAATTCAGTGACTTCACTGGCCAGCCGAGATAGGGTATGGACGGGGAAGGCTATTTAAGCGGCACCGCCGGCGGGGAAAGTGAATTTTTCCTCGTGGCTGCTGGCTGATCACAACACCGGGAAGCGGCTTGGAAGGTGATTGTGTGTGAGCCGCGCGGCGGACTTGGTAGCGCTGACTTTCGAGCCGCACTGGTTACATGGAATTGTCTCTCGAAAAGTTGGTCAACTTCTGTTAGGAATGTTGACTTGTAGCCGAGAAATACTGCAGTGTGAAATTGGTGAACTAATACTCACTGGTTGTCGAAAGCAATTAATGAGGCTGACCTGTAATGTTCGACATGTCAGACATTTGTAGTTGCTGTCATCGGAATAATAGTTGATTCACATTCAACATCGAGTGGATTAGTTGCTTGAACAAAAAGTAATACTGCATATCGACTACCCTGATAGCGCTACTTACTTCTGGGTCAAGTTAGTCAGACTTACACGTACTAACTGGATATAAATGCTTTCCCGGTTTTACCATCTTAATTTTATAGAGCTTAATAGTATATATTTTAAGCCTGTAGTTTGTGTTTTGTGTGTTCTAGTACTGCTCGCTGTTGTCTGGCCTGTAAGTACTGTTTCTTAAGAGGGTTTTGCTGGTCGGTCATTAAAGCGCATTTAATCTGAAGTTACTAAAGCAGATAAGGTCGTGGAACGCTGTTGGCTAGGAGTCAGGTAATTCACCGTAAATTGGGAATTGTTACCAATAAGCGGAAATAGTCTATGGTGACTGGATTTTGACCCCCCTTGCAGTTTAGGTAACATTAATTTTAATGTTTTCCCAATGTTTTCCCCTTGTTTACGTAAGGCATTTAACATTCAGTTCCTGGCATTTCGCCAACTTTGGTTTTTCTGTTTTATACCTTTTCTTTATAACACAATTTCTTAACGCTTTAGTTTGGCTTCTCCACAACTCCAGTAATCACTTATTCCAGCAAAATTGTCTTGCATGTTTGTTTGTTTTCAAAATAGTACCAGTGGAAAAATGCTCCTGTCAGAGCACAAAAAGTGCTGAAATGTTCCTATTTACTTAAAAGTTTCTGACTGAAAAGTGGGGTACCAGCTGCCTCATTTTAGCTTCCTCACCACCTACAAATTTTCCCAAAAGTTTGGCATGTGAACACATTCGCACTTTTTTAATATCTAGCTCATCTCAAACTCCCACAAGATCCCCTGACTGGAAACCATCCACACCCACTAACCCACTAACCCACCGCTGTAAGTCGCTCACATCCATCCACACCCAGTTGCTCTTTCTTACTTACTCATTCAGCCCAACTCATTGTCAGTATCTTTTTATGCCTCTCCGCCCTTGTCTCTTGTGTCACAGGCACGATCCTCTTAATTCTCTCTTACTACTACAGCTAGGAGTCTTTTTCTCGCTCTCTCTTACTGTTATCATCTCATTCCTGCCTTCCCACTGCTGTTGACTCTTCCCACTGTCACCTTCTCTCTCTTCCTCGTTGTCACTGTCGTGGAATATCTCTCTTACTGTCGCGGGCTCTCACCCACTCTTCCTGTTTCCCTTTCTGTTTATTTCCCTCTTCCCTCCTGTTTCCACTGTCTCTGATCCCGTAAAACATCAAGCGCCGGTACGTCGGCCTGGAACCTCACAATAGAGAAGGCTTTGAGATGACGTCAGCCAATAGAACGTTGACTTGGTCGACACCACGACAGTTGCGGCACCTATACGAAGAGAATATAAGCGCCTCTCCAGTTAGCCTCGGTCGCAATAGAAGGCGAGCTGTGATATAAACACTATAGCAGTGACTTACGAACTTGTGTGATTTGCTTGCATGGAAATTTTATGTATCGAAGGAAATTGATTATTTGCATGTCACCATTTGCTTCCGACCCATCTTTGTAGAACTTCAAGTTAAGTATTGTCAGTTTGACATATTGCTTCAATTGTTGTTTAGCTGTCCGAGATAAACAACTTCCTAGGCACCCTACATTAGACGAGTGGGCGGGACACTATAGTCTCCTTCACTCTTTTCGTAGCACTGTTCTATCACTGTCAACTACGTTCCACTTCCACAGTGTTTCCTTTATTTCTCTCATACTGCCATTTTCTTCTTCGCTCTTTCTATAAAACAATCAATGTCTACTATCTTCCAGTATTTATTACTTTTACGTCTCTGTCCCACTGTCACTCTCTCCTTGTCTCCCAGCGTAAAAAAGCACGATTATGTTGGCATGCGAAACTTTTTCGGGAAGTTTTTAAAGGTCCCGAGGAAGGTAGAATGTGGCAGTTGGTAACCTACTTTAGTGTCAATCTTTTAAATAAAAAGAATGTTATTTGCATTTCTTGTGCTCCAACAGGAGCATTTTTCCCTGGTTCCCTTCTATCCCTTGCTGCAGCATAGCACGTAACTCATATGAAAAGGAATATACTGGTCGGAGAAATTTTGTTAGTTTACAGATGTGAAATTGAAACAAGGTAAAACTGATTTTACACCTCAGACTGGATTTTATTTGCAAAAAAATTTTTGCGTATGCTTCAGTACTACTGTACAGTGGTGTTCTCAGATGACAACGGAGTCACGTTTGCACCATATTTCTCTGTGATGTGTCATTTTATAAACTACCTTTTCATCTCACACCGGATTTTACGTATACAAGTAGCGCTACTTTGAATCTCTGTATCTTGTTGTCGCATAAAGGTATGATGAAAATTTTCAAAGATGTTCGAGACCAGGATCTTAGGAACACACCGTAAAAATTTCAGCCATTTACAGCGCATAACCGTCTCCGAATCATCGGCTCGGTTTTGGTCCGCTGGTGAAAATATGGTAAAATAAAAAACTATTTTTTGCTGTTTTCCGCTGAACCGCCCATGAAATAATGGTGCTCTATAAGTCTCATCAAGTCCATCGTAGGTAACATCAAACGCAACAAGAACCTACCGATTTGCTCCAATTGGCCCAGCAGGAGAATGTGTGTAATATTGATAAAAATGGTTCAAATGGCTGTGAGAACTATGGGACTTAACATCTGAGGTCATCAGTCCCCTAGAACTTAGAACTACTTAAACCTAACTAACCTAAGGAGATCACACACATCCATGCCCGAGGCAGGATTCGAACCTGCGACCGTAGCGGTCACGCGGATCCAGATTGTAGCGCCTAGAACCGCTCGGCCACTGTAATATTGACACTTTGACCATGTACTGTAGAGTAGTGACACCAAGATGATCCTTCTGTTGGATATATAAATAGTCCATAGCACAAAGACTATCCCAAACGATTGACCCTCCCTTTTCATCACCAACAAAACCCGAGGTCCGAACGCCGGAAAACCCCGTTTTTGTACGCGACGTTTTCGGGCATAATACGTTCCTTGTAGATTTGTAATTGAGTAACGGTGGCTTCCGTTTAATTGAAGAGCTTTCAGCTGATCAGTCCTTGTGTTTTATTTGAATCTGCTTGCGTGTTTGTAAAATCGCTTTTTTTCGTCATTCATGTGTAAGTAGGCTGTTTAGGTTTTCTTATTGGTAACGCCAAGTAGCGATCTGTATGTAAATCATTGGCTGTGCTGTGTGCAGTCTGTGGCTAGTCTGCATTGTTGTCTGCCATTGTAGTGTTGGGCAGTTGGCTGTTAACAGCGCGTAGCGTTGCGCAGTTGGAGGCGAGCCGCCAGCAGTGGTGGATGTGGGGAAGTGAGTTGGCGGATTTTTGAGAATGGATAATCTGGAGGTGTGTCCATCAGAAACAGTACATTTGTAAGAATGGATGTCATGAACTGCTATATATATTATGACTATTAAGGTAAATACATTGTTTGATCTCTATTAAAATCTCTCATTTGCTAACTATGCCTATCAGTAGTTAGTGCCTTCCGTAGTTTGAGTCTTTTATTTAGCTAGCAGTAGTGGCGCTCGCTGTATTGCAGTAGTCCGAGTAACGAAGATTTTTGTGAGGTGAGTGATTTGTGAAACATATAGGTAATGTTAGTCAGGGCCATTCTTTTGTAGGGATTTTTGAAAGTCAGATTGGTTGTGCTAAAAATATTGTGTCAGTTTAAGCACAGTCATGTATAATTTTTCTAAGGGGAAATTTCATATGGCGACCCTGCCAAGATCCTTCACTGGTATCTTCTGATTTTTTCTTGTAGTTTGTGTAATTAGTGCAGCCTTTGTTTATTGCTAGCGCGTAATTGTAGAGAGAATTTCCTTTGTAGTTGTAGTTTTTCATTCTTGTACAGTAAAACAGTTGTGGCATACATGTAGATTTGGACCAAGTTTTTCGCAGCTGCACTGTGTTGTCGTGTGAAATATTGTGACAATAATGGCGTGTGAAAAACGTAATACTAGGCTCCAAAGTAAACTGAGAAATGACAGTGAAGACGAAAGCAGTGTGTTAGCGCCGCTGAGTACCGAATTAACTAATGTTCAAAGTAGTAATTTGGTAACTGTGCATAGGGAAATGGAGCAGGCTGCAAATAATGGTGTAGGCAGTGAAACAATTAGTGAACACGGAAGCATTATCGACCGATCGGTTGGCAACAGCTCGCCTCAGGACTCCGAAAGGACAGGACACAATCTTGCAAATACTATAGATCCAGGTTTTGCGTCCTCACCGTTTTCTCAAATAAGTCATGACACATTTTCTGCTTGTCAAAATGTGAATGTTGCCGGTGCAAATGCACTGCCGAAAAGCATAGAGGAACAGATTCCAGACACTAATACATTATTATTTCAATTAATGCAACAAATGAAACAAAATCAGAGACAAACACAGCAAAAGCTTCAAAAGTTAGACTCAGTGGAACATACGCTTGAACAAACACGTGAAGATTTAACTACTGAGTTACATAAAATCGAATCGAAATGTCAAAAAGTCTGTAACGACGAAAAAACACAAATTTGTGAGCATTTCCAACCTATTTTTTCGCGGCATGAAAATACATTACAGAATCACGAATTAGACATAAAAGAACTGCAAGCTATTGTTCATGAAAATCATGAGACCTTGCAAGCTAAAATTGACTCAGTTGCATCTACCGATTCGGTTCAGCAACTTGCAAAAACTCAGGAAAACTTAAAGGGCACAGTAGATACGATTTCAACACAAATGGACACTCTGAAACTTGGTTCAGAAAAACACACTGAGGAAATAAGTACACTATCGGAGAAAGTAGCCGAACTTTCGGATCAGTTCACTAACTTACCTGCAAAGGTAGATGATCTGAATGACACAAGACCTGTACCCATCACTGACACAGAAGTGTATGAACAAATTAAGAAATTCAAACAAAATCAGAATCAAATTAATACGCAACACAAAAGAGAAATCTGGGCAGTACAAGATCAGTTGGCACAAGTAATAAAACAATTACATATTTCAGAGGACACTCGCGCTACAACACGGGAAGAGGGACTTAGAAATACGGAAAAGCCACAAAATAATAACACAGGGCATTTCGGAAATTATGAAAGAAATTGGCAAGGTGCACCGAATTTTGAGATGGAACCGCCGACACGACGTAACAATGACCGACATGCGAGTCGCCGACATGATGATTTTGACTATAAGCTGTTCATTACTACACGCAAATTCAAAACACTTAAGAATTCTGGCAACGACATTCATCCACAAGCATGGCTCCATCAATTCTCTCATTGTTTTCCTCCCAACTGGTCATTAGAGCACAGATTAGAATTTGTGTGGCTACTTAGAGAATGAACCAGCTGAAAAAATGCGATTGGTCATTCATGATTGTCACAGTGAAGGAGAATTTTATCATGCCTTCCTCTCAGCATATTGGTCTCAGGCTACACAAGACCGAGTAAAACATAGCATCATAATGATGAAACATTTCGAGCAATCTGAATTTTCCATTCTTGTGAAATATTTTGAAGACATGTTGCACAAGAATCAGTACCTGTCAAATCATACAGCCCCTCAGAACTCAGCCGCATTTGCTTAATCAAATTACCTGAACATTTACGACATACTATTTTGGCAGGACGTTGCAAAGACGACATTGAAGCTTTTCAGGGACTCTTACAAGAATTAGAAATTGACATCTGACAATCGGGGTACGCAGAAACACGAACACAACAATTACAGGTCACATCCGTCACAATTCCGCGATGAAAGAAATAATAATTGGACACGAAAAGGCTAATCTTACAACGCAAATCGTGACCAAAACAGACACCACCTGTATGACAACCGTTGGCAGAGTAGTAATAATTACAGAGAAAGATCGCATTTCCGTAGTAATGAATATGACATAGATAACCACAGAAACAGACAATATGGTAACCAAAACAATTATTATCTTGGGAGACAGAATAACTTTAGACGCAACGGTCCAGCGCGCAGTTACGATTCAGGGAGAAATTCTCCACCATGTGACCAACAAGAAAGAAACTATGGAATCTACCGATATGACGACAGACGAAATAATCGTAACAACAGACCAGAATTTAATCAGAACTGACAGCATTCAAACAGGGCTGGGCCGTCTTGGCAAGGTGAATTTGTAGAAGTTAGGTCTCCTAATCCCAATAACGACGCGCGCTAACAAAGAGACAGACGATGACACACACTGCAGGCAGCCACGTGCGCCGGCTGGCTCAGCGAAAAATAACATCGACGCTAACCTTGAGAAAAATTTTAGCATTCCTTACCGACGTATACAACATGATAATTGCTTTGAATTTGAAACTCTGCACACTAGAAAGGGTAAAGGACTGCACCACATTTCACATGTAAAACCGTTTATTGAGAGATAATCTGCTTTTTAACTTAGTCTTTGCCACAAAATTTTTCACTTCACGCTACTAGTACGCGTTGTCACACTTAGAAACTGTTTTCATGCAACAATGTTTTGAAGTTAACTAACCAGTCTAGAACCTAGGGAACATATTTAGACAGTAATTACCACTGCATTGTTATAGTGAACAGAGGACACAGTGTTATTGTGTGTGTACATTCTTGCTTGTTAACTGTACAATTACATAACGACTATAAGGCTTACATACTTAGAACATATACCGCTAATGAGATTTTAATGCAACATTTTGGTTTAGTTGAAAAGACATTCTTTATTTGAAGTACTTTCTGTGAGATTAAAGATGACTTAGCATTTGGTTTCTTTGACAGCTACACGATTATATCACGATGCTACTAATGTTTGACACAATTTACATTGTTGCTTTTGCGGTGTATATGTTTTATATATGCACAGTTTTTATGTATTATCTTAGAGCAAGACGCACATTTAGCGCTGCAGGACACGCATTTGAGTGATTAATTTTGTACTTAAAACATTTGTTTTTAAAGATTTTTGAATTACAAAGAAAGTTTTCCGTGATACATTTCATTCCATTGCTGTAATCTGTAACAACTGAGGGTATAATTACATTAATCCTCAGGGGGTACACGCTTACTTTATGTACCATGTGTTTGGCAAGCACAAGGTGCCCTAGCTAATATGGTATTTGCTTATACAACTTTACACATCGGTACCATATTTCTCTAACACACAAATTACACAGCTATCTGATCATTTAACTGAGAGACAAACTTTTTTTTACTACATCAGTGACACATGTTTACACAATTACACAGTTGGGTAACTTCACACTTATGAAACTGTATTTTGTCTGTACTTTGTGAACTGTTCATATTTTTTCGGAACCACTGTGATATTATGAGAGCTTTGAATGATGTGTTTGGTATGGGATCATGATATTTAAAGTACGTTTGAGGGGGATGACACTATTTACATGAGCAGAGAATTTTTTTTAGGTTTTGAAATTATTGCAGAAAGGTACGACGTTTTTGAGATTTGGCTGAGTTTTTATGATATTATTATGATGACAATGTGTATTATGCTGTTGAGGTACGTTTATGATCAATAAGCTGATGCTTTATGAGGAATCTGATTATGCTGCATATTTATTATGATGAAATATTGACGTGTCGACGCAAGATTGACGTATCGACGAATATGTATATGTGTAATAAGGTAAGAAATATTGAGTAGTGGTTAGCGACTCTGGTTTGTGAAAATGGATGATGGAAACCAAGAATCGTACTTTAAAGAGTTATGAAATGTGTGTAAATGAGTGAACGTATCACAATGCTGACAAAAATTTTTTGGACAATATTTTATTTAAAGTATATTGTTTCTACACATTTGTAATGGAAATTCTCGACCTGTGAAATTTTATATGAGACTGTCACTGTAGTGCAAACTGGTGTCATAAATATTTCGGTAAGAAAGTTAAGTGATCACCTTCACGTAATGCGTCGTGGGCACCCAGCTGCGCGACAGTCGACTGGAAAAAAGCCGTTAGTGTGTGCCTTTCAGAGGCACAGGTGGAGAAAAAAAGGAGGCCATTATCCTCGCTATTGACATTTCTCTGTAGAAAGCATCGCAAATACGACACGCTCAAACTTGAAAACATATGATTACACTGTGGAGCACTTAATTTATGATATTTACTAAAATGCCTAATTAAATGATGAGAAACATTTTACATCTATTGTCTTTCTAGTTGAGAGATTGTTCATTTTGTTTAATATCTAGTTTCTAACTGCCTTGCAGCATTGGTTAAAATAAAATTTAAGAGATGTACTAATATCATTATTTTCTGTCTAGTGACCCAGTAAAAAATAATTTTATGATGTACTTTCGTAGAAAAGAGAGCACAAATAGACATTTCCCTTCACAGGAATTGCATAAATTATTTTTTAAAGATTTGATAACTTGTCTGCTAGAGTAAGTTATCGTGATGCATCACTCTAGTGTTAAGATGTGACATAGGTATTAAACATGGCCATTTTTACTGTAATATTTTTTCTGCTTGAGCTTTGTCATGTTTAGATATAAGTTATTGCATTTGCTGCTACTGTTTGCCAGGCATAGTGCTACTAAATTTGACTTTGTATTACTCTGTTAAGCCAGTTTTACTAATGATTTATTTTTATTGTTTGCTGCACATTGCCTTATATTATTTGTAATATTGCAATTGGTCTGCTAATTTAGATTTACTGCTGCTAGCTTTACCAATTTGCATTTTTCATTGCTGTTTGTGTTAATTGTTTTGTATTGCTGCATTGCCTCGTCCCTTAGTTTATGCATCTGACCTCAGTGGATTTAAGTTAGCTTAAGAAGGGGTAGGCTATATAAGAGAACGAGTTGTGATGAATTGGAAGAAATGCATTGAGAAGCTATAAGAAAATGGTTTGGCCAAAAAAAAGTATTTTGAAAGAGGATATGAACAAAAAAATAGGGTTTAGAAACAACAGGTTTAGGTAGGATTTTCTTGGAAATAAATGATGAGGTAAGATAATGGAAAATAAATAATGAGATAAGAAATATGTGAACATATAAATGCAGAAAGCATGCTTGGATAGGATTTTTTTGGTGGAAACAGATGTTGAAATAAGAGGAAAGATCTATGGAATGAAGTTTTGGGTTGTACTGCAGTACCAAATGTTACACTGAAAACGAACCCTGTCTTTCCTTTTGTATTATTCCGCTATGTGTTTATGTACCCCTGTGTATTTGTCTTTTTCCTGTCTTTATGCACCGAGCGAGGTGGCGCAGTGGTAGCACACTGGACTCGCATTCGGGAGGACGACGGTTCAATCCCGTCTCCAGCCATCCTGATTTAGGTTTTCCGTGATTTCCCTAAATCGTTTCAGGCAAATGCCGGGATGGTTCCTTTGAAAGGGCACGGCCGATTTCCTTCCCAATCCTTCCCTAACCCGAGCTTGCGCTCCGTCTCTAATGACCTCGTTGTCGACGGGACGTTAAACACAAACCTAACCTAACCTAACCTGTCTTTATGTGCTTAGCTAATAAGATTTATGTTGTAGAATTTTTCAAATACTATGTTATTTACTTTGTAAAGATGTTTAGACATTATTTATCTGTTCTGTTTTGTTGCTCATGTGTGAAGTTGACGTTTCAAAAGTTATTATGCTCATTTATGTATTTGCTTATGTCATAATTCCTGTAACACTGATGTACATCTACATCTACATTTATACTCAGCAAGCCATCCAACGGTGTGTGGCGGAAGGCACTTTACGTGCCACTGTCATTACCCCCAATTCATGTTCCAGTCGCGTATGGGTCGCGTGAAGAACGACTGCCGGAAAGCCTCCGTGCGCGCTCGAATCTCTCTAATTTTACATTCGTGATCTCCTCGGGAGGTATAAGTAGGGGGACGCAATATATTCGATACCTCATCCTGAAACGCACCCTCTCGAAACCTGGACAACAAGCTACACCGCGATGCAGAGCGCCTCTCTTGCAGAGTCTGCCACTTGAGTTTGCTAAACGTCTCCATAACGCTATCACGGTTACCAAATAACCCTGTGACGAAACGCGCCGCTCTTTTTTGGATCTTCTCGATCTCCTACGTCAACCCGATCTGATACGGATCCCACACTGATGAGCAATACTCAAGTGTAGGTTGAACGAGTGTTTTGTAAGCCACCTCCTTTGTTGATGGACTACATTTTCTAAGGACTCTCCCAATGAATCTCAACCTGGTACCCGCCTTACCAACAATTAATTTTATATGATCATTCCATTTCAAATCGTTCCGCACGCATACTCCCAGATATTTTACAGAAGTAATTGCTACCAGTGTTTGTTCCGCTATCATATAATCATACAATAAAGGATCCTTTCTATGTATTCGCAGTGCATTACATTTGTCTATGTTATGGGTCAGTTGCCACTCCCTGCACCAAGTGCCTATCCGCTGCAGATCTTCCTGCATTTCGCTACAATTTTCTAATGCTGTAACTTCTCTGTATACTACAGCATCATCCGCGAAAATCCGCATGGAACTTCCGACACTATCTACTAGGTCATTTACATATATTGTGAAAAGCAATGGTCCCAAAACACTCCCCTGTGGCACGCCAGAGGTTACTTTAACGTCTCTAGACGTCTCCCCATTGATAACAACATGCTGTGTTCTGTTTGCTAAAACTCTACAATCCAGCCACACAGCTGATCTGATATTCCCTAGGCTCTTACTTTGTTTACAGGCGACAAAATGGTTCAAATGGCTCTGAGCACTATGGGACTTAACATCTGTGGTCATCAGTCCCCTAGAACTTAGAGCTACTTAAACCTAACTAACCTAAGAACATCACACACATCCTCGCTCGAGGCAGGATTCGAACCTGCGATCGTAGCAGTGGCGCGGTTCCGGACTGAGCGCCTAGAACCGCGAGACCACCGCGGTATCAGGCGACAGTGCGGAACTGTATCGAACGCCTTCCAGAAGTCAAGGAAAATAGTATCGCTGTTTCCGGAATCCATGTTGATTCCTACATAGTAGATTCTGGGTTTCCAAAAACGACATGATACTCGAGCAAAAAAACATGTTCTAAAATTCTACAACAGATCGACGTCAGATATATAGGTCTACAGTTTTGCGCATCTGCTCGACGAACCTTCTTTAAGACTGGGACTACCTGTGCTCTTTTCCAATCAGTTGGAACCTTCCGTTCCTCTAGAGACTTGCGGTACACGGCTGTTAGAAGGGGGGCAACTTCTTTCGCGTACTCTGTGTAGAATAGAATTGGTATCCCGTCAGGTCCAGTGGTTTTTCTCTGTTGAGTGATTCCAGTTGCTTTTCTATTCCTGGGACACTTATTTCGATGTCAGCCATTTTTTCGTTTGTGCGAGGATTTAGAGAAGGAACTGCAGTGCAGTCTTTCTCTGTGAAACAGCTTTGGAAAAAGGTGTTTAGTATTTCAGCTTTACGCGTGTCATCCTCTGTTTCAATGACATCATCATCATCATCCCGGAGTGTCTGGATATGCTGTTTCGAGCCACTTACTGATTTAACGTAAGACCAGAACTTCCTAGGATTTTCTGTCAAGTGGGTACATAGAATTTTACTTTCGAATTCACTGAACGCTTCACACATAGCCCTCCTTACGCTAACTTTGACATCGTTTAGCTTCTGTTTGTCTGAGAGATTTTGGCTGCGCTTAAACTTGGAGTGAAGCTCTCTCTGCTTTCGCAGTAGTTTCCTAACTTTGTTGTTGTACTACGGTGGGTTTTTCCCGTCCCTCACGGTTTTACTCGGCACGTACCTGTCTAAAACGTATTTTACGATTATCTTGAACTTTTTCCATAAACACTCAACATTGTCACTGTCGGAACAGAAATTTTCGTTTTGATCTGTTAGGTAGTCTGAAATCTGCCTTCTATTACTCTTGCTAAACAGATAAACCTTCCTCCCTTTTTTTATATTCCTACTAACTTCCACATTCAGGGATGCTGCAACGGCCTTATGATCACTGATTCCCTGTTCTGCACATACAGAGTCGAAAAGTTCGGGTCTGTTTGTTATCAGTAGGTCCTAGATGTTATCTCCATGAGTCTGTTCTCTGTTTAATTGCTCGAGGTAATTTTCCGATAGTGCACTCAGTATAATGTCACTCGATGCTCTGTCCCTACCTCCTGTCCTAAACATCTGAGTGTCCCAGTCTATATCTGGTAAATTGAAATCTTCACCTAAGACTATAACATGCTGAGAAAATTTATGTGAAATGTATATGTTTATTTCTATTGTTTTGTAAAGCCTGTATTACTACAAATGTTATCTGTAGTATTATGTTTTTAATGATGTATTTTGTACCTTCGTTATTGTATTCTCATGTTATAAAATTGTAATTGACACCAGTTCAACAAATTAAGTAACTTGTAAGTTACATTTCACTGCACACGTTTCTGTTGGTCGTAGTATATGGACAATATGTGAGAAGTAGGGACTGATAGTGCTTGCACGTGTGTTAATAATTCAGCAAGGGTCTGGGTAACTGCATTGCTGGTTCTAAGGACATTTAAAAAAAAATTGTGAGTGCACTAGTGGTGGTTCATGGACTTGCTATATTGTCCACAAGACTCTTCTATGGTGATTGTGCACCTGCACAGTCGCAACGGATGGCTGCTAGCCATCTCAACAAGGACTACAGTGGGTCTACACCTTTGATGACTCACCAACACCATTATTTCTACAAGGACTGCAGTGGGTCTAGACCTTTGATGACTCACCAACACCATTATTTCTACAAGGACTGCAGTGGGTCTGCACCTCTAGTGGCCCACCAATACCATAATCTCTACCAGTACTACAGTGGGTCTACTCTGTGAAGACCTACCTACCATTATTCTTCAAAACTTCGGATGACTCTGCTGTGGGTTTGCTCTGTTGTGGAACATTACCTGTCTAGATGTCAAGAGTCAGCACTGCCTTTCCGTTGGAAGGACAACACTACTTCGTCAAGACTGCATGGAAATCCACTACTTCCGTGTGCATTTTCTTTTACTGCTCAGACTTTGAGAAAAACACTGCAATTTTACTGTGATGAACGATATGTAAGTAGGCTGTTTAGGTTTTCTTATTGGTAACGCCACGTAGCGCTCTGTATGAAAAATCACTGGCTGTGCTGTGTGCAGTCTGTGGTTAGTTTGCATTGTTGTCTGCCATTGTAGTGTTGGGCAGTTGGCTGTTAACAGCGCGTAGCGTTGCGCAGATGGAGGCGAGCCGCCAACAGTGGTGGATGTGGGGAAGTGAGATGGCGGATTTTTGAGAATTGGTAATCTGGAGGTGTGTCCATCAGAAACAGTACATTTGTAAGAATGGATGTCATGAACTGCTATATATATTATGACTATTAAGGTAAATACATTGTTTGTTCTCTATTAAAATCTTTCATTTGCTAACTATGCCTATCAGTAGTTAGTGCCTTCTGTAGTTTGAATCTTTTATTTAGCTGGCAGTAGTGGCGCTTGCTGTATTGCAGTAGTTAGAGTAACGAAGATTTTTGTGAGGTAAGTGATTTGTGAAACGTATAGGTAATGTTAGTCAGGGCCATTCTTTTGTAGAGATTTTTGAAAGTCAGACTGCTTTGCGCTAAAAATATTGTGTATCAGTTTAAGCACAGTCATGTATAATTTTTCTAAGGGGACGTTTCACATGTACTTTACATATTTTATAAGGGTATTGTGAACTAAATGCAGTATTGCGCCATTTGAGCAGCTTTGCGAAATAGTGATTGTATATAAATTGCACTGCTTTCTGGTTCCTGATTGACTTCTACTAACTCTGTTATCATGTTTTTTTTAATTTTCTGCAGTTATTTTAAGAAATTTATTTCTTGATCTTTTGATTCAAAGCTTTTGTAAATGTGTGTTAAATAATTACTTATAAAATGTTGTGCGATGCCGCTGGTAAATAAATTTATCCCAGGCTTTTCCACTTTATGTCTCCTCCCCGCCCCCTATCAGATCGTGACAGCACTACTGCCATAATCCAATCTGATGACTTGAGCACGAAGCACTTCGTGAAATCTGTTTGAGCACATCACTGCTCCAAAAATATAATTGTAATTTTTTTGTTACTTGAAAAATACGCAAAGATGTATTGAAAGTGTTACACCACGAAGTACTGATCCGATATTAATTAAACTGTTTGGACATGTTCAACATATAACAGCTACGTAATGATGCTTCCCTTCCATTGCAAACTCTTGTCCACTATCAACATCAGTATGATGTGCTGCTCCTGCGGACATACTACACCCCAGTTTCCTATGTGGTATGGAAGCAAAAAACCTCTGCATGTCATCTTGAGGAGTTTCTTACCATTCCACATGCTGTACCAAATTTTGTGAATAAAACCGTATAGTTCGCTTAATAAATTGCTTTATGAAGCCGTTTCGGCTACTGCCGTCTCAGCTATCCCGAGCAGGTATAGGTTTTTAGTGACACCTTGTCGGCAAGTTCTATGTTATATCCGATGATACCAGTAATCGTTGATATCTTAGGATGCTAGTAATATAAATGGAGTAGTAACGAAATTTGTTAAGTGATGTAGACGGTTTCATCCAAAAAATTATTCACAACGACTGCGGACTCGAATAGGTAACTCATTTTCTTTAATAATACATGGTGCGCCAGTTCGAGATTGTTGGTGAAGACTGGTATGAAAGTGTGTCTTCCCATCGCATCCCAGATATGCTATATTGGTGAGAAACAGGATTGTCAAAAAACTTTATGTTCCTCAAGGCATTTCTGGTGTGATCTGAAGTGCGGGGCCTTGTATTATCCTCTGGAATACGTCATTTGGTTCTCTGATGGCGAACGGTGTGAGTACAGGGTCGTCACATATTGATGAGTATTCAGCCTCTCTTCGACAATTACAAGATCAGTCTTGTTGTCGTATCAAACAATGTCCAGAAATAACTCAAGCGTAGGGCACACAGGAGCGAGGTCGCGCCCTAAACGCGGTTGGTGCCTGGGGTCGTGTCACAGCGTTCCTATTAAGAGACCAAACCGGCTGCCCATTGCGATAGGTGGACTTGATCTGGATATAAAAGTCCCTGTTAAGAAGAGGTCAAGACTTGGAAGTGACTGCCTGATAAAACCTTTAAA
Organism: Schistocerca americana; assembly: GCF_021461395.2. NCBI lineage: Eukaryota > Metazoa > Arthropoda > Insecta > Orthoptera > Acrididae > Schistocerca > Schistocerca americana. The sequence continues at coordinate 377,546,980 of NC_060121.1, forward strand.
ACAAATGCGTTGCTTCTAAGATTATTCACAAGTCCGCCATCTTGTTCCCTCAGTACTACACACTGCGTGCTAAGTAATGTTACTGAGAAGCCCATGATAGCTCACTTATTTCAGTAACTGTATAATTTATTTCACCCCATAATGCTCATTACTCAAATAAGGAACTCGTTTGTAACATTTCATTACACTGACAATACCACCATTTTAAAGATGCAGTTCCCGTATGCACTGGTTTCCAAAATTACATCAACAAACGGAAATTTTGCAAGGTTGCGTTTATTTTGACACAAAGCACTATGAACAGATGATACTAAAGTAGAAACAATGTAAAGAGCACAGAACATAATCAACTGCAACATGCATAACGCTAGTCAAAAATGTACTTTGTTTTTTCCAACTTAACGGATTTGCTCACATATTCTGACAACTGGTTAACGGGCTCAGTATGGGGTGTGACCACCTCTGGCACCAATACAGGCCTGACAATGAGGTACAAGCTGTGAATGATATCATCAATCTCATGGTTAGCCAACAAGGCCCATTATTCCTGCAGAGTTTCTCACAGGTCTTGGAGAGTGGTTGGTGGATGCTGATTTGGTGCAGCCCGTCTCCCTCGCCTAGTGTTCCCCAGACATGCTTTATGGGACTGAAATCGGAAGAGCGACCGAGGCACGCAATGCGTTCCAAAGAAACACCCGTGCTCTATGATGTCGAGCATTATTGTCCATCAATACGAACTCTGGGTTCACAGCATCTCGCAACAACCATGCTTGAGATCCCAAGACCTTCTCACTGTACCTGAAAGCAATTAAATCTTACTGATTCACCCATACACACGTACGCGCGGTGTTCGAGTGGTCAACATAATCCCTACCCGCACCATTACTAATCCTTCTCGATATCGGCCTCTTTCCACCAATGTTTGGGACCCGAAATCGTGTTCTACGTGCCCTCTAGGTGCGAATCCGCCGAGAATCACTCTCCAGACCAAATCGGGACATCCGTGGAATGAACGAGGGCCACCGTTCGATCGTCTAGTTAGCATTTTGACAGCTCCACTCTAGACGTTCCATTCTGTGAAGGCACGCCAGACGTAAACAGACGGCAGGTCTCCAACAATAAAGGCCACTCTGCTGAAACCTTCTGTATACCGTATGCGCCTATACAACGCTTCCAGGGGACGCTGCGAGGTTAGATGCCAGCTGCAGTGCAGTACCTAGGCGGTACCGCCGTGAGCTCACAGCCAAATAACAGTCCACTCTTTCTGATCCCACATGTGGTCGGCCCCGTCCTTTCTGGAATACAGTTTCGGACTCTATAAACTGTCGCCTCATCCGAGAAACAACAGAACCATTCTCATTAAGCCATCGGGCCACATCAGTTTGACTCTCCTCCTTTCATTCTTCCTGTGGCCTTCACAGCAGAGTCTGTACGCGTCTTCTCTGTGTCATATTGCACCGTTTGTACTGTGTGCATAGCGATTGTGGATGTGGGACTACACTCCAAAGACTACCCAGTTGATAAATGCCCTGACGCCATTGCTGGCGTGGTTGTCCGTTGATCGGAATGCCATCTTCCGTGCAGGATACGATCGTAGCGACATATGTAAATTACATCGTGAATTAGTCACAGGACGGGGAGATAGCAGTTTGTTACTTTAATTTTGGAAACCACTGTAGTTATGTTAGCCGGAGTCCGCATTCGTTATGTTTGGCCATCGCTTGTAAGCTTGGATGCATAATTAACAAGCATGGGTGTAAAGTCAGAAACCAAACAACAAGCATCAAAACGAATGAAATAATATTACTAAAGTAAATATGTGCTCGTTGACATCCTCAAACAGGAATTTATGTACGTGTGCAGTGGTGGTATGATCACAATTTTTACAAATGTATTAGTTAAAGTTAATATTTTTCCCAACTGTACTCAGATAATCTCCGCTCATGTAGCGCTAGTCCAAAAATTTTCGAGACTATACTTCCTCACCGTCCTCTTGCATACAACGCGCAAAATGTTCACACAACCATACGAATATGCCAGAAAAATCTTTCTCTGGATGTTGTTTGACACCTGCGTCGCATTGGCTTTAATGTCGGTTGTGTCGCCAAAGCGTCAACTTCATGTGAATTTCTCGTCACTCGTGATGACTTTTTTTTTCAAAAACAGTTTTCCGCGTTTTGTGTTTCAGTCAAGTCGATGTAATTGTCCACGAATCGTATTTTTTTCCCAATGTCGAAGCGTGTGCAACAAACTTTACACACGCTTTTCTCTTCTTCAGTTGATTTAGAGACGTCGGTCCACTGTGATTTATCACACAATAACGATGACACATTGCTGTCGCACTGACACTACCTCACACTGTCTGCTGATGACTGACTGGTTGAATGCACATCTGTTGTTTGCAGCTGCCGTTTGTAGTTACTGCGCAAAGGCCGCCCTTACACCATGAATAAAATAAGTATAGCAAATTTATCGACGAGTGGTTTATATCCTCCCACTCTTCGCACAACATGAGCAATGTCACAAAAACACAATATGATGTATATCAGAAGCATTTACTGCTTGCTCAGTGTACAAATTGAATAATATCACAAGGTAAGCTAAAATCTGTCTCACTCCCTTCTCAACTACTGCTACCCTTCCATGCGCTTCAAATCTTGTAACTGCAGTCCTTTTCCGTACAGGTTGTAAATAACCTTTCCCCCCTGTGTTTGATCCCTGCTGCCTTTGAAATTGTAAAGAGAGTATTCATTCAGCATTGTCAAAAGCTTGATATAGATGTAGTTACGTGGTGACCACTTCGCTGAGTTTTTGTTACCTTTTTATTTTCTGAACTTCAAACACTTTTTGGATGCAGCCCTCCAGCATAACTTCTAATTTTCTAGGAAAAATTTGTACGTCGTTGTGCAACATTTATCCTACGTTTACTGCTCATGCAATGAGATACCATACATACATTCTCCGTAGTGCAGCCAACAATACAAAGTGACCAGCGTCTATCACGACAAACATCTAAAAAAAGTTGGCGATCGCACTGCTCCAGCTACTTCCAAAAGTAGGCGTCGCTGGCAGTACGTAACACTTACATTAACAAGTTTATTTATATTTTACACACATTCACACAATGCTAATACAGTAAAACTGGCTTCTACCATACATTAGCTGTCTATACGTCAGGTGCGCGGGATTAGCCCAGCGGTCTTGGACGTTGCAGTCATGGACTGTGCGGCTGGTCCCGGCGGAGGTTCGAGTCCTCCCTCGGGCATGGGTGTGTGTTTGTCCTTAGGATAATTCAGGTTAAGTAGCGTGTAAGCTTAGGGACTGATGACCTTAGCAGTTAAGTCCCATTAGATTTCACACACTTTTTTTTTGTCTATATGTCAGACATTTTATAGAGTATGACAACGCATGTCGTGAGCGTTTTGATCGTCAAGTGCCTCGTCTTGCGTGCAGAATCTGAAGGTGGCCAATGTTTGGTACAAACCATTACGGCTGTAGTAGTATTTTATTAATATGTCTAAGAGTAAAGCTTGTCAGTCACTCTTCTGCATACACAGGTCATCATTTCTTCCAAAACATTTATAAAACTTATCAGAAGTTTGTTGTGGCAAGTGAAGGTGATTTAACAGATGAGTAAATGTAATTTGCTTATTTGAGCTATTTTATTTCATTTGCGACACAATTTAACTACTGTTTTAGTTACCTCTTGCTGTTCTGCTGCTTCATACTGGTGACTGTGAATTTAAAATACGTAAATACGACAGTTGGGAATTTAATAGTGGCAACTATTTACTTACAGCTCGTACAAAAAGATACGTGTTTTAAAGTTTTACTGACCTTCAAAGTAGTCACCAGCATTGACTATAGCCTGTTGCCAGCGATATGGAAGCCGTAGGATACTCTTAGCAGTCCAAGTGGTGTTGACAGTTCGAGCGGCGCGGTCTATTGCCCGACTAATTTGTAGCAGTTCGAAAGCGAATGCCGTGAAGTGTTTCCTTCAGTTTAGAAATTGAGTTGAACTCACGAGGGTTTAAGTCAGGGGAGTGCAGCAGTCGGTATAGCACTTAATAGCCCCATCAGTCAAACAAACCGGTAACAGCTTGCACTGTACGTGCTTGAACATTGTCCTGCAAAATGATGGTCAGGTCCTGCAGAAAGTGTCATCACTTCTGTCTCTAAGCTGGTCGTAGGTTGTGTTCCATAAATGAACTGCACTCCCCTTACTTAAGCCATCGTGAGTTCAACTCGATTTCTAAACTGGAGGAAACACTTCATGGCATTCGCTTCAGAACTGCTACAAATTCGTCGGGCAATAGACCGCGCCACTCGAACTGTCAACACAACTAACACTGCTAAGAGTATCCTACGACTTCCATATCGCTGGCAGCGGGTTGTACACAATGCTGGTGACTACTCCGAAGGTCAGTAAAACTTTGAAACACGCATCGGTTTTGTACGAGCTGTAAATGAATAGTTGCCACTATTAATGTTCCAACCCTCGTAGATAGACTAACGACATACGATAATATGGAACTTGTAGCTAACTATACAAGATTTTGCGATGCTCCTCTTATTCTTTCATTTTCGACATCGAGCGCTTTCCTTCTTAGGTTGGAGCTGTAGAAAGCAGTCGCACGTTAACCTTTGCCGTAGGCGTCCTCTACGCACAGAGCTCTGCGGCAGCCGACCACAGCATCACCGACACCTACAATGGGAAGCCCTCAGGCATTCGAATCACGTAGCAGAGTTGGCGCGCCGGTGAAAGGCTAGGCCCTAACGTGTTGGGGCTGTCTTCAAAAATTAAATCGACGCTGCCAGTTACAGATCCCACCGTGACTGTATGGCAAAGGTCGGCCGAGCCACGGTGCCGGTGGTGAGCGCCGGAATTCACGTATTCACAGTCGGTTTCTCTCTGAGGTAAAACAGGAAGAACAAAAAACTGTTATTTTCACAACTTATTCTGTTGGATAAAACTGTAAGAAATGTTAAGCGTTACCTCTGTCATGAACTTGTCATGTCTACAAATACATCTCGATGTTTTTGCATCCTGTTAAAAAAATTAATATCTCGAGACGCTATTTACCAAAACATTTACAATACTCGAAGATTTCTAAAAGTTGTAAATTTCTTACCTACATACACCCTTTCCGGTCTTCTTCTTCCCCACTTTGTGGTCTAGACAAAAAGCTTGTCTCGACTTAATATTCAGAGTTGTTACCATTTTTCCTAAACCTTCCAGCATCTCTTCTCCCTTGTGGCTCTTGAAACTTTATCTAATTTCTTTCATTTTGATAGTTACATGTTCCATAGCTAATTCGAACCATTCTTCTATTGAAATGATGTGATACGAGTCAGTTTACACAATATGTATACGTGATTAGTGTTAAAGAGTACTGAACATACTATTTTTGGTTCTAATCATGCAAATACATTTAGAAATTATGTTTATTAACTTTTATTATACTTTATTTTCCGGCTACCAGTTTTTAAATAAAAATTTGTTCGTGGAATAGGATGTGTCCAGGAGAACCGATTTTAGCTTAGATTGAAAACTTGCTTCCTTACCGTCAGACATCCTACGTTCCTGGAAAAAAAGATCGAAAATGTCTTTTTCCGCATACTGAAGTCCTTTCTGAGACACTGGCATCTTTAATAACTAGTAATAAAGGTCATTTTTCCTTTAACATTGTAGGTAGTGTCATCGCTATTCTTGTCAAGTTGTGATGGATTATTTACGGCGAATTTCAGTAGCGATTTATATATACAGTGTGGTCCATTTATAGTGATCGGGCCAAATATCTCACGAAATAAGCACCATACGAAAAAACTACAAAGTACGAAACTCGTCTAGCTTGAAGGGGAAACCAGATGGCGCTATGGTTGGCCCGCTAGATGGCGCTGCCATAGTTCAAACGGATATCAGCTGCGTTTTTTTTTTAATAGGAACCGCTATTTTTTATTACATATTCTTGTAGTACGTAAAGAAATATGGATGTTTTAGTTGGACCACTTTTTTGCTTTGTGACCGATGGCGCTGTAATAGTGACAAACGTATAAGTATGTGGTATCACGTAACATTCCGCCAGCGCGGACGGTATTTGCTTCGTGATACATTACCTGTGTTAAAATGGTCCGTTTACCAGTTGCGGAAAAGATCGATATCGTGTTGATATATGGCTATTGTGATGAAAATGCCCAACGGGGGTAAGCTATGTATGCACCTCGGTATCCTGGACGACATCATCCAAGTATCCGGACAGTTCGCTGGATAGTTACGTTATTTAAGGAAACAGGAAGTGTTCAGCCACATGTGAAACGTCAACCATGACCTGCAACAAATGATGATACCCAAGTAGGTGTTTTAGCTGCTATCGCTGCCAATCCGTACATCAGTAGCAGAAAAATTGCGCGAGAATCGGAAATCTCAAAAGCGCCGGGGTTGAGAATGCTACATCAACATCGATTGCACCCGTACCGTATTTCTATGCACCAGAAATTGCATGGTGACGACTTTGAACGTCGTGTACAGTTCTGCCACGGAGCACAAGAGAAATTATGGGACGATGACAGATATTTTGCACGCGTTCTATTTAGCGACGAAGCATCATTCACCAACACCGGTAACGCAAACCGGCATAATATGCGCTATTAGGCAATGGAAAATCCACGATGCCTGCGACAAGTGGAACATCAGCGACCTTGGCGGGTTAATGTATGGTGCGGCATTATGGGAGTAAGGATAATTGGCCCCCATTTTATCGATGGCAATGTATGCTGATTTCCTACGTTATGTTCTACTGCTGTTACTACAAGAAGTTTTACTGCATGATGAATGGCGATGTACTTCCAACATGATGGATGTCCGACACATAGCTCGCGTGCGGCTGAAGCGGTATTGAATAGAATATTGCATGACAGGTGGATTGGTCGCCGTAGCACCATACCATGGCCCGCACGTTCACCGGATCTGACGTCCCCGGATTTCTTTCTGTGGGGAAAGTTGCAGGATATTTGCTACCGTGATCCACCGAGAACGTCTGACAACATGCGTCAGAGCATTGTCAATTCATGTGCGAACATTACGGAAGGCGAACTACTCGCTGTTGAGAGGAATTGACGGACATCATTTTGAGCATTTATTACATTAATGTGGTATTTACAGGTAATCAAGCTGTAACAGGATGCGTTCTCAGAAAGGTACTTGTATCACATTGGAACAATCGAAATAAAATGTTCAAACGTACCTACGTTGTGTATTTTAATTTAAAAAACCTACCTGTTACCAATTGTTCGTCTAAAATTGTGAGCCATATGTTTGTGACTACTACAGCGCCATCTATCTCAAAGCGTAAGAAGTGTCCCAACTAAGATATTCATATTTCTTTACGTACTACACGAATATGTAATAAAAAATGGGGGTTCCTATTTAAAAATACGCAGTTGATATCCGTTTGACCTATGGCAGCGCCATCTAGCGGGCCTATCATAGCGCCATCTGGTTTCCCCCTTGAAGCTAGACAAGTTTCGTTCTTTGTAGTTTTTTTCATTGGACCCTTATTTCGTGAGATATTTGACCTGGTCACAATCAATGGTCCACTCTGTATATATATATATATATATATATATATATATATATATATATATATATATATCTCGATGAACACCACATATCACACATTGTTGTTACTGCCGTCTCTGCTGCAATAAATACTTTTTACTGAGCAATGAGTATTATTCGATGGGATATTATTGAGCGTAAATATGCAGAATATCTCAGCAGTTTGATTCGTTTCTTTCCAAGACTAGCAATTATACGAAGAGCAAAAGTAGTTGAACTTAATTCTTTGAGTAGCCCAGTTGTATGCTTATTCCAGCTCAACTTTGCATCAATGTCCACATCCAATAATTTTGAGCATTCTGCCGTCTTTACGAACTCCTTTTGATTTGCTACGTCGACTGTCGGTATGACTACTTGTTGTGCAGAACTGATCGTAGTATGTTTTCTCAAAATTAAGGGAGAGGTCATTTTCAGAGAACCACTTCAAAATTCTTTAAAAAACATCATTAAGAATCTCTTTTATTGTTATCTCTCCAAATGAATTTGTTATATTGTATGCAAAAAGTACCAATTCTTCTTGTCGTATGTTAAGTGGAAAGTCATTCACGTATATCAGAAATAGGAGTGGACTCAAAACTGCACCTTGTGGATTCCCTTAGAGTCCCTAAAATTATATCTCTTTTCAACATTTTTTGAATTACTCAACACAAAGTTTTGCATTATGTTTCTTGAGTATGATTCAAACGAATTGTATGTGAAGCTATCAGTTTTGTAAAATTTAAGCTTTTTTAAAAGAGTGACTTGGTCTACAGAATCAAACGCCTTAGAGAGATCAGAAAAATACCGTCTGGTGGTATTCAGTTATTTAATGCTTATAGTATCCTACTTCGAGACTGAACATGTAAATATCATTCTGAATCGAGCAACCCTTCTGAAATTCACACAGTGACCTGTTAAGTAAATTGTTTGTATGTTCTTCCCATTTCCTTCTCTAATCTTTCACTGTCTCCACAGTATTGCAAATCTTAAGTTCTGTTCTTATGTCTTAATTACGTATTCTATCTAATCATGAGCAGTCTTTAACTTATCTTAAAAATCTCATCTCCGTTGTTTGGATCCATCTGTATAGACACTTACTTTTGAGAAATTAATATATCATATTGCTCTGTGATGTTTCTTTGTGGAGAGAAACTAATATTCATGTCTAAGGCAATATATTTTCGTTGAAGATGAAATTAGCTGAAACGTAAAAACTAAGTTTTCCTCCAACATGCACATCACCTCGTAAAACTGATGGTAAAATAAGAGAAATTCCAACACGTATACAGACAAATGGTCATTCATGGTTGCCGAGTGACACCAGTTAATATAATAGGTAGATGAAAGAAGGTCCTGGTTATTTAGATACCCACCGTGAAACATCGTACGGTGACGTAGAAGATTCAGATGTATCTAATGGCGTAGATGCAGGTAGCCTAAATTAAAACGGTGACTACATATGTGCGTGAACTGTGCGCCACTTAGTGCTGAAAAGACGAAACTGAAATAGATATTTCTGTTGTAGCCAGTGCGACGTAACAAATGAGTGGAGCCGAGTCGTTGTGGAATGAAGCCTCATGCAAACATCAGGTTTTGAATGTTGATGCAGACACATGTTATGTTGGTGCAAGGGTACGGAGTAGTAATCGTGATCATATGGCTCTGAGCACTATGGGACTTAACATCTATGGTCATCAGTCCCCTAGAACTTAGAACTACTTAAACCTAACTAACCTAAGGACGTCACACACATCCATGCCCGAGGCAGGATTCGAAACTTCTACCGTAGCGGTCGCACGGTTCCAGATTGAAGCGCCTAGAACCACTCGGCCACTCCGGCCGGCGTCGTGATCATAAAATGTGTTTAGCTACCTGAAATACTTTCAATACGATATGTAAATGGGTACTGTGCCATATCTGAACTGACTTCGAACTATCGACGGACAACGTAGAAGGGATGTGTATCAGGTTGTGAAAGCATTTACAACACATTAAATTTCATGAAGGGCATTCCCACGGTATACTATTTGTATCTTATTACATGTTACTTTTTGCATATTTCTTTCAGTAATATTACAAATTTATTTATTTAGTTTAGTCAAAATAAGAAATGATGTGTTTCTGTTACCATCTCTTCCTCAACTTGAAATGGATTCGTTTTTCTTTTGGTTTGTATTTCTTTGTTTATATTAGTAACCTTCCCAGGATCCACTGTCTGTAGATATTTAGCCCACCACTGCTTATTTCTTATAATTTTTCTTTTTCGCAGTCTATGTTTAGTTCATTTATGCTATCAACATCCCTTTTTCTGTCTGTTCTTATCAGTTCCTTGTTATTTATATACAGCATCTCCATACGGTTGATAAGCATCTTTGACTCTTCTTTTTAAACCATCTTTGATATATCAACAAGATTACGTAACTTCTTTATCAGAATCATTCGGTACAACACAGCCACTCAAAGGAAAACGGCCTGATTTCAACGTTGAGCATCGCGGTTTTGGCCTCCACCACGGAGACGTCAAAAGAAGAGGTGAAATGTTGGTAAAAGGGAGTGCGACTACCTTCCCGCCGTGTGACACGTCCACGGTGGCGTAGGGCAGAATTTTGTGAAATTTGATCACAGCGTAACATAATTAATCAGCCTTACATCTCACACAAACTTCTGAGATGCGGCCTTTCTTCGCATGTATCGACATCTTGCTGTTACAAGCGATGCCAAACCAGTGAGTAAAAAAATGGTTCAAATGGCTCTGAGCACTATGGGACTAAACTTCTGAGGTCATTAGTCCCCTAGAACTTAGAACTACTTAAACCTAACTAACCTAAGGACATCACACACATCCATGCCCGAGGCAGGATTCGAACCTGCGACCGTAGTGGTCTCGCGGTTCCAGACTGCTGCGCCTAGAACCGCACGGTCACTTCGGCCGGCCAGTGAGTAAAATCTCATGGCGCTAAGCTTTTGCAAAATTACAGAGGAAAGTCGTAACATCTCACCTTCTTTCTTTGCTACAGAAACGTGAACCCCCATAATAACAACACGTAGTTTCCAGTCTCTGTGTTCCCAGCTTCAGATCGGTTGGTTCTTGTAATTTCTACCACTCCAGTCTCCTCAATCTCCGTTACCCAATCTCTCTCTATCATTTCCTCTGAACGTGATCAGTTGCTCTCTTCCAGTATTATTGTATCTAAAGCTACTATTAGTGTTTGTGTTCTAGTTCCATGTCTGATTTCTCCAAGCAATCAAGAAACTATTCTACTGACTGACTAGGAGCATTCACCAAGTCCTGTTTCAACCTGGCAGGTAAACCCTTCCTAAGGATGGAATTGTCTGCTATATAACGGGATGGGCTTTCTATATGAAACAGTTTTCAAAATTGATTTTCACTGAACCATTTCATGATCTTCCTGTAACAAGGACGACTCTAGAACTTCTTTTGAATTCTCGATTTTATAGCCTCAGACCAGAACTTCTCAAGAAAACCCTTTTGAAATTAATAATAAGTTATGTCCTTAAAACTACTTCGGTTCCTCCATATAAGATCTCCAATTAGAAGCCTTTTACATATATTAAATTTCTGAATATCAGACACGGAAGATGCAAAGTTATCTCTGCAACACAGAACAAAATATCCAGGATGCTACATTCGCCGTCCTGAGGAACATATTAATGGCATATTACTCCGCAAACACTTTTACTGCAACTGTTAAAGTAACCTGAATCTACACTTTGCTGCAATGTACGAGGCCTGAACTTAATTAGTGGCAACTATTTATTCACTACCGATACAAAAGAGTTACATGTTCTCAGCTGTTACTGTCCGTCAAAGTAGTCACGAGCGTTGTGCAGAACCCGTTGCCAGCGATGTGAAAGGCGTAGTATACCGTCTGTTGATGGTGCGAATGGAGCGGCCTACTGGTCAAATGGTTCAAATGGCTCTAAGCACTATGGGACTTAACATCTGAGGTCATCAGTCCCCTAGACTTACAACTACTTAAACCTAACTAACCTAAGGACATCACACACATCCATGCCCGAGGCAGAATTCGAACCTGTGACCGTAGCAGCAGCACGGTTCCGGACTGAATCACCTAGAACCGTTCGGTCACAGCGGCCGGCCGGCCTACTGCCTGTCGAATCTCTGGAACAGTTCTGAAGCGAATGTCACGAAGTGATTCCTTCATCTTCGGAATCAAATCAAAGTCACAAGGACTTAAGTGCGGGGAGTATCGTGGATGGTACAGTGTTTCCCAGTCCCATCGACCGAACAGAGCAGCCACAGCTTGCTCTGTATGCGCCCGCGTAATGTCGTGCAAAATGATGGGTGGATTGCGCAGAAAGTGTCGCAGCTTCTTTCGCAAAGCAGGTCGCAGGTGATGGTGACTGATTTGATTCCGAAGGTGAAGGAACCACTTCGTGGCATTCGCTTCAGAACTGTTTCAGAGATTCGACAGCAGAAGACCGCCCCATTCGCACCATCAACAGAACAGGCCCTGCTAACGGTATACTACGCATTCCATATCGCTGGCAACGGGTTCTACACAACTCTGGTGGCTACTTTGAAGGATAGTAACAGGTGAAAACATGTAACTCCTTTGTATCGGTTGTGAACAAATAGTTTCCACTATTTAAGTTACAACCCTCGTATTTAGTTTTTTCGCAAGATCTTCAAGAGCTTCACTTTGTTATGAACAGCTATCATTTTCAGTTTTGTTTAGCTTATCTGGCTGATACTACTTGTGCTTGAAACGTCTCATTCATACCCTGTAATTTGTGCGTTTACTTCCCTTTCGTCTGCCAATATCCTTTTACTTATATCTTTAAACTTTATTTAACTCTCCTCTTTTTCTTTAGAAAGTGTTGTTCCATAGTATTTATTTTCCTCCTCAACCCTTCTTCTACCATAGTTATTCTTTGTGACGAGTTCATTATTTTGGGAGACAGACTTTTCATTTTCCTTCCTAGATCATTCTTTAGAGATACAGTACTCATGCCATTCGTATATAGATTTCTTACATGAATCCTAAAATATAATTTCAGACGTATTCTGCTATCTATGGAATCAGGAATGATTCAGCAATGTCGTGCTATTATAAATATGGGTTATGCGACAGACAAAAATAGAATTAATGTGATACAAATTTAGGTTAGGAACGAAGGGTGTGTAGTTAGTTGCGGCGATCGATTCGATCGACTTTGTTTCGATACTCTATTATCAAATTATATCAAAATATTGATGATATAGATGATCCAAAGTCAGATTCAGAGTCTGGCAGTGCTCTGGAAGACTTACTATCAAAGAAGACGGAAGGGGTAGATAACTTTGAGATAAAATTCCTTCGGAATTTCTGACATCATTGCATCATTGGAGCATGTGACAAACGAATAACTACGCGAGGTGGTGGGGGGTCTGAACACATACCACCAGACTAGGAAAATATCATCCACACACTCACAAAGATGGATAGTCGTGTGACTAGGGCCTCTCGTCGGGTGGACCGTTCGCCGGGTACAAGTCTTTCGATTTGACGCCACTTCGGCGACTTGCGCGCCGATGGGAATGAAATGATGATGATTAGGACAACACAACACCCAGTCCCTGAGCTGAGAAAATCTCCGACCCAGCCCAAACAGGGCTGACCACTCAGCTACCGGGGGTGGACATCACAAAGGTAGCAACGGAGATAACTATTTTACAATAAACTTAACAGTTCATGCATGAAAGTTACTGACAAAAATAATATACAGAAGAATGGAAAAACAACTGAGGCTTTGTTAGACGACAATCAGTACGGCTTTAGAAAAGGTGCACTGGAGAGTTAGTTTTGACGTTGCGTGTGATAATGTAAGCCGGACATTCCGATCTGTAAAAACCGTTCAACAATGTTAAATGGTACAAAAATTCTTAGAAAAATGGGAGTAAACTATTGAGAAAGATGATAAATATATAGTACATAAAAACATGAGAGCACATTAAAAATGGAGATCCAAGAACAGCGTGCTCAGACAAAAAGGGGTGCAAGACAATGGTACAGTTTTCGGCCAATATTGATGAATCTGTACTTCGATGAAGAAGTGGCAGAAATAAAAACAAAGATTCAGGAGCGTGACAGAAACTGAGGGTGAAAAATTATCAGTGATTTGATGATAGTGCCATCGTCTGTAAAAATGAAGATTTGCAGGATCTGTTAGAATTATCGGTATAACGGGAACAGATATTGGATTGACAGTAAATCAAAGAAAGACAGAAATAATAAGTAGTAACAGACGTGAGGTTAGGTACGAACGTAATAGCAAAATAGCCGACCATAAAGTAGATGAATTTAAGGAATTGCGCTACTTCGGAGGCAAATAACACATGAAGGACGGAGCAAGGAAGTCATAAAAACACACTAGCACAGGCCAACAGTGTATTCCTGACCAAATTAGATCTACTCGTATCCTTTATTCGAGGAAGAAATTTCTGAAAATGGTGGACTGTGGATAAACCGGAAAAGAAGGAAATCGGATCGTCTGAGGTGTAGTGCCACAGAAGGAGGTTCAAAATTAGATAGACTGGTAAAATGATAGATGAAGATATTCTCCGCAGGATTAGCGATGGTAGGAACATATGGAGAACTCTGACAAGAAGAAGGAATATCCTTACTTTCACTGCAACACAGGAAACTGTACGAGCAGAGGATAAAAATTATTGGGGAGACGGAAGACTGATGTACCCCTCTCCCACCCCAAAAATAAAAGAAATCGGGTGGTGGCGTGCCAGTCTCTCGGTGACCCATGATCAGATTGTTTGATGGACAAGTGGTCTGCAGAATATATTTACCAGGGGAGCAGTCTTCCTTCAGTGTAGAGGCAGGTGAGGAAAGTATGATCTTGCATTCCATAAAAAGTTCTCGGTTTACTTGCAGCGACAAATTCGGATAAAATTCCAAGCTTTCTGTGACTGCCTCCATCATCATCGTTGGGAGCTAAAACTGACTGTGCTGAACTGGTGAGGCTGACACTTTTATACACACAAAACGGAATCCGATTGGCTGTATTAGGTCATGATGACAACACAGAAGAGGCGCGTACAGAGTTGGAACCCCCACCTTCCGTAGATTTTGTTTTCCCATTCCATCCAGCGTTGCTTGGAGCGCCACCCTCACATCACACAATAAACTGCGAGACGTCTTCCTCTGTGCTTGTTCTGTATCAACCACACGCTGCATGCATTGCGAAGCGCATAACCTGGAGTTTCTATTGAAGTTCATTTCACTAATATGAACTGTTTTCTTGATCAGAGAATCCCAATAGGTCGATAGGTGAACATTTATTCCCGTTTGTTCAAACGAAATCTTGTGCTTATTCAATAGGCAGCGCTCTACCACAGCTGTCTCCTTCTGTGGATTGGAAGCCGTATTCGCCTTGGGAATAACAACTGCCTCGGCTGCTCTCAGGGTTGCAGTTTCCATACGGAAAAGCTTCTAGCTGACGCCGTCTACATCATCGTCATCACCTCCACTGCCAGATGTTGCCTCTGCTGCCACCTCCTCACAGCTCGTCGCCGCCATTGTTGCCAGTCCTTGCTGTCCATCATCGCCACTGCTGCCCGTTTTCCAGTGCAGCCTTCTGCAAACCACATCAACGGTCTTGGTGATTCTGTTTTTGTAAATACATTCTTCACAGGTGCTATTCTGCATGTGATGTGAGGGGTTCTTCGTGTTACATCACGATTATTGGGGCTTTCTGCTCCATTCGACCTGTGCAGGAGAACAGTCATCACTTTGCTGCCTGTCCTAGCTGCCAGTCATCACATTCACCATCGGTCCTCCCCTCTTCGTTGGATACCACCAGTGATCACTAGCCCACGTCTTTGCAGCCAGTCTTTGCCTCTATCAGCTAGTCATCACCGTTTCATCGCATGCTTGTCACCACCATTTCTATCCTCATTCAATGAGGTATCAGCCTACAACAACGGCATTCACAGTCGTCTACTCGCACCAGTACTCCGCTCCCATCTCCACTTACTCCTTTGTTCCCTACTCACGGTCCCCTCCAGCTCTTCCCTACTTTCCCTTCTTCCACACTACTCCAGTAACACTATCTGTTTTCTCACTCTCACACGGTGCATCTTCAGACTTAAATAACTCCAGCTAGTACTGTAGCTCCGCTGCCAGCGACACTGCTGCCACAACTGTCAAGCCCATCACCACTGTCAGAGCAGCATCAGTCAGCAGCACCATCAACCCCTACTATTGATCCACTGCCAACGCCATCATCGCTACATCTGTGTCTATAAGCGAAAGCACACCTCCTCCAGCAACAATTAGACGAACGTCAACAACATACATCACAGCTGTGACTGCACCAGCTACATCTGCATCAGCTTCCACCCCACAGGTTCCAGGTAGGAAAAATAAGAAAAGTCATGAAAAATCATGTTTCACTCTACAGTCAACACCCACTGACACCCCATCCACAAACGATCCACACAACTCACCTAGTGCAGATACCCCACTAACCCCTGACATACAACTGCTGCCCTACCAGTCCTGCACACCAGAACTTGCGGAATCTAATCCCATTCCACCTCACACATCGCCTCCAACACATTTCTTCGTTCTATCACATCCTGATGTCACATTTTTCAGTCCTGAAACACTTTCCCACGAAACGAAAAGGTAGCTTTCAGACCTCAACATATCACAACTCATGGTCCACAAAGAATCCATAATCAATAAAGCCTCTGATCGTGATTTCCGAACACACCGATAGCAGCAAGTACCATCCATCACCTTTGGTGTACGTGTCTCCTTGCTCCCACTCAGCCCACCACGACCCAGACAACCCCAACGCTGTACCCCTCCCACCATCCACCGACTCTTACTACTGTGATCAAGGGGATGGGCCTGGAATCAAGTCGAGCAGGAGTTAAGGCCCTTCGAATTCATGACCATTCTGCTCCTCCATTCCTCATTTTCTGAAAATCCTTCAACCACAGAGCACCTCCTTCAGAATTGAGCCTTCATTTATCATCACAAACACAAGGTTGAGCATTCCTGATTCCAATTCCAAGCCTATCATTCCCACAAATGCCTCTTATAAATGATCATTTAACTTCTGACTGCAAAAAAAGATCCTAACTGTTCCCTCTGCAAAGTCAACCAATTGTACCGACATTTTCCAAAGCCTCCAGTTCATACTCACCTACAGCACTTGCAATCAATCCTGTAACACTTACTCCTGTAAGTGTACAGCCACACAACCTCCCCAATAAATCTGAACTGACTATCCTAATCCGCCTTATTGACGCACCACTCAACCCAAACAACCCCCTACATCCTACTCCTACCACTGGAGACATCACCTACTTCATCACCACTGTCCAGTCAAGCGTTCACATATTATCCGTCAGGTCAGCCTGACTAACCGTTACATATTTCATTCAAATTCCACTGCCGTGTATTCTCAAAACAACTCTCACCTCCACTTTTCCCGAGTAAACAAGCTTGTCTAATACGTTTCCGTCCAACCTCGAGCAGCCCTTCAATCCTGCAGCACCCTAGTTCCCTTCCGTCACCACTCCTCTCACAATCACACCAATAACCTTGTCTCCTCCTTCACAATTTCAGTTCCAGCCTTTTATCTTCATTTTTTGTTTCACTCTCCATCCAGCTACTGGAATCTTTTCTGCCAGTCCCTCATGCGGAGCTGGTCACTATACAGGCACCACGTCAGAATCATCTCCTGCTACTCATCGCCTGCGAGCAGCTCTCCACGAGATATCAGTTCCACCGCATCAGCAGCACCTGGAAATTTTAAGTACTCATATTTTGTTGACCGTGCTATATTTTAAAACTGTTCAAAACTGTAGGCTTAAGAGGGCTACATCGCTGCCTTCAGCCCGCCCCTGCATGGGGGAATGAAACGACAACCAGCACCCTGGTGTTTTCAAAAGAAAACCACACCTTTGATTTCGAAAACACCAGGGTGCTGTGCCGAGCCGGGAGCTATTGGGATAGCGTCATTAAAGAATCAATAGAAATACGGGTCCACGAGAATCTTGTGAACAGGGACGAAGGCTATCAACTGAGCGCGGCCTGGAATCCAGCATTAGCCGCAATACGCCAGGAACGCAACAAGAACCGTCCAGCTCACGAGACGCGATCAGAATGCTCTGACGGAGACACGAACGGCACACCCGCTTCCCCCTCCACCCCGCCCGCCGGCTCCTCTGGACCCAGCCTCCCGCGGCCAGGTGGTGGGGGGCACACCGCAGGTATAAAGGGACCGGCATCAGCAAAGTCTCGGCACTTCGCCAGAAGATGATGAGTATGTCACTCGTCGAAACGTCGCAGTTTGAAGACACCGCCACCCGGCTGGAAGCCCGAGAACTCTTCGCCAATAGTGAATCTTGTTAGGATGCATATCGTTCAAATGATTACCGAAGCGATCATATTAAAAATGTATCGTCAATAAAACTTGATAGCCATGATCTTTCATTAATTTTTGAATGACAGGGCCACAGTGATATCGAAGATGGCGTATAGCCAGTGCCCTTAACACATCAGCTACCGGCTACGCGAACCAGTCGTTTCATTCCCCCATGCAGAGGCGGGCTGGCAGCAGCGATGTAGCCCTCTTAAGCCTACAGTTTTGAACATAAGTCATATTAAAATATAGCAAGGTCAACAAAATATGAGTACTTAAAATTTCCAGGTGCTGCTGATGCAGCGGAACTGGTATTTCGTGGAGAGCTGCTCGGAGGCGACGAGTAGCAGGAGATGATGCTGACGTGGTGCCTGCTTAATGACCAGCTCCACATAAGGGGCAGGAAGAAGAGATTCCAGTAGCTGCATGGAGAGTGAAACAGAACATATGTACCTAATGGCGCACCATACCACCATGTCAGGTGCAGAGCCAGAATGATGATGACGAATGCAAACTGGAAACGTTCCTTCTCTTCGGAGCCTTCACGCATTGATACGTTCACACGGAAGGGAAATTCATCGAACGACATGGTCGCATCCCTGCTCGCAGTGTTCGGCGCACTACCGAGGGCAGACGCGCCTCTCCTTGCTACCGCGTCAAGGGAAGCGGCAACACAGATCAATCATCGCCGTGCTGACAGTCCGTGAGCCACAATGCGTCGTTGTACTGTACACGTAGATATCTGTCGCTATTTCCTGACTTACGATGGATGACGTGCTTATAGGATCCTGAACAGCTGTGCGAACAATATGACTGTTCTCTCTATCACTAGTTGTGTATGGACACTGCGATTTTGCATAGCATACGAACGTCCTGAACCCATCGATTACAATATTCTCATAGCATTCTGGGGATTCCGACCAACGTGAGCAGCAACGTCGAGAAAATACATTCTAAGACAGAAATAAAACAACTTGCCAAGAAGGAATTATCCGAGTGGGACGGAAAACGGTAGGTGTGATATACATGTGCAAATAAACAACTGAGTACTATCTCACCAAAAAATTCGATGATTTATTCGAGAGAAAATGCTTCACAAATAGAGAAAGTCAAAGCGCTGGTCTTCCTCTGGCCATTAAGCAAGCAGTTCGGCTTGGCATTGATTAGCAGAGTCAGAGTTATTAGATGTCCTCCGGAGCTGTATTTAGTCATAGGCTGTCCAATTGGTGCGTTAAATCATCAAAATCCCGCTGTTCCAGTTCTCAGCTGGGGGCAGAGCAAGCAATCTTGAGCCCAAGGTAGGGCTTGGCAGCACGAAAACAAGTAGAAGAAACCCTCGCCGTGTGCGAGAGGACATTATCTTGCTGAAATGTAAGCCCAGAATGGCTAACCATGGGGCGTAGAATATCGTCGACGTATCGCTTGTGCTTTAAGTGTGCTGCGGATGAAAACCAAACGGGTTATCTGGCGACAATCAGTGGTAGAGTATCACCTAGAGAACGTACCAGAAAAAAAACGAGTGATGACTGAAGAGGATGATATTAATGTTCTCGCTGCTGTTGCAGTTGATCCGCACTTTAGCTCCCGTGCAATCGCACGAGGAAGTGGTATGAGCCAGGCAAGTGTCCTACGCATTCTCTGTTGACGTAGGTTCCACTCCTTTCACGTCTCCCTCCATCGAGAGCTCCATGCAAAAGATTATGAGAATTGTGTTAACTTCTGTACATGGGCGGTGAGACAGGATACTCCAGATGTATCACGTATCTTGTTTAGTGATGGAGCCACATTTACCAATCATGGCCAGGTAAACCGCCGAAACGTACACAGTTGATCTTATTAATTGAAGATATGAAGTCTGAAAGTGATTCTGTGATCATATTGTGGACTTTATGTCACAGGTCCGTCTTTGGCACACAAAAGCTTTTACATTTCGCTATTACCGGTTTCGACTACTGCCATCTTCAGATCATAAAATATTCTCATGAAGGTATCAGAGTCAAATTACACATGTGACCACATGTGTAATTTGACGCTGATGCCTTCATGAAAATATTTTATGATCTGAAGATGGCAGTAGCCGAAACCGGTAATAGTGAAATGTAAAAGTTTTGGTGTGATCAAGACGG
This sequence comes from Schistocerca americana, assembly GCF_021461395.2. Taxonomy (NCBI): domain Eukaryota; kingdom Metazoa; phylum Arthropoda; class Insecta; order Orthoptera; family Acrididae; genus Schistocerca; species Schistocerca americana. The sequence goes on from NC_060121.1 coordinate 377,567,119, forward strand.
AACTGTAAACCAAAGTGCACTATTGGTCTGTTGACAATCTCCATTGGCTTCATGACGTGAAACATCAGAGTAAATGGAGTATAAAGGCGTGGTATAGTATAGTGAACATTCAGCTTATGGGTCCGTTTTTCACAGGCGGAACTCTGAACCCGCACAAGTGCCGCAAGCCTCCTAACGGACCATCTGCCACGGATGCTAGAATACGTTCCTCCACAGACTAGAAAGAACCTGTGGTACCAATATGATGGCTGTCCAGCCCATAGTGTATGAAGTACTACAGCATGTCTTCTCAAATTGTTTCCAAATCGTTGGATTGAAAGCAGAGGACGTGTACTGTACCTTGGCCGGCCTGTTCCCCGGATTTTACACATGAGTAAAGTTGAAAGCCGCCGTCTACAAGGACGTACCAACTAAACTCGATGATACGCAATGACGTGTTATTACAGCCTGCCTGAACATATGCTAACACTTTTGCAGCAGTCGTTCCATATCAGAATGGAAGCGTTTATTACCACTGCCGGTGGTCGTTTTGAACACAATCTGCGATGGTCAATTGTCTCGTTGCTGGTCAGAATCCACACAATAAGTGTAAGCAGTTGTGTTGTTCTTTAGTGTGTACTCCCAGAGGTATTGCACAAGTGTCAGTGTGAGAACTTTTCAAAATACGATATCTCGTAAACGAGTCGCACTAGAATCCTGCAACGAACACCACTGACATTCTAATTTACCCTATATTTAGTCTGTTAATTTAAAAAATGTATATTTGCAAAAAAAATACACTTTATAAGTATTACAGTGTGTTTAAGATTTAACAGTACGAGCCCTTGACTATCAGTCCATTCTGTGTAAACCGCACATCAATAGCACTTTCCACTCCCGTAATATCTGCGGCGCAAGTTTTATGTGATTCAGTCTAGTATTGATTCCGCCTCGAGCACCGAACGGGAAGGTTGTTAGTTTCCGGCTTCATCGCAGCGTCGCTCGCTGTTGGACAGCTTTCCAGCCTTGTTTGTGCCTTCGTGGGCGCCTCATCGTCGTCTGGACCGTAGCGTTAGTTGTCGTGTGTGTCCGTTGGTAGTGGCGTAGTCCGCTCATAATGTCTGCCTTGGGTTCAAAGTGCGTACATTCAGCTTTAGTTTCGACAAATCCGTGCGTTCTGTGCGGCCAGGATCTTTGGATACTCATGACCGGCTCGTTGATACAATACATGTAACATGTGATCAGGTTCTGATCACATGATTCTAATAACGACGTCCTGATCGTAAAGTTTTTGGATCCACTGCAAGTTGAAAGATTTATTTTGTGTCATAGTTCTCAAGTTCCTTTTAAGTATCATGATGATTCCGTAAGTATGGTGCTTCTTGCTAACGCGGAACTGAACTATATGTGTCCGAGTGTTCAGTCTCCCGCCGGAAGTTGACGACAGTTTACTTAAGGAGGTTTTTCTCCCTTATGGTAATGTGATGGGTATACGACGCGAACGCTGGTCCATTCTGTACCGGTTGCAATTGTTATAGCGGAATCCGTTTAGTGGAGATGGTAGTCAAAAGTAACATTCCTTCCCATATACAGACCTGTTATTACCGGATACATATAACATAGTAAACAAGAGGCGGTTTTTTGTATTGAAGTCCTCATTTGAACAGGTCGAAAATTGACGTTAGTTGATCTCATTTCAACTGGTCACAATGTTGGCGCCACAACTTCCCCGGGTGCAATGGAACAACAGAGACACGCACAGCTTACTGCTTGCGACTCTTCGCCTTTACTCTCGTAGCACGGTACTGAAATTGTTACTGCCAAACCGATAGTGTCCGCAGTGCAAATAGGAGACGTCGTACTCAAGATGGTGAGGAGTGGGGTACGTCTGCTCCACACCGAATTCTGCCTGAAGTAACTTTCTCGGTTGATATATCTTGTAGTGCTCCTGGGACCGATGGTGCGATAACAACTGCTGAGGTATCTAGTATTTCTCCGAGTATTCTTACCACGATTTAGGTAACTCTTCCAGAAACAACCAAGGGTGAGCCTTCTGATGCTCCAATAATTCAACAGCAGCAAATTCAGTCGCCCCTAAAATTACCTATTCCCACAATGTCGCCCATTCAGGTGATGAGATGACCAACTATTGTTACTCAAGTGGAGGCAATTGGTAGCCAGTAAATCCCGCCTGTCGACGCAGATGTTGTGATGCCATACATCTCTGTTGTGCGTCGATGCAAATTGTAGGGACCCCATCTTGCGTAGTGGGTTTCTGCGGCTCCTTGCTTGTGACCTATCGTGCTTAATGTTCAAGAACCGCCTATGTCCTCGACTACCGATGTTGTATTGCCTCGAAGCCGTTGTAAACAACGCGTCCAACCTGAAATCGTAGAAAGAGGAAACATGTAGCTTCTAGAAACGGGGTGCAAGCCTCTCCCACCACCCTCTGACTTGTCAATGGAATAGCAATGGATCTTGAACACATTGATGGTATAACTCATTTGGTCATCGGATTGAATATCGTTTGCTGTTGATAAAGTATGCAGGCTTATAGGTTTCTTCCTTTGAATGTTAATAGGGTGGAATCCGAAATGTGGCTCGCCTCGTTGTGTCAGTTTATCTACGATTCCTCTACGTATGTCGTATTCCTATAAGCAGTACAATTTATTCGCTTCTCTCTCCAATGTTTTTGCATTGTGTTAAATTGGTTCCCGAATGTTCCAGGGGCAGCCTCGTTTTTTACGGAGGGCATTCCCGATGAGGGACCTGAAGTTATTGATAATGATAAAGGAATGTACTTTTCCTCGCCTGACCCTAGTTCTCCTTTATGCACCGTCCAGTACCGGACACACTTTGGGCTATTCCTGATTTCATAAAGAAGAGTTAAAAGTCCGAAGAGCATTTTGATAGTTGGTGATTTTAACTGTGTTACGTCCTGTAGCCACTCTTCCAATTTTAATTTCTCTCGGGCTTTGCAAGATTCAGTTCGTTCTTTGAAACTGCAAAATATTTCGGTCTGTAAATATCCAATTCTTGTCAAATTTACCCTTTTTTTTCTTTTGCTACTTCTAGCAGTAAGCTTGACAGATTTTATTTATTTGATTGGATTCGTGATAGGATTTTGGCTGTCGGAGTCATACCTCACCAGTTTCACGGACTTCACGGACCACTGTGCGGTGACTGCTACTTTAAGTCACACGCGACAGTCAGCGAAGTTGTTTCGATAACCTTGGACGGTGACTGTGGCGCACTTTGAGGATCCTTCCCTCGATGAGGTGATCCTGGAAGTGTGAAACAGTACCCTACGTTCGAATGTGCGATACGCTCCCATTTTGGAATGGTGGATTCAACTGGCAAATCCGAGGTTCTGACAAAAGTTGATACTATTCTGCGCTGATAGAGAGCGGGAATTTCGGAGGACGTACTACTGTCTCTTATGTGATCTTTAAGAAAGTGTTAATCAGGCTCCACTGCGGACTGCAGACGTCTAACGTGTAATGGCGCAAATGTTACGCTTGAGTAAGCGTTAAATGTAAGAATGCTATCCAAACCAAGTTCCGATGTACAGGAAGAACAGATTGCATTGCACCATCTGCTTCGGCATCAGAGTCATCGAAGACGTGCGTGTAACACTTCTCTCTCAATACAGGAGACGGCAGCGTTGTGATGGTACAGAAGTTCATATTTCATGCCCTACATGAATTCTATACTGGGCCGTATGAGGTCCCCGTTCCTGTCGATATGTCATCCGGTGATATGTTTGTCCGGGGACTGGATTGTAGACTGAGTTTTTATTTACTTTTCAATGTGACGATGTCTGTGACCTTATTGTCAGATCGCTTACTCGTAAGTCAGCGGGGTTGTATGATAGGTCTAAGGTGTTTTATATGTCTTTCTGGTCTTTATTAGGTACTAAATTCCCCCTGCTTTTGAATGAAATGTTGAGAGGGGTGGGCTTGTGTCCGACTAATTGAATGTTGGAAAATAGGTGTTAGTTCCTAAAAGATCTGGTCAGGCGGCAACTGACAAATTTCACCCGATTACTTTAGAAAATTTGATTATATGACTGGTGAAAGCGATGAACAGCTGTCTGTCTGCTTTGCTGGGAAAATAGTTGCTGACCTTCAAAGTCGAATTCCTGGTCGTACTATTCTGACCCAGTTTCTGAATGTTATGTCATATCAGTGCCCGGTGTTCCTTCTATTCCTGGTGTTCTGGCATTTTTTAATGTTGACAAGGCGGAAGCCGTTGTGTTGATAACTAATGTGCTCAGGGTCTTGTCTAGCTTGTCAGTGGCCAGCTGACGCCACCGATTGCCATCGATAGGGGTTTTTCTCAGGGAAGTCCGCTTTCAACGTTGTCAATTATTTGGGGGCTGATATTCTACATAGGTAGCGCGGGAGAGGGATTGGCTGTATGGCGCCTGTTGAACGAGCATCGCCGCAAACTTCTTAGAAGACGGCGTGGTTTCATCTTATAAGGGATCGTCCCCATCGCACCCCCCGCAGATTTAGATATAAGTTGGCACAGTGGATTGGCCGTGAAAAACTGAACACAGATCACTCGAGAAAACAGGAAGAAGATGTGTGGAACTATGAAAAAATAAGCAAAATATACAAACTGAGTAGTCCATGTGCGAGATAGGCAACATCACGGATATATATTTAGCTCAGGAGCGCCGTGGTCCTGTGGCTAGTGTGAGCAGCTGCGGAACGAGAGGTCCTTGTTTCAAGTCTTCCCTCGAGTGAAAACTTTAATTTTTTATTTTCAGACAATTATTTTGTGAAGCTGCACAGGTACACAGAGCAGTATTGTTTACGTGATCGTGTGTCAATCATCAAAGTTCAGGCACTCACACATAATCAACTTCACTCTCCAAAATTTCAGGACATGTTTAGATTTGCTTCGACATTTGCAGGATTTGGCGGACTACACACGGAAAAATTTGAAAACGTTAAAAACATATTTTTTGTCAGAGCACAGGGAAAACTGTGCGACTGTGAAACTGTTGCATTCATTTGTTGCAGTTTATGTGACAAACTCTGTTATGTTTTCATCACTTTGTCGGGAGTGATTATCACATCCTCAAGAAAACCTAAATCGGGCAAGGTAGAAGAATATTTTTACCCATTCGCCAAGTGTACAAGTTAGGTGGGTCGACAACATATTCCTGTCATGTGACGTACATGAGGTCACCAGTGTCGTATAGAATATATCAGACGTGTTTTCCTGTGGAGGAATCGGTTGTCCTATGACCTTGCGATCAAATGTTTTCGGTTCCCATTGGAGAGGCACGTCCTTTCGTCTACTAATCGCAGGTTTTGCGGTGCGGTCGCAAAACACAGTCACTAAACTTATTACAGTGAACAGAGACGTCAATGAACGAACGGATAGATCATAACTCTGCGAAAATAAACTTTTCACTCGAGGGAAGACTTGAACCAAGCACCTCTCGTTCCGCAGCTGATCACGCTAACCACGGGACCACGGCGCTCCTGAGCTCACACTAGCCCTAATGTTGCCTATCTTGCACATGGGCTACTCAGTTTGTATATTTTGCTCATTTTTTTCATAGTTCTACACAACTTCTTCCTGTTTTCTCGAGTGATCTTTGTTCAGTTTTTCAATGCCTATCCACTGTGCCAACTTATATCTAAATCTGCGGGGGGTGCGAGGGAGAGATTCCCTTGTAAGATGAAACCACGCCGTCTTCTAAGTAGTTTGCGGCGATGCTCGTTCAACAGGCGCCATACAGCCAATCCCTCTCCCGCGCTACCTCTGTAGAATATCAGCCCCCAAATAATTGACAACGTTGAAAGCGGACTTCCCCGAGAAAAAGCCCTATCGATGGCAATCGGTGGCGTCAGCTGGCCACTGACAAGCTAGACAAGACCCTGAGCACATTAGTTATCAACACAACGGCTTCCGCCTTGTCAACATTAAAAAATGCCAGAACACCAGGAATAGAAGGAACACCGGGCACTGATATGACATAACATTCAGAAAAATTGTGGGGGTGAAAATCCATTGTGATTGTGACGTTAATGCGAAAGCCCCCCTTTGGTTCAGTGGCACTCGGGATGCAAATGGAAGCAAGGGGGAAGAGGTACAATCACATTAGTTTTAAGAATCTATATTTTCGAAACTAAAGTTTATATCAATGGAGTCATGTGCTATAGTCTTTGGTTACGATTTACCACATTTTCTTTACAAATACATCGTTATTATTACGATTACCTTCGACTGTATGAAGTTCCCAATACAGTCAACTATCTGCTATAATCGAGATCACTATGCTACGTTTTCTGTCGGCACATTATGATGTAATTCGCGGAATACGTTGTTCAAAAGAATTAGAGGAACACATGTCTCAACGTCCGCTATGTTAACTCTATTTTGATACCGGTGGTACCTGTAGACTTACTGCATGGCTTAAAATCTTCACTTTCAATGTAAGCAACAAAATTATTCGCCCTTTGCTGGCTGTGCTATGCATTACAATTTTAGGTGAGCCCTCACAAGGATGTGAGTACCGGTGTAAGTTGCAAGGGTGGTCTGTTTGATCCAAAAAGGATGGACTTTCAGCCGTGTTGCTGCAGACGCCAATGCCTTCCCATGTGTCATCCATAGGTTGGGGACAACCTACAGGAGGCAGGTCAGTACATAAGGCGAGTTGGAAAAGGTCACCGACGCATTACAACCCCACGTGAAGAACGATATCTGGCCATCTCTGTGTTGCAACGTCGTACGGATACTGCCAGAGCACTACAAGACGAACTCGGATGGGCCATTGGAGCCGCTTTGACCGATCAGACTGCAAAGAACGGATTCTGAGGAAGAACTTACGATCCAGACGTCTTCTTCGAGAATCCCACTTGACATGACAACAACTTGAACCTCGTCTTCACTTCAGCAGTTCAAATGTCAACTAGCAACTTCGTCACTGGCAAAAAGTGTTGTTCACAGACGAGTCCAGATATCTTGTCCAGATATCCTGTGACGCATGGTGATGGCTATGTTCGCATGCAGAGTCCCATGATGAGCGATACCTGCAAAATGTCGTCCAGGAAATTGACAGATTTACTTCTCTGATGTTGTGATGAGGCTTCAGTGTTGACAGCCATATGATTATTGCCGTAGTCCATGGTCTCCTTACCGCCAGGCGGTAGATCGAACTAATTCTGTTGGACCATGTGGTGGCTGCTGGATGCGGTGGTGGCCCTGAAGTCTTTTCAACACCAGAGCTCATGTGACGCATATCATCAGTGATGTCTTGCGAAGTCTGGACATTGAAGTAATGGAATGGTCGGCGGTGAGTCCCGACCTAAACCCCGTCGTCCCTATGCGGGACACGCCTGACAAACGTTCGTGGTAGGCGTGTTCCACCACAGACTCACGAACAATTCTCATGTGCTGGCATTGAAGATTGGGAATTCCACAGGGTGACCTCCGTAGACTTAGACGGAGGATACCACGTAGCTGTCAGGCAGTGATAAACCCTCACCTTGGACATACACGGTATTTAAGCTCTTAAAGTCCAATGAAAAGTACCGGGGACGACGGGATGAATGGTTGTTTCCACTTTGTTTTCGTCACCTGTCGAATATTTCAGCTCTTTTTATGCAAACGATCGAGGACATAGTCATGTTTTCTTCTGTACTTAATTTGTGAAAGATAAAGATATAATTTGCAACATACACAGTCCTCAGTTATTGCTCAGTGCAGTATGGCAGACGCCCAGTCCTTTCCCCCTAATTTTTTTGGGCAGTGTAATACATCAAATAATTAGTATCCAAATGTATAATTGGATCTACAAAGAACATCGAATACGCCACACGTCCACCGTGTCTTGTATCTCACACTGTTTCTAGCAGAACTTCCAGCAAGCACGACAGCACATTTCTCAACAGCAGGCTCTTTCCGTTTTTACTTCTAGCGTCGACGATCTGTGCACGCCTAATTCGCGGAAGTATTTCTTTTCTTAGTTACTTAACAGTGTGATACCCCGGAAAGGCGTGCGTTTTTTTGGCTTCAGCAATGAAATCAGATTTTTGCAGGCGTATCAAACGCTTCTGGGTAATTTAATTTCGGTCTTTCTGCGCAAAGCCCGCTGTAAAAACCTGGCACCGCGAGTGCTCCATTTTCTGGAAGAGGCCCGTGGAGAAATGGAGCCTCGCCGGCTGCCTTCATTAGTTGCCTGGCAACCGGATCTCCGCGAAGCCCCTGCTGGTCCGTTGCTGTTCCGCGAAACGTCGTAACACCACGGGGTAAATAAACTGCTCACACGTTATCTCGCACGCACGTGTCTAAAAGTTTGCAGGACTAGCGGGCACATATCAGTGAACAGAGAACAGCCCATAAACTGACGCATGAGTTTTGTGTAAATATCTGCTGCTTACTGACAGCATGTACGGGTCATACAATGCAGAGAAGAAACGGAATTGGTGACACTGCCGCCAGCTATAACCGCTGACGTAATGTTCATGGATGTTGTGACGTCATTTCTTGGTGTGTATTTTGAATTACATTTATTTATCGAGTGATTTCGTTGTTTTAGAAAGAAATATTTTCTTCATCTCTGCGAGAAAGAATATACTGTCTCCTCTGTATTGGCCGGCATTCTGACATTTAGTAATTCAGCAGTCCTTTTAATCAGGAAAGTGAAATTCCACACGCGCTGTTTCTCTGCTAAAATTGGCTGAGGGGCTTGCGGATTCTTCCACTACCGCAAAATGGGGCAACTTTGTGACGAAGGCATTACTTTCGGAACACAGCGCGTTCCAGCTTTAAATTCTTAAATATCGCAATTCGGGTCAACAAGCAACACACAGCTCTGTTGCAGCGTGTTCTTGCATACAACTGCTATTAGTGATTGAAGCCACAAGTACGTGCATTACGGTTGAGCTAGTGACAAAGTCATTTTCATGGCTGGTGGAGAAATACGTTTCTAGATTTCTTGGAAACTTTCTCCTACTGCCGATAACTCTGAAAAGCTAACTAAAGACAACTTTATATAAATAAATAGTACGTGTAGATCATTCTGTGTAAGAGTTAAACTTTACAAAGAAATTCCCCAGCCATTGTAGAGCGAAGAAAATTATCTCCGTACATTATATTGGTAATTGTGTGACAGCACATGTACCTACAGAAAAGGAATCGTAACAATTGAAATCCTAGAAAACGGGTGCCATTAATGAAATTAGGGGCATTTTTTGAATGACTTAGTAAAAAAGACAATGTGTCATGGTCGCTTTTTCTCATATCGCCGAAATTTTAAGTAAGTGTCTAACAACTTAAACTAATTATCTTGATTTGAGGACATTTTGTTAAATTGAAGTGTTGTGACCTGATTTTTTCTTCAAATAGTATCACTGAACAGATGCGTAAATGTGTAGAAGTTATGTTTAGTTACCTTGCTTAATGTGGTTTACTTCGTTTCATTATTATTTTCTTTCAACGAGGACAAGTCTATAATTATTTGCATTATAAGAACATTAGAAAAATAAATAAATAAATCTTAACAAATTGGCAAACTTTGTGACAATTTTTATGGATAAAACAAAATTTATAAAACTGGGCAAATTTGTAACAGTGTTCTAGCTGCGTGTCGTAAAGAAACCCTAGTTCAGCATCTCTCTGTGAATGCTGGATTTAACTAGCCTTTCCTTGCCTTAGACTACTTGTTACAATGTTCTCCTGAGGAGTGGAGTAGCTTTGTGACAGCCGGTTTCTGTGACCGAGCCGTTCTAGGCGCTTCAGCCCAGAACCGCGCTGCTGCTACTGTCGCAGGTTCGAATCCTGCCTCGGGCATGGGAGTGTGTGATGTCCTTAGGTTAAGTTAAGTTTAATTAGTTCTAAGTCTAGGGACTGATGACCTCAGATGTTAAGTCCCATAGTGCTTAGAGCTATTTGAACCATTTTGTAGCTTTGTGACAGTTAATATTGCATGTTATGAATACCTCATAGCACATAACAAAATCATTTGGATAAAAATTAGAGGTAAATGGCATGAAATTCCTTATATGTCGAAATCAAATGTCGCAGTACGTATTTCTGTAAGGTTATTTAACAATAACTAATAAAAGTTCCCAGTTTTACGGTACTGTTTTCTGTTTCGTTTTGTAGTATTGGGGACTGTTTTGTTCAAATAGCTCCACAGTTATCCTTGATCTATTGAATGTGACGCTATGTGGAACTGTATTACTGCTGGTAAGTAATGCTGAGTATCCTGTAATTGTAATTTATGTTGCAGGGTTTGTGTGTAACTGTTTTGTGCTGTTCTGTTTAAATGCGTTTGACTTCCTTTCAGTTAAACACTAAACCGACTAAGAATGGTTAGAGAATTTGCCGCCGGGTTGTAACCTGTGTTGTAATGTTGACCAACAAGTGTAAAGTTACCTCAAACGGCAATACATAGGGGCTGGGTTTCAACTCGTGTTTAACGATCTTGTTGCCTCGGCGTGCTGATATAGTTATGGTAACTCTCTATTAGTGACATCGATATACCAGCCACCTCACTGACTGATTCGTGTGGCAGTTATGTATCCATAGGTACATAGTAAAAGTTTCCTGTTCATCTGCAATCTCATATTTTTCTCACTATATTTTGCTTTTCGTAAATCGCGACATTTATCTTTGCGATATTTCACGTGTTCCTGCTACAGCTGTGTCATTTAGCGTGTTTGGGAGGTCAGTTTGAGCAGCAGCCAGTTGAGAGCCTTCACAATTTTGAAATCACAAGGTCTTCCTTGTTTCAATGTGCGTTAACTATTGTTTCTAGGTTCTGTTCTCTTCATTTTCATGAGTACTTCGCAATTCACACTTAAGTGCCTGGCAGAGGATTCGTCGAACCACTGTTAGACTATTTCTCTACCGTTCAACTCTTGACTCTTTTTTATAACGGTGATCATTTCTGCGTATACAGTTTGGCGTCACCAAAATATTTCGCTTTCGGAAGAGAAAGCTGATGACTGAAATTTCTTGAAAAGATCTCGACCCAACGAAAAATGCCTTTGTTTAAATTATTACCACACCAACTCGCGTATGATATCTGTGACCTCTCTCCCCCCTACTTCACGGTAATATGAAATAGCTCTCCTAATTTGACCTACACTGTTGTCAGTCGTATCTGATACGGATCTCATTCCGTGCAGCAATACTCCAGAAGATGGTTCAAATGGCACTAAGCACTATGGGACGTAACACCTGAGGTCATCAGTGCCCTACACTTAGAACTACGTAAACCTAACTAACCTAAGGACATCACACACATCCATGCCCGAGGCAGGATTCGAACCTGCGACCGTAGCAGCCTCGTGGCTCCTGACTGAAGCGCCTAGAACCGCTCGGCCATAGCAGCCGGCTCTCCAGAAGAAGACAGATAAATATAATATAGGCAGACCCTTCAGTCAGCTTCGATTCATCAAAATAAGCTCTTTGAGTAAACTCTTTGTATACACGCTGTGGCATTTAGCATGTTTGGGTGGTCAGTTTGGCCAACAGCCAATTGAGGGCCTTCATGATTTTGAAACCACAAGGTCTTCCTTGAATCTGTGTGCTCTAACCATTGTGTGTCCTGGTTCTGCTCTGTTTGGAGTCCGGCTTGGATTGAGAGGAGGTCTCGATTTGTCTGACGTCGGTGCGCGTTCTAAAGTTGTGTATAATTTCCTTGCAATTACTTCACGTTCAGCCTTGCGGCAATATCCCTAACTTTTAGTTAGATGGAAGTTGATTATAGGAGCGAATATTATCTTTTCAATCAGTCGTGCTGTAGAGTCAAAATTAGCATCCTCTGCAGTATTATAGAAAAATTTTTGTCTTTGTAAAGTTGTGAATTGAGCACATACTATTTTCGTCAACTTCGTGAGATTTACCTTTGTATTTGCTACTCTGAGAACTCATGTGCACTTGTGAATCACAGCATCACTTTGCACTTCGATTGTATTGTTTGAAAACTCACGCGATGGACGTTCCCAGGAATATGACTATGTACCGACACAAATTTTCGTGTTATACCACTGAAGTATTGTCCACCTCAGCCATATTGGCAAATTACACCATATGCTACATTGACTGATAGTATTAATGAGTTTTCATAGTGATAGTAGGTTGAAAGTAAAAGTACAAAGTGTTCTTTTTCTCGTGTTTTCCTTTTTTGCATGAGCGTCTTGGGCATCGGTCGAATCCTGACTGCTTTCTTCGCGCGACCCGGAAAATTCGTGTCGTGGGATTCAACTTTCACCGCAAGAGGAAACTCGGAGCAGTGTACAATCTTCTGCGGCGGTTACATGTACAATGAAAAAATGAATATAGTAAAATTTATTGAATGTTGTTAATGCTGTAGTCACGTTCAGTTCCGACCACGATCAAGTTAACATGCATGTAAAGCAGCATCGTAATGCATTTATCAGAGCTGAACAAACCAAGCTGAAGGGAGTTTGGAGATAAAAAGTAATAATAGAGCTACACTGATCTCCTGAATTATTTAGGAAGAAATTTATTTTAAAACTGTGTCTGGCTAATTGTTTAATCAGCTGCTAACGTACATTGAAAGAAGTATTTAAAATGAAAGTAGTGAGAAGAGAAGGAACTGATACCTTTGGTTTGAAATAGATCGTCGAGGTATATTTCCCTGTAGAGTGATATATTAACTGAACATGAATGATGTTTATGTTACTCGGACTGAATGAAAATTATCTCGAGTTACATTACAGTGGAAAATATTTGGTTTCATCTTTGAACAGCGCATAGCCGCACGGTTAGCCGTGCTGTCTAACGCATTGCTTTCCGGCACGAATCCGCCCCGCGCGTTAGTGTCGAAGTCCGGTGTGCCGGCCAGTCTGTGGATGGTTTTTAAGGCCGTTTTCCATCTGCCTCAGTTACACTATATCGGCCATTGCTGCGCAAACACTGTCTCCACGTACGCGTATACCATAACACCATAATTACTGTATCGCGCAAACATTGGGGTTATACTCTTCTGGCGTGAGACGTTCCCATGGGGCGGGGTGAGGGGGGCAGGGGAGGCACCGGGGACCAAACCGCACAATAACCCTGGGTTCGGTGTGGGGCGGCGGTGGGGTGGGTGGACTGCTGTAGCCTGTTGTGGGGTTGTGCACCACTAAGGGCTACGGCGGCGACGACGCATCTCAGTCGTTTCTAGGTCTCCAGTTCCATACAATACAACAGCGCATAAACCACAGATGTAGTGAATTCAGTGGTCGGTTTGTACCGATGAGCCTACCGTGGTCTGTGGACGGAATTTAAGTTTAAGTGATCTTTGGTTAAATCAACAGTTGAGATCGCAAAAACATTTGTTCATTACGACCAGTTTCGGCTTATGTTAAGGCCATCGTCAGATTTTTTAGGCCCTGCAAGGATAAGAACAGTGAGGTTACAAACAGTACTACTATTTATGGCGTTAAAAGAAAATAGAGAAATGCAGTAGCGTTTACCCCTATGGCTTGATTTTCCACGTGATACCACGATCGTACACTGTGAATGATTGCTGTGGAGCCACAGGTTAAATATTTGCAGTTACTGTTACGTCAGTATCAGCCAATGGCAAACGCTTCACAAGAATTGAAATGTCGTTGCTGAATGAAATTTGCAGAATAAGTTCTCGAAGACCAAGTACGAATACATAGGAAGTTAAAACATTATAAACCGTCAGGCAAGTGATCATTTACGTTAAAATAAAATAAACCCAGTTACATAACGAGAGAAGAGATAGTGTCATCTATTGACTGATGTGAATAACAAACACATCGTTCTTATTAATGTTTTAAGTGGTAATTATATGCACATACAGATATTGCATAAAGACAGACTGTGAGGTAAAATTATGTTAAAAGATACAACCATTAAAATATATACACGCCGTTGTACATCTACTAAGCAGAGCCCACTGGCAAGAATTCAAAACGACGCTGTCCGCAGCTCGTGGTCTCGCGGTCACATTCTCGCTTCCCGAGCACAGGGTCCCGGGTTCGATTCCCGGCGGGGTCAGGGATTTTCACCTGCCTCGACATGACTGGGTGTTTGTGTTGTACTCATCATTTCATCATCATTCATGAAAGTGGCGAGACTAGACTGAGCAATAACGATGATAACCGCACAGTTGAGCGCCCGACAATCCAAACAACAACATCGTCAAAACGACGCTCTTGCCTAGGCAATCTAAAGGCGAACATGGCCCCTTGCAATCATAGAAATGTGTACTGAAAGGGGCGCCGTTGTCTTGGTAAAGTAACGGCCGAAGTGGCAGCTAAGAAGCGAAATAAGTACACATGGAGATGCCGACTGCGATCAAGGTATCAATCCAGGTCGATATCTTCGAAGATGTTTCTACAAACGACTCATAAATCACTCAAAATCTAAAAAAACATCGCTCAGCCACCTTAGAAGAGACGAACCTACAAACTAATTCCTACATAACTTACTATGTACCCACATTTATAATCTGATGCTGATATCCACATCAGGATATTTTATGATCTGATCATGTCAGTAGCCGAAACTGTTAATAGTGAAGTGTAAAAGCTTCTGTGATCAAGATGGACCTGTAAAATAAACTGCTGCAAATTATTAAATGTGTACAGAAGTGCCCGTGTACACATATCAGTACACAGTCAAAATAAACACTCGAAATAAACTCATTCATAGTGATGCCATTTTTCCGCTACGCATATAACATTACAGATACTTTAAGAAAGTTTTGGGTACGAGAGACATGTCGAGAGGGCAGAGGATCTCCTGGTTGCCAGCGACATTGTTCGAATAATACTTTGATTTTGTCGAAGGAAATTACAGAGATAAGATTGAAAACCTGCTTCAGTTGTACGGATTATCAATATAACCAGTGTGATGCTTATAGTGTTAGCTCCCCCAACTTTCTCTGAAGAAGTGGAAGTTTTCAGAGAACCGATTCAATTGAATTACATTAAATGACATTTATATAATAGATGCAGACGGCAACCGCCACGAAAGGACACCACTTCATTTGATGTTAAGTTATTCTGACTATCGTACAAGGTTCGTGCTTCAAGAGGAAAGCACGTAAGTTCAGTAGAGATTGTTGTATGAGAATACTAGACCTTTTTATACTACCACTGATGAAAAAATTGTATTTCAGGGCCTGTGTCTGGTATTGGAAATCGACAATATTATTTTTGGAAGACCCGTCACCGTATCGTTCTCAGAACAGCTTGCACAAAAATTACTGCAAGTTACTTTAAGCGACCGGTAAATTATCTCAGGGCCACTTTGTATTTTGCTAAAAGACAATTTAATGACTGAACACGATACGTGTTCGGTCATTAAGTCTCTCTACAGTTCGTTGCCGATTTCGCTGTTCCAGTCGTTGAATATTCTGAAAAATAGTGAATGAATAAATATGCATATCAAAATTAGAGAAAAGAGAAGTATTTTATAAATGGTAACGGTATAATAGGTCACAGATACAAGTTTCATCTTATTTAAAGCCAGTGAAAAAAATATGTATACCGGTAGACACTTATGGAAAAGTGAGTTCTGCAGCGCAGAAGCCGGAAGACAAGATAGAAGGGACCTAGCGCACAAAAACCATAGAAGTGCAATTAAATTTACTTGTTTTAGCAAATGAATACCGCATATCTATGAGTATGTAGAGAGTTCTGATTTGAAATACAGATCGTTGGTATTTTTCATAGGATAACTGCGTCTTACAATATCGATTCAAAGGAAATTTCTGTGTACGTAATGAAACAAGGAAAGTTGCAGTTACGCACTAAAACTAGGCTCTATCCTTAATATGAAAAAAAGCGAGTATATATATTTTTTAAAAATATCTCATCCTCAGTTGCGATTGTTCTCCAAATCAGACTTTTGGAATATCTTAGAACTGTGTGCGACGCCTTGTGTTACTGTTGTTAGTGAAACACGATGTGCAAGTTGTGCAGATAAATGAACTTATAACAAGAATGTGTCTACTTGAATATTTATCAATGACATCAAACTGGCGATAAATTTGTAATTTTCTCACTTTCGCTCACCGATTTCGACATATTTTCAGACAAGGATTCAGTGCATCAAACTGATACATCTGTCCACCTCCATCTTTGCTTTAAGTTCTGTATCGTCATCACGATACATCCGGCATAAATTCTTCTTTCGTTGGTTTACAGTTATTAAAAGTATTGGAAGTCGCTCATTGCAGCTACTGAAGAATGCATTTTTATTGTACCACGTGCGTTTCGTTTTATTCACTTAAAAATACCCTCACATCTGGAAGCGTCGTCTGCTGTGTCAATTTTCCAGGTATTCTTATATTTGGCACTTAAATTTCTAATCTAATTTCACGTTGACTTGCGATACTACACACGTTTTAACATAAAAAACGAGAAAATATTGCACCATTAGGATTTATTTCAATTCTGATCGCTAAATGTGTGGTCTAAGCGTGTGGCGTCTCTACTGTATATAGTTTTTTTTTTTTTGAACCTGCAGCTAAATAATGCAGGCAGGCAAATTTTGGGACAACCTTGTGATTTCATTCACATGTGGCCATTAAGAGTACTTATAAAATATAAGTTATAAGAATGTGCAGTACGTGTAAAGCTGCACGATTTGCTATGCAATAATAGCTGGATTATTTGGTATTTACTTTCTCGGAGAGTGGAAGAAAAGCCTGGACTGAAATATTGTCGCTTACTTCTCATTATTATTTTATGCTTAATACGTGAGAAATGAGAAATATTGAAATTTCATGCGTTTCAAAATTGTTTGGCGGGACTCGAATCCAAAAGATTGCCTTTTATTTTCTTACCAACTGAGCTATGCATCTCACAGTTTGTCAGTCCCTCTTCCATATTTTGTGAACTTCATAGGAATACTCCAGCAGGCCTTAGAAGATTATGTTGCACGGACATTACAGAGAAACACCTTACTCAAAATCTATACGTTTCCAGAATGATTGTTGCACTCTGTAGCGTGCGTGCACATATTTGAAATTTCATGACAGATTAACGCGGGACCTTTCGTTAAAAAGCTGTACACACGCTTTATAGAATAGGCGTCAAGCATTAAAATTTCTTACAAATTTAATCAACAGTTACATTTGCCACAGGATTATATAGTTTGGAAAATATTTCCACTCACTTTTCCAATAGAACTTTTAACATGCTAAGTTGTTATTTGCTCTTCATGGTCTTCGATCCGTCTCGTCATCGAAGCGTAGCACAAGTGAAATTCAACAGAATCTCTTCTTTGGCATTACAGCAGGAAATATCGCGCTACCACTTTCTAGACCCAAAACTTCTTTGTTGATTCACTTTAATATTTATACACATTAGCTAGTAACAACAAAGCAAGTATAATTTGATTTAATTCTACCATTATTCATCATAAACTTTTTGACCCACAACTTCATTCATTTTCACCACATTACTCTGAATAGTATTGTCCGTAAGTTGTATAAAATATGATTTAATAATACTTAGTCTGGTTATAACACATCTTTTTCAAACAGGTGTCAGTATTATAACGTTTTCATTGGACGCCCTTTCCGTAAAGTTTCCAACTGCACGTCCGAAGACATTGTCTCGTGGTGTTAGACACACCATGATAGCCGCAACAAAAAGTTGATGAAATATTGTTGATGGAGATAATGCTTTGATAATTTGACAATAATAATCGATCGACATTGTTTTGTAACTTAGCACATTTCAAAAATAAGGAACCAAAGACCTGCAGTTTTCAAAAATTCTATTATGCGTCTACTAACGATATTTGTACATGCTGTGATATTTTAAACACTAGGGTCAAATAAACAAGTGTAACAAATTAAGCTACAGCGAGGGAGATGAAACCTAGTTGTTTGTTCATTTGAGCCCTGAGTTGTGTAGAACATATAGAAAACAGTCATTGAGTTTCGATCGCTATCTTTTAAATATAAAAGTATTATGCAAGAACAAATTTTTTGGGTCATATCGATCCGAAGACAATAGCAAGGCTAACTCCGTGTTCCGAACTGGGAGCACCAGTTCTGTAATACACGCAAGAGTTCCGGGTTTGAGTCCTGATCCGACACACGGTTCCAGTTTGGCAGGAAGTTTCAAATAAGCGCATCCTCCACTGCGGAGTGAGAGATTCACAATGAAAAATACTACTTTATACACCCCTGAAGGATCTCATTCGTTTCAAACGAAAATATCTCCCTTACTGTAGAAATGCGCAAATAACAGTGAGAGATTGCTTCCAACTTCTCACGAACTCCGCCATGAAATTTGCGTGTCCTCTTTTCCTCCGTTGGCACGGCGTAATGCGATTATCCACCGCCTACTCGCCCAGCAGTGGATTGAAACGTGCCCTTCACGCAAATTCAAGCTACGAACAAATTGTCAACTTCGCTAATTTAATTAAAGTGCCTTTAATTAAGAATAGAAAATTAGTCGACACACAGCGCCGTGAGAAAGAGACCTCCTGGCGAGATACGGCGTTATCGGCAAACAGTAAACGGCACGCAATCCAGTCCGCGCGGCGATCGCGCGGTACGCAGGGCAAACTGCGTTTCAAAACGCGGCGGAGATCTGGAAAACGCCTCTGAGCTCGGCAGCGGATGGCCGTCAGAAGGAGCGACTCTGCAGACGAACGAGGTAGGGGCGAGAGGAAGAAATTAATGAACGCTACTCTCCACTCCCTCCCTCCAGATCGTGCGCTTTCCCAACGAATAAAGAGGCAAGTGTGCCGAATTAAAGTGTCTTCATAAAATGTTCCATTCCGTGTGAATAGAAGGAATCAGCTTCACAGATCTATTACATTTGCTCGTTACGCTACACTGTCTGACTCTTAGTGAAAATAAATTGCTGAAACTGTATTTCATGTAGGAGGACAATGTCGATTTTCAGTCCTTCTCAGAGTGCATGAAGTACTGATTTAAATCATGCATTAGTACTCGTCAATTTATGTGTAATGTGTTCTCAAATGTTGCAGCTGATATTTTGGAAATCTACAATGAAGATAATTAAATGTAGTATGTAGAACATGGCGGAGGGTACTTAGTACAAATATTGGTTGTTCTTTTCTTATTCTATTCACGTAAGGTGCGAGAAAATAATGAGTATACGTCTCGATAGACGTAATTTTTTTTCCTCATTCTCATGGCTACTACAGCCCCTCTTGTATGAGAAAAACTCCATCTGCTCCAATATTGTATCCAAAAATGCATTACCCGATACCTCAAGTCTTTAGGGTATCCGCGGACAGTAGGTTTGAGACTTACCTTGGTTCTCATTTGCAGACGTCTAATCTTGTAAATTACATTCCATATACTAATAATATAGATGCCGATCATGAGCTCGTCTTACTACATCATGGTCGGTCAAACTACAAATACGTACCTTACGGTATAACATTGTGTCATAGTTAGTGAAACATATTTTGTGAAATATCCGGTTGAATATTTCACCAACACTGAGAAATGAAATGGAGTTGTCGTCACATCTTGCATATTGTTAGATATTAGTCCTATACAAAATAATATGGCCTTCGGCTTAACAAAAAGAAAACTGACTACATGATAGCAGATCCACGAGAATTTGGGACCATCGACGTTGACAGAGAAGATGTTTCAAGAGTAGAAAAATTTTAAGTATGTCGGTTCTACAACCTCTAGCGATGCCAGCTTACAGACGAGGTCAACTCAAGGGCGCAGGCAATCTGGATAAAGTGGGGAACGACAACAGGCGTCACTTGCAATCGTCGGATTAAGGATCATCTGAAGTCAGAGATCTACCGACCTCTCATCTATCCTGTTGCTCTCTTCAACAGCGAGTGTTGGTCAGTTTGGAAAGAGGCAGAAAGACGGCTGGAGGTCTTTGAGACTAATATGCTTAGATGGACAGGTGGCATCACTCGTCTGCATCGCTTTTCCGACGTCACGATGAGAAAACGCTTCGGAATCGCACCGATCCAAAAGAAAATCCAAGAAAGCCGTCTATGATGGTTTGGATATGTGCTGCGTGCAAAGGAAGGTACCATTGAAAAGGCAGCACACACAGTGGAAGTCATGGGAAAGTGACCCAAGGGACGACCTGGACTGCGACGGGCAGAGACACGACCTGAAGGCTGTGAATCTTCATCCAGCCATGGCCCACGATCGAACAAAATGGAGACAGCGAATCCACTCAACGCACCCTCCCAGTAGGCAGGACAAACCCTAAAGAAAAATAAGGTACAAGATGATCCATTATTACGTCCATATTTTTATTTCATTATAAATCAGCCATAAAGTTTCTTACATGATTAATTTCACTTCTATCATGTACTATGGTCCTTTCTGGCGCACATTGTCTCTTTCAAGTGCCCGCAGAGAAACAAGTGTAATAGGGGCAATTCAGGACTCCGTGGTGGCCACTCACGCAACTAACGTGAAACCAGCGCTAAACGGGAAGGTGCGTCATCCTGCGTGAAGTGCACCTTGTCCCCATCGTAACAGTTTGCAACAGTGGGACGACTAAAATATATATCTCACTGTGCCCATCGTCTCACGAAGGATTTACTGATCAATAAATCATTACTAATACCACACAACGCTGTCAAAGATGGACGTGATTGCAGCTTTCCAATTACAGCTTCACAATTTTTTTTTACTAAGGGCCGAGTAATGGCAGTTAAGGAGATTTATAAATCCACCCACACGGAACGTGGCTTCGTCTGACTATAGAATATTTCTCAGGGTATCTGCTTCTTCTTCCATCGATTGTAACGTGAATTCAGCAAACTCCAACCTAACATCAAAGGTCTCCGGTGACAATGCCCAGACAAAGGGCACTTTCAGTGGTCTCCAGATGATCGCTTCCATTACCCGTTACACAGAATAATATGCTAAGCGAGGTATCCTATGATATTGTCTCAAGGACTCTTCAGAATTTTGTGCCTCAGAAGCTTATCTTTAGTCTTTTCAGTGTGTCTTTGCTGCCACTCTCTTCTCGAGACTAACCGAAACCTTAGCCAGCCAATTCGCAAGCAGTCTCTCCACTGTTTTCACATCCTGAGTTGCGAGTCTCCCAATCTATCGTCTGCACCATCTCTTCACCACTGTAGGCGATTGCCACATAATCCGTTCTGCCCGCGACAAGAGCACGGTCAGAAACGCTCGAAGACAGTGCTGCCAAAGAAGAGTTACTAAACACAGTCTTCCGAAATGCCTTTACGAAAGAAGACGAAGTAAATATTCCATAATTCGAATAAAGAGCAGCTGCCAACGTGAGTAACGTACAAGTAAATATCCTCTGAGTAGTGAAGCAACTTAAATCACTTAATAAAAGCAAGTCTTCTGGTCCAGACTGTATACCAGTTAGGTTCCTATCGGGGTATGCTGATGCATTAGCTCCGTACTTAACAGTCATACACAACCGTACCGAAAGACTGGAAAATTGCTCAAGTCACACCAATATTCAAGACAGGTAGTAGGAGTAATCCACTAAATTACAGGCCCATATCGTTAACGTCGATATGTAGAAGGATTTTGGAACATCCATTGTGTTCGTACATTATGAATTACCTCGAAGAAAACTGTATATTGACACACAGTCAACATGGATTTAGAAAACATCGTTCCTGTGAAACACAACTAGCTCTTCATTCTCGTGAAGTGTTGAGTGCTATTGACGAGGGATTTCAGATCTATTCCGTATTTCTGTACTGCCGGAAGGCTTTTGACACTGTACCACACAAGCGGCTCGTATGGAAATTGCGTGCTTATGGAATATCGTCTCAGTTATGTGACTGGATTTGTGATTTCCTTTCAGAGAGGTCACAGTTCGTAGTAACTGACGGAAAGTCATCGAGTAAAACAGAAGTGATTTCTGGCGTTCCCCAAGGTAGTTCTATAGGCCCTTTGCTGTTCCTTGTATACATAAACGATTTCGGGGACAATCTGAGCAGCCGTCTTCGGTTGTTTGCAGATGACACAGTCGTTTATCGACTAATAAAGTCATCAGAAGATCAAAACAAACTGCAAAACGATTTAGAAAAAATATCTGAATGGTGCGAAAAGAGGCAGTTGACCCTGAATAACGAAATGTGAGAGGTCATCTATATGAGTGCTGAAAGGAACTGAAACTTCGGTTACACGATAAATCAGTCTAATCTAAAAGCTGTAAATTCAACTAAATACCTAGGTATTACAATTACGAACAACTTAAATTGGAAGGAACACACAGAAAATGTTGTGGGGAAGGCTAACCGAAGACTGCTTTTTATTGGCAGGACACGAAGACTGCTTTTTATTGGCAGGATACTTAGAAAATGGAACGGACCTACTAAGGAGACTGCCTACACTACACTTGCCCGTCCTCTTTTAGAATACTGCTGCGCGGTGTGGGATCCTTACCAGATAGGACTGACGGAGTACATCGAAAAAGTTTAAAGAAAGGCAGCGCGTTTTGTATGATAGCGAAATGTGTGAGAGAGTGTCACAGAAATGATGCAGAATTTGGGCTGGAAATGGTTAAAAGAAAGGCGTTTTTCGTTGCGACGGAATCTTCTCACGAAATTCCAATAACCAACTTTCTCCTCCGAATGCGTAAGTATTTTGTTGACACCGATCTACACAGGGAGGAACGATAAAAACGATAAAATAAGGGAAATCAGAGCTCGTATGGAAAGATATAGGTGTTCATTCTTTCCGCGCGCTATACGAGATTGGAATAATAGAGAATTGTGAAAGTGGTTCGATGAACCCTCTGCCAGGCACTTACATATGATTTGCAGAGTATCCATGTGGATGTAGATGTCTGTGCACCATCTTTACTCATCCGTAGTTACACCTGGAATAAGAGTCAGTTAACATTTACATATTGGTATGTACAATAATATTCATAGTGGCATATATAATAAACCTAAAGTAATATTAACATTATTGATGTTATATCGTTTCTGACGGAACAACAATGAAAAAGAAGTAGGTAAGTAATGGCGGATCACGCTGTAGAACATATGTCAAACGTACGTTAATGCATCACAATGTTAAATCACGTTAACTTGCTACACTTTCCAACGTAATTAGCGTTGCATTATGTACTTGTAAATACGATTAAAAGAGAGCCGATCCCACTGACTGATTTTATTGCGCTCAGTATTTACAGGTATATAGTACGCGATTGACCGACGGTGGTGAGCCCAGGAACCAGGACCAGGAGTAGGAGTAGGAACCATGTTTCCGTCTCCACACATCAACTTTGCGTACGGCTTCGTTTCACTTTTCTTTCATTGTTTATATATTATTTTTGTGTCCATATACGTGTATAGTGCTCTTTATTACAGTCTCGGGATGGTCCGTCTTTGGACTGAAACCGATCGCCAATAAATGTGATTTGTGCGACCTAGACCTTTTTTCTAAGTGCTATTGTGAAACTGATCGCTATTTTCCCAGAATGTTTTCGAAGTTATATAAACCTATAAGTAACGTCGTTTTAATGCTTGGTGAGATGTTCTTTGCAATTATCACTTTCACATAATTCAGTTTCCTTTTCGTATGCCAATTGTAAGTCATTGTGCAAAGTAAGCTTTCCATGTCCAGATAATATTCTACAACGTTTTTGCATTTAGATCGTGGTACTAGTTTGATTCAGTGACTAAATATTGTAAATAAGACGGTATCTCTCTTTTAAATTCAGGGCGTATCCGGGCTTAGCATAATACGTAATCTGTTATCAAAACCTAGCAGAATTCTTACATTTTTTGTTGACAAGTTCTACAATGTGTACTTTACCTTCATGTACGATTATTTAACATTTGGTTCATACAAAAAGTGCTCCAGTCACTTATACTGCAATTTTCTCAAGAGTTGCGCTACGCTTGTTTGCAGTGCTGGGCTATATTTTCCATTAAAAATGTTCCACAATCCAGGTAAGACGATGTTGAAGCAGTCTGCGAGTTATACCAAGCAATCTATTTTCGGGTTATTAGGTAGTGCAGGCAACAGATCACAAACACATTTGATCTTCGCAAATCGAGCCTATAAGGAGCGATTTTAATACATTTTGAGATCGTATAATATTGGGTTTATAGCTAATATTCTAGCTCAATACTCAGTTGTGTTACTTCCCAGTAACCCCTCCTTTCGTTGTGTTTTTTGTTATCTTTGCCTCCTCCGAACACAACTTTCTAAGTCATATGGCGTTATTAATGGGTCTTATTAAGCGTCTGAGTGAATACTTCAGGGCTTAAACCGGGTCCAAAATCTTGCATGAACACTCAAATATCGTTCCAAAAGGAGTGGCAGGCTTTCGGCCCGGCTAGAAGCTCGTAAAAAGTTCTTCTCACATAAGAAGAGAACCTAGTGCTATGATTGCTCACAGAAAACTTCTACTAATTTCAAAATTTACACCTTTAGTTTCGTAATGAAACACACACAACCAAATTTACAATACCATAAATTAAACTTTAGGACAAAAATTTGCAGTCCTGGTATGTCACATTCCAAAACTAACCAAACTAATCGAAATAATAACAATAATTTGAAATCAAAATTTAAAACTAAAATCAGTGCAGTTTCTCGTTTAGTTACTTCACTATCCCGTCGTCATTATACGACAGAAGAAATTTAATTTTAGTGTCCCATCTCTCTTGACAAGCCCAAATAACTTTTTCCCCAGAAGCAAAATAAAAGGCTGGTTATTAATTCCATGAGGTCACCATCATACTATGTGACAAAACACATGAACAAAATCGTAATGCAACACTAGGAAATTAAGAACATCAGGGCAGCGGAAAACACAAATGAGCTCATAACACAAATAAAATAACATAGAGAACATGTACACTTCGATATCCAACGCAGACACAATAAAGCGGATTGAAGAAAATCTACTGAAATACAAAAAACTACCAGCGGACAATATTAGTGAAAGAACCAAAACCCTTAAATCAATCACATCCCAAAATTACTTCATGTTTGAAAAGGAACTTTACTTACAAATAGATGGCCCAGCAATGGAATCCCCAATACCAGCAACTTTGGCAAACATATTCATCAACCACATAGAAATCACCATCTTCCATACATGATCTGTATGATAGATGGCCAACAGAAAATACACTAGCTTCATTCACACATAAGGAGTATGCATTACAATATTCAGTTCACCATGGAAAAAGAAACACAAAAGCAAATACACTTCTTGGATATAACAATAAAAAGAGACAGCAATAATCACACATTTGACATCTTCAGAAAGGCAACAGCCTCAAATACACGCCGCGTCCAACCACCTTCAAAATAAAAAATTTGCGGCCCTACGACAGATGTTACACAGATTGAACTATATTCCACTCACCAAAGGAAAATATGAAAAAGAATTACAAACAATACAACTCGGCCACAAACAATGGTTAAAGCACCCATATAGTACAAAGACTCAACCGTAAAATCAAAACACAAGTAAAGAAAAATTAAACAAGAAGAGAACACTAACACCAAAGAAACCCACAGACACCATAGCACACACAGAAACACAAAACAGTAACACTATGTCATGACTAACAGAAAAAAATGATACAGTCTAACTTATAAAAAACAGAAACCAACACACAGAATAGCAAATATATTAAAGAAAAAAGTATTGCACTTTTTAGAGAACAAGAAACACACTCCATCGCTTTTACAAGCAATAGAGCAATCAGATAAATAACAAGAAGCAGGTCATACCAGTTAGAATGCCAAGAATGTGAATCCGTTTACCTGGGAATGACAGTAGTAATTTTTAAACTAGTTGTAAAGGACATATAAGAAGCTGGAATTATAAAAACAGCCATTCTACCTTTGCTGAACACCTGATAAAACATGTCATGGAACAGGACATGAAAATTATCAGAGCGAACAATCAAAACAAAAAACTCTTAACATTACGGGAAACATTTTATATACAAAGAACCTTTACAATGAAAAAGAAAGTAAATAATGACCAAGTCAGTATAGGCAGTAACTCACTGAACATGTTAGCCATTGAAACAATAACAAACGGAAATGTGAAATATAAGCACAACAGATAATCAACGAATATCCCCCCCCCCTCTCTCTCTCTCTCTCTCTCTCTCTCTCTCTCTCTCTCTCTCTCTCTCACACACACACACACACACACACACACACACGTGCACGCGCACACAATTGACTCACAGAAATATCCATTCACATAACCGATAACACATTCACACAGTTATAAAAAAATGGAAAAAAGAACTCTCACAAGGAATTATCCATTCACAAAGCGAAACACATACACACAACAAATGTACGTATCAAACCACATACACAACACAAAGAAAACACGAAAGATAAAGACACAGCGACAGTTGGCAACACTACAGATTGTAAGCGCACACAGATTGAACACACACTGAAAAGGGCAAGTGAAGTGTTGCAATAACAGAGTGAAAAACACCGGAAGATGGCCATCTGGAGTATGTGGATCGAATGAACACATCTCCAGGAACATGCACATGGACTAGTAACATGTAAATCTTAAGTAGCACCAAACAACAATTTGTTGTTGTTGTTGTGGTCTTCAGTCCTGAGACTGGTTTGATGCAGCTCTCCATGCTACTCTATCCTGTGCAAGCTTTTTCATCTCCCAGTACCTACTGCAACCTACATCCCTCGGAATCTGCTTAGTGTATTCATCTCTTGGTCTCCCTCTAAGATTTTTACCCTCCACGCTGCCCTCCAATACTAAATTGGTGAACCCTTGATGCCTCAGAACATGTCCTACCAACCGATCCCTTCTTCTGGTCAAGTTGTGCCACAAACGTCTCTTCTCCCCAATCCTATTCAATACTTCCTCATTAGTCATGTGATCTACCCATCTAATCTTCAGCATTCTTCTGTAGCACCACATTTCGAAAGCTTCTATTCTCTTCTTGTCCAAACTACACTCCTGGAAATGGAAAAAAGAGCACATTGACACCGGTGTGTCAGACACACCATACTTGCTCCGGACACTGCGAGAGGGCTGTACAAGCAATGATCATACGCACGGCACAGCAGACACACCAGGAACCGCGGTGTTGGCCGTCGAATGGGGCTAGCTGCGCAGCATTTGTGCACCGCCGCCGTCAGTGTCAGCCAGTTTGCCGTGGCATACGGCATCGATGTTGTCGCCAGTGGTCGGCGGAAGGTGCACGTGCCCGTCGACCTGGGACCGGACCGCAGCGACGCACGGATGCACGCCAAGACCGTAGGATCCTACGCAGTGCCGTAGGGGACCGCACCGCCACTTCCCAGCAAATTAGGGACACTGTTGCTCCTGGGGTATCGGCGAGGACCATTCGCAACCGTCTCCATGAAGCACACCGTTAGGCCGTCTTCCGCTCACGCCCCAACATCGTGCAGCCCGCCTCCAGTGGTGTCGCGACAGGCGTGAATGGAGGGACGAATGGAGACGTGTCGTCTTCAGCGATGAGAGTCGCTTCTGCCTTGGTGCCAATGATGGTCGTATGCGTGTTTGGCGCCGTGCAGGTGAGCGCCACAATCAGGACTGCATACGACCGAGGCACACAGGGCCAACACCCGGCATCATGGTGTGGGGAGCGATCTCCTACACTGGCCGTACACCACTGGTGATCGTCGAGGGGACACTGAATAGTGCACGGTACATCCAAACCGTCATCGAACCCATCGTTCTACCATTCCTAGACCGGCAAGGGAACTTGCTGTTCCAACAGGACAATGCACGTCCGCATGTATCCCGTGCCACCCAACGTGCTCTAGAAGGTGTAAGTCAACTACCCTGGCCAGCAAGATCTCCAGATCTGTCCCCCATTGAGCATGTTTGGGACTGGATCAAGCGTCGTCTCACGCGGTCTGCACGTCCAGCACGAACGCTGGTCCAACTGAGGCGCCAGGTGGAAATGGCATGGCAAGCCGTTCCACAGGACTACATCCAGCATCTCTACGATTGTCTCCATGGGAGAATAGCAGCCTGCATTGCTGCGAAAGGTGGATATACACTGTACTAGTGCCGACATAGTGCATGCTCTGTTTCCTGTGTCTATGTGCCTGTGGTTCTGTCAGTGTGATCATGTGATGTATCTGACCCCAGGAATGTGTCAATAAAGTTTCCCCTTCCTGGGACAATGAATTCACGGTGTTCTTATTTCAATTTCCAGGAGTGTATTTATCGTCCATGTTTCACTTCCATACATGGCTACACTCCATACGAATACTTTCAGAAATGACTTCCTGACACTTAAATCAATACTGGATTTAACAAATTTCTCTTCTTCAGAAACGCTTTCCTTGCCATTGCCAGCCTACATTTTATATCCTCTCTACTTCGACCATCATCAGTTATTTTGCTCCCCAAATAGCAAAACTCCTTTACTACTTCAAGTGCCTCATTTCCTAATCTAATTCCCTCAGCATCACCCGACTTAATTAGACTACATTCCATTATCCTTGTTTTGCTTTTGTTGATGTTCATCTTATATCCTCCTTTCAAGACACTGTCCATTCCATTCAACTGCTCTTCCAAGTCCTTTGCTGTCTCTGACAGAATTACCATGTCATCGGCGATCCTCAAAGTTTTTATTTCTTCTCCCTGAATTTTAATACCTACTCCGAATTTTTCTTTTGTTTCCTTTACTGGTTGCTCAATATACAGATTGAACAACATCGGGGAGAGGCTACAACCCTGTCTTACTCCCTTCCCAATCACTGCTTCCCTTTCATGCCCCTCAACTCTTATAACTGCCATCTGGTTTCTGTACAAATTGTAAATAGCCTTTCGCTCTCTGTATTTTACCCCTGCCACCTTTAGAATTTGAAAGAGAGTATTCCAGTTAACATTGTCAAAAGCTTTCTCTAAGTCTACAAATGCTAGAAACGTAGGTTTCCCTTTCCTTAACCTTTCTTCTAAGATAAGTCGTAAGGTCAGTATTGCCTCACGTGTTCCAGTGTTTCTACGGAATCCAAACTGATCTTCCCCGAGGTTGGCTTCTACTAGTTTTTCCATTCGTCTGTAAAGAATTCGTGTTAGTATTTTGCAGCTGTGACTTATTAAACTGATAGTTCGGTAATTTTCACATCTGTCAACACCTGCTTTCTTTGGGATTGGAATTATTATTTTCTTCTTGAAGTCTGAGGGTATTTCGCCTGTTTCATACATCTTGCTCACCAGATGGTAGAGTTTTGTCAGGACTGGCTCTCCCAAGGCCGTCAGTAGTTCCAATGGAATGTTGTCTACTCCCGGGGCCTTGTTTCGACTCAGGTCTTTCAGTGCTCTGTCAAACTCTTCACGCAGTATCATATCTCCCATTTCATCTTCATCTACATCCTCTTCAATTTCCACAATATTGTCCTCAAGTACATCGCCCTTGTATAGACCCTCTATATACTCCTTCCACCTTCCTGCTTTCCCTTCTTTGCTTAGAACTGGGTTTCCATCTGAGCTCTTGACATTCATACAAGTCGTTCTCTTATCTCCAAAGGTCTCTTTAATTTTCCTGTAGGCAGTATCTATCTTACCCCTTGTGAGATAGGCTTCTACATCCTTACATTTGTCCTCTAGCCATCCCTGCTTAGCCATTTTGCACTTCCTGTCGATCTCATTTTTGAGACGTTTGTATTCCTTTTTGCCTGCTTCATTTACTGCGTTTTTGTATTTTCTCCTTTCATCAATTAAATTCAATATTTCTTCTGTTACCCAAGGATTTCTACCAGCCCTCGTCTTTTTACCTACTTGATCCTCTGCTGCCTTCGCTACTTCGTCCCTCAAAGCTACCCATTCTTCTTCTACTGTATTTCTTTCCCCCATTCCTGTCAATTGTTCCCTTATGCTCTCCCTGAAACTCTGTACAACCTTTGGTTCTTTCAGTTTATCCAGGTCTCATCTCCCTTAATTCCCACCTTTTTGCAGTTTCTTCAGTTTTAATCTACAGGTCATAACCAATAGATTGTGGTCAGAGTCCACATCTGCCCCTGGAAATGTCTTACAATTTAAAACCTGGTTCCTAAATCTCTGTCTTACCATTATATGATCTATCTGATACCATTTAGTATCTCCAGGTTTCTTCCATGTACACAACCTTCTTTCATGTTTCTTAAACCAAGTGTTAGTTATGATTATGTTGTGCTCTGTGCAAAATTCTACCAGGCGGCTTCCTCTTTCATTTCTTAGCCCCAATCCATATTCACCTATGTTTCCATCTCTCCCTTTTCCTACACTCGAATTCCAGTCACCCACGACTAATAAATTTTTGTCTCCCTTCAACAACAATTTAACCTCACGAAACTTGTTTCTCATGTTAAAAACAATAGGAAACATAGCATTGTAACAATTTTGTAACGACTGCATAATGCATTTATTATGTGAAAACTAGCATACATCATAGGCCACTGAAGATGCTTCATAAATAAAATTAGTGAAACGCTTATGGCAAGAAACAAACTACATTTCATGTAGTTGCAAAGACGGAACATACTTCCACAAAAAAAATTTTCGAGCAAAATCAGGGGTATATTAACCAGCATGGTAGCCTCTCTTGTAACTTTGTTTGCCACGGAGATATGAATAGTAGCACGTGTTTTTTTTTAAAATAAGATCCATACTTTTTTCTCAATAATCTGCGTCCTCTCCCCTAGAACTGTTCTAAAACGAGTCACAGTGTAGCAATTCACGTAACGATGACGTTATGAAAGATATATCAGAAAACTGTCTTTGGCTCTCCTGTACTAACACACAGCACAAGTCCTCGGGATAATCTAACTCATCCTCTTGTTGGAGTTGACAGGAAGCAAATGGAAACACAAGGAAATTTTAAGCAGGTCATTCATTCAACGTCAGTAAACCGCATTTGCGTGATGCCTCTTTTTTATTTTTCTTGGGGACGAAAGTTATTTGTGGTGGTCACGATAAGTGAGGCACCCAATACATACATGTGCCATGCGGAACCACTTGTCTTGATTAGAAACATGAACTAGAACATAATTTTATTCTGAGCAGTAGTTCCTATACCAACGCAATTTACCATTTAAATGTTAGCCTAGTACAGCACTATCCTAAGCAGTAAGCTATCAGTAATTCCTACAATCAAATATTCGTTCATTTTAACTGAAATATGCGATAGGGCAGGGAACATGGAACATTATGTGAGAAATTACTTTCATTTCATTTCTGTTCTCTCTCTGATCACTATCAGAAAAGAGCAATTGGCTTGAGACAGTTTTAATTCATGTACAGGCTGTTAATTAAATTAAAAAAGAAACAGTGACGTGAGGGTTCACGTTAAGGCCGGAAAATTAGATAAACGAAGCTAAATTTAGGTTACAAACACATTAACTCATTCAGACGGGAAATTGCCTGCGGAGCTCAAAGACCTCGGGGCCCGAATCTTTACAGCGCGTGTTTGCCAGCCAAAAAGTATTTGACGAACCACTTGCAACACGTTACTCCACCGTCCAGAGAAACCCAATTGTGACAGATAGCAAAGCAGGTGCTGGATACGCAGAGGCAGTAAAACCGAAATAACTCCATTAAAACTCTGCTAGAAGCTGGCCGAGTACCTCGACGGGACGGCGAGATCACAATCCGGGGGAACTTATAAACGAAATGAGCAAACCCTCGTGCGGAAAATCCGCACGTAAATTTCAGCGAGATCGTTGCGGATTTTATCTCCAATCTCAGGCGTCCTTCATTTAAAATAATGACTGCTGTAAACCTCCTACAACCTATCTTTCGTTACATTTCTTGTTTCTGTTTCTAACACTGACATTATTATTGAAATGTGTTGTTTTACCGTTGAAAATGGCGTAAGAATGTACGCGTTATGTGGCAGCCTGTTGGTTCATAATCTCCAACAAACGAAATTCTGAGTGAAGGTAATCGATTATGATAAAGTAAAATCAGATAACTAACCGAAAGGAAAAATTCACGTGGTAGTAAAATTGTTCCTAACATAACACGAATATGAACCGTAGAGCCGAAGAAACGTATTGAATCAAGTATAGAAAGGCTTTATGTGAAACTGAGTTTCTCAAGTACTTGGGAAGAAGAAAGATTAGGGTATAATAACTTTTGTGGATGACACATAGACGGAGTACAAGCTCCGATCGGCGAAAAGTAAGAATGGAAATGTGAGGTGTCCTCCTCAGAAAAGAAATGCCGGCATTTGCCTTATTTGGTTGAGGAAACTCATGAAAAACCTACGCCTAGATACTCAGAAAAGGCCGGCCGGAGTGGCCGTGCGGTTCTAGGCGCTACAGTCTGGAACCGAGCGACCGCTACGGTCGCAGGTTCGAATCCTGCCTCGGGCATGGAAGTGTGTGATGTGCTTCGGTTAGTTAGGTTTAATTAGTTGGGTTGTTTGGGAAAGGAGACCAGACAGCGAGGTCATCGGTCTCAGCGACTTAGGGAAGGAGGTCGGCCGTGTCCTTTCAGAGGAACCATCCCGGAATTTGCCTGGAGTGATTTAGGGAAATCACGGAAAACCTAAATCAGGATGGCCGGACGCGGGATTGAACCGTCGTCCTCCCGAATGCGAGTCCAGTGTCTAACCACTGCGCCACCTCGCTCGGTAGGTTTAATTAGTTCTAAGCTCTAGGCGACTGTTGAACTCAGAAGTTAAGTCGCATAGTGCTCAGAGCCATTTGAACCATTTCTGAACTCAGAAGAGGATTAGAACCTCTGCCCTCTCGAGACTAGTCCACTGCCTTAACCACCGCATCACCTAGCTTCGTATTCACTAAGGAAGTGACTGCTAAATTCATATTATGTTCATACTTTCTATCGACGCATGAAAATATCTATGATACCGTAAAGAAAAGACTTACCACTGCATCACCTCGCTTCGTATTCACTAAGGGAGTGACTGCTAAATTCATATTATGTTCATACTTTCTATCGACGCATGAAAATATCTATGATACCGTAAAGAAAAAACTTACCACTGCATCACCTCGCTTCGTATTCACTAAGGGAGTGACTGCTAAATTCATATTATGTTCATACTTTCTATCGACGCATGAAAATATCTATGATACCGTAAAGAAAAGACTTACCACTGCATCACCTCGCTTCGTATTCACTAAGGGAGTGACTGCTAAATTCATATTATGTTCATAGTTTCTATCGACGCATGAAAAATCTGTGATACCTTAAAGAAAAGACTTACCACGCGGTTATTTCAGGCAATGCTCCTTGTCTTTCAGCAATGGCAATCTATGATACCATAAAGAAAAGACTTACCACTGCATCACCTCGCTTCATATTCACTAAGGGAGTGACTGCTAAATTCATATTATGTTCATAGTTTCTATCGACGCATGAAAAATCTGTGATACCTTAAAGAAAAGACTTACCACGCGGTTATTTCAGGCAATGCTCCTTGTCTTTCAGCAATGGCAACTCCACACAAACGTTGCAGCTCTCGATCGTTGAATGAAAGCTGCCGGCCACTGTGTTGTCCGTCGTGAGGGGTAATGCCTGAAATTTGGTTCAAATGGCTCTGAGCACTATGCGACTTAACTTCTGAGGTCATCAGTCCCCTAGAACTTAGAGCTACTTAAACCTAACTAACCTAAGGACATCACACACATCCCTGCCCGAGGCACGATTCGAACCTGCGACCGTAGCGGTCGCTCGGCTCCAGACTGTAGCGCCTAGAACCGCAAGGCCACTTCCGGCCGGCTTAAATTTGGTGTTCTCGGCACACTCTTGACACTACGGTTCTCGGAATATTGAAATCCCTAAAAATTTTCGAATGGGATATCCCATGCGTCTCGCTCTAGCTACCATTCCGTGTACAAAGTATGGTAGTTCCCGTCGTGTATCAATTAAGTCGGAAACCTTTTCGTACGATTCACTTGAGTATAAATGACATCTCTGCTAATGCACTGCCCTTTATACCGTATGTACCCGATATTACCGCCATCTGTATATGTGTATATCGCTATCCCATTACTTTTGTCACCTGAGAAACAGAAGTACAACTTCAAAAGCCAAGACCGCCATTTTACAGCCCTTATTGTGATGATAATTTTCACTATCAACAGACCTGCTGCGCTACAGATCCCCACACCTTGACCAAAAGCTTCTTACATAGTGTCATATCACACATACACAACAGTATATTAGGAAGTCACTTGCTGATATACTGTTGATCTCATGCTCATGAAATATCGCTCTGTGATATGATACGATATAAGATGCATTTGGTCGAGATTCAGTGAAATGTAATGCAGGAGATCTGATGATGGCAACGTAGTTTACTGAAACCCGCGAGGACAATAAAGGCTGTAAAATAACGATCTTGGCTGTTTGAAGTTGCACTTCTGTTTCTAGAACGCCCCCTAACTTGACAATATCAAGCATATACACTTCTGGCCATTAAAATTTCTACATCACGAAGGTGACGTGCTACAGACGCGAAATTTAACCGACAGGAAGAAGATGCTGTGATATGCAAATGATTTGCTTTTCAGAGAATTCACACAAGGTTGGCGCCGGTGGCGACACCTACAACGTGCTGATATGAGGAAAGTTTTCAACCGATATCACACTCACAAACGGCAGTTGACCGGCGTTGCCTGGTGAAACGTTGTTGTGATGCCTCGTGTAAGGAGGAGAAATGCGTACCATCACGTTTCCGACTTTGATAAAGGACGGATTGTAGCCTATCGCGATTGTGGTTTATCGTATCGCGACATTGCTGCTCACGTTGGTCGAGATCCAATGACTGTTAGGAGAATATGGACTAGGTGGGTTCAGGAGGGTAATACGGAACGCCTTGCTGGATCCCACTAGCAGTCGAGATGACAGGCATCTTATCCGCATGGCTGTAACGGATCGTGCAGCCACGTCTCAATCCCTGAGTCAACAGATGGGGACGTTTACAAGACAGCAACCGTCTGCACGAACAGTTCGACGACGTTTGCAGCAGCATGGACTATCAGCTCGGAGACCATGGCTGCGGTTACCCTTGACGCTGCATCACAGACAGGAGCGCGTGCGATTCTGTACTCAACGACGAACCTGGGTGCACGAGTGACAAAACGTCATTTTTTCGGATGAATCCAGGTTCTGTTTACAGCATCATGATGGTCGCATCCGTGTTTGGCGACATCGCGGTGAACGCACATTGCAAGCGTGTATTCGTCATCGCCATACTGGCTTATCACCGGCGTGATTGTATGGTGTGCCATTGGTTACACGTCTCGGTCACCTCTTGTTCGCATTGACGGCACTTTGAACAGTGTACGTTACATTTCAGATGTGTTACGACCCGTGGCTCTACCCTTCATTCGAGCCCTGCGAAACCCTACATTTCAGCAGGATAATGGACGACCGCATGTTGGTGGTCATATACGGGCCTTTCTGGATACAGAAAAAGTTCGACTGCTGCCCTGGCCAGCACATTCTCCAGATATCTCACCAATTGAAAACGTCTGGTCAACGGTGGCCGAGCAACTGGCTCGTCACAAGAGGCCAGTCACTGCTCTTTAGGAACTGTGGTATCGTGTTGAAGTCGCATGGGCACCTGTACCTCTACACGCCATCCAAGTTCTGTTTGACTCAATGCCCAGGCGTATCAAGGCAGTTATCACGGCCAGAGGCGGTTGTTCTGGGTACTGATTTCTCAGCATTGCATGTAAATGTAATCACATGTCACTTCTAGTATTATATATTTGTCCAATGGATACCCGTTCATCATCTGCATTTCCTCTTGGTGCAGCAATTTTAATGGCCAGTAGTGTACGTCTTGTCACCCCACTGTATGTCGCCATTAAAAAGCACATTCTCTTATGTACAGCCAGTAGGGTGTCGTCATTGGAGCCAAGGTGGTGGGCAACCTCCTGCCAATCTTACAAGTAATGTGTGTGTGTGTGTGTGTGTGTGTGTGTGTGTGTTAGTAAGTTGCAACTAGCCGCTACCTCAGGCCCGTTGTACGGCGGGCTACGTAACTACTGGCCATACAAACTGCCAGCTCCATTCGTACAGTTCACACCTCTTCTCTGTTGTTCTCTTGGCGAGACGTTCCTCGCTGCCTCTCGACAGAGTGACTCACTTTCAGTCTCCACACACGTGGGACCGCTGTCACAGGTTGCCAACAGCTGTTCGTCTTCCCAGGCACAGATCCGCCGCTGCCTCACCAACTGCCGCACGTCCAGACAACGTAGTGTGGACCAGGCTCCTTGGATGCGGGATTGCTCGCCTGTGTTGTCTGCTTTCTTACCGTGGCTCGTACACGCAGAGACCAGACATTGCAGCTGCTGGCCGGCCAGCTCTAGGAACAAGTTACGCGCACCGCCCATTGACGGACGCCGCTTCCGACGTATCGTGCTGCAGCTGCTGCCCGCAGTCTCCTGTGCTGTTTCCGAGATGTG
This sequence comes from Schistocerca americana, assembly GCF_021461395.2. Classification (NCBI taxonomy): domain Eukaryota; kingdom Metazoa; phylum Arthropoda; class Insecta; order Orthoptera; family Acrididae; genus Schistocerca; species Schistocerca americana. The sequence goes on from NC_060121.1 coordinate 377,603,459, forward strand.
GCCGCTTTGCTGTCACTCAGCAGACTGCCTCCTTCCGTCACTCATGGGCTTCGTCGTCCCGTTGTTGTGCTGCGCTCAGTCGCTTTGATGTTTCGCGCTCTTCCTGTCGCGGCGGTAACACATGTGCACCCTTGCCTGGCGCCGCAAAATCATGGCGCGGAAGTTCTAAGAAGAACTGGGTCCCCTTCCTGTGGCCCCATCAAATGGTAAAGAGAAGAGCTAGTCAGCGTGGTAGTGGTGTGTAATGCTACGGCAGCTGCATGTGATGCGCTGGTGGTGGCCATGGGTTAGGAGTATTATTTACAATGTTGCTACAAATGAACATAAATAATCTTCTGACTTCTCGACGCTATGGACACCCTTTCGCTGTAGGACCTAATAACACATTGTTTTTTTAGCTTACATAGTACATATAGCTAATTCTTCACCCCATACGTCAATGCTTTATTATTTCTAACATTATATTGTGTGTAAGTATACTATAGATACTGTAATTTGAATGTACACCGCCCCTTACTTTCCCTACCGGACCTGTACTCAACAATATTTAGACAATATCCAGTTGCCAGTGCTCCTGTCACGTTTGCGCCGTATACCCTACTCCCTTCTCTTATAATAATGTATCTGTCTTGGGTCTTTTTATTTTCTTACTTTTAATATACTCTACATCTTAATGTCCTTCGATCTTTTGCCTGCGTTATATCTAAATAAAAAAAAAATCACATAAGTGCGATTAGGACTCGCACTCTAAGTGTTTTGTACAAACTTGATTATTTATATAGATGATGATGATAATAATAATAATAATAATAATAATAATAATAATAATAATAATAATTTCGTGTAGCTCATTCACCTAGTGCAAGTCAAGTCTCTTCACTGAACGCCACTTGCGGGACTTGCGTGTCCCAACCGACACCAGTTAACCAACCAGGGAAAGGCGATCTCTCGATTTCTCGCTGTCTAGTCACGCGCTATACTGCTAGACCACCAGGCCTGACATTTATATGGATAATTCATCTACAGTTTTTCGAAAGTGAGTTCGCGATTTCAGAAATATGTGACATAAATGGCGGGATCTTTTGATTTAATTCTCTTAAAAGATGAAATTTTTTACAGTGGTAAGGGACCTTAGCATGTGATACACAAATTTCAACTTTACTATTGTACTCGTTCTTGAGAAAAAAGTCCTAACACTCCGGCAGAGCCGGCCGCAGTGGCCGAGCGGTTCTAGGCTCTCCAGTCAGGAACCGCGCTGCTGCTACGGTCGCAGGTTCGAATCCTGCCTCGGGCATGGATGTGTGTGATGTCCTTAGGTTTAAGTAGTTCTAAGTCTAGCGGACTGATGGCCTGAGATATTGAGTCCCATAGTGCTCAGAGCCATTTGAACCATTTGAACTACGACAGACAAACACACAGACACTGAAGCGACCGCATAAAGATTCCGTTACTAGCGAATGATGTGCTGAGACGCAGAAAAGACAGAGACGGCAAGATATTAAATACTATATGCTAATGTCAATTTAAATGTGATTATGACGATGATATAAGCCGAAACGTAAGAAGTTGTGTCTTAACCAAGACGTAACATCGTATTAATTACATTCAGATTTTCAGTAATCTAAAATCGTGTTTTTTTTTTTTTTTTTTTGTTTATACCTATAGATTTACACTGAAGAGCCAAAGAAACTGGTACACCTGCCTAATATTGTGTAGAGCCTCCGCGACCACGCAGACGTGGGGCAACACGACGTGGCATGAACTCGATTAATGTCAGAAGTAGTACTGGATGGAACTCACACCATGAATCCTGCAAGGCTGTCCATAAATCCATAAGAGTATGAAGTGGTGGAGGTCTCTTCTGAACAGTACATTGCAAGGCATTCCAGATACGCTCAAAGGAAGTCTTTAAATTCACAAAAGTGTTCTTGGAGCCAGCCTGTAGTAGTTCTAGACGTGTGGGGTGTCGCATTGTCCTTCTGGAGCTGTCCAAGTCCGTCAGAATGCACAATGGACATGAATGGATGCTGGTGATTAAAAATGGTTCAAATGGTTCTGAGCACTATGAGACTTAACTTCTTAGGTCATCAGTCCCCTAGAACTTAGAACTACTTAAACCCAACTAAGCTAAGGACATCACACACATCCATGCCCGAGGCAGGATTCGAACCTGCGACCGTATCGGTCGCGCGGTTCCAGACTGTAGCGCCTAGAACCGCTCGGCCACCTCGGACGGCGCTGGTGATTAGACAGGATGCTTAAGTACGTCTCACCTGTCAGAATCGCATTTACACGCATACGGCGTCCCATATCACTCCAACTGCCCACGCCCCGAACCATTACAGAGCCTCCACCAGTTTGAACAGTCTCCTCCTGACATGCAATGTCCATGGATTCATGAGTTTGTCTCCATATCCGTACACGCCCATCCGCTCAATAAAATTTGAAACAAGATTCGTCCTGTCAGGCAACATGTTTCCAGTCATTAGCAGCATAATGTCGGTGTTGGCGGGCCCAGGCGTGGAGTAAAGCTTTGTGTCGTGCAGTCATTAAGGTTACACTAGTGGGCCTTCAGCACCGAAAGTCCGTATCAACTATGTTTAATTGAATGGTTCGCACGCTGACACTTGTTGATGACCCAGCATTGAAATCTGCAGCAATTTGCGGAAGCGTTGCAATTCTGTCACGTTGAACGATTCTCTTCGGTCGTCGTTGGTCCCGTTCTTGCAGGATCTTTTTCCGGACGCAGCAAGACGTAACATCGGAGAGTTGATGTTTTACGGGATTCCTGATATTCACGGTACAATCGTGAAATGGCCGTACGGGAAAATCTACCTCGGAGATGTTGTGTCCCATAGCTCGTGCTCTGACTATACCACCACATTAAAACTCACTTAAATCTTGATAACCTGCAATTGTAGCATCAGTAACCGATCTAACAACTGCGCCAAACACTTGTTTTTCTACCTTTCCGAGATTGTCTGAACTACTCAGCGCCAACTTTTGCGTTCTTACTTGCATACGTGAGAAGATTCACCACATTTACCACTATAACTTAAGGAAATCCACATCATATACTAGGGTCTGCTGAAAAATAATGCCTTCGACATTTTTATGTAACAACTCTCACGGCCTTTTAAATAAAACAAACGTTATTAACATTCCACATCTTTATTCTTCAAGTCAACATAGTCACCTTGGCGACGAAAGACCAGTTTGTTGATACCGTCACTGTGGAATGTTTGACTTTGCTGACTGATCCAGAGGGTGAACGCCTCGAGGGCGTTCTTTAAGTTTTGAAAGCAGATGAAAGTTGTATGGGACTAAGTCGGGACTGTATGGACCTATGACAGTGAACCAAGGCGTCGGACTGTTGCAGATGTCGCAGCGTTCGTATGTGGTCTGGTTACGTCATGCTGAAGAAGAGGCTGCTCCATGAGTGGACGAACTCATCGAATTCGAAACTGGATTACAGTACGCTGTTTCTCATGCACTAACATAGTTATGTTACACAGCACTGTGTTACGAGCTACATCCGGTACCCTCTAGCTGTAGGGGCCTGCTGACATGAAGAATAAAGATGTAGAAGGTTAATAATATATTTTTATTTAAAAAGCTTTAAGCGTTTTCACGTAAAAAATTCGGAGATATTACTTTTCAGTAAACTCTCGTATTTACTCTTTCCAGATATATCTGTGATGACCTGTTACTCCTTTCTCACTATCTTTGTTCCGTATTGAACTAACAAATATTTATAACTGCTTTATTTTACTGAACTTTTCGGTGCTTGTGTTTACCACAATAGCTCTGTAACTTTGATAAAGACTGTACATGGAAAGGATGCAACTAGAACGATGAGCTATAAACTAAGGAGACACAAGTTATGGGACACCTCCTAATATCGTGTCGCACCTCTTTTGCCCGGCGTATTGCTGCAACTCATCGTAGCATGAACTCAGCGAGTCGTTGGCAGTTCCCTGTATAATCATTGAGCCATGATACGTCAGCCAGCCAGGTTGGCCGAGCGGTTCTAGGCGCTACAGTCTGGAAATGCGTGACCGCTACGGTCGCAGGTTCGAATCCTGACTCGGGTATGGATGTGTGTGATGTCCTTAGGTTAGTTGGGTTTAAGTAGGTCTAAGTTCTAGGGGACTGATGACCTCAGAAGTTAAGTCCCATAGTGCTCAGAGCCATGATACGTCTGTAGCCGTCCATAATTGCGAAGGTGTTGCTGAAATAGGATTTTGTGACGGAACTCACCTCTCAATTATGTTCCATAAATGTTCGACGAGATTCATGTCGGGCGATCTGGGTGGCTAAATCATTCGATGGAACTGTCCAGAATGTTCTTCAAACCAAACGCGAACGACTTTGGCCCTGTGACATAGCACATTGTCATCCATAGAAGTTCTGTCATTATTTTGGAACGTGAAACGCCTGAAAGGCTGTAAATGGTCTCAAAGTAGCCGAACATAGCTATGTCAAATGAATTATAGATTCAATTCCACCAGAGGATCCAGTCCATTCAACGTAAACACAGGTCCTACCATCAGCTCTTGCCAGCTGAAAGCGGGATCGTAGCCTAGGATAGGACTACAGGCGATGTCGTCCTGTTATCAAAGGCACTCGCATCGATCGTCTGTTGCCATAGGTCATTAACGCCAGATTTTGCGACACTGTCGTAACAGATACATTCGTCGTACCTCCCACATTGAATTCTGCGCTTTTTTACGCGGTGTTGCTTGACTGTTTGCGCTGACGACTCTGTGCAAACGCCGCTCTTCTCGATCGTTAAGTAAAAGACGTTGATCACTGTGTTGTCCGTGGTGAGAGGTAATGTCTGAAATCTGGTGTTCTCAGAACGCTCTTAACCATATGCATCTCGCAATATTACACTACTAGCCATTAAAATTGCTACACCTAGAAGAAATGCGGATGATAAACGGGTATTCATTGGACAAATATATTATACTAGAACTGACAGGTGATTACATTTTCACGTAATTTGGGTGCATAGATCCTGAGAAATCAGTACCTCTGGCCGTAAGAACGGCCTTCATACGCTTGGCCATTGAGTCAAACAGAGTTTGAATGGCGTGTATAGGGACAGCTGCCCATGCAGCTTCAACAGGATACCACAGTTCATCAACGGTAGTGACTCGGCCACCATTGACCAGGTGTTTTCAATTGGTGAGAGATCTGCAGATTGTGCTGGCCAGGGCAGCAGTCGAACATTTTCTGTATCCAGAAAGACCCGTAAACGACCTGCAACATGCGGTCGTGCATTATCCTGCTGAAATGTAGGGTTTCGCAGGGATCGAATGAAGGGTAGAGCCACGGGTCGTAACACATCTGAAATGTAACGTCCACTGTTCAAAGTGCCGTCAATGCGAACAAGAGGTGACCGAGTCGTGTAACCAATGGCACACCATACCATCACGCCGAGTGATACGCCAGTATGGCGATGACGAATACACGCTCCCAATGTGCGTTCACCGCGATGTCGCCAAACACGGATGCGACCATCATGATGCTGTAAACAGAACTTGGATTCATCCGAACAAATGACGTTTTGCCATTCGCCCACCCAGGTTCTTCGTTGAGTACACCATCGCAGGCGCTCCTGTCTGTGATGCAGCGTCAAGGGTAACCGCAGCCATGGTCTCCGAGCTGATAGTCCATGCTGCTGCAAACGTCGTCGAACTGTTCGTGCAGACGGTTGTTGTCTTGTAAACGTCCCCATCTGTTGACTCAGGGATTGAGACGTGGCTGCACGATCCGTTACAGCCATGCGGATAAGATGCCTGTCATCTCGACTGCTAGTGATACGAGGCCGTTGGGATCCAGCACGGCGTTCCGTATTACCCTCCTAAACTCACCGATTCCATATTCTGCTAACAGTCATTGGATCTCGATCAACGCGAGCAGCAATGTCGCGATACGATAAACCGCAATCGCGATAGGCTACAATCCGACCTTTATCAAAGTCGGAAACGTGATGGTACGCATTTCTCCTCCTTACACGAGGCATCTCAACAACGTTTCACCAGGCAACGCCGGTCAAATGGTGTTTGTATATGAGAAATAGGTTGGGAACTTTCCTCATGTCAGCACGTTGTAGGTGTCGCCACCGGCGCCAACCTTGAGTGAATGCTCTGAAAAGCTAAACATTTGCACATCACAGGATCTTCTTCCTGTCGGTTAAATTTCGCGTCTGTAGCACGTCATCTTCGTGGTGTAGCAATTTTAATGGCCAGTAGTGTAAATTCCCTAACGATTTCCGAAATGAAATGTCGCATACGTCTAGCTTCATCTACCATTTCGCGTTCAAAATCTGTTAATCCCCGTTGTGCGGCAATAATCACGTTGGAAACCTTTTTACATGAAACATCTGAGTACAAATTACAACTCCGCCAATGAACAGTTCTTTGTACCTGGTGTTCGCGATACTACCGCCATGTGTAAATGTGCCTATCGCTATCCCATGACTTTTGTCGCCTCAGTGTACAATGTGCTCGTATTTTTCTTTGAACTACTGCGAAGTTTATTGTTAGTGGGTAGTAATTGCAGGTCCTTCGAAGAGAATCTGCTATTTAGTTCGGTGTTATTGCATCTATAGGATTTTCGAGTTTCTTAAATGAACCTACCGTTGGTGATGGTGATTAGCATAAATGATTTCTTTTTCAATATTTTTGAATTATGATGTAGTTCAATACTGATTTTTTTTCTTTGAAAAACTTATAGTACGTCTTTGGTTCTCGAAAGCATAAATTTAACGTATGTGTTAGTGATGTTAATCTCTCGACACGTGGCGTTGTTGTATCTTTATAACGGCTAGGTATCGAATAATACTGCTGCTTGTCAGACAGAACAATAAACCTTTTCGGTTTTGTTTAACATTAGTTTTACACGTGTTGTTCGCTGATACCTAATTTACAAACGTTCACACCCCTTGTATCGTAACGTCGCCACCCAGTGCGAAAACTGTTACCCAGCACTGGATGTAACTGTTTCCTCCACAATTAGCTACGACGAGGTAACGACAGCAGTGTGTAAATACCAGTATTTTTACGTTTGCAGGGGCAGTCTGACTTTCGGTTACCGGAGTGTTTGGTCCCTCGTAACGCAGTTTTCCAGCAGTTTTAAACTCTGTATTCGGCAGGTGGAAATGGCGGGTGCCGGTGGAGCGTGTTTCTCCAGCTCCCCTGTGTCGCCTGTCAGACACACGAGCCAAGTGTGAATTTTTCATGGGCATTTTTTTCCATTTTCTGTTGTGTGCACCTGTTCGTGTCGTGTCTCTCACTGGTCTGACTCGCTGTGCAAAATGTAGCGGCTGACTGCAATCGGAATAGAGGTGCGCAGTAAGGGATATATTTGGAATACAGTCATACGTTACAATGACCCTTTTCCGTTGTGGCTGTTTTTACTTCCCGCACTTGTAAAGAAATGTTGGACAGAAATTTCGACCTATGCAAGATACCGTATGATTAGTTCTGTTAAACTCAAAAATGTCTCATCACTTTCGTGTCGTCATCAGTGGGCTTAACTTATTTTCTTTCACACATGACGCCACTAGGGAAATATATTGGTGGTTTTGTATGTACCATTCTTTTTTTACTAGTACACACATATGTGATATATTGTATCAGACACGATATGCCAAATACCGCGTGTAACTCCTAAAAATAGCAATAACAAAATAAATGTTTCAACACACGAAAAACTAGGGAAGCAACACTACAAATTTAAAAAAAATTAAAATACGTGGCTAGTTGTAAAACGTGTAGTACATATATGACCACCAATATACGTACATAATTCATAGAGTTTGTGAGTATTCAAATAAATAAAACCTATTCATGATAGAAGGGAAAGTTCTGAAACTCGGTTAGGTAAAACAATAACATGTCAGGTAGGTAATTAACAGTGCTTCAGAAGATTTCAAATTGCATGTTAATTTCCGCTAATAGGTGACCAGATACTTTTGTTCAGATAGTGTATTAGGCTGAATTTCTCCCCAATTAGTCAAAACACTTTAAAATGGCTGTATAGACGAAACGCATCTGTTGTGATAAAGACCAAATAAAATGATATTTTAACCCAAGTTACGACAGCCTTGCGGCAGATTGTTCTCGTTCAGATGGATGTATCGATCTGATTTCTTTCCGTTAGAAGTTCTCGCTTGATTTATATACCTTCAGACATTTTCATGTGTGTGGCTTCAGAAGGCTTAGAAGCACGGAAAAGAAAAACTCTGTTTTGAAAGCCAGGTATTAAAACGTCCAAATTCATAATAATGACTTCATTATAAAACAGGCTTGTTAATTAGTGGGACATAAGTATATTTATCTGCTCAAGAAGACGTGCGTGTTATTGCGGTGTGAAAAAATGTACTGAAATCCTCTGAATTAAAACCACCGGACACTTAGTTTTTTAGTATGAAACGAAGGAAAATGACTGGTAATAATGTAATTAATAACAAATTATGCGCCTAAGATAAAAGGTCCTGAGCAGTGTGACGGTCCAATTATAACTGCCGTACGTGCGCATTTTTATTTCCTCGTGTAAAGTAGTAAGGCTATAGTGATGTGGAGAAATGTTTGCTGAGCGATAAAATTAAGGCTACAAGTGGGGGATAAACATATTTCAATCTTTTTCAGAAATTTTGTAGAAAATTCACGAGACGTCACGCAATAACTCGACCGGCGGGAGAACGAAGAACCTGGCCGTAGCAGCGTGCGCGGTGACGCCAGGGTGACAATGGACAAAGAACCTCCGGAGGTTATCACCTCCATAGAAGATTTGGTTAAAACTATGTGGACGCCAGTCATTTGTTTATATACGCACATACAGGTTCCTACAGGGAGGGAATCTCTGAGCATTGTTGTTTGTTTTAAATAATCAATAAAATTCTTCTGGTTATTGTGACCGCATTGTCAATATGTAAAACTTACGACGTTTAGGGCACTATTGCAAATGACCTTCCTCATGGTGTTTTTGCTAACTGAAAGCCATTTACAATAGTGGCCAAAACGTCAGAAGTTCTACATATTGACAATGCGGGCAAATACCGAGTTGAATTTTATTGACTTTGAGAATGGCTGCGAAAACCTACGATTGTTTGTTTTAAATAATATTAGAGAATCTATTTTTGATGATTAATTTATCTGTGATGTTTACTGTTGTATTCAATAAATTAATGGGAAAACGATATTAAAATATGCACAACAGACAGTTGTAGTTACTTGTATTAACAAATAGAAGTCTGTTTTAATTAAATACACTATAAGACAAAAATACTAGGCACCACGAAGGGCCGGCCGGAATGGCCGAGCGGTTCTAGGCGCTTCAGTCTGGAACTGCGCGACCGCTGCGGTCGCAGGTTTGAATCCTGCCTCTGGCATGGATGTGTGTGATGTCCTTAGGTTAGTTAGGTTTAAGTAGTTCTAAGTTCTAGGGGACTGATGACTTCAGAAGTTAAGTCCCATAGTGCTCAATACCATTTGAACCATTTTGAACCACGAAGGAATTACTCGAATGGGACGGAAAACGGTAAATATGAAGTACATGTACACACTAACAAAGGATTACACTTTCAGAAAAAATGGGTATCTTGTTCAAGAGAAAGAACGTCACTAACTGAGGAAGTCAATAACGCGCTGGTGCACCTCTGACCCTTACGCAAGCAGTTATTCGGCGTTCCATTGTTTGATGGAGTTATTGGATGACTTCACACAGATATTGTGCCGTCGGGTTGTGCCGTCAAAATCCCATCATAGTTGGAGCGCCATGCCATAATGCTCCAAACATTCCCATTTGGTGAGAGATCCGGCGACCTGGCTCGCCAAGGTAGGATTTGATAAGCACGAACACGAGCAGTGGAAGCGCTCGCCGTGCACAGGCGGACATTGTGTTACTGTAAGCAAGCCCAGGATGGCTTGCCATCAAGGGCGACAAAAAGTGACTTCTTGTAAGGTACTGCGGATGACAACCAAAGGCGTCCTGCTATGAAAATAAATGGCCCCCCAAACCATCTCTCCTGGTTCTCGGGCCGTATGGTGGGCAACAGGCAGTTGGTATCCCACCACTGTCTGGGGCACCTCGGGACAGGTCCTCGACATGGAATCTCATTGACTGGAATAGAAGTGTCTTCAGTCAGGAGTCCCGTTTCGAACTGAGCCTCGATGACCAGCGAAGACGTGTCTGGAGACGTCCTGGATAAATCTGATTGTCGCCCGCCATAGAGCCCGAAAACCAGGAGAGATAGTGTGGGGTGTCACTTCTTTTCATAGCAGAACTACTTTGGGTGCAATCCCCGGCACCCTTACAGCACAGCGTTACGTCAACGGTATTTTCTATGTTTTCAAATGGCTCTGAGCACTATGACACTTAACATCTGTGGTCATTAGTCCCCTAGACCTAGAACTACTTAAACCTAACTAACCTAAGGACGTATCACACATCCAAGCCCGAGGCAGGATTCGAACCTGCGACCGTAGCAACTGCACGGTTCCCGACTGAAGCGCCTAGAATCGCTCGGCCACAGCAGCCGTCGTCCTGTTTTCTTGTCCTTCATGGCAAGAAATACTGGCCTTACATTTCAGCAGAGTAATGTCCGCTTGCACTCGAAGAGTGTTTTACTGCTTGTCATCGTACTTGCCCAACCCTGATTCAGCCAGCATTGTCGCCGGATCTCTCTCCAGTTGAGAAGGTTTGGAGCATTACGGGCAGAGCCCTCAAAGTATCTCGGTACTTTGATGATATAAAGCACGGAATGTAGCACGATATGCCTCAGCATTACACCGAACAACTCCATCAATCAATGCCAAGCTGAATAACAGCTTGCATTGGGGCAAAATGTGGACCAGCGCGTTATTGGCTTTCTCAGTCTGCGAAGCCCATTTGACTAAATCATCCAATTTTTCTGAAATTATAATCATTTGTTGTATCTACATGTACATTACGTTTACCGATCTCTGTCCCATTCGGGTAATTCCTTCGCAGTGCGTCGTTTTCTTTGTCTTAGAGCGTATGCAATATCTGTAACACCAGCTAGCCTAAATCGACACGAATTAATAAGACACAAGTAAACCGTCGATTTTGAAAAGAATTTGACTCCCATGTATAAAAGAGCAGCAAACATCTGATTACAAGTAAGTTAATTTGTTAAATATTTGATATTAAGCATGTAAGCGAGAAATAGTTAGAAAAGGTTTGAAGGTAGTCGCTAACTGCTCTCACTAAGAAACACTGGGTGAATTAGTGTGGGTAGTTTGCACTCCATTTTAATCGAAAGATAGTTTTTCATCCATCCAAACATTTATAATATCATATCTCCTGAACTACGTGAAGCACTATGATGTAATTTTGCAGTACATTCAATGGTATATGTGGATATTGTTTGCAGACAATGTTACGAATAGAATCGGTAGTAACGAAGTAATGAATTCAAATGTCGTGTCTTATGCTGAATTTGAACTACATGAACAGGAAAAATATGGTACGTGATAAAGCTTTTTGTTTTTTCATTCCATCACTTTGTGGGAGATGTCAGCGAGAAAAAGTTTGAAATTGTGTACAAAGTCTGTTCCAATTTGCGAAGTGCTCCCATTCTCAAATACTGGAAGAATATAGTGCGGGCACTTGTGAAGCATTAGCCACACTGCCACTAGCCAAGCACACAGTTTCTAACTGTAATGTCACCCTTATTGCGTTAAACTTTAAACATACGATTATACCTCTTAATGGGCGGATTATGAGAGCATTTCGATTTTTTTAATTTTGTCAATAACTAGGCGAAATTCTGGAAATCACTTTTTCGTTGCCTCTGGAAACTTGGCAACCTGCAACTGGTATCAGGTCCCCAGTTAGTCGCTTAGCAATACACGAGGGGCGTTCAGCCAATTTCGATTCAAAAAAAGCGTTGAATTAGTTCTGGGACTTCTTCGAACATTCTTGCTTGAGCCCCTATAGTTTCATGGACTTCCGATGGTGCTGGCTCTATATGTAGACTTCAAAATGGCGTTCCGACCAAAGAGTTCTCATTGAGTTTCTTTTGACGAAAAACCAAAGCATCGCAGATTCTCAGTAGGCGCTTTCAGAACATCTACCGAGGCTTGATAGTGAACGAAAGTACGACGAGGCGTTGGGCGAGCTGTCTCTGGTCATCGCAACAAAGTCTTGCAAAACTGTCCGATTTCCCGTGTGCCCGCCAGCTGCACACAGCTGTCACTCCTGCAATGTTGGAATGTGCGCACACTTTAATCCAAGGTGATCGACGAATCATAATGAAACACGTGGATGTCTCTGTTGGTAGTGCTGACACGCTCATCCACCAGTTGAGATAAGTAGCGGGCCTAGGCATTGTCGGACATTGCTTGCTTTGTTACCAAATGTATTCAAGATGGCGGATCCAAGATGGTGCCTGTAGATGTGGCAAAGTAGCCTTTACGTCACGGTGGGAAATCCAAAATTTGGTGGGAAAGTTGGTCAATTGGGCTACCTCTACTAAACTAACTCCTCTCCCCCCCCCCCCCCCCCCCCCCCCGCCACAACACCACCCCAAGAAATTACGGGAAAGTGTTAATCTCTGTCCAACTGCCAGAGAGGAAGGTTAGGTTAGTGTACCTTATTTTTGGTGGGAAACTAATTCTGTGCCAGAGAGGAAAGCGGGGTAGTTAATTAGTTTATTTATTTATGGCTCAATTGTGCAACCTCCAGTAACCTTACACAGAGAAGGATTTTTGTTCACTTCAGTGAGCAGGGACCATCTGAGCTAAATCACACTACATCCACCAGAGAGCGCTGTTTGCCCCCCCCCCCCCTCCCTTCCCCACTTCCCCAACCCTACTCCCCCTCTACTCCTCCACTATCAAGAAGCTTCAGTCCATACTGGCCTGCTGGAAAAGATGAACAAAGTCTTTCCTTTATGTAATGAGTGCAGTGAAAGTAATGTTGGTAGTAGACAAGGAAGAGTTCAACAACTGTATTAGTTGTAATCATGCAGCTGATGACTCCATCCATGGCTCACTGCCCAATGCTTGGAAACAACAGATAATGGTTGAGTTTAAGAATAAGAATACATTTCATCAAATAACGAAGATGCAGAGGGATGGATTGAAAGTGCATTTCATAACTCATGCTGATAGAGGCTTATGGTGGAACTGTGTACCTATCATGAAAATTCCATTCACTCATCCAAAGTGCAAGAGGTGAGATGACCATCTGCTCTGGTTTAGTAATCTTGTTCAGAATGTGCGCAATTCAGGAGATGGTGGTAAAGTGGAGGAAGGATTTTAATAAAATGGTTCAAATGGCTCTGAGCACTATGGGACTTAACGTCTGAGGTCATCAGTCCCTTAGAACTTAGAACTACTTAAACCTAACTAACCTAAGGACATCACACATATCCATGCCCGAGGCAGGATTCGAACCTGCGACCTTAGTGGTCACGTGGCTCCAAACTGAAGCGCTTAGAACCGCACGGCCACACCGGCAGGCGGATTGTAATAGGTGTACTACATAAGACCATGTAGGTGAGGACTGCACCCATAGCTTCTTACATGAGGACTGGAAAGGAAACATAATGGATGAGCATAAGAAGAATACCTTTCAGTAAGTGGTGGGGATGCATCATTATGGGCCGAACATGCATTTTGCAACCTGTGTAGATTGTTGTCTGTGCTGTAACTGTCTACCCTTTTTCGAAATGCACCATCAATATGTCTAGGAAACGAATGTGTGTTCTTCACCAGCGGAGCTAGTTGGCAAAACTATCAGAGAGGATGCTTCAGGAATGGTCTGCTCTTTCTCAGGGGGCCAACAGGAGTGCAGCATTCCCCTCTCATCATCTGAAAACTGGAGTCAGCCATTAGGAACGCAGGAATGCTACGTCCAGTCACATAATCGTGACAGCAGGGGTGATATATGGCAAATGGATCAGTCCACCAGTCTCAGACAGTGGAATAATACTAGCCGTGAAGTGTCAACAGCAGCCAAGATAGTGGTCCTCTGTTCAGCTTGATGTTTTTGTCTGTGGATGCTTATTGTTTCTTCTACTTATTTGTGCAGCAGGTTCCTGTGTGTCCAGATCAACAGCTACCTCCAGCTTTTTGAGAACTGCAGCAGCAGCATCCACCAGCTTGTCAGAATGTGCAGCATCCTCCAGAGTGTCCAGACCACCACTAGCTTGCCAGCATCTACAACAGTGAGGGATACATCATCACACCTCACACCTGGCCAGCACATTCGAGCATGACAATGAGTTGCTGTTATTCAGCCTGCTCATCGATTTGTGTAATGAAGACATCCAACCAGCCGCTGAATCTATTAAGAAGAAGTGTGCTGGCGGCCTTTCTCCACATGCTTCAGGTCAGTACTGGTCTCTGACATGTGTGCCACCCCACGATATTCTGGTTATACTGCAACAACATGTTCTACATTTGGTGGATGAGACACTACCAGTTCCTCCCAGTGCCCTAATGTTATTCAGTTCATGCTATAATGAAATAGCCAGCATCTCATAGTGCTTAATTATTGGCATAGAAGTATCAGCGGGTGTTGACTGGCATGTTGTGCTAGAGATTGAAAATGCACTGAGACATATTGAACTGTGGTTTAGAGAGTCTAAGTAGGATATTCTTGAGATATAGTTCGATTCTTTTAGCCACAGACACATACGCACCAATGTTTGGTGATAGAATTTCTTTCATGTGATACAATTTGATACTTTTAGAAAACAGTCTTTCACATCTTACAATGACACTGGACAATCAAGCAGAGCTTTTTGTTATTCATTACACTATTACTAACAATAACTATAGCCTGTAGTCCAAGCAATTTTGAGTAACATAACACTTTTTTTTCTTTTATACAATGGAGTATATATCCAGGAGGATAATACTACAGTAGCAGCACTGGGTGCATCCAAAATATAGACCAGTAGCTTTGGACTGCGAAAAGGAAATACTAAAAAACTAATCGAACTGGGATGGCTAGTAGCAGCTGAAACTTAAAAACTAGGCTGTTTACATGTTACCTGGTTCACCGTCAGACAGTCTATGAAATTAATATATATTGCAGTTAATTTTTTCTGCAGTTTTTATACAATTTTTTATAACTGTAACAATTTTTGATTTTATCTATATAGACAAAGAAGAACTATTATATATATATATATATATATATATATATATATATATATATATATATATATATATATATATATGCATGGTGTGCAGTCAAAGTTTGGCACACAAGCTGTGAATTATGTCCATGGTGTGGTGCACAAGAGAAGAAAAACTATTTACACTACAGCACACACCAGTGTGCACTCTATTACTATTCACATACTGTGATAAACATGTCATACTATTCCACACAGAGTCATTCCTCTCACACTCTAATTCAGCCCCCATCGTTCCCTCAAACCAAGTCATGAAGTGAATAGTGCGAGTATAGGCGGATTTCAAACCCATCCTCACAAATGACACGCTTATCCTCATGAGGCGACAGGACGATTTTATTTCATGCTCTCGTGACTGAATATTAGTTTGTTGCACCATGTGCCATGGTTGTGGTAGAGCACCACGGACACCACCATACAGGCAAATCAACTAATCTTCAACCGCGAGGGCTATTGACGCAACACGACAGAGAATCTTACCCCACCTCTGGGGGGCACCTCCCAATGGGCGATATGCATACATCTTTGATCATCAATCCATTTGCCTCGTCTTTCATTAGGCCAATAACCTTCTAGTTCTGTAGAACAATACCGTAAGGATTATCAGTCGTGTATGAAGACGTGTCGGAATCGCAGTTCCTCACCCAACAGATGATGCTGTCTGTATCTATATGAAGTAACTTTGGACTAGCAAAATTAGTTTTCGCGAACTCATGATGAAAGTGTCACGTGTAGAGTTTGGACAGGTGTAGTACACACATCCCCACATAGAGGGGTTTTGAGAACTCTACTGCAACCTTCGCCATCTCCACAACGACAAAGTTGTTATTAATATGGAGACCCATTTGATGTATTTGGCCTGACAATGCATTTCCTTACGCCATAACGCCCATCCTGCTTGGCTATAATAAGAATATCGCGGCGGTTTCTTAAATCCTCCATAGATTCGCCGAAAATTGCATTATTCATTAACATGAAAAAATCTTTTTCAAAGTCACTTGTCGCGTTTTCAAATCAATATACGCGTAATTTCAGTCAAAACCATCCCTAACCGAAGGAACTGCACGAGGTTATAGTAATGAATAAGCGTTGTCATTAGCTTCAGGATGGAATTAGTCGCTCTGCACATAACGGCAAATCGGCATGGTCATCATGTGGACTAATAACGTACGTGAGGTCTGCCTCCAAAACTAATCCTACATCGGAATCATCCGCCACGCCACCTTTTTTTAAATATCTCACCTATCAGTTGAGATCATCTTCGGGCACCCATTGAAACCCGGCAATCAGCAGTGATTGTTGCATGGCGTGCCCGTATAAGTTATTCACGTCTAAATACATGATATAAATAGACTCGTCAGATAGGATGAACATCTCACGCATCTATGGGTTGTTTGCCCTTGCGTGCCAACAGGCACATTGGCAAAGTACAACCAGAGCCCTTGTTCAAAGAAAAGAAGAGCGTGACGTGATTCGCTATTATAGCTGAGTAAGATTTGTGTGGAATTGAAGCCCGAGGCTGTCGAGCATTCGTAGACACTATGCTATAAATAGGAGCGTATTTTACGATTCGTACTTGAACGCATAGTGTGGATATTTCCAGTATTTACTGAACTTCAATGAGCACTTCTTTTTATGCTGCCACAGTACATTATGGCTGTGTACCTTCGAGGTACGATACAAAATCAAGTTTATACTTATTTATGGAATATTAGGGTATCTAAATTCATCACGTCCCCACTTAGGAAACACTTTTCAATACTTCCTGATGCATACCGGTTTCCTTGATCGTAAACACTGCACCCGTTGGGAATCTTTGTTCTATGTCTTTCATGCACTCATGTGTACATGAGCAGGTAATGGAAGACAAGGTTGTTGGATTCTGTTTAGGACGACAATGCACAGGAGGTCGAGCAGTCAGTGGTCATCCAGCGTCGCCGTTAAAAGTCAGAACAGAGAATAAGGTAAAACAAACTGAATATATTTCGGGTTACGGAAAGCAAAAGGCGCGCCTAGGGAGGAAGTTCCCAGGTTTAGGTCAGTCTAGGAGGTCGAACAACTAATTGAAGTGGACAACGGAAGGGGAGGCGGTTCATGTTAATTGGTGTCGGTGGCCGGTCATAGAACACAGAGCCAGAAGCTCACAACTGTGTTCTGCACTGCAGAACGCTCCAGCGTCCACACACGTGACCTCTGTCCCACGCACGCTATTGGCGAAAACCGATGGCTTGAATTCGTTAGCAGTTTCAGCACAGAGAGCGCAAGGCGTTTCTTGTCAGCAGCTTTAACTGGACAGAACATGCAGACAACTTGGGCAAAACTTGTAAAGATCTTACTGTGGTTTTGAAATAATTTTTTTAAACCAATTCCCTAAAATATTTCTTGACTGGCTGCCACCTTGTACACATGCTTTGCGCTCAGTAGTGGCTTTTCTCGTGCTTTAAATGCAATTAAATATTTTATTACTAAAAGATTCTCAGCTGTTTTCACAAACCCTTTTCACTGACTCAAAACATTCATATGTTTACGGCTGGTCTGCACTTTTCTACCAGCGCTAGACTTCTTCAGTTTAATTTGTATTCCGATTTCAACTGAGATGGCAACTTTCTTACACAATTGTTGCTATATGTATATACAGCGTGCCTCTCTTAAGAGTCGTCAGGCACATTTTTTCTGGTGTTTCGACAGGCAGCGCGTAGCTGGAGTGAGCCCAAACAAATAGTGCTCATCACATCCTTCATGCGCCATCTAGTGTCGGTGGAAAGTGACTTTGTTTACCGTTACAATCAAAATTATTTTTAAAGTGGAATTTTACTTGACCTCTCGACAGAGCTGTTCCAAGTAGTCTGGTGCGATGTTCATTTTATTGATGTTTATTAACAGGGACAGTCAAAATGGTTCAAATGGCTCGAAGTACTATGGGAATTAACATCTGAGGTCATCAGTCCCCTAGACTTAGTACTACTTAAACGTAACTAACCTAAGGACATCATATACATCCATGCCCAAGGCAGGATTCGAACCTAGGACCGTAGCAGCAGCGCTGTTCCAGACAGAAGTGCCTATACCAGATCGGCCACAGCGGCCGGCCAGGGACAGTCAAACACGAAGAATAACCAGTACTCCAGAATGACAGCACGGCCCTGGCCCACGTTGACTTCTGCGCCGAGCAGAAGTTGCTGCTGGAGTACTGATTATTCTTCGTGTTTTACTTTTTCCGTTAGCAAAAACAAATTAAACAAATAACGCACTAGACTAATTTGGAATTAGAATTATATATTAATACCTTCAGCTGCTGACGAGCGTTGATATAAACGGGAACAGGTGAAAATGTGTGCCCCGACCGGGACTCGAAACCGGGATTTCCTGCTTACATGGCAGACGCTCTATCCATCTGAACCACCGAGGGCACAGAGGAGAGTGCGACTGCAGGGACTATCTTGCGCACGCCTCCCGTGAGACCCACATTCACGCCATATAGGTCCACACACTACATTCGTAGTGTTCCTACACAACATACTCATTACTCGTGGAAGACATCCTTATCAAGTCCCGTAAGAGTTCGGGTAATGTGTGTGCATCTGCACAGAAGAGCAAGGTCATGGCCGGTATTGCCAGAACTATATACCGGGTGATCAAAAAGTCAGTATAAATTTGAAAACTGAATAAATCACGGAATAATGGAGATAGAGAGGTACAAATTGACACACATGCTTGGAATGACGTGGGGTTTTATTAGAACCAAAAATATACCAAAGTTCAAAAAATGTCAGACGGATGGTGCTTCACATGATAAGAATAGCAATAATTAGCATAACAAAGTAAGACAAAGCAAAGATGATGTTCTTTACAGGAAATGCTCAATATGTCCACCACCATTCCTCAATAATAGCTGTAGTCGAGGAATAATGTGAACAGCACTGTAAAGCATGTCCGGAGTTATGGTGAGGCATTGACGTCGGATGTTGTCTTTCAGCATCCCTAGAGATGTCGGTCGATCACGATACACTTGCGACTTCAGGTAACCCCAAAGCCAATAATCGCACGGACTGAGGTCTGGGGACCTGGGAGGTCAAGCATGAAAGTGGCGGCTGAGCACACGATCATCACCAAACGACGCGCGCAAGAGATCTTTCAAGCGTCTACCAATTTTTTTTTTTTTTTTGTTCTAATATAACCCCATGTCATTCCAAGCATGTGTGTCAATTTTTACCTCCCTATCTACATTATTCCGTGGTTTATTAATTTTTCAAATTTATACTGACTTTTTGATCACCCGGTACTTACATGGATATGGTGTCTGTCC
This sequence comes from Schistocerca americana, assembly GCF_021461395.2. Taxonomy (NCBI): domain Eukaryota; kingdom Metazoa; phylum Arthropoda; class Insecta; order Orthoptera; family Acrididae; genus Schistocerca; species Schistocerca americana. The sequence continues at coordinate 377,622,949 of NC_060121.1, forward strand.
GAAAGAATAGACACCATATCCATATAACACTAATTTGGGATCACTCTGTCAAATGAGCACGTAAAATTCCACAAACCAATGCCTTACGTCGAGGCTGGTTATCGTATGGAGGATGTGATCAGCGGGATTAGTTTGGGCTGACACCAGATATACGTTGCAAACCAGAAATTGCAAACATCTACTAAACCAGCAGAGACAAGGCGTCTGTCGACTCTTAAGAGACACACTCGGTATATATAAATTTTTTGCTCTTATCAACTAATTGTGGTGAACAAGAGACCACGTTCACTCTTTTTGTATTATTTTACAGGGCAGAAGGTAAATCACCCGTCGGTGTCCCGGAATGGGCAGGCAGTAGTTTATGTACAATACAATCACTTGCGTCTTTCAGTATTCCGATTCGAAATAGGCTGTCTGGGTCAAATATGCCCATAGCATGTGACGTAGCTGTAAGATGAATAACTTATACATCATTAATGCTAGGCCATGCGCTTATTAGTACATAACACGCTCACAGAATTCAGTCAGCTGCCTATTTCATGCTCATTATTAGTACAAAGCGCAAAGTAAGTTTCTCCTGTTCTTGTATCATATCGTCTTAGTGGGTGTACCCAGATAAAGTTTTACGATTGCATGGGTCTAAATGTTGCGCGTAAGAGAGCATCTTTTCATACAGGGTATAGTTTCAGATACACACTTGTAAGTAATCCGAATTTGAAGAGAGAGAGGGAGCTTACCATCATTAATCAAACGTCATTATATTCCACCAAATGCTGCTGATATACGGAGTGAACCAGAACTCTACCGTCAACCTTTTATGTTGTTTACGCATACCCTCTGAGTAATTTAGTATAAGCGACTCACGGTATCCAGCGGCTCGTTACAGAGCAATAGAGTAATTATGATTTATTCAGTTCGTTACCCCTGTTACCTTCGTTTCTGTGCATATATCTTCAAAGCACTGATAAAGACTGTAATATGCAACCACCAAAAGCTGCAACAGATCCGATTTCTCGAGGAAGTCTATGTACAGGTGCTAATCAGCTATGATGTGGTTTACGTCACTGCGGGAAGAACTCAGCAGAGGCGTCGTTGTACCGGTCTTCCAAACAAGCGAAACAACACTCGAAGCGGACGGACATCGGTCAACCCTCCATCAGTAAACCTGTCCGTATCGCTGTGTATCACTGTTAGCGTACAGATAACTCTGCCCGAAAAACCAACCCGAGACAGGAAAGTGCGGTACTGTGTGCAAGCTAGATGGCGAAGAGCTGTAGCATTACATGAGTATGTCCAACGTAGTCGGATCTACTTTGTGTCACGTGAGTGTAGGGGAGTCGAAACAAGTAGTGCCCCATGACGTCATATCAACTTGAGATTTTTTGTACATGTAATTCATTTATGAATTTTATTCATTATTTACAGAGTAAAGAATTTAATTATGTACAACATTTAATATGTAATGAGTTTTAATGAGATAGATATAAATATGTTCACCTTGTTGCATTATGCATGCATTATACGTTTTCTCTTTGTAAAAAATAAATAAATAAAAATAAAAAACTACAGTGTTGGTCGAGTGCGCGATCAAGCAGTTGTCAAATGCGGATCTCCTGTAACTTTCCTGAATGGGCATAGAATTGTTAATTTACAACCCGGAGTTGATTTAAAAATTATTTTAGGGAACCACGGCCAGACTTTGGTGCAAACAAATCTCAAATATCGGCGCGGAGTTTAAGATACGCGGCTGGATATCGGGCGTTATCGTCGCGTGTAGGATTCAGTAACATTAACTACAATTTAAGGACAAGCTAGATAATAACTATCAAAGACTTATATGGGCGCCACAGTAATTGTCTTGATGCTTAAAGCAAGCGAGAAGCGATTTATTGTCGGGATACGACAAATATTAATCATTGCATATCCAGTTTGTTGATACGTTGCTTAGCAACTCATAAACCCTTAGATATAGCCGCGGTACGAAGAAGGAAGAAAGAAGGGGGAAGATCAGCGAAAGAAACGGAGCAAAGAGAGGAGGGGAGGTCACAGAGCTAATTGAGTAAGAAACTCATACGAAGTGCAAGAACTCTTTAAAGATCCGCGAGAGTCCGTGGATCGCTTATACCAAAATACTCATAGGATATCGCCGAACCACCTCTGAAAGTTCGTCGACGGAGTTCTGATTCGTCCTGTCTATAGAGAGTGGGCAAAATAACAGTGGCCCACGAAATATTCACAGTGACACTGATGCGCGATTGACACCTGTTAATGAAAGTCACAGAAAACGATAGAAATCACAACCGTTGACGTCGATGAAGCAGTGTGTTTGATTTATCGAACTGAGATACACTTGTATTACCTTTACCTGAGGGGTAGTAGTAGTAGCAGCTTATTCAGTGTACTGCTATAGCTTTTACTGTGTGTGAGGTTCAGTTGAGTACAATTGATCATCAGTTTGTGCCACAGAGTAAAATCGCAGGGAGACAGACCAGGCGATTGAGGTAGGCAGGAGATTGCACTGCCTCTGCTAACTGTCCTCTCCTCATCGAACACTTCACGCACCCTTGTCAAAGCGATGTATGCTGTTACTTTCTCTTGCTGAAAATATTCACACAGGCTCACTACCTGTGAGTTGATCCACGTATGGAATAAATAGTTTCTGAATAGACCGGTTAGCATTAAAATTTTGGTGGAAGATTCATGTTACGATGCGGACACCAGACGTTGCACATCAAACACCGGTTCTATAGATTATACATCGACTCTTCAAAGTGGTGATGGGGATTTGCTGATGCACAAGGGAACATGTTCAGCGAGTTCAGTACCCTGATTGGGTGAACCAGGCTTTATCTGAAGAAATGGAAAACTTAGGATCCAAAACTGCTGGTTCAACTAAATTCATAAACCACCAGCAGACTCACTGCACGAAAGTTCGCCTGTACGCTTTAACCTATGCTCAACAGATGCAGGTTCTTTTTGATAATGTTTCTCGACACGACGATACTGAAAATGGAGTTGAGATATCGTCGGACTTTGTTCGAGGCTTTCTTTCAGTCCAGCTGTGCTTTCTAGTGTTCCAACTCTTTTCAGATCGTTAGGAATTTTATTCACCACAGGGCCCGTTCCGCGCCGTTTTACCGCTAGGTTTTACAGGCAATCTATGCTGAAGGTTCTGCAAAAACACTTCGTCTTAAACTCTTGCGTAAACAGTTCCGCCAATGTTTTCCACGAATCGTCCTTCGCATAACACTTGACAATGAGCACGCGTTGTTTAATCATGAGCATCATTTCATGTTACAATCAATTGGTCACTAAACATGGTATTCCAGTCGTTATTCGCAATTACTAGGAAAAGTTCCTCTGTACATGCAGGCATGTCAAAAGGAACTTTGCCTCTTAACTCAGAATAACACAGGCTCTGCAACACCGTTTTTATCCTCTAAAACCGAGCAAGCGACTTTTAAGGTCTCACCTGTACGAGAATACAGGGTGTTTATATATGAATATCGGCATTTTAACGCTTTGTAGTATTTATTATATTAAACTTACAGTTATAAATGATATGTCAAATGAAAGAGCAACTCAAACAGTTTTACCAAGAATCTTATAAATGTTCAATGTGAGCACCATTTGTCACACGGAACACATCAGGTCTATAGCCAAGTTCTTCCCATACGTTGATAAGTGTGTCTTCAGTGATTGTAGCATCAGCTCCATCAATCCGGTTTCTTAATTCAGGGAGGTCTGCTGGTAGCGGAGGCACGTACACACGATCCTTCATGAAGCCCCAAAGGAAAACATCGCATGGCGTTAGGTCGGGTGAACGTTGAGGCCATGCAAAGCAAGTCCTGTCATTGGGACCATTGCGGCCTATCCAGCGCTTGGGTAGAGTAAAGTTCAACCAATCGCGTTCTTCGCTATGCCAGTGAACGGTTATAAGGTTCTTGATAAAACTTTTTGACTTGCTCTTTCATTTGACATATCATTTCTAACTGTAAGTTTAATGTAATAAATATTATAAAGTGTTAAAACCCCGATATTCATTTATAAACTCCCTTTATACATAGTGGATGTACGTTTATAGGTTTCAGACGCATGGTTGACTACATATTGAAGTTTGGGTGTGGCCGTGAGTCGTGCACGGACAGCCAAATGGTAAGGCGACCGCTCGCGATAAATGGGAAATCCGGATTCGTGTCCCGGTCCGGCACAAATTTTCATTGTCGCCATTCCACTCTACAGCTGATGGTTTCCTATCTTCGCAATTGCAAATAAATTTACTGTAGGTCAGTAAACATGTCTGCTGTTCTCACGCACTCGAACGCAATGACAAAGCGAAGTACTCCTGAGATGTGCGTTGCGCAGACACGTGACAGCAATCTTTTGGTACATCGGAATCCCGATTTGCACCCATTTTCTATGAAGGACAGTTCTCCCGTTCATCGCGAATGGTCAGTTCCGCACCAGTCTTATAAATATTTTTCGGACAAGTTTATTTTATCCACTTTATACATAAGTATAAGTTTACCAAACAGATTGTTTTACCAAACAGGTTGTCATTATAAATACGAAGTTTCAGTTATGCGGCGAAGCTTGTAAGACAAAAATCCTTGAAGTGCAGAAATACAAAAATCTCACTATTATTATCGTAATACCTTTCAATGGCACTTATGTAAACTCTCTGTGTCTTAACATTACTGCTCGCATTCTACGGAGCTATCATCTTTGGTTCTACATGAATAGTCCGCAGCTTGTGGTCTCGCCGTCGCGTTCTCGCTTCCCGAGCATGGTGTCCCGGGATCGATTCCGGGAGGGGTCAGGGATATTTACCTACCTCGAGATGACTGGGTGTTTGTGTTGTCCTCATCATTTCATCCTTATTCATGAAAGTGGCGAGACTGGGCTGAGCAAAGTTTGGGAATTTGTACGGCGCTGATAACCGCGCAGTTGAGCGCCCCACAAACCAATCATCATCATCATCATCATCATCATCATCATCATCATCATCAGTCACATGTATACAGATACCGGCTCATCGAAGCTCTAGGATGCTTCCAACTGCCCAGTGTCATTGTTCACATGGTAGCACTAATGTCTAATGCAAGCACTGATTTTAAGATACATACAGTTATTACAAGTGGCATGATAATGTTTCTATATTTTTTTTACATTTTTTGACCCAAGAATTTCGCCTTGTAAGCTTCACTGCAGGAGTAAGACTTGTGGTCAGAAAGAGTCCGAAAAGCTTGTAACGATGCTGCATGTTAGGTTGCGTTGATAAATAATTGTTGAGAAAAAAATTAGATTTGTTGCGCCGTTTCCGAGTTAATTAGCCAATCACGCCGTTCCGAGCGCAGTTTCAAGCGGCGCCCCAGAGACGGAAACGCCAAACGTGTTCTGGGTTTGATTTCGTAAAACAGAACTAGACAATGATACAAAAGTTGGACGTGGGACGGCAGTAAGGATCGAACTCGAGCTAAAAAGCTGAGCTGTCTCGTGTGCTATCATCTACGCTATGAGAATAATTTACTCTATTTGGAGGGCCACCTGAATTTGTGTGCGCAACGGACTGATTGGTCGACTTCAATGCTAATTAACTCAGAAACAGCGTGACGCGTCGAATTTTCCTATGAACAATTATATTGCTACGCAACCCAACCTTTTTTTTTGTTTTTTTTTGTTTTTTTTTTTTTGTCGTTTTAGGGCGCAAAACTTCTATGGTCATTAGCGCCCAGCCCGTGACGTAGGAAACAGGAAAAAAACGAAATTTAAAATCAGCAACAAGGGGAACAAAGTCATAAAATTTGAGAAACTAAAGGCAGAAGGAATGCTTAAAAATCCACTATAGAAAGGGGTTGGTTGTCCCAAAAAAAAAAAAAATCTAATGACTGACGTCATTTCACTGTCACTAATAAACTGTAGAACGCGGTCAGCTGAGCGCGTGTCATCTGCTAAAATCAACGATAGATCAGGCGATAGCTGTAGACGGGAGCGTAACGGATTAAAATAGGGGCATTCAATTAAAAGGTGTCTGACCGTCCACAGCTGAGAGCAGTGGGGACATAGTGGGGGAGGATCACCGCTTAAAAGATGTCGATGGCTAAAAAGACAGTGCCCCATCCGGAGTCGAGCTAAAATTACCTCCTCCCGACGACGCGTTCGGGAGGAAGAGGTCCAAGCGCAAGGAAGGGCTTTCACTTCCCGCAATTTATTATGGGGAAGTGTTGACCAATGCGCATGCCATAAATGAGCAACTTGGCGACATAAACCGCTCTGTAGATCGGTAAACGGAAGAGACTGAATAGCTGGCTGAGGAAGAGAGACTGCAGCCTTGGCCGCTATATCGGCCGCCTCATTCCCACAGATACCAGCGTGTCCCGGGAGCCAGAGGAACGCCACTGAGACGCCCCCCAGGTGGAGCAAGCGCAGACAGTCCTGAATCCGGTGGACCAGAGGGTGCACAGAGTAAAGAGCTTGGAGGCTTAGGAGAGAGCTGAGAGAATCTGAGCAGATTACGTACTGTATTCTGATGGCGGCGGATCTAGTGGACAGCCTGGAGAACAGCGTAAAGCTCTGCAGTATAAACCGAACACTGGTCGGGAAGCCGAAAGTGATTTGGAGTGTCGCCAACAATATAGGCACTCCCTACACCTAACGATGTTTTCGAGCCGTCGGTGTAAATAAATGTGGCTTCCGTCATTTGTGCACATAGAGCAGCAAATGCCCGACGGTAAACAAGTGTAGGGGTACCATCCTTGGGAAATTGACATAGGTCACGGAGCAAGTAGATCCGGGGACGGAGCCAAGGCGGTGCTGTACCCCAAGTTGTCAAGAAGGTTTTAGGAAAGCGGAAGGAAAGAGAACGGAGCAGTTGACGGAAGCGGACTCCCGGGGGTAGTAGGGAGGAGGAGCGGCCTGCATACCCTACATCAAAGGAGGTGTCGAAAAAAAGGTCATGGGCTGGATTAGCAGGCATGGAAGACAGATGGCTAGCATAACGACTCAGAAGGACTGCCCGCCGATTGGACAGCGGAGGTTCAGCAGTCTCAGCATAAAGGCTTTCCACAGGGCTGGTGTAAAAAGCTCCAGACACTAAACGTAATCCACGGTGGTGGATAGAGTCGAGACGCCGAAGAATAGACGGCCGAGCAGAGGAGTAGACTATGCTTCCATAATCCAATTTCGAGCGCACTAAGGCGCGATAGAGGTACCATTCAGGACACGGAGGGTGTTAAGGGAACGCAGACAGCGAGCCGAAAGATAGGAAACGTGGGAGGACCAGCACAGTTTTCTGTCAAACATAAGACCCAAGAATTTAGCGACGTCGGAAAACGGAAGGTTGACAGGACCTAGATGTAAGGAGGGCGGAAGAAACTCCTGACGTCGCCAAAAATTAACACAAACGGTCTTACTGGGTGAGAAACGGAAGCCGGTTTCGATGCTCCACGAGTGGAGGCGATCGAGACATCCTTGAAGACGTCTTTCAAGAAGGCTGGTCCGTTGAGAGCTGTAGTAGATCGCAAAATCGTCCACAAAGAGGGAGCCCGAAACATCAGGAAGGAGACAATCCATAATTGGATTAATGGCGATGGCAAACAGTACAACACTCAGCACGTATCCCTGGGGTACTCCGTTTTCTTGGGAGAAAGTACGGGAGAGAGTAGTGTTCACCCGCACCCTAAATGTGCGCTCTGCCATAAATTCGCGAAGAAAAAAGGGCAGCCGGCCTCGAAAGCCCCAAGAGAACAGTGTGCGGAGGATGCCTGTCCTCCAACAGGTATCGCATGCTCTCTCCAGATCAAAAAATATTGCTACCGTTTGGCGTTTCCGGAGAAAATTGTTCATGATATAAGTGGAGAGAGCAACAAGATGGTCAACTGCAGAACGATGCTTTCGGAATCCGCATTGGGCTGGTGTTAAAAGACTGCGGGATTCCAGCCACCAAGCTAAACGGTAATTCACCATATGCTCCAAAACCTTACAGACACTACTCGTGAGAGAAATGGGGCGATAGCTAGAGGGGAGATGTTTGTCCTTTCCAGGTTTCGGAACGGGAACGACAATAGCTTCCCGCCATCGCCTGGGAAAGGTACTGTCGGTCCAAATTCGATTGTAAAGGCGAAGGAGGTAATGCAGACTATGGGTTGATAAATGCAGCAACATTTGGACATGGATACCATCCGGTCCTGGGGCGGAGGAGCGAGAAGAAGAGAGTGCATGTTGGAGTTCCCGCATGGAGGAAACAGTATTGTAGCTTTCGTGATTTTGAGAGGAGAAAGCAAGATGTCGCACTTCCGCTGCACGTTTCTTCGGGAGTATCGCTGGCGGGTAATTTGAAGAGCTCGAAATCTCAGCAAAGTGCTGACACAATGAGTTAGAAATTGCGACGGGGTCCACTAAGGTATCATGCGCGACAGTGAGCCCAGAGACCGGGGAGAAACTAGGCGCGCCTGAGAACCGTCGAAGCCGACTCCAAACTTCCGAGGAGGGAGTGAAGGTGTTAAATGAGCTAATAAAGAATTTCCAGCTTGCCTTCTTGCTATCGCGGATGACGCGACGGCATCGCGCACGGAGCTGCTTATATCGGATACAGTTGGCCAAAGTTGGATGGTGACGGAAAATGCGAAGAGCACGTCGCCGCTCACGTATTGCGTCACGGCATGCCTCGTTCCACCAAGGAACTGGGGGGCGCCGGGGCAATTCGGAGGTGCGTGGTATTGAACGTTCCGCAGCTGTGAGAATAACGTCGGTAATATGTGTGACCTCATCGTCGACGCTGGGAAAGCGACGGTCATCGAATGTCGCTAGAGACGAAAAAAGTGTCCAATCGGCTTGGGCAAACTTCCAGCGTCGCGAGCGCATATATGGCAGTTGAGGCTGCAGTCTAAGAACACATGGAAAGTGGTCATTCGAGTGTGTATCATCAAGGGCGAACCATTCGAAGCGCCGAGCTAGCGGAACAGTACCGACCGCAAGGTCCAAACGAGATAAATTTGTCGTGGAGACAGACAAAAATGTGGGGACCCCAGTGTTGAGGCAGACTAGATCGGCTTGGTGGAAGACGTCTAGCAATAGTGAGCCACGTGGACAAGGATGTGGAGATCCCCAAAGCGGGTGGTTGGCATTGAAGTCCCCAACCAGCAAATAGGGGGGTGGAAGCTGATCAAGAAGATGAAGGAGATCAGCTCGTGCCATTGGTGTAGACGATGGAATATATACCATACAAAGAGAGAACGTGTATCCAGAAAGGGAAAGACGGACGGCGACGGCTTGGAAGGAAGTGTTTAATGGGATTGGGTGATAATGGAGAGTATCATGGAGCACAATCGTGAGTCCTCCATGAGCTGGAATGCTTTCAACAGAGGGGAGGTCATATCGGACGGACTGAAAATGAGGGAGAACAAAGCGGTCATGGGGACGCAGCTTTGTTTCCTGAAGACAGAAGATGACCGGCGAGTAGGATCGTAAGAGGATCGACAATTCATCCCGATTAGCTCGAATGCCGCGGATATTCCAGTGGATAATGGACATAGGGTGAACAGAAAATGGAGGAACGTGACCAAGGGTGCTGTCAACTCAACGACTGCTCAGAGCTTGCGACCGACAGCATGGAATGGCATTCAGTCGAAGCCAGAAGATCCTGATCCATAGGTTGGTCAGGAGCAGCTCCAGCCACCAGCGATCGGCCGGTTGATCGGCCGCCAGCAGTGCGCCTCGGCGACACAGAAGACGGCCGAGGGCGATTTCCGCCAGGTGGTGCTGTAGATGGGACACGCCTTGGCGGAGAAGGAGAGGAACTGTGTTTCTTCGTAGCCTTCTTGGAAGTATGATGTTTAGATGAAGGAGGAACCGATGGTTGTGAAGTTGCGGTACGTAAAAACTCTTCACGAGAATGCTCTTTTTTCGAAGACTTGGCGTCTGACTTTTGGGCTCGAGATTTAGCAGAACCCGACGAAGGGTGAGCCATAGTGTGGGCAGGCGAAAGTGGTGAGGTTGAACGGGCGATCTTTGCGCTGGCCGATCTGACGACCGTGGTACTAAAGGTGAGGTCGCAAGTCTGCGTGGCCGCCTCCTTTGTTGGCTGAGGAGAAGCAAGGACAGTGCTGTATTTTCCTTTCTGAGGCACAGTGGGTTGTCGACTGGCGAGTAACTTTCGAGCAGCAAACGTCGACACCTTTTCCTTCACTCTTATTTCCTGGATGAGTTTTTCGTCCTTAAAAACGGGGCAATCTCGAGCGGAAGCAGCGTGGTCACCCATACAGTTGATGCAGCGAGGGGATGGAGGTGGACAAGCACCCTCATGGGCATCCTTGCCACACGTAACACATTTGGCCGGATTGGAACAGGACTGGCTGGTGTGATTGAACCGCTGACATCGATAGCAATGCGTAGGTTTTGGGACATAAGGGCGAACGGAAATTATCTCATAGCCTGCTTTGATTTTTGATGGGAGTTGAACTTTGTCAAATATCAAGAAGACAGTGCGGGTTGGAATGATGTTCGAGTCAACCCTTTTCATAACCCGATGAACAGCAGTGACGCCCTGGTCAGACAGGTAGTGCTGAATTTCTTCGTCAGACAATCCATCGAGGGAGCGTGTATAAACGACTCCACGTGAGGAATTTAAGGTACGGTGCGGTTCCACCCGGACAGGGAAGGTGTGGAGCAGAGAAGTACGCAGCAATTTTTGAGCCTGGAGAGCACTGTGTGTTTCCAACAACAGGGTGCCATTCCGTAATCTGGAACAAGACTTTACAGGACCCGCAATTGCGTCGACACCTTTCTGAATAATGAAAGGGTTGACCGTGGAAAAGTCGTGACCTTCGTCAGACCGAGAAACAACAAGGAACTGTGGCAACGATGGAAGAACCGTCTGTGGCTGAGACTCAGAGAACTTACGTTTATGAGCAGACATAGTGGAAGGTGAGGAAACCATTGCAGAAGAATCCCCCATGATTACCGGCGTCTCCGATGGCGCGCTCCTCCCTTGTGGGGGCCCTCACCGAGGGCACACCCGCCTTAGGTGATTGTTCACACCTCAGGTCACACCTCCCGACATTCGGACGGAGGGACCAATCGGCACTTTCGGAAGGTATCAGCTCGGGTAATCACCCCTCCCTGGGCCTGGCCGTTACCAGGGGGTACGTACGTGTCCTACCTGTCTACCCGGGGCGGGGAATTACGCGTTACCCCGTCACCGGCTACGCATGGAAGTGCGTGGGTCGGCCTTCAGACACGCACAGGGAGGAAAAAAGAGAAAGGGAAAGGAAAGAAGAGGGGGTCTCAAACGCCGCAGCGGAGAAAAGGGCAAGGAGAAGAGGGAAGGAAAAGAGAAGGACAGACGAAGGACGAGGACTTGTAAGTGTAGAAAGCAAGTAAGTTGGAAAAGTTTCGAGCGTCCGTCTCCGGACGTAGGCACAAACCATACTCCCAGAGGGGGAGAAAGGGAAGGAAAGAGCCAGAGGTGAGGGGGGGGGGCCAAGATGGGGGACGGGGAGGGATGCGGAAAGGAAAGGGAAGGTATGCAGCCCGGAAAGGAAGGAGGGCCACATTAGCTCGGGGTCCCGTGCTCGCTACACACGTGTCCACAAAAGAGTTGTGGACCCCCTGGGGGGCAACCCAACCTGCAGCGCCGTTACAAGCGTTTCAGACTGTTTCTGACCACCCTGTATAGGAATTCCCTCCTAAGAGTCGTCAGGCGCATTTTCTCTGCTGTTTCAACACATATTTACAATTTAGTTTTTGCACTGTGTAGCTGGAGTCTGCCCAAACGGTTACCGTTCATCACGACTTTCATACGATGACCAGTATTGACGGAAAGCCCAAAAAAGAAAAAAAAAACAAAGCGAAATTTTACGTGCCCATGCGATAGAGCGGTCCCAGATTAGACTGGTGATCCTTGTTTTATGGATAGGACAGTTAAAACTCGAGGAGAACCAAGTACTCCAGTAGCGACAGCACTGCTCTGGCCCACGACGACTGCAGCGCTAATTACTCTCTGCTGGACTGCTGTTTATTCTTCGTGTTTCACTGTTCCTGTTAACACTTATCGGTAAAACAAATATAACTAGACTAATCTGTGACCGGCCCATCGAAGTGGAACGTCAAAATTTAAAAATCATTGTGTTTGTAATGGGGAAACAAACCGACGCTTTCTGTTGAAAATGAGCGTATGGCGTCAGTTGGCAGGAGTTCCCAGTCGGGAAGGTCGGCCGCCAAGTGCAAGTCTTAGTGAGTGCGACGCCACATTGGGCGACTTGCGCGTCGACAGTGTGGATGAAATGATGAGGGCAGCGCAACACCCAGTCCCTAAGGGGAGAAAATCTCCCTCCCCACCCGGGAATCGAACCCGGGCCCCCGTGCGTGGCATTTCAACGCGCTGACCGTTCAGCTAATGGGGCGAACGACGCTTTCTGTTGACACTGGGCGTTGCATGAAATTCATAATGAGCAGTAATGGTTAGGCCTGACTACATCCACACTATCTAAAAAGAAACTGCGGATACCTGCCGAAACAACAAAGAAAACACGCCTGGTGACTCTTAGGAGAGACACCAGGATGTATAATCCGATTTCGAAAAATACCGTAGTTAATATGGCAGCTTTCATTGGAAAACAATGACATTTTTAAATACTTTGAAGCTGAGGAATACAGTTCACGCAAAACATATAAATACATTATACACAACTCTTTCACATATGAGAAGACATTTTCTAGCATTCTCTACCATCAGTGTTGTATTGAACGTAAAATTTTGGGACACAGAGTATTTATTTCCATGACAAGTATAGTGGAATACACATTGGGACAATGTGTTCCCTATTTCATGAAATTACCGCCTCCTGCGATACATCACCACCTCCTTGATAGCACTGTAGGTAGCTGGAGGGAGTACGTAAGTTGCAAAATCATAATCGCCGAGACCGATGACCTCGCTGTCTGGTCTTCCCCGAACAACCCAACCCCATAATCGCCAGTTGACCTCGTCAGTAAACCACCCAGGCCACCTGTGCCTCTGTAGTCATCCGTTTCTTCAGGGTTAGTGGCCTCCTACAACAGCAGAGGAGATCTGGAGAAGGAGCGCGCACGTTGGATCCTCCGACTTAAGGAGTAATCACACGGGACGTCACCAAACTGAAAGTCAGACATTTCACGATAACTTTCAACAGGCAGCATTTACACAGGTCGCCAACGAAACACTGCGAAGCGAGCATTATCAACATGAATTTTTGGGGAAAATGTTTTAACGTCGACGCAACGGTACTATGAAATCAGTATTGTCCTGATATCGAAATCTTGATGTCCTACACGTTGTCCTGCAAATATCTTACGACGCTGATGACTTCCTTTTCATCCAACAGAAAGCTGAATTGCGTATGCATCTAACGTACAGGTTTTTTTCCCCTCCCTGTGGAGTAGCTCGCTACGATAGAAACCAGTAGGATATAGTGTATTTGTACAGCTGATGGCATACATGCAATTCTTCGATGTCTGTGAACTTAACAGAACAGAGCTCTCCGCTTTTATACATCTACCCATGTTGCTAACTCAGCATTACAACAAGCATGTTCTCTGGCATTTGACTTCAAGCACTCCACAGCAGAAAAATAACCATCTCTTCCTTGAACGAATGATTCCTTCCTAGCCATCACAACGAAATCTGTGTCAGGCTATCAGGATTGAACACTGTAATCGCCACGCTCCCCCTAATTAATATTACTTCACTTTGTTCGTAATTGTTAAACTCATCATGGGGTGCAGCAGCCACAAACTTGGTTTCGGCACCAAGTTGCTATTTACAAACATTCGTCAGTTACTGTTACAGTGATATGTTACGCACCAGCATAGTATCCCTGGCAGGTACTAAAAAGTCGTCTAAGTACCACCTTGGCAGCTCCCAGAAGCCGAACTGCCTGAGTCAATGACCAGAAGACTTCCAGCTAGTGGGACTTGTTGAGTGAGTTGCGGCAAACATGGAAGCTATCGCAAGAAGGGAGAACGACTGAGCACCAAAGTCTGCAAGCGAAGCATAATGACATCATGGAAGCAGAGATATGTAGTCATGTGACAAAGCAGAGTTTTATAAGGAAGGCTAGGGCAAAGGAACTTTAAGTATTCAGGTGCTATATACGTACACCATCATTACTCTACCATGCAAACGTTAGGGGTCATACTCGTCTGGTATGAGACGTTCCCGGGGGGAGGGGTGTCCACTGGAGGCCGAACCGCACAACAACCCTGGGTTCGGTGCGTGTCGGCGGTGAGTTGGGTGGACTGCTGTGGCCTGGTGTGGGTTTGTGAACCACTGAGGGCTACGGTGGGACGAAGCCTCTCCGTCATTCTAGGTCCCCTGTTTAATACACAATACACAATTCAGGTGCTAAGACAACAGAAAAGAACGGCTGAAAGGTGAAGTTGCGACCAGGTGAGCTGACGGTGAGGGAAAATCACGCATGATGCTTCTCCCCCGTCATTGCAGAGCGCAAGAGAAACATCTACATAAATACCCCTAACTTCTTAACAAATGTCTCATTGCTAACTGTTGAGCTCTGCTTGCCGACTGTTCAGTGTGTAGTCTCAACCCTTGTGTCAATCGCAGCTATACATTGAGATGGGATGCTATGGAGGTCGACACGCTTTGCTGTCTTTGATCGTCTTGAGTCTGTGTGGAAGGACTCTGCTACTTCCAATTGCACTGCTAACTGCCCATTCAACACTGATGGAGCATGGAGGCGATGACCGTGCACACCTGCTCCAGGCTTGACGTGAGTGACCTGGATGCTGTCCGTCATCCACCTTTGAGAGGGGGAACACTGCTGCTGCTCATACAGTTGCTGAGGCCGACACTGATTCTGCTGCCTGCTGTTTGCTAAATGAGGGCTGAGGGCAGAGGGCAGACCCCTGAGTGTCAGAAAGTACTTCTGGTGGACCTGGGACGAGACTCCTGAGAGAAAGTCTTCGACGTCAATGAGAGTACTTTGGTAATCGATATGCAGAGCTGGAGGCCGCCGGAGTTTGCCATCACTGGCCGACCCACGATGTAGCAGCTGTCACACAACGCTTTGCTGCGTTGGCCATACTGCGAGTCGAGCGTTCACCGTCTTTCCGCTGCTGATGAAGCGCTGTTCTGCCGGCCCGGCTGTGGTGCGACGCTTTGGGAGACAACCCTGTACTACCGCCCACTAAATGTGTTATTGTCAATCATGTTTTCTTGGCGCTTTCGAACTAGGTCTTCACCACCACATCCCGTCTGGTTCAAACGGCTCTGAGTACTATGGGACTTAACATCTGAGGTCATCAGTCCCTTAGAACTACTTAAACCTAAGGACACCACACACATACATGCCCGAGGCAGGATTCGAACCTGCGACCGTAGCAGCAGCGCGGTTCCGTACTGAAGCGCCTATAACCGCTCGGTCACAGCGGCCGGCCATCCCGTCTGGCTCTCCTACCGACTGTAGGATTCTTGACAGGACTCATCTGGTGTCAGCAAGTGGTTGCCAGTGGCAGAGACTAGAGCCCTGCAACAGCGTGGCCTATCTGCGTGGCTCACACGCATCTGCAGTGTGCAAGTGAGAGCGCGAAAACGCTTTAGGAACGTTGGCGGAAGTTGCCGAAGATAACCGATGCTAGTGACAGCTGCGTGTACACTGGCCACGCGGCTGGCACTGCCGCGTGAGGACTTGTACACAGCCACGCCGATTCCACACGCCTTCACTCATTTGCGCATTGATTGGGGATTTGAAGTGTGAGCATGCGTAATATGCTTCGCTTAGCACCAGACTTGAGCGAAATTTATGTGAATGACGAACACCGAATACAGATATGAATTACTATTCGTTATTCATCAATAACAAATTATTCAAAACATTATTCCGGATTCCATGCTCTTGGGATAATTAAACTGCATAGAAGTGTCATGGTGTCATCGTCGCCGAACATATATCGATAAACGAATCGAACGTCCGTACGCCTTCCCTACAGGGGGCGCGTGTGTAAGCGTATCTCTTTGCTGCCGACCAGCGTCTGTGACTCGTAGGCGCGTACCGCCGCGGTGGAGCGTATAAGGATGCGCTTGGGACGTTGTCGGCAGTCTAAGGACCGCCAGTCGATACGGGGCAGAAGTATCAGTAGAAGAAATTTAGTTTGCGTGGCTGCAGGCCAGAAATTTGATGTGCCAGATATATTCTAGTTACTGCGACCGCACGCTTTTCACATTAATAGAAACAATGTTTTTGTCTTTGTACTGTCCAGCTAGGTCCCTTATTCCTTAAACTTTTTCAGTTTCATCATCTTACATAAAGACGATGTAAGTCTGCTTCAGACGCTAACGTTAGTTAACACTCACAAACATCACAGCCCTTGCGCTTGAGTCACCTGGATGTTGTACTCGCTTTATATCTCTCCATGTAACCTCATCGTCCTACACCGTGTTATACTGCTGGCGTATGGTGATATCTTCACTACTAGCACTGCCTTCCAAAAAAGTGAATTGTTTTTTGGCAGAGCAAATGCATTTATCCTCTGTTGTCCATTTCTCAGACTAGGCCTATATATAATAAATCCCACAATGGAAACAACTTCCACAATCAGTTCTTGCTAACGCTATTTTCGTTTTTCGCCTAAAACTAGTAAAATGTATAGCCCTTCAATGATTCGATCATGTGACCCCTTACTCCGCAGTCGGATGTGCTATACATTGCGCCACCGAGTGCCTGATGCCTGCATTGTCTCTGCTGAGTGTCTTTTACAAAGGAAATCAGCACTAAGTTTTGCCAAGAATAATTTTATTGTGCTTTTGGTCGTAGATCATGACTGATAGTCAAAAATCTAATTATAATATACAGATCCATTTGCAGAAGTTCTGCCGTCCGCAGTGGCCGAGCCGTTCTAGGCGCTTCCGTTCGGAACCGCGCTGCTGTTACGGTCGCATGTTCGAATCCTGTCTCTGCATGGATGTGCATGATGTGGTGGTGGTGGTTAGCGTTTAACGTCCCGTCGACAACGAGGTCATTAGAGACGGAGCGCAAGCTCGGGTTAGGGAAGGATTGGGAAGGAAATCGGCCGTGCCCTTTCAAAGGAACCATCCCGGCATTCGCCTGAAACGATTTAGGGAAATCACGGAAAACCTAAATCAGGATGGCCGGAGACGGGATTGAACCGTCGTCCTTCCGAATGCGATGTGCATGATGTCCTTAGGTTAGTTACGTTTAATTAGTTCTAAGTCTAGAGGACTGATAACCTCAGATGTTAAGTCCCATAGTGCTTAGAGCATAAGTTCTAAACATCCTTAGTTGTGAGCGAGTTTAATGATGCTGCAATGAGCACGGAAAAAGAATGCCCGTCGTACAACATATCGCCGCTCTAAACGTGTGGAGCATAAACGCACCACCATTCGCAATGTTTCCACGATCACCACTCACAAAATTCAATTCTATTGTTATTACAAAGTTATAATTGCGTTTCCTATCACTAAACAGCTAAACTGGTTGCAGAAAAATTACGTAGAAACCGCATAACTTCATCTTACTCCTAATCTGTGATGTCACCAGAGCATCCGCTAATAACAGAGCATTTTCGATCACGTAACCAATTCTTGATATTTAATGATCCCGAATCCAGACATTCTGTACGCACTAAACGAACTAATAGCAACGCAAAAGGGAGAATTACAGCCGAACAAATGTTCCAGCACATACAGGAATACCGCAGTAGACAACATCACTGCATCACGACTGTAATAACGACACCTAACAGCGCTGTAGTGGTTCTGACTGCAGTCTACATGTTTTGGATAAATGTAAATTCCGTGTGGCTAGAGCCTCCCGTCGGGTAGACCGTTCGCATGGTGCAAGTCTTTCGAGTTGACGCCACTTCGGCGACTTGCGTGCCGATGGGGATGAAATGATAAGGACAACACAACACCCAGTAGCTGAGCAGAGAAAATCTCCGCCTCATCCGGGAATCGAACACGAGCCGTTAGGTATGACATCACGTCGCACTGACCACTCAGCTTTCTGTTTTGGATGAAAGCTAGTGTACTGGTCACTGCTCAGATTCGCATGTGCATCATGTATCCATTGATTGGTTTGTAAATAAAGCTTAGACGTAGTGAAGGAATTACTTGCAAACCAATAGATGAACCGATAAGTATATGGATAATTGTGTTAGTGCGTAAGAAACGATTTCTGCAAAGCACTACATTATTGCTTCGATATATCAACTGTTTAACATCTAGTAATTAGGCTTGTGGTAATGGAAAATAACTAAAGTTGTATAGTTTATAGCTATTGAAGCAAAATGTGTAGGATGAGGTTATTACGATTACGCCAAACTGAAAAATTTGAGATAAATTTCCTGAAGGAAGGAGGAGATGTCACGCCCCTGAATAGTATCCCTGGTGGACACTGAAAATTCATCTAAAATCTACCTTGGCAGCTCCCAGAAGCCAATCCGCGTGTGTCAATGATTAGTAAACTGCCAGCTAGGGAGATATGCTGAGTTCCGGCTAGCACGGAAGCTATCGCAGCACGGGGGAACTACTGAGGGCTCAAGTATGCAAACTAAGCATAATGACATCATGGAAGCCGAGAAATACCGTCATGTGACAAAGCAGAGTTTCATAAGAAAGGCAATTACAACGCAACTTTAATTATCTAAGTGCCAAGACAACAGATAAGAACTTCTGAAAGGTGAAGTTGCGAAAGCCTGAAGCTACTACAACAGCTTACAGCAGGACACACCATGTCATTGCCACTCGCACCGCCGCAGAGCGCGAAGGTAGCACCAACATAAATAACCTATCCTCCTTAATAAATGTCACACTGCTAATTACTCAGTCAGAATGCCAACTGTCCAGTGTGAAGTCTCAGCCGTTCTGTCAGCTGCAGCTATTCATTGAGACGGGAGGCTATGGAGGTCAACCCCCGGCACGTCCAGTTTTCTCTGATCATCTGTGGAACCACGAGCCAGTTCGAAAAGGCGTTGCTGCTGCCGGATGTGCTGCCAACTTCCGATTCAACACTGATGGAGCGCGGAGGCTGCCATCACTCTGCAGGCCTGCTGGAGGCTTAACCTGCGTGACCTGGACCTGCCCGTCATCCACCTCTGAGAGGAGGAACACTCCTACTACTCATCCTGTTCCTGACGCCAATATTAAAGCTACTGGCTCCTGTTCCCTAAAAAGTCTGACAGCCGACCCCTGCGTGCCAAAAGTACTTCAGGTGGAACTGGGGCGAGACTGAGTGTGTTGTGTACATAGTTCCGCGTAATCAGCGCGTACACAACTTTCCCACTAGAGCGCTCCCCACTAAGCACAACAGCACAGGCGCAGCGCTCGTCCATCTCCGCACTATGAGATGGCGCTGCCATAGGGATGGACCAAATTCTGCTTCCGCCCCGATCCGTGTACAAATATGTAACGCAGCCAACGAGATTGCTGCTAAAGTAGAACCTTTTCGCCTCGCGGATCACACTCGCGCAGTGATACATGAACGCGCGAGGTATTATAACGAGGGTACAGACCTACGATTAGTCTGCATTTGTCTGCACCAGTCTGTACCCGTCTGCATTAGTCTGTACCAGTCTAGTGTCAGGTTGCAGTCTGCGCCTAACAAGATTACCATATTCCTGTACATAGCCATGAAGATAAATGTATAGACACTTTTGCCAAGTATCAGAGATATATGTGAGAATACGATTAACGTACCAATACCAAAGGAACTTCAGATTGTCAATTGTAAATAGCATCCAGAACCAAGTTAAGTAATTTTTATGCTAGTTATTATTTTAATAAATGTGTGTGAAAATTAATCAAATTCTGTTTAAAGTTGGTCACCGCCGATCTGCTACTCTAGGCATGCAAGTGGCATTTCTATCGTCTGACCTAACGGCAGAAGATAAACATTCCACAATAAGACCACGAGACAAATTTCTGACACTCGCCTACTTAGTTAGAGCGACAAGTCAAATAATCTGATGGTGTGTGTACTGAAGGTCTTGCAGTATGCACACCACAGAGTGCAAGTCTCCAACATCAAAAGGAGCACTTTGGTGATGGATTCGCAGAGCTGGAGGCAACCAGAGTTCATTATCACAGGCCATCCTGTGACATAGCAGCCACCACCCAACTCTTTGCTGCATGGCCGTACTGCGAATCGAGCACGCGCCAGTTTTCCACTGCTGACTAGTCACTGTTCAAATGGCTCTGATCACTATGGGACTTAACATCTGAGGGCATCAGTCCCCTAGAACTTAGAACTACTTAAACCTAACTAACCTAAGGACATCACACATATCCATGCCCGAGGTAGGATTCGAACCTGCGACAGTAACAGTCGCGCAGTTCCGGACTGAAGCGCCGAGAACCACTCGGCCACCGCGGCCGGCAGTCGCTGTTCTCAAGGCCTGGGCGTAACACAGCGTTTTGGAAGACAATCCTGTATTACTGCCTAACAAATGTGTTATTGTCAATGACGTTTTCTTGGTGCACTTGAGCATAACTAGGCCCTCACTTCATTCAAATCCACTGTAATTGTGAATCACAAAATAAAAAAGTTCTATGCAAAAGATCTATTGCATAAGCTACAGGTTATAAACCACACAATCTGACAAAGAACAAAGCATGTTGCCAATGTCACAGCAGTATTTCGCAAAACCTCTTATTCACTCTGCTGTACAATATTTCGCAATCGAATATTAAGCGTCTGCAGTGGGACAGAGAGAGTTGCAAACGACTGATGCGCATGAAATACAAAAGCTGCACACTGGGAAGATCGTAAGTGCTCACTGTCAGAGTGTTGGCCCACATTTTCAGGTGGGATCAATTACTGGTGCTGACATCTCGCAGGTGTGCTTTATCTCTACCTAAAATATGAGGTCAAGTTGGTGATGTTTCCCTGTTGATATTGTTGCTATATTTCGAGTGTGGCACGGATCCCACAAATTCATGGATCCAAATTGTCAACAATGCACTGTGCAGCCGGCCAGTGTGGACGAGCGGTTCTAGGCGCTTCAGTCTGGAACCGAGCGACCGCTACGGTCGCAGGTTCGAATCCTGCCTCGGCATGTATGTGTGTGATGTCCTTAGGTTAGTTAGGTTTAAGTAGGGGATTGATGACCTCAGATGTTAAGTTCCATAGTGCTCAGAGCCATTTGAACCATTTTGTACTGTGCAAGCTGGTGGTGGCTTCATAACGATTTGTGCAGTTTTACATGGAATGGACTGGTTCCTCTGGTCCAACTGAATCGATCACTGACAGGAAATGGTTATGTTCGGCTACTTAGAGTTCTTTTGCAGCCGTTCATGGACTTCATGTTCCCGAACAACAGTATCACGTCTCTGGGGGCTACAACTGTTTGCGATTGGTTTGAAGAACGTTCTGGATGGTTCGAGCGAATAATTTGGCCACCCAGACCGTCTGATATGAATACCATTGAACATTTAAGGTACATAATCGAGAGATCAGTTTGTGCACAAAATCCTGCACCGGCAACACCTCCACAATTATGGGCGACTATAGAGGAACCATGGCTCAATATTTCTGCAGCGGTCTTCCAACGGCTTGTTCAGTCAATGCCACATCGACGCAATGCACTGGACAAAGGGAAGTCCGACACGATATTAGGAGGTACGCCAGTGTATATATTCTATGATGCACAATACAAGGCATCAAAGCACTACCACACAAAGCTCGTCTCGGGTCAAGAATATACAGCAGAGAACAAGTCAGTGCAAATAGAGATCACCTCGATCACCTGGTGACTTTGAAAGGAGAATTATACACACATTTTCTTCGCAATTCGTGGACGCCATCCCTAAATTCATCATAAAATGCTATCTATATTCTGTTTCTACTCGATGTAATGGCTCTCCACTTTGGCATTGTTTAAGCTGGACAAAACTTGCACACCAAGTTTGAACATTCGAAACATATTCTTAGTTCAACCATCAGTTTGAAAATGGAATGACATAGTCGAAAATATTGTTTACCTTAATATCCTGTAACTGACCAAAAATATGGAAACAGCTATAATGAAATGAAATGAGCGTATGATGACCGTTTGGTATTTTTGGTCGAGGGAACCCAAAGGGTTTGTTCAGCCGTCCAAGGTGAGTCTCTTTATTTGACGCCACTCTGGCGGCTTGTGCTTCGATGATGACGATGAAATGTCGATAAGGACAGCGCAACACACACATCCAAAGCAGATGAAAAAGACGGGGCAGCTTCAGTGTAGTGTTGGAACGAAGAGTAAGCCTGTCACCTAGAGGCCCACAAGGAGAACAGGCCGTGGGGCGTAGGTCACAACACGTGACAGTGCAGGTCTTACGAGTGCCAGCAGCCGTCTCCGGCGAGGAGCGAGTAACTACACTCCTGGAAACTGAAAGAAGAACACCGTGAATTCATTGTCCCAGGAAGGGGAAACTTTATTGACACATTCCTGGGGTCAGATACATCACATGATCACACTGACAGAACCACAGGCACATAGACACAGGCAACAGAGCATGCACAATGTCGGCACTAGTACAGTGTATATCCACCTTTCGCAGCAATGCAGGCTGCTATTCTCCCATGGAGACGATCGTAGAGATGCTGGATGTAGTCCTGTGGAACGGCTTGCCATGTCATTTCCACCTGGCGCCTCAGTTGGACCAGCGTTCGTGCTGGACGTGCAGACTGCGTGAGACGACGCTTCATCCAGTCCCAAACATGCTCAATGGGGGACAGATCCGGAGATCTTGCTGGCCAGGGTAGTTGACTTACACCTTCTAGAGCACGTTGGGTGGCACGGGATACATGCGGACGTGCATTGTCCTGTTGGAACAGCAAGTTCCCTTGCCGGTCTAGGAATGTTAGAACGATGGGTTCGATGACGGTTTGGATGTACCGTGCACTATTCAGTGTCCCCTCGACGATCACCAGTGGTGTACGGCCAGTGTAGGAGATCGCTCCCCACACCATGATGCCGGGTGTTGGCCCTGTGTGCCTCGGTCGTATACAGTCCTGATTGTGGCGCTCACCTGCACGGCGCCAAACACGCATACGACCATCATTGGCACCAAGGCAGAAGCGACTCTCATCGCTGAAGACCACACGTCTCCATTCGTCCCTCCATTCACGCCTGTCGAGACACCACTGGAGGCGGGCTGCACGATGTTGGGGCGTGAGCGGAAGACGGCCTAACGGTGTGCGGGACCGTAGCCCAGCTTCATGGAGACGGTTGCGAATGGTCCTCGCCGATACCCCAGGAGCAACAGTGTCCCTAATTTGCTGGGAAGTGGCGGTGCGGTCCCCTACGGCACTGCGTAGGATCCTACGGTCTTGGCGTGCATCCGTGCGTCGCTGCGGTCCGGTCCCAGGTCGACGGGCACGTGCACCTTCCGCCGACCACTGGCGACAACATCGATGTACTGTGGAGACCTCACGCCCCACGTGTTGAGCAATTCGGCGGTACGTCCACCCGGCCTCCCGCATGCCCACTATACGCCCTCGCTCAAAGTCCGTCAACTGCACATACGGTTCACGTCCACGCTGTCGCGGCATGCTACCAGTGTTAAAGACTGCGATGGAGCTCCGTATGCCACGGCAAACTGGCTGACACTGACGGCGGCGGTGCACAAATGCTGCGCAGCTAGCGCCATTCGACGGCCAACACCGCGGTTCCTGGTGTGTCCGCTGTGCCGTGCGTGTGATCATTGCTTGTACAGCCCTCTCGCAGTGTCCGGAGCAAGTATGGTGGGTCTGACACACCGGTGTCAATGTGTTCTTTTTTCCATTTCCAGGAGTGTATTTCATACGAGTTTAATGATTCTAGACTGCGCGTTTAAATGCATGCAGGCTCTCGACAGGACCTTTAGTGAGTACCTAGTGAGTCGACCGTTCGTGAAGTTAGGCGGACAAGCCATCTAGTGTGACGTCACAGTTTCGTAGAAGGGTCCATATTTCTCGTGTCCCCCGTGGCAGCTCATGTGACGTCAAGCGAGAGCTGTGTACTGCAGAGCGCCGTCTGTGACTACCCTTTAATAGAGAGTGCTCACATCCAGAAGGCTCAGTGTAGTGCAAAAATGTGAAGCAAGAGGGCAACCATGCCAGGAAGATGGACTCGTCTACCTACAGCCAACTGTGGGCATCTCCGAAACTGACCTGCGTTCTGTCTTACTCCACAAGGTTTTTCGACTTTGGGAGATGTAATGGCATAACAGTACGCACAACAAACTGCGTGTCCCTAAGGAGACTACGAATGTGTCGAAGTCTTCCATGCTGTCCTCTCTAAGGCAATCTGCGGCCTCTGCCGGCTCCGCATTGGCCATACGTCGCTAACGCATGGGTACCTCCTCCGTCGTGAGGACCCTCCTCGGTGTCGCTGTGGCTCACAAATGACGGTCGTCCACGTCTTGTTGGCCTGCCCACTGTTAGCCGCTCTGCGGCGGACTTTTAACTTTCCCAGCACTCTACCTTCGGTGTTGGGCGACGATGCCTCAACAGTAGCTTTGGTTTTACGTTTTATTCGTGAAGGTGGGTTTTATTATTTGGTCTAAGTTTCAGCGCATGTCCTTTGCCCCTCTGTGTCCTCCAGCCTTGCACTTTTAGGTTGTAGGTTTTAATGTGTTTCATAGTGGTTGGCTTCTCCTTTTTGTTCTCATGGTCAGCCAGTCAAGGCAATCTGCTCTCTTGTTTTGATCTCTTCTACATGTTTCTCGCGTCTCTCTGTGGTTTTCTTGTACTGTTTTGTCCATTTTAGTGTTTGTTGCCCTTCTGTCATTCTTGTGATTTTCTCCTTTCTTCCAGCTGTGTTTTGTATGTCTCAATTATTTTACTCCCACCCTTGTGCAACGAGGGACCGATACCTAGCAGTTTGGTCCCTCGCCCCCCCCCGCCCCCCCCCCCCACCCGCTCTTTTAAACCAACCAACCAACAGATAAAAGGTCTTGTGAGCCCAGACGTGTAAACACGAACCGGTTATTAGCATTGGGACTACGGACACGCAAACCTCCAGCATGTCATTCATTCACTCCTCAGCATCGGCGTGCATGGATCGACTGGTGCCTTCAGAGCATCATTTGGAACCTGGAATGACGCGCCGTAGTCTTCAGTTATGAAAGCAGAATCTGCATGCACGCAAGTTATTGTCGTTTCTACCTACGATGTAGAGCTGGTGAGCGCTGTCTCGTAGAGACTCATAAAATATATTCGTCCGAAACACACTGGCCCAACCCTAGGCCTTATCGTCTGGGGTGCGATAAGCTCCAATTCTCGTTAAGCACTGGTGTTTCTGGATGGGACACTAACCAGCGCCCGATATGCACAGAACGTTTTTAAACTCATTATTTTGTCTTGTTGGAAAAGTGAGATGATGTGTTGTTCCAACAGTATAATGCTCGGCAACACACTGGTAGTGAAACTTAACGTACTCTGTAGGACGTGCTGCAAACTTCCATGGCCAGCACGATCTCTGGACACGTGGAGGTTACACCATTTACTATAAGGATGCTTCAGCATAGGTCACAACCGCTTGTGCTGTTGATCTGTAAATGTAATCTTTTTTGTATTCCTTATGCACTGTTGTAACAATAAATCTTGTGTGAACCTGAAACGTCTAAACGCGTATACTGATCTTTTTCCGGCAGTGTATGATAGTAAGTTTCCTTTAATTTACGTCTGTTTAACAGATTACCGGTTTCGGTCTTTAATGACCATCATCAGATCTGCAGCAAAAATGGGAAAAATATAAATACACTCGCAAAATATATACAGCTTAAGAACAATACATGGAGCATATTGAAAAGTAGTACTGCACACAGGCACACACACACACACACACAAAAGAGAACCGGCAAAGATAGAATAAAAACTATTCCTATGAAATTTAACGGCAAAATGTCCCTGCAAGTAGAAAAATGTTTTAAAAAGTCTGATGTCAGATGTGGCTTTCAGGTCAATAACATCGTAAAACTACGAATAAAACATAAATTGAAAGGGAACTATGATAAATTTGATGTCTCTGGAGTATACAGGATTGACTGCAGTAACTGTGACAAATATTATACAGGTCAAACAGGCCGCTCTTTTAAATTAAGGTTTAAAGAACACACAGCCACGAAACAAAAGGGCTTTAGGACAGCATTTGTCTGATACTGCTCATTCCATAGGGAACATTGAGAACTGTATGCGTATTCTTCACAGGATGGAAAATAGCCGTGCTCTTGATTTGCTAGAGGAGCTTGAGATTTATAATGCAAAAAATAGAGCCAAATAAAATGCTTAACTGGCACAACGATTTTGTGGCCAATGCCTACTTTGCCTTATTTGACAATGTTTTACCCAAATCACTCCACGCCTCTGTTATATATAGTGTGTTCGCAAGTTCACATATTATTGAGTGTATCACATATTTACTTCGTTTTCATACGTTTTAAGCATGACTCTAGGAGGTTCATGTTCCTTCTTTATTCATTTCATAGACTGCATTAATCAGATAATGTAGATCATCCACTGTTATGGAATTTTATCATTCTTTGCTTGCAACGGAGTACCGCAGGCTACGAGGGGCCCTCTGGCGGTCACGTTCCTCCATCCACTTCCCGCCTGCGCGGAATTCTGGCGCTAGCGCTAACAGAGGGCGCTGACTATGTGCAGCACTATGTTTCCTTTCATTGTTGGCTCCTTTAGCGATTTGTTTTATGTTGTTTAATATTACCCGGTGCAATATCAACGGTGTTTAATATTTATGTCATTGTCTAGAATATTGGCACTAGAGCATGTCAACCACTGTTTTCTTTTAACTCTTCGTCTTTTTAACAATATTACTTTTGTCGTGTTCTTTTTATTTCTTTTTATTACTGTAACACCTTTTGTACTTTATAAGCTTATTATAGACTTTAACTATTGTATCCCCCTTTTATTTTCGCTGTTTCAATGAATTATTGAAAACTAGTTCAAATGGCTCTGAGCACTATGGGACTTAACATCTGTGGTCATCAGTCCCCTAGAACTTAGAACTACTTAAACCTAACTAACCTAAGGACATCACACACATCCATGCCCGAGGCAGGATTCGAACCTGCGACCGTAGCAGCAGCGCGGTTCCGGACTGCGCGCCTAGAACCGCTAGACCACCGCGGCCGGCCTTGAAAACTAGTGTATGCTGACATTAGCGACATCTGGTCAACTTACTACACAAACCTCTTGTGGCTACTGTACGGCGGCTTGTTTTAAACAGTAGTTTTACTGACAACATGACTCGTGCATGTGATATTATTTATATGTATTTGACGATGCTGGTGCTGATTCCGCATTTAACATTTGACAATGCCACTATGGCTGCAGTGCATTAGGACTTTGTTTTTATGATACAGATCTGATGATGGTCATTAAAGACCGAAACCGGTAATCTGTTAAACAGGAAAGATTGTGGCCATAGACCTAAATTAAATGAAACTTATTACATAAACGGGTCACTGTGTTTTATCGCGACGATGTCGCAGCTTGTGAAAGTGTATGATAGTTTAATTGGTACGTCGCTTTTATCGATTAATTCTCAGATTCCTTATTACTAGAAAGAAGTAGTTTCCCTATTTGAGGCTGTTTCTACTTTAAATCGAAATATTATTTCAATTCATCAGTGGTAGCCAAATTCACTCCCTTCGCCAGTATCAATTTCTACGCGACATCGCAGAGCAAATGTCAAATGTTTACAGTAGGCCATGATTCACATAGCATTGTGGGAAGAACAGCGTATAATGGCGTCCCTAATTAGGTTGCAGGGCAACCATATTTGGTACAAACACAACAATCACAGATGATGTAAGAAATTATTACTAAACAGCACGGGGTTTCGAATGACAGCGCCCCAGAGTTAAGCAGCCGATGGCAGCACATCGTTGGAAAGTTCCCCTTCCCTCTCTGATACTTTTCTTTCTAAGCGGTCTCGTTACTGTACATGAAATAGTGTTTCGAAGATAAAATCAGATTAACTTTTAATTGCCAACCACATTAAAATTCATAGTTCCAATTACGCACAGAATAATTTACAACTCGTGTCGCAGTAGTTTAACGAAGTATGTATGACAACTAATTACCTTTTCGGTCAGTTACCGTCAAATAAAATTAATTTCATTTTAATAACTGTACCTCCGTGTCTGTTAATCAGTACATTTAGGTCATAAGCTACTGCTATTTAATATTTCAACGCTGCACGCTGCTGTGGTACCATGCGGGAGATCGCTGCTATTGATATGACTGTGCTCAATAAAAACAAGGAGACGTGAACCGTCAAACACTAGTCTGCTGATTTAAGAGAAGTCACGTCTCTCCGCCTATGGGAGAAGTTCTTGTTGCCTAAAGAAACGAAGAGCGTCATATAACAAAATTTATTCATCCACAGTGTCTACAATTACCTGGAATAACTTACCTGGAATAATTAGGGTAGATATTCAATGCCACCCTTAATCGATATTGTTATTTGCATTAACAAATCACGTGGACTGACTGTGAGTAATGTCGTGATGGAAAATAATTTCTTGAAGATTTCTGGGCAAACCGCAGAAACTTTCAGACTGTTGAGGTAAAATGGAAATGAGCTTTTGGCGTCATTGGCCGGGAGGCCCCTTACGGGGCAGGTCCGGCCACCTTGGTGCAAGTCTTATTACATTCGACGCTACATTGGGCGACCTGCGCGACGGATGGGGATGAAATGATGATGTAGACAACACAACGCCCATTCGCTGAGCGGAGAAAATCCCCGACCCGGCCGGGAATCGAACCCGGGTCCCTTAGAACGGCAGTCCGTCACGCTGACCATTCGGGGCGGACATACTGTCGACGTGACATCAGTGATAAAAGGAGACCCTTAAACCATAAATAGTCAAAGTTATAGAGTACCGTTGGTGGCATGTGAGCTGCCGTTTCCTTGATACACAGTACTTAAGATAGTTTTACGACTTGTTTTCTTTGACTCAGAACCATAACGCTTCGTTTTTACTGCTAGAAAGCATCATCAGCGACACTTCCATTGGAACAACAGGTATATACACTACATACGGTTACTATCTTTGCCAAACGTTCATGATTCTCGAGAAATGATAACAGGTCCGCGACAGATACATCTACATCTAGCTCTACAAGTCCGCAAGCCAGCTTGTGGTGCACGGCGGAGGGTGCTTTTTGTATCACTGTCACTTCCGCCTTTCCCGTTTACTCGCGCCAGACGCACAAAAGTATGGGCTTTTATCTCAGACGTCGGACAGTCGCAGAATTTTGGAGCTTTTCTGTGTTCGCGCTTTGTAACATTTCTGGTGAGCAAAAGTCTTTTCAGAGACCGAAATTAGCTAACAGCATAATAGCGCGAAATGACATACACTGTCCGTAATTAAAGTAGCAATTTCAAAATCCTGTAGAAATAAAACCACTGCACACAATGATGTCAAAATTTTACACCGTGTCACAGACGCAGGGGAAAAGTCGCGGAACAAAAAAAAAAAAAAAAAACGTAAATTTTAGTAATATATGGGGTGGGCTACAATTGACAATGAATAGCAAGTATACTTGAAAGGAGAGACAGCATTGGTCGTATATTTTTGTTTATTATCGCAAAATCGATTTTCGGTCACTTAGTGACCATCTTCAGTGCTGTAATATATAACTTAAATTAGTAAGCACTGTGTCAATAAGCTTACGGCGATCACATAGATTTATGTGATCGCCGTAAGCTTATTGACACAGTGCTTACTAATTTAAGTTATATATTACAGCACTGAAGATGGTCACTAAGTGACCGAAAATCGATTTTGCGATAATAAACAAAAATATACGACCAATGCTGTCTCTCCTTTCAAGTATACCCATTATCTGGTCGTAGTGCACAGGACACTATGGAGTCGCCAATCAATAATGAATAGCAATAGTTTGCAAAAAACAGGCATAATGTCTGATGGGATACCGCAATCACTGGTTATACAATGTTACTTATAATCCGTCTTGATTGCAAAAATGTTTATTCACATGACCGGTTTCGGTTTCTCTAGAACCATTTTCAGATCTGAAATGAAAATGTTACTAATTTACTATTTCACAAATGCTAGCCTATTTCATTCTATCCGGTCAACATAAAATGTACCAGAACGTACCTGCAATTTCGGTTACAGGAGTAACCCTTCAACACACAGCAAACTGCAAACTTCACATGCT
This sequence comes from Schistocerca americana, assembly GCF_021461395.2. Taxonomy (NCBI): domain Eukaryota; kingdom Metazoa; phylum Arthropoda; class Insecta; order Orthoptera; family Acrididae; genus Schistocerca; species Schistocerca americana. The sequence continues at coordinate 377,653,137 of NC_060121.1, forward strand.
GCGTCACATTAAATTGGTTGGCAGAATGCACGTCATTTATAATAATTGAAGGAGGCATGTACATATCGTCGGACTTTTAACATTAGAAATAGGTACCAATTTGCCGAGGAAATTAAAGATGTAGTTATATCTCAGGATGCGTCAATAGCTTCATTGGATGTCACCAACCTGTACACAAACATTCCCGTAAAAGAGACGATTGAGGCCATTAAGAACAATCTCCTCACTCATGGTAAACTGGCGTTGGGAGAAGTGATTGAACTAGTGGAAATGTTGGAACAAGTCTTGTCGTTCCATTACTTTACTTTCAATGGCAAAATTTATCAACAGATAGATGGGTTGGCAATGGGGAACACTTTGGGTGGGACAATGACTGACATTTTTGTAAATCACTTGGAAAACGAATTCTTTGATGAAAATCCTGATATCGCTGAGAAAATTGGGGTCTAGTGTAGCAGGGGATACAACCCGTCGGCTTTGAACAATGACGTCATTCCTTAGTCGTAGATAGTAATGTCTTCACTTCGAGGCATAGATAATAAAGCAGTTCTGTGTTCTAATAAGCGCTATCATTAAAATAATTGAATGTGAATCTAAAAGCGATCGTTTATCTATATTTCACTATTTTACCATATTTCACTTTCTTATTCCACCAATATGCTTCAGTAGCTGAGAAGTGTTTTTTGGCTTATTAAAAAAAATCTCACGAGATAGAATAAACTGATCCTAAGATACAGACGCTTCAGTAGCTGATAAGTGTTTTTTGGCTTTTTAAAAAAAGAATCTCACGAGATAGAATAAACTGATCCTACTTCATTAAGCAAACAATAAAAAACTAAACTAAAACATAACAGCTTTTGCTGCATTCTGCCAACCAATCTAATGTGACCCAGCGTGTGAAGTTTGCTGTCTGTGGACGGGTTACTCCTGTAACCGAAATTGCAGGTACGTTCTGGTACATTTGATGTTGATCGGATAGGATGAAATAGGTTTGCAATTTTGTAATAGTAAATTAGTATCATTGTCATTTCAGATCTGAAAATCGTTCAAGGGGAACTGAAACCGGTCATGTGAATGAACATTTTTGCAATCAAGACGGGTTATAAGTAACATTGAATAGCAATATGATAGCTATCGTTGTGGCACTGTTAGCTAAGCAATCCTATCCACCACGGCAAGGTCGTACAACATCCGATGGGAAAATCAGTTTTTAATTGTCCTGAGGAAAAAAACAGAATGAAATGCAAAATTACATCCATTTTTTATTTCTCTGGGGCCAAAATCCGCGTAAAAAGCAAAAGGACGCAGTTTGTTGTGAGACTGGCACAAGACTTTTTCAACACGCTGCTCACCGTTTTCTGACACAAACAAAAATCGAGAAACAGCATTATCCACAACAGATCTGAGTGTCGGGGGTCACGTACAGAATGCGCTGAGTAAAGCGCGCCATCAGTTGAGCTACGTTCATAACTGGAACACTGGAGACAGCATCTTTCGGATAACCCCACAGCCGTAAGGCCCACGGATTAAGATCGGATGCTGTGGACCACAAAGCTGTAGGGAAATGACGGCTGATGCTTCTAGCATTTCGGAAATGCCTCTGGAGCACAAGGACATGTCAGCACGCAGAACTGCAGAATACGGACAACGGAAAATCCGCACAGACATCAAACGGTGCCACGTTATTCTGTAAAGTTGACTAAAAAAAAAAAAAATGTCGTGTGACTAGGGCCTCCCGTTTGGTAGACCGTTCGCTGGGTGCAAGTCTTTCGATTTGACGCCACTTCGGCGACTTGCGCCTCGGTGGGGACAACACAACACCCAGTCCCTGAGCGGAGAAAATCTCCGACCCAGCCGGGAATCACACCCGGGTCCTTAGGATTGACATTCTGTCACGCTGACAACTCAGCTACCGGGGGTGGACTGTAAAGTTGAATGCATGGTGCGGATAGACGGTATCGTTCTTCCTAGTGCCCTGTCTTTTGTAGGAGTGAGTTTTCTGTATCGTCTCTGGTAAACGCTAAGAGTGCCTTTTGTGCACAAACAGCTGAATGTGTGGGTAGAATAACTTTTATGCAAGGTGGCGCCCCTTCGCACATTGCACAGCCCATGAAGCGACTGCTGCAGAGGCGTTTCGGACATTCTAGCATTATCAGCCGTCGTTTCCCTACAGCCTGGCCGTCCAGGCCACCTGCTCTTGATCCGTGTATCTTCTGATTGTTGGGTTATCTCAAAGATGCTGTATTCAGTGCTCCAGTTGTGAACGTCGGTGGACTGACGGCAAGCCTTGTGCAACGCACTCTGAACGTGACTCCCAAGACACTACGACCTGTTTTGGAACACGCTGTTTCTGGACTTCAGATTGTGGCAGAAAACGGTGGACAACATATTGAACATGTATTGCACCAGTCTCACGACAGAAACCGACGTCATTTTGCATTTTATGCGGTTTTGACCTCAAGACAAATAAAAACCGATTTTTTCCATCCGATATGATACGACCCTAACAGTGCCACAACTGTTAACTGCCGAACTTGTGCTGTCATGCACATTGAACATTACGGATTGTGTAATGTGGAAACCATAGCATTCGTACTACCATTCATCTGTCATTTGTAGCCGACCCCATTTACGTTAAGATGCAGAGGCGTTTCGTTAAATTTCTTTTTGTTCCATTACGTTTCCTCTGGCGTCAATAATATGATGGTCAAATTTGACGTCATTCTGAGCAGTGGTTCTCTTTCTATAACGTTTAGAAATTGAGACTTTAATTATACGAGGGTTGTCCAGAATGCAAGTTCCGATCGGTCGCTAAATGGAAACCACAGTGAAAATTAGAAGCATTTTATTTGCAACAGTTAGCTACACTTTACAGACACTTCTCTACATAGTCGCCGCTCCGACATAGACATTTCTCGGAGCGTTATACCATATTTCCAACACCTCGGTCATAGAAGTCAGCCGACTGTGCTTTCCGATAATTCTCCACGATGGTCCATAGCGCGTACCCTGCGACCAAGTGTTGTCTTCGTATCCAGCGATTCATGTGAACAGTGATGATATTCAGGACGAGCCAGTTAGGGCTGTGTTGTGGGTGATCGAACACTTCCCATCGAAAAGGCTGGAAGTGCGTCTTCAGTGTCCCTGCAGAGTGCGGCTGAGAATTGCCATAAAGAAGGAAGCGCGTGGCAGTTGTGTTAGGTGGGCTGCAGTCAGTAAGGTGAAGCCTCTCAGGGGGCACTGCTACTTGTCGGGAGACATCGTTGTTCTACATCTACATCTACATGGATGCTCTGCAAATCGCATTTAAGTGCCTGGCAGAGGGTTCATCGAACCACCTTCACAATTCTCTGTTATTCCAATATCGCATAGTTCGCGGAGAGAATGAACGCCTACATCTTTCCGTACGAGTTCTGATTTCCCTTATTGCAACGTAGTGATCGTTCCTCCTATGTATATCAGTATCAATAAAATGTTTTCGCATTCGGAGGAGAAAGTTGGTTATTGGAATTTCGTGAGAAGATTCCGACGCAACGAAAAACGTCTTTCTTTTAATGATTTCCAGCCCAAATCCTGTATCATTTCTGTGACTCTCTCTCCCATATTTCACGATAATACAAAACGTGCTGCCCTTCTTTTAACTTTTTCGATGTACTCCGTCAGTCAAATCTGGTAAGGATCCCACACTGCTCACCAACATTTTAAAAGAGGACGGACAAGCGCAGTGTACCCAGTCTCCTTAGAAGATCTGTTACATTTTCTAAGTGTCCTGCCAATAAAACGCAGTCTTTGGTTAGCCTTCCCCACAATATTTTCTATGTGTTCCTTCCAGCCGGCCGAAGTGGCCGCGCGGTTCTGGGCGCTGCAGTTTGGAACCGCGAGACCGCTACGGTCGCGGGTTCGAATCCTGCCTCGGGCATGGATGTGTGTGATGTCCTTAGGTTAGTTAGGTTTAAGTAGTTCTAAGTTCTAGGGGACTGATGACCTCAGAAGTTGAGTCCCATAGTGCTCAGAACCATTTGAACCTTTTTTTGCTCCTTCCAATTTAAGTTGTTTGTAATACCTAGGTGGGACCGATGACCTCTGCAGTTTGGTCCCTTTAATCGTTAAACCAACCAACCTAATACCTAGGTATTTAGTTGAATTTACGGCTTTTAGATTAGACTGACTTATCGTGTAACCGAAGTTTAACGAGTTCCTTTCAGCACCAATGTGGATGACGTCACACTCTTCGTTATTTTGGGTCAACTGCCACTTTTCGCACCATTCCGATAATTCTTATAAATTGTTTTACAGTTTGTTTTGATCTTCTGATAACTTTATTAGTTTATAAACGACAGCGTCATCTGCAAACAACCGAAGACGGCTTCTCAGATTGTCTCCCAAATCGTTTACATAGATAAGGAACAGCAAAGGGCCTACAACACTAACCTGCGGCACGCCAGAAATCACTTCTGTTTTACTCGATGACTTTCCGTCAACTACTACGAACTGTGACCTCTCTGACAGGAAATCACAAATCCAGCCGCATAACTGAGATGATATTCCATAAGCACGCAATTTCACTACGAGGCATCTTTACTTGCTCACAGTGCGCTCACAACTGAGAAGAGCGTCTTGATGCGATCTACGGTCATACTAGAGACATTACCCAACACATCCATGCAAAGCTTCATCTGGTTTTCACTGTGGTGTCCATTTTGCGACCGATCGGAACTTACTTTCTGGGCAACCCTCGTACATCCTGTATTTATTTCGAAATGAAAAATCAGCCCACGGAGGACAGTGACTTCCCTGAAGAAATTTGCAGCGGCTGTGGCCCATATACACAGAAGACTAAAAATCTCCTCCGTAGGAATCAACATAGTTTCTGAAAACAACGATCGTGTGAAACACCAGCTCGCTCTGTCCTCTCACAAGACACAGAGGACGGCAGATACTGGCCCCCAGATAGATGCCTTGATCCTTGGCTTCCTAAGGTATTTGATACAGTTCCGTACTGCCGCGTTGTGAGTAAAATAGGAGCCTGCGGAATATCAAACTAGCTATGTGACTGGATTGAATAGCTTTTAGCAGACAGAATTCAGCACGTCGTTCTCAATGGAGAGACGTTTTCAGTCGTTATAGTGACTTCGGGCGTACCTTAAATAAGCGTTATAGGACCACTACTTCTCAGAACGTAGGTAAATTAAGTTGAAGACAATGTCAGAAGTTTCATGAGGCTTTTCGCGGATGATGCTGTTGTATACAGAAAAGTCGCAGGGCTAGAAAATTCTATCGAAATGCAGGAAGGCTTGCAGAGGATCGACGCATGGTGCAGGGAGTGTCCATTGACCATAAACATAAACAAATGTAACATGGACAGAAAGACCAATTATTGTACATACGATGGCAGAAAAATCACTGAAAGAAGTTACTTCCATAAAAGATGTAAAAGCATGCAGACGGAGCGATTTAAAGCGAAACGACCACATAAAACTAGGCACAGGAAACGCAGATGCTAGAAATTCATTGGAAGGTTCATCGATAAATATAGTTAACAAAGGAGGTAGCTCAGAGAAACCTTCTTCGACCAATACTTGAATACTGATCGTCAGCATGGCATCAGAATCAGACAATAGCAGCTCGTTTTGTTTCAGTTTCATTTAGTAAGCACGGAATATCAACCAACTTCAATGGCGGATACTGCAAGAGTGGCATACTGCATCACGATGTAGTTCGCTGTTGAATTTCCGAGCCGGCCGTTGTGGCCGAGCGGTTCTAGGCGCTTCAGTCTGAAACCGGGCGACCGCTATGGGCGCACGTTCGCATCCTGCCTCGGGCATGGATGTGTATGATGTCTTTGGTTAGTTAGATTTAAGTAGTTCTAAGTTCTAGGAGACTGATCACCTCAGATGTTAAGTCCCATAGTGCTCAGAGCCATTTGAACCATTTGAATTTCCGAGAGCGTACGTTCCTAGAAGAGTCAACAAATACAGTGAAGCTCCAAAGAAACTGGTGTGGACGTACGTATTCAAATACAGAGATATGTAAATAGGCAGAATACGGCGCTACGTTCGGAAACGCCTGTATAAGACAACAAGTGCCTGGCGCAGTTGTTAGACCGGTTATTGCTGCTACAGTGGCAGTTTATCAAGATTTAAGTGCGTTTGGACGTGGTGTTACAGGCGGCGCACTAGCGATCGGACTCAGCATCTCCGAGTCAGCGATGAAGTGGGGATTTCCCGTACGACCATTTCACGAGTGTACCGTGAATATCAGGAATCCGGTAAAACACCAAATCTCCGACATCGCCGCCCCCGGAAAAATATCCTACAAGAACGGCACCAACGACGACTGAAGAGAATAGTTCATCGTAACAAATGTGCAACCCTTCCGCAAACTGCTGCAGATTTCAATGGTGGGCTAATAACAAGTGTCAGGATCCGAACCATTCAGCGAAACATAGCCGATATGGGCTTTCGGACATGTACGGGTATGGAGACAACCTCATGAATCAGTGGACCCTGCATGTCAGATGGGGCTGTTCAAGTTGGCGGAGGCTCTGTAATGGCGCGGGGCGTGTGCAGTTGTAGTGATACGGGATCCCTGATACATCTAGATACTACAATGACAGGTGACACGTACGTAAGCACCCTGTCTGATCACTTGCATCCATACATGTCCATTAAGCATTCCGCGGACTTGGGCAATTCCAGCAGGACAATGCGACACCCCACACGCCCAGTATTGCTACAGAGTGGCTCCAGGAACTCTCTTCTGAGTTTAAAAACTTCCGCTGGCCTCCAGACTCCCCACACATGAACATGATTGAGCATATCTGGGATGCCTTGCAGCATGCTGTCCACAAGTGATCTCCACCCCTCGTACTCTTACGGATTTATGGACACCCCTGCAAGATTCATGGTGTCAGTTCCCTGCAGCACTACTTCAGACATTAGTCGAGTCCATCCCACATCGTGATGCGGCACATCTGCGTGCTCACGGGGGCCCTATACGACATTTTCCTTGGCTCTTCAGTGTACACAGCTTCCTCCTGTGCATACCTCGCGAAAATATCATGAAAATGAGAAAACAGAGAATTTATTTTTCGTTCTACTTCTTCATTTATCCTGTCGTCAGGAATGCACTGAGGTGACAAAAGTCTTGGGCCAGCTATATACGCCGGCCGAAGTGGCCATGCGGTTCTAGGCGCTACAGTCTGGGGCCGAGCGACCGCTACGGTCGCAGGTTCGAATCCTGCCTCGGGCATGGATGTGTGTGATGTCCTTAGGTTAGTTAGGTTTAATTAGTTCTAAGTTCTAGGCGACTGATGACCTCAGAAGTTAAGTCGCATAGTGCTCAGAACCATTTGAACCAGCCAGCTATATACACACAGACACATGGCGGTAACATATCGTGGAAAAGGTATAAAATGGCAATGCATTGGCGGAGATGTCATTTGTACACAGGTGTTTCATCTGAAAAAGTTTTCCGACGTGATTATGGCCGCAAGAGGGGAATTAAGATACTTGCAACACGGAATGATAGTTGGGGCTAGACGCAAGGGACATTTCACTCCGAAAATCGTTAGGGAATTCGATCTGATGAGATCCACAAAGTTAAGAATGTGCCGAGAATACCACATTTCAGACATTATCTCTCACCACGGACAATGCAGTGGCCGACTACCTTCTCTTAAAAACCGAGAGTAGCAGCGTCTACTTAGAGTTGTCAGTGCTAACAGACAAGCAACATTGCGAGGAATAACCGCGGAAATCAATGTGAGACGAACGAAGAACTTATCTGCTAGGCAAGTGCGGCCTTGGTGTTCAGTTGTCAGTGCTAAAAGAAAAGCAATGCAATGTGAAATAACCACAGAAATCGATGGGGGAGGTGCGGCGAACGTGTCCAGGACAGTGGTGCAAAATTTGGGGTTAATAGGCTATGGCAGCCGACTACCAACGCGAGTACCTTTGCTAACAGAATGACATCGCCTGCAGCGCCTCTCATGGACTCGTGACCATCTCTGTTGGATCGTAGATGACTGTACATCCGTGGCCTGCTCAGATGAGTCCCGATTTCAGTTGGTAAGAGCTGATGACCGGGTTCGAGTGTGGCGCAGACCCCACGAAGTCATGGACCCAAGTTGTCAACAAGGCACTGTGCAAGCTAGTGGCGGCTCCTTAATGGTGTGGGCTGTGTGTATATGGAATGGACTGGGACCTCTGTAAGTTCGGATACTCGGAGCCATTCATGGACGTCATGTTCCCAAACAACGATAGAATTTTTATCGATGACAATGTGCCATGTCACCGGGCCATGATTGTTCGCGACTGTTTTGAAGAACGTTCTGGACAATTCGAACGAATGGTTTGGCTAACATGAATCTCATCGAACATTTATGGAACATAATCGAGAGATCAGTTCGTGCACAAAATCCTGCACACATTAGCAATTATGGACGCTATAGATGCATCATGGCTCAATATTCCTGTAGGGGACTTCCAGCGGCTTGTTGAGTCCATGGCAAATGGTTCAAATGGCTCTGAGCACTATGGGACTCAACTGCTGAGGTCATTAGTCCCCTAGAACTTAGAACTAGTTAAACCTAACTAACCTAAGGACATCACAAACATCAATGCCCGAGGCAGGATTCGAACCTGCGACCGTAGCGGTCTTGCGGTTCCAGACTGCAGAGCCTTTAACCGCACGACCACTTCGGCCGGCAGTCCATGGTACGTCGAGTTTCTGCACTACGCTGTTATGAGGTATCCCACGACTTTAGTCACCTCAGTGTACATTGAGCCAAGAGGGAAATGACCATACTCGAGGTTTCCTTCAACACCTACACTTATTCTCATAAATTAAGGATAATTGCAGAATGTGGTGCCACACAACGTGGCGCTACACAAAACTGGCGCTAATAGCATAGACACATAGGGAACACACACGACACAGATCTGTAACTCCACGGTATTGGTAATAAGTTGAGAAAACCCTCCCGAAACACATGTGCTACAAAGCGCCACTGTTCCCTGCGCATGTACCCCGACATCAATATGGAATATGATTACCATGCACTCTTACACAGGCCCCACTTGGCATACTCTGTATCAGGTGGTTAAGCAGCTGCTGGGCAAAATTCCAATCCTTCACCAGTGCCTGTCGGGGCTCCTGAAGTATCGTAGGGGTTTGAAGACGTGCAGCGATGCGTTGATCGAGAGCATCCCAGACTCCTCCACGATGGCAGCTCGGTGGGGCCTTGCATTATCATCCATCAGGAGGAAGGTGGGACCCACTGCACCCCTGAAAAGGCGGATATACTGGTGCAAAATGACGTCCCAATACACCTGACCTGTTACAGGTCCTCTGTCAAAGACATGCAGGGGTGTACGTGCAACAATCATAATTCCACCCCACACCATCAAACCACGACTTTCATACAGGTCCCTTTCAAGAACATTAAGGGGTTGGTATCTGGTTCCTGGTTCACGCCACATGAAAACCGGGCGAGAATCACTGTTCAGTCTATACCTGAACTCGTGCGTGAACATAACCCGGGACCACTGATCCAGTGACCATGTACTGTGTTCTTGACACCAGGCTTTACGGGCTCTCCTGTGACCAGGGGTCAGTGGACTGCACCTTGCAGGCCTCCGGGCGAATAAACCATGTCTGTTCAGTCGTCTGTAGACTGTGTGTCTGGAGACAACTGTTCCAGTGGCTGTGGTAAGGTTCCGTGCAAGGCTACCTGCAGTACTCCGTGGCCGTCTGCGGGCACTGGTGGTGAGATATCTGTCTTCTTGTGGTGTTGTACGCTGTGGACGTCTCGTACTGTAGCGAGTGGACACGTTTCCTGTCTGCTGGAATCGTTGCTCTAATCTTGAGATCACGCTTTGTGGCACACGGAGAGCCCGTGCTACGACCTGCTGTGTTTGACCAGCCTCCAGTCGCCCTAGTACTCTACCCCTCATAACGTCATCAATATGTGTTCTTTGAGCCATTTTCAACACAGTCACCATCAGCACGTCTGAAAACGTCTGCACACTTACTCGCTGCACCGTACTCTGACATACACCAACACACCTCTGAGTATGTGGACTGTTGCCAGCGCTACTGCGCGACGACCACAGGTCAAATGCACCACATGGTCATACGCCTAGGGGATTTAAACCCGCAAACCGCCCACCAGAGCATTGTTTCACCATGTATCAGCATTATCCTTAATTTATGAGCATGAGTGTACGTATACACACCGTACGCCATCTTATGTTATGTGGTGGAGGATACTTCTACTAGTACTCTATCTTTATATCCTTTCCTGTTCCGTTTAGGGATATCATGTGAGGATAATCATTGTCGGTATAGTTCTCATTTCTCTTATTTTCTCGTCCTGGTCATTTGACGAGGTGTAGGAGGAAGAAATATGTTGTCCGTTCCTTCCTGGAACGCACTCTCGTAAATTCAACAGTTAACAACCTGATGCCCAGCGCTTGTCTTTTATCATCAAGCACTGGAATTTGTTGTCATACACGCAAAACCATCGCGCCGAGTAAACGATCCCGTGACGAAACGCATCGCTCTTCATTCAGTCTTCTCCATTCTTTCTGTTAATCACATTTAGTAAAGGTCCCAGACGTTAATAATACTTAGTATTAGCCGAAAAAGTCGCCAGAAAAATCTTTGGTGGATGGATTACATACCATTCCTTTCACGAAACTTCAGTCTCCATTTTTCTTTTTTTTTTATGCGGTCACTCCAAATAAGGTCACGCCGGATGGTTACTCTTAGGTTTGCTAATGTATTGTCTGTTTCCAGTGATTCGTGGCAAATAGTTTCATCTCTTCGCCTATTTACGCGCAATGCAGTCTGATAAAGCGGTGATAAAACACATTGAAACAGGGAAAGTTATGGAATTTCTAAGAACGTCTACCATGTCCTCATTCTATCGAATATAGCGTCACAAACAGAAACATATTTCTGTGGTGAACGTAAATCACTGGAGATGATGCCAGTTGAATGCCAGGGTTTCCAAGAAATTTGAAAAGGCATGACTTATTTCCCTCCGATCCTTCCCCAATCTGAAGATGTGTTCCGATTCTCAGGACCTCGTCACTGACGGAATGTTACACCACACTCATCCTTCCTTCCAGAGGTATGAGACTGCACTCACTTCTCTGAACTAGATGGTCAAATTAGTTCTTGAATCTCTCTGGATTGGTCTCAGTATCAAACTGAAACTAACTGTATATTACAATGCAGTGTCTTATCTGCTACGCGGTGAGGAATTTGTTTTCATTGAAGCTGCCTAAGAAGAACAGCTACATGCACTGGATCCTGCGCATTAGATCCTGCTGTTAGATAATAGTTTAGCGAAAATTTCTGAGACTAGCATGTGCCAGTAGTTCACTGTCAATATTAACATTAGTCAGACTATTTATTTCATAGAAGGATGACTGGTAAGATGCAGGAAACTAGACTCAAGTGATTTATCCACTAGGACACTTCTGTATTTTACGTACTGTTGTATTTACCAAATAAGTATGGCGCCCAACATAATGATAGCATGATGCGAACCTTCTACCTCAGAAAGTAGTTGGTCTATTACGATGGCGTGCATGTACGAGGCGACTCTCATGCCACAGGATAAAATCAGACTGTAACAAAAATAATGTTGGCAACACAAGGAGCAAACAATTAACAATCATTTCTTAAAACATATCTATACAAATACTCAACTTTAGTGTCATTATAATACGAAGACGTGACAGTGATATTAAATTTCTGAACACTTGCCTAAACCTAATTCAGTGGACGATGACTAACTAATCTAATAGTATTCCTTGTCAGACTCTGCTGTCGGTGACCGTCTTCAAGTTTCGTCTCTGTTAACAAAGCACACTGCGACGCTGTACAATGGCTTTTGGAAACTGGTAGCAACTTATTGCACATGGTAGTTGCCAACAGCTTGTGACTGATGGCAACTGCGAGAGTAAAGCTGTGCTTCCGCTCAAATCCGCATTCGGCACACGAATCTTCATTTAAAAACTACGCTCGTATGCGAAACTGAAGGACAAAAGAAAGTTTCGCATGATGTGTCACTGCCAAGTAACACGGCTCAATGACACTTGGACCATTCATGCTACATTATAGTACAGAACGTAACTGAAAGAAATACGCAATAGACGAACAGAAATGACACTTTTATTCAGAGATAATAATTACACTGAAGACACTTTGGTTTATGATGGTCCTCTGGACGAGTTGAATGCCCTTGCAACATTACGCCTCCCCACACCATTACATGTCGACCTCCAAAACGATTATATTTGTTATTACGTTCCAGGTTGCATTACATGCCTTCATATGGCGAGAGGTCGGAACATGTAGTGCACATTAGACACAAGCATGATTTAATCCCTATCATTAGAACCCTCTTTGGAGTAAGTCCATAACTATAGAGGATGGTGAAAGCATAATATGGGCCCTCTGTTGTGAGTCATCTATATGGTGAAATTCATAGATATGTGACACCACGCTGGAGGTTGTTCTGGTGTGTGGAAGTCCCTATAGCCGGCCGAAGTGGCCGCGCGGTTCTGGCGCTGCAGTCTGGAACCGCGAGACCGCTACGGTCGCAGGTTCGAATCCTGCCTCGGGCATGGGTGTGTGTGATGTCCTTAGGTTGGTTAGGTTTAACTAGTTCTAAGTTCTTGGGGACTAATGACCTCAGCAGTTGAGTCCCAGAGTGCTCAGAGTCATTTGAACCATTTTTGAAGTCCCTATATATTTAACAGTGTACTGCCTTATAGTATATAGGGTGTAACAAAAATGTGCAGGACACATTCCTCACACGTTGACGAAGAAATTATATGAACATGGGCCTGGAAACGCTTTGTTTCCATGTTACAACTCATTCTCTCCAGCTCATTAATCACGGGAAACACACGCGAACAGAATGCACCATCACACTACAAGAAACTCTGAGCCGTGGTGCGCCTTTTATGGCACACCACCTGTTTGGCACGTCACTATCGATTACCCGGCTGTACTACGTTCTTTGCCCCTGTTATGATCTGGGGGCTGTTTTGCGGTCGCAGCAGTTGGCGTCGGACTCGTTACGAGGCGGAAGGACGTGCGCCGGCCGGGGTGGCCGAGCGGTTCTAGGCGCTACAATCTGGAGCCGCGCGACCGCTACGGTCGCAGGTTCGAATCCTGCCTCGGGCGCGGATGTGTGTAATGTCCTTAGGTTAGTTAGGTTTAAGTAGTTCTAAGTTCTAGGGGACTGATGACCTCAGAAGTTGAGTCCCATAGTGCTCAGAGCCAGCCGCGGAAGGACGTGCTCGCGGGGACGAAGGAGGAAAACACGCGGCCTCGCCCAGCAGCCGCGCGGCCGGTCTACCTTGCAACACGGTCGCGATTTTGTGGTGGACCTGCCTGATGTCAACTCCGGGCGCTGTTCGTTGCATTGTTTTGGTGCCTGTTTTCTCGGAGAGACCCATCCCTCGAGACCATCCCGAACAACGCTCTCCATCGAAGGTGTGAGTGATTTTGGTGCCTTCGTTTCGTTGAACGATTCGCGTTGCAGCGAGTGTACTTGTTGTTTGGTTGCCCTAATGTCTGTGTGAAGAAGTAAGAGCAGCCAGCAAAGTGTGTGACCGCATGGAGACCAGAAGTCACTACTTCCTTTAAAAAAAAAAAAAAATAAACAGTGTTCCCAAATGATGTAGTAACTGTAAGGTATTGAAGATATTAGGTCATAGTCTAGTTGTAATTTTCTGCGTACCAAGCTTACACAATTGACAGCTACATTGCAGACCTATGCAACGAAATTGAAGTGCGCAAAACCTAGTATCGTTGTAAAGTTGTGCATTTGAATAACGTGATATTATCTTGAAAATTCTTCCATTTCATCTTTGAACACATTTTATAGCCTAAATCATATGTGGAAATATTGTTTGGCGAACTATGAGAGTGTAAAAGTCTGATATTTATTTTCAGCATTGGATTTGTAGACAGTTCCTAGTTAAAATGTTTTACTGCATTGATATTGCTGGAAAACTTCAGTCACTTCCATTGAAAGCATTTATGGGTTCTTCATTTATGTTTAATGATCTATTAAATTATGGTAATTGATGTTTGCTTGGTGTTTACCGTGTTTTCTGTGGTCTGTTTGTGCTCTAGTTTTCTGCGTGTTGGGGCTTGTGGAGCGGCGCCACGTTTTGCTTCGGTACACAGAAGCTGTGACGTGCCATCTAATGGGAAGTGACTCCCGGTTGGGCCCCGGCGTTTAGGTGTTGTTTTGGACGGCTGGTCTGCTGCTTCCGGCGTTTTAAGTTAAGTCACCTTTTGCCCAGGGCAGCCTGGCGACACTGCCCATTTGGCAGACATTTAAAAAAAGGATGGTTTAAATTGCTTGTGAATCAATTGTCTTAATTAACTTGTCGTGCTCCTTGTGTTATTTGGGTTCGTAACGATCTGGTGTGCCTTGTAAATCTCTTTTATATTGGTGATTATTGACCAAAAAAAAAACTATCTGTGCCACCTTTTAAAATCACCTTAAGATTGTAATTTATGTTTCTTAAGTATTGAAATCTCCGTGGTCCATCTTTTAAGTCACTTGTTGTGATTGTATATTTGATAGTGTCTTAAACGCGGCCAAGTTTTGATTGCCTCTTATCTGTTTTATCAAGTCTTGTTTTGAATAAATTGTTAATTATTGATTTGCTAGTTGTTGTGTTAAGGAGTGACATAGTTGGGGGCCTTGACCTTCCATGCTAAGTGTACCCCTGATCCCGACTTATTAAGTCACAAACTCTTTCTCACAGGAGATGTTCAATACGCCCTCCGTTGGCGTTGATACAGGCATCAGCCCGCCGTCATAGTAAATCTCGATGCGCTGATATAACCGTGGAATGATGCGCGTGGTTTCACAGCCTTCCATAGTACAGACACGGAGACTCTAAACATCTTGTACTGAGGTTGCATACACAAAAGCTTTCAAGAGGGTTTGGGTCCGGTGATCGTGGAGGCAAGGCAATTGGTCCATCTCTACCTATCCATTTGTCACCGAATCTGTTATTCACAAGCCGATGGATATTAAAACTAAAATGAAGAAGTGCTCAATAGTGCTTGAAGTACATGTTTTGTCGCACAGCTAAAGACATACATGCTACCAGATTAGGCGTTGCGAAACAACTCAAATCACTTAAGAAAGGCAAGTCTTCCGGTCCAGATGGTATACCAATCAGTTTCCTTTCAGAATATATTGACACATAGCGCCTTGAAACTTCCTGGCAGATTAAAACTGTGTGCCGGACCGAGACTCGAACTCGGGACTGGCAGAAATAAAGCTGTGAGGACGGGGCGTGAGTCGTGCTTGGGTAGCTCAGTTGGTAGAGCACTTGCGCGCGAAAGGCAAAGGTCCCGAGTTCGAGTCTCGGTCCGGCACACAGTTTTAAATTGCCAGGAACTTTCATATCAGCGCACACTCCGCTGCAGAGTGAAAATCTCATTCTGGGAACATAGCGCCTTTCTTAGCAATCATGTGCAACCGCTCACTTGACGAAAGGTCTGCTCCTAAAGACTGGAAAGTAGCAGAGGTCACACCAATATTCAAGAAAGGCAATAGGAGTAACCCATTGAATTACAGACCCATATCACTGACCACAATTTGAAGTAGGATTTTGGAGCATATACTGAACTCGATCATTATGAATCACCTTGAAGAAAATGACTGATTGATACATAACCAACACGGATTCGGAAAATATCGTTCTTGGCTCTGAGCACTATGGGACTTAACATCTGTGGTCATCAGTCCCCTAGAACTTAGAACTACTTAAACCTAACTAACCTAAGGACATCACACACATCCATGCTGATTCGAACCTGCGACCGTAGCAGTCGCGCGGCTCCGGACTGAGCGCCTATATCGTTCTTGTGCAACACAGCTAGCTCTTTATTCCCATGAACTAATGAGTGCTGTCGACAAGGGATCTCAGATCGATTCCGTATTCCTAGATTTCCAGAAGACTTTTGATACCGTTCCTCAGAAGTGGCTATTAATCAGATTGCGAGCATGTGGAGTATCGTCTCAGTTGTGACTGGATTAGTGATTGCCTCTCAGAGAGGTCACAGTTCGTAGTGATAGACGGTAAATAGTCGGGTAGAACAGAAGTAATATCTGGCGTTCAGCAATGTAGTGTCATAGGCCCCCTGCTGTTCCTGATGTACATAAATGATATAGATGATAATCTGAAAAGCCCCTTAAACTGTTTTCAGATGACACTGTAATTTACCGTCTAGTAAAATCATCAGACGATCAATTCCAATTACAAAATGATCTAGAGAGAATGTCTGTATGGTGCGAAAAGTGCCAATTGGCACTAAACAAAGAAAAGTGCGAGGTCATCGACATGGGTATTAAAAGAAATCCGATAAATTTTGGGTACACGATAAATCGCACAAATATAAGGGCTGCCAATTAAGCTAAATACTTAGGAATTACAATTACGAGCAACTTAAATCGGAATCACCACAACATTGTGGGGAAGGCGAAACAAAGGCTGGGCTTTGTTGGCAGAACACTTAGAAGATGCGACAAACCCATTAAAGACACAGCCTAAATTACACTTGTCCGTCCTCTGCTGGAATATTGGTGCGCGGTATGGGATCCTTACCAGGTAGGATTGACGGAGGACATCGAAAAAGTGCAAAATGTCTCTGAGCACTATGGGACTTAACATCTGTGGTCATCAGTCCCCTAGAACTTAGAACTACTTAAACCTAACTAACCTAAGGACATCACGCCCGAGGCAGGATTCGAACCTGCGACCGTAGCAGTCCCGCGGTTCCGGACTGCGCACCTAGAACCTCTAGACCACCGCGGCCGGCAAGTGCAAAAGAGGGCAGCCGGTTTCGTGTTATCACGCAATAAGGGTGATAGTGTCAATGCGAAAATATTTTGTTGACACCCACCTACGTAGGTAGAAATGATCATTACAATAAAATAAGAGAAGTTAGAGCTCGAACGGAAAGATTTTGGTGTTCCTTTTTCCCACGCGCCATTCGAGGGTGGAATGGTAGAGAAATAGTGTGAAAATGTTTCGATGAACCCTCTGCCAGGCACTTACGTGTGAATTGCAGAGTAACCATGTAGATGCAAACTATAGAATTACGGTAACTTTGTACATTGGGCGTGGGTGGAAGAAAGCGAGGCCCTACCAAACAGTGACCAGCAATGCCACCCCAAACATTGAAAGAAAATCTTTGTTGATGACTTGCTTCAACAGTTGCGTGAGGACTGTCCATACAAACCGCCGTTAAAATTTAATCTGATAAAACGTCTCATCTGTGAACAGCACCGTTGCACTTTGTTGGATAATCCAATCGCGAAATAGAACCCGTGCAGGAAATCAGCTGCCGATAGTTACTGCACACGCTATAAACGGAACGTATACAGCTGGTCCTCGTGTAACACTCACCAGACAGTCATGTGGTGAACATTCAGTGTTGCAGCTACAGGCCTCCCCCGGTCGTGAGTATCAGGCATAAATGCCACATGATCCCTAAGTCGTCACTCAGTGGCTTCCAGCGTTTTCCTGTCGGGGCACCTTCGTCCTGGAAACAGCTACAAAAGATGGCGAGACTTCTGCTCCAGGTCAGTTGATTGATTTCTTGGATTTATTGTAATTAATAATAGTTCTTGGACTCGGGAAAGTACGTGAAGGGAAATTCTCGCCCTCTTAACAAGGGGGCACCTACTCGTCATAACCGATACGTGTAAATCATCAACTGTAAAATAACAAAAATATATATATCTAATTTTATACACGAAGTTCTCGGGTGTGTCTTCAAATTCCTTCCTAGAGATTTGCTTGCAATCCCCAATAATTCTTTGCCTTTCCTTCTCATTTCTTTTATGGAAATATTGATAGTAAAAAAAAAAATATGGAGCATCATTTCGATTTATTATCAGTGTAAGTAACGTATAAATTGAAGCTAAAAAGAAATTGCTCATAATGACTCGATCCCACGACCCTCTGATTGCCGTTCCCTATACTTCCCTCTGTGCCATTGATTGCCTGGCAGATACTCTAATACAAATGGCTTACACGTTACTCGACCCTCGTCAACATGCTATATTTTTCTAAGCGGTTGGCTATCTGGAGCACCCCCTTCTGTCACTTTCATGTCTCGCCAAGCCTTCAAACTACTATAAATTTGGACGACATTGGTGATCACTGGTAGACGCTGTCACCTTGTAAGTTCTTTAACGTCGTGACAGTAATCAGGGACGTAACTGATTCGGTGATAAGCCGTTCTTCAAGAACAAAGTGAGCGGATCGCAATTTCTCTCCTATTTACATACAATGAAACCTTTCTAAAAACTAACATCGCTTTTGCGCCATTACACAGCTGTCTGTCAGGCAGTCAGATTTCATTAAAGAACGTGATACAACTGCAGATATTTCCATTGTTCGCCAACTCACCGTAAACACGTCGCGATGAAGCTATAGCACTGCACATTACTCTCTCGGGTTTTGGAAATGACTTAAATCGTATTTACAGCAACTAATTTGATCTGTGTCCACAGAGTGGCAAAACAACTTATTGGTTGGATAAATATATCATTCAGCAACCCTAAAATCTGTGCACATTGGCCAGCTGGCCGCCGAGCACCTTTAAAGTGACAGTTGGGATGCACCATGAGTCAGAATTGTAGCTATTAGTGTTTATGTTGGTCACAGACCCAGCACAAGAGAACTGCAACCATCAGGTCATGGATGCTTTCCTATGCAGATGTTATGGTTTACACAAGACAAGAACTGCAGTGACAGGACTGATACGACCGTCTCAGTCACTTAAGATTAAGTGGTTCAAAAAGTAAGCGTTTGGAAATACTTTGTGATTCTGGACGCTCCAAATCAATAAGCAAATTCTAAAGAATCTTACTCAAAAAGTTTTCTCTTCTTAAAAAGATCAAGTTACAAGTTACGTGATTAATTTTTTTCTTTTCAGGTACAGTCTGCGAAACTGGTACAGACAGAAACCCTAGTGCCATAGTACAGCAGCACGCCGCTAGAGGAGCCAAAACGAAATATCACAATCCACTGATAAAAGGCATCGTGCAGTAATTCTTTTTCTGCATTTACAGGGAAACAACGTTGCAACAATTAATACTGAGCTGGCGGAAGTGTACTTCAACAAGGCAGCATCATATGACACCGATTAGTTGCCGCAGACACCTCCAGTATGATCAGACAAGTCTAAACGACGAAGAACGAAGCAGCCATTGCAGCCTACCAGATGTGGCATCCCACGTGGGTGTAGGCTAGTCGAGTGGAGTTGCAGAGGTGTGGACACGTGGCGGGCCAAGGCGTCATTAAGACATCATTCAGTTAGGAACCATTCATTTCCAAGAATTTTACAGTCACTCTTGTCTTCTTCCCAGTGCAGCGCAACGGTGGCTGTGTTGTGACCGCGTTGCACGGAGGCTCAGGGTAGTGCGCCAGTGCCCAGTGAGGAATGTGCTGGTGCAGCGGCTGGCGTAGTGAGAGGTCGATGCTGCGGCCACACCGCAGGAAGATGCGGCGGCTGGCGCGTCTTTGCAGCCTGGTGTGGCTGCGGACATCTGTCAGAAACTCAGCGCAGTCGCTGAGTGTAGCTTCGCATGGGCTCGATCCCAGAAATTTGCATGTCCCTGTTGTCAGTTGGCATGATGGCGTGAAGGTGGAACACCTATCAGCTACACGTAAGACAACACGAGAAGCAGTCCCAGCATAGAGCCGGTAAGATAGTGCTTGCACTGCCAGGACTGGGGGCAAAGGCGCCCTCTTCAAAAGCTGAACAGCTCGCAGATGGGCAGATTGGTTCTTGATTCACTCAAACATCGGCCTGGCTTTCATCTTTAGGTACTCACAGGAGTAACCAACAGAAATTCAGCTCAAGTTTCCTCCACAACCGGACAGCTGGAGTCTCGACTCCAAGCTGGAGGCAGCTGGTAACAATTCATTGTATTAACTGAGAAATCCTGCAACTGGTAGAGCAGGCCTTCCTCTGGCACCACTGATGCAGGTGGAGTGGCCACACTGTGAGTATCATTGGAAGGAAGACGAGAGTTTTCAAGCAGTCGATGACGTGATGCCTTCATATTGGTGATAGAATGTGTTCTCACTTTTCGTGCCCGTCAGCATACTTGGCTGACCAAATGTTTAGTTTCAGAGTTTAAGAGCGTTCAGTTGTGGAAAGTTTGCAGCCTGAAAGACGTTCCCGCGTCGTCCCTAGGTGTACTTTCTACACAAAGCCCGTTGAAAGAATAGTGTTTTGTCTGCTCTGCAATAGTGTCAAGTTGCTGAATCAGATAGTAGTCTTTCTCCCAGAGACTGAGGCAGTGAACCCCCTGCTTGTTGTTGTCCGCAGCTCGTCGTCTAGTGGCGAGCGTTGCTGCCAGGTTCGATTCCCGGCTGGGTTAGAGATTTTCTCTCCCCGGGGGCTGGATGTTTGTGTTGTCCTCATCACCATTCGTGACAGTGGCTACATTGGAATGGGTAAAAAATTGGACTGTGTAAAACTTGTTGTCCACAGCTCGTGGTCTTGCGGAAGCGCTCTCCCTTCCAGCGCACGGGGTCCCGGGTTCTATTCCCGGCGGGGTCAGGGATTTGCTCTGCTCGAGATGACTGGGTGTTGTCAGTCTTTCATCATCATTTCGTCCTCATTCACTCGCAAGTCGCCGTAGTGGCGTTAAAGAACTTGTGGAGCGACGGCCGAACCGCCCCGCGAGGCGTCTCCCGGCCACCAATGCCATACGCTCATTATTATTGTTACCGCGTAGTTGAGCGCCCCACAAACCAAACATCATCCCTGCTTGTTTGTATTTCGGCTATTCAGATTGTAATGATTGGCTACGCCATCGTTGCGTATTAGACAGGCGTGCTTCACTTAGCGGCGTCCCAGTCAGTTTCAACAAAATTTTACTCCTGACTTAATTATCATTCTGCTGTCCAACACATCTCTCTGTGAGGACCCGAGAACTGCAAGAGATGTGTGTGGCCTGATGGTCAAAGACCACTATACCACAAACGGAGAGATAGAGTAAAACATGAAATTCGAGTCACTTATCAGTTTTCAATACCTTTCGCAACATTCAGAACATGATAAATGACGCCATCTGTTGTGTTCTGCTGCTGCTAACACGCATTCAAGAGGCCGAACTGAGGCAGCAGATGAAATGTTTCAGCTGTGTTATACCATACCACACGAGTTCTTTAGCCGTCTAATCACCAGGGACGAGTACTGACTGTGTCACTGTGACTCCGATTTAAAAGAGCAAAGCGTGCATTGGAAGCACGTGGATTCAGCATCGCTGATAAAGCCGAAGACTCAATCATGCTGAGAGATTTTTCGAGACTGCTATGGTGTTGTACTAATAGATTACGTTCGTAAGGGGCAAACCATGACTGGATCACACCTCTGATATCACCTGACGAAGTTACGGGACACTGTCAAGGCGAAGTGTTGCTGGAAGCTATGCGAGGGGGTACCTTTGCTCCACGAAAACGCCTCAGCTCATTCTGCACAGGGCATGGCCACACAGGCTGCTTCTGTGGGCAAACAAATTTTGTCTCACACACATATTTTTCTGAGACAGCGTCCACTGATTTCTACCATTTACCTCGCATAAAGAAAGCACTGTGAGCCAGGCGCCTTCAAAATGATGTAAAATGATTTTCGTAGTGGGACCGTTCCTGAACAGCCTAAAGGTCGGCCTTTAGAACTAAGGTCTCCATTAGTTAGTCCGCCAGTTGAAAAAACGTCCCACATTCAAAGGTGAATGTGTACAGAAGCACTAAAACCATCACGTAGGTAATTATCGCAGTTGGGTTTTTTCGAAGTGATAGTTAAAATTTTTGTGATTACCCTAGTAAAAGTGGTCTATCTGCTACACCATCTGTCTTTACGTCATCCAATAGTGATACAATCATCCTGTGTACTACTGTTATACGCCCCAATAGTTGCGTAAGGTTGCGTTAGTTTTACAGTCGGAACTAATGTGAACTGGTGTACAGTTCTAGCGTCTGTCTTTGAAAATGTATCGTCATTAAATTCAGATTGTGGATCGCTATTCAGGTTGCATGACCTTAATCATGACGTAGGTCCACATCACTATCATATCACGGACTCTAAACCGCGTCCTGTGACGATTTTAGAAGGTTCCATATTGGGAGCAGAATTATGTAGCAGCGCTACTCTCACATCAGCCGTTCTAATGATTGCTGGGTGCCAGACTGTTGCAGATCTATCTACAGAGATGGGAACAGACTACATGACCAATTATGTGGTATGTCTGAGAGCGCTGAGCGTAATTGCATTTCAGTTTACTAATTTTCAGCTAGCAGTTTGGTCACGGAGGAGGTCTCCAGTCTTGTACCGGTATACAACTCTGTCCGCCTCGCCGAGGTCCTAAATGTGTTAGGTATTGGGCCAGTACTGTATGTCTGTTAGCTTATAATCATCAGTTGCCGAATATGGATGTAGTATCTCAGTACACCCACTATGAGTGCAATAATGAATGTTATTTTAAATAATTATAATTACTGCGAAGTATCAATGCTAACGACACATTAACAAACAAAAAATGCAAATTAAAATTATAGGTAAAACCACCAAATTGGTGTAACAACAGGAGGTGCGTTCCTCCCATTGCTGCTCAGTTGTGTACTACCAAAGGTAATCAGGGAATGGAGGAAAATGAGAAAATAAGAAGGAATTAAATTAATCATACTGGAAGAAATGGGGATAAAGAGACAGCTTCGAAAGGAGCCCTAGGTATTCTTTTTTAAAAAGTAAAAAAATAAAAAAAGAGTATACGACAGAAACAAAAGAGGCACAAAAAACATTAAAACTGACTATGCAAGAACAAAATAGTCTACAAAATATAAATATCTAGGTGAAATAACGCAACCGAATTCTTTGGATAAAGAATATAACCTGTCAAGAACAAAGAAAATGGAAATGGCTTTCCAGTTAGCGAAGAAATATAACAAGAAATATTTGTCCTCACATGCAAAGTTCCGGCACTACACCACTGTTATTAGACAGCCTCTGTGCTTCAAAATACCTTTCGTTAAGTACGTTAATTTGAAAAGGAGGAAAGGGTAATAGGAAAATCTTGGGACCAAATTATGACGATGGGAAATGGAAATTAAGATGTAGCAAACAAGTCTGTGGAGAGAATAGAACAAATATTGCACACACTGAAGAAGAGAAGAGTTGTATTTTATAGGCACCTAAAAAGGAAATATAATAAAAAAGCAATAAAAAGCATTTTTGAAATTTTTTACACTGAACCAAAAACATCAATGATGTGGATCAAAAAAGTTGAAGCAAACCCGAGGAAAAGGGAAATAGCGGAGGAAGAAATTGGAAAAAGAAAACTTCAGAGCAAAATAAGAAAGTTTCAATGTCTTCTAGGCGAAAACAAAAACAAACACAGGGAAATATGGACAGAATTAAAAAGAGAACAGCACAGGCAGAGAATGAGGCTGCTGGAAAGCACCAAAAAAGAGAAAAGAAATAAAATATAAGTTGCTTCATAAGATCCTCAGAAGGGCAAATGAATAAAAAATACTAATAGTAAAAATAGAACTGAATAATCGTATGTTTTCTCATTGAACAATAGACTGAATAGATCTGAGCTACAGCAGTGTCTAAACTCATAAACTAGTCACATGCCCAAGTTGCTAGTCTTACCAGTGGCGTGTGAGTGCCACATAATAGTTTACTGGTGTGACGTAGTCTCCGATAAGTTTGGTACAAGTTCCCGCAGATCTTCAGAACGCTTGATTGCCGAAGCGTTTTATGCCCGTTTGAACCAGTCCCGTTACACATCATTTTAGTGACAGAAACTACCGTCTACGATAGAAAATATTTATATTCAGCGCAGACCGTACTGCGACAAGGGAAGAATCGTTTCCGCTCTACAACAACCGAATTACGACAGAAAAAAATTCCTTTTGATATGCAAATGAGAGGAACCTGGTCCGCTGCGCAAGCACAGGCGTGGAAGGAGGCTTCTGTAGAGGTGCCTTTCGCCTGGCAGGATTTTAGCCCGAAAAGAGCAAGAACTCTAGAAAGTTAGTTTGTTTTCTTACCAAATAAGAGGAAGAAAACTCTACATATTATCTATCTCAACATTCAGACGCAAGAATAAGATACCTGACTGCTTGCAACACTATTCCTTACGAATGGTGACGATGCGGTATCGTAATGAGGAGCTTTATACTGTTGACAAACATTCTCATTTTATATCCTTCACTGCTTTGTATCCTCTGAACTTTGAGTATTATTGTTTCCATGCAAAATAGTATAAAATATTCACATGATATCTGAAAGACTGAAAAGCGTTTCTTGAAATTTTTCATTCTAGTTCATCCAAAATGTATTAGCTATTATTTCCTTTTTCTTATCTAATATCGTTCTATCTGATCTCTATTCTTTGCTACGTATGCTTCTCATTATTCGATTTCACAAATTTCTTCGACAGGTTTGATATGGAGTATTTGCAATGAGTAATTATACACTTCATTAGCAGTGTCAATCATTTCCCTGGGGACCAGAAGGAAATTATAAAACTTTTCTTTCTTCACGTGCGTAGGCATTTAACTATTGGAAAATTTGAATTTTATGTCATAAGCGTAGTTATCAATGTTCGTGTCTCCAAATGAGAGCATGTAGACAGTGTTGTTTACATTGTTTATGACCGAGGTACAAGAGAATGTACACATACATTAGTGATGGGAAACCACCATCTGGACCACACTTTTATTATTATTATTATTATTATTATTAATGATGGCCGGTTTCGATCTCACAGGTAGATTATCTGATAGTCGGATCGAAATTGGTCATCATTAATAAAAAGAATTCTGTTTCAGGTGGTGTTTTCCCACTCATCATATCAACAGGGATCACGTTTCCCTGAAACATGCTGTTAATTATGGTACGTATCGTTGCCTTTTCCCATTTTACTAAAACTTAACGTCCCCGTTCAATGAAAGGATGAACACCAAGATTGTTACATATCCTAATACCATGAGATACTGCGGAAAGGTCTGAAACTTACCGGAAGACACTGACGCACAATCTGTTACAAGGAATTTTATAGGAGAATGTTGTGCATTGAGAACCTCTGACGTAAAGCATCTCATAGATCAATTGCAGTACTGATACTGTCACAAATGAAGTCGCAGCATTTCAAGCTTACAACTTACCTAGAGGCGTAGTCATAATGTGAAGAACTTGATAGTTATTTTCAGCACATCACTATTGATACAAGTCAGTTGAGGTCAATATTGGTGACCAAATAAAGTACCTTGTCTTGTTAGCCGTTAGCTAAGAGACATAGCTCAGCAAGATATTTACGTGGCGTGACGAATCTGAGTCATCATGAAAGCAGCAGGCTACACTAGCGTTCAATGCAATTAGCACGAAATTTTTAACTTCGTGTGTAGCCATAGGCGTGAGCTTTATGTCTAAGCGACGCTCTGAACACACAAGCAGCGCGGGTAGACACGTCTTGAGTCGCAAGTAAGGGATTTCTTCATACATCAGGTATAAGAAGGCTCACTGCTATTGCAATATCTTAAAAACCGGATGAATCTTATGAAACTTCCTGAAAGTTTACCCATTATTGTTTCTTGGTCTTTCCTCGTCGACAAACAAAAACAGTGAAGACATACCATTACTAAATGGCAGGAAAAAAACAGAAGTCATTTGCCGAAAAAGGAAAGCAAGGTAATATTTTTTTCTGTTTACTGCGTCTATCACACATGGTCAAGGAAAATGTTCTTACATATTCAGAACTATTTTAAACCAAAATAAGTCTTTATCTGTGGACAACAAAAATTTCCAAGTCCATGTATTGCACAGATCGAAAGGCAGTTCGTTAATGAGAGTCCCAAACGTAATATTTACCAGGGGCGTTCAATAAGCAGTCCAACACATTTGTTCTCGGCCAATTCGGTTGAAAAAAATGCGGAATTTCTTTAACATTCCCGCTTCACAACCTATAGTTTCATGATGTCCCAATAGGTGGCGGCTTTACACGTATCCTTCAAAATTGCGTCAGCAAATGAAGGTGCGTCACAGCAGAGTGCTCTCATTACATTTGTATTGGCGGAAAACAAGAGTATCGTAGATATTCATAGGCGCTTGCAGAATGTCTATGGATTCCTGGAAGTGTACAAAAGCACGGCGAGTCCTTGGAAGAGACGTCTGTCACCATCGCATCAATTTCGCTCAGACCTGTCCCATCTCCCGCGAGCCGACTGATCGCACACAGCTGTGACTCGTGCAGTGTTGGAACGTGCGGACACTCTCATTCGAAGTGATCGACGGATCACAATCAAACTCAACTGGACGTCTCTGTTGGTACTCCGGACACACTTTTCCATCAGTCAGGGTACTCAAAGATGTATGCCGGAGGGATCCCTCATAGCCTAACAGAAGAATTCCATCTGTTTGACCCAATGAATGGTGCACTCTGTGGGAAGCAGTAAGTGGATGTTGGGGAGCTTACTGACTCAGCAAGACGTTGATTCTGATGTCGACAAGAAAAGAGCTGCTGTGTGGGCATCGCAGTAAGGTGGAGTAAGGCCATCGCATTGAATGGGAATTATGTTGAAAAATAGCGTTTTGTAGCCAAGTGGGGAGTAATATGCTGCATTATAATTCTGAATAAAACAACCCGCTTTCAGAAAAAAAATGTACTGCATTACTTATTGAATGTCCCTCTTGAGTTAGTCTCATTTCAGGAGAAAGGAAACGCAACAATTATCAGAATTTCTTGTTTCCCACATTGGCCTTTCATATAATATACAGGAAGCAACACTGATAAAGTTTAGCGTATCAGTACTTAACATTCAATAAGTATTCAAAAAATGGAATTTTAAGTTTTACACTTGCACAAGACAAATTATTTGTTACATGAAGATTTGTATTAGTAACATGTAAACTATTTATAAAATTTGTTACGCTATTTGAGTAGGAGAAGACTTTCTACTCATAAGATCTCTCGTAAGATAAAACAGATTATGTTTTCACGAACAATTCTCATAAACCACTAGCTGCTGGATTTTTTCTCCACATATCAAATGCCTATTTCACATTTTGATAAGTTTGCACTACAAGGATTCAATAACGTAAATTTGAAATTATTGGCTTGGTTGTTGTGGAATCAAATCTGTAATTTTGAAGCAAAATTAAGCATCTCACGAATAATGATTTTAATATTGAAAGATATATCAAAACATGTTTGTAAAATCAACGAGAAAGAAAAGAATTTCAATTGGATTTAATAGCCTGTATTTACGAAACAAGACTAAAAAGTTAAAGATGGAAAAAGAAAACAGAAATTACAGCTGGTTTACTATTAAAATGAGTCCATGAATAATCATTGTCAAGAGTGATTGTGGTTTGAGAGATATGGTACTCACGGCCGCGCGGGATTAGCCGAGCGGTTTAGGGCGCTGCAGTCATGGACTGTGTGGCTGGTCCCGGCGGAGGTTCGAGTCCTCCCTCGGGCATGGATGTGTGTGTGTGTTTGTACTTAGGATAATTTAGGTTTAGTGTGTAAGCTTAGGGACTGATGACCTTAGCAGTTAAGTCCCATAAGATTCACACACGTTTTTTGAACTCATATGGTACTCACAATATTTTCTTACAATCAGTTTCAGGAAAAAGTTTAAACCAGTAATTCAATATATATGAAAAGTGCTTCTTTCATTTTTAATAAGAACTCCATCATCCCTAACTGTCCAACATTTCATTAAGGCTTCATGGTGTCGAAAAGTTAAGAGCTACAAATATGCTATCACCTAATTGTACCACTGGGTGGTGCGGACAGGGTTTGGGTATGATAAGTGCAAAGGGGCAGTTTGAAGAATTCATTAATTTAAAACATCTATCAGATTAAATTTCACAAACCCAATTTAATTTAACGTTCCTGGAGAATAAATCATAATTTTATACATAATCATCTGTATAAATTAAAAAGAGGTTGGACAGACAAAGTGTTTTATATTCTGTGTAGCGAACAGCAGCACACTCATTTATGTAACAGCACATTCTCTTCCTTTTGGCCCCTTAGTCGGTATTCAATACACTTCAAGCCACATTGCTGCAGCAGCCAGATAGTGCACAAGTTAAATACAGTTCAGATGCTCACAATATCCTCATCTGTAAAGAAAACTGTATTAATGTCTTGATGTACAATTAGTGACTACTCACACCCATTGACTATAGTGCTGGCACTCACCTAATATTTATAATTAAAGTGGCATTAAATGGTACAAAAGAGGTAGCAGAGTGCGGTTGCTTTCCACAGATCCCTGGTAGCAGAATATGATAAGCATCCACAGACCTGAGAGTTAGGGCACCAGGCATACTTCCATTAGTTATCCACAGTTTGTTAGAATATAAAATACTTTGTTTGGACACCCTGCTCTCAATGTATAGAGATGATTAAATACATATTAAAAATTTATAGCTTATTCTCCACGATTCTTGAATTAAATTTAATTTATGAAACTTAATCTGCTAGATGTTTTTAAATAACAAATTGTTGAAACCATCACCCTGCACCTTTTATTCCACTGCATGATGTGGAGAAGGCTTTGTTTACAATAAGTGTTGAGTGACAGTTTGAACAATTTATTATTTAAAAATATCTATAAATTTTAATTTCACAAATGCAATTTAATTTAACATTCGTGGAGAATGTGCCATAAATTTTAAAAGGAAAGAATTGGTGGACAAAGAAAATGTTTAATATTCTGTTCAGCAAAGAGTGGCTGACTCATCTATGTAACAGCACAATCTCCACCATCTGCTTCATTTGTCTGTACACAATATAGGTCAGGCCACAGGGTCGTCATCACCAGATAACATACAAAATAATTACAATTTAGATGCACACAAAATGCTCATCCGCAAAGAAAATTGTATTTATGTCTTGCTATATAGTCAGTGATCATGACATGCATTGAGTATACTACCAACATCCACCAAACACACACATGTAGCAAAATGGCCATAATTTCAAAACACTTTCAATAATCCCGCAAAATACTAGTCATCATATCTGTATCAACACGGCGCAGCGCCATGTGAGAAAAGCTGGATAATATTTACAATTTAAGAAGCACACCCTCATAGACACAGCAGTGGTTGTAACATCCTCTTACAACCCACCCACTGTATCAGATTTACACTCAGCTAACATATACATATGGGGCCCGTGGTCTCGGGGTAGCATCTTTGATTCATAAACAAAACGTCTTCAGACCCGGGCTCGATCCCTGCCACTGCCTAATTTCTGATACATAATCAGCATTGGCGGCCGAAGACTTTCAGCATAAGAAGTCAGAATCATTTCTGCCAACGGCCTTGTCAAAGAGGGCGGAGGAGCGGATAGAGGTTCAGGGGCACTCTCTTGTCCTAGGGGTGGGAAATTGCCCCTAAAGGCGGAAGAATCAGCAATGATCAACCACATGAGGATGCAGAAGGCAATGGAAACCACTGCGTTAAAGACACGTAACGTGTATCCACAGGACATGTGGCCTGTATTTGAAGAAGTGTCATGATGATCTCTCCATTGGCAAAAGATTTCGGTATAGTCCCCCATTCGGATCTCCGGGAGGGGACTGCCAAGGGGGAGGTTACCATGAGAAAAAGATTGAATAATCAACGAAAGGATAACGTTCTACGAGATCGGGGCGTGGAATGTCAGAAGCTTGAACGTGGTAGGGAAACTAGAAAATCTGAAAAGGGAAACGCAAAGGCTCAATCTAGATATAGTAGGGGTCAGTGAAGTGAAGTGGAAGGAAGACAAGGATTTCTGGTCAGATGAGTATCGGGTAATATCAACAGCAGCAGAAAATGGTACAACAGGTGAAGGATTCGTTATGAATAGGAAGGTAGGGCAGAGGGTGTGTTACTGTGAACAGTTCAGTGACCGGGTTGTTCTAATCAGAATCGACAGCAGACCAACACCGATAACGATAGTTCAGGTATACATGCCGACGTCGCAAGCTGAAGATGAACAGATAGAGAAAGTGTATGAGGATATTGAAAGGGTAATGCAGTATGTAAAGGGGGACGAAAATCTAATAGTCTTGGGAGACTGGAATGCAGTTGTAGGGGAAGGAGTAGAAGAAAGGGTTACAGGAGAATTTGGGATTGGGACTAGGGATGAAAGAGGAGAAAGACTAATTGAGTTCTGTAGCAAGTTTCAGCTAGTAACAGCGAATACCCTGTTCAAGAATCACAAGAGGAGGAGATATACTTGGAAAAGGCCAGGAGATACGGGAAGATTTCAATTAGATTACATCATGGTCAGACAGAGATTCCGACATCAGACACTGGATTGTAAGGCGTACGCAGGAGCAGATATAGACAATACACAATAGACAATACAGTAGTGATTAAGAGTAGGCTGAAGTTCAAGACATTAGCCAGGAAGAATCAATACGCAAAGAAGTGGGATACGGAAGTACTAAGGAATGACGAGATACGTTTGAGGTTCTCTAACGCTATAGATACAGCAATAAGGAGTAGCGCAGTAGGCAGTACAGTTGAAGAGGAATGGACATCTCTAAAAAGGGCCATCACAGAAGTTGGGAAGGAAAACATAGGTACAAAGAAGGTAGCGGCGAAGAAACCATGGGTAACAGAAGAAATACTTCAGTTGATTGATGAAAGGAGGAAGTACAAACATGTTCCTGGAAAATCAGGAATACAGAAAAACAAGTCGCTGTTGTTGTTGTTGTGGTCTTCAGTCCTGAGACTGGTTTGATGCAGCTCTCCATGCTACTCTATCCTGTGCAAGCTTCTTCATCTCCCAGTACCTACTGCAACCTACATCCTTCTGAATCTGCTTAGTATATTCATCTCTTGGTCTCCCTCTACGATTTTTACCCTCCGCGCTGCCCTCCAATGCTAAATTTGTGATCCCTTGATGCCTCAAAACATGTCCTACCAACCGATCCCTTCTTCTAGTCAAGTTGTGCCACAAACTTCTCTTCTCCCCAATCCTATTCAATACCTCCTCATTAGTTACGTGATCTACCCACCTTATCTTCAGCATTCTTCTGTAGCACCACATTTCAAAAGCATCTATTCTCTTCTTGTCCAAACTGGTTATCGTCCATGTTTCACTTCCATACATGGCTACACTCCATACAAATACTGTCAGAAACGACTTCCTGACACTTAAATCTATACTCGATGTTAACAAATTTCTCTTCTTCAGAAACGATTTCCTTGCCAAGTCGCTGAGGAATGAAATAAATAGGAAGTGCAGGGAAGCTAAGACGAAATGGCTGCAGGAAAAAGTGAAGACATCGAAAAAGATATGATTGTCGGAAGGTCAGACTCAGCATACAGGAAAGTCAAAACAACCTTTGGTGACATTAAAAGCAACGGTGGTAACATTAAGAGTGCAACGGGAATTCCACTGATAAATGCAGAGGAGAGAGCAGATAGGTGGAAAGAATACATTGAAAGCCTCTATGAGGGTGAAGATTTGTCTGATGTGATAGAAGAAGAAACAGGAGTCGATTTAGAAGAGATAGAGGGTCCAGTATTAGAATCGGAATTTAAAAGATCTTTGGAGGACTTACGGTCAAATAAGGCAGAAGGGATAGATAACATTCCATCAGAATTTCTAAAATCATTTGGGGAAGTGGCAACAAAACGACTATTCACATTGGTGAGTAGAATATATGAGTCTGGCGATATACCATCTGACTTTCGGAAAAGCATCATCCACACAATTCCGAAGACGGCAAGAGCTGACAAGTGCGAGAATTATCGCACAATCAGCTTAACAGCTCATGCATAGAAACTGCTTACAAGAATAATATACAGGAGAATGGAAAAGAAAATTGAGAATGCGCTAGGTGACGATCAGTTTGGCTTTAGGAAAAGTAAAGGGACGAGAGAGGCAATTCTGACGTTACGGCTAATAATGAAAGCAAGGCTAAAGAAAAATCAAGAGACTTTCATAAGATTTGTCGACCTGGAAAAAGTGTTCGACAATATAAAATGGTGCAAGCTGTTCGAGATTCTGAAAAAAGTAGGGGTAAGCTATAGGAAGAGATGGGTCATATACAATATGTACAACAACCAAGAGGGAATAATAAGAGTGGACGATCAAGAACGAAGTGCTCGTATTAAGAAGGGTGTAAGACAAGGCTGTAGCCTTTCGCCCCTACTCTTCAATCTGTACATCGAGGAAGCAATGATGGAAATAAAAGAAAGGTTCAGGAGTGGAATTAAAATACAAGGTGAAAGGATATCTGTGATACGATTCGCTGATGACATTGCTATCCTGAGTGAAAGTGAAGAAGAATTAAATGATCTGCTGAACGGAATGAACAGTCTAATGAGTACACGGTATGGTTTGAGAGTAAATCGGAGAAAGACGAAGGTAATGAGAAGTAGTAGAAATGAGAACAGCGAGAAACTTAACATCAGGATTGATGGTCATGAAGTCAATGAAGTTAAGGAATTCTGCTACCTAGGCAGTAAAAGAACCAATGACGGACGGAGCAAGGAGGACATCAAAAGCAGACTCGCTATGGCAAAAAAGGCATTTCTGGCCAAGAGAAGTCTACTAATATCAAATACCGGCCTTAATTTGAGGAAGAAATTTCAGAGGATGTACGTCTGGAGTACAACATTGTATGGTAGTGAAACATGGACTGTGGGAAAACCGGAACAGAAGAGAATCGAAGCATTTGAGATGTGGTGCTATAGACGAATGTTGAAAATTAGGTGGACTGATAAGCTAAGGAATGAGGAGGTTCTACGCAGAATCGGAGAGGAAAGGAATATGTGGAAACACTGATAAGGAGAAGGGACAGGATGATAGGACATCTGCTAAGACAAGAGGGAATGACTTCCATGGTACCAGAGGGAGCTGTAGAGGGCAAAAACTGTAGAGGAAGACAGAGATTGGAATACATCAAGCAAATAATTGAGGACGTAGGTTGCAAGTGCTACTCTGAGATGAAGAGTTTAGTACAGGAATGGAATTCGTGGCGGGCCGCATCAAACCAGTCAGTAGACGGATGACCAAAAAAAAGAAAAACATATACGAGTATGTAAACATACACAGGGTGGTCAGAAACACTGTGAAAAACTTGGTGTTGCAGGGTAGCTTGTGCTGAGAAGTGAGTGTTACTGAGAAATAAGAGTTAAGAAAAAAGTTGAACGTATTGACCTATTTGTGAGTTAATTAGGACTGAAGGTAGCGAACCAGGTTGTTGTGCACGCAAATTCAAGCGGCCACCAGAGGTAGTGCCACCAAATGCGACCTTCGTTTAGCTAGCCGCTGTGACCGACCGGTTCGCGGCGCTTCATTCTGGAACCGCGCTGCTGCTACGGTCGCAGGTTCGAGTCCTGCCTCGGGCATGGATGTGTGTGATGTCCTTAGGTTAGGTTTAAGTAGTTCTAAGTTTAGGGGTATGATGAACTCACAAATTAAGTCCCATAGTGCTTGGAGCCATTTTTTACCTTCGTTTGGTTTCCTAAACCCGAATAAGAGAGTAATACAAAAACTGGACATGGGGCGGTGGAAAGGATCCAACTCGCGCCATAGGCTAAGCAGTGTCATGCGCCGTCATCTATGCTAAGATAACAACTGACACTAACTCTGTCTGGCAGACAGTTTGAATATGTGTGTACAGCGGTCAGATTGGCCAACATCAACGCTAATCAACTTGGAAATGAAGCAACAAGTCGAAATTTTTTCTGAACAATTTTTTCTCTGCACAACCGACCCTGCAACACTTTTATAAGCTTTTCAGACTCTTTCTGACGACCATATATTTGGCAGTGGCAGCCAGTCTCACATAGAGTACAAACTGAAACGTCAAATGAGCTCAGTGTAACTTTATACAATTGAAAGAGCCGTTCAAGGTACAGTCAAGGTCCACAGACCGTGTCCCCACGCCTACAGAGCACAACAGTTGCACATCCGCTGTC
The DNA here is from genome assembly GCF_021461395.2 of Schistocerca americana. Classification (NCBI taxonomy): domain Eukaryota; kingdom Metazoa; phylum Arthropoda; class Insecta; order Orthoptera; family Acrididae; genus Schistocerca; species Schistocerca americana. The sequence continues at coordinate 377,687,166 of NC_060121.1, forward strand.
ATTACACTGATAATATGCTCTTATCGCAACAACATAGCACAGCACGTATTAATTCAGGCTGCATTAAGCAAGTGCACCTTCACATACCATCCACAAAATCAGAATGGATTTTACTCTGCATAAAACAGAAAACTAATGGAAGGTACGCTCTCCTACCATGAAGTCTGTTCGACAGAACTCACATATCATTTTCACACCGTGTCGGACTGCCTCATTCGATTAAACAGGCTTAGTTCTTCATACAGTCCAACAAGCATACATCATCGGTAATGTCGCCACTTCGGGGTGGTGCTAGTGTAAAGCACAGATTTTTTTTATGTTTGTGGAATCTTAAGCGACTTAACTGCTAAGGTCATCAGTCCCTAAGCTTACACACTACTTACCCTAAGTTATCCTAAGGACAAACACACACACCCATGCCCGAGGGAGGACTCGAACCTCCGCCGGGATCAGCCGCACAGTCCATGACTGCAGCGCCTTAGACCGCTCGGCTAATCCCGCGCGGCCAACACAGATTATTCACGCAGAAGATGTGCCTGTTCACGGCATATTTTGGCCTCCCAGATAGCATAGAGGTGATTCCAGAGAGTTTCTTGACTATGCTCCTGATGCACCTTATAGTCTCGAATCATCACTACCCAAAAATTCTCTATTAGTTGTACATCTTGTATTTACACAGCTCATTCCAACCCCGATACTTCTGGACGTCTGTTCAACCATTTTTTTTTTTTTGCGGTTTCTGATGTGTGAATGTTGCTGTTACCGTGAATGAAATAGGTTATTTGTATCCCTGCTGCTGGCAACGGCCATGCCGCAGTGGATACACCGGTTCCCGTGAGATCACCGAAGTTAAGCGCTGTCGGGCGTGGCCGGCACTTGGATGGGTGACCATCCAGCTGCTATGCGCTGTTGCCATCTTTCGGGGTGCACTGAGCCTCGTGATGCCAAATGAGGAGCTACTCGACCGAATAGTAGTGGCTCCCGTCAAAGAAAACCATCATAACGACCGGGAGAGCGGTGTGCTGACCACACGCCCCTCCTATCCGCATTCTCAACTCAGGTTGACACAGCAGTCGGATGGTCCCGATGGGCCACTTGTGGCCTGAAGACGGAGTGCTTTTTTTATCCCTGCTGCTGCATGAAGAGATGGTACAACTGGCAGCCTATTTTGTTTTGAAACGCTAGTGTGTTACTGAGACTCCATATTGGATGGATTTGAAACAATTTTTCTCAGTCCAGTTATTATCATCCTCCCCCAAACAGCTAAGCACGTTCTTCAACTATTAGCTGTGGGAATAATGTAACTGTGGCAAGTGTTGTCAAAGCTCCATAAAGATTGTGTGCTGTACTCCTCATTTTTTGTTTTTTTGTTTTTTTGTTTACAGCGTCATCATGTCACTGAAGTCTTTACCAGGTGGGAGATGCGACCTGAAGATTAGGTTGTTTTCCAACAGTTATAAACATGAAGGCGTCGGTAGACATTGATAAAAAAAATGGCTCTGAGCACTATGGGACTTAACTTCTGAGGTCATCATTCCCATAGAACTTAGAACTACTTAAACCTAAATAACCTAAGGACATCACACACAAGCATGCCCGAGGCAGGATTCGAACCTGCGACCGTAGCGGTCGCGTGGTTCCAGAATGTAGCGCCTAGAGCCGCTCGGCCACCCGGCTGCCGATATTGATCATACTCACTGGCACGTCAAGTTTTGTGCCCAGTTCTCTAAACGACAGAAGTTTATTTTCGACTCTGACTTCTGCAATGTCACGATCTTGGTCCGTAGCAACTGCTTAAAGTCGTCCGCTTTTGGCAAGACTGAAGACATGCTGCGCCCTACTTTTGACATCTTCTTATCCAACTTTTTGCCTTTAGGTCGGAATCGCCAGTTAACTCTGCAGTAGGGGCGTTAGGGTTACCGCTTTCACTTATACAAACAAAAAGTAAGACATTCTGCGAAACCGAGCGGGGTGGCGCAGTGGTTAGACACTGGACTCGCATTCGGGAGGACGACGGTTCAATCCCGCGTCCGGCCATCCTGATTTAGGTTTTCCGTGATTTCCCTAAATCACTCCAGGCAAATGCCGGGATGGTTCCTCTGAAAGGGCAAGGCCGACTTCCTTCCCAATCCTTCCCTAATCCGATGAGACCGATGACCACGCTGTCTAGTCTCCTTCCCCAAACAAAGCAACCAACCATTCTGCGAAGAACTGTTTCTTGTTATTAATTTTGGTGGTGTTGTGTGACTGTTTACGCAGCCCAAATATCATACTTGTGGAAATCACTGACTCCAGTGTAGGAGATAATGAGCGCGTGGCGTACGAGTTTCTTTATTAAAAAAAAAAAAAAGAAAAAAAAATCTGAGCAGGCAGAAGGGCTATTCCATGAGGTGCACATGGCTGGCTATTGTCTGCCGAAATACTGTGGCAAGAAGTCGACGTTGGCTGGGTGCAATCCCGAAACTTCACGAGCCGCAGGGGATTAGCCGACTGGTCAGAGGAGCTGCAGTCATGGACTGTGCAGCTGGTCCCGGCGGAGGTTCGAGCCCTCCCTCGGGCATGGGTGTGTGTGTTTGCCCTTAGGATAATTTAGGTTAAGTAGTGTGTAAGCTTATGGACTGATGACCTTAGAAGTTAAGTCCCATAAGATTTCACACACATTTGAACATTTTTGAAACTTCACGAAATATTCATTACGCCCGAAAATCTTCAAGGTTGATTTGGGCTGCCCACATTTACGATTTCGACCAGTTGTCGTCGAAAGATACTTTTGAGAATCAATGTACAAGAATATAATAAATTCATAGAACTCAGACCAAATTGAAACTTTAACAGGAAGAGGTTATATTCCAGAAACAGTGTCTATCTGGTTGTCCATACTTTTTTTACTGCAGCGACTAATTTTACGATGAGACTTCTTTTAGGCGATGTGAACGTGGGCAATAATTCACAGAAACATGTGTGATCTGTACGCTGCAGCACTTATACGAATTAATGGAAATGAATGGTAATGCATTGAATATTTTTTCCTAAAAGACACTCCGCCTAAAAGCCGATGGTGAAATTAATTTTTGGCGTACGCTTTCCGGCGTGATGCGCCAATAACTATAAAACTGCGGCGGCTCGGCTATGTCAGCGCGACTCGCGCTAATAGCTGGCAAATTGCCGGTGATCAACTGCGCTATTTATAGGCGCGCAGCGCTCGCTATCGCCACAGAACGTAAGCTGCCTGCCGTACGCGAGGCAAAAATTGGCGTTACTGTCGCAAATTGTTAACTAAGTGTCGGTGGTAGCGACGGTGGGAGTGTGAAAATCATCGGAAGGCTTGTTCGGTCTGTCCTTGATAATGGATCAAGAGACTCTCGACAGCAGTTACGATTTCGTCTCGATTCATTCCTTCGTCCATCTCTTCCAATCGTACTCGAAACTTCTCATCTCTGACAACGCATTACTTCATGCACTCTTGGTGCAGTTGTAAAACTGATGTAAGCTACTGTAGACTATCATAAGTAAGACTACGGTAGTTATCCTAGTATCTTCAGTAGGTCAAGATCGTAACCGTGTTACATATACATTAGGTGTGTTGCATACCTATAGGGCGTTACCTCGTTTCGATCGCTTTGTTTGCATATGAACTCTGTGTCTAAATAACACCTGAATGGCGCTATATATATACATATATATATATATATATATATATATATATATATATATATATATATATATATACACACTCCTGGAAATGGAAAAAAGAACACATTGACACCGGTGTGTCAGACCCACCATACTTGCTCCGGACACTGCGAGAGGGCTGTACAAGCAATGATCACACGCACGGCACAGCGGACACACCAGGAACCGCGGTGTTGGCCGTCGAATGGCGCTAGCTGCGCAGCATTTGTGCACCGCCGCCGTCAGTGTCAGCCAGTTTGCCGTGGCATACGGAGCTCCATCGCAGTCTTTAACACTGGTAGCATGCCGCGACAGCGTGGACGTGAACCGTATGTGCAGTTGACGGACTTTGAGCGAGGGCGTATAGTGGGCATGCGGGAGGCCGGGTGGACGTACCGCCGAATTGCTCAACACGTGGGGCGTGAGGTCTCCACAGTACATCGATGTTGTCGCCAGTGGTCGGCGGAAGGTGCACGTGCCCGTCGACCTGGGACCGGACCGCAGCGACGCACGGATGCACGCCAAGACCGTAGGATCCTACGCAGTGCCGTAGGGGACCGCACCGCCACTTCCCAGCAAATTAGGGACACTGTTGCTCCTGGGGTATTGGCGAGGACCATTCGCAACCGTCTCCATGAAGCTGGGCTACGGTCCCGCACACCGTTAGGCCGTCTTCCGCTCACGCCCCAACATCGTGCAGCCCGCCTCCAGTGGTGTAGCGACAGGCGTGAATGGAGGGACGAATGGAGACGTGTCGTCTTCAGCGATGAGAGTCGCTTCTGCCTTGGTGCCAATGATGGTCGTATGCGTGTTTGGCGCCGTGCAGGTGAGCGCCACAATCAGGACTGCATACGACCGAGGCACACAGAGCCAACACCCGGCATCATGGTGTGGGGAGCGATCTCCTACACTGGCCGTACACCACTGGTGATCGTCGAGGGGACACTGAATAGTGCACGGTACATCCAAACCGTCATCGAACCCATCGTTCTACCATTCCTAGACCGGCAAGGGAACTTGCTGTTCCAACAGGACAATGCACGTCCGCATGTATCCCGTGCCACCCAACGTGCTCTAGAAGGTGTAAGTCAACTACCCTGGCCAGCAAGATCTCCGGATCTGTCCCCCATTGAGCATGTTTGGGACTGGATGAAGCGTCGTCTCACGCGGTCTGCACGTCCAGCACGAACGCTGGTCCAACTGAGGCGCCAGGTGGAAATGGCATGGCAAGCCGTTCCACAGGACTACATCCAGCATCTCTACGATCGTCTCCATGGGAGAATAGCAGCCTGCATTGCTGCGAAAGGTGGATATACACTGTACTAGTGCCGACATTGTGCATGCTCTGTTGCCTGTGTCTATGTGCCTGTGGTTCTGTCAGTGTGATCATGTGATGTATCTGACCCCAGGAATGTGTCAATAAAGTTTCCCCTTCCTGGGACAATGAATTCACGGTGTTCTTATTTCAATTTCCAGGAGTGTACACACATATATATATATATATATATATATATATATATATATATATATATATATATATGTGTGTGTGTGTGTGTTTCAGCTGCCCCTGACAATTGGTTTTATGCAACCCGCAATGTGTTCGAAAACCATATCTGAGGATTTCATATTTTCTCACTCGCTATGGGCAAATTATCAGTCCTACAGAAAAAATTAACAGGTCATTTTTGTAGTAAATTGGATGTAGTTAAATCTTGTGCTGGGATAAACTTTCTATGGGGGCGACGGTTTCCGAGTTACTCTAGAAAAACGTATTCGAAGATCACTTTTGTACGTTTCTCTTGAATAATTCGAAAACTATGGCCTCCGTCGAAATCGTATACCAGAAAAAAATTTAACTACATTAAATTTCCCACAAAAAAAATCCTGTTCATTTTTCTTGTGGGACTAGTAGTTAGTGCATAGGGTAAGTGAGAGAATATGAAAACACTACAATTTGTTTTTGAAAGCATTGGCTGTTTCATAAGACCCATCAGTAGGGGTAGTTGGATCACCCTATATATATATATATATATATATATATATATATATATATATATATATATATATATATATATGCTGGATGACAGGATGAAGGTGGAGGGGTATCAGATGCCTATTGCTGAGGAATTTTTTCACTATTAGTTTTTACTTGTTGTCATAGTGTCACAGGATAATTCTGTATCAAACCCACCTACTACAGTAACAAAAAAATAAATAAAAAGAAAAAAAACAGAAAATGCAAGTGTAGGTTTCCGCGGCCGTTATCACAACCAACAAAATTCTTCAGGATATGTGACTGCATTGGGAATACGTAAAAATCTCAGACTTTTCGGCAACTGTTGCAAATGGCCTTCCTCAGGCGGTGTTACTGACTGATGAATGAGAAGAACTTAAGATCTTATATACTCGTGGAAGAAGCTGTTTTGGTTATCTGGTGGAGTATCAAGGATGAGGAGGAGGGATGCTAACGTCCTTTATTTGTGTTCCTCCTATTTCTTGTTACTGGTGGGAATAGATGCCCTTGATTGGGCTCTGCTTTACTTCTCGCCTTTGGTGGAAAGAGGTGAATGAGAAACGGGCTGCAGTTACGGCGTACTGCTGTTTACTTGCTGCACAGTGCCGACTGAGGCGTGCCAGTGCTCGGCGTACCCACGGCCGCTGTTGTCTCCCGCGCGCCTCTGTATGTTGCTTTGGGTGAGCTGCCGTTCCATAGCGCCGTTACTGGTGTTGGCCAAGATGCCAGAGGTCGGTACCCATCTTCCCTGTTCATGTTGGCGCGTAGTTTTGCTATTCGTATCGCCTCTCTAATCTTCCTCCACAGGGTGACTGTTTCACCTTTACGAGGGATTCGCTAAATATTATGTTTGTCTAACTCATCTTGGTGTTGCGCCATGTCTCACTTGTCACTTGGTGTGTTGTTTTAGACTAATGTATCTTTCACGTTCAGATATCTGTCTGTGTGCTAGTCCACCCCCCCCCCCCCCCCCCCCGGTCCACCTACACACACTACTGCGCTTTTCATTGGGTCAAGAAAATAGTTTATTTGTTTATTTTATTGCTGCTTCGGAAAATTCGTTTGACATCTGCTCGGTGTAGGATTTTGCCCACACGTTCAGTGACCCCTTGTATGTGTGATAATAGGCCGGAGTTTCGTGCTTCTTTCTGCTATTTCTTACTGCCCTCATCCATTGTCACCATGCTTTTATCTATTGTCTTCAACCAGTTACAATTAGCTCCAAAGATGGACCTGAGGTAGTTCCGCTATCAGACGTTCATCACTGATCCTGTGGGACTTCTTGGTTAAAGGGTGTAGGACGGATGTTCCGTGTAGACTCATGGTAGGAGGAGGCGTGTAGCTGCCTGTCTGTGCTGGTGGATTTCCTCTGTGCTAAGTGATCAAGTTTACAATCAGGCTTTCGGTAAACTTCGAAGTCGAGGAAAGGCAACATCCCGTTCTTTTCCATCTCCATAGTAAATTGGATTTTGCTGTGCTGCTGATTAGAGTGTTGATGGAAGTTCTGTAGCTCTTGTTTTCCATGTTGCCAGACACTAATTCTCTCATCATTCTAACCCTACCAGACTAAAAAAATCAGCTTCTTTCACTAGTATATGGCAATTAGTTTTTCTCATTCAGAAATCTAAAAGACACATTAGAATTGTGTCTGAAAGGTCGGGAATTTTACATATTGACAATGCAGTCACAGATCCATTGTTAATTAGAAGACGGCGTGGGCAAGTTTTACTCACCATTAGCATACGAGCTTATCAAAAATTGTGGTCTGGCCTGTACTGGCAAGACAGAACGTCTTATCAACACACTTGATGTCCGAAACAGCGCGACATCGCCAAAGTCACGTTCATTATTAACACAGGGCCCACTACTGTCACAGAGCTCACTCCTTCCAGCGACGGAGTAAACGTAATGTATGCGACTGGGTCCTCCTACTGCAAGCTTCTTCATACCACCCTACATGCTGTATTTGGCTACACGACAATCACGCTCTCCCGACCGCACATGCAATGCTAGGAGATAGGCAATAAAGAGGTTTTAATTATTTCATTGAAGGGAATATTCATAAACTTCATTCAGACTGAGTCTGCAGCTACAATTTATTATATAAGCGATTTCATACCACCTTCAGCTACTATTTTTATTTATTTGTTTCGTTATTGTACTATTTTAGATACTTGAAAACGGTCTAGGATTGAAATTGTACAATAGTAGCACAAGTAAATGAGACTGCTGATGGCGGTACGAAATAATTTTAAGTATATTTTACAGTTACTAACCACAGCTTGTTCGAACATTAATATAAGACTCATATTATACAACAATGTGACTTGGTATAATGTAAGGACTCATATGCGAACGCCCATCTATGACGAAAACGCCATTGAATCAAGGGCAACATGGTAAGAGATATTCCAAAATTATCGTCAATGATAAGATCCTCTGCAGTTTTGAACATTTTTATTTCCTGAAAGGAAAGAACAATCCGGTTTCGGGATCTGTGTCCCATCTTCGGGTGCATATAAAATGTGAGTCCATAAAAGTCGAATAACTTTTATGTACTCACGGTTTATATGCACCTGAAGATGCGACTCAGGTCCCGAAACCGGGTTGTGCTTTCCTTTTAGGAAATGGTGAAAATCGACAATTGTAAATGTGCCATCGAGAAAAAATTCAGAATTAGCCATGCCTGGAAGCAGGGATATTGTGAATAAATGCTTTGGCCACAGTTTAGCGGATTGTTCCCAGAATATTGATGCCAAGCACAAGCCACGACTCGCCATCACTAGTACCTCTTCTCCAACTCTCCAAACTTCACAGAAGTTTCTCCTCGATATTCTTTCTTCCACGAGCGTGGAATTTGTGCGGGAGAGCTTCTGCGAAGTTTTTAAGTTATGAGAAGAGCTGTGAGAGCGGGTTCTGACGTGCTTGGATAGCTGACTCATTTCCGTCACTGCGGCAGACGTCTTCACCAGTCCCCAAGGCACCAGCACAGTCAGTATTGCAGATCAGAGGAATTTTCTAATGGCTGCAGAGCAAGAATAACGGGAAAAGTTCTAATGTTGCTGTATCGCGCTGCGATGAAAATTAGAGTCTTAAAGGGGTCGCGCTGTGCAGGGCAGCCATACGTCGTTTCGTCGTTTAACGCCTGCTGAGTAAGCAGCCTTAATGACGCCGCTGTACCGCTAGGAATCACGGTGCCCCATGGGGTACAGCAAAAGTACGCCTTGAAATTTTGATTCCAGTATGGATACCAACAATCGAAAGTATTCCTATTAGATAAAATTTTACGCAAGAAGACGAGTTTGGGACACAATGTTATCTTAGATTTTCACTGCGATTTATTGGAGAAGGTATCGTATGTCAAACTGTGCGACGGTGAAACTTGTGTTGGATTATAATCCAAACCGAAGGATCTGTGTACTTCATCTACACCAATGTCAGTAAATTTCCAATATGTTTTTTTTTTTTTCAGTCATCAGTCTACTGACTGGTTTGATGCGGCCCGCCACGAATTCCTTTCCTGTGCTAACCTCTTCATCTCAGAGTAGCACTTGCAACCTACGTCCTCAATTACTTGCTTCACGTATTCCAATCTCTGTCTTCCTCTACAGTTTTTGCCCTCTACAGCTCCCTCTAGTACCATGGAAGTCATTCCCTCTTGTCTTAGCAGATGTCCTATCATACTGTCCCTTTTCCTTGTCAGTGTTTCCCACATATTCCTTTCCTCTCCTCATTCTTTACCTTATCAGTCCACCTAATTTTCAACATTCGTCTATAGCACCACATCTCAAATGCTTCGATTCTCTTCTGTTCCGGTTTTTCCACAGTCCATGTTTCACTACCATACAATGTTGTACTCCAGACGTACATCCTCAGAAATTTCTTCCTCAAATTAAGACCGGTATTTGATATTAGTACACTTCTCTTGGCCAGAAATGCCTTTTTTGCCATTGCGAGTCTGCTTTTGATGTCCTCCTTGCTCCGTCCGTCATTGGTTATTTTACTGCCTGGGTAGCAGAGTTCCTTAACTTCATTGACTTCATGACCATCAATCCTGATGTTAAGTTTCTCGCTGTCCTCATTTCTACTACTTCTCATTACCTTCGTCTTTCTCCGATTTACTCTCAAACCATATTGTGTACTCATTAGACTGTTCATTCCGTTCAGCAGATCATTTAATTCTTCTTCACTTTCACTCAGGATAGCAATGTCATCAGCGAATGGTATCACTGATATCCTTTCACCTTGTATTTTAATTCCACTCCTGAACCTTTCTTTTATTTCCATCATTGCTTCCTCGATGTACAGATTGAAGAGTAGGGGCGAAAGGCTACAGCCTTGTCTTACACCCTTCTTAATACGAGCACTTCGTTCTTGATGGTCCACTCTTATTATCCCTCTTGGTTGTTGTACATATTGTATATGACCCGTCTCTCCCTATAGCTTACCCCTACTTTTTTCAGAATCTCGAACAGCTTGCACCATTTTATATTGTCGAACACTTTTTCCAGGTCGACAAATCCTATGAAAGTGTCTTGATTTTTCTTTAGCCTTGCTTCCATTATTAGCCGTAACGTCAGAATTGCCTCTCTCGTCCCTTTACTTTTCCTAAAGCCAAACTGATCGTCACCTAGCGCATTCTCAATTTTCTTTTCCATTCTTCTGTATATTATTCTTGTAAGCAGCTTCGATGCATGAGCTGTTAAGCTGATTGTGCGATAATTCTCGCACTTGTCAGCTCTTGCCGTCTTCGGAATTGTGTGGATGATGCTTTTCCGAAAGTCAGATGGTATATCGCCAGACTCATATATTCTACACACCAACGTGAATAGTCGTTTTGTTGCCACTTCCCCCAATGATTTTAGAAATTCTGATGGAATGTTATCTATCCCTTCTGCCTTATTTGACCGTAAGTCCTCCAAAGCTCTTTTAAATTCTGATTCTAATACTGGAGCCCCTATCTCTTCTAAATCGACTCCTGTTTCTTCTTCTATCACATCAGACAAATCTTCACCCTCATAGAGGCTTTCAATGTATTCTTTCCACCTATTTGCTCTCTCCTCTGCATTTATCAGTGGAATTCCCGTTGCACTCTTAATGTTACCACCGTTGCTTTTAATGTCACCAAAGGTTGTTTTGACTTTCCTGTACGCTGAGTCTGTCCTTCCGACAGTCATATTTTTTTCGATGTCTTCACATTTTTCCTACAGCCATTTCGTCTTAGCTTCCCTGTACTTCCTATTTATTTCATTCCTCAGTGACTTGTATTTCTGTATTCCTGATTTTCCCGGAACATGTTAGTACTTCCTCTTTTCATCAATCAACTGAAGTATTTCTTCTATTACAGAAGGTTTCTTCACAGCTACCTTCTTTGTACCTTTGTTTTCCTTCCCAACTTCTGTGATGGCCCTTTTTAGAGATGTCCATTCCTCTTCAACTGTACTGCTTACTGCGCTATTCCTTATTGCTGTGTCTATAGCGTTAGAGAACTTCAAACGTATCTCGTCATTCCTTAGTACTTCCGTATCCCACTTCTTTGCGTATTGATCCTTTCTGACTAATGTCTTGAACTTCAGCCTACTCTTCATCACTACTATATTGTGATCTGAGTCTATATCTGCTCCTGGGTACGCCTCACAATCCAGTATCTGATTTCGGAATCTCTGTCTCACCATGATGTAATCTAATTGAAATCTTCCCGTATCTCCTGGCCTTTTCCAAGTATACCTCCTCCTCTTGTGATTCTTGAACAGGGTATTCGCTATTACTAGCTGAAACTTGTTACAGAACTCAATTAGTCTTTCTCCTCTTTTATTCCTTGTCCTAAGCCCATATTCTCCTGTAACATTTTCTTCTACTCTTTTCCCAACAACTGCATTCCAGTCGCCCATGACTATTAGATTTTCGTCCCCCTTTACATACTGCATTACCCTTTCAATATCCTCATACACTTTCTCTATCTGTTCATCTTCAGCTTGCGACGTCGGCATGTATACCTGAACTATCGTTGTCGGTGTTGGTCTGCTGTCGATTCTGATTAGAACAACCCGGTCACTGAACTGTTCACAGTAACACACCCTCTGCCCTACCTTCCTATTCATAACGAATCCTTCACCTGTTGTACCATTTTCTGCTGCTGTTGATATTACCCGATACTCATCTGACCAGAAATCCTTGTCTTCCTTCCACTTCACTTCACTGACCCCTACTATATCTAGATTGAGCCTTTGCATTTCCCTTTTCAGATTTTCTAGTTTCCCTACCACGTTCAAGCTTCTGACATTCCACGCCCCGATCTCGTAGAACGTTATCCTTTCGTTGATTATTCAATCTTTTTCTCATGGTAACCTCCCCCTTGGCAGTCCCCTCCCGGAGATCCGAATGGGGGACTATACCGGAATCTTTTGCCAATGGAGAGATCATCATGACACTTCTTCAATTACAGGCCACATGTCCTGTGGATACACGTTACGTGTCTTTAACACAGTGGTTTTTTATTGCCTTCTGCATCCTCATGTGGTTGATCATTGCTGATTCTTCCGCCTTTAGGGGCAATTTTCCACCCCTAGGACAAGAGAGTGCCCCTGAACCTCTATCCGCTCCTCCGCCCTCTTTGACAAGGCCGTTGGCAGAATGAGGCTGACTTCTTATGCCGGAAGTCTTCGGCCGCCAATGCTGATTATTTATCGAAATTTAGGCAGTGGCGGGGATCGAACCCGGTACCGAAGACGTTTTGATTATGAATCAAAGACGCTACCCCTAGACCACGGGTGCCCTCATATATGTTATGCAGGATTAATTCTCACAACAGTGTAAATTTTTGACTACCCTTTAGGAAAAACTGCAAGTCATATACCGCACACACTTAACGAATTTGATACACTGCTGCAGATTAACAGCAAAAAAGGAGGGACAACAAATACTTAAATGTCGCTAAAACAATGAGAAACATGAAACCCTTTGTTTCCTTTCTGGTGACGTACGATGGACAACCTCGCACTTGCTTGAATTGTAGTCCAAGTGATCACCACAAAATCAATTGTACACTGGTTAGAAAGGCGAAGGAAAAGTCACATTCTTCCCTAATTACAGAGCGAAGTAACATGGGAGATACACCTACACATGGAAACGCACATCTGAATTTGCCGTTAATAAGTGAGGACACTGCAAGACAGAATAACATAGTCAAGGACAAAAGTATCAGACAAACCAATAATCCCACACGAAAACTCGAGCATACTGCTCTTAAGAAAGATACCAAGTCGGTAAAATCCAAGTGAATGACATGAAATCAATCCCCCCTCTCACCCCCCCCCCCTTCCAAGATATGCAAAACCTTGAAATAGCTACAGAGAATAAACATTAATGCAGGACGGAATTGAGGGAACGGTTGAGACCAAAAAGAGGCCCACAGTAACCAAATACATGGGGAGGACGTACACTTGACCACACACGTTCGGGGAACACGTAACAGACACTGTAGACCCTCACTCCTCCGAAAATAACAGTAAGTGGTCGCACCATGTCGGAAAATAAACAAATACTGCACTGGGAATATGTTACACTATTACATGCAAGACCATAAAACAGCAACTTCAGATATTAACTGAGTAGAATCAAACGTAAAAAGACTGTTCCTAAGCGGCAGACATAAACATCACCATTTTACTCGATGTGGGAACTAACAAAATTTTAGATATTGCCGGATATCAGGTTATTTTTAACACAAGGAAGCCAAAGTGCCACCGCAATTATTGAGGGCAATGACGGCGTAAAATACAAAACACAATGACTACTATCCATGGGCAGAGCAATCTCTAATCTAATAAAATATTTGCTGTTCATAAATATTTGCGCTCCCATTAGAGGTAATTCCAGACAACACAGAAGCAATTTCCTTCGCTGCGAAATTACATGTCTGTTAACGAGATCACACTATAAGTTAATTTCAGGAAGAGATTTTAACAACGGTTTGCGACCAGAGGACAAAGGCCCAATCTTTAGCTGTCGTGATTCAAATTTTAATAGAGGGATTAATATTAACGGAGACTGACCAACCTTTCCCTTCAAATACTTGGATTACTTATACAAGCAACATACCTAAAAGCAGATTAGATAGGTTTTACGTGAATAAAGGTTTTAAATGCAACGCTGCCAATATTGTGCCGTACGGCCGATTAGTTTCGTGATCGTGCTCTTACTACACATCTATAACAAAATACTTGAAACTTCCTGGCAGATTAAAACTGCGTGCCGGACCGATACTCGAACTCAGGACCTTTGCCTTTCGCGGGCAAGTGCTCTACTAACTGAGCTACCGAAGCACGACTCACGCTCCGTCCTCACAGCTGTACGTCCGATCAACAAAATACTTTTTTATGCCAAGAAATGTAGCTATTAATCGTTTCTCTTTTAAATGAGACGGCTTGAAGGAAGCATACACTAGAATATTGTCTCCCACTTCTAAGGGACTTATATGGCAAATGAAGGAAATCAGTGCGCAGTGCACTTAAAACAAAAAATACTAACGCTTAATTCGTAGCTTTAAACACATTACATGATCACGGAAGCTAAGCGTCATCACGTACCAAAATGAATCAGTATTTCATATCGTGAAACAACTGAAAATGGAGGAGCAAAGATAATTACAAAACTGATAAACACACAGATACCTGGTATGATACCAGACCACGATCAAACAATATGTTGTGGGTTGTTTTACCGACCTATATACAGAATCTGAACCCAATATAAACATACAAAACGTAGCAAAAGGAATCAATCTTGACGTCAACATCGCAATATGTTTTGCGTTGTTTTACCGACCTATATACAGAATCTGAACCCAATATAAACATACAAAACGTAGCAAAAGGAATCAATCTTGACGTCAACATCGCAGTATTTAAAACAATAAAAATTCTGAAATTAAAGCAGTAATATTACAAATTCCCTAAAATATAAAGCTTCCAGTATAGACGGATTTTCAGTAGATTTGTACAAGAAGTTCTGATGCTTGATTCTAGTGGTATTTACTATGAGTTAACCTCGAACAGAAACCTGCCCTCGTGATGCATTGATTGTGCGATTATTTTGTCACGCAGAAAACACACTCAAGCACGTTACAGAATTTCAGCCAAATCACATTATTGTACATTGATTTTAAAATGAAAACGCGCCTAATACACTACAAACTCCAGCAGTCCTCTCAATGGAAATGCCGTGTTGCTAAGGTCTCCCCTCGGGTACACCATTCGCCTGGTGCAAGTCTTTCGAGTTGACGCCACTTCGGCGACTTGCATGTCGATGGAGATGAAGTGATGATTATAAGGACAACACAACACCAAGTCTCTGAGCCGAGAAAACCTACGACCCAGCCGGAAATCGAACCCGGGCCGTTAGGTATGACATTCCGTCGCGCTGACCACTCAGCTACCAGGGGCGGGCAACCTCTCCATGGTAATCCGATATCCAACCAATGTCAGATATATTAGCTGAATATAGGGTGAAAAGTGGCTACACTGAGCCACGGCGCCAGAGATTGCGCCAAAGAGTATTATTCAGCCGCCTCCACGGAGTGCCTGTCGAGGTCTCGTAGTAGAGTGCTTGTTAAGAACTCGTAGTAGTCAGTGCTTGGGGAGAGCTCGTAGTAGTCAGTGCTTGTTGAAAACTCGTGGTAGTAAGTGCTTGCTGAGATGTCGTAGTGGCGAGTCGGTGTGGAGAGATTGTAATGTTGAGAGTGCTTTTCATCAATATAAACGAAGGTAAAAAAAAGAAAAAATTTCTTTTCTCTCTCATTATTTCAGTGTCCTGAATAACGCGTCATTACAGGTTCATTCAACAAAGCATCTGGCGTGTGTTCTTGTATTAGAGTGTAATTCTGCTTTCCTTACGCAATTATAGTATTTCTATTTTTTAATTACTTCAGTACAAATGATAGTTAAAATTTCTTGTCTTAGTGAAGAAGAACCGTGCCAGATGTGTACGTTGAATCACACTTCCACACGCAGAACAGCTACACTTGAGCTTTGTTGGCTTCGTAGGTTTTATAGTTGCTGGGGACTTAATTAATTAATTGTATTAACGAAGATTTTCATTTCATTCTTTGTTGTTGTTCTATGCAGTCAGATAGCGTAATAATACTAGTCAGGGCCAACCGTTTACGAAACAGCGTAATCGGACATACAGCTACTAAAAAAATTTAAATTATTTTCATTTTGTTTAATGAAGCCCCCATGCAAGGGACATCACATATCCAGCTTGGACCTGCAATTGAAAGTTACCATTGGCATTCTTGGATTTCGACAAGGCATTTGAAAGAATAAATCTAAATTTCTTACTCAACGTCGTGCGAGAAATGGTATTTAATGTACAGTTCATTCACATTATCAGTTTCTGCATGTATGGAACACAGTCGAAGTACAATATTAACGACCAACTGACCGTCCAGATACCAATAAAGCAGGGATCCCCACTTTCGATGACATCGTATGTAATCTCAGTAAAGTCTTTCCTTATCATGTTCCACGAAAACTTAAAGGAGTTACACTAATGAACCCGTATGTCACGCTGACGTTTATGGCACTAATGTTAGTCAGCAATTGCGAAGGTTTAGAAATAGCTATAAGAATTGTACAGGACTACTTCCTCTAAAATCCTTGCGTCAGTGGCCGGGGATAGCAGCCTGGCCGTAAACGCGGGAGCTGTATCTATATGGGTACAGCATCATGATCGCATCACAGGGTTCCGTATCTCATCTTGAATCTTTTAAAGTTGAATATCTCATTCGCCGCAGAAGGTCACGCTCGGATGTTGTTCCGTTTATGAAATGGTACTGCAGCTATTGCGATTGTAGGAAAATATGGGCCCGCTTTTCAGTAAGGATCACGTAAATTTGTTTTAAGGAATGTCTGTCATATATTTAGTGCTGTACTTCTTGCCGCAGCAATTAAATATTACATGAGAAATGTTACACAACATTCCTTCTATGTAAATCAGTATTTAACACTTATGAATTATAATATTGGATACAATTTGTAACCTCATAAAGCTGTCAATACTTCCATGCACAAATCTCTGAGCAACCAACACTTACAAACTTCCTGTTCCGTGACGTAAGGCTTGCAACCACTCGCTTTGGCCAGCGCCGTTCAAATCTGCCAGAAACGACAATGTGGCTTCTGTCTCGAACGTCTCGACTAATCGAGGGCCAGGAATACTCCACGCTTCCTTATATGGTCATGCTTCGCACAGCCAATGAAAAACGATGGTGCTGTCTCCAACTGGATGGTGATAACTTAACTCGCGATAAAAACGCCACAATATCTTAGTTTTCTGTCCACACAGTAGGGCTTTTGGTATATTGCACAATATTACGAATTACTCGCTATCATTTTGTTATAAGTGTCATTCACACGCCGGCCGGAGTGGCCGTGCGGTTCTAGGCGCTACAGTCTGGAGCCGAGCGAGGTTAGTTAGGTTTAATTAGTTCTAAGTTCTAGACGACCGATGACCTCAGAAGTTAAGTCCCATAGTGCTCAGAGCCATTTTGTCATTCATACCGCCCCCTAAATTTTATTTCAAACGGAGAAATTTTCTAAGACACTCTGTATTCTGAAAAGCAATGAATTCATCCAGAAACTCCGTTGCAAATTCTCCGTCATATAACTTTACTCATTTACAGAACTTAACTTCAATTAAGAATGCTTATATGCTAGCTTGTTCTTATTTGAAAATTTTATGTATACATTTGGAAACGTTTTCCCTAAATAATCTGAAAGATTTAATAATTTCTATCCTTGTACTTTCCATAAGAATCCTGGTTGGAATGTACATATTATTCATTAAATTCACTACATATTATAATACTCTGATTATTAATTCTGATATGACTCATGTTTATATACAGTACTAATATTTTTTACAGCACCGTGTCATACTTATTAATAATTGTCACGTCCCTCTTTTCCCAGCAATTTGCTATCCTTTTAACTTAAATATTTATTGGGCACATATTTGAATGTAACACATAACCCTGCTTCCTTAATTCAACACCTCGGGCTCTTGTGAATCGAACGAAAAAAAGAAGAATCCTTTACACTTTTTCACATACGAGCACTATTTACGATGGAAGTCCTTTAATCTGGCTTCCAGCTGAAGTTGTGCTGCGGTTGGCAACATCAGATTCTTTCCTCATTAACACTGTCTTATGCCAGCGGCTCAGCTCTTCCTCTTCTATCCTTCTCATCCACTTCAGTAGGTAAATCATTCTGTATTATTACATGTAAAAAAACTGTTAGTTAGAGACTATTAATCGTACTACAATCTTGTGAAATAAATACAGATTCTGTAAAAGCTTATATATCACATTGCTATCATTAAGAAAGTTATTATAAATCGCTAAATATGCGCCAGTACAGACCCACGAGAATTCTATTCAAAACTGATCATTATTTCGCTACCCTTCACAGGCCACCTGCCCATGCCTGCCCAACCCATATCACATTCTACCGAAACCGTAAATTACATTCTTTAATTTGCCAGCCATCGTTATCTTGCATTTTCCAATTTCCTGCCAACTCCACCTTGCAATCCCTTAAATTTTCCACCACCGCCATCTTCTATTTTTAAAATTCTAGTTAACCACCATCCTGGATTTTTAAATTTCCCTCCATCCGCCACCTTGATGATGTCATTCCCCTTAGGATACAGACAAATACCCGCCCCTGCGTATAGGCAACCCGACGGGCAAACATCAGAGAGGACCAAAGTCGCCATGGGTATAAGTAATCGGCCATCTGCACAGGTAAACAAAGAGCAGCCATTTGAAATACAATTTTATTTGAACTGCACATATAGTTTTCGTGAACGTAAATAATATTCATTGTTTCACAAGAGAGAAATAAACTTTCAGACGATTTCATTTCAAGGAAAAATTCAGTTTTGTTTTGTGAAAATGAAATGAAAGCAATACTCTTGCGGAATTTAAATTTTTAAAAGATATTCTGTTGTTTCAGTGTTGTACAAATAATATGAAGACAAGGGTTAGTAACATCAAGAAGGACATTCATTTCAAAAGGTTTACAATTCCTTTTTTTAAAAAATTCCGCATGAAACGTAAGAAGTAGCTGCAACGGAAATATATTCTAGCGTTAAGACTTTTCAAATGTAACTTAAAAAGCAGAAATCTCCAAGAGTCGTGTATATAGATTTATTTTAAAGTAGATTTTAGCTTGAAGTTACTTCAGTAAACTCAGCAAGGAGATTGAAGTAGAAAAAAAGCTGATAGCAATTCAGCCTGTGAAAGGCAACAGTCTCAGTTTCGAAACTCGACTCGGCACAGAGCTTTAACCTGCCAGAAGCTTTCAAATCAGTGCACATGTGGCTGCAGAGAGAAAATCCGTTCTGGAAAAAATCCCCTGGACTGTAGCTAAGCTATTTTGACGCAACATCCTTTCTTGCAGGATTGCTAATCACGCAAGGTATGTGAGATTTTCTGGGGGTATTTTGAAGGCAGGAGAAGAGATACTGGCGGAAGTAGGGCTATGCAGCTCTGCTCTTTAAAATCCCTACTTTACATCTAAAAGTAGTTCAGTCAACAAATCGACGTAGCACAGAGGAAATTACCTGCAAGGAGAAGTAAAAATAAACTTAGATTGTTTAAAAACATTGATGTTTTGAAGATATAAAATGTACTCTGTTATTGGCTCGCTTTATATATTTTTTAAAATTTTTTAATTAATTAATTCCATGCTTAATTTAAATAATGAAAATGATGTGTTGAAAATGGTTAAGCTTTCGTTGCAGAGGACTGGCCTGCGAAA
Source organism: Schistocerca americana (assembly GCF_021461395.2). Lineage (NCBI taxonomy): Eukaryota > Metazoa > Arthropoda > Insecta > Orthoptera > Acrididae > Schistocerca > Schistocerca americana. Next base: position 377,706,675 of record NC_060121.1, read on the forward strand.
GGCAATGTTCGATGTTCGAATCTCTGTCCAGTACACACTTTAATATGCCAAGAAATTTCATTTGGTGATGCATATGATTTTAAAATTTCTAGTTTGTCTTCACAGCATATTACATATCTATAAACATTCACAAATATATTTCAAAGTAAGTCTTTTTTGTATTCACTAACACTGGCAAATTTTCTGTTAATCAATTATCAGATGGGTTTCTTCATTCAGTTGTGTTGATTGTCCTGTCCCGAAAGTCTTCTGAATTGTCTCTTTCTAAAAGGGACATTCGATATTCTTTCAAGCCTAGCTCCCGGTAGTATTTGTGTAGTCTTTACTAACTGTTAGTTATTGTCACTGATAGCTACTTGTATTCTCAGAAGCGTTTTGGGTGTTGCATGATAAACTGGCGTTTATGTCTATTATGCCTATTATGCATGATTACAGAGAATAGAGCTTTGATGGATTCATTGAACTCAGTATTTCCATATGACGTATGGGCCGGTTGGTTGGTTGACTTGGGGGAGGGGACCAACCAGCGAGGTCATCGATCCCATCGGATTAATGAAGGCCGGGGAGGGAAGTCGGCCGTGCCCTATCAAAGGAACGATACCGGGATTTGCCTGACGTGATTTGGGGAAATCACGGGAAACCTAAATCAGGCTGGCGGATCTGAACAGTCGTCCTTCCGAATGAGGGTTCAGTGTACTAACCACTGCGCCACCTCTCTCGGTGATATGAGACAGCTTCTGTCTATCTGGTTATCTAGTGTACTGGATGTGTTCGCCGTGCAGCATCTGTGATGCAACATAGATTCCTGTACTGCTTCTGGTGCTTCTCGTGGAGAGGAGAGTATCCTCATCTGGTCGAGAGATCCACAATTCCTATTAGACTTGTTTGAAGTTTTGACACCATGATTATGCACTTTCCGAGATATTTTTCGAGCAGTATAGTGAGGCTTCATCAAAGGCATACTGAGGCTTAAATTTCTGGCATAGTTTGTATGGGGTTGATTTATGCCAGTGACAAATTCAAAAAATTATTTTAAAATAAAAGGTAAGACTCAGTCAGTAGTCTGTTTTCTGATGCAGAATTTATTTACAGTATAGCTTTAGAGTTGAAACCCTCAACGTTGATTATTAATGGAGAGCGTTACAAGGGCATTAAGTCGTTGCTCTGAGATGCTACTCCGGAGAATGATCTGGTCTTCTTCAGAGATGAGAAACAACTTTCTTGTTTGGCAGTGGTAGTCGGTGTTGTCACTACTATTTTCAGATGTTTTGTTACCTGAGAGAAGGTGTCCTGATGATTGTTATTTGAAATGGATTGACGTGGTGATACTTCTCCAGCAACATTCCTGAAGTCTGCTCGTTCGTACAGTACTGAGAGATCCATCTTTAATCTTTGTTTCTCCAACATAGGGTAAGAGTGAACAGTGATAATAAGTTCTCTCTTTGGGAAAAGTCTTGAGCATTTTTCAAACTTTGAGGAATCCCGCAACATCACTGCGTCTAGGTGATCTAGGGCTTGGGAACGATCACCGGACTCTCTGGTAGTTCTATCTTCTTTTGCATCGGAACTTCGGCACAGACTCATCTTCTGGCGCCTTCTCTGAGAGGCGGCTGTGAGTGCAACATCTTTGTCCTCCGCTGGGTCTCTTATATTATTACTAACCTGTATGAAACAAGAAACTGAACTTTACACTTTTACAGTATCGGTTGATCTTGCTTGCAAGTGACTGTAAATGATATCCAAACGAAGCATTACATTTTGGAAGAACTCTTGTGAAAAGAGGAAGTCTTAATTTTGTAAATTACGGCGGAGACCAGCTGCTCGACAGTAAATTTGTTCAGGAGATAATTTTTCCAGCACCGATAAACATTTCAGCAGCAAGAAATTATTTTGACACAAAACATCCTGACCAACTAGGGATTCTTCGTGCCGCCAATGCCTCCAATGCTGAAAGTCGTTCCTGCGACCTTGGAAAGAAGGCTGAAAAGCCTGACAGATTTAAAAAGAACACCCTAGGCGACCTATTCAGTGAAGCAACGTGTTCCATTGTTAAATTTAATTAGTGTGCATAACAATGCACGTAATAAGCATTGGGATTTTTACCTGCATGGCACCTTTACATGCACTCATTACAGCGCTACCATCAAACAATCGTAAGTTTGTGCGGCAATTTCGTGTAATGTATATTTCAGCAATGGATTTACAACAGGGTGGATAAAGGGAATTCTTTATGTATAATTCTCTGTGTATAATGAAAGAAGAAGAATAAGAATAATACATAAGACGAATATATAACTAAAACATTGAAATTTTTCCCTGATAATAGCATTACTTAAATATAAAAGGGCCCCACAAAAGCACTGCAGACAGAATTCATATCACACCTAAGAATACATATTTCTCCCTAAGAGATTGTGAAAAGACGTACAGCACAACGATGAAACTACGGAAGCCAAAGCTAATATTGCAACCATAAGTAGACAAAGGAGGTTGCCCAGCCTGAGTGGTTATGAACTCGAGAAACAGTTCAGGTTGCAAATTAACAAACAGACTTAACCAAATACATACATACATACTTACACTGAAAGCTACCCAGCAGAAAACAGCCAGCAGCTAACAGAAAAAATTAAAAACATCAATGTCCCCAGTCATCCCAACTAGTATCATGTGACATTACAAATGGACACATAAACATATCCTTCTCAGAAACACTCAAAATTACCAGATCAGACTTCATGAAACATAAAAAACTGTCATTGCCTTAAATTACTGAATTCCTGAGCTCTCTTAAACTAGTAGTAAGCTACAACTATTTTACATTTAATAATAAAATTTACCTACTTCATAAAGGTCCCTCAATGGCTTCAAATACAGCCGATACAATGGCCAAAATTTTTAGCAATAAAAATCAAGTTCTATGGGTAAAATTCTTGACTATGAATATTATGTGGATGATTCATTGCTCCCAGTAGCTGTTGACACAGCAGATATTGCCAACAAATTCGATTCACTCAGTAAAAATGAGAGAAACATAAAATTCAGTGTTGAATATGAAAATAATGGTAGCATCAATTTTCTACATCAAAAAAAAAACAATTTACACATTCTCAAAGTCTGCAAAAAACAACCATTACAGTCACCATCATAAATAGCTCATCTTGTCAACCCATTACATGCAAACATGAGCACTTGTTAATAGAGCGAGCAATATGCAAATGGATAAATACATGAAGCTTAATGAACTCTTCACACCCAAACAAATAGCTGCAGGAAATGTGTGTGAGGAAATACTTATTGAACCTCACACCCAAAACAAAAAAAAACCAACAGTCATACAGAAAGTGAAAAATAAATCCATTGCATGGTGTCATTCACAGAGAACTCTACCGCAGAACAACAAAACATTTTCTTCCACACAACGTTAACATTGTCTTCAAAACTTATAACAAAATGCGAAACACACTGAGACACAACATAAACACAAGACAGATAAACACACACAATCAGCCATTTATAAAACAGTATGTGGTACATGCAATGCCCTCTATGTAGGCCGAACTGGGAGATACTTCCAGAAAAGACACAATGAACATGTAAGAGCCTACCACAAAAACAATTATAATATTCAGCAATAGCCACCTGTATAAAGGACATTGGCTACCCATTCCATGATATCGTGAATGTCCTTCATATATTACATAATATGGGCAAGGGACACAAAGTGGACTTACCTGAAGAATTAGAAACTTTCATTCATGGCACTGTAAGTGGTAACATGTTATTAAATGATAAAGCAGAAAGATACAGTGTTAATTCCTTCAAAAACTTCTCTGATGTTCACTGCTTATTTTATTGAAAATACTTTCTTTAACGATAAAAAATAATCTTTACCACGTTACTACATTATCTATCTCGTGCCGTGATATGAATACATATAAACAGAAAAAGTTTCATCTTCACTGTATATTCCTATGTTATTATCTCAACAATCAGAACTAGTTTATCTTAGTAGGTATGACTCTTTAGAATGATGAAATCTTCTCTATGTGAAAATTTTAAGCTTCTGTAATGTTTGTCACTGTACTCTGTGCACCTGAGAAGTAAATTTCCAACACAAATGTAATTAAATGCTATAATGAAATGATCTAAACATGCAAATCACACTACAATACATGTATCTTTTTGTGCACGAGTATATTTCCACGCGTAACTTTACTGGAACCCACAGCAAATGACACTGATCACACTTATGATTAATGTAATTGACATGTAACTGAAATGCACCTGATGATAGAAACATCTGCAAAAAGAAGCCATGTTAATTAAGTATTAGTGGTTGAAGACGCAAAAATTATTTCATAAATTTACAATACAGTTGCAGTCCTAAAAATATTCCCTGTAACATGGATAAATTTAAGTGAAACAAACTATGTCTCTTCAGAAGTATCTAGGGTATCATCTGCCATTTTATCAACAAATTCGGTCTGCTGTATTTCATCTGAAATAATTCATTGCAAGTTATAACATACAGTCCAGCACGTCGTTTTGGACGGATTTTGAACTGCCTTTAAAAACTGATCATCTCCATATTCTTCCACTGTACAGTCTATATGAGAAATTAAGTCTATCCTACGTAGAAAGACACCTGAATTCTTTGTTTCTGTACCATCACACCCTCACAAAGCTAGATCTACATAGTGCTGCTAGGAATTTAGTACCGTAAGTGCTGGCAAGGATGATGTCGCATCAGAGTAGGTAAAGTCCAATGCAGACTATTCCATCTCTTATCTGAGGGGATCATATAGTGCGGTTTAAATCGTTTCAGCACTCGACACAATGGTTCCTAGTCATTGCAGAGAGAGCGCTACAAAATATGTTTTTGTCCACTTTCTTTTGATTCCAGCACATATTTGAGGAGACATGGCGTAACTTCAGTGCGTTTTCCAGTTAGCATTTGAAGAGGTACGGCATAATTTTAGTGTGATGTTTACAGTGTGCTGTAGCAAATTAGCACATGATAGTTGGTGCCATTTGTTTATACTTTTTTCTGAGTCATCAGTCTTCTGACTGGTTTGATGCGGCCCACCAAGAGTTCCTCTCCTGTGTCAACCTCTTCATCGCAGTGTAACACTTGCAACCTACATACTCAATTATTTGTTGGATGTATTTCAATCTGTGTCCTTCTCCACAGTTTTATTCCCTACAGCTTCCTCTAGTACTATGGAAATCGTTACCTGATGTCTTAACAGATGTTCTGCCATACTGTCCCTTCTTCTTGTCACTGTTTTCCATACGTTCCTTTTCTCACCGATTCTGCGAAAATCTCATTCCTACAGCTAATTTTTAACATTTCTCTTTTGCACCATATCTCAAATGCTTCTATTCTCTTGACTTTTGCCACATTTCATGTCTCACTACCATAGAATGCTGTGCTTCAGACGTACATTCTCAGAAGTTTTCCCTCAAATTAAGACCTATGTTTTATACTAGCAGTCTTCTCTTGGCCAGGAATGCCCCTTTTCTCAGTGATAGTCTGCTTTTTATGTCCTCCTTGGTCCATCCGTCGTGGCTTACAGGAGGATTCGTTAACTTCATCTACGTCGTGAGCACCAGTTATGATGTTAAGTTACTCGACGTTCTCATTTCTGCTACGTCTCATTATCTTCGTCTTTCTTCGATTTACTTTCAGTCCACATGCCGTACTCATTAGACTATAAATTCCATTCAGTAGCTGCTGTGATTCTTCTTCACTTTCACTGAGGTTAGCAGTGTCGTCAGTGTTTCATGTCACTGATATTCTTTCACCTTAAATTTGAATTCCACTCTTGAACCTTTCTTTCATTCCCATTATTGTTTCCACGATGTGTAGATTAACCAGTAGGAGCGAAAGACTACATCCTTGTCTTACATCCTTTTTAATCCGAACACTTCGTTCTTGGTTTTCCAGTCTTATTGTTCCCTCTCAGCACTTGTAAATGTTGTATATTACCCATCTTTCCCTATACTTTACCCTTATTTTTCTCAGTATTTGAATCACCTTGCACCATTTTACACTGTCGAACGCTTATTCCAGGTCGACAAAACCAATGAACGTGCTTTGATTTTTCTTTAGTCTTGCACCACATCGACAGATCTGCCTCTCTGGTGCCTTTACCTTTCCTAAAGCCAAAATGATCGCATTATAACACATTCTCAACTTTGAAACTTCCTGGCAGATTAAAACTGTGTGCCCGACCGAGACTCGAACTCGGGACCTTTGCCTTTCGCGGGCAAGTGCTCTACCATCTCAGCTAACGAAGCACGACTCACGCCCGGTACTCACAGCTTTACTTCTGCCAGTATCTCGTCTCCTACCTTCCAAACTTTACAGAAGCTCTCCTGCGAACCTTGCAGAACGAGCACTCCTGAAAGAAAGGATATAGCGGAGACATGGCTTAGCCACAGTCTGGGGGATGTTTCCAGAATGAGATTTTCACTCTGCAGCGGAGTGTGCGCTGATATGAAACTTCCTGGCAGATTAAAACTGTGTTAGCTCTTGCGATGTTCCGAACTGTATGGATGATGTTTTTCTGAAAGTCAAATGGTATGCCGCCGGACTCATACATTCTGCACACTCAGGTGAATAGTCGTTTTGTTGCCACTTCCCCCAATGTTTTTAGAAATTCTAATAGAATGTTATCTATCTCTTCTACCATATTTGACCTTAAGTCTTCGAAAGTTCTAATAAATTCTGACTCTAATACTGAATTCCGTATCTCTTCTAGATCGACTTCTGTTTCTTCTTCTGTCACGTGATCAGAGAAGTTTTCTCTTCATAGAGACTTTCAGTGTAGGCCCACTCTTTCTATCTGTCTGCTCACTCCTCTGCACTTAGCAGTGAAATTCTCATTGCAGTTTTAATGTAGCATCCTTGTTTTTAATTTTACGAAAGATTGTTTTGACTTTTCTATATGCTTAGTCAGTCCTTTAGAAAATCCTTTCTTTTTCGATTTCTTCAAATTTTTCATATAGCCATTTCACCTTCGTTTCCCTGCGATTCTTATTTATTTCATTTCTTAGTGACTTGTACTAATGTATTTCTGAATTTCGCTGAATTTTTTTGCACTTTTTCTTTCCTTTATCAATTGAAATACTTCTTCTGTTATACAGACTGTCTTCGCAGTTACCTTCCTTGTATCTATGACTTTCTTTATAACTTCTGTGACTGCGCTTTTTAGAGATGTTCATTCCTCTTCAAGTGAACTGCCTATTAAGCTATTCCTTAATGCAGTATCCGTCGTTTAAGAGGTTCAGTTAATTGTGTGATTTAGTTGACCAGCTGATTACGACAAGTCAATTGAAACACGCTGTAGTGCATCTACAGTACTGAAAAACAGAATGTTGGAAAAATATGGGGTATCAGTCAATGAAACGTAAACGTTGACAAGAATATTTATTGAACTACTACAAATAAGCATAAGCAGCTTGCCAAATTCTTTGCAATGAGTGACTGACAGAAATAAATAACAGATATTGACTGGCTAGTCAGAGAGCACACATTTTCCTAGCAAACTTTTGCCTAGGTAACACCTGAAACAAATGCTTACATGTTCTAATCTACAATGGAATAAGAGTAATAAAAAAGGAATGGATTTCCACCTCTGGAACAAGGTGGTGGCGCAGTGTACAGGCAACCGTATTTTTGTAATTTTTTATATTTGTAGTATGTGAAATTCAGAACTCAAATATGAATACCGAAGCAGTTCGTTGCAACTCTCATAAATTCTTGAGATAATCGACTTTGAAGTTTTCCGAGTGTGTTTAGTAACTCAAAGTAAAATACCTCTTTTTTCCAGAAGCGTGACACTGTAATAACGTACTTGCTTCTCACATGGGCAGCCAGGATTCGATCGCCTGATGATGCAAATTTTTAAACAAAAGTTTGTAACGCCAGAAATGCATATCCTCCTATATCCATCGATTGTACTATAAATTTTTTTCCTTATTTTGTTACCAGAAGATATGACATTTCTGTCTTTATATATTGTAATTGTTGTACTATTTGTATATATATGTGCATATTTATGCATTTATGTCGATGTATAATTGGTTTGTTTTGTAAATATTATTTGTATTTTTACGCTGGGTCTGGCCTAGGGAAAACTATGCTATCGAACGATTACATCGATAGGTCGTGTGGAGAACCAAAGTGTTTAGGATCTTTGGTAGTGGGAACTCTGCCGCATGGAGCGCGGGCAGAGAGAGTCTGGCTGAAGTAGGGCGGTGGAGCAGGTGTGTTGTGTCACGCTCCCGCGAGTTGCCGCGCTTTCGGGGTATGGCAGCATTTAATTGCGATCGACTTGCTATGATAGTTTCTGACATGGTGTCGCGGACGGGAAGCATTAGCTGACGCACGTCAAGAGTCCGTTTCGCCCGGTGACCGTGTCGAGAAGAAGGCGCGCCCACATTCAGCTTCTGCAACAGCGACGGCCGACAGTGAGTGACTGTCGCCACCTCCCCGATCGACGACTACAAACCTTCAATCAACCAACAAGGAAGACTAAAAGCACGTAAAGTTTTAGAACTGTATGGCAGACCTCAGCTTTTCAAACTACAGTATTCCATTAGCAAAATATAGCAACTTAGCATGAACCTTTGTTGCTCATTGTCCCAATTGCATTACCAAGCAGGGTCCCTTCCTTTTCCGGAATGAACCCGAGTGTCGTTGAAATTCAAACGCCAGCATTAAAGTAATATCATTCAATTTCACTCCTTTAATTTCAAAGTTCAGTTAAAGTTTCATAGCTGGGTTCAATATTTAGATTACACAAGCACAAATTAAGAGTGCGAGTTTTATTACCATATTTTAGCTTACCTGTGACTGCAGCTCAGCTTGGTATGTACTAAATTTTACTATTGTTAATTGTTCAGAATCATTTAATTCAAGTTCAACGTTAAATCTCTTATTTCTAAATTGCGTAGATTCAAGTAGCTGTTGAAATGATTGTTGAGGTAGCCCAAGACTAACCCTATTTTATTGAATTTCGTAGTGCTTCAGAAACAAAGTTCACTATTAATTTCAGTCACTAAATTACCTTTCAATTTTCTGGTTTTATTAATTCTTTTGCTAAATTAAGTCAGACTGTAGCAAAATTTATTACTTCTGACAAATATTCAGTTTTCACACAACACGTGTCAACCTTCAGTTGCCACGCTTTTAGTGCTTATTATATGTGCATTAATCTTTCATTTTCATAGGACTGGCGACCGTAATTTTCCCCAAATCTCAAATATCTAATTAATGCCAAGTAATTGTTAACGTAACGACCGTACATTTACTTTCTTTATTAATTTTACCCTTTTCTCAAAATTAATTTCCACCAATTTCATTTGCATTTTTCCTTTCAATTTAGATGTAACCCTTCCTCCCTCTTTACCGACAGATTAACTTCGGTGACTATTGCTTTTCCCAAATTCCCATTAGGTATACGCGGTTTAACTTTTACTGTCATTAAGGTCGATAAGTGAGGGGGAGGTTACAAGTTTCTGTTCTACGAGTTTTTCGGTGAAGAGCAAAGTACAGAGAGACGAAAAAAATATCGGTAACACTTGAGACTGGTAATCACTGGTTCGAGTTTCCACTTGCTCAATATATTTTTCGTTTTACTCTTATTTATTTATTTAATTTTTCAGTTCGAACACCTACATCATTCGTATACGGAATTCATCAAAAGTACGCTAATTGAAATATATCTAATTATCGTATGTCTTCTTGTTCCTAATTACATGTCACACATAGGAATCGAGCTTTTTTGCAAATATAAGTTCTTAATTACCTCGATAATAAGCAGATCACCATATCCTCAAATTACTCCCTATGAATGCCTGCATGTTTCCATAAACAGACAGAGATCGCTTACTCCACAGTCATCATGCATCTGTATTTTGCTCGCAGTTTGGAGCTTTCCACTTGTATAAGGAATTGCAACAGGTTAAATTATTTTTAACTAACAGAAACAACTTCAGGAACACATCTCAGGTCGAAACTCGTAGATCATCATTTTGTTACTTCGCCACTTGAAACAGTTGAATATGCAATGTCACTTACAATCAGAAAATAGCACGTAGCTACAACTGAGAGTAAGAGGATGATTGTACGTGGACAACGTATAGAAATTCTGTGACCCTGCAACAGAAATTGGTTTACTTCGCAATTACCGTAGTGATTTAACATGAGGGTAATTCTATTTGGGCGTGTCATTATTCCATTCACTGGTATAAACACCGTACGGCTGTGCTTGAACTGGCAGTTTTCAGGGGAGACTAAGACAAGAAAAGATCTTTTTGGAAATGACCCGTTAGCTGGTTATCAGCAAATGTTTTGGCGTAACTTTGTGAACTCTAGGCCAGTAGTCTTGCACGCGGCAGACATCTATCTCCGGAGAACAAGAGCAGCAGGCAGAACAAACACACTAAAGACAGGACGAGAAAATACAGAGTCTATGGGAAACTGTGCTGTCCTAGTAGTATCTTACCAAAGGCCAAAACGTGCAGCAACTAAACGTGAAAATACCTGATAGCAATGCGTTCATGCGGGAATTAGGGAGACGAACAAAGGAAGAATGAAGATCAGACTTAACCTTCCCGTCGACGACGAGATCATTAAAGCTCAAGCTCCGGTTTCGGAAGGATCAGGAAAGAAACTGACTGCCCTTAAATCAGTAGACACAGAAGTGTTAGAGACACCCTTTGCAGTAGAGTTCTGTCCTGTTGGAGTCTTGGAACGATCCAGATGCGTCACTAGTTGCTGCTACTTTGAGGTATTGGCCTTGCCCATGTCTGCCACCGCAATCTTGTCCATATACTGCTGCTTATGGGATCATGAGTTTTCCATCCTGATGGACCAAATCTACAGAACCTACTTAAGCGCGCGAAACACACGGACATTCTTTGTTACTGCTGGTGATAGCTTACTGTTATCCCTCACAATGAGACCACACGACAACTGGATTCTTGTGTTCTTTTTTTTTTTTTTTTTTGTTATATTTATACTACGTGAAGTTCAGAACTCAAAGGTCAATAGCTCAAAACAGTTCTATGAGACATTCAGAAATTCTCATGAAAATCAAGTTTGAAATTATGTAAGGGTCTTTGATACCCTAAAACGATCTCACATCTCTGATTGACTGCGTGGTACTAACCAACTATCTGTGTGGCATACATTCGGCTCTTGAGGATCGTGAATTTTTACGAAAATTGGATGTTCTAAGAGAATTTCCGTGAAGATTAAAGCACATAAAGGCGTAAAAAGTTTAATTCGCAATTTTTTTTAATCCGAGCTATTCTTACTAACACAGGTTGTAGTCATAACATGCACTACACCTCTGGCATGTTTATGATGTAAAGATTAACTGTAGGCCAAATCCCGTTTACTTTGCATCGGACTCTGCGACATTCCGTAATGAGAACACCGTGCAGTGTTTCGAAGGTTTCGACAAGGTGCATTTACCTGTTGGGATACCTTATACGTGGTATCCCGTGTATCCATCACTACCAAACATCAACCAGCCCGAAGATGCGTAAATAAAGATGAAAGGCGTCGCTGGGAAATGATAAAAAATTTTAACTCTGCAATCAAGACTGGTTGTTTCTCCATATGAAGACACTTGTTGGCTGAGATTAAGACATCTTTTCATTCTTTCGCAGATGTGTCAGTCTGTTCTGTTTTTCTTAATCTGAATGTTTCACACGTATTTGTAAATTATTGACCACTCACTCCTAGGAGAGCACTATGTACATAACTTCAAACACTACTAAACTTACTTCTATTAAATTAATCAGGAAATCACAGAATCTTCTAGACAGTTGATAAAATAATTCGAAGTTGCAATACACGAACCTGCAGTCTTCTACATCACAATTCCATACTCTTAACCATTACACCTATGATGTCGCGGGATTTTAAACTCTCTCCTGTAACTTAGTATCCATGGTGGCTTTAACTGGCGATAAGTCGTTATGTAACGTTTAATTATAACAAATCTTACCAATAACGGCATGTTTTTATGTCTTCGATACTGAGTGTGATCTCAAAACAACATGACGTGTGCACCGAGCCCAAATCGAGCGCTAACGAAAGTCGATAGCAGTTCCTGCGGATATCAATATTGCATTTAACGTCAAATTGACGTTACGTTTGTAGGAAGTCCTGTGAAATGAGTGTTACCCTAAAGTTTCAACAGTCACGGTGAATCTAGCGTTCTCACTTTCCGTATATCTGTACCAAGTGAGTTAAGCAAAACTGTTCAATGCTAAATTTTATTAAATAACCATTGCAAAGGGCAATTACTTCGTTAAACAACAGATTATAAATCAGAAAAACACAAACACATTCAGTAAAAACTTCATATGTTCTGAGAATACTATTTATATAGAAAGCGCCGTAAATTTCCTAAGTAGCGTCTACCAAGATCAATTACATGACGAATAATCATCTGGGTATCCTTGACCTGGCGCTTACGTCGTTGATGATCGACTCAGCTAATGGCATTAGTCTTATCGTTCGTTATTCATCACTGAGGAATGGCGTTCTGAAATGCTTTACAGGCTCGATTGTAGCCCGGTTGTCGCACCTCTCACATCTCCTTATCATGTACTGTTGGCTTCCCCGGTACATCGGGATGCGCCTAGGCTCGTTCTAATTCACAATTTCTGCAACATAGTCAGTCAAACATTAGCATAAAAACATTCCCCCATCAGTAGCCCTGTTGACCATTCAGGAGCGATGATTATTTAAAATATGCTAACCCGACGATGTAGTTGAGGAATGCCGGTCGCACTTAACGACCGTCACAAGGCTTATCGGATAGTGAGTTGGATCCCACTTCTACTGACTATGCACTATGATATCCACGTAATGAACACCGTGACATTTTACACGGCCCGCATGAAGCATGTGCCTGATGTATACATCATTGCCGGCCGGCGTGGCCGTGCGGTTATAGGCTCTTCGGACTGGAACCGCGTGGCCGCTACGGTCGCAGGTTCGAATCCTGCCTCGGGCATGGATGTTTGTGATGTCCTTAGTTTAGTTAGGTTTAAGTAGTTCTAAGTTCTAGGGGACTGATGACCACATATGTTAAGTCACATAGTGCTCAGAGCCATTTGAACGTACACTCCTGGAAATTGAAATAAGAACACCGTGAATTCATTGTCCCAGGAAGGGGAAACTTTATTGACACATTCCTGGGGTCAGATACATCACATGATCACACTGACAGAACCACAGGCACATAGACACAGGCAACAGAGCATGCACAATGTCGGCATTAGTACAGTGTATATCCACCTTTCGCAGCAATGCAGGCTGCTATTCTCCCATGGAGACGATCGTAGAGATGCTGGATGTAGTCCTGTGGAACGGCTTGCCATGCCATTTCCACCTGGCGCCTCAGTTGGACCAGCGTTCGTGCTGGACGTGCAAACCGCGTGAGACGACGCTTCATCCAGTCCCAAACATGCTCAATGGGGGACAGATCCGGAAATCTTGCTGGCCAGGGTAGTTGACTTACACCTTCTAGAGCACGTTGGGTGGCACGGGATACATGCGGACGTGCATTGTCCTGTTGGAACAGCAAGTTCCCTTGCCGGTCTAGGAATGGTAGAACGATGGGTTCGATGACGGTTTGGATGTACCGTGCACTATTCAGTGTCCCCTCGACGATCACCAGTGGTGTACGGCCAGTGTAGGAGATCGCTCCCCACACCATGATGCTGGGTGTTGGCCCTGTGTGCCTTGGTCGTATGCAGTCCTGATTGTTGAGCTCACCTGCACGGCGCCAAACACGCATACGACCATCATTGGCACCAAGGCAGAAGCGACTCTCATCGCTGAAGACGACACGTCTCCATTCATCCCTCCATTCACGCCTGTCGCGACACCACTGGAGGCGGGCTGCACGATGTTGGGGCGTGAGCGGAAGACGGCCTAACGGTGTGCGGGACCGTAGCCCAGCTTCACGGAGACGGTTGCGAATGGTCCTCGCCGATACCCCAGGAGCAACAGTGTCCCTAATTTGCTGGGAAGTGGCGGTGCGGTCCCCTACGGCACTGCGTAGGATCCTACGGTCTTGGCGTGCATCCGTGCGTCGCTGCGGTCCGGTCCCAGGTCGACGGGCACGTGCACCTTCCGCCGACCACTGGCGACAACATCGATGTACTGTGGAGACCTCACGCCCCACGTGTTGAGCAATTCGGCGGTACGTCCACCCGGCCTCCCGCATGCCCACTATACGCCCTCGCTCAAAGTCCGTCAACTGCACATACGGTTCACGTTCACGCTGTCGCGGCATGCTACCAGTGTTAAAGACTGCGATGGAGCTCCGTATGCCACGGCAAACTGGCTGACACTGACGGCGGCGGTGCACAAATGCTGCGCAGCTAGCGCCATTCGACGGCCAACACCGCGGTTCCTGGTGTGTCCGCTGTGCCGTGCGTGTGATCATTGCTTGTACAGCCCTCTCGCAGTGTCCGGAGCAAGTATGGTGGGTCTGACACACCGGTGTCAATGTGTTCTTTTTTCCATTTCCAGGAGTGTATATATCATTTCACATAAGCATCCAGAAGTTTTTTTCAGTCTCAGCCTCCCACAACCGCATGGTTGAGCAGATGGGGAATGTTTGTGATGAACATATAATTTGAAAGTATCAGAAATATAATCCGCTGGGTATGTGTTCGCCAATCGGATTATTCACTACGCTCCGTCTTTAAAAAATTCGTTGTCAAGAGAATGTCTATCATATAGTGTTTTCTTCAACGTCATGGACATTTAGCAGAGAACATAGCTACATTTAGACTCATTCTGTGTAAACGACTATGAAGTAGCTGATGTGGGGTGCCTCTCATTGTATCACACATTAAGTTTACCTCTCGTTCTATTCTTGTATGTAGCATGAGAAGGCTCACAGTCTCTGTGCACTCGGCAACTAGTCAAATAGTTTCTTCTCGATACCTACGGCAGCGACACGTAGGAGGTTTTAGTAAATCCCTTGATACCTCACATGATAAAAGATCTTGCAACTTTGTAAGTAGACTTCCGGGTGATGGTATCTATCTTAAGGTGACTGCCAATTTATGATTTCTTAGCATTTTCGTGGTCCGGAACCGCGCGGCTGCTGCGGTCACAGATTCGAATCCTACCTCGGGCATGGATGTAAGTGATGTCTATAAGTTTGTTAGGTTTAAGTAGTTCTAAGTCTAGGGGACTGATGACCTCAGATGTTAAGTCGCAAAGTGTTTAGAGCCACTTGACCCATTTGAACGTCATTCACCCTACAGCCTGGATCTCGCACCTTCCATGTTTCATCTGTTTGCCCCAATAATTTACGCACTCCGAGGGAAGCATTACATGGATGATGTGGATGATATTGATGCAGCAAGCCGTTGGGTCGACATACACCTGTAGAGTGGTACCATGCGTGCATGCAGGCGCACCCAGTAAGGTGGCGTAAGGCTGTCGTACTGAACGCAGATTATGTTAAAAAACAAGGTTCTGTACCCAAAAAAAGTGGCGAATAGTATGGTGCATTGTAATCCTGATTAAAACCAATCTGCTTTCAGAAAAAAATCATTCCTCGTACGTCGGGGAGTGACTGTCATATAATTTCTTTGCATTCCACACCACTAACGTTCCATATATTGTCCTGCAGTTCTTGCTCGCCTTTTAACACTACTTACAAAACACAAGTTTTTCGGTTTAGTGCGGTATAGTGTCTTTTATACAGGGTGTTTCACAGCTCATGTTACATACTTCTAGAGGTTGTAGAGGGGACTTAGTAGATCAACTTTTACATAGGAAATCATGTCTGAAAATGTCATCGAACGACGCTACAATATATATGATTTCGTGATGATGCAAACTATCAAGGATTATGGACACGGATAAATGCATCAATTTGAGATAAGGGTTCCTGATTCGGAAACGAATAAATCGAAAGTTCCATGCGGAAATCCTTCTGATTTATCCTGACAGGGGCAGACATGTACCGGTAGTGTTGTTACTAAGAATGTAGGTATGCAACTTCCTGTGGTGGTAGTATGGACCAAGGCAAACACAAAATGTGTAGTAAAAATGGGCTCAAAAATGCATACCTGAGGAGCTATGAGCACGTGTTTATCTTCGCTAGTGCAAAACAGATCTCCTTTATTGAACAAGTATTTACACCACTTAAGATTCAAAAATTGCTCTGAGCACTATGGGACTTAACTTCTGAGGTCATCAGTCCCCTAGAACTTAGAACTACTTAAACCTAACTAACCTAAGGACATCGCACACACCCATGCCCGAGGCAGGATTCGAACCTGCGACCGTAGCGGTCACGCGGTTCCAGACTGTAGCGCCTAGAACCACTCGGCCACCTCGGCCGGCATACCACTTAAGGTATGCGTTTTAGAGCGCACGGCTAGAAGAAATTTTATCTTGTTTCGGTCTATGCTACCACCGCCGAAAGTTGCATGCCCCATAATCGTAGCAACAACAATATCAGTCCACTGTCAGAGGTATCAGAATGATTTTCCCTTGTAACCTTCTACTCGTTCGTTTCCGAACGAGGGACCCTTACCTCAATTTGATACATTTATGCTTCTCCATCATCTCTGGAAGTATGTAGCATCATGATGGTATACAAACATTTACTGGGGCCGGGGCCTGTAACATTGACCCACTATAGCGTTGTTGGGTGACATTTCCGGAAATGCGTTCGTATGTAAAAGTTGATATAATGAGGCCCCTATACAACCTCTAGAAGCGTGTAATATGAATCATGAAACACCCTGTAGAAGCCAGAACAACGTCTTACGTTGTCGCTACATGCAGATCAACACTATGCGTTCAAGGAAGAAAACAAATTATTAAAAAAGAGTTGCACTTGTCCGGCCTAACAGCTGGGTCTGTTCCATGAGGAGACAGAAATATTGCTTTTTCCATCTGCCAGACTCGGCCGGAAGGAAAGTAAGAGGCAGCAAAGTGATAGAAGAAGAAAGGGTTATTCAACTGTTTCCACCCGCCGAGAAAGGGGAGCCGCCGCAAGGCACCGCCACCGTCACCGCCGCCTCCTCTGTCCCAAACAAAAGAAAGCGGCTAACTGCTGTCCGCGCGGCCACAATGGGCCCGCGAGAAGGCCCGCGCCTTTGTGGCGCGCCAGCTCAGTTCCTCTGTAATTGCTAGCCGGCGCCGGCGCCGGCGGCGCCCGTAATGGGGTCGCCCGCTTCCTGCGCGCAAGTGCGACACTTCACAGCCAGCGCGCATAGCTAAGTGCTTGCCATCGCAGGCGCTTCGGCGAACGCGGGTTTCAAAGCGGATGCTCAGCTTTGCGTCGCGTGCCTCTGGCCATAAGACCATGACAACACCAGCGTCCACTTGCACATCAGTGTCTCTCAGCCAGTATTTCCCAAATCCTAGCGCTGCTACCTGTGGTCAGTCTGTTTGCAGCTGCCATGTCCGATATCCCCTTTACCCCTTTTACTCATATAAGGCCATTCAATAACTAACCCATCACTTTTAACAGTTTCGGTTGAAAAGATGCGGAATTTGTTGTGGAACATCGTGGAATATTCCGGCTTCAGACCCTACAGTTTCACGAATTTCCTATAGATGCCAGCGCTGTACGTAGCCTGCAACGCAGGTGCGTACCCAGTAGAGAGACGTCATTACTTTCTTTCGGCGGAAACCAGAGCATCGCAGATATTCATAGGCGCTTTCAGAATGTTTACGGAGACCTGGCAGTGAACAAAAGCACGGAGAGTCGTTGGGCGAGACGTCCGTCACCATCTCAACAAGGTCGCGCAAACCTATTCGATCTCCCGCCTGCAGGCCGGTCGCACACAGCTGTGACTCCTGCAGTGTTGGAAAGTGTGGACACTCTCGGGTCATCACAGACAAACTCCTAGTTGCTCAACTGGCGTCGCTGTTGATAGTGCTGACACAGCTGGGCACCAGTGAGGGTACTCAAAAGGTGTGTGGCCGCTGGGTTCCCTGATGCCTAACAGAAGACGACACATAGCAACGAAGGACCATCTATGTGGAATCACCTAAGCGTTACGAGGTTGTCGAGGAACATCACAGGCAATGAAATAAGGGTTCATCACTTCGAACCAGAAGTAGAACGGCAATCAATGGAGTGGCGCCACATAACCTCTCCTCCGAAGAAAATGTTCAAAGCCGCATCCACATCCGTAAGTCCACGGTGATGGTCTTCTGGGACTCTGAAGGGTTATTCTGTTTGATGCCCTCGCTCCTGGTACAACTGTCAACTCTGCAGTGTGGTGTGCTATCCTCAGGAAATTGAAGAAACGACTATAGTGTGTGTGTCGCCACAAAAATGGAAATGGACTTCTCCTTACCCATGACAACGCAAGTCCTCACACAAGTATATGCACCCAAGGGCAGCACACAAAACTTCATGGTCTCTTCTTTCTCATCTACCCTATGGCTCGGATCTCGCACCTTCCGACATCTATTTGCATGTCGCAAAATAGGATGAACCACGCGGGAATCAGTACATGGGTGATGGGTAGCTTATTGATGCAGCAAGCCTTTCTCTCCGATGTCGATGAACAGTGGTATCATGCGTGCTTACAGGCTCTCCAACTAAGGTGGTGTAAGGCCACTGCATTGAACGAAGATTGGGTTGAAAAATAAGGTCTTGTGGGCAAAATAGTGGGGAATAATATTGTGTTTTGGAATCCTGAATAAAACCATCCCACTTTCAGGAAAAAAAGTGTTGCATCTCTTACTGAACGCCCCTCACAAATGATTCTATTATTGACGAGTGATTCTGTTCTGCTACATAGCAAAAAAAAGAATGACCCGATTTTAACTTTTAATAATGTTGAGACAAATGTCACTAGGGACCTGAAACAGCGCTAGATGCAATAGGCATGGTCTAGAGTTTCAGAAAAAAATCGCTAGATGTCGATACGAGCGCTGACTTGGAGCGTGCAGCCAGTCTCGCGCAATATGGCGTCCGCGCAACAGAAGGAGTATTGTGTTATTGAATTTAGTCGTACTCAATCAGTGATCGCAGTTCAGAGGGCGATTCATATTCAATTTCGTGCTAAAGCGCCATCACCAAAGAACATTCGACAGTGGTATAAACAGTCTGAAGAAACAGGGTGCCTCTGTAAAGGCAAAATTCCACAAACAGTGGAACAAATGGGATGCGCATTTGAGCGAAGCCCCCGCAAGTCTACGCGTCGTGCTAGCCGAGAACTTGCGTTACCGCGCATGACAGTGTGGCGTCGTTTAGCCCTCAAACCATACCGATTACAATTGGTACAAGCTCTTCGAAATACTGATAAAGTGAAGCGAGTGGACTTTGGCAATGCTATTCTAGGGGACATGGAAGATGACACTGTAATCTTATGTGAGCCTCACTGCCTTTTTTTTAACTAATTTGCGCCTGATTTTATTCTGAGAAGCTCAGTAATATATGTAAATATCGTAAATGTAAATGTGATTCAAAAAGTGCTTGAAATTAAGTGCAGCTGGACAGCAAGAGACTCTTTAGCGCGCAATCCCCACAACGATAGTAGTTGTGAATCTTTGAGTATGGACACAAAAAAAAAGATTTATTAAAAAAAAGAGGACTGTTAATCTGTATCTTGTGGGAAGAGGACGTGTTGTTAGGCCGTCGCTCAGAACGTATTGTTAGATGTAATGAAAATTGCTATTGCAGTGATAAAACTGAGTAGAGTATGTGTACGAGTTACCAAACATTTATGTGTACAAATTTTCTGGAAATGACGAATAGAAATATCTTGCTTTTGGAAAAGGAGGTGAACTTCATTGTCGTTGCCAGCTATCAATCGTCAGAATTGTAAGTGTACAAAGTTCACAAAAATACAGGAAAGGAAATGCATTCTCTATAGTTTTCATTCAATACGTAACAACCTCTCATAATTTCTTAATTGCAGTAATTGGATTATGTTGTACAATAGTATGGTGTTGAACTCCCCTGACCAATTTTGATGTAGCAGGACGTGTAGTTCGAAGGAAGTTTGTGTGCCAAGTAATCTCCTTTTCTCACGAAAAGCAGTTTTCTGTTTTATCGTGTTTACTTACAACAGTGGTCCCTTAGGTAAGACAAGCTACGAACTCTTGGACTCAAAGCTATCCACAATATCGCCAAGTAAACAACAGAGTCATACTTTAAATCCTAAAGAGCAATAACTTCCTCCAAATTATAATACATCACTAACAGGTGCAGTAGCTGATCGTTTAAGGAGGCAGCAACCAAAATTCAGGTAGCAGTTACGACTTAAAGTAAAGTCTCAATCCAAATCAATCTCTCTCTCCAAACACATATATAAATATTCATATTATTAAGATAAAAGTCATTTTATAACACTTTTATGTCACAATTGATATTCAGCGATGAGGCAACTTTCCATATTAGTGGCAAGGTTCACCGTCATACTGTGCGTATATGTAGGTTCGAAAATCCTCATAAATCAATTGAACACGAACGTGATTCATCAAAAGTGAATTTTTGTGTGCTGTTTCGCAAAGCAAGGTTTATGGACCCTGCTTTTTTGAGGAAGAAACAGTAACAGGACAAACATATCTTGCAATGCTGCGGAACTGGTTATTCCCACAACTTGACTCTGATAATTTCATCTATCAGCAAGATGGAGCACCACAGCACTAGCACAACAATGTGCGCACTTTCCTCAATGCTAACGTGCCTCAACGCTGGATAGGGCGTACAGGACCGCGAGACCAGGCTTTACACTCTTGGCCTCCTAGGTCCCCTGACTTAACACCATGTGATTTAGTCCTCTGGGGATAGGTTAAACAATGTGTTTACGTTCCTCCCTGACCTCGTGACACTGAGGAACTAAAAACCAGAATATCAGCTACTGTAGCTTCAGTGATAGAAGACACCTTACGCTCAGTTTCGGATGAATTCGGCTATCGGCTAGATGTCGTCCGTGCAGCCAATGGAGGACATATTGAACATTTTTGATGGTTCTTTATAAACTTTTGTCTTTTCTGAGTAGTTTAGTATGCAATTTGTTGGTGTTCAGCCTTTCTTCCTAAGAAATAATTCTATTTAAAATCGGGTCATTCTTTTTGGGACACCCTGTATTACGAACATAGATTGCTGGCAATTAAACCTGCGACAGTATGAAAGCGTTTGACTCAGTACCACACCTACGCATGTCATTAAAAATATGATCATAGGGGGTACAGAGCGAAATTTTTTTCTGTAATAATTGAAGATTTTTTGATAGAGAGGACGGAGGAAGTAATCTTGGATAGAGAGTCGTCCACAGACGTACAAGTAACTTCAAGTGTGTCCCAGTGAAGTGGTGTCACTTGTTTGGGAAATTCTTTCATCTTTCAGACAAGCGACCATTCAGATTTGACACAGGATACAATTATGAAAATGCATTGGCCGCAAATTAACTTATTCACCGTTACGCGTTTCGATATACCATTCTCAGAATACAGATATGGCGAAAACATCAAATACAATATAAGAAATGCTAACAAAACTTTTTTTCATCCATAATATAGCAATCTCTACTCATACGTATAAAAAAAATAAGTATAAAAAATACGAAGTAAAGCTCACGAAAGTGAGCACACAAGTAATTGAAAACAAGACTCTCATACCTGTGAAGTCGAATGTGAAACTGTCTATATACCTACAACTTGTGAATGAGTAACAAATTACAGACTTCAAATGGTGCTGATAGTCATATTTAGGATAACTTGAATATCAAAGACATGTCTACTACGAAAAAACTGAAGCGACACATCGATTAACCGTTACATGAAGTCACAAGTAAAGAAAAGGCCTATAGGTGTAGTACACTAAAATGATACAGTAATAGAATATTACAATATTACGTGAGGTAAATGTTGACAGTATATACAGTACAAATAAGTACGTCGAGAGAGAATTATGTACAAACTACCGAACGGGCACAGAAATGGATTAGTGTACAAGCAGCACAAAATAACAAACATATTTATTTTTCTTCTTCGTCTATTATCCACGTGACAATGACAATAGGAAAATTGTATGGATGTCAAGTACAGCCTTTAAATCATAAAGCCAAAATAGCATACTTAATATGTGACAATAAAGCCAATGGGTTAAATACAATAAAGTGTTATCGAAAAAGGGTACCAAAGATTACACAGGCACAGAACAGCAAATACTCAAGGCCATAAACAACAAGCCGAGCCCAATGTCAAGAAACAAATAAGTGGAAGGGTTACAGTATCAAACTAAATGTCACAGACCTGGCATAAAATCAAAAAATAAAGTAGTAAGGGAGTGACAAAGACATAACGTAAATAGTTACATATTTGTAACCGTGAATTATCAGCCATCGATGATCAATAAAGAAATATTCCTGTATAGCCATTTGACTTCATCTTCATCATTGCAAGACAATTAATGATGTGAAGTTATGGTTTATGTCTTGATGAAGGGACGTGCCTGTCTTCATGTAGGTTCGATGTTTGCATATGATGTCGTACAAATCTCAGGAGGACAGTGCATAGCTCCGAAGTGGCACTGATTAAAAGTGAACTTCGAGAAGGATAGGAAACTAAAACCCTAGCGATTAAGAGTTCTTTTGTGCTTCAGTGCAGTGTTGAGCATAATTCCTCAAGCAATATTTTGCAAGGTTAGTTTCTTTCATCTTTCGCTATTCAGCCATAAAGAACGTAGTATTTCACAGGCAATAACGTGACGTTAGTAATACTGTGTGCATTTACGGTACTTGTGATCAAACGTTTGGAGATTGAATTGTCAATCTTACTAATAATTCTCTCTCCGCTGGTTAAATGAACATTTTGAATAAGTGTCTTAACCACAATATTGCTTCTCATAAGGGTACACAACTAATGAAAAATATCATAGCAGAAGTGAAACCTGAAATTTCAGTAAGTTGAGACAGTTATAACGTCAAATAGGGCACTTGAGTGTTACAGTGGAGTACCCAATTCCAATGTCAATAGTAATCGTGTAATGATACAATACTAAGCTTCTTCATGAAGAAAAATAACAGTTATAAAGTTAGAGAAAGAAAACTCAGCAGTTATTATTTCTGATAAACAGCATATAACTAAAACTATAAATTCCTCTAATGATGCAGGTATTATTGAAGTTAAACATAATCCTGTGAATAAGTTTCATATTGCTCTGAAAAGTTTTGTTACACAGAGTAATTTTTTGTCTCCTACTGATTATAACAAGAAAAATGTTTTGATCATGATCCCTAAGATACCTAAGCCTAGGTCCCAAGAGCACAATACCTTCACTAATGTATTTAGCGTCAAAAATTCGTATGGCCTGATATATAAGATCAAAACTGTTGAGATTTTGTTAGGTGCACATCTATCTTCACTTGAGATTATCTGTTTATGAACAAGCGTACATACTAGAACTCAGGTAGACAGGGAAAGTTATGCTGAAGAAAGAAACAAAGTCAAACAGATAATTTCTGCATCCAAGAAGAAATCTTGGGAATACCTTGGGTCAAGCTGCTGGAAAACCATTCTGGACTGTAATTAGCAGTCTTCGAAAGGGAGGTAAGAAGGAAATGACAAGTATTTTGGACAGGTCAGGAAAACTGCTGGTGAATCCTGTTGATGCCTTGGGCAGATGGAGGGAATATTTTGAAGAGTTTCTCAATGTAGGTGAAAATACGATCAGTAACGTTTCAGATTTCGATGTACAATGGGACAGGAATGATGATGGAAATAGGATCACATTTGAGGAAGTGGAGAAAATGGTCAATAGATTGCAGTACAATAAAGCGGCTGGGGTGGATGAAATTAAGTCGGAACTCATAAAGTACAGTGGAATGTCAGGTCTTAAATGGCTGCACAGGATAATTGAAATGGCGTGGGAGTCGGGACAGATTCCATCAGACTGGACGAAAGCAGTAATCACACCAGTCTTTAAACATGGAAACAGAAAAGATTGTAACAACTACAGAGGTATCTCTTTGATCAGCGTTGTGGGTAAAATCTTCTCAGGTATTGTTGAAAGGAAAGTGCGAGTATTAGTTGAGGACAAATTGGATGAAAATCAGTGTGGATTTAGGCCTCTTAGAGGTTGTCAGGACCAGATCTTTAGCTTACGGCAAATAATGGAGAAGTGTTACGAGTGGAACAGGGAATTGTATCTATGTTTTACTGATCCAGAAAAGGCATATGACCGGGTTCCTAGGAGGAAGTTATTGTCTGTTCTACGTGATTATGGAATAGGAGGCAAACTTTTGCAAGCAATTATAGGTCTTTACATAGATAGTCAGGCAGCAGTTAGAGTTGACGGTAAATTGAGTCCATGGTTCAGAGTAGTTTCATGGGTAAGACAAGGCTGCAACCTGTCTCCACTGTTGTTCATATTATTTATGGATCATATGTTGAAAACAATAGACTGGCTGGGTGAGATTAAGATAGGTGAACACAAAATAAGCAGTCTCGCATATGCGGATGACTTAGTTGTGATGGCAGATTCTGTTGAAAGTTTGCAAAGTAATATTTCAGAGCTAGATCAGAAATGTAAGGACTATGGTATGAAGATTAGCAGCTCCAAAACAAAAGTAATGTCAGTGGGAAAGAGATGCAAACGGATTGAGTGTCAAGTAGGAGGAACAAAGTTAGAACAGGTGGACAGTTTCAAGTACTTAGGATGCATATTCTCACAGGATGGCAACATAGTGATAGAACTGGAAGCGAGGTGTAGCAAAGCTAATGCAGTGAGCGCTCAGCTACGATCTACTCTCTTCTGCAAGAAGGAAGTCAGTACCAAGACTAAGTTATCTGTGCACCGTTCAATCTTTCGACCAACTTTGTTGTATGGGAGCGAAAGCTGGGTGGATTCAGGTTACCATATCAATAAGGTTGAGGTTACGGATATGAAAGTAGCTAGGATGATTGCAGGTACTAGTAGATGGGAACAATGGCAGGAGGGTGTGCACAATGAGGAAATCAAAGAAAAGCTGGGAATGAACTCTATAGATGTAGCAGTCAGGGCGAACAGGCTTAGATGGTGGGGTCATGTTACACGCATGGGAGAAGCAAGGTTACCCAAGAGACTCATGGGTTCAGCAGTAGTGGGTAGGAGGAGTCGGGTAGACCAAGGAGAAGGTACCTGGACTCGGTTAAGAATGATTTTGAAGTAATAGGCTTAACATCAGAAGAGGCACAAATGTTAGCATTGAATAGGGGATCATGGAGGAATTTTATAAGGGGGACTATGCTCCAGACTGAACGCTGAAAGGCATAATCAGTCTTAAATGATGATGATGATGATGATGAACAAGCGTACCAGTTTTTGGAACACTGGACATAATTTGTAAAAATCTGTTGCATCATAAAAAACTTTGCCAGGTTGAAATGGCAGAAATCGTCTAACTGTTAGAGCTATCATTGTGTTTTAATTCCTTTAACATTTTACAACTAACCAACAGGCCTAGCTATGGGCAATTCCCTGATGGGTATTGTGCTGGCGTAAGCTGTCGTTAGAGCACCAGTCAGCAAAGACATAGCAAGAAGATCGATAGTAGGCCTTGAATCAAGCGCGCCTATCAGGATAGAGGCCAAAGATAGACTCGCAAACAATGTGCCACCAACGTCCTCTCGACCACAAGTATTTATTGCGGATGCACTCACATTGCCTGAACTCTTACGGGAATCGGTGGATTGACTGCCGAGAGTAATGAGTATAGTGGGCAGGGACACAACAAATGTAGTGTGTGGACAGTGACTTGGGAATGTGGGTCTCACACGGAGCGTGCCAGAGATAAATCCCTGCAGTCGCTGTATACTCTGTGTCCTCGGTGGCTCAGACGGATAAAGTGTCTGCCATATAAGCAGGAGATCCCGGGTTCAAGTCCCTGTCAGGGCACACATTTCCAACTGTCCTCGTTGTTATTTATCAACGCCTGTAAACAGCTAAAAGTCTGATTTCATCGTAATTTCACAAGTGTTTTATCGCCGCCACTGACCAGAGGGCTCAGTCTCTCAGTCGCAGTCTTAGTCAGTTTCACCCAGTCTATGGTAAAGCACTAGCACAGTCTCTCAGTCACTGGCACACTAGCTCACATTCGAGTTTGGCGTCTGTCATTCATCGATAGCGGGACTTGTACTAACATGGCTAGCGTGGACTGTTATTTGAAGAGCTTGTACCACAACACGTGGACCCTCTTAAGATAAGTAGCTTCCTGTTTATGTAAATAAAGAATCCTGTAAATATATGTCTGCAGTTGTGTTGTAGAAAGAAGATACCGGCCATCAAACAACATCCTCTCACTTGATACCTATGGTACAAGACTCTATAGATACTTTGGCAGACATCTTATTAATAATTTCAAAGTGAAATTTTTGCCTCAGATTCAGAATTGGTACCTAAACTTCTGTCATACCATCATTATGTAGGTAACATATTCACTCTTTATGATGGTAATGACAAGATTTCCAACTTGAACAACTACCTCAGTTCTGTTCATCCTAATAACTAGTTTACTGTTGAACTGGAATGGAATGAATTATATAAATTATTTAGACCTTACAGGAGCAAACCACGAACCTTAATTTTGGAGTTTTTCATAAACCAACATGCGCTGCTATCATTATTAATAGTTAACTATGCTATCCTTCGACCTATATTCGACATATTTTAACTCTGTGATACATAGATTACTGAAAACCGACGAGTATCAGGATACTAGTTACAATAGTGGTGGGCTGCTACAGCCCTCTAGATCCAATCAATGAAGCTTGAGTGCTCACGACTTCCTCGCAGTTAATCAGTCAGACCGTGTTCGGAATTCTTGTAATCAGGGCGTAGCATGCAGCTAAAACTTTAATTATGTTCAATTAAGTTCACTTTAAATTCAATCAGCAAGTTCGTTTGACGAGTGACGCTCAACTGAAGACCTGTGCACTCTTCTGTTCTAGTAAAATTGCTGGATGTTGCCGATAAACCAAAGACTATGTCGGTGGCTTCTTGTTACAAGTTATAAGTTGCCTCAGGTCTGATGATTACGCTTTCATAAAATTCCAATTTGGAAGATTATCTTCTTTAACCTGATTAATTCAATTCAATGCGCAGGAAAAGTGACCCTCTGCCTTCATCAACAAATTTATGAATCTATTAAAACTTCAGTATTTAGTAGGCAGATAAATAAATTTTTGCACTTCTTCATGTATTTTACACTCGCATCGTACACTGTTGTAGTATCACAGACGTAAAAGTTTGAAGGCAGAATACAGACAAATCCATCATACATGGCATATACATTGGTGTAACTTATTCGATTTCCATCTTTTTAGTTAATTCAATTATTTTAATTAATTCGTAAGGAGGACCAGGTGGGTGCAACACTAGGAGCATGTATGATCTTCTTCACGTCGCTAACCTTCGCTGTGACGTAGTAATAGACCGTTTACCGCACCTGACTGCAGCGACGAATTGCAGCACTCACGTTCTCGTCGTGATTAGCATATGAAAAGAAACACTTCTGAGCGAACAATAATAATAAATAACACCGTCTTAAACAAACTTTAACTTCTTTACATTATAAGTTAGTATCTATACTATTATGTCTTCTGACCTGTAAACTCTGAGCGATGAGAATACCGGTGAGACAACAATTAAATTTTGTTTCATCACAGCGTATGTAGCCAATAGTGGCAAGAAGTGTTCGTACACTGTTCAATTCTACAAAGAAGAAAGAAATCCACTGACAAGAAAGATAAGGGCAAATACATAAAACTTAATTACATCGGCCCTCACTGCGACAAAATAGTCAATGTCGAACTTTCTTTTAACACGCGGGGGAGGTCATACATGCAATTGAGTCATGGTGTTGGACACAAGGCACGTAATAATATCTTTAGCAAATCCAAAGTATATAAGATACAATGAGGGGATTGTAAGAGTTTTATATTTGTGAGACAGGACAGGTTTCTTCTACTCTATGATATAGAGAACGTACATACGGTAGAAATTCAAGTGACTTGGGACATCATTTACAAAAGCAAAAACATAGCATGTTACCGACCACTGATAGAGTAAGCGTGCTACAGATTGCGCCCAATAGGTGATTACTCGGTATTCTTGAAGAATTTGAGGTTAATACAAGAAAGTTGTCACCCGCATTGGTTAGTTAACAACAGGGGCTCAATAGGAATTGGTTTTTGATTTATTTGAGGAAAGTTTGAAAAAGTGTATGTGAGTAAGTGCCCACTGAATTTCACCCCTAAACTGTGATAAATATGTCTCCTTTAAAACAATTTGTACACATTTGCCTTACGTTTATCTGTCGCTAAGTATAGTTTAGGGCGTCTACCTGGTTTCCCTATATTCCAAGACATGGCACCGACAGTCAGCCCTTTTCCTTATGGTAGCTTTTGAGATCCTGGCAGAGCGCGAAATTTTCTGCTACTTAAGCATAGTCCCAGCGCGTTACTACTTAAAATTTTTAATGATTTTTCGTATTTCCATTTTGTATTAGCTTTCTTCTCCTTAATTCCAACATCTCTCTATGCCCACCTCCTAACCTTTTTCCCTTTTCCCCCTTTCGATAAAGATAAAATCATGTACCCATCTTGCAGTATTTCTGTGTTGCTGAATGATAAGTTAAGGTATTGAGTATGTAACTGTTTGTGTTAGGACTCTGTAACCCACTTAGTGCCTTTTTTTTTAAATTTTATGCGAGGTCTGTCATATTTACATTTGTCACTGTAACCCTTCCATGTATTTGTTCCTTGATATTGGGGTCGTGTTGTTTCTTATAAGCTTCCTCCATGCTGTTATCCACATACTCAATCTTAGGTGCCCTCTTCCTGTAACACTTTATTCTGTTTCTTTAATTATGACTGTGTGAATGCACATTTTATCCACTGATTTTATTGTCATATTGTACGTATGTTTTTGACAAGATGAATTTTTGTTGTGCTTGGCACTCGTGCAATTTTCTTATTGCGTCTGTGACAGCTGGATTGTACACGATAATGATTTGTTTGCCATTATTGTATTGCTGGTGCAGTGTTCCGTTACTGTGCCTAATGAGTAATTTGTACGTAATGTTATCTCGATGTCTGGATTTATAATGTATACATGGTAGTCAATTCATAGTGACCGGGCCAAATATCTCACGAAATAAGCATCAAACGAAAAAACTACAAAGAACGAAACTCGTCTAGCTTGAAGGTGGAAACCAGATAGCGCTATGGTTGGCCCGCTAGATGGCGATGCCATAGGTCAAACGGATATCAACTGCGTTTTTTAAATAGGAACCCCAATTTTTATTACATATTTGTGTAGTGCGAAAAGAAATATGAATGTTTTAGTTGGACCACTTTTTTAGCTTTGTGATAGATGGCGCTGTAATAGTCACAAACGTGTAAGTACGTGGTATCACGTAACATTCCGCCACTGCGGACGGTATTTGCTTCGTGTTATATTACCCGTGTTAAAATGGACCGTTTACCAATTGCGGGAAACGTCGACATCGTGTTCATGTATGGCTGTTGTGATCATAGCTATTGCTATGTATGATGCTCGGTATACTGGACGACATCATCCAAGTGAACGGACCGTTCGCCGGATAGTTACGTTATTTAAGGAAACAGGAAGTGTTCAGCCACATGTGAAACGTCAACCACGACTTGCAACAAATCATCATGCCCAAGTAGGTGTTTTAGCTGCTGTCGTGGCTAATCCGCACATCAGTAGCGGGCAAATTGCGCAATAATCGGGAATCTCAAAAACCATGGTGTTGAGAATGCTACACCAACATCGATTGTACCCGTACCATATTTCTATGCACCAGGAATTGCATTGCGACGACTTTGAACGTCGTGTACAGTTCTGCCACTGGGCACAAGAGAAATTACGGGACGATGGCAGATATTTTTCACGGGTTCTATTTAGCGAAGAAGCGTCATTCACCAACAGCGTTAACGTAAACCGGCATAATATGCACTACTGGGCAACGGAAAATCCACGATGGCTGCGACAAGTGCAACATCAGCGACCTTGGTGGATTAATGTATGGTGCGGCATTATGGGAGGAAGGATAATTGGCCCCATTTTATCGATGGCAATCTAAATGGTGCAATGTATGCTGATTTCCTACGTAATGTTCTACCGATGTTACTACAAGAAGTTTAATTTCATGACAGAATAGCGATGTACTTCCAACATGATGGATGTCCCGCACATAGCTCGCGTGCGGTTGAAGAGGTACTGAATAGCATATTTCATGACAGGTGGATTGGTCGTCGAAGCACCATACCATGGCCCGCACGTTCACCGGATCTGATGTCCCCGGATTTCTTTCTGTGGGGAAAGTTGAAGGATATTTGCTATCGTGATCCACCGACAACGCCTGACATCATGCGTCAGCGCATTGTCAATGCATGAGTGAACATTACGGAAGGCGAACTACTCGCTGTTGAGAGGAATGTCGTTACACGTATTACCAAATGCATTGAGGTTGACGAGCATCATTTTGAGCATTTATTGGATTAATGTAGTATTTACAGGAATCACGCTGTAACAGCATGCGTTCTCAGATATGATAAGTTCACAAAGGATCACATTGGAACAACCGAAATAAAATGTTCAGACGTACCCACGTTCTGTATTTTAATTTAAAGAACCTACCTGTTACCAACTGTTGGTCTAAAATTGTGAGCCATATGTTTGTGACTATTACAGCGCCATCTATCACAAAGCGAAAAAAGTGGTCCAACTAAAACATTCATATTTCTTTACGTAATACACGAATACGTAATAAAAATGGGGGTTCCTATTTTAAAAAAACGCAGTTGATATCCGTTTGACCTATGGCAGCGCCATCGAGCGAGTCAACGACATCTGGTTTCCCCCTTCAAACTAGACAAGTTTCGTTCTTTGTAGTTTTTTCGTTTGATGCTTATTTCGTGAGATATTTGGCCCGGTCACGATCAATTCACCACCCTGTATATTGTCAACATTTACAGGAACAAATTTGTTTGTAATATTTTATTACTGTGACACTTTTAATGTACTACACATCAATGGCATCGATTTAATTGCGACTACACAATTCTGTCATAACTGATGGTGGCATGTACAAACAATTTTTTACGCGTGGCACTTTAACAAATTTACTTATTGGTTTTAAGGGCATTAGGCTTATTTCAATGTACATTTTAACCTTCTGGGTATGTTGTCACATACATTTCGGCTGTGTTTGGCGTCCATACAACTTTCTTAGTTCCTTTGCCACAGCGGTACTGTAAACGAAAGAGAAAAAAGTTCATGTTTGCTACTTTGTATTGACTATAAACTGTTCC
Source organism: Schistocerca americana (assembly GCF_021461395.2). NCBI lineage: Eukaryota > Metazoa > Arthropoda > Insecta > Orthoptera > Acrididae > Schistocerca > Schistocerca americana. The sequence continues at coordinate 377,738,029 of NC_060121.1, forward strand.
GTTTCTGTGCCTGTTGTGTAATTTGCACGTTTTAATATCGTTGTGTCTATATTCGTGCTGTACATGCCGTCCCGTCTACATTTACAAGAATCAAATTCTTTTGTAATATTTTATTAATGTTGCTTTTTAATGGCATACAGTTGCACGGCTTCCCTTTTTTCTGCACATAGTGGTCATATTCTCTGATATCCAGTATATTGTCTGTATGACTGTTAGTACAATCTGGCATCTATAATGTTTGCTTCATCGTTACCTTGTCAGTGCACAAGCAATATGTTACTTGATCAACAGGTATGAAAGTTTTATTTTCAGTGACTTGTGCCCTATATTTGTGAGCTTCACTTTCTGTTTTATTCTAAATATTAGTGGAAATTGCTGTGATATGGTTGAAAATTAATTTTTTTCATTAGCATTTATAATACAATATTTCTTGTTCTCGCCACAGCTATGTTCTAATTATGATGTATCGAGACATGTAACGGTGAATAAACCAGTTTGCGACCAAGACATTACCATAATTGTATCCTGTGCCAGAGAAGTTTGTATATTAATGAAGTTGCTGAATATATTAATAATAGTCTCCGAGCCTTTTCGCAGAAGATGAGTTATCTATTATTAATTAATGTCAGAAAGAAGCTGCACAAATATTGTCAGATCTTGATCACATTTCAGATTGGTGCAATGGCTGACAACTTGTTTTAAATGTTCAGAAATGTTAAGTCGTGTACTTCATAAAACGTAGTATCCAATAATATCAGTGAGTCACAGCTAGAATCGGTCAACTCGTACAAATACCTGGGTGTAATGCTTTGTAGAGGTATGAAACGGAACTGTCACATAGACTCAGTCGCATCAAAGCAAGTGGTCGACTTCGGTTTGTTGGCAGAATACAAGGCAAATGCAAACAGCCTACGATTTTAAAGGAGATTGTTTGCAGAATATGAGCTATCTACTGCTCAAATTACACAACTACTCAAGGAAATAGGAAGCTAGAGATCTTCGCTGATGGACAAACTTGTGTTGGTACATAAATTTAATTTTGACTACAGAACAACTTTCATTATTACAAAATTGCAGAATCAAAAAAATGGCAATATAAAAATTTAATTCGGACCTTTGTCCCTTTTTTTAATGGTGCAACATACAAACTTATTTTTCACGGACTGAAATACATTAAACACAATTAAGATTTTAAATAAAGTATTTCACTACTGAACCATAATCAGCGATGGCAGAAAATGTCAATTATAACTCTCACGTAATTATTCTTTCCCTGTCCATAAGATAAGATACTAATGATACAACATTCAAGCTAAATTTAAACAGCCATAAAATTAGAAAAACTTCATGGGCACAAGAGAGAACAAAAATTTAACAAAACTGAACCGGCCACATAATAGTCCACAGTTCAAATATTCTTATACTAAAACACAAGGTGGCCAAAAAAGGACAACCCGGAGTTGAAAACCTCACCAAACAGCAATGATAGCAAGGGTTACAGCGTTCCCCAAAACTATGCAGATAAATAAAATTTACATTAAATAAGAATGACGGCTGTTATCTCAACCACTAGTATAATGTTTAAATAACTTCCAGAAGCAATAAGTTTATAAAAGGGCAGCCTCTTTTGATTAACAAATGGAATGACTCAAAATTGTTCTAAAATTGTAACTTAACTTTAAACAACAGCATTAAAGGTCATAGCGGCGCTTGGAAAAATAACACTGCGGAAGACAGACAGCGCGAGTTTTCACTGCCCAAAACTTGTGTACAGGATCGTATAAACTGGCGGATGCGTAACCGACTGGGCCCAACGTAAGTAGCCCTGACAACTATCTCTAAACAGCACCGGCCCCGGAGAACAAGTAGTCTTAACAAAATTCCCTGCAGCATAAATAAATTCCAGTGAGTGCAAGTTCCAGTCACAGCCAAGATTATAATTAACAATAATTAGGCCCCCAAGAGTTAATGCAAATTCTTACGGAGCGATCCTGGAAAATTAACAACCTTCTAAGAAGTTAGCAAAAATTTAAGACACCGCATACAGTAGGCTTAAGGAAATTCCCGCATTAAACAAATATAGCAAATCCTGCTGGAACAAGTGATTAAACCAACCCCGAGCCAACTGTGTTGAATTCTACGGCTGCTGGACACGTACACAGTCCCGGCCAAGCTCAATGCGGACAGTGTGTCCTAAAACAGACAAAAATTTCCATATAAACCACTTAAATTACATACACTGTACTTGTCCTGAAGCAGAATAAGCAATACATTAGCCTCAGTGAATAAGACACTGTGAAACCAAGTTCAGAACAATCCTTAACTAATCTCCGGCACTAGACGCTCAGTCCGGAACCGCGCGACTGCTACGGTCGCAGGTTCGAATCCTGCCTCGGGCATGGATGTGTGTGATGTCCTTAGGTTAGTTAGGTTTAAGTAGTTCTATGTTCTAGGGGACTGATGACCACAGATGTTTAGTCCCATAGTGCTCAGAGCCATTTAATCTCCGGCAGATACCACATGACACCATAAGTCTAACACATCTTCACCGGTTAACATCATAATATGAATCATACGTAACTTAATGCTTCCAGTTACGCAATGAGAAGATGTCCAGCATTTGACGACGAACTCGCCACCGTTTCGCACGCAAACGCGTCGACTAGCCAGCACCATGCACCCGGCGCGCGGCCAGACGATAAGGATGGCGAGGGCGGCGAGGCCCAGGCACCGCGGATGGAGACGAAGGCTTCCGTTCAAAACAATGTTGCCTCGTCGAACGCCGATCGGAGAGAGACCCCGGCCACACGACAAGCTGGAAAGGCAGTCAGAGATACAAGACCAGACGAGTATAAATATCAGCGAGACAAGCGGAACATGTTAGCGCGTCGCCCAGGCTCAAAATACTTTATAAAACGAAAAAGCGTAGTATCCAATAACATGAATGAGTCACAGCTAGAATCGCTGAACTGGGTCTAACAGTAGGGACATGAAATAGAACTATCACATAGCATTAGTCGCAGGTAAAGCCTGTGGCAGACTTTGAAGTGTTGGTAGAGTCATGGGGAAATGAAGTCAGACGCCCAGTTCTCCAGTTGATTCGAACTGCTTCATCATGCTCCGCACAGCAGGTCGAGAAAGAGACCATTCCGTAATCCTTTCAGCCGGCGATATTCTCGAAGTGCAGCTGCAGCATTACTGTTCTTTTGATAATAGATTTTCACCAATAATACCCTACTCCTTTTGTCCGAGCTCATGTCCCCTCGTCAGCAAGTTCACTGCGACTGGTCAGCTGTGCGAGACTATGAATCACGATGGCTGACCACGGCAACTGGTGGCCATCGCTCTAACTGGACGGTGGCGCTATGACGCGTGGAAATCATGCACTCCACACTCTGGACATTAATGCTACCAATTTTGGTACTCAAGCTTAAATTATTTTCTTTGTTATAAAGTGTTAAATAAGGAAAGTTTAATTATAGCCTCCCAGTATATAATAATTAAGTTTCTACGGCACCCTCAGTGTGCGAGTCCCACTCGCTATTAGTCAAGTTTTCTAATACCACCCACCCCAACACCCAACATGTCCCGTCCATTAGTACATCAGGTTTGCATGGTGTTCGTTTAGCTGTAGTTGCTCCTTCGCGTTTACACTTCACGCTCAGATCAGCAACAGTCGACGTGGGCAGGTTTAGAAGGGTTGAAATGTGCCTGATCAATCAATTACTCAGGTGACATCCAACGTCATTGAGCTATCCTGTCCTACTCATTCTCCTCTTACTGCTTCGTTATTGACAATAACCCTCGCCTCCCTTTTTACTGATGCGCCCGTCTCTTGTCACATATACTGGTCAGTTCTGAATTGCACAGGGGTTTCCGAATACTTTTGATCAGACTGTCTATCCATTCTCCAACAGAGGTGCGTCGTCCGACGGTATTCGATACCTCTATGGTTCTCGCACAGTAAACATGGAGTTAAGCTTCTGAATCATTTACCGGCCGTGCAGAAATACTGCGGGGCCGTCATGCCGCCGGTACGTGCCCGGAGAGCTAACCGCGGTGGCGCCGTCGGCTAGCGATCCTACGGCCGCATCGCATCGCACTGGGAGCGCCTCTGGGATCCATTCCGGGACAAGCGCCGCCCCTCCCCAAAGTGGGGACTTCCCTGTGGCTTCAGCTGCCGCCGTAAACGTACCCACGTGTCCCCGTACAGTTCCACCAGTTCCTGCAATAGTTTGCGTCCACTCAATAATCCGCAGACTACAAAAACATGTGTCACGCACAATGCTTCACGCTGCAAAGACGCTATCAGCGTTGCTGTCTTCAAACACACTTCTTGAATTTCTGTTCAAATCAGCTGTTAGCAGCATAGTAAATTATTGAAACCAAATTATCCTTCTTAAGGATTTTTATTTCAATTGAAACGTCCCCTTAGAAAAATTAATGAATTACTGTGCTGATAAACCTCTTACATTATTTGATTTTCAAACAGCTGAGCAAAACTGAACGTACTCAGACATTTCGCTCTTTACCTATTCTGATCATCACTAAACTGACACACAATATTTTTAGCGCAACGCAATCTGACTTTTAAAAATCCCTACAAAAGAATCGCCCTAACAATAATAACTTACCTCACAAAAAATCTTCGCTACTCGAACTACTGCAATACAGCGAGCGCCACTACTGCCAGCTAAATAAAAGATTGAAACTACTGATAGGCATAGTTAGCAAATGAAAGATTTTGATAGAGAACAAACAATGTATTTACCTTAATAGTGTTCAAAAGTCATAATATACATATCAGTTCATGGCATCCAGTCTTACAAATGTACTGTCTCTGTCCAAAACTCCGCAATCTCACTCCCCACTTCCACCACTGCTGGCGGCTCACCTCCAACTGCGCAACGCTAAGCGCTGTTAACATCCAGCTGCCCAACACTACAATGGCGAGTATTACAACAATGCCAACCAGCCACAGACTGCACACAGAACAGCCAGTGATTTCAATACAGAGCGCTACGTGGCGTTACCAATATAAAAAACCTAAACAGCCTACTTACACAATCTCCCATGTACCGGCACAGTCATGTCAATTTCCAACCATGTAAGCGTTACTAATTAGTCAAACTTTTTGTTAGCTTGAAATGCATTTACGAGGAATGTTGGATAAGTAAAGCAACATTTTTTTTTTCTGAAAGCAGATTTGTTTTATATATATGAAGATGGTATCTGTTCTTTCGAACATATGTATATAGTTAAGGCTCACCGGCCATTTGACCATCTTCTTCTGTGCAGATGCACAAATAGTGCCCGAACTCTTACGGGAATCGACAGTAAATCCGCGAGTAATGAGCATAATGGGCAGGGACACTATGAGTATAGTACGGAACAACAAGTTGCGAATGTGGGTCTCGCGGGAGGCGTGCCAGAGATAAGTCCCGGCAGTCACACTATCCACTGTGTGCTTAGAGGCTCAGAAGGATAGAGCGCCTGCCAAGTAAGCAGTAGATCCCGGGTTCGAATCCCACACATTTTCAACTGTCCCCGTTTACTTGTACCTGTATGCAGCTAAGGGCATTCATTTCATTGTGAGAATTGTTTTACTCAACATTCCAGTCAGTATACTATCCCTCTGTCCTTTGGCTACAAAACCCTACTTTTCAACACAATCTCCGTTGAATGCGTCGGTCTTATGCCATCTTACTGGGAGAGTCTGTACGCCTGAAAGGTAGGTACCACTCTACAGATCGACGTCGGAACCAACGTCGTGCGGCATCAATAACCTCCCCGTCATCCATGTATTGCTTCCCGCGTAGGACATCCTTCATTGCCCCAAACAAATGGAAGTCGACAGGTGCGAGATCCGGGCTGAAAGGTAAATGAGGAAGAGTAGTCCAGTGTTGTTCACGACCTCCTCTCGTGTGCGCAGACTTTTGAGCGGCCTTAAGTTATCATGGTAAAGGAGACGTTCGTTTGCGTTTTTGTGGCGATGAAAACGCCATAGCCCTTCCTTCCATTCCCCCATCGTTGCACAATGAGGGAGAACATCAAGCAGAATAGCCCCTTCGCAGTCCCAGAAGACGACGCCGTCACATTACCGGTTGAGGGTGTGGCTTTGAAGTCTTTCTTGGGATGAGAGGTGGCGCGACGGCACTCCATAGATTGCCGTTTTGTTTCCGGTTCGAAGTGATGAGCTCATGTTTCATTGCCTGTGACGATGTTCGATGTAAAATTGTGACTATCACCCTTGTAAAGCGCAAGAAATTACACATAGATGGTCCTTCGTTGCTCTTTAAGGTCTTCAGTTAAGCGTCGAGGAAACCAGCGATCGCAGACCTTTGTACACCCCAACTGGTGGTCGACTGTGTCAGCACTACTATCAGAAACGCCAAGTTGAGAATCGATCTGTTTGACTGTGATCCGTCGATCACCTCGAATAAGAGTGTCTGAACGTTCCAATATTGCAGGAGTCACAGCTGTTTCCGGCCAACCGGCTCACGGGAGATCGGACAGGTTTGCACGACCTTGTTGCGATGATGACAGACGCCCAACGAGTCGCCAGGCTTTTGTTCACTTCCAGTTCTCCGTACACATTCTGCGAGTGCATATGAATACCTGAGAACTTTGGTTTTCCGCTAAAAGAAACTCAATGACAGTTCTCTGCTTGGAACGCACCTCCGAAACAGAAGCCATATTGAAGGCTTCGTATAGTACCGCACATACCAGAACTTCATGAAACCGTGAGGGCTGAAGCGAGAAATCCCACGATGGCCCACAACGAATTTTGTATTTTTGCAACCGATATTGGCAGAGGTAGAAAATGTGTAGGATTAATTATTGACCAACTCTCGTATAAATGATGTGCAGTAATTTAAAGTGATTTTTCCAAGTAGAATTATGATGCAGGGAGGTTTATATCAAATGTCACTAAGCTGTAATGAATACAGAGTCTATTATTCACCTCGACCACTCCCAATTACATTTCGTCCGCAAGCAAAATAAAAAAAAATTAAAGAGCAAATCTTGTTTATCTAAAAGGGGATATTACCCAGCATCACTGCCTTGTCTGTAACATTCATTAGAAAGAACAGTACACAATTCTTACATTGCATTTCGTACCCCTCTCCTCAACACCCGTTCAAATAAGTATCACAGCGTGCCATTCACGTAACCACGTCGTTATTGAAAACGTAACACGAAACTGACTGACAAAAAAATGGTTCAAATGGCTCTGAGCACTATGGGACTCAACTGCTGAGGTCATTAGTCCCCTAGAACTTAGAACTAGTTAAACCTAACTAACCTAAGGACATCACAAACATCCATGCCCGAGGCAGGATTCGAACCTGCGACCGTAGCGGTCCCGCGGTTCCAGACTGCAGCGCCTTTAACCGCACGGCCACTTCGGCCGGCAACTGACTGACACTCCTGTTCTAGCACACAGTGCAAATACTGGGGATAACGCAGCGCATATACTTCCTGGAGTTGACAAACAAAAGTAAAGGCAAGGAAACTGCATAACGGTAACTCAAACAACAATACCGGCTCGAATTTTTTTAAAAAGTGTGTTAGGATGAAAGTGGCGGTGGCACTAGTTCTGTTTTTGTGTTTTTAGGTTATATAAGTTTCTGGGGGTAGCGTGGATGATAGGGACCAACGCCTGCAGTGGGAGAGGTCTAAGGAGGAAAATAAGAGATAGCTAAGTCGGATAGAGCGTAAAAATAATGGCTCAGTCGGATAGAGCGTCTGCAATGTAAGCAGAAGATCCTGGGTTCGAGTCCCGGTCAAGTCACACATTTTCAACTGTCCCCGTTGGTATTTATCACCACCTGTAAGCAGCTAATGGTCTCGATTTCATTGTAATTTCATTCTTCGAGAGCTGCAAGATATTTTGGAACAGATACCATCTTCATATATTCATATATTTTATGAACTAGTCTGTCGAAGCGATTTTTCTACCAGGTGTAGAAGTATGAAAGACTTTCCCTGTAGATGGAACTAACCGTCAGTGTAGGGCTCGTGAGTCCGCGTCTACAGCGCCATCTGCTTCCTGTAACGGCTGACGGCGAATGTCAACACACAGTAACCCAAGTTACATACATCGGGATCTGTTCCAAATCCGTAAACATGACGAGTTTTGTGCCTACGAACTACGGGTTGCGGACTGCATTGACTTTCTGTTATCATTTGAAGAAAACTGCTGAAGAATCGCATAGAATGCTTGTCGAAGCTTTCAGCGAACACACACCTGGGAAAAAAAGTCTTTCGAGTATTTAAAAAAATTCAAAAGTGGTGATTTTGACGTGAGAAACAACGAACGCGGGAAGCTTTCGAAACAGTTTGAAGACAACGAATTGCAGGCCTTATTAGATGAAGATGATACTCAGACTACACAGGAACTCACGAAACAATTGAATGTGGCGCATAAAGCCGTTTCTCTTAGGTTGAAAGCTGTGGGAAAGGTGCAGAATGTGGGAAAATCAGTTCCGCATGAACTGAATGAAAGACAGCAAGCAAATCGAAGTACCACTTGTGGAATGCTGCTCGCCAGATACAAAAGAAAGTTGTTTCTCCATCGAATATTGACGGGCGGTGAAAAATGGATATATTTTGAGAATCCTAGCCGTCGTAAATCATGGGTGAATCCAGGCAAATCATCGACATCCATGCAAGACCAAATCGCGTTGGAAAGAATACAATGCTCTGTGTTTGGTGGGATCAGAAAGGTGTCATCTATTAAGAGCTGCTAAAACCTGTTGAAAGCGTTAACACTGATCGCTACCAACAGAATATGATCCATTTAAATCTAGCATTACGTGAAAAACGACCGGAATATGGGAAAAGGCAACAGAAAGTCATACTGCTCCATGATAACGCCCCACCACACACAGCAAAATGTGTCAGGTAAGCTGTCGAGGCGTTCAGTTGGGAGACACTAGGGCATCCGGCTTATTCTTCAGACTTGGCTCCGTCCGATTATCATCTGTTTCCATCATTGCGACACGCTGTCGCTGAACAACGCTTCAGTTCATATGGAAATGTACGAAAATGGCTCCCTGACTGGTTCACTTCGAAAGAAAAACTGTTCTTTTGGTGTGGCATTCATAGTCTCTTGGAGAAATTTATAAAAAGCAATGGATATTATTTTGAATAAAATATTGTTTATCAGTTTCGAACAACAGACGTGTAATTATCACAACCAAATTCCGGTTTCATACTTGCACACCTGGTATTAGCGTTAAGCAAGTTGAAAGAATTTTGAATTTTTCTAGTGAAAACTTTAATCTGTCTGTTAAAATGAAAACCACAGGGTTCGCAAAGCTGTGTATAGTTGGATAAGATAATTTTCAATTACAAAGATTTGATCGTAAAAAGTCTGATCAATCAACTGTCCCACGAATCAAGCGAACATATCCAAATACTTGGCACTTTAACTACGAACCACAAAATGAACTATTATTTTCCAATTATTTCGTATGAGATATACTATCTGATGGTATCCTGCACGATGAAAATAAAAAAAGGAAAATACTGGGGTAGGATTTGAACCTGCACCGTCAGCGTGACAGGTTCCTTAGCTGCTCCGCTACTGTCACTCGGTCGAAACATCAGGAACGTTTCAGGTATGAAAGGTACACATAAAACTTCAACATCGATTACCTTTATCTCGGAAACTAGGGGCCGTTGCAAGAAAAGCTACTAGCCGGAACCTCTGCCCAGGTCCCTCTACAGAATACCTAAGACTCATCCAAATCCGTAATTAACCTGTCTGGTTGTCCCCTTGAAACCAAAGCAACACAAGATCTTTGCAGAAGAAGAGATGGAGATGTCAAAGGCGGTAGTAGCAGAGGAAAACCTACTGCAGTAGTTCTCGCTCAGTTGTCCTTACCGCAGGGGTCGGGTCGTGACCTCTGCAGCAGCGGGCTGGATTGGGCTGCTAGCAGGTCAGGACGAAGAGAAGTTTTCCCACCAGGGCGTTGACTGCAGTGGTTGTAATGGCAGGAGCCGAACGGTGACCTGTCCTCAAACCACCCCTAGTTAATCCTTTGATAGTTAAAATTTATTTCATTTATATATGAACAAAAGTTTAAGAACTACCTTTCGTTATGATCAATTATGCACTTCCACAACTAAAAAAATTGAAGACGAACGACACTAAATATCGATGAGGTGGAGCCCATGTGACCCATGAACGTAACTAGGTCCATGTCTTCATGTGAACCTAGGATTTTTTTTTTTTTTTTTTTTGCTTATAGAGTGATTTTATCAGGACACAGGACATCGAAAAATTATAACAAGATGGTACGAAAACATACTTATATCTGCAACATTGAAAACTATGAAATATAGTACACAAGTTGCATTGGTTACTTGCCGTCTTTGGCAACTATAGAAAAAATCTTATTAAGACAAGACGCGTTTCGCTTCATTTTAAACCCTATTCAGTGATCGCTGTAATAATATGGCTTTTTTCTATTGGATTGGATTGGACTGTTTGGGGGAGGAGACCAGACAGCGAGGTCATCGGTCTCATCGGATTAGGGAGGGACGGGGAAGGAAGTCGGCCGTACCCTTTCAAAGGAACCATCCCGCCATTTGCCTGGAGATATTTAGGGAAATCACGGAAAACCTAAATCAGGATGGCCGGAGGCTTTTTTCTATTACAATGTTGTTTGTCATGATCATTAACAGTTCGCATGCTTTACTTATTGCTATAAACAATTTTTATTCTTTTCGCTACTCACGGTTTTTTGTTGTTTATTACATTCTTCTTCGTCTTACACTTGAATATGATAAGTATTTCCACAATGCACTTTCACTTCACTTTACACGTTTACACTTGTGTGTTGTGAAATATCGCTGCAGTCTCGCCATTCTGAGTGTTTGTTTTGCCACTGCGGGATGCGTTCATCTTTTGTTTGTTTTGATAGCGGTGGAGACGTCTGCCTTCGCTCTATGAGTTTTTCTGTTTTTCCGACTAGGAAGAAAGAGAGAGAGTGTGTGTGTGTGTACACGTGTGTTGTGTGTGTATGTGTGTGTGAAGGGAGCTAAAATGTCCTGGCTGCTGTGTGTGTAAGTTATTGTTTTACTATTGTACAGTGATGGATGATCTAGGGTGAAGATCTAGGGTGGGGGTATTGCCTAGTTTGTGATATTCTTTTGTAGACTCTATGGTGGCTCAAATTGCTCTGAGCACTATGCGACTTAACTTCTGAGGTCACCAGTCGCCTAGAAATTAGAACTAATTAAACCTAACTAACCTAAGGACATCACACACATCCATGCCCGAGGCAGGATTCGAACCTGCGACGGTAGCGGTCGCTCGGTTCCAGATTGTAGCGCCTAGAACCGCGCAGCCACTTCGGCCAGCTCTATGGTAGTTTTTCTTTCTCAACAATATGTTTTATTAGTTTAGATAACGTCTGGTTGCTGATTTTTTTCTCGTCATTTATTGTGTTTTCTTCTCTCTTATTGCTCTATGAATTTGGAAGTTTCTTGTAGTTGTAGGAGATGTTTCTTGTTTTGCTGAATCTAACCATTTTCCTGTCCTTTTCTGTTGTGGTAGGGTGGTGATTTTCTTGCCAAAGGTCTTCTGAAAATGTTGAATGGCTGGTTCATATTTACATGCCCTTTTGTGTTCCTTACACGTTATTTCAAACGTTCTGACCGTTTGTGCTAAGTATAGAGCATCAGAGAATCTGAAAACATATTGTCTCATGAACAGAGGAAAGAAACAAGCATCACGTACATAGTCCTGTCAATAAAATTAATAGGCAAAGAAACAAAAACATCATACATACAAGACATGAACACAATAAAACAAGGGGATAACCACAGAAGCTGAGCTCTTACAACTCTTAGAAAAAACTGTGCTGAGATAACATAACCATTACGAAGGTAGATAAAGGGAATACAGTTGTTCTTATGGATAAACAAGAACACAATAACAAGACATACGGTTCATTTCAGAAAATAAAATCACAAAATTACAATCGGACCCAACAATCAAGATTCACAGAAAAGTGAAAAATATACCAAAGTCAATAGAACACACATTAGATGACAGACAAAAAGTTCATATGACATGTATAAAACTCAATGGCCCAAAACTCTGGAGCTAACCAAGCCTTCATAAAGAAAATACCACTGAGAGGCCCATTGCAAACAAGAGAAAATCACTCGCCAGGCGTATGCTACACATACACAACAGTATAAAACACAAAAAGACAGGACAGTGAAAAACACAGAAGAGGTAATAAACCACGCAAAAGAATTATATATTCCAGAGACAGCTGTGATGTTCTCACCTGATGAAGAAGTTACGGCCTTCACAATCCCAGTCAAAGAAACAATCAAGTTAACAGAACAAGACCTGGATACTTACAATCAGTTACCACAAGAACACATAACAGAGATGAGCACATTCCTACACATCATTATCGCCTGACATTACTTTGAATTCAACGAAGAATTATACTTATAAGTAGAAGGTTCGCCAATTCAAGAAAGTTAACAAACATCTTCTTGAACAAAATAGAAGAAAGAATTTTCCAGAAAATAGTTCCAGATGTTTTTAATTTCTGTGCCTATTAATTCTCTTGTTAAGCTATGTTCATGGTGCTTGTGTCTTTCCTTTGTTCTTGAGACAGTTTGTTCTCAGAATTTGTGGTGCTCTATACATAGGGCAGACACGCAGAACCTTTGAAATCAGGTATAATGAACTCAAAAGAGTATAGAAATATGGCGCCAGCCATTCAACATTTATGGAACACCTCTGGAAAGAAAATCACCACCCTACCACATTAGAAAAGAACGTGAAAACAGATTCAGCAACAAGAAACATCGCCTACACCTACTAGAAAACCTTCAAAAATCAATAACAGAGAAGAAAGACATAATAAATAACGAGACAGACATCAGCAACCAGACGATATTTAAACTAATAAAACATATTCTTGAGAAAGAACAACCCCCACAGACACCGCAAAATAATATCACAAACTAGGCAATACCCCCACCCTAGATCATCCACTCGTAGTAGAACAGTACTTTACACACACAGTAGGCAGGCCATGTTAGCTCCCTTCTTCAAACACACACGCACACACACACACACACACACACACACACACATACACTCAAAGATAATTACCACAGCTAAAATATAAAAAATGAAACAGAAAAAAAGAATAAAGTACTTTATAGAAATAAATAAAATCTCTCTCTCACTCTCTCTCTCTCTCTCTCTCTCTCTCTCTCTCTCTCTCTCTCTCATACACACACACACACACACACACACACACACACACACAAACACTCGCTGTCTCGCTATCTCTCTCTCTCTCTCTCTATCCTTATTCCTAGTCTGAAAATATAAACACTTACACAACGACAGCAGACGCCTCCACCACTATGTAAACAAACAAAAGATGAATGCATCTCGAAATAGAAAAACAAAACACCCAGAATGGCGAAAGAGCAGTGATACTTCCGCATACAGAAGTGTAGAAGTGTTAAGTGCAGTGAAAGTGCTGTCTGCAAATACTTAACATATCAAGTGTAAGACTAAGAAGAATGTAATAAGCAACAAAGAAATCTTGAGTAACGAAAAGAATCAAAACGGTTTATAGTAAAAAAGCAATAAAGTAATAAAGCACGGAACTGTTAATGATCATAACATACAAAACTGTAAGAGAAAAAACATATTGTTACAGCGAATATTGAAGATGCTTTAAAATAAAGTGAAAAGCGTCTGGTCTTAATAAGACTTTTATCACAGTTGCCAAAGACGGCACTTAACCTGTACAACTTGTATATGTGCAACGGCGAAGTAAATGGAGTCTAAAAACAAAAAAAGACGACATATATAGTACAGAAATTTTCAACATAAAATTTGAAGATGGCTTTTTCACATCACATACCAAAGATTTCTGTATTCTATGAAGTTTTCTGGGGCATTTTTTTTCCATCAGTCATTTGACAGCTTTGATACTGCCTACCATGAATTCCTCTCCTCTGCCAACCTTTTCCGTCTCAGAGTAGGACTTGCTACCTGTGTCCTCAATTGTTTGCTAGATGTAGTCCAATTTCTGTCTTCCTCTACAGTTTTTACTCGTACCCGTCCCTCTAATACCACAGAAGTTATTCCCTGATACCTTAACACAGATGGCCTATCGTTCGTTCCCTGCTTCGTGTGAGTGTTTTCCACATCTTCCTTTCCTCCCCGATTCTGCGCAGAACTTTCTCATTGCATACCTTATAAGTCCCCCTAATTTTCAACATTCTTTTGTAGCGCCACATCTCAAATGCTTCCATTCTCTTTCGTTCCGGATTTTCCACAGTCAGTGACTTATTACCATATAATGTTGTGACCCAAAAATATATTCCCAAACATTTCTTCCTCAAATTGAGACTTATGTTTGATATTAGTAGACTCCTCTCAGCCCAGAATGCCCTTCTTCCCAGTGCTAGCCTGCTTTTTGTGTCCTCCTTGCTCCGACCGCCGTGTGTTATTTTGCTGCCTAGGTAGCAGAATAAACTAACTTTATCTACTCCGTGATCACCTGTATGATGTTAAGTGTCTCGTTGTTCTCGTTGCACCTACTTCTCATTAATTTCTTCTTTCTTCAGTCTACTCTCAATCCATGTTCTGTACTCATTACAATGTTCATTGCACTCAGCGGATCCTGTAATTCTTTTACTTTCACTAACAATAGTAATGTCATCAGCGAATTTTATTTCTGATATCCTTTCACCGTGAATTTTAATTCCACTCTCGAACCTTTCTTTTATTTCTGTCATTGCTTCTTCGACGTAAAGATGGAATAGTACGCGCGAGAGACTACATCCTTGTCTTTCATCCTTTTTGCTCCGAGCATTTCGTTCTTCGTCTCTCATTCTTATGGTTCCGTCTTGGTTGTTGTACATTACCCGCCTTTCCCTATAGCTTACCCCTATTTTTCTCAAAAATTCGAACACCTCGCACCATTTTAAATTATCCAACGCTTTTTCCAGGTCGACAGATTCTATGAATGTGTCTTGATTTTTCTTCAGTCTTGCTTCCATTATCAACCGCAGCGTCAGAATAGCCTGTCTTGTGCCTTTCCCCTTCATAAAGCCAAACTGACCCTCATCTAACACATCCTCAATTTTATTTTCCATTCATCTGTATATTATACTTGCCAGAAATTTGGATGCAAGAGGTGTTAAGCTGATTGTGCGATAATTCTCGCACTTGTCTGCTATTGCAGTCTTCGGAATTATGTGGATGACATATACACCGCCAATCTCATAGATTCTACACACCAACGTAAATATTCGTTTTGTTGCCACCTCAGCCGATAATTTTAAAAGTTCCGATGGAATGTTATCTGTCCCTTATGCCTTATTTGATACTAAGGCTTCCAAAGCTCTTTTAAATTCTCATTATATTACTGGGTCCCCTGTCTCTTCTCAGTCTACTCCTGTTTCTTCTATCACGTCGTCAGACAAGTCCTCCCCCTCACAGAGGCCTTCAGTGTACTGTTTTATTTTATACGACTAGTTCCATAGGACCAAATTGAAGAGAAAATCTCCGAGGTCATGGAACGTGTTAGTACATGAAATTACAGCACAAAAGTAATAACAGATAAAACAAAATGTTTATGAACCCAAAAAGACAAGTGACAGGTTTATGAAAACGCGATCAGCAGTATAACACAGGAATCAGCTTAATTTTTCAAGTTACTCCTCGACAAAACAGAATGAGTGACGCATTAGGAAACTCTTTAGTTTCGATTTGAAGACGCGTGGAGCTTATAATTAAGAGGAGTTGGGTTAAAATAGATTTTTGTTTATAACGGATTTGATGGTGAAATACTGTTGATGAAGGTGGATTTGATATTAATTTGATTTATTTAATTTAACTGATATTGGCTCTGAGGTGTGTACACATCTGGATTCCTGCTAAGATTTTTGAATTCCTGTGGTAGCTTATTGAAAATGGATGCTGCAGCATACTGTACACCTTTCTGCACAAGAGTCAAGGAAGTGGGACCCAAATGCACATTCGATTTCTGCCTAGTATTCACTGATTGAAAGCTTCTAACTCTTGGGAAAAAGCTAATATTGTTAACAAGAAACGACAGTAAAGAATATGCATATTGAGAGACCAATGACAGAAAACCCAGACTAATGAACAGGGTTCGACAAGAGGTTCGCGAACTTAGACCACTTATTGCCTGATACAGTTCCTGAATTTCCCAGAACATGTTTCTACTTCCTTCTTTCGTCGATCAACTGAAGTATTTCATCTGTTTCCCACGGTTTCTTCGCAGTTATCTTCCTTGTACCAACGTTTGTCTCTCCAACTTCTGTGATTGCTCTTTCAGAGATGTCTATTCCTCTTCATCTGAAGTGCCTACTGAGTTACTCATTATTGCAGCGTCTATAGCTTCTTTCTATGTAGTCTCTTAATCTTTAGCCTGCTCTTAGTCATTACCAAATTGTGATCTGATTCTGTGTCTGCCCCTGGATACGCCTTACAATCCAACATCTGATTTCGGAATCTCTCCCTGACCATGATGTTATCTAGTAGAAATCTTCCTGTATCTCGGAGGCTTTTCCAACTATACCTCCTCCTCTTGCGAGTCTTGGTCAGAGTATTCGCTATTACTAGCCCAAATTTACTGCAAAACTCAAATAGTCTTTCTCCACTCTCAGTTCTTGTACCAAGCCCATATTCTCCCGTGACCTTTCCTTCTACTTCATCCCCTACAGCCGGCCACTGTGGCTGAGCGGTTCTAGGCACTTCAGTTCGGAACTGCGCGACTACTACGATCGCAGGTTCGAATCCTGCCTCGGGCACAGATGTGTGTGATGTCCTTAGGTTAGTTAGGTTTAAATAGTTCTAAGTTCTAGGGGACTGATTACCTCATATGTTAAGTCTCATAGTGCTCAGAGCCATTTGAACCTACAACAGCATTCCAATCCCACATGAATGTTATATTTTCGCTTCCCTTTAGATACTTTCTCCTTCTCTTCGTCTTTTGCTTGCGATGTCGGTATGTATAATTTACTATTGTTGTCGGTATTGGTTTGCTGTCAACTCTGGTGGGAACAACCCTACCACTGAAGCGTTCACATTATCTGACTCTCTGTCCTATCTTCCTGTTCATAGAGAATAGTAGTCCCATTACACAATTTTCTGCTGCTGTTGATATTACCCTATATTCGTCTCAATATAAGTCCTTGTCTTGTTTCCATTTAACTTCACTTACCCCCATGATATTTAGACTGAGCTGCGACATTTCCCTTCCCTACCACTTTCAAACTTCTTACACTCCACGCCTCGACACGTAGAACGTTATCCTTTCGTTGTTTATTCACTCTTTTTCTCACGGTCACCTCCTTCTCGGTAACCCCTCGCAGATATTCGAATGAAAGCTGGTCCGGAATCTTTTGGCAGTGGAGAGGACATCATTACACTTTTTCAGTTTTAGGTCACATTTTCTGTGGATACAAATTACGTGTCATTAATGCGGCAGTTTCCTTTGCCATATGAATTCTCATGTCGTTATCATTGCTGATTCTTCCGCCTTTAGGGGTAGTTTCCCATCCCGAAGACAGAGTACCCTGAACCTCTGTCTGATCCTCCGCTGTCTTTAACATTTACCAAAGAGATGGCGACTTCTTATGTCAGTAGTCTCTGGCCACCATTGCTGATGATTTTTATTCAAAATATAAGCTGTGGCGTGGTATGTACCCGGAATGAGGACGGTTAGATTACTAATCAAAGATGCTACTCCTAGATCACTTGTGCATATACGTCTCACTAAATTCAAATTATCTACAGACCAGCAGAAGTATATGGCCATGATGCATAAAAAACAATTATTTACTGCAGACATTCTTGGAACGTAATAAATGATGATTTGATGTGACTTTCGTAAAACTCGGATTGTGCCAGCTATAAACACACACCCCTATTCAATTTCTCAAGTCCTTTTATGTGTTCACCCCACAGTCCACAGCATATTTCTGCATGTTCTGGGAACGTCTAGCTAGAGTCTGCGCATGATACGTGGCCCATGCTCAGTGACCAATTTTCGTCAAGTGGAGTTCATTCGTTTGTTTGGAAGGGGAGGCCGACATCGTTTGCCCGATGTGGGATGATCGGCGACACGCTGAGATGACAGAATCAAGGTGCATGCTCTGCAGTCTTTCTCAAACGATTTTACGGAAACTATTCGGTAAAAAAATCATTTTTGCAAGGTTTATAGACTCATATGTCATCTTCATGTTGACGTGCCCCATAATTTCCTTAAAGGTTATGTTTACTGTGATATTTGCACTTAAGTAAGACACTGAAGCAGCACGCTGACACCAGCTGCCGCCACACACGTACCGCCGTAATGGTGGGCGGGGACAACTCTGCTGGGCTACTAATGACACAGGTACGCCTCAGCGATAGTGGCCCACTACATCAGCAAGTCACTGACTGTCCGTCCAGCTTCGATTTCGTCACTGTAACTATTCTGAATAAGTAGCTTTATTAACCCTCTCGTAGTTAATGGAAGGTATGTGCTCCACTAAAGTAAAGGCAATTTTGGGCGTTGGGACTTCTACATCCTGTATTAGTCTGGTGCTGCCTTGTAAAACGCGCGCAAAATAATGTGACCGGTAGATGCACAATCAGCAGGGCGCTCGTGGGGAGAGCAGTAGTGGTGGGAGTACGGACTGACACTGTGGGGGAAATGCCGAGTGCTGGAAGGAAAGTGCTATTCTAAGCTGAAGCTTACACTCACATTTTTTCTAAATTTTAAGTAGAGCTTCTCCACACCTACACTTACATGCTGACCATTCAGAAAGATCAACTGTTACCTGTGCTTTGGTTAGCTTGTAAGAAGAATGCAACAAAGGCAGCGATTTATTTTCACCTAGCTTGTTAACGTTTGCAATGAAAATTAGGGGTCGCCATGATTTTGCATTTGATGCATATTACATAACATGTAGCTGCATATGAAATTTAGGTAGCATATTCAATTTTTCTTTAAACTTGGGCGGAAGCCGCTGTCATCAGTCTCGAGAAAATTGATCTGACATAGCACACACAGGTGGGATCGTGCTCGCCAGCATAAAGCCAGAACGAAACGTGCACAACATTCCTCACATTTCATAAGCGGTTTGACATATCGGAATGAGATTTTGCGATACCATAGCACGCAATGAGGAGAGTGTTTTGCCATATCGTTATTATAGAAGACTTCATCATCAGTTGTGTTATTACACTAACTACAAACTTTTTCGATGAACGTATGTAATTTTTAAGGGACGTCGATAGCTGGTAAAACGAGATATGCTGTGGGTTTTGCAACAAAAAGGTGAATGCATTGGACTTTGGATGTGCTTTTTCATAAGCTATTGGCCTTGCTTTTCGTCAGTTCCTCACTTAATAAACTTGATAAACCACAGTTTCAGAATTCTCTCGCAACTGCGTCTGCACAACATGTCAGTGGTGTTACACTGTGTTTTGACAAAAGAAACTAATTTTAAATTGGCAACAGGAGAAATGTAGGTTTTTGTAGTAACCACAACCAACTGCAGGAACGCCTTGGGCAGCGGATCGGAGCCGCCAGGCGGGGAAGCCGCCGGCGGTGGAGCACGCACCACCGGGTAAACACAGGACGAGTCGGACGACAGACCAACGGCAACCGACCACGACCGACCACGACCGACTATGACCGACACAACAAGGAGGAGATAAACAACAAAGGCTTGTAGAAACCACAACACCAATCACCAACAGTAAATTCACTCGGAACCAGAGCCAGGCAAAAGTCAACAACGAGCAACGACAAGAACGCAGTACCGCCGAGATAGAAACTCAATCCAGAGCGAGTACCAGACTGACTGGACTAGGGCTTTTTTTTTTCTTTATTGCTATTTGAAAACCTGTACAACAGGCAGGCTATCAGCAGCATTCTACGCTGCTCTTCAGCCATAGAATTCACAATGATAAAAAAACAGAAAGAATACACATAAGTTACAGAACGGTGGGTAATAAAACAGTAGACACATAAAGACAAACACAGAGCCGTTCACACTCGATGATAATTCACACTGCAAACTGTTGACACGGCGCACAAACACTGAAGATGTCAATGGCACAGGTGAACGATGGAGTGCGACAGTGAACACTGATGGACTAGGGCAGAGCGGGTGCCTATATACGAAACCGGAGGGAGCGGCTATTGGCCTTTGTCTGCACGTGGCGTAGCGGTGGCGCCCTCGCTGCGCGAGAGCCGCCGCGGACACGGAGCCCTCTATGTGCTGACCACGTCCATTTGTTCTGGCGCGTGTTCGACTTCCGCGGCGTGAGGTACTAGAGTTTTGCTTAAAATTCGAGAGTGATAACACTTCTCTTTGAGTTACAGGTGGTTAGCAAGCCAGGCGAAAATAAATCGCTGCCTTTGTTGCATTCTTCTTACACACTAATCAAAGCACAGGTGACAGCAGATATTTTTGAATGGTCGCTATGCAAGAGTAGGCGTGGAATGGCTCCATTTAATATTTACGAAAAATGTGAGTGTAAGTTTCAGCTTAGAATGGAACTTCCCCTTCAGCACCAGGCATTTACATACAGTGCCACCCTTCACACGCACCACTATTGCTCTCCCTACGTGTGCCTTGCTGATTTCGCATCTACCGGCCACGCTATTTTGCGCGCACTTTACATGACAGTACCAGACTAATATGGGATGTAGAAGTCTCAACGCCCAAAATTGCCCAGTACTTTAGTGAGGCATATACTTTCCATTAACTACGAGAGGGCATTTAGCTTTACTGTATGGTTAAATGATGATGGCATCCTCTTGGGTAAAATATTCCGGAGGTAAAATAGTCCCCCATTTGGAGCTCCGGGCGGGGACTGCTCAGGAGAACGTCGTTATCAGGAGAAAGAAAACTGATCGGAGCGTGGCATGTCAGATCCCTTAATCGGGCAGATAAGTTAGAAAATTTAAAAAGGGAAATGGATAGGTTAAAGTTAGATATGGTGGAAATTAGTGAAGTTCGGTGGCAGAAGGAACAAGACTTTTGGTCAGGTGAATACAGGATTATAAATACAAAATCAAATATGGGTAATGCAGGAGTAGGTTTAATAATGAATAAAAAATAGGAGTGCGGATAAGCTACTACAAACAGCATAGTGAACGCATTATTGTGGCCAAGATAGGCACGAAGGCCATGCCTACTACAGTAGTACAAGTTTATATGCCAACTAGCTCTGCAGATGATGAAGAAATTGATGAAATGTACGATGAGATAAAAGAAATTATTCAGGTAGTGAAGGGAGACGAAAATTTAATAGTCATGGGTGACTGGAATTCAGAAAAGGAAGGGAAGGAAATGTAGTAGGTGAATATGGATTGGGGCTAAGAAATGAAAGAGGAAGCCGCCTAGTAGAATTTTGCACAGAACATAACTTAATCATAGCTAACACTTTATTCAAGAATCATCAAAGAAGGTTGTATACATGGAAGAATCCTGGAGATACTAGAAGGTATGAGATAGATTATATAATGGTGAGACAGAAATTTAGGAACCAGGTTTTAAATTGTAAGACATTTCCAGGGGCAGATGTGGACTCTGACCACAATCTATTGGTAATGAACTGTAGATTAAAACTGAAGAAACTGCAAAAAGGCGGGAATTTAAGGCCCCAGGAGTAGACAACATTCCGTTAGAACTACTGACGGCCTTGGGAGAGCCAGTCCTGACAAAACTCTACCATCTGGTGAGCAAGATGTATGAGACAGGCGAAATTCCCTCAGACTTCAAGAAGAATATAATAGTTCCAATCCCAAACAAAGCAGGTGTTGACAGATGTGATAATTACCGAACTATCAGTTTAATAAGTCACAGCTGCAAAGTACTAACGCGAATTTTTTACAGACGAATGGGAAAACTGGTAGAAGCCGACCTTGGGGAAGATCAGTTTGGATTCCGTAGAAATGTTGGAACACGTGAGGCAAAAAATGGTTCAAATGGCTCTGAGCACCATGGGACTCAACTGCTGAGGTCATTAGTCCCCTAGAACTTAGAACTAGTTAAACCCAACTAACCTAAGGACATCACAAACATCCACGCCCGAGGCAGGATTCGAACCTGCGACCGTAGTGGTCTTGCGGTTCCAGACTGCAGCGCCTTTAACCGCACGGCCACTTCGGCCGGCCACGTGAGGCACTACTGACCTTACGACTTATCTTAGAAGAAAGATTAAGGAAAGGCAAACCTACGTTTCTTGCATTTGTAGACTCAGAGAAAACTTTTGACAATGTTGACTGGAATACTCCCCTTCAAATTCTAAAGGTGGCAAGGGTAAAATACAGGGAGCGAAACGCTATTTACAATTTGTACAGAAACCAGATGGCAGTTATAAGAGCTGAGGGGCATGAAAGGGAAGCAGTGGTTGGGAAGGGAATGAGACAGGGCTGTAGCCTCTCCCTGATGTTATTCAATCTGTATATTGAGCAAGCAGTGAAGGAAACAAAAGAAAAATTCGGAGTAGAAATTAAAATCCATGGAGAAAAAATAAAAACTTTGAGGTTCGCCGATGACATTGTAATTCTGTCAGAGACAGCAAAGGCCTTGGAAGAGCAGTTGAACGGAATTGACAGTGTCCTGAAAGGAGGATATAAGATGAACATCAACAAAAGCAAATCGAGGATAATGGAATGTAGTCGAATTAAGTCGGGTGATGCTGAGGGAATTAGAGTAGGAAATGAGACACTTAAAATAGTAAATGAGTTTTCCTATTTGGGGAGCAAAAGAACTGATGATGGTCGAAGTAGAGAGGATATAAAATGTAGACTGGCAATGGCAAGGAAAGCGTTTCTGAAGAAGAGGAATTTGTTAACATCGAGTATAGGTTTAAGTGTCAGGAAGTCGTTTCTGAAAGTATTTGTATGGAGTGTAGCTATGTATGGAAGGGAAACGTGGACGATAAATAGTTTGAACAAGAAGAGAATAGAAGCTTACGAAATGTGGTGCTATAGAAGAATGCTGAAGATTAGATGGGTAGATCACATAACTAATGAGGAGGTACTGAATAGAATTGGGGAGAAGAGGAGTTTGTGGCACAACTTGACGAGAGGAAGGGACGGGTTGGTAGAACATGTTCTGAGGTATCAAAGGATCACCAGTTTAGCATTGGAGAGAAGCATGGAGGGTAAAAATCGTAGAGGGAGACCAAGAGACGAATACACTAAGCAGATTCAGAAGGATGTAGGTTGCAGTAAGTACTGGGAGATGAAGAAGCTTGCACAGGATAGAGTAGCATGGAGAGCTGCATCAAACCAGTCTCAGGACTGAAGACCACAACAAACGAGAGGTTGAGAAAGCCATTCATTCAGAACAGTTACAGTGATGAAATCAAAGCTCGGCGGACGGTCAGTGACATGCTGATGTAGTCGGCCACGATCGAAGAGGCGTACCTGTGTCATCAGTAACCCAGCAGAGTTGTCCCCGACCACCATGAAGGCGGTGCGTGTGAGGTGGCAGTTGGTGTCGGCGTGCTGCTTCAGCACGGCAGCAGGGCGCTGACGCGAGGCAACGCGGTAATCCTGGCTGCCGGCCTGCTTCCGTGGCGGGGGCGTAAAGACCAGCGGAGCCAGTGGGGTTAAGCCGCGGCCTCCGGCGTGGGTGATGAGAATAGCGTGCACCCACACTGGGAGACGGACGGCAACAGTGTACGCTCACTAGGGGTGGTGCACAGCGACAGCGCAGCTTGGCAGCCAGACGACCCAGGCTGGATACCACGGCTCCCCAGGCAGCTAGCTGTCAGCAGAAGGTAGTCGCACAGCGTGAGACCTGATGGCCCGAGTTAAGGATGGCGTTTATCGCTAAGACAACCACTTTTCGGCTACACCGGTTCTTTTCATTCCCAGTTAAACGTTACTGTTAAAACCGCTCAAAGTAACCACTTTCTGAAATAACCGATTTTAGGTTTTTTATTGCTGTTACTTGTAGTAATAAACAGAGACTTCGAGCAAAACTGAAAAATTTTAATGAAGGTGAAATAGTGGGATATGACGATCGACATGGTACGAAGCAACGGCAGATATCGCTCTCACTGTCTGCAACAAAGATTTCGAAAGTAAAAGAGCCAGGCGCGACGACAGCCAGAATTCAGAGGTTGATGACCTACATCGTCAGTTTGGGATGGTATCAATTTTTCACACACAAGCAATCAAAACATTAAAAGTTCAATTATATCAATCAAATGTATACAAAAAAACTGGTACACCTCCTTAATATCATGTAGAGCCCCCAAAAGCATGCAGAAGTTCTGCAGTAAGACGTGGCGTAGACTCGACTAATGTCTGAAGTAAGGCTGGAGGGAACTGACACCATGAATCCTGCAGGGCTGTCTGTAAATCCGTAAGAGTACGAGGGGGTAGAGATCTCTTCTGAACAGCACGTTGCAAGGCATCTCAGGTATGCCTAATAATCTAGAATGAAATTTTCACTCTACAGCGGAGTGTGCGCTGATATGAAACTTTCCTGTTAGATTAAAACTGTGTGCCGGACCGAGACTCGAACTCGGGACCTATGCCTTTCTCGGTCAAGTGCTCTACCAACTGAGCTACCCAAGCACAATTCACGCCCCGTCCTCACAGCTTTACTTCTGCCAGTACTTCGTCTCCTACCTTCCAAACTTTACAGAAGCTCTCCTGCGAACCTTGCAGAACTAGCACTCCTGAAAGAAAGGATCTTGCGCAGACGTGGCTTAGCCACAGCCTGGGGGATGTTTCTAGAATGAAATTTTCACTCTACAGCGGAGTGTGCGCTGATATTGAACTTTCATGGCAGATTAAAATTGTGTGCCCGACCGAGACTCGAACTCGAGTTCGAGTCTCGGTCCGGCACAGAGTTTTAATCTGCCAGGAAAGTTTCATGCTTAATAACGTTCATGGCTGGGAAGCGTGGTGGCCAGGGGAAGTGTTTAAACTCAGAACAGTGTTCCTGGAGCCACTCTGTAGCAATTCTGGACTTATGGGGTGTCGTATTGCCCTGTTGCAATTGTCTAAGTCCGTCAGAATGCACAATGGACATGGATGGATGCAGGTGATCAGACAGGATGCCTATGTACGTGTCGCCTATGAGAGACGTATCTAGATGTATCTGGGGTCCCGTATCACTCAAACTGCACACGCCCCACACCATTACAGAGCCTCTACCAGCTTGAACAGTCCCCTGCTGACATGCAGGATCCATGGATTCATGAGGTTGTCTCCACACCGGTACACGTCATACTCTCGATACACTTTGAAACGAGACTCGTCCGACCAGGCAAGACGTTCAGTCATGAACAGTCCAATGTCAGTGTTGACGGGTCCAGGCAAGGCATAAAGCTTTGTGTCGTGAAGTCATCAAGATTACACGTGTGCACCTACGGTTCCGAAAGCCCATGTCGATGATGTTTCGTTGAATGGTTCGCACGCTGACACTTTTTGATGGCCCAGCATAGAAACTTGCAACAATTTGCGAAAGGGTTGCACTTCTGTCACGATGAACAATACTCTTCAGTCGTCCTTGGTCTCGTTCTTGCAGGATCTTTTTCCAGCCACAGCGATGTCGGAGATTTTATGTTTTACCAGATTCCTGATATTGACGGTACACACGGGACATGGTCGTGCAGGAAAATCACCGCTTCATCGCTACCACGGTGATGCTGTGCCCGTCTCTCGTGCTCCGACTTTAACACCTCGTTAAATCTCGCATAAATCTTGATAACCTCCCACTGCAGCAGCAGTAACCGATCTGACAACTGCGCCAGACACTTCGTGGCTTATATAGGGGTTGCCGACCGCAGCTCCGAATTCTGCCTGTTTACATATCTCTGCAGTTGAATACGCCGGCCCATACCAGTTTTTTGGCGCTTCAGTGTATTTTTTGTGCTGACTTTGGATGTTTGCGTCAGATGTCGTCGGTACAGTGCTAATAATACTTGAACCATCCCTTACCACTTGCAGGTGGTTCTGTTGTTCTGCGATAGTTGGCCTCAGCAGAGGAGTGTTCCAAAATGGACTCTGATATGAATGAGCGTATAAACAAGCGATGTGTGATTGAATTTCTCACTGCTGAAAAAATTGTGCGAAATGAAATCTATCGACGCTTGCTAAAGGTGTATAGTGACGATACAATACACGCGAGCAATGTGAGGCAACGCGTACGGCATTTTAAGGGTGGTGAGAAGGGTGTGCATGACAAGCCAAGACCCGACCGACCCTGCACAGCTGTCATCCCTCACGATGGAGAGCGTCTTGATCAACTCATCCGTGCTAATCGGCGGATAACGACCAGAGAATTGTGTGCAACGCTGAATGTCGGCTGTAATGCCTTGGAAACAATGTTGGAACATCTTGTTGTCCCGCGGATGTTTACAGAAGAACAAAAAACTCATCGGACGGAAATTTTTCGGACCTGCTGGACCAATATGAGGCTGAAGGTGACAATTTTCTGAGTAGCATCGTCAGCGGGCCATAGACACGGGTTCACAGGTAGATGCCGTGTTTCTTGACTTCCGCAAGATGTTCCATACAGTTCCCCACAGTCGTTTAATGAACAAAGTAAGAGCATGTGGACTATCAGACCAATTGTGTGATTGGATTGAAGAGTTCCTAGATAACAGAACGCAGCATGTAATTCTCAATGGAGAGAAGTCTTCCGAAGTAAGAGTGATTTCAGGTGTGCCGCAGGGGAGTGTCGTAGGACCGTTTCTATTCACAATATACATGAATGACCTTGTGGATGACATCGGAAGTTCACTGAGGCTTTTTGCGGATGATGCTGTGGTATATCGAGAGGTTGTAACAATGGAAAATTGTAGCCCGCATCTCGTGGTCGTGCGGTAGCGTTCTCGCTTCCCACGCCCGGGTTCCCGGGTTCGATTCCCGGCGGGGTCAGGGATTTTCTCTGCCTCGTGATGGCTGGGTGTTGTGTGCTGTCCTTAGGTTAGTTAGGTTTAAGTAGTTCTAAGTTCTAGGGGACTTATGACCACAGCAGTTGAGTCCCATAGTGCTCAGAGCCATTTGAACCATTTGGAAAATTGTACTGAAATACAGGAGGATCTGCAGCGAATTGACGCATGGTGCAGGGAATGGCAATTGAATCTCAATGAAGACAAGTGTAATGTGCTGCGAATACATAGAAAGATAGATCCCTTATCATATAGCTACAAAATAGCAGGTCAGCAACTGGAAGCAATTAATTCCATAAATTATCTGGGAGTACGCATTAGGAGTGATTTAAAATGGAATGATCATATAAAGTTGATCGTTGGTAAAGCACATGCCAGACTGAGATTCATTGGAAGAATCCTAAGGAAATGCAATGCGAAAACAAAGGAAGTAAGTTACAGTACGCTTGTTCACCCACTGCTTGAATACTGCTCAGCAGTGTGGGATCCGTACCAGATAGGGTTGATAGAAGAGATAGAGAAAATCCAACGGAGAGCAGCGCGCTTCGTTACAGGATTATTGTATTGTATGTTAACCGGGGGCCTAGAAACGACGGAGAGGCTCCGTCCCCGGCGCAGCCGCAGTGGTCCAGAACCCCATGACGACTACCGCGGTCCAATGCACCCCTCTGCCGCCCCACACCGAACCATTCTTTCAGGGTTATTGTGCGGTTCGGCCCCCGTTGGACCCCCGAGGGAACGTCTCACACCAGCGAGCGTAACCCATATGTTTGCGTGGTAGAGTAATGGTGGTGTACGCGTACGTGGAGAACTTGTTTGCGCAGCAATCACCGACAAAGTGTAGCTGAGGCGGAATAAGGGAAACCAACCCGCATTAACCGAGGCAGAGAGAAAACCGCCTAAAAACCATCCACAGATTCGCCGGCTCACCGGACCTCGAGACAAGTCCGCCGGGCGGATTCGTGCCGGGTACCAGGCGCTCCTTCCCCATCCTGAAAGCCGTGCGTTAGATCGCACGGTTAACCGGGCGGGCTATTGTAGGGACATACTACAATCCCCTACGTATCGCTCACACGGGGATCGAGAGGATAAGATTAGAATAATTAATTCACGCACAGAGGCATTCAATCATTCTTCACATGCTCCATACGTGAATGGAACAGTAAGAAACCCTAATAACTGGTACAGTGCAACGTACCCTCTACCATGCATGTCACAGTGGTTTGCGTAGTATAGATGTAGATGTAGAAATGTACATCCCTACCGCAGCTGCAGTAAATAGCGCATGCATAACAAGGCAAATGAATAACTTTTGTTGATGGCACATAGGTAAATATATACCACAGCTCAAGGCAATCCTGATTTGTGAAGCGAATTTCAGTCGCTGTTGATAGTTTTTCTGACAAAATTTTTCATGGTTATATTCGCTTGAATTTGCTACTTATTTAATATCCATAACAATTAACATTTGTAATGATATCACTAATTGTTAACAAAAGAGATAAAACTGAATTAATTTTTTGTGTTTTCTTCTTATATGCTAGTTAATAGCGTTTGTCTTAGCGCAGATTCCAGGGCTTCACAGTAATGTGGATTCCAGTCGGTGTTTTCAACCTTGCAAAGATGAAGTACGAAGAATATGCCAAGGGGCCCATATTGCATGCGCAGAACAGAGATTTCTCACCGTTCTGCGCAATACGTCAACGTCGAGAAACTCCGCTAAGGTCACGAGTTCGAGTCATGGTCCGACACAGCGTTTTAATCTGCCAGGAAGTTTCAAACTCCGCTCAGTTCGCACGCGCTCTTACGTGTTGAAGTGAGTAAGTTTTGTGTTGTCGTTTATTTGCGTGTTCTATCAAGTTTATTGTTTCTGTTTGACATTAACAATACCGAACTGTGCTGTAGCTGTGTGTGAAAACTTTAATCAAAAGATTAAAGGTAGTAGTGTTGTCTACCATAAGCTCCCCAAAGATCCTGAAACAAGTGCTCGGTGGGTTCAGCTCTGTAGAAGAAGTGCTAGTATTAACATTAACAATGCTGGTATCTGTAGCATACATTTTAAAAAAGATTATTTTCATGATCCCCAAGTTAAATTATTGAAACCGCAGCCCAAGAAGATCTTAAAAGCCGACTGCAGTTCCTACATTGCATCTTTCTAAAGCCACTTCTGCTGTGGCTGCTTTATCCTCTGTTCAACAAAGAAGTGACAGAAGAAAAATTAGTGGAACACGTAAAGGTGCACTGGACACGCTAGCTTCTTGCCCACTGAAGAAAAAGAAAGTAGATCAAAGCACAGAAGCAGAAAAAGGCCGTATCGAGGATGAAATGAAGAGACTTGAAAAAACATTATCACTATCTTGAGAAGAAAAACAGCGTTTAATAGTTGAAAACAATACGTTGAAGACGAAAAACAAATTACTGTCACATGCATTAAGCAGGCAGAGGAAACAGTATCAAAGCCTTCAGTATCGATAAGGTGTTAAAGTGCTAACTGAAGTACAGCAAGTTTTACAAAAAGTATTTACTGACACACAAACCAAATGTGTCACGAAGTCAAAGAAGGGACTTATGCGCTCTCTGTCCACAAAACCTTACATTTATTTGAGGAACGTAAAGGGTAAACGATTACTGGGATTTTCTACGTTTAAAAGATGGATTTCTAATACTTTTCGCTGTCTTCCTGGCATTTTCACGGATGTGTTGCACGTAATAAGTAAGTAACAAGATTAAGCGAAGCAGAGAGGCTGCGCGTGTTGAATTTTAATTAAATGAATGTGGGCAGTCGCATATGCTAAGACCAAGCAACCGACACTATATACGGGACACATAGCCAGGACAATATGTTATGGCACGTGGTGCATGTGGAGCTTAGAAGCAGACTGTGTATTGTAGTTTTGATACTGCGATGAATCGGTATTTGCTGGTCAGTATCATCAAAGAGGCGCAGGAAGATAGATTTGTTTTAATTGGTATTGTATCTGATTTGCGAGATAAAAATGGGAAAGTGTGGAAGGAGTTCCACATCGACTACAAAAAACCAGATTCATCAGCCCTAATGATGAAACGAAACAGGTTTGGGTACTTGCTAGCCCTAATGATGAAATGAAACAGGTTTGGGTACTTGCTGATGTACCACATATGGTGAAACTTTTGAGAAATCACTTTTTGGATGATGGTTTTTGGTTAAGCGGTGGAATAACAGTAACAAAACGTGTATTCGAGCAGCTATTGTTGAAAGACAATGGCGAGTGCCCTAAACTTACTGCTCATCACCTGATAGTTTCCGGAAGGGACCGACAGCGTGTTCAACTTGCCTCTTTTCCGGTACTGTGTAAGAGGCAATTTCTTTCGTTCAGATGGTTCAAATGGCTCTAAGCACTTTGGGACTTAACATCTGAGGTCATCAGTCCCCTAGACTTAGAACTACTTAAACCTAACTATCCTAAGGACATCACACACATCCATGCCCGAGGCAGGATTCGAACCTGCGACCATAGCAGCAGCGCGGTTCCGGACTGAAGCACCTAGAACCGCTCGGCCACAGCGACCGGCAATTTCTTTCGTAATGTCTGAAGAAAAAGACTCTGCAGAATTTTTTAAGTTGGTAAACGGTACGTTTGACGTCATTAATTCGAAGGTACCTATTAGCAAGTGACCAATTTCAAGTGCTTTTGGATTGTCTATGGAGACACAAGAGGAATTTCTTCGCAGATTCGGCTCCATTTGTGAAAAAAATGAGAGTAGGAAGTCATAAAACTTTACTTCCTCCCCAAAAGAGGTTACTCAACTCGATACGATCACTACAGGGTTGTTTCTCTTATTTGAAACATACTCGTAGTTACAATTTCTGGTATGTATTGACCTCCATAGACAAATTACTTGACCATCCTAGTGGCAAAATAATCGAAGTGTCAGAAGAACCTGCAAGTTCAGGATGGATTGGGAAACTCTGTCTTGGTAACTTAATTGTCTCTTCAGGTGAGTGGTTTGAAGTTGTTAAGCAGTTACAGAAGCTATTTTTAAAGTTTCATGGCAGCAGTCTGTGTTAATACGCCAATGTGATTAGACACATGACAAGACTTTTAATTGGGAAGTTTCCAGGTCATTACGTTGCATGCTAAGATCAGAAACTTTATCCGAATGAGGCACCTCAACACATCCGCAAACGCACGGACGGCCAGACAGCAGCAGCAGAAAACAGCAGGCAGTTGGAGAGCTTATGCGGTTCACTCCAGATGGGATTAAGGTATTTAAATCCTTCTTTTAATTGTTGAAAAAGAGGCGATTAATCGTCTAGCTTCTGTATCGTCACGCTCAGTACGGAACTTACAGCATTTTCTTATTATTTAATATTTGCATAAAGAAACTATTATACATTAGCGCCTTGTCATGGTCCGCGCGGCATCCCCCCCCCCCCCCCCCCTTAGCGTAAGTTAGATTAAGTAGTGGGTAAGTTTAGGGACCGATGACCTCAGCAGTTTAGTCCCATAAGATCTTACCACAAAGTTCCAAAATACATTATTTCCGACTGTGACGCAAAAAATATGTTTACTGAACTGAAAGCTCGTGAGATTGTTGCGTTTACATAAGATTGAATATTGTATAATACTTGATAATGGACTGAAGGATGCCAGGTTATGAATTATCTAATAGAAAATATTGAATATACACTTTGAGGGGACCACAATAACTAGTTTCGGTTTTACTAGAAAGACTATAAAGAGTTTCACCGTCGTAGTAAGCGGTAATATTCAGTCCCTGTATAGGTAAACTTCTGTCAATCCCGGAACTGGTAGCGTTGTCCTTCAGTTTTCGTAAATTAATGTTAGTATGCGCTGACTAACACAATACGCGAACGTGAGAATACGTCTCGCGCTGCTGATGCTTCTCGACAGTGACGTCACGCGGAAACGGGCGATCGCTGACAAACGCATTGGCCCAATCTTCTGTGTAGGAACCTTGAAGAATGTGATATACAATCTAAATCATCACCTTCTCCTGAAGACCTACGTATGTGTTATTCAGCAACTTATTTCTTGGGTATTTATTTGAATGATGTCCACAGTTCGTTAGAAACTGTGGAAACATCAGAAGAAACACGAAATAATTCCGACGATTCCG
Source organism: Schistocerca americana (assembly GCF_021461395.2). Taxonomy (NCBI): domain Eukaryota; kingdom Metazoa; phylum Arthropoda; class Insecta; order Orthoptera; family Acrididae; genus Schistocerca; species Schistocerca americana. Next base: position 377,770,115 of record NC_060121.1, read on the forward strand.
TGAATTGTAGTTCGAACGATGATTGTTGTACTAATGAAAATCTAGAACAAAAAAATACAGTTCCATTCTAGCCCAAAGAAAACGTTACAATATTACTTTTCAGGGACCAAAAAAGGCTGTAAATTTCTTGGCTTGTAGTTACGCAGTGTGCGAAGCTGGTTCGGTTTCGTGAAATCTGAACGTGAATTGCATAAGTGGAAGAAAGGTTTACATGAACTACGAAATTTGTACCGGAATGAAATTATCAAAAGTGTGAAAGAAAAACTGTTCGAAAGATGTAGAACTGCTAGTGGGAGTCAGTTCACCGTTACCGACGGAAATGTACGTGACTGGGCGCTCTGAATTGCAAGTGACATGAATATTATTGATTATTGATTGTTATAAAATATTTCGTGTCAACAAATTAAAGTCTGCGTTGATGGAAGTCGTCTGTAATGTAACATCATACACTACCTTGATTTTCTTTCCTGTGCTAGTCACTCTTGTACAAATTACACCTGCAATATTTTAGCTGTCGATATGAACAGCAAGTTATTGAAAAAATAAAGATTTTAGGCTTTTGTGGTATGGTTTCAGTATTTAAAATGTGCGTTTGCGCACTTTGGACGTTGCGCACTTTAGACTTTGCGCCTCGCGGTGCTATGTTCTCTTGTCACTTGCGCGTCTGCTTATTCGTCGATTCGTGAGCTAGGCAGGAATGCCTATAAAATTCGTTGTAGTGGGCGGCTCTTCGTGCGGCAGAAATGAGTAACTTTTACATTTTTTTAATACTTGCAGTGCGCCTTACCAGCTAAAATTCAGACTGTGCATTTCCTTCAGTCTATTCCTCCTGTGGAAAATTTTCAGGGTAGGTTTCAACATTTCGGGATAGGACCTACTTGCTCCATACCACCTGTAGTAGAAGGTATACAGGATTGTAAGAAACAGTCTAAAAACTTTTAAGGGTGTCGCGAGGGAGATTGCTCTGAGAAATAATTGTTCAGGAAAAAATTCGATACGTTGCCCTGTTGCCGAGCTATTCAGCACTGAAGCAGACCAATTAGGTCGTTGTGCGCACAAATTCTAGCACTTTGATGGGCTAAAAAGCGGTGACGCACAGACATCTGTGGGTCCGTGAGTTATCACTTCTTAAAAATCCTCGTTACTAGCTATGATGAGCCTTTCTTGGAAGTGATAAGTGTAAGCTGGGTGAGCAAAAGCTATGTCGGTTCAGCTTGAGGAAACAAAACGAAGAACACTTTTGGCGACTCTGACAGGATGTATGAATTTGTGCGTGATACGACCTGACTTACTAACTTCAATGCTAAATAACTCGGAAACCGGTGCAACGCATCGATTTGTTTTTTAACAAATACTTCCCAGCACAGCCTCCCTTGTATCACCTTTACGAACTTTTCAGACTGTTTCTGATCTTCCTCTATAAGCGAGCCAGGATGACTAATCATCCTCGAAACGTGGCAGTCCTAATAGCTGCCAGGTGCAATCGATGGGAAACTGCAACGTCACTCGTCCTGTTTTTCCTGTCTGTTCAACTCTTCCAGAAGCCCTGTTGGTGCTTGAAGGAGTTGCAACTTCAGCTTTCAGAGACGATGGCTGGCATTTTCCTCATCTTCAGCGTACTGAATGAGTATTCCTGCCTACTCACTCTTGTCCCATAGCACATATTTATCGAGCCGACAGGCTCTTATCTCTACATGGCATCTTTCTGTAGAATCAATAAGAAACAGTTTGTTGTCTCGGGTGGAACTGTGGCGCAACGTTGCGAATCTACTGCGTTGTTAATATTTAGAGGGATGAAGAACAGACATGTATTTCTCTAAATGTAGTAACGGTAAATCACAAGAAAAGATGAACATTACAACTATCTTCGCTCTACCATCAATTATTATTGTAGCCTTCTTACAGATATAATACGTAATACGTAATATGAAAATCAGTCGTGTCAGATGTAAGCAGACCCATCTCAGGGGAGAGTAGCTGTGCACAGTACAGATTTCGTTACTTTATTTTCTGTATCTCCAATTTTTTTTTCAGTTTATTAAATTCACATAGATGACCCTATGTGGCTGTATGTATCCCATATTCCATTGGAAATGTGAGTAAAACACTAAAGAAATGTATTATCTAAGAATCAAATTCATGATGACATTCTACAAGTTATCTATTACGACATCTTGTATTGGCACATGCTACGAAAATTTATTTATTTCAACATTTGTTTGGTCTTTGGTGAGACATGAAATGAAATGACCATGTGGCATTGTCGGCCGGGAGCCCGTTTACGGGGAAGTTCAGCGGCCGGATTGCATTGGGAGACTTGCGTGGCATTAATGATGACGAAAAGATGATAAGAACAACACAACAGTCAGTCCACGAGCGGAGAAAATTTCCAACCCAGTCGGGAATCAAACCCGATCCCGCTGCATGTAGGCAAACACGTTACTACTCAACTAAGCAGGCGAACTCTGGTGAGAGAAAGGAGTCATTAGTCATGGAGCAGAAACTACTGTGCATACTATTGTGGCGTCATTTTAAGCGTCATGATGACAAAGTCACGAGTTGCCCGATAACTTGGTTTTTAATTTGTTCGTTTGTTTCTAGCAGCATTGCCAAATAATAGACTCGTTAACCTGTTTTTCCCTGGTGAATTCATAGCGAGATAGCTGGCAGATATGAGTAAAGGCTATCATCAACGTTTACTTTATTTGTTTTGACTGGCGCAACCTTTTGGGTCGTGGGAGTGAGTAGGTCTGTTTCAGATGATACAACTCTGATTATTCTATCCAAAAAAATAGTCTTGATTCTCCACCACGTCAGTATACATTTCAATATTTAAACCCTTCTACTGGTTTGTTCACCATCTGCTATTCTGGAATCCTTTTCTCAGGCACCTTGTACTTACTACAGTCTTAACGTTTTGCCTATATAATCTTTACCAGAATAAACTTGAACTGATATGCATTTCACGACGAGTCGACAATTTGCATGCCTATTTGAACGAAGCTCAGCAACGAGTTTGTCTATTCCGTTGATCCTAGCTCTCCTGCTTGAGTTTCATTGCTGTCTTTCTCTCACTGCTATGCAAAACGCGGCTGGTAATTTCATGGATTTGGCGAATGTTATAGGGAGAGTGCAGAAGAGTATATTTCATGTATTGCACAGCATCTTTCGCGTATAACACTAACGGTGTGGCCGTGATGCTTGGTAATCAGTACCGGAAAAGCAGCGTCCGATCGCCGCATACGTAAAAGCCGATTCGTCGAGGCCCTGGAGAGAACGCTGAGAGAAAACACTGCGCCATTTAGCACTTCGGAATGGGGTGGCAGGAACATCTGCTCGCAGAGCTGTGCACAAATACGAAACGAAATCCTACAGATTAAAGCCGTCGGTACGTGGAACGAGTCAGCTAATGTTGACGTGGGGCTTTACGAGTTTGGTGACGTCACTTGCTTCTCTTTCACGTTGAGTAGCCATTTCTGCAATATTTCGGCCACATGCCACGAATTAGTACAACCTATTGTAAGCCAGAACGCTCCCTACGTCACAAGAAAAAAGCCAAACGCCGTACTGTATTTCTCGTGTTCAGTAGAAGCCAATATTTGGTGGGTGTTACGTTATACGTCACACCATATGAATATATGCTCTTTCAAAGCAAAAGCACTTTACATGTCTCGAGAACGAATCGTCATTGGTACGCTGTGTTATTGTAAAGTTACTGGAAACGTCGCATTCGTGATTAAAGACTCTCCATAATTAGTTATTTTCGCGTTATCACTCGCCAGTTATGAGAGTAAGCCGTTTTAAGGCAAAGACTTGTTGAAGATCGGTGAAAAATTTGTTGTTCTTGTTAAGATTTGTTATAGTTGAATGTCAGTTAATAACATTTTGACAATAAAGTCCAAAGCCACTACTAGTAGAGGTTTAGCGTGATGTAGCTAGTTGAGGCGCCACGTTATGGAGTCGATGGAAGAGCACTAGAAGGTTCGCGTCGTGCTGTATACAAACTTTTTTTTTTCAGCTTCGCGTTCTCTGAAAGGTTATGGGACTTCCCTACGAAATTAGGGGACATAATTTGTATAATACTTGATGTTAGTTAACTGTAACTGCGCTGTCTGTCAGCAGTGAGTTTGTCCGATTTGGTGAACTTTTATAATTGGTGTCCTTGCAGAGTGGATATGCGTGTTTCCTTTTTGTCTCATCACATCTACACAAGTATTGACGATTTTATTTATGTGTACCACACGCAGAACGACATGACATGATAAAGGGAGGAAATGTGTGTTTTAATAGGGCCAAACGCAGGAATTCTGCGCGCGTCTATCTTCGTGAAATGTTGTACAGGTTGCGAGCCAGATAAAATGGTCACCTGCTACTAAACAGCGATGACAACGCACTATCACGTTAACCAGCTCGTCCCGTGTGCCGATCGCGCTGTGTCTCGTGTGGATGGATGTCCCGTCGGCGTGTTCTTCAACGTTAGATGTCTCGTCCCGAAAGGCAACGCTTTAACAGTAGTGCGCTGACTGGTTCAGTTATTGTTGCTTCACGACAATATTTCAAGTGGGTGTTGTATTCTATGCGTGATGGAGAGGTGAATCACGACATACTCCTCGTTTTAGGTGAAGAGTTATTGCGTTTATAGCGCTACGTAAACTCGCGTTACAATCGACTTTGGAACTTAAAATATTCATTGGTTACAAGGGCCTTTGCATGACTTGAAAATAGAAATATGGTGTACAGTTTCTGCACTTTGAATCAGTGAATCGTTTTCTTTTGCACCAATTCATAGCCTATGGTAGGCTTGTGTACAATATACGGCAACCTTTCTTGTTTCCAGAGAACAAGAACGTTACGACAAGTATTACAGTGCTGGAAATATAAACGTGCACGCCTGCAGTGCGTCTATGCCAGTATAATGAGATTTTTTTGATAGGAAGTATCCTCGTTAGTTCCTTGTCAGATTGCATTATATTACATCGTATCAGTGGCACCTTTTTCGGCTCTGATTCCAAGCTTCAAACAATCCTGGTAGCTCAGTTGGCAACTTTGTCTCTCTGTCTATAATTGCCTATACATCGTTGAGCAAAATTATTGCATCAATCCAATTCCTGTCCTAGATCGAGGAATTTTACATGGTGCTAATTTATACCCTGCATCCTCAGGAAATTTCATACATGTTTCTAGGACCGAATACGTATAGCGTATGGTGAAGGAACCTATTGTTAACCAGAACCTGGTTATGGTTCATTAACAGCGGCTACTGGCTGATCCAGGTGAGACCTCAACCTTAGCCTACATTTCCAGTCACATTAATGTGACCACCTGTCAAAAGCCTGAACCCACCTACTGGAGCGAGTTTCTAGAACGTACCGAGAGGAATGTGGAGCAATGCCGACTGCAGTGCAGTGACCAGCTGTGGTAGGTTTCTCAGTTGAAGATCCATGGGGCGAAGAGCCCGGTAGAGGTGGACCCACAGATTCTAGATTGGGTGTCTAATCTGGAGAGTTTGCTGGCCAGGAGGATACTGCAAACTCATACTAATGCTCTTCGAACAGTGCACGTACACTGCGAACTGTGTGACACTTCACGTTATGCTGCTGAAAGACGCCTTCGTCCCGAGGAAAACCAAACTGCATGCAGTGGTCGTCTTGGTCCAAAGGATAGATGCAAATTTGTGTTGATAAATTGTGCCTTCCATAATGATAACATCACGCAGGAATCGTTACGAAAACATTCCCCCGACAATAACACTCCCTCGGGTGTTTGCTTTCAGACTTTGACGTCATACACACCAACGGCCATCTGTCAGATAGATCATAAGATCTGATTCATCTGCACGTCCAGTTGCGATATTGGCGTGCACACTCCAGCCTCAGTCGCCGATAAACAGCCGCCACCACGGATGCATCAACCAGGCACCTGCTGTAGTAATGTCCCCTGAATGGTCGTTGAGGGACAAACTGTTGGTATAGCCACTGGTTCAACTGCTCAACAGTTGCACATCTATCAGACTGTATGCATCTGCGCAGCCGTTGTTCACCCCTGGCCCGAAAGCCAATGATCGTGCCCCTTTGGACGTCAGATAAATTCCTGTGTTTCCGCATCCCCCAGACACGCTTTACGTACCCTCCGCTTCTAGTGCTGCCACGTGCCATCTGGTGAGTACTTACTGCATGTTGACGTCGAACGTAGATGGTGGTGACTGTAATGAGGCCGAACCGTCTAATTTATTCTGTTGCATACAGTATTTAAGTATATATTACAATTCTAAGTAGGCTGCTTCTGTGTTGGCAGCGCTGTGTAGCGCTTTGCATTGTATCTCTGACTGCGCTTTCTTTGTAATAGACGCTGTGGCTGGTTGGACTCTTTGTTGGAAGTTAATCGCCAGTAGTGTTGGCCAGTTGGAAGTTCGTCGCCAGCAGTGAACAGTTGGAGGTGAACAGCCAGCAATGATGGATGTTAAATCATTCGTGGAGGGTAGAGGTCTGATGTGTTCGCGTAGGCTAACGATCTGGAAGTATCTGACTTGGAGATTGAAAATTATTCATAATTATTTATCTTTGTAGTGGATGTCAATGACGATTTATATTTGTGTTTGAAATGGATGTCACATTATTAAGGTAAAAAAAATACATTATTTGGTTTGCAATAAAATCTTTCCTTTGCTAACGACATGCCTATTAGTAGTCAGTGACTTTGGTAGTTAGAATCTTTCATTTAGCTGGCAGTATTGACGCGCGCTGTATTGCAGTAGTTCACGTAGTGAAGATTTTTGTGGGGTAGGTGCTTAATGAAATGTATGGGTTATTGTTAAGATTTCTTTTTAGTCAGGGCCATTCTTTTGAATTAATTATTTGAAGTCAGGTTGTAATTTTTTTGAGCAGTCACATTGCGTTGCGCTAGAATATTGTGGTCATCGTTGACATGATAAGAAGAAGTAAAGAGAAAGTAGGCTCAATACGTTCAGTTTCACTCAGCTGTTTCACAATCAAATAACGTAAAAGTTTTATCTTCTCAGTCATTCTGCAATTTAAGTACAGATTCACACATTTAAATAAAGAAGTTTCACAATTAATGGGTGTAAATCACCCAAAAATGATATAAATCTTGATTTTCGCTCTATAATGAGATTCGACTTACAGGCACATGCGTTAGCACACTGCTCCTGGAATCCGGTGAGGCGCCCGGGCCTCGGAATTAATCTGCCCGGAGAATTAACGCTGAAGGTCGGGTTCCGGCCAGCCTGTATGTGGTTTTAAGCGATTTCCGGCATACGAATAAATGATAACTACATTGGTACCCACGTCCCGCCTCTGTTACACGATTCGCAAACAGTTCGAAAACGTTCTCACACTTTCACCACATGGGACAGACAGAAGGGTACACTAAATCCTTCTGTTGGTGGCGGGGTTCAAATGGTTCAAATGGCTCTGAGCACTATGGGACTTAACATCTGTGGTCATCAGTCCCCTAGAACTTAGAACTATGTAAACCTAACTAACCTAAGGACATCACACACATCCATGCCCGAAGCAGGATTCGAACCTGCGACCGTAGCAGTCGCGCGGTTCCGGACTGAGCGCCTAGAACCGCGAGACCACCGCGGTCGGCTTGGTGGCGGGGACTGGGGAGGTAGTAGGGGGGGGGGGGGGGGGAGGGTAGCGTCAGAAAGAGCCTCCAGCAACCCACTACCACTAACATTGTGAAATTCAGATTAACATGATTCACCGTGAAGATAAGGGATGAAGAGCAGGTAAAATAAGACTGAACAGTAACAGGAGCAAATCTGTATTTTCTGTTCTTTTCGTGTTGTAAAACTGTTATACAAATCCTTAAAAAATAAACTTCTAGAGAAGCTGTTTACTTTCACACAGTGGCTATTACGAAACAATTTTATTTTAATTTTTGTTGGATTTGATACTATCACACATAGAACTTATCATATCATAATACTATATCACACTAGTGCTAGAGATCTGACTGTACTGTTTTTCAAATAATGAGGGAACAAACCAAGTCTGTTCTTTATATATTCAGTTAAATAAATTATTCAGAAATAATATTTTGTTTCTGAAAAAGTCATTATACGTAGTAGACTTTATTTTTGTCAGTCAACAGATACTGAAACGGCAAATGACGCAACGTCACAAAAGGAAGGAAGCTGTGGAAGAAGGGATCTTTGGGAATCTATAATTGCCAATGGAAGGATAACTAGAGAATGTAGCTTACAAACGCATCTGGAGATCCAAATTATTAGCAACAGCCTAGACTTACATGGGAACCAAACCTTTACAATGCTTTGAAAACTGTGTAGTAACCTAAAAATCAACATTTAAATTAATCTAATGTATTTACGAATTAACGTGAAAGGGGTAACTTCATAAACGACAATTAAGGAACGATATTATTCAACTGAAGCTTCGAAAAACAGCACTCACATTTGTATCAATCTGTAATTGGCTTTATGATCGGGAATCAAAAGTCATATTTACCGTTGGCGGATTACCTCAGACTACAAACACTTGCGTGGCGACAAGCTGTGACACGGAGTATTGTTGTACAATGAGGTGACAGAAGTCTTGGGATACCTTCTGATATCGTGTCGGACCTAATTTTGACTGGCGTAGTGCAATAACCCAACGTGGCATGGACTCAACAAATCATTGGAAGTCCCTTGCAGGAATATTGAGCCATGCTGTTAAATGTTGCAGGTGTAGGAGCTTGTGCACGCACTGACCACTCGATTATGTCACGTAAATGTTGGATGGGATTCATGTCGGGCGGTCTGGGTGGCCAAACCATTCGTTCTAACTGTCCATAGTGCTCTTCAAACCAATCGCGAACAGTTGCTGCCCAGTGACAAGGTGTATTGCGATCCTTACAAATTCCATCGTTGTACGGCTGAAAATGGTGTCCAGCTACCCGAACGTAACTATTTCCAGTCAATGATCGGTTCAGTTGGACCAGAGGAACCAGACCATTCCATGTAAACACTGACCAGCCCACACCATTATGGAGCCACCACCAGCTTGATCAGTGCCTTGCTGACAACTTGGGTTCGTGGCTTCGTGGTGTGTGAGCCACACTAAAACCCTACTATCAGCTCTTACCAACTGAAATTGGGACTCATATAACCAGGCCACGGATTTCCAGTCGTCTAGGGCCCAACAGATATGGTCATAAGCGCATGAGAGGCGCTGCAGGCAATGTCATGCTGTTAACAAAGGCACTCGCATCGGTCGTCGGCTGTCACAGCCCATCTAACGCCAAATTTCGTCCCACCGTCTTAACGGATACGTTATTCGTACGTCCCACATTGATTTCTGCGGTTACTTCAAGCAGCGTTGCTTGGCTGTTAGCAATGTCAACACTGCGCAAACCCCGCTGCTCTCGATCTTTAAGTGAAGGCCGTCGGCAAGTGCGTTGTCCACGGTGAAAGGTAATTCCTGAAATTCGGTACTCTCGGCCCGCTCTTGACACTGTGCATCTCTGAATGTTGAATTCCTAACGATTTCAGAAGTGAAATGTTCCATGCGTGTAACTCTAATTACCAATCCGCTTTGAAAGTGTGTTAATAACCGTCGTGCAGCCATAATCACGTGGAAGGCCTTTCACATGAATCACATTAGTGCAAATGGCAACTAAGCCAATGCACTGCCCTTTTATACCTTGTGTACGCGATACTACTGCCATCCGTATACATGCATGTCGCTATCCGATGACTTTCGTCACGTCAGTATATGTTGCAAACGTAACCCCTACATGTGCATGTATGCATGTATGTGTATATGTTCGGTAGCTCTTCCTAAATGACGAGACCGATTTAAACCAAACCTTGTACATATATCCGTTAGTGTCAGGCAACAATTGCTGAGACTCGCACGTACCTGTCATTGTTCAGGAGATATGACGTCATAAACAATGGGAAGTGTGGAAGACTGTCACATGATGCATGACTTTTTAATTTATTATGTTCCACTAAATCTATTGCCCAAAACTTTTGCAGACAGTATTCACACATGCCGCAAAATGTACCTACAAAATTATATCATGTTAGCACACACAGTTCAGGAGATATGACGTCATAAACACTGAAATGTGTGACAGACTGCGGTATTGCGCGTAAAATTTAAATTTTTGCTTATTTCCTACTTATTCTATGTGCAGCACATTTTTCTGACGGTATCTATACAAATACGGTATCTACATATGCCGCTGAACGTAACTACAAAATTATATCAGTGTGCTACTCATAGTTCAAGAGATATGCTGTCATAAAAGCTGAGATGAGTGTAAAACTGCCACATCATGGATGAAGTTTTAATACATTCTTCTTTACTACCAAGACACTCCTTCATTCGAGGCGTTGCCATGGAGACGTTTACAAAATCGCGCGGTAGACAAGCGAAACAGCTGCGCCCATGGTGAGAAGCTGTCCACGATGCTGCACTTATACATTTGTACGTTACGCACAGTTCTTTGTACGACTGTTTCTTAAGTTCACAAATACATGGAAAAGAAATTTCTTCGATATTACACTTTTTTGTCTCGTTTCTAATGCAAAACAGGCAGAATGAATACGTGGACACTGCCGGGTTTTTCAGCTAGATCTGATCATAAATATTGATAAGTGCTAATTTATTTTTATTCCAAACATTCATGGTACTAAAAATTACTCAGAAAAATATGCAAAATAGTTAGCAGATTGTGTATCATTTAATAACAGACTAAAAACTAATTTTACGATGCTCATTGCAAGAAGCTAAAATACTGAAACACAAATGAATCCATACCCATCATTTTCTACTTTGAAGCGTTCGGAAAGATTCTCATTTCACGGACAGCGTCAAATTTCGACTTCTCGAAGGTATGCTTGCCCAGTTTATTCCATAATCCTTTCTTGTTTAATGGGTTATAAGCCTCCAAATATCTGCTTCAGAAGAACAAATAGATCTCTAGAAACAAACTTCGATAAACTACTCAACTGTGAGAAGCCCAAAGAAAAATTAAACTTCACGAAAACACTACCAATCCCGGACTCGAAGCCACCCACAACCAGAGAGGTAGAGGAGGTTATAAAACAACTAAAGAACAACAGATCCCCAGAATATGATGGCATTATCGCTGAGATCTGGGAATTCACAGACCAAAATATTACGAAGAAAATTCATAAAATTATCTTGGCAGTATGGAGTACAGAGAAAATTCCACGGGAATGGAAATGCGCACTGATTCACCCACTCCACAAAAGGAGAGGCAGGACAGGCCCTAATAATTACAGAAGAATCTTATTATTACCGGTCACTTACAAATTTCTGTCCAAGGTGTTGCTTCAAAATGGTTCAAATGGCTCTGAGCACTATGGGACTTAACATCTCTGGTCATCAGTCCCCTAGAACTTAGAACTACTTAAACCTAACTAACCTAAGGACATCACACACATCCATCCCCGAGGCAGGATTCGAACCTGCGGCCGTAGCAGTCGCGCGGTTCCGGACTGAGCGCCTGAACCGCTAGACCACCGCGGCCGGCAAGGTGTTGCTGAACAGACTGGAACCACAAGTGGATACAAAGATAGGTGAATACCAGGTAGGGTACACAAAGGGAAGATCCTGTATTGAACAAATTTGGATGGTCAGACAGGCGAACAACACTGTAGTTAAATTTGTGGACTTTAAGAAGGTCCATGACTCCACTGACACGTAGACTCTTTGATACACTTGAAGAATGTGGAATAGACAGAAACACTATGGCACTGATAGAACAGACGCTCATAGACACCACACCCAAAATAAAATTTATGCGAGAAATCTCAGAGCCATTTGAGATACATATAGGGGTCAGACAAGGAGATGGTCTCTCACCACTTCTATTCAACATAGTGCTTGGCAAAATTATAAAGCAGTGGGAAGAAAATGTAAAAGTAATTCTGTTAGAAAGAGCACGTAGAAACAAGACAATTATAAAATGTCTAGCATTTGCAGATGACTTGGCAATACTCAACAAGAAGAAAGAAGTGCAAGAAGCCCTGGAATATTTACATGCAGTCTCTGCTAAAATGGGGTTACAGATATGATACGAAAAAAACATAATATATGGAAAGAAAGAACAATACACACATCATGCACACAAAATACGGATTGGTTAAGAGAGTGGAAAAATTCAAGTGTCTTATACATACGAATAGGAGGATCAAACAAGGCATCCAATACAGAACGATCAGAAAAACTTCAGAAAGCGTACAAACTTACATGTACGCACTACAATAAAAGAAGCATCTCAAGACAGACGGAACTCAAGCACTACAATGCAATTGTGCTGCCAGAAGCCCTCTATGCAACAGAAACGACCACAATCGGGGCATCAGGCATCACAGAGACAGAAAAGATAGAACGTAAAATCCTTCGAAAAATTTTTGGAGCAGTACATAGAGATGGTATATGGATGATGATGCCAACCAAAGAATTATATGAACACACAGATAAACTCATAGACATAATCAGGAAACGTCGATTGACAGTCTTTTGGCACATATACAGAATTAACAACACCAGACTCACAAAGAGGATTTTTGATGTAGTCAACAGCTCAATCTAAAAGGAATCAATAAAGAAATGATGGATGAAAGAGACAAATTCAGACACAAAATTATGAACTTGGAATTTGAAGTAAAAGAAAGGAAGAGACCAGGGGAACTATGGGCAGAAGAAAGGAAACACGAACAGTCAGAGAATGAAGAGGTTTTGGGAAGAGGAAAAGAAGAAGAAAACGAAAAAAGGGGAAAATTGAATAATCATGTAACATTCAAGTTCAGTCACTGTCTTAAGGGCAAAAATGTATAATAATATAAAATAAAATAAAAACATTATGTAACTTTCGTAGGTGGTCTGAAAATGGCAGTCTAGCCGAAATGGTTCCATTACAATAAAACACTAATATTCTATAGCAGATATTTCATTACATAATGTCTCTAAGACGTATCTTCAACACCGTGGGCCCGTTGGATCACAGAGACAATATATTAATGAGGCCTTTAAATGAGCACACTGTTCGTTTCGGAGCGCTGTAAAAGGTGTAGAACTGATACCAGGTGGTTATGTCATCTTCCATCACTGAGGTAAATCAATAATGTGGTGAGTATGAGGCATCTGGTTGTATGGCTTTACTGGCTGGAAGGCTCATCTAGGGTTGTTCAGCCGCCTGGTGCAAGACTTCCTATTTGTCGTCACTTCGGCGACTCTCACGTTGACGAAGATGAGAGGAAATCTCCAGGTGGAGAATTGGTTATTTACATTGCTAGTGTTGGTGAAGAATACAAACGTCTTTTCACAGTCACAGACCAAGGGCAATGTAGACTATTTTGCATCTTTTGAGGGACGATAGATTTATAAAAGATCTGCGTACTGTTGCCTGATGTATATCCTCTCCATTGCACGTTACACTGGAAGTGTAAATGTTACGTGGAGTGGAGAGGACATAGATCAGGCAACAGTATGCGGATCTATTACGGCTCTACCGTCCCTCAAACGACACAAAATCATCTACTTCGCCCGTGCTCTGCCACTGTGGAAACACGTCTATAACCTTCACCAACACCGGCGATGTAAATAAACAATCCTCCACCCGAAGATGATCGTGTGAGCCATCGAAACGCGTAGTGGCAAAATAAATAAGTGACGCAGAAACTGTTTAATTTGTATTTACCAACAGTCGCAGCCATCATAATATGAACGAAATATTCTCTCTTATCAAGGCTAGAGGTGGTTTTGGACGTCATTAGTGTGGTGCCTCGGAGAGGAGGCGATTAATTCTTTTAGTTGGGGTGTTTATATTATCTTCATTTCTCCCAAATTTGTGTACATGTTTTAATAGGAAGCGTAAGATGAATGAAGTTTAAATTCTTCTCGTTAGGACAATATTTACAATGCACCATTCATGCTTATATTCTAGGCGCACCGCAAAGTCCCAAAATAATTTTGTACAGTTCGTTACCGGTCATGCGTCGCCTCAACTCATGAAAGACAGAATTACAGCCAATTGTGAAGCTAAAAGGTATTGATATGATAGCGTAGTGTAACACGATGTTATATGTTCTGTATGTATATTCTTTTAGAGAGAGAAAATTTCTGGATCAAGTGAGAAGCTGCCGTTTCAGGTATGATATGCTCACATAACAATGTTACGAGCCGCAAAGATGCAGGGCTGGTACATGGAGTGGGCCGTTATTCTAAGCCGTAGCAGCTAAATTTTAATAAAAGTGGCATAAGTGGCATAACGCTATTCACTTATTCGTGTCAATGGTTACAACATGATTTCATACGGTTGTAATGAAGGTGCAATGATAGGCGGAAACGAGTACAGAGAGTACATACAGCTCTGTTTTGGGTCGGGTTGTAAAGGTACTGTTTCGGGACGTTGAACCCGAACGTTGAATTACTAACTGAAAGCGTTGTTCAGTCACCATAACTAGGAAGTTCAGTAAAGTTTTACCGTGGTTCCGCAGCGTAACTTGTTTGAGGAAGCTCATTATAATAGGAGTGAATTCTTAGGCAGCTTTGGAGAGCTATTACAGCGTATTTATTCGGTTTTCATCCGAAAGATATTTTAGACACTCGTGTGCAGCGACCTATTATATCTGTGTGGCTGTTTTTGAATAGACCACATTTGATGTGGAAGTTTTAAAAAGGAAATTAAGAGTCGCTAAATAAATAAACACTTCAATAATACCATTCCATTTTGAAATTAAAGCAAAAAGAAAATGAAAAACGAATATTTGGCGAATGCGTTAGTGTTTACGAATTAACTCGTTTTCAGCGATAGTAGACTATAGTCTTTCAAATAATTGGCAAAATAGCATCACAGATAGTAATATTCAAAAAGAAATTAAAGACAAGTGATATTCATGATATTATCAGGGATTTACACTAATCACTGATACAGTTTTAGTGAGTTTATTTAAAAGGCCAAAATTCGCAATAAAAACAAGAACACAACAAAATATTTTGTTGGTTACGATCAAAGAATTACTGAGAGTGTTAATACTATATCGCTGCAGTCAGCGGTAGTTGAATTTTTGTTTATTAGAGGAGGTATATTAAGCTCGGAACGAAACATGGGAAACTGCCCGTAATTTTCAAACGGTATTAAAAAGAAGAGGAGAGAGTAAGTAATGTTTAAATGCGAATTTGCTCGCTTTTGAATATAAAATCAACTTTGTAGTTTTCATCTGTGGTGAGTAAGTGTTAATATTAACAGTGTATTAGTACTTTTTATAGAATTGCTAAAACTAGCGATATCCCATCCTTTTGGCCGGGTTTTGCGGAGACATTCGCAATACGATACACAGTTAACGTTACAGAATATTTGATTTGTCCTACACTCACTCTGAACAACTGAATATCTATGCATAAGAACAGAGGTATAATGTGATATCATGCTAATGCGTATTTATCTGGTGTTTGGGGCAGTGGCATCTAAATAAATGGGTATACTAAGGATGTACTACAGAGTTAAATTAGCAACGTAAAAGCTTAGCTTAACGTACCACATAGATCTGAGCAGTACTGGTGCAGTTTTAAGAGTGTTTCTTCCTAGGAACACTGATTAACAATCGAACATGTAGTTTACTCCGGAAAAACATAACAGCAAACTAAGATTATGCAGCCTTTAAATTCTGAAAGTACATCAGTGTCAAACAGTGTTATCCCATTACCTTGCTCTTTCTTACGATGAAGAGGGGCGGTTATTTTATTCTGCATCAGAGTCAAGACTGACCAAGTATTCTTCAATTTTTTGGAGTATTACGAGAAGTGTATATAACTAACCGTAGTGCGTGGTCAGTGGCAGTTTAATTCTCTATATGTGTCCGCAATCTTTCTTATAACCCATTCACATTCAACGCATTACAACACTCATGTGCAGCTGAGCATTTGAAGCACCCAGAATCGTTCTTTGGCTCAGTCTTTGTAACAGTTTGTTAGGTTCCAGCCGTTGCTAGCAATATTATTCCGTACCACCCAGCCTGAAACAATCTGGTATTGTTTACATTAACTTATAAAATATCGTAGTGGATCCCCTCGTTTGGAAAGTCTCTTTTGATTTTTTAAAGTTTATCAGAATAATTATTTAATATCACCATTCTTGCTGTTCGAATTTTAATGTATCATCAGTCTTGTGGCGGACAATACCGTTCTCTTCATACCACACTTGCACTTAGATTCAAATGGCTCTGAGCACTATGCGACTTAACTTCTGAGGTCATCAGTCACCTAGAACTTAGAACTAATTAAACCTAACTAACCTAAGGACATCACACACATCCATGCCCGAGGCAGGATTCGAACCTGCGACCGTAGCGGTCACGCGGTTCCAGACTGAAGCGCCTAGAACCGCACGGCCACACCGGCCGGCACTTATACTTAGACCCAGCGTCACTTGTTGTGTGTTGAACATATTCCAATCAATGTCTTCCCCAGTAATTTTTACCCTCCATGGCCCCCACATGGAGGAAAAATTATACACTGATTAATATATAACATCGTCCTGTCCCCACGTCTACTTTTTTCACATACATTTGTATCCTCACCGATGAGGCCTATTTTGACACTAGCAGGCTAAACGATAACAGAATACCTTCACTCTGCCTACTGTTAGGTTTGTTAATCTGATTTACATTCACATACATTTATTAATTTCAACTGACTTGGGCAGTAGAAATTTTCAAATAAGTGATTGATTATTGCGGCTGCGCACTCTGTTTTCGTGGATTCGATGTTAAAGATTCAGAAACATGAGAGACTCTGAAACCCAAGATCATTAATTACAACGCCGGTGCATAATGAACCCTATAAAGGGAGAATCAGGCACTGGTATCAGTTAATTATATTTTATAATGAAAGAAAGTGTGTAAAGGACTCTCAAAGTAACAAGCATTGCGAACACGAGGATTATAAAGATGTCGCCTGCTGCCTGCTCGAATTTCAATTTGAGTACGTATTACACTACATTATAAACTGTTGCATTATGTGAATTCCGAGATTCAGTTCCTAGACGTGGTAGACCGTCGCTGGAGAATACCTCTCCTCATTGGCTGGTCGGCGCACGTGTATCTCCACTGCAAAAGAAGCAGTAATTAGAATCTTGTGATGCATTATATCTGGCTAAACACTTTCTTGAAAATGTCTTGTTATGCTGTATTTACTGCCGAGTCTATACCCGATCATTATTTTAACGTCCAATAGCACCAAGCAATATTGTTGGTTGATGCCATGTCTAATATGGAACAGCTGTTCTGAATACAGAAAACCATATTTCTTCATCGTGCAGACGGGAGGGAGATAATCCGCCGCCTCCGACGGAAACAGCTCCTTGACACATGTACTGCTGGACAGAAACAAGCTGGCGACGGCTTCATTATGCTCTGGGGAATATTCACGTGGGCATCCACGGGCCCAGTGGAGCTCTTGCAAGGCACCATCACGGCCAAGGGTATCGTACACTGGCTGCAGGCCACATACACCCCTGACGGCAGCGGCATTTTTCAGCAAGACAACGCGCCATGTCACAAGGCCAGGAGTGTGATGGAGTGGTTCGAGGAACACAGTGGCGGTCCAGTTGATCAGAGCTCATCGCCCCCTACGTGCAATTTACGGGGATTAGGTAACTTTCGTGTGCAGATGTCGTGCCAGCTCCCTCTAACAACCTACCAAGGCCTCGTTTTTCCATATCACGATGCGCCACCGCTGTAATCCGTGGCAAAGGTGGACATACTGGCTATTAGGTAGGTTGCTAATGAAAGTGATGGAGAAGGAATTATCTATTTCAAAAAGATGGCAACACCTTCTTTTGCAAGAGAGATAGCTGTGACTGGGCCACTGAAGTATTTGGGATGGATGCCAAATTCGGTGTTAGACAATGGCAGGTACTGTTTGTGAACGCGTCTGACTGTAGCTGCTTTGCCTCTCTACAGTAATATGGGAAGCTTGCCACTTGATGCCTCCTTGACGTGATCTTGTAGACCACCTGCCAGGCCGGCCGTTGTGGCCGTGCGGTTCTAGGCGCTTCAGTCCGGAACCGCGCTGCTGCTACGGTCGCAGGTTCGAATCCTGCATCGGGCATGGATGTGTGTGATGTCCTTGGGTTAGTTAGGTTTAAAGTAGTTCTAAGTCTAGGGGACTGATGACCTCAGATGTTAAGTCCCATAGTGCTTAGAGCCATTTCAACCATTTTGAACCACCTGCCGGATGCATCTCCTGTATCTGGTAAACATACACCACCTCTGGCAACTCCGTTGTTTAGCCATCAAAGTGACATGCAGAAAACTGAGAGATACTGAGGCACTGCTGAAACACCTGCACGGATGTTAGACACCTAGCGAACACCTTTGACAATGGTAGTCGTATAAGATCTCTGCAATCCTAAGGAAAATCTGTATGAAGCAAAGAGAGAGCTCATTAACTTACACTATCTATAGGGACAGGAAAAAGTTGAGTTCTTGTTAAACAGCGTGTTGCTGTGCATCACCACCGTGATATCGTCCGAAGAGCGAGTTGCCAAAGCAATGTTGGTACCCTGCAGCGCGAACGCAAGAGAAAATAGTCGCTACAAGCCACATAGATGAACGATCGACACCGCTGTAGCCACGCTCCGAAACTCTTCGCTAGATCCCTGCAACTGCTCTTCTCACGACCGAGTGCAGTACCGCTAAGCCCAGTCCGTAATCATCGAGTAAGACGATAATATGACATTCTACTTGCCAGCTGTGTGGTCATTATATTAAGCAGAGCTTTGTGTGAAAGTTTTTGTTAAATTTACTGTGAGTGAGAAACTTCTAATGTGGATAAATTAATGTTGAGAGACAGTTGTAAATACTTATGACATAACTGTGGAAACGGATAGTGTAAAGCTAAGTAAAGCTTCTTATCTATATTATAATAAAGTGAAGTAATATTTTATGCGTTACAGTATCTACTCAGTCTCCTCCCAGAGCAAAGTGAATAACCCACCATTGTGGCGATGAGTGTATTCTCGTCCAGTACAACAACCACTGCTATTGAACTTAACCATGTCTGTCACTAATGTCCACTAATGACGGTAAAGTATCCAGACAGTTCAGTTCAGTATCTAGTAGAGTTTAACGAGAACTTCAAGGAATCGAGGTATGCTCCCGAAGATGTAACAGCGACCGAAACTTTTAGGGCACACCCCAGTTCCTAGGAACTCCAAATGAGTTAATGATGAACCAGGCTGTGTTCATGAAGTTCTCGATTCTCAGAACTGTAGGTACTGCAATGTTACATCTGTCTGCTACTTGAGAGAAGGCCGAACATTGCTTCAGTCCGTCAGTATGGCGTAGCTGCTCTCCGAGTTGGGAACTGAGGGAGACAAGAATCTGTTGAAAATCAGGATGTGTGTTGTAAGACTGACATCCAGGAAAACTCTGTCTTGTGTTATATATTATATAGGGCAGAGGGTATTTGTGTTTATCCAGGATCTGCTCCCATATCCCTAGAGTTATTGGTACACATCCATAGAGTTATTGACATAGAAACAGCAGGCCTTATGAGTATCAATGCTATGGGCTTCTTAACTTCAATAGGAGCTGAGATACAGGTAGAAATGTGTTTTTTGTAGCCCTTGGCCTATAGGCTGCCTCTAACAACAGGAATGTTATCTGGGAACAGTATCGGCCTGCCAAATCAACTTCCCTTGCACAGCTGCCTACATGTTATGGTTCAAATGGCTCTGAGCACTATGGGACTTAACATGTGTGGTCATCAGTCCCCTAGAACTGAGAACTACTGAAACCTAACTAACCTAAGGACATCACACACATCCATGCCCGAGGCAGGATTCGAAACTGCGACCGTAGCGGTCAAGCGGTTCCAGACTGCAGCACCTACAACCGCACGGCCATACCGGCCGGCCTACATGTTATAGACTAGAACAGGTTTTCCAAACCCCAACATGTAGGCCACCCTCAATGACAGGCATGTTGTGTTGGACTAGTATCAGCTTGCTTTATAAACCTGCTTCGCATGGCGACCTGTACATCATGGCCAATAAATTATTTTCAGTCCCCTGACAGGTAGCCTGCACTTCACAATTGTCGTATTATGGAAGAAGCACTACCCTGTTTTATTGAACTGTGTTGCAGGGGCTACACATACTGATGAGCATGGCTGGGAATAGGCTGAGATGGATAGAGGAGGGGATGAAGGAGGACGAAATGAATAGAGACAGGTTAGGAGGGTGACGTGCATGAGGCAGGTGGAAAGTGTAGAGGGATAGTGGGTAGATAGAAAAGGAAGAGTAGGGAGTGTAGATGGAAAGAGGATGTAGGAAGATTATATTGAGAGGGGGGGGGGGGGGGAGGAATATAAGGTCAGATAGAACGGGTGGAGGAAACAGAAAGATAGGGGGAGGAGGAGCTGAAAAGACAGAGAGATTGGGGAGGAGGAGAGCGACAGATAGAGGTTGGAGGACGAGGTGGACAGACAGAGAGAGGAAGAGGTAGGCACGAGGAGGAGGAGGAGGAGGAGGAGGGGTGTTCAATGTATGTGTCAAATGATTATGTGGGTGAAGCTGTGGAGAAAAGTCTAGTTGTTACATAAGGCTGGAGCAGATACCGGTGTGCACCTTTGACCGATGGGCCCTGTCTGGCGCTGATCCACTGCGTAGTGGTGGCAGTCGTCCCTGAAGGCCACTTTACAGTATTAGTAGGCAGCGTCTTGACAAATTGCTGAGTAACAACGGAGGAACAGCAGAGGCGACGACGGTGGTGAAGGACAGCTGAAGTTTGTGCAGCTTTCTTGCAGGCTGCAGTACTTGTGGTTACTACAGCTGGCGAAAACCTGAGGTAAGATCGCTGGACTCCGTGGACAGCCCCACGGTAACTAACCTCGGACCCCGAGGAGCGTGTCTGGCGGCTGGCTGGAGGAGGCTGTCTGATCCATGACACTCAGGTCCTCTACACTCTGTCGCCCAATTCCTCACAGCTGGTAGGCTCAAGGCCATGCAGAGTTGTTGTTCTGTCTGCCGCTGATGGTATGCATGGCCAGTTGACGAAATTCTGCATCAGTGTATAATTCCTGTCAAACACTGACTTAGGGTTGGGGCCTGTAGCTTGGAGGGTGTGCCTTGGGGAAGAAAAGCGGCTCACCATGTCGTTGAAATTTTGTGTTACGGTACTGTGTCTGCACTGCGACAGTACCACACCTGCATCCACAGTGTGGGAATTCGTGTCATGTCCTGTAACTCTAACTAAAATCTTTTGTGGAAAACAGGGAAAACTACATCTATATCTTGTGTTAGTGTTTTGGATAGCATTTTACTTTTTGCATAAAAACACAAAACTCTTCTTTTCTGATTAATGTATCTTGTTTGATATACACTCCACATTCGATCTTAAGGAAAGAAATTTTATTATTTCTCTTATTATAGTGCAACATGGCCGAATTACGATGAACTGGCTTTATTTTCGGTAAGAGTCGTAGTTATTATGATGTTCCACAATTAAGCAGTCACTTCATGCAGCTGAAAGAATTTGCAGTGAAAAAAGTAGTGGCTGAGTACTATCGCAAACGAATACGTTTGAAAACGAGGACTTTTACAAGAACAGCGAGCAACAAAACTCGTTCTACCCACGTGTGCTCCGATTATTCCGGTACTCTATGTCACTTCCCGAAAATAGAGATAATCTCAGCTATCGGTTTTCATATTGCCTGGCACTAATCCCGAGGGAAATAACATATAGATATTCTGGACCCTAGCGTACCGATCCTTTCGATCCAGAATCGACGTGTTAGTCTCCTTAAAGTGTGTAGTCTTCATAAGTCCGGCACACTCTATCATATAGGTCAGAAGCATGTTTTAGAACTGTGACTAATAACTTTGTTTGAATACTGATGCCATGGGAGCTCTTTTTATCGGATTTTCAGCGTATTATCAACGTGCAGTACCCAGTTCCTCGTGGCTGCTTTAATTTACAAAACTCGCTAAGTTAAATCACTAGTATTTAAATTACCAGTCATCTTGTGCATGAGTGGAATAGTTTTCATATTCTCATCAATGGCGTATTTGCCTCCTTTCTCCCGTCCTTTGTATTCTACCATCGAGGCAAAGAATCAATTCAGTTTTATTTTCTTTCCGTTTTAGCGCATGTGACAGCGGATGAGTCGGACGGTGAAATTGCTGCTGCGCCAGGCGCTAAAATTCATTTCCTGTACGCTACCAACCTTTTGCACGCAGAATTTTTACCTTAGGTAAAAGAATATTTTTGTCCAGGGGAAAGCCAATTCATCAGTCTCCATAGCTCAGCACGTTAAGAGATGGACAAAACACAGCACCCCGCGGACAGAAGATAAATGTAAAATAATTTCTGGTTTTTTTTCTCCCAGAAGGTAAATTACCAATGTTGTTTTATCCTTGTTGGATCTTGTGTACTCTGCGGCCGTTAACTTGTGGTTGGTGAATGACGCTACCAGTCAAAAATAATTTTTAAATGTTTTATTTTATTGTCATAATCGATTTCGGGCTACCATGTCCAACTTCACATGTCCAATACTTCTCGTTACAGATATTTTTGTCAACAGCATGCCGTTTGCTCCACTCTCAAGAATATTTGTGCCACTTTATAAGTTGTTTCATTAATAAAAGTAACCTAAAGTGCTTGAATTTTTTTTTACCTATGATGCAGAATAGTTGTGTTCACTTACGTACATTCCAGCAGATGGCGATTTGCTCTGTTGTAGTGAATATGGTTTTCTAGCTCGATCTATATGTTCTTAAATTTCACACAGCATACATATTTTAAATAAATTACTGTGTAACACTTCATAATATTCTTAAAATGAGCGCTGAGCATCGTGACTTGGTTTTTTTTTTTTTTTTTTTTACAATGCAAGAATTATCATTAAGGACAGATACAAATATATCATTCACTAAATATTGACCAAGGATGTAAACACAGCAAAGATAATGTGTGGGATGTGCAAAATGTAACTTGTTAATAACAGAAAATGTTTGCATTCTAAGAGTAAACTTGTTGTTTTGTTGTTGTGGTCTTCAGTCCTGAGACTGGTTTGATGCGGCTCTCCATGCTACTCTATCCTGTGCAAGCTTTTTCATCTCCCAGTACCTACTGCAACCTACATCCTTCTGAATCTGCTTAGTGTATTCATCTCTTGGTCTCCCTCTACGATTTTTACCCTCCACGCTGCCCTCCAATACTAAATTGGTGATCCCTTGATGCCTCAGAACATGTCCTACCAACCGATCCCTCCTTCTGGTCAAGTTGTGCCACAAACTTCTCTTCTCCCCAATCCTATTCAATACTTCCTCATTAGTTACGTGATCTACCCATCTAATCTTCAGCATTCTTCTGTAGCACCACATTTCGAAAGCTTCTATTCTCTTCTTGTCCAAACTATTTATCGTCCATGTTTCACTTCCATACATGGCTACACTCCATACGAATACTTTCAGAAATGACTTCCTAACACTTAAATCAATACTGGATGTTAACAAATTTCTCTTCTTCAGAAACGCTTTCCTTGCCATTGCCAGCCTACATTTTATATCCTCTCTACTTCGACCATCATCAGTTATTTTGCTCCCCAAATAGCAAAACTCCTTTACTACTTTAAGTGCCTCATTTCCTAATCTAATTCCCTCAGAATCACCCGACTTAATTAGACTACATTCCATTATCCTCGTTTTGCTTTTGTTGATGTTCATCTTATATACTCCTCTCAAGACACTGTCCATTCCATTCAACTGCTCTTCCAAGTCCTTTGCTGTCTCTGACAGAATTACAATGTCATCGGCGAACCTCAAAGTTTTTATTTCTTCTCCATGAATTTTAATACCTACTCCGAATTTTTCTTTTGTTTCCCTTACTGCATGCTCAATATACAGATTGAACAACATCGGGGAGAGGCTACAACCCTGCCTTACTCCCTTCCCAACCACTGCTTCCCTTTCATGTCCCTCGACTCTTATAACTGCCTTCTGGTTTCTGTATAAATTGTAAATAGCCTTTCGCTCCCTGTATTTTACCCCTGCCACCTTTAGAATTTGAAAGAGAGTATTCCAGTCAACATTGTCAAAAGCTTTCTCTAAGTCTACAAATGCTAGAAACGTAGGTTTGCCTTTCCTTAATCTTTCTTCTAAGATTAGTCGTAAGGTCAGTATTGCCTCACGTGTTCCAACATTTCTACGGAATCCAAACTGATCTTCCCCGAGGTTGGCCTCTTCTAGTTTTTCCATTCGTCTGTAAAGAATTCGTGTTAGTATTTTGCAGCTGTGACTTATTAAGCTGATAGTTCGGTAATTTTCACATCTGTCAACACCTGCTTTCTTTGGGATTGGAATTATTATATTCTTCTTGAAGTCTGAGGGTATTTCGCCTGTTTCATACATCTTGCTCACCAGATGGTAGAGTTTTGTCATGACTGGCTCTCCCACGGCCGTCAGTAGTTCCAATGGAATATTGTCTACTCCGGGGGCCTTGTTTCGACTGAGGTCTTTCAGTGCTCTGTCAAACTCTTCACGCAGTATCATATCTCCCATTTCATCTTCATCTACATCCTCTTCCATTTCCATAATATTGTCCTCAAAGTACATCGCCCTTGTATAGATCCTCTATATACTCCTTCCACCTTTCTGCTTTCCCTTCTTTGCTTAGAACTGGGTTTCCATCTGAGCTCTTGATATTCATACAAGTCGTTCTCTTATCTCCAAAGGTCTCTTTAATTTTCCTGTAGGCGGTATCTATCTTACCCCTAGTGAGATAGGCCGCTACATCCTTACATTTGTCCTCTAGCCATCCCTGCTTAGCCATTTTGCACTTCCTGTCGATCTCATTTTTGAGAGGTTTGTATTCCTTTTTGCCTGTTTCACTTACTGCATTTTTATATTTCCTCCTTTCATCAATTAAATTCAATATTTCTTCTGTTACCCAAGGATTTCTACTAGCCCTCGTCTTTTTACCTACTTGATCCTCTGCTGCCTTCGCTACTTCATCCCTCAAAGCTACCCATTCTTCTTCTACTGTATTTATTTCCCCCATTCCTGTCAATTGCTCCCTTATGCTCTCCCTGAATCTCTGTACAACCTCCGGTTCTTTTAGTTTATCCAGGTCCCATCTCCTTAAATTCCCATCTTTTTGCAGCTTCTTCAGTTTTAATCTACAGGTCATAACCAATAGATTGTGGTCAGAGTCCACATCTGCCCCTGGAAATGTCTTACAATTTAAAACCTGGTTCCTAAATCTCTGTCTTACCATTATATAATCTATCTGATACCTTTTAGTATCTCCAGGGTTCTTCCATGTATACAACCTTCTTTCATGATTCTTAAACCAAGTGTTAGTTATGATTATGTTGTGCTCTGTGCAAAATTCTACCAGGCGGCTTCCTCTTTCATTTCTGTCCCCCAATCCATATTCACCTACTATGTTTCCTTCTCTCCCTTTTCCTACACTCGAATTCCAGTCACCCATGACTATTAAATTTTCGTCTCCCTTCACAATCTGAATAATTTCTTTTATTTCATCATACATTTCTTCAATTTCTTCGTCATCTGCAGAGCTAGTTGGCATATGAACTTGTACTACTGTAGTAGGTGTGGGCTTCGTATCTATCTTGGCCACAATAATGCGTTCACTATGCTGTTTGTAGTAGCTTACCCGCATTCCTATTTTCCTATTCATTATTAAACCTACTCCTGCATTACCCCTATTTGATTTTGTGTTTATAACCCTGTAGTCACCTGACCAGAAGTCTTGTTCCTCCTGCCACCGAACTTCACTAATTCCCACTATATCTAACTTCAACCTATCCATTTCCCTTTTTAAATTTTCTAACCTACCTGCCCGATTAAGGGATCTGACATTCCACGCTCCGATCCGTAGAATGCCGGTTTTCTTTCTCCTGATAACGACATCCTCTTGAGTAGTCCCCGCCCGGAGATCCGAATGGGGGACTATTTTACCTCCGGAAGATTTTACCCAAGAGGACGCCATCATCATGTAATCATACAGTAAAGCTGCATGCCCTCGGGAAAAATTACGGCTGTAGTTTCCCCTTGCTTTCAGCCGTTGGCAGTACCAGCACAGCAAGGCCGTTTTGGTTATTGTTACAAGGCCAGATCAGTCAATCATCCAGACTGTTGCCCTTGCAACTACTGAAAAGGCTGCTGCCCCTCTTCAGGAACCACACGTTTGTCTGGTCTCTCAACAGATACCCCTCCGTTGTGGTTGCATCTACGGTACGGCTATCTGTATCGCTGAGGCACGCAAGCCTCCCCACCAACGGCAAGGTCCATGGTTCATGGTTATGAATAAAAAACGATAGATTGAAGAAATGCTACTAAAAACAATACAGCCTACTTACTGTCTTTGAATAATAAGTTTACTCTTAGAATGCAAATATTTTCTGTTATTAACATGTTACATTTTGCACATCCCACACATTATCTTTGCTCTGTTTACATCCTTGTTCAGTATTTAATGAATGGTACCTTTGTATCTTTGCTTAATGATAATTTTGCACTCCAAAGACAAATATCAAGTGTATTACACGATTCTCAACACTCATTTTAAGAATATTATGAAGTGTTCCACAGCAATTTACTTACAATTTATGTGCTGTGTGAAAGTCAAGAACATATACATCGACCAAGAAAACCACTTGGGCTACAATAAAACAATTCGCCATATGCTGGAATTTATGTAAGTGAACACAACTATTTTACAACATAGATAAAAAATTCAAGCACTTTAGCGTATTTTAATTAATTAACCAACTTAGAAAGTGGCACTAAATATTCAAATATTCTTGTGCAGTGAGGAACAGACTACATCCTGTTGATCAAAATATTTGTGTAACGAAAAATATTAGCCATATGAAGATGGGCATGGTAGCCCGAAACCAATTATGGCAATAAAATAAAACACTTAGAAGGTAGACTATTTGTGGCTGGTTGCGTCATTCACCAGCTAAATTATCGCTAGAAGACTAATATCAATAAAATCATTTGTAACTCTCAGTTGTTACGTGGGTCAAATGACACTTCCCTTTAATGTTGGGACGATGTTTCCGCCCTTTCCTATTGCATAAACGTCCGCCCCGATAGCTAATGGTCAGCGTGACGGACTGCCGTCCTAAGGAGACCGGGTTCGATTCCCGGCTAGGTCGGGGATTTTCTCCGCTCAGGGGCTGGGTGTTGTGTTGTCTTCATCATCATTTCATCCCCATCCGGTGCGCAGGCCGCCCAATGTGGCGTCGAACGTACTAAGACCTGCACCAAAGGGGCCGGACCTGCCCCGGAAGGGGCCTCCCGGCCAATGATGCCAAACGCTCATTTCCATTTCCATTGCATAAACGAGCTACGATGCACGTAATGAAAGTTACAGGCCCGTTCCAGTACCACTGACGATCAAATTTAGTCCATGGATATATCACGAGCAATTGTACACTACTAATACTGTAGACAATAACTTTGATGTAATTTGAGCGGGATCGCGCTGTAATTTTTCCATTCTTTCTCATAGGCACAAGCTAAGCAGCTGGTGTATATAGGTGGTCCATTGATAGTGACCGGACCAAATATCTCACGAAATAACCGTCAAACGAAAAAACTGCAAAGAATCAAACTCGTCTAGCTTGAAGGGGGAAACCAGATGGCGCTATGGTTGGCCTGCTCGATGGCGCTGCCATGGGTCAAACGGATAGTTGCACCACTTTTTTCGCTTTGAGATAGATGGCGCTGTATTAGTCACAAACGTGTAAGGACGTGGTATCACGTAACACTCCGCCAGTGCGGACGGTATGTGCTTCCGTGTTAAAATGGACCGTTTACCAGTTGCGGACAAGGTCGATATCGTGTTGACGTATAGCTATTGTGATTAAAATGTCCATTGGGCGTGTGCTATGTATGCTGCTCGGTATCCTGGACGATATCATCCAAGTGTCTGGACCGTTCGCCGGATAGTTACGTTATTTAAGGAAACAGGAAGTGTTCAGCCACATGTGAAACGTCGACCACGACCTGCAACAAATGATGATGCCCAAGTAGATGTTTTAGTTGCTGTCGCGGCTAATCCGCACATTAGTAACAGACAAT
This sequence comes from Schistocerca americana, assembly GCF_021461395.2. Taxonomy (NCBI): domain Eukaryota; kingdom Metazoa; phylum Arthropoda; class Insecta; order Orthoptera; family Acrididae; genus Schistocerca; species Schistocerca americana. The sequence goes on from NC_060121.1 coordinate 377,798,240, forward strand.
TTGCGCGAGAATCGGGAATCTCTAAAACGTCGGTATTGAGAATGCTACATCAACATCGATTGCACCCGTACCATATTTCCATGCACCAGGAATTGCATGGCGACGATTGTGAACGTCGTATACAGTTCTGCCACTGGGCACAAGAGAAATTACGGGACGACAACAGATTTTTTGTACGCGTTATATTTAGCGATGAGGCGTCATTCACCAACGGTGGTAACGTAAACCGGCATAATACGTCCTATTGGACGATGGCTGCGACAAGTGGAACATCAGCGACCTTGGCGGGCTAATGTATGGTGCGGGACTATGGGAGGAAGGATAATTGGCCCCCAATTTATCGATGGCGATCTAAATTGTGCAATGTATGCTGATTACCTACGTAATGTTCTACCGATGTTACTACAAGAGGTTTCACTGCATGACAAAATGGCGATGTCCTTCCAACATGATGAATGTCCGGTACATAGCTCGCGTGGGGTTGAAGGGGTATTGAATAGTATATTTCATGACAGGTGGATTGGTTGTCGAAGCACCATACGATGCCCCGCACGTTCACCGGATCTGACGTCCCCGGATTTCTTTCTGAGGGGAAAGTTGAAGGATATTTGCTATCGTGATCCACTGACAACGTCTGACAACATGGGTCAGCGCATTGTCAATGCACGTGCGAACATTACGGAAGGCGAACTGCTCTCTGTTGAGAGGAATGTCGTTACACGTATTGCCAAATGCGTTAAGGTTGACGGACATCATTTTGAGCATTTATTGCATTAATGTGGTATTTACAGGTAATCACGCTGTAACAGCACGCGTTCTCAGAAATGTTAAGCTCACAAAGATACTTGTATCACATTGGAACAACCGAAATAAAATGTTCTAACTTACCTACGTTCTGTATTTTAATTTTAAAAAACCTACCTGTTACCAACTGCTCGTCTAAAATTGTGAGCCATGTGTTTGTGACTATTACAGCGCCATCTATCACAAAGCGAAAAAAGTGGTCCAACTAAAACATTCATATTTATTTACGTATTACACGAATATGTAATAAAAATGGGGGTTCCTATAAAAAAAAACTACAGTTGATATCCGTTTGACTGTGGCAGCACCATCTAGCGGGCCAACCACAGCGCCATCTGGTTTCCGCCTTCAAGTTAGACTAGTTTCGTTCTTTGTAGTTTTTATCATTTGACGCTTATTTCGTAAGATATCTGGCCCGGTCGCGATCAATGGACCACTCTGTTTAATTGATATATGGGTTTTGTAGGGAGGTTTTTATTTTTGGACTTGTAGTCCGGGGTGATATGTTACAATACAGCATCACCGGTCTATTGCGGTCTAACTGTGTTAGTGAGACAGTGAATTTCCACAGGGCAGTGACTGCGTCATTGCAATTCACTTTGGAGGTGTGGCGGTGGGACTTGTAGTCCCGTACCACCCTCTGACGGTGATAGTACTACATGAGCCAGGCAGAAAAAATTTTGCCTAACATGGGCAGGTGAAGGTGTAGGGAGGATCAGGGGCAGATGAGTTACAGAGCGGAGTTGCAAATACAGCTGCGAGAACGAGCGTGGCGTGGCAGTCTGCAAGCAACTGTGGTCACCAAAAAATGGCGCACCGAGCCGAGTAGTACGGTACCGCTGTCCGTTGGCAAACGCAGCAAGATCGGTGGACCGGGTAGTTTGTGGCAAGGCGGAAAGCGCGGGGATGAAAGCTGTATCCGCTTGACTATCCTATATCCCCGTCCGTGGGTTGATAAAGCATCAGCGAGGAGAGAGGAACGTGCAGTTGATGTTCGACTACGTGCTAAGACGCGCGGTGCGTGAATATGGGGAAACGGCATCTTTAATAACCAGTGAAGCGACATTTTTGCCATGCGACTGTGTTCGCAAATACAATCAAAGTGTCTTATAGTTTTATTCAGTACAAGTGGAATACGGCCGTCAAGGAAGTAGGACCCTTGCCCTAGTGTAGCTGACGGTTGGTAACTTGATAAACTATATTCAGTTTTGTTGTCTTGTTCATATAAATTCAAAGAGGAACAGTAACATTGTCTGAAGTTTTGAGAAACAGGCAGATCAAAGGGGTGGTTAGTACTTAAGAAGTAAATTGCTTTTAACTATCAGGTTTAAGTTAAATGCTGAATGTAAACTGTATATGATTTTCACAAGAAAAGCTTTACAAATTATCTGCCTTACTGTAAAACTACTGTATCTGGAGCATAGTCGCTTAAAGCTCTAAAACTAGTGTATTTGGAGCGTAGTAGCTTGAAGCTCAGTGTTATTTGTAAAAGCGTAGTAAGACAGTTAACAGTGTATAAAATTTTTAGTTCATGAAGTTGTAATTTTTATTAACTCGTCTTCTACATGAAACTGAAAAGAGAATCTACTTGTGTAGACAATATTTACGATAATTAACCTTTTTGTTAAGACTTAAGTAATACGATAGAACACGGTACAGTTGTGCAGCAATGTCTGCGTTTTGTTTGGGCTACTGATGTCTTTCATTCAGTAAGCCTGAAGTTTCCACTTCCCTAAATCAGTGTTCTGTCACTGTTCATAGTTCACTTTCTTATTTACAGTTTCAAAATTGACCGAGCAAGGTGGCGAAGTAATTGGGTACTGGACTCGCATTCGGGAGGACGACGGTTCAATCCCGCGTCTGGCTATCCTCATTTAGGTTTTCCGTAATTTCCCTAAATCGCTCCAGGCAAATGCCGGGATGGTGTCTTTGAAAGGGCACGGCCGACTTCCTTCCCCGTCCTTCTCTAACTCGATGAGACCGATGACCTCGCTGTCTGGTCTCCTTCCCCAAACACCCAAACAACCCAATCCAACAGTTTCATTGATATCACTATGGAACTTATCTGGACTGAAAGTGCACAGAACAGAACGAACCTAGTTTTATGCCCTCATTCCGTAATATGCGGGAATTGTAACCTTTGGGCAGAAAAATTCATTGTATCACGCCTGTCTCCACCACGTCAGCAGCTTGTAAAGGTTATTCAAATCCCCGACGGGCTACTTAAATTTCGGTTTACCGTAATTTCATAAACCACGTAAGGTGAACAGCCAGATGGTTCCTTTGAACAGGCACGATCAATTTCGTTCCCTGTCATTCTCCAGTCCCCGAATCGGCGCTAATGACTTCGTCGTCGACGGGACGTTAGATCGTAATCTTCCTTCTTTCTTTTTTATGAGCCAAACGTTGAGAAAATATGTTTCCCCATTGCTGCGACATCGGCAAGATGATATTTCATTCCTTTTTCCTTTTCTTCTGCTGCTGAATTTGCATTTGGAAACTATGAAAACTAACGCGCAGTGCGTAGTGTCTAGCAGGTCGTTTATAAGAAAGTTGTAATCTTATTTAGTACCTATTAGATGTTATCTACTCCCAATGATCATCATGAGGAAGAAATAGGTGGTACTATACACATTAAAACATCTATATTCGCCTCTAATGTGGATATTACTAACGTCAGCATGTCACGCCTAGAGTAGAGGCTCAAAAATGGCTCTGAGCACTAAGCGACTTAACATCTGAGGTCATCAGGTCCCTAGAACTTAGAACTACTAAAACCCAACTAACTTAAGGACATCACACACATCCATTCCCGAAGCAGGATTCGAACCTGCGACCGAAGCGATCGCGCGGTTCCAGACTGAAGCGCCTAGAACCGCTCGACCACAACGCCTACAGTTAATACTGCGAAGATGTGTGAAATGAGAAAAAGACGTGAAATAAGTAGCTAAAGCAGTATGAAAATATAGATTTGTTCAGACAATTTTGGGGATGTGTAGCATATGTGAAATGATCGGTTATAAAAAACGCTAGTGCGACACTGACTGGAAGAATGGTACCTCTGCCCCGGTGGAATCAATATTTGCTGTCCAGGTCGTTATAATATTTACCTACCGATGATCTTCCAGATTAGTGCAAATCCATGATTAATTTCTGAACACAATGTGACGCCATCCATCATCAGTTCCTCTTTCCCTGTCACAATACACTCCAACACAGCCGCCTGTGTTGTGGTTCTAACGGTAGCCTATAGATGGAACGGTAATTTCCTAGTTTGACTGCTTCTGGTCTCTTCCTAAGGACGTGAAATGGTACATAATGTTGTAGGGAGTACATTATTTGCTGTCGGATGACAGACACAGATATGAAGGAGTTACGATGTGCTTGGCCCACTGTACAGCTACCCTTCCTTGTGATGGTTAGGCATGGTTGGTTGGTTGTTGTTTTGGGGGAGGAGACCAAACTGCGAGGTCATCGGCCTCTTCGGATTAGGGAAGGATGGGTAAGGAAGTCGGCCGTGCCCTGTTTCAAAGGAACGATCCCGGCATTTGCCTGAAGGATTTAGGGTAATCACGGAAAACCTAAATCAGGATGGCCGGACGCGGGACTGAAACGTCGTCCTCCCGAATGCGAGTCCAGTGTGCTAACCACTGCGCCACCTCGCTCGGTGGTTAGGCATGGTCGACAAACTTTTCGACGAGTATGCCGGCACTAACCTTCCCATGCAATCCGACATCGAGCCACCGTCACATCCGAAAGTTCCACAGATGTGGACATCGCACGATTCGACCAGCTGGCCACACGGAGGCCTACAATGAGACCCTTTTCAAAACCTGTCAGATGCTGATACCGCTGTGACACAAGTGTCCTTCCAAGTGATCACTTAACATTTGAGGCTGTTTACGCTCCGTGTATCTGCTACCAGGCCTGGTAATAAAAATAAACACAAACAACATTAATAGACTCTTGTGGCCGTTCTACCTCTCACTGCTAACTGCAGCTCTGATCATTTACATACCTACTGATGGTGTGTACGTGTATGAAGTTACATGTCAAGTTACCATGCCTTCTGAGAGCTTCGCTGTTTTTGTCAGGCAGTGTATATGCCTCAGTCCACTGTATTGTGTATGGTGGCGGTTATTTCGTCCCAGTAACATCCACGGCCTTTTCCGCACCACCAGTGCAAGAAACGTATAACAGGCCTAGGTGGAATCAAGTTCCTTGTTGCATGTTTTTACAAGCCACCCAATTTTTCTGTGACGGTTTTAGAGTCATTGACAGTAGCTTGATCATGCAGTATTAGTTGGAGTAGACTTTAACCTACCGAGAATAGACTGCGACATCTATGGATTCATTGTACGGAGTACAAACAGCCGGTCTTGCGAAGTTCTTTTGAACACATTTTCCGAAAACTACCTTGAGCGGCTAGTTCGACAGCCCACAGGCAATGGAAATATTTTAAACCTTGTAACTATAAATACGAATTATCTTAGAAAATAGATTAAGGAAAGGCAAACCTACGTTTCTAGGATTTGTAGACTTAGAGAAAGCTTTTGACAATGTTGACTGGAATACTCTTTCAAATTCTGAGGTTGTCAGGGGTAAAATACAGGGGGCGAAAGGCTATTTACAATTTGTACAGAAACCAGGCAGCAATTACAAGAGTCGAGGGGCATGAAACGGAAGCAGTGGTTGGGAAGGGAGTGAGAGAGGGTTGTAACCTATCCCCGTTGTTATTCAATCTGTATATTAAGCAAGTAGTAAAGGAAACAACAGAAAAATTCGGAGTCGAAATTAACCCGCCCATTACCAAGCTTTTTCACACCTCTATTTTACAAAGCGGGGTATTTGGACTACCCCAAAAGAGTTTTGTGTTTTATTGTAATATTTGTTCTCAGATTTCGTTATTTCTATTGAATGGGTTTATTTAGTATTGAAAAACAGCTTTTCAGGTTATTAGAAGTATTTAACCAGATCACAGATACAAAGTACAAAAAAATTTTTATATCTTTCACTAAATTCAGTGCTCAACGAACAGAAAATTAAAAATCTATGTACCTCAACAATCACTGCAGTAAATTAACACAAGACTTTTTTCAACTTTTCAGTGAAGTACATTTCTGCACTGCATGCACTTCACAGTAACAGTTTCTTCTCTGTGTATATTACAAACAGGTTTCTTGCACGTTACCCAACAAAATCTTGTTTTCCGATCTTCGTTTCTCTTGCAATCTTGACATCGTTGTGGCGTTGATATCTTGGAACACTGGGTCTGGATCACTGCTGTAAGAACTGCAATACCACGAGCTTTCACTGCATCGTGCACATCTTTATGAAGGCCGTTGATATTTTTGGCTCTTTCTTCCATGTTGCCTTTGCTGAGTCCAAATGCCAGTTCAGTCGTGAAGACTTTACGTCGGCTTCGGTTATACTTCTGCCATTCAGGAAATCTTTGAATGTACAGAATATATGCATTCAGTGCTCCAATATCTATCATTTCCTTGAAGATTCTTAGTGGCCACCGTTTCGTTCTTCTAACACAACTGCATTCTCTTGTCATTTTGTCCTCATTATCTACAGTACCTTTGGTTTTGTTGTAGTGCAGTATGATTTCGGGTTTGTGTTCATTTTTTTCACCACTAACTTGTCTCTCATTATGCTGAGTAGAGAGTAGTACTACTGCCTTTCCCTTCTTTGGAACATAGGAAACTATGTTGAAGTCATTTGTGAAACCAAACATTGAAGAGTGAACTTCTGTCTTTCTGTTTGGAAAGAATTCCTTTGGAGTCTCTTTCTTATTGGATGGTTGGTTGGTTGGTTGGTTGTTTGGGGTTTAAGGGACGAAACAGCAAGGCCATCAGTCCCTTGCTTCAAATGTGGTCCATTCCGCTAGTGTGACATCTCAGGAAAGTCAGAACAATAAAAGGGAAAAGGCTAAAAACGTAAAAGGGCAGTCATGTTGTCAATGGTAAAAACAAAACGAGGGAAGTCAGCATGAGAACGAACCCAACGCTATGCTGAAGCAGCACAGGCAAGACCACCTGTGACTTAAAAGGTGCAACCCCTTGAATGTAGAAGTACATATGGGTAAAGGAGACTAACAAATCCTTTTAAAAAAAAAGGGTAAAAACAGAGTAAAAGGGGAAGAAAAGAGGATCTCGGTCAGGGAGGTGAGTCGGGAATCTCCAAACACTGCTTACAGTGGGAGATACCCAAACACTCACCGCCCTGCCCCAACACCAGAGAGAGATTAAAAACCTTAAAACTGAGAATAAAAACCACTTTCCCCGATGAAACCGAGAACCAGAGAGACCATCCGGGAATCGTCAGCCAACATCAAAGGTAAAGTGTGGGAGAGTCTGTATTTAGCACGCAAAGCCAAAACAAGGGTGCATTCAACCAAAATGTGGGCTACTGACTGGAAGGCTCCACAACCATAAAGTGGGGTTGGCTCATCACACAAAAGAAGACCATAGGTCAGCCTGGTATGGCCAAAGCGGAGACGACACAGTGTGGTCGAGTCCTTTCGGGAGAGGCGAAAGGAAGAACGCCACGGGCCTGGTGTCACCTTAATCGCACGAAGTTTATTAGACAGGGGAGTAGCCTCCCAAGAGTTACCCACGACTGTGCGAAGTGGGATTTGATGTGAAGCCGTAAATCCGCTGCAGGAGGGGTTACAGAAAATGGGGGGGGTAAGTGACTGCTTCCCCAGCCAAACGATCAGCGAGCTCATTACCCGGGATACCCACATGGCCAGGGACCCAAAGAAAGTCAACGGAACAAGCAGCATGCTGAAGATCAGTGAAATGGTCATGGATGGCAGAGACCAAGGGATGGCGCGAAAACCTCCGGTCAATAGCAAGAAGGCCACTCATTGAGTCCGTACATAACAAAACGCAGTTGTGTTGGGACTGTTTAATAAAGGTAAGGGCCTGGGAAATTGCCATCAATTTCGCAGTAAACACCCCACATGTAGGTGGCAGCAGATGATTTTCCGTTCCAACAGAGGACATGAAGGCATACCCCACATGATCAGCAGATTTAGAGCCATCAGTGTAAAAAACAACAGCATCCCGAAACTCCCATAAAATTTGGCGGAAAAAGGAACGGAACACCACCGGGGGGATGGAATCTTTCGAACCTCGGCGGAGATCCATCCGAATTCGAGGCCGAGGAACTAACCAAGGGGGGGGGGGGGTGAAGGGGAGGGAGCGAGGAAGACAGGACAAAGAAGGAAGCTGAAAATCACGGCAAAGAGACGCAAGGCAGAGCCCAACCGGTAAACCCGCCCGAGGGCGGGAATCGGGTGGGCGACGTCCATGGTCTGAGAACAGGATAGAATAGGAAGGATGAGTGGGAGAGGAACGGATAGCGAGTGCATAAGACACCGGGAGCTGGGACCGCCGAACAGAAAGGGGGGGGGGAAATCCCAGCTTCAACCAGAAGACTATCAACAGGGCTAGTAGGGAAGGCACCAGTGGCCAAATGGATACCACGATGGTGGACTGGATCCAGCACGTGCAGTGTGGAAGGAGCAGCTGAACCATAAACTTGACAACCATAACCCAAGCGAGATAGAACTAGAGCACAATAAAGACGGAGGAGGAGGGAACGGTTCACACCCCAAGAGGAGTGGGCAAGGAAGCGAAGGACATTGAGTTTATGGAAACATCCTACCTTCAGAAGTCTGATATGGGGCAGCCAAGTGAGCTTGTTGTCGAAAAGAAGACCCAGGAAACGAAACTGTGGGACCACAAGCAATCGTTGTGCATCGAGATAGAGCTCTGGATCAGGGTGGATCGTAGTACGGCGACAGAAGTGGACCACCCGCGATTTTAGAGGAGAGAATTGAAACCCATGGGGGAGGGTCCATGCAGAGGCACGCCGTATAGCTCCCTGGAGCTGCCGTTCTGCAGATGCCATCGAAGAGGAACCAACCCAAATGCAGAAATCATCCACATACAGGGCAGGGGCGACCAAAGGACCGACAGTGGCCACAAGTCCATCGATAGCAATGAGGAAAAGAAGGACACTCAAGATAGAACCCTGTGGGGTGCCTGTCTCCTGGGTCCATGGAAAACTATAAACAGTACCAGCCCGAACCCTGAATGACCGATGGAACAGGAACTGGCGGATAAAAATCGGGAGTGGGCCCCGAAGACCCCACTGATGAAGGGTATGTAAGATGTGATGGCGCCAGGCCGTGTCGTAGGCCTTGCGAAGGTCAAAAAATACTGCAACCAAATGATGGCGCTGGGAAAAAGCCTGCCGAACTGCGGATTCCAAGCGAAGTAAATGATCAATTGGAGACCGTCCCTCTCGAAAACCACAATGGTAAGGAGACAATAGATCCCGAGATTCGAGGACCCAATTGAGCCGACAGGCTACCATCTGTTCAAGTAACTTACAAACAACACTGGTCAGACTAATTGGCCGATAGCTGTCAACAGATAGGGGGTTCTTACCAGGCTTAAGGACAGGAACCACGATGCTATCCCTCCACTGAGAAGGGAAGTCACCCTGGAGCCAGATACAGTTAAACACCATTAGAAGATGTTGCCATTGTCGAGCACTGAGATGTTGAAGCAGTTGGTTATGAATGGAATCTGGGCCAGGGGCCGTATCATGAGAAGAAGATAGAGCAGAAAGAAATTCCCATTCAGTAAAAGGTTCGTTGTAAGACTCTGACTCACAAGGGGTAAAACATAAGGTGGAAGCTTCAGCCCACTGTTTCTGGTGAAGGAATGCAGCCGGATAGGAGGCTGATGCTGATACCACTGCAAAATGAGTCGCAAGATGTTCTGCAAGAACTAATGGGTCCGTACAAAGGCCATCTGGGAGGTGAAGTCCTGGGAGGGTGGACTGCCGATGGCAATCTTGGAGAGAGCGAAGTGTAGCCCATACCCGTGACAGAGGGACAGTAGAACCGAGGGAAGAAACAAATCGTTCCCAACATATCCGCTTGCTCTGTTTGATTAAATAACGGGCTTTAGCGAGGAGGCGTTTAAAGGTAGTAAGGCTGCCTACGAATGGGTGCCTCTTAAAGTGTTGCAAAGCTCGACGGCGATCACGGATGGTAACGGCAATGGCCGTACTCCACCACGGGACCTGCCGGCGACAATCGCGTCAGACATGTCACGTAGGACGTCATCAATACAACCCGACAAAGAGGGAGAAAACACGACCTGTGCAGTGTACAGAGGCCAATCGACGCGTTGGAAAGACCAACGATGTAACCTGTCCATCGGAGAGCGGGAAGGGAGAGAGAGAATCAACCGGAAATGGTCACTATCACAGAGGTTGTCCTGTGGCGACCAGTGTAATGAAGGGAGGAGAGAGGGAGAAGAAAGAGAAAGATCAATGGCAGAAAAGGTACCATGACCGGCACTGAAATGAGTAGGGGACTCATCATTAAGAAGGCACAAGTCGTGGTCTGCAATAAACTGGTCTATGAGAAGACCTCGTCTAGACGGAAAGACACTGCCCCACAAGGGATGATGAGCATTAAAATCCCCAAGGAGGAAGAAGGGAGGAGGAAGTTGATGAAGAAGGGCAGTTAAGGAAGCAGGTGTAAGAGTCCTGTCAGGAAGGAGATAAAGATTGCATTCCGTGACCTCAGAGTCCAGGTGGACCCTGACAGCAAACGCTTCCATTGTAGTTTGAAGAGGAATCCACGTGCTAGCAATTTCTGTACGGACCAACGTACAAACGCCACCAGAAGCCCGCAGGGGTCCGACTCGATTTCGACAGAAAACACGGAACCCACGGAGGGCCGCGAGTGAGCATCAGTAAAATGAGACTCCTGTAGAACAACACAAGCTGCAGAGTAGGACGAAGGAAGGGATTTCAATACCGGAAGGTGACGATAGTATCCATTACAATTCGATTGGAGAACCACAGAACGATGATTTAAATGGGGGCTGAACTCGCTAAAGCCAGTCATACCGCCGGGTCCCCACCCATCACCGACAAGGAGGGGCGACATCCATGAACGACAGGTCAGAATCCGGTTGTGAAGTAGGGGATGGGACCTCTGGTGACACCAGAGGCTCTTTATCTCGGGACTTATGTTTCTTCTGCTTTTCAGGCTGAGATCGGTGAGGGCTGTGTGGCATAAAGGAGCCAGCTGCAGCAAGATTGGGAACAGGAAGAGACCGGGCGACCTGGGGGCTGACAGACCGCGGCTCTCGCGGTCGTCGCGTGGCAGCAGACCTTTGGCCTGGAAGGTGCCGAGAAGGGGCATCCCGGGAGAGGCGCCCTTGACCGGCAGACGCCGAAGAAGTGGGACACTTCTCCGGCTGGGGAGGGGGAGCAGCGCCCAGAGGAGAAGGTGTGGGAGCCGCAGGGGTTGGGGGGAGGAGAGGGGCCCGGGATGGGGGTAAGGAAGGGGGAGGAAGGGGTGAAGATGTAACCAAAGCGTAACTAGATGTCATGGACACAGGGTGAAGACGTGTATACTTCTTACGGGCCTCTGTGTAGGTTAAATGATCGAGGGACTTATATTCCTGTATCTTCTTTTCCTTCTTATATACTGGGCAATCTGGTGAACGTGGAGAATGACTGCCATGACAATTTACACACACAGGAGGGGGAACACAGGGACTCCCCTCGTGGAGTGGACGTCCACAGTCACCACAGAGAGGGGCCTGTGAACAGCGGGAAGACGTGTCCAAAACACAAGCACTTAAAACACCTCATAGGAGGAGGGATGTACGGCTTCACATCACATCGATAAACCATAATCTTAACTTTCTCAGGGAGGGTATCCCCTTCAAAGGCCAGGATAAAGGCACCAGTATCAATGCAATTGTTCTTAGGAACCTTCTGAACACGCCGAACAAAGTGAACACCCCGCTGTCCGAGATCGTCCCGAAGTTCCTCATCAGTTTGAAGGTCCCTGTGAAAAATCACACATTGAACCATATTTAGAGAATGGTGGGGGGTAATGGACACAGGAATTGTGCCAAGATGGGTACAGGCACGAAGGGCCGCAGATTGGGCAGCTGAATCAGTTTTGATCAGCAACGAACCCGAACGCATTTTGCTCAGGGAGTCGTCAATGTGTTCCACAAAGAATAAAGGTTTGGTATTGGTGAAAGTATCCCCATCAGTCCTGGTGCAAACTAGATAACAGGGGAATGGTTTCGCCCCTAGCCGAAGGGCCTGACCCTCTTCCCAGGGGGTAGCCATGGAAGGGAAGGCTGAAGGGGCAAGAGAAGCAGCACTCGAATCAGTTCCATGCAGAGAGACGGCCGCAGAAGAACGGCCAGAGTTCTGGATCCGTATGCGTTTCATTTGCGTAGCGTCCGCCCTGATACCACCCACTCCGATCAGGGGCTCTCCTCACGGACGCCACAAAGCCACAGCAAGGGCCGTATGGCACAGCGGCCATTGCCGAGAGTTCCGATGCTCCAGGATGACGAGCAACCACTCCAAGGCATGCATGATGAGGTCACAGCTCAGATATCAGAAGTGTGATCCCTGTACGTTCAGGGGGCTCAACCAAAAGGGTACAATACGACCCCACCACATGGGCTGGCTACTGTGCTGGCTACGCAGCCTAGCATCAGACAACAACGTGAAAGAAGAGGTAGAATGTACTAGGAGGGCACACGTCGGAGACGCTATGTAAGGTGCTCTTCCCAAAATGGCTCACACTATGGAAGAGAAATATAGTAATGGAGGTCAAACCCCAGAGGGGGACCAGGGAGTACCAAAAGGAGGAGGTGATTACGCAACAAAGCCAAATTGTAAAACCAACAGAACCAGGAGGATAGCGGGGGCCAACATAAGCAAGGACACCAAGAGAGGGAGAGGAGAGGGCGAGGGGAAAGGAGCAAGGAGGAGAAAGGAGGGGAAGGGGAAGGAAATGCAGCCCTGGAGAGAAAGAAGGCTGCAATAGCTCGGGGCCCCGTGCCCGCCACGCACGTATCCACAAAAGAGTTGTGGACCACCTGGGGGGTTTCTTATTGGAACGCAAGGTACCAACCAATGTCGTGTTTCGTTTTAGTAGTTCAGCAGCCAATGGAAAACTGGTGAAAAACTTATCAGTTATTACACTATGACCGTTATTCAGAAATGGTTCCATCAGATCCATAACAACTCTCTGTCCATGATTCACTTCCCGAGTATTTTCCACCATTCCTGTGTAAATTTGGATCCGTAATAAGTAAGATGTCTTCACATCAGCACAAATTTTGCGCCCTAAAACCACAAACAAACAAACATCAGCACAAACCCAAATTTTAATGCAATACTTGCCAGGCTTGCTCTTCATACAAACCCTAAAAGGGTTGTTAATCGTTCATCAGTAGTCACGTATTCATAAGGATAGAAGTTCTTGCACAAGTTAGACTGAAATTTGTCGAACACTACCCCGATGGCTTGTAGCTTGTCCTTGGTTCCTTCAATTCTCTGTGCCCTTGTGTCTCTGTTGTCAAATCGCAAGAATTTTAGTGTAGACAAAAATAGGTTTCTTGACAAGGCAGCAGAAAAGAATGGTTGCCGAAAGGCAACATTACCTCCCCACAGGTCGGAAGCACTTGTGCGATGTCCATGACTTCGACCAGGTCCTATTCGAATTGCTAATACAGCGTACACTTCAGTTGCATTTATTTATCTCCATGTCGTTTTGTTCGAAGAATGAGCTGCATTCCACAAAGAAATTACTCGTTTGGCTTCCTTGTTCGTTTTTTCTACAATGACGCTCACGATTTCCGGTGAGAAAAATAATAAAATGATTCTTATTGTTTTGATCGTTTTTCCATCATTCACTGGGCCAGGTGTTACGTTCAAAATGTTGCGACGTCGACGCCGCCACCTTTTGGTAGTTAACTAGAAAATTGTAGTCCACTTCCAGAAACAAACAAATCTCCAATGTCTTCGTCTTCGTCTTCTTCTTCTTCTTCTTCTTCACCATCATCATCATCATCATGATCATCATCATCTTCTTCTTCTTCTACTTGTTCACGTGATGTGTAGTGTCCTCTGATATTTCATCATCAGCTTAATCTGATGCTATGATATTGGTCTTTGTCTAGAGGTTCCATATATTCATTCAGTTCATTATTAATGTCCCATTCATTTTCATAGTCACTGCCATCAAAATTGTATAGAATTTCCATGATCTCTTCACTAGAAAGTCCTTTGGACATCCTTACTTGCAGATGAAATACTGACTCGTGTAATGTCAGCTCAACAGTGAGCATCAAATTCAACTCAACGGCAGTAACCAGCAACAATAACAGACATTGAATCTATGGCAAAACTCAACGAAGAAGATTAATGACAGATATATTTCCCAAAATCTTATTTTTCTACAAATAAGAAAATAAGACGTTTCATACGAAGCGGGGTAGTCTCACAATCCCACCAACAAATGACTTGAATAACAATGATGAAGCCAAAAAAATTAGACAGTCGTGAGTGTGAATTCAATGTCAATCATTTTAGAACAATGTCATGAAACCACAGGCATGTGGCCCTTCAGATAACATTATTATAGGGAAAAATCAACCTGGGGTAGTCAGAATACCCCTCCCCCCCCCCCCCTTCGTAATGCGAGGGTTAAAACCCATGGAGAAGAAATAAAACTTTGAGGTTTGTCGATGACATTGTAATTCTGTCAGAGACAGCAAAGGACCTGTAAGAGCAGCTGAACGGAATGGACAGTGTCTTGAAAGGAGGATATAAGATGAACATCAACAAAAGCAAAATGAGAATAATGGAATGTAGTCGAATTAAATCGGGCGATGCTGAGGGTTTTAGATTAGGAAATGAGACGCTTAAAGTAGTAAATGAGTTTTGCTATTTGAGGAGCAAAATAACATGATGGTCGAAGTAGAGAGGATATAAAATGTAGACTGGCAATGGCAAGGAAAGTGTTTCTGAAGAAGCGAAATTTGTTAACATCGAGTATAGATTTAAGCGTCAGAATATCTTTTCTGGAAGTTTTTGCATGGAGTGTAGCCATGTACAGAAGTGAAACGTGGACGATAAATAGTTTGGACAAGAAGAGAATAGATGCTTTCGAAATGTGGTGCTACAGAAAAATGCTGATGATTAGATGTGTAGATCACATAACTAATGACGTGGTATTGAATAGAATTGGCGAGAAGAGTAGTTTGTGGCACAACTTGACTAGAAGAAGGTATCGGTTGGTAGGACATGTTCTGAGGCATCAAGGGATCACAAATTTGGTATTAGAGGGCAGAGTGGAGGGTAAAAATCGTAGAGGGACACCAAGAGATGAATACACTAAGCAGATTCAGAAGGATGTAGGCTGCAGTAGGAACTGGGAGATGAAGAAGCTTGCACAGGATAGAGTAGTATGGAGAGCTGCATCTAACCAGTCTCTGGAGTGAAGACCATAACAACAACAACGACAACAACTATAAATAAGCCTGACCTAATCGACGGCATCAGTGGAGGGACAGAAATTAGTGACCATGGTATCATAGCGACTTTGGACAAGCAAGTTAATAAATCAGTCAAGAAGGTTAGTATTTTTGCTAGAAAGAGCAGATGGTTGTTAGCATTCCACTTAGTTCTAGTACGATGGACATATAGATATTATGGGACAAAGTTTAAACGGATTACGAATCATACTCTGGAGAAGTATGTGCTGAGTAAGTGGATTACGAACGGAAAACACCCGCCGTGGTTTAACAATAAAGCCCTTAATAATTCTGAAGAGGCAAAGGCTGTTGCACTCTCTGTTCAAAGGAGACAGCTTAAATGACGACAGGCAGAAGTTAACAGAGATTCGTGGGTCTTTAAAAAACGTCGATACCAACAACCAACTACCAACGCATTCATCAGATCTTGGCGAGAATCTGAGAAAATTCTGGTCCTACGTACAGTCGCCAAGTGGATCTAAAGTTTCTGTATAATCACTCATTGATCAGTCGGGTATCGAAGTCGAAGATAGCAAACGTAAAGCCGAAGTTTTAAATTTCTCATTTAAGAAATCGTTCACACAAGACAATGGTACAAACATACCGTCGTTTGACCATTGCACTGACTCCCGTATGGACGACATAGAAATAAGCATACCTGGCGTGAAGTGAAGAACAGAAAGCAAACATATCACTAGGTCCTGATGGAATCCCAGTTCGGTTTTATAAAGAGTACTTTACAGCTCTGGCGCCTTACTTAACTTGTATTTATCGTGAATCTCTCGCCCAGTGCAAAGTCCCAAGTGACTGGAAAAAAGCGCAGGTGACTCCTGTATGTAAGAGGGACAAAAGAAGGGACCCGAAATATTACAGACAATATCTTTAACAGTTTGCTGCAGAATACTTGAACGTATTCTCAGTTGGAATATAACAAATTTCCTTGAGAAGGAAAAGCTTCTGTCCACAAATCAGCAAGAATTTAGAAAGCATCACTTTTTTTCCCCTTCATGTGATATCCTGCGAACCATGGATGAAGGGCATCATGTTGCTTCCATATTCCTAGACTCCCGTAAAGAATTTGACATGGTACCACGCTGCCGACTGTTTGACTTTTAATATAAGTACAAGCATATGGAACAGGTTCCCGGATATGTGGCTAGCTTGAAGGCGTCATAAGTAACAGAACCCAGTACGTTGTCCTCGATGGCGAGTGTTCATCAGAGGCAAGGGTAACGTCAGGAGTGCCCCAGGGAAGTGGGAAAGGACCGCTGTTAATTTCTATAAACATCAGAGATCTAGCGGAAAGGGTAAGCGGCTGAAGGGGGGAGGGGGCGAGAGCGGGGGGGGGGGGGGGGGGCAGCGGGGGCGACAGGCAGAACACCAGCCGCCCTCTAAAGTTAACAATACCAAGTCCAATAATAAGCATGTCGACCCTGCGCCGATGCGGGACAAAGGCACAAGAAAAATAAGAAGAATAAGATGTAATATGCATCCGAACATCAAAGAGTTTGCGTAAGTGTGTGTGTGTGTGTGTGTGTGTGTGTGTGTGTGTTTAAGTATTAACAACAACACTTTTCCACAATTGAGGGTCTATTTACACTTGGTTTCTAATACCTGACTACTGTACAAAACGATCATACTATAGCCAGATGTTAAAGACATTTACTTATAGTGCACGTCTGTTATTTCAACGTTCTTGTAAAGCAGTAACTTCCGCATCCCAGATTCTTTAAGCAATCGAAATCCGGTGCACAAAACAGCTTCAACTGAGGACTGTTCACATTTTGCTGAAAATCTAGTTTTTCTCCTAAACCACAGCCCATACAATGATATAATTTTGTATGTTACTTCAGTGGTAAATGTGGATACTGTCTACAAATTAGGTAAAGAACAGAGTTAGTAACATATAATTAGTAAATAAAAACGTCGTATTTGATGCTGAAGTTTTACTGCACGAGCAGCAAAAATGTAGTAAGCGATAAAATTTGTGTCTTTCATCATTTCGTGTATAATGTCAGCGAGAAAAAGTTTCGAAATGTTTGAAATTATATTTAAGGTATGTTGGAAGACGCTAACTGCTCTCATTCTGAAATATTGGACGAATATAGCCCGGATAATTTGTCTGCCCTTGAATTACACTCCCTCAAGATGTACACACAGTTTCTTACCTAGATATTTAACTTCCTGTGTTATACCTGTAGCTTAAGATTATACCTCTTAATCAGTAGATTATGGCACCATTTAAAAATTTTATATATGAAATACGGGGAATCAAATTTTTGCTGCCCCTGAAACACGTTACACCTACATCTAAATCCATGTTCCGCAAGCCACCTTACGATGTATAGGCAAACTGTGACTAACTTCTAGTTAATGTACAGTACATCACCTGAACAGGCCTCAGAAACCCCACCGCACCGACCGACCGCCGCGTCGTCCTCAGCCGATAAGCGTCAACCGCTGTGGATATGGAGGGTCATGCCGTCAGCGTACCAGTCTCCCGGTCATTGTCACTTTTCGTGACCGGAGCCGCTACTCCCAAATCAAGTAGCTCCTCAGTTGGCCTCACTGGGGTTGAGTGCACCCCGCTTGGCAACATCACTTGTGAGACCCCGACGGTCATCTATCAAAGTGCTAGCCAATCTCAGCAGCGCTTGACTTCGGAAATCGGTGTTACCGCCGCAGCAAGCCGTTGACAGTAATGTTAAGGGTGAACCAGAACTCCACCGACAAAGTTTCGGAGCATGTCCGGTGGTATATTATGAAAACTTTGTGTAACGGACCCGTGATCTCCAGTGGCTAGTTACTGAGCGATGATGTAATTATGATTTACTGAGTTTGTCACCAAACTTAGCTTTGTTTATCAGAAAATACCGTCACAACATTGAAAAGGTCTGTAATACGACAACTCAAAACACAGACTAATGCAACGACCCTCAGATAGAGACAAAATTAGTGTAATCAGATTGTTGTCGACGGGAGAACGCCTCAGCACAAGGTAGTTGTGCCATTCTTGCCTTGCATTCAGTGAACCCGCACTCGAGCCACATTTCGGTAACATCACCATCAGTAACAATGTCCGTACTGCTGTGCATAACTTATGCTAACTCAGTCGGAGAAGAAAACGAGAAAGCATCGATCAATGACCCAGGAGCAGCTCTCGCGTTCTTCGTTTTATCCACTTGACAAACCTGTCTAAGGACATTTGATTATGCTGTTTTCTTTTAATCCCTTCCCTGTT
Organism: Schistocerca americana; assembly: GCF_021461395.2. Classification (NCBI taxonomy): domain Eukaryota; kingdom Metazoa; phylum Arthropoda; class Insecta; order Orthoptera; family Acrididae; genus Schistocerca; species Schistocerca americana. The sequence continues at coordinate 377,816,681 of NC_060121.1, forward strand.
AATGTGCCTTTTATAGTGTTGTCCTTTTTAGTTGCTGTTTTAACATTGTGCCTCGCACTGCATTCATGACTTAGTCTGGGCGCTAATGATCACTGTAGTAGTGCGCCCTAAAACCACAAAAAAAAAGCACCGATCAGTACCGAACACAATCTGTAAATCAGGATTAAAATGGGCTTTCCTGTTGTCAACAACATGTAACCTGCAATGAGTGAACGAAACTAGTCTCCATTTGCAGTGTTACTCGTATGTTTTTAGTGCAATAGAGATACAAGGTTAAATCAGGGTTAGAAATCAAACGAAATGTACTTACTCTGTAATGAGACACTGGCGACAACAGGTTCCCATTACCAAAATGCTAATAAAATATCCCCGAAAAACCTCATAATTTTGTCGGAGGAATTCCAGTTAACCCTGTACGTACGTCGAATTCTCGCCCTTTCCCGTCCCCGAGAAATGTTCATTGTGCGCGGTATTCGCTGTAAATGGAATGAGATGTTATATTAGGTCACGTGAATTGTGGACGTGAACTATGCAGGGGCCGGCCGGAGTGGCCGTGCGGTTCTCGGCGCTACAGTCTGGAACCGAACGACCGCTACGGTCGCAGGTTCGAATCCTGCCTCGGGCATGGATGTGTGTGATGTCCTTAGGTTAGTTAGGTTTAAGTAGTTCTAAGTTCTAGGCGACTGATGACCTCAGAAGTTAAGTCGCATAGTGCTCAGAGCCATTTGAACTATGCAGGGACAGAGCTTACATTCCCGTCCATCCATTCTGCTTTATTTTCTGTGATTTCCAAAAATCAGCGAATGTCGGAATGATATCTAGCAAACTTCATTCTGTCGGAGGCTGTACCAAGTCTCTTACACTGACGTGACAAAAGTCATGTGATACCACCAGATATCGTGTCGGACCTCCTTTCGCCCGCCGACCGCAGCAAGTCGACGTGCCATGCCCTCAACAAGTCAAGTCAAGTTAATATTTTGACATTCTGACTGTTGCATTCTCCTTCGGCACCTGAGTAGAAGCTACACTACTGGCCATTGAAATTGCTTCACCAAGAAGAAATGCAGATGATAAACGGGTATTCATTGGACAAATATATTATGCTAGAACTGACATGTGATTAGATTTTCACGCAATTTGGGTGCATAGATCCTGAGAAATCAGTACCCAGAACAACCACCTCTGGCCGTAATAACGGCCTTGATATGCCTGGGCATTGAGCCAAACAGAGCTTGGCTGGTGTGTACAGGTACAGCTGCCCACGCAGCTTCAACACGATACCACAGTTCATCGAGAGTAGTGACTGGCGTATTGTGACGAGCCAGTTGCTCGGCCACCATTGACCAGACGTTTTCAATTCGTGAGAGATCTGGAGAATGTGCTGGCCAGGACAGCAGTCGAACATTTTCTGTATCCAGAAAGGCCCGTACAGGACCTGCTACATGCGGTCGTGCATTATCCTGCTTAAATTTAGGATTTCGCAGTGATCGAATGAAGGGTAGAGCCACGGGTCGTAACACATCTGAAATGTAACGTCCACTGTTCAAAGTGCCGTCAATGCGAACAAGAGGTGACCGAGACTTGTAACCAGTGGTACCCCATACCATCACGCCGGGTGATACGCCAGTATGGCGCTGACGAATACACGTTTCCAATGTGCGTTCACCGCGATGTCGCCAAACACGGATGCGACCATCATGATGCTGTAAACAGAACCTGGATTCATCCGAAAAAATGACGTTTAGCAATTCGTGCACCCAGGTCGTTGAGTACATCATCGCAGGCGCTCCTGCCTGTGATGCAGTGTCAAGGGTAACCGCAGCCATGGTCTCCGAGCTGCTGCAAACGTCGTCGAACTGTTCGTGCAGATGGTTGTTGTCTTGCAAACGTCCCCATCTGTTGACTCATGGATCGAGACGTGGCTGCACGATCCGTTACAGCCATGCGGATAAGATACCTGCCATCTCGACTGCCAGTGATACGAGGCTATTGGGATCCAGCACGGCGTTCCGTATTACCCTCCTGAACCCACCGATTCCATATTCTGCTAACAGTCATTGGATCAATGTCGCGATACGACAAACTGCAATCTCGATAGGCTACAATCAGACCTTTATTAAAGTCGGAAACGTGATGGTATGTATTTCTCCTCCTTAGACGAGGCATCACAACAACGTTTCACCAGGCTACGCCGGTCAACTGCTGTTTGTGTACGAGAAATCGGTTGGAAACTTTCCTCATGTCAGCACGTTGTAGGTGTCGCCACCTGCGCCTTGTGTGAATGCTCTGAAAAGCTAATCATTTGCATATCACAGCATCGTCTTCCCGTCGGTTAAATTTCGCGTCTGTATCACGCCATCTTCGTGGTGTAGCAATTTTAAAGACCAGTAGTGTAAATGGAAGGTTTAGAGCCTTTGAATGTTTTTACGAAAGTAAGGAGAACATTCTGTGTTTCTGAAAGGCCTGACGGTGGAAACTGTTGTGAACATCGCTTTTATGGCTAGACTCCATCTCGTTATCGAAAGGACATTAAGTCTTGTTCTTTCTGCCTTGCTTTTTTAGATTCACCACGAAAAAGAGTTAGCAAAAGAGCTAATTTTCCAGGGCATTCAAAGGCGCTCGTGTTGATCGTCTGCTGTCAAATTTCGCCGCACTGTCCTAACACCTACGTCCGTCGTAGGCAGCACATTGATTTCCGTAGCGAATATTTCCGAATTTCCCTTTTATGGGTTTGTTTGACACTCAAACACTGGTACGACAGTACAGTACCGATGAGTGTGTGCTTACTTAAATGAGGAAGTTAGTATTTTGCCATTTGACTGTTCCCACGTTAATAACGTTTGTTTTATTTAAAAATACGTAGAGTTACCACACTGAAATTCGGAGGTATTACTTTTCGTGTACACATATAATTTATTCATAACTTCGTTTGAATATTTGTAATCGCATGTGGAAGTTTAAACTGTGGCTATACATAAAGGATGAGTATTAACTCGACCGACAAACTTTGAGACGATGTTCAGGGCGTTTGCTGAGTGTTTTGATACAAGCTCCTTCAGTCTCCACTGGCCCCTTTAAATGTGAATGTCTGCTTTTATGCTCAGTGGGAGAATTGCACTGAGTGTATGTGGACATCAATGAACGGGCATGTGATACATGTATCGTCTCAATAAAGGAAACACTTCAGATGACAATAGTACTCGTTGTCGACAACAGCGTTAAATACCTTCCGACTCTTCTCCTCCAGACTTGAAATGTGACGACTATAGAATACTATCACGTGTACAGAAAGGAATAACGAATATCTCTACAACGATTACTAATACAATCTTGTTGCTGTAAAGTGTAGTAGCCAACAGGACAGCAACGGTTGAAAATCGCGACTCCTGGTCCACGACATGGTAACAATCCAATCGAACTGCTACATAATGACAGTCGCTGTAACCCAAGCCTTCCTCATATCATTATAATCGGCAGAAAATGTTAATCAGTGGAAGTTAGTTCCTAGATTAAGCATATATTCACTGAGCAAAATTCTCGTACTCCATGAACGATCTTCATTCGTTTTACCACTGAAGACAGTAAACGAGTCAGAGTTTCTCCTCAGCGAGTGGGACGTAACGCTTCCTTTACCACTACAGAACGATATCGGTTCTAAACAGAGAGTAGTTCTCGGCGACAGGAAGGAACCCCCCCCCCCCCCCCCCCCAATTATAGAGCGTGGAGCACAACACTAAAACAAAGGATTAATGTCTAAGGAATACGTCGTCGATCCTTATCAGGTGAAGGCTGCAATCAACACAAGACCGCACATATTTCCCGTTTTCTTTCCACTGACAAATATCCCACAGCAAAATCCAAGTCTAAATAACACATAAGACTTCAGCTAACCAGGATGTCATTTTTCACAGCAATTTACAATTCAGTCCTTGAGTTTTTATCGTCAAAGACTTGTAGGAAGGTCAATGCGAGCTCCGAATGTTTGCTCTATCCATTCAGTCTTAGTACGGCTGTGTAGTGGCTAGTGGATTGAAACCACAATATCGCGCTTGCCTTGGACAGCCAGTAGAACTTCTGTCATAAACCTGGCTTTACGGCGCCGCTCCCTGACGGATATGAGTTTGCCGTTATCACTCAGTTTTACGATGTCTATTTGTGCAAGACGAATTCAGTATTTGTGTAAGGTTCCCCTTTGCGGAAGACGCCGAAATCCAGGCAATTCAGCCCTGACCTTGTGGTTTCCATTTATTTGCTTTGCGAATCCGCCTAGCTGCCGTTCTTATCGACAGAAAAATAAACACAAAGGCAGGACACTCTGTAAGCAAAGATAAAACGAGGTGAAGCTTTCCGTGAGCATAATTGAATGTAGAATTTTTCGGTGTATATTGTTTACGAAAGGCTCTCTGGATTACAGCCGGGTAGCAATGTTGAAGAACGGTGACGTAGCAACGAGTGTCATTCTCATCATATTGTGGAGGAGCCGTCTTCTGGAATGGTCATCATCTTCACCATAAGATGGCACACAATGAAAAGTCGCAGTTTTTTCAGCATTGCCACTTTGTTGGGGACGTAATAGCTTTCAGATGTTGTTTAGTTCTATACTAACAGCATTTCATGAGAAACTAAATGTAATATATCTGAGAAATCTGTTTACTGCGAATAATTTCACTGGGCTATAAAACTATAATAAAACATAATAAGATGAATTACGTGTTGACTTGCTATCAGTCACCAGCGCAGCCGAACATTATCATAAGTTGGCACAAAAATAAAATTTTGACAATTCTAAATACATCTCGTGCTGCCTCAGAAGTTTGTATTTTTGTTTTTATTGTGTAACAGTTGACAGCTTATCCATAATTTTTACAGCATTAGGTTTCGATTAAAAAGTCTTTCAGGCTGAAAAGTCATCTTTTTTCTATTTGTTCTAACTGATCAATTACAAAGAATTACTTGTAACTTCCACAGAACGTATCCAAAGACGACTGATAACATTCTCTATAACAATGTCTTATTGCAAGCGTTTAGTGCTATTTGTTCATGAAATCGCAACGCAGATAAAACAGCGTAAAATTTCAAGCTGGTTACTCGTGTTTCTAACCTAATAAAAAACCCTACACGAAATTTCATTTCAAACTGGCGCTGGTAAATTTGCAACAGCTGGGTCCAAAGTTATTGCTAGATATTACTGATAGTTCCGCTGCTACCGATACTTACTTTTCGTACGAATTAGAAAAATGTGAATTCAGAACTGTTAGGGTTACTGCTAGACGAGATTTCTGTCGTCCTGAGGACGGATGTCTTCTTTACCTGTAATGAAAATACCATGTCGTTCTACCCCACGCTGCAGTTAGAGGACTTTTGACAGAATTTGGTTTTCGGATCCGAGTGCCAACATTGTCACAAGCTGTTACCCTAGCGCATCAATCACTACAGTGATATCATACTTCAATGGCGAGTTTCCTTTGAAACACACTGCTACAAATTGATCTTTTAGCTATTTGGCTGCCATACGTAGACTTCTTCATTTAATAAGTATCGAATTTCTCACTCAGTAGCCGGTCGGAGTGGCCGAGCGGTTCTGGCGCTACAGTCTGGAACCGCGCGACCGCTGCGGTCGCAGGTTCGAATCCTGCCTCGGGCATGGGTGTTTATGATGTCCTTAGGTTAGTTAGGTTTAAGTAGTTCTAAGTTCTAGGGGACTGATGACCACAGCAGTTAAGTTCCATAGCGCTCCGAGCCTCACTCAGTACAAGAAATCATAGGCTGTTAGGGAGAGCCCCGTATGCGCTTTCACTGAGAAATTGAATGATAGATATGATAGAATTTAGGGGTTTAGTAGTAATATAGTACAAGTAGTAGTAGAAACAAGAAAGGAGAAAGACTGAATCCTTCAATATATTTCACCTAATAATAGCGAACAGATCGTTCAAAAATCACAGTAGGAAGGGAAGGACCAGAAACAAAGGAAGATATCATGCTCAGAGATTGATTCCAGAATCAGATATCATTTTGCGACGTGTCCCCAGCAGCACATTGAAAGTCAGATCACAATTTAATGATTAAGAACAAAAAATGGCTCTGAGTACTATGGGACTTAACTTCTAAGGTCATCAGTCCCCTAGAACTTAGAACTAATTAAACCTAACTAACCAAAGGACATCACACACATCCATGCCCGAGGTAGGACTCGAACCTGCGACCGTAGCGGTTCCGCGGTTCCAGAATGTAGCGCCTACAAACGCTCGGCCGACAGGGCGGGTGATTAAGAACAGGTTTTTAATGATTAAGACCAAACTCAAGCCGGACCACTCTCCGCTTCCCGCGGCCGGCCAATCACGCGCCCGCGGAATCGCCCGATGCGCCTGGATCGACCGGTGGTGTAGGGGACGCGTGCGCGGGGTTCGAGTCCCGGCGTCCATCTCTGTCTGCTCCGTCCGCGGCCCTTGGTGGAACGGAACGCTCTTCTCTGATTTTCCTGATTGCAGGCTCCCAGGTTGTGCTGAGATGGTACTGTCGCGGTTGATTAGGTTGTCGTGTAACCGTATTTCTATGGACTCTTTGATTACTGAGTCCCAAAATCCGTTTGTACTGCATATTTTCTTTGTGTCCTCGAAATCGAAGGTGTTCTTCTCGTCAATACTATGTTCCGCCACAGCAGATTTGTTGGTATCACCCAAGCGTACATGCCTAATATGTTCATTGCGGCGCTGTGAGATGCAAAGCTGCGTCTGTCCTATGTATTGCATCCCACATTCGCATCCGATATTGTACACACCTGGTGCCGTCAGACCTAGTGGATTCTTGGTTGAACCGAGAAGGTCTTTGATTTTTCCTGCTGCGCGGAAAACGGTCTTCACTTTATGTTTCTTGAGAATTCTCGGGATCTTGGACGTCGGAGGACCCGCGTATGGCAAGAATGCACACAGCCCATTGCTTCGTCTTCATCCGGTCTCTCTTCTCTCTTCTTGTGGTCGGACTTCAGAGCTCTCCGTTTTTGTGTCTCACTCTATCCATTTTTCTTGAAGGTGTCCTTTAGGTGTTGCAATTCTCCTGGCAAACTTTCCGTATCGCAGATGGACCTGGCCCTGTGCACTAAGGTGTTTAGTACAGCATTGCGTTGCGCTGGGTGGTGGCAGCTATTGGCGTTAATATAGAGGTCCGTGTGTGTTTTCTTTCTATACAACTGCGTGTCCCAGCGCGCCCTCCATATTTCTTGTGATCAGGATATCCAGAATGGGTAAGCTTCTGTTCTCTTCTATCTCCATGGTAAATTTGATATTTCCATGTATGCTGTTGAGGTGTTGATGGATCTCTAGCAGTTTGTGCCTGCCATGTGGCCTTCTACAGGTACATTGACGATACCTCGACTTGCAAAGCAATCATGGGGCCCATGGAATACCACGATACAGCAGCCAAAATCATCACTGAACCCCCTCCGTGTTCACTTTTGACAGCGAGCAGTCTGCATCGTAGGCTTGGGACGGCGTACGTCAGAAGTAGACTTGGCCGTTAAGTAGCACACAGTGCGCAACAGGGCTCATCCGGCTTCCTTCCGTTGTTCCACGGACCAGGTTTTATGGCTTCTGCACTACGTTTTCCCGTTAAAGACATTTGCGTCACTGGTGTGTGGTTTTTTAATTCCGGCTCTCCCTTCAGTTCCCAATTACGAAGGTCTATTCGCGTAATTTGGTTCTGACAGGTTTCGCAAGTGCGACATTCAGTTCTGCAGTGTCTTTTGCAGCTGTCGTCTTCTTATTTTTCGTCATAGACCTCTTCAATTACGTCTTTCACAACCACTCAACACACACTTTCGTCTGATTTGTGACCTGGCGGATGATGTTTTTCCGCTTTCCCTGTATGTGGTATCAGTCTTGTATACGTTGCCCCTTGAAACGAAGAAAAACCTTGGCTACCTTGATTACAGGAGCACCCGCCATACGAGAACCATCAATTCGCTCAGGTTCAATTTCGGTTAGCTCCTACAAACGCACTGAGGATATTGTACAGGTGCCGTTCGTGGTCAAGTTCAATAGTGCCACCTTCAGGCATGGCTAGCGCCTGCATTTATGTTCCATCTTCAATTTCTCGCGGAGTTTAAATATTTTTGGCCAACACTTAAAGGTTTTATTAGGTAGTCGGAGATAAAGAGATTGGCACGGGATAGACCGGTGTAGAAAGCTGCATTACCACTATTCGGATTAAAGACCACAACAACAACATTTACAAGAACAGTTTCCGGGCGGTTTCTTACGATAATAATAATGAATAGCCCGAGAACGTTGTCTCTAGATTACATAAACTGCTTCCTATAAGCAGTCGAACGAATTAAAATTGTCTGTTAGTTTGTGACGCCAAACGTCCTCTCTGCTTTCTGTGAAACCTTCAGCCTTCCACGTATGTGTCGCGATCTTTGTCATTGAGAACATTTCTATCAAAAATTATACTCCCGTACTGGATAGAGGTGTGTCTCTGTAACAACTGTGAGAAGGGTTTTAGTTGAATCATAGTCGGGCAGTTATGAAGTGTAACAGCGTTGGCCACGAAATGCCATTCGATCATTTCCGAGCTAGAGCAGCTTATTGAATACATACAAGGAATTTATAAAAATGCTGTTCCGTCACAATTTGATTTCCAGTATTCATATAAATGTAATTTAAATAGACTCATCTTCACTTTCCAGGTCTTACTGCCTTCAGAGATTAATAATAAGTAAAAACGAATGATTGACATTGCGTTAATTCACCACTTGCTGGGAATGGACGAGGTCTGGAGTATAAACCTCTGTTGGTGTATGGAACCATTTCCACAGTTATCTGAAGAGTTGTAGGGAAACACAGAAAATCTGAACTACTCTCGAAAGACAGTCTGGTGTGTTAACCATTGCTTCACCATACTCGGTTGTTTGTTGTGGAGCAACATAACACCAACACTCGAAACTCCCATACATAGTCTACACTGGCATGAGAATAAAAATTTAGTGATACATGCTGAAAAATATCGGATCTCATTTTTGAACCAGTGAAGGAGGAATTGAAGCTGCATGTACTCTCCAATCACTGGACTGTATTTCAGTTTTCCGGTCTACAACCCAAACCTCTCCTAACATCTCGACATTGTCGATGGTGATCCCCCTGATGAGAATTTCAATTCCTATGAGTCCCTTGGTGTTAAGCTACAGGAGTCGACTGTGTGCCAGTGCCGTAAGTCTAACTCAAGTCATTCATATCCGATATACACTGAGACGACAAAAAGTTATGGGATAGTGATATGCACATCTAAGGGCAGTGCATTGGCAGATCTGTCATTTGTATTCAGGTGATTCATGTGAAAATGTTACCGACGTTATTATGGCCACATAAGGGGAATTAGCGTACATTGAACACGGAATGGCAATTAGAGCTAGACGCATCGCACATTCCATTGCGGAAATCGTTAGCATATTCAATATTCCGAGATCCACGGTATCAAGCGTGTCCCGAAGATACCAAATTTTAGATATTACCTCTCACCATGAACAAGGCAGTGGCTAACAGTCTTCACTTAACGACTGATAGCAGTGGCGTTTGTGTAAAGATGTCAGTGCTAACAGACAAGCAATACTGCATAAAATAACTGCAGAAATTAACGACGAACGTATCTGTTAAGACAGTGGGGCGAAATCTGGCGTTAAAGGGCTATGACAGCAGACGACCAACGCGAATGCATTTGTTATCAATACGCCTGCATCGCTTCTCCTGGACTCATGACCGTATCGGATGGATCCTAGACAGTTGGAAAACCGTGGCCTGGTCAGATGAGTCCCAGTTGGTAAGAGCTGATGGTGTGGTCCGAGTGTGACGTAGACCCCACGAATCCATGGACCCAAGTTGTTAATAAGGCACTATGCAAGTGGTTAGTGGATCCATAATGGTGTGGACTGCGTTTACCTGAAATGGACTGGGTCTTCTGGCCAACTGAACCTATCATTAACTGATGGTGGTTATGTTCGGCAACTTGGAGACCATTTCCAGCCACTCATGGACTTTATGTTCCCAAACAACGATATCATGTCACCAGTCACCATTGTTGACTGTTGTTTTAAGACCATTCTATTCAATTCCAGCTAATGATCTGGCCGTCCAGATCGCCCGACACGAATCCCATCGAACATTTATGGGACTTAATCGAGAGGGCAGTTCATTCGCAGCATTCTGCGCTCACAACACTTTCGTAGTTATGGGCTGCATTCGAGGCAGCATGGCTCAGTGTATCTGCAGGGGACTTCCAACGACTTGTGAGTCCATGCCACGCTGATTTCCTGCAATACAGATCTGACACCATATTGATAGGTATCCCACGACTTTTGTTGCCCTAGTGTAAACGCACACCTCACACAGAATCGTGACATATCAGTGTTAACGTAAATTTTTGTTGTTCTATTGGAGTGCAACGGGCACATTACGAATTAAATAATACATGTAAATTAAAACAAGATTGTGTAAGTGCATAGAGAGCTTATAATACCAGTAAACAGACGGTAATAAGCATCATGTTCATTAGCAACTAATATAATTGTCTTACATTAGTGAAGAAAATGAGTACATACTGTAAAAATGGTTTCTGAACTGATATTGTGACATTAATTACTAGTTGGACATTACGCTAAGATAATATAATACATAGAGATGGTATTAAAATTATCGTATTATGCAGAAGCTTTTCGTGGGGATATACATTCAGTTTCACGAACAAGCTATAATCTCGGCAGTTCCTGAAACGAGGATCCTGGCGGTACCAGTGGGAAGTTGATGTTTGTATTTGCTTAGCCTGCTGCACAAAGCTACTTCCTAATCACGACAGTAGTCCCATGAAAACGTGATTTACATCACCTTCTCAGTTAAGGCGCACGACTGACTTGGGTAGAAAGTGACCTCTATACAGTGGAAGTGACCGTAAAGGTTTCCATGATGACAGCGTGATCATTATTATGGACTTCAGGTACTACCTACCACATGCCAAATTCGAAAAGCACGACTTTTCGAGAGCGGGAGGGGTTAGCAGATCATAATGTTGACAGCATCTCTACCGTCGTATTTCTTTCCACGTTTCTTTCCGCTTTATATGTATTGTCGTTTTAAGTTCACGGATGTTGCCAAACGCACTGAAATCGATTATTGGTAAATGCTCATTTTCTTGGAGGCCTGTTATCTAGAGAGGGTTCACCGAAGTACTGCGGCCTCAGCTACGTTCCGCATTATGATCATGACGTGAACGTTGTTGTCTCTCCTGGCTGCTGTGGGTCTTGAGAGCCGACAGTACAGTTAAAGAATCACGTTCTGGATTTTACAGTCCAAGTGGCATGACGACTTGGAGAGCTTTGCTGATGGACTCTGCTGCATCAGCCAACACTAATGCATTAAGCAGCTATGAGCAATCCGCTTAGAAATCACAATAAAAAAATGGAGCTACGGGTGATAAATTTTCGTTCTGTCAGTGAATACTTTAATTGCATCTGTAAGGTGTAGTGAATATGTTGCTAATAAACCGACTGATCAATAGCTTGCGGACAACGGTTAGTAGGCATTAATACAGGGTGTGTCCATCTTCGCCTTTATGACGGCTTAAACTCTCCTGGGGACACTATTAATGAAGCGTCAGTGGGAGAATGGAAGCACATTCGTCCTCAAGAGCCGAAACCAGTGAAGGTAGTTGTAGAGGACATTGGGCTCTGGAGCGCAGTCAACGTTCTGATGCATCCCGTGGGAAGCAGGTCGGTACTCTGGACGCGCCACTCCATTTAAGGTTTGTTACTTGAACACAAACCATTGCCTCACAGATGCTGCTGTGTTACCGAGTGCGTTTTTGACACAAATTGTCATCGTCTTAAAACCGCTCCCCTAATGTGCGCAGTACACGATTCTGTAAAATGTGTTCATATCCATCTACATTAAGCGTTTCATTAAATACAATAATGGGACCACTTCCTGACCACGAAAAACACCTCGTACTGTAACACAACCCTCTACATACTTCACCGTTGCCATTACACCTAATGACAGGTACGGCATTCGGCAAATCCAAAAATATTTCCATCGGATCTCCACAGGTTCATCACACTATATCGGTAGTTTCCATTCATCCACTGTTAAGTGGAGTCGCTCTTAAACCACCTGAAGCGTCGCTTGACGCTGACTGTAGAAATTTGTGGGTTATGAAGAGCTGCTCAAACGTAGTGCCCTATCTTTGTAACTCCGTTCACACACTTTTCTACCTAGAAGGCTGGTAGCACATCAGATTCACAAGTCATTCCTTTCACCGATTTCATGTTATTTTATACTACCACCCTCCGCAATATCGACAGTCCACGTCTTTTCTTAAACAGGTCTTCCTCGTCTTAGTTTAGCAGTGGTTGTTCCTTCACGATTCCTCTTCATAATCACATCACCAACAGTCGATTTTGACAGCTTAAGAAGGTTTGAAATATCCCTCACGGATCTGTTACTTAGGTGACATCCAATAACTAGTCCACGTTCGAAGGCACTGACCTCTCCTGACTCACTCATCTGTCTCTACTTCTATACAGGATGTCTCAAACCTTGTGAGCCAAACTGAAACAGGTGATAGTGTGCCCAAAACCGATTGTATTGAGATAGGAAACCAATGGCCTTAAATGTATATTATGTTATGGGCGTATATAGCGTACTCTGCATGACAGCGACGTAGCTCATAGTATTGTTCAAAGTGACAATCGCCACTCTCAATGCATCAATGGCAACGGCGTATGAAGTTCTGTTGCACTCTCAAAAATCCCTGGTGCCGGCCGGGGTGGCCGAGCGGTTCTAGGCGCTACAGTCTGGAACCGCAAGACTGCTACGGTCACAGGTTCGAATCCTGCCTCGGGCATGGATGTGTGTGATGTCCGTAGGTTAGTTAAGTTTAAGTAGCACTAATTTCTAGAGGACTGATGCCCTCAGAAGTCAAGTCCCATAGTGCTCAGAGCCATTTGAACCATTTGAACCATATTCCTGGTGTCTATTGTACCAGGAGACAGGCAACTTGGACCGTAGCAAGCAGGTTTTCATCCATTTTTATGGGGTTCCATATACCAACATCTTGACCTAACCCCAGACGAAAGGGTCCAGAAGTGTGACATCCGGGGACCGCGCTGGCGATGAGACAGGATCTTCCCTTCCACCCCAACGATGAGGGTACGTGTTGCTCAAGTGCTCACGGACATAAACGTCGAAGGGTTGAAACGCATCCTTTCACGGACAACAAGGGGTATAGTCGCCATGAACTATGGCAGCACGCCCCGCAGGAACTCCATGTAATGTGGACCAGCCAAATGGGGAGGCAGAAAATAAGATCTTGGATAATTCCCATCCATACGTTAACAGAGAATCGTTGCTAGAGGCCATCGACGTTGGTGGTGAGGGCATTGTCCTCACTCTAGACATGGCTGTTGCGACTGTCCAAAACACTATCACTGGTGAATGAGGCCTCATCCGTGAACAATACAAACTGTACGAAGTTCGTCAGTACAGCACTGCAGTAGATTATCCATTGACAGAAGTGAATGAGGGCTCCAAATACGTTGGTCCCAGTGCTTGTACACATTCTTTATCAAAAAAGTGTAATACCTGTTCCACCAGTATTGTCCACCCTGTATCCTTCAAAGTGTGCATTTCACGGGCAAGTCGATGGATGCTTCTTGCTGGGTGATCGGTCACAAGATCTAAAACCATCTTATCAAAATCTGGTGTTCGGACATATCTTTGGCGGTAACCTTACCGACTCTCTGTGTGTGAACGATACAGTCTCTCCTAAGTTGGTGTCCACGGAGATAAACTTCTTGGAATTAGGATGACGCCTGTTGGGAAAGCGTTCTCTGTACATTCGTGCTCCTTTATAGGCATACATCCCGCCGCACCACACATTAAATGCATGTCTGCCAACTCTCATGATGAGTAACGTTCCATCCTCGACTATGCGTCGTGCACTGTACACAGTAACACACCATGGATACATCACATGTTGTCTGATGCAATGGACAACTGACGCCAGGGATAGTGGTGTGCTTGCGGCAAAGACTAATCCCCCGGTGTGATACATATGGTCGTCAAATGACACTCGTGCTGCGAGCTAAATTGTGTACAGTATATCTGTTCCGTGGTAAGAGTGTACGCTGTTTATCATCTGCTGCTTGTTCCAGCGTGCAATAGACACCCGAGATCTTTGCGAGATTGTCACAGAAATGCATGTGCCATTGCCACATACACACTGAGACTGACGGTCGTCGCTTTGAACAGTTACCGACCACCGGTTTCCTGTCTCAATACAACGGTTGTAGATCTACTATCACCTGCTCCAATCTGACTCAAAATGTATGAGGCACTTGCATGGACTAGACAACACAAATTCCTCACTTCTTTTATACAGCCGAGCCCACCTCTCATGACATCAGATAGTGTCCCTCACATGTGGCTCATTTTCTAGTGCCAGTCTTTCATCTGCCTGCCATGTTGATGGTTTGCCCTTTCCTCGTAAAACTTTGTAGCCTCAATGTCTGTGAAAAGTGCATGTCAAGTATGTAGCGTATTTCGGTGATGTATGGCGTTGTGAGAGAAGGGGCAAGATAAAATCCGATGCCAGTGCATAGCCTACTCCTTTCTAATACCACCGAGGGGTCAGTGAAGCTTTAAATTCCCATACAATGATCAGCTGGCCATCTAAAGTATTTCATCAGACACTACAGAGAGGTTTGAAACTTAACGTTAAACTCTAGCTCAGGTCTGGTGAACATCAGCATTGGGTCACCATCCCTCATTCCTTTGCCTAGCAGATTCTCGTTAAGAGCATTTTTGCCGCCACGAGGGCTCCTACCGGCTAGACTAGCAACACAGCACAAGTATGCATTGCCAGCCTTTGATATGGCGATGGACACTGTTCAGCTGCAGAAAAAAACCTTCGAATGTCTGTCTTCCATCTTTGCACATTCTTTTAGTATTTCCAATCATTTCAGCTACAGCCATTCGTCGTTCAACGCTACGCTATTTCTTTTACTTTTATGTTTGACAATGTTTTTCTTTTACTGCCGACGGCAATCTCTTTCTGTGGTGATGAAATCAGTTATAAGCTCTGAAATTCAGATTCTTCATATGGACGATTTTTCGGTTTCGCCTGTGAAATACGATGCTGCTTCAGTCGCCCGTAGCCCTGGTTATTAGATCCATATTCATGTGGCATACATTACTCAACGTGGCCTTAGGAATCTGTTTCGTAAACCTTGCCACGTCCTCTCTGGAAGCACTGTGTGACGTTAACTAAAATCATTAATTCAGTCAGCTACATAACCGAAGTTGCCCTTAGGTAAGTGTACAGACGTCCTTTTCCGCTCTGGATTATTCATTCAACAAAAAATGCACAAAATTTTCGCTGATTTTTTAAAACGTGAAGAGAACACGTTGCACGCAGATTGGTAGCTACAATTGTTTGTGCAGAATATATTAAGTCTGTGTCAACAATATATATAAAAATTTATACACAAAGTAGATTATTTATTCTGACCATTTAGTGTCATTTCTGTACTTATCTACTTTTGTTTTACTACTTCATAGCGGTATGAGAATGCTTCTGGCCCGCAATCAAAACTTTTAAGGTGAGAATGATTATTGTTTTCGATCTAACATACGAGCAAATGTTCAAACTGAGACACCTAGGAGATTATTTTAGGTGACTACAGCTATTCAAAATCCCTTGAATATTTATTCGCTATCAACTAAAAATTGGAAGGAAGAAGGATTACGATTTAAAGTCCTGGAAGGCAGCAGGCTTGGTAGTATACTGGAACAATTAATTATTTCCACCTTACTATCGCTGTGACTGGATGAATGCTCTTCTATAAACTAAAGATAAACGTAGAAAGGGTTACAGTTGGCCACTTCCTCGAGTGCGTAAGTACCACGCTATTAATTGATCACGGTGGGCTGTGTGCCAACTGCTGTCTCACTTTTCTCAAATGCCGCGAGCGCGTCATACCCCGACATTTCAACTTCTCGTCGATTTGGCACTCAAGGATAATCCTGCTTTCATGCTATCATTACTGCACACTGTAATTATTGAAGAGTAAATTTAATAAACCGAGGTGGCTTGCGAAGTAGGAGGAAAGCCACAAATAAAAATGACTGCAAGTATAATGAAGCATCAAATTAATTAAGAGGAGCATGGTCCTCTTAGAATCTGCATTTTACATTATGAAGGGATTGATAATTATAGTCGTGTTTGACCCCTATTGTTTTACAAAAGAGCACATGCAAGACATCTGTATCTGGCGAAAGCCTGCCTTTGCTTAAAGTGATAATTCCGTTAACAATATTAATCATTATGTTTAGCATAAAACAGGTGCTCACTACAGAGAGAAACTACGAATACGTCAGTCGTTTCTAGAGTCAAGAAAACTACCACAAGCACTTTGAAACAGAACAGGCCTAAAACTGAAAACACTGTGTAAGGAAATTTGCACTGCCACGTAGTACTATTACAAGTACTCTGAAAGAAAACACTAACTCGCCTGAGCATCATAACACTCGACAAAAGATCGGGTCTTAACACTTTCAACACGTGACCAGTCGGCCAGGTTCGTGATTGACCATGAAGACACAACATGAAGAATTCTTGCAAGTGCAGAGCTATGCGCCGGAATCTCTTACCCATTTTGCTGAAATAGCATTCTGACTCGAGAACATGGACGTACTGTCGTTCTAAAGATTGTCATAATTAGAAATTGTACTTGCACACACAAATACCCACTTCCTGCTCGACATGTTACTTTCGGGTAATGGCATGT
This sequence comes from Schistocerca americana, assembly GCF_021461395.2. Classification (NCBI taxonomy): domain Eukaryota; kingdom Metazoa; phylum Arthropoda; class Insecta; order Orthoptera; family Acrididae; genus Schistocerca; species Schistocerca americana. The sequence goes on from NC_060121.1 coordinate 377,833,509, forward strand.
CACTATTCAAATGCTGTTTCAGACACTAGGAACAGTGTATAAAAAGCGTTATTACTTCGAAAGTACGAAATGAACCCCGACTTGAACATTTTAAGAGGAGCATTCACATACATGACCTTCCGCCAAGGAAGGTCAGTAGCGACTCGTAGTGAAGAGCGCACCAACACCATACCTGGTCCCACTCTGCACTAAACATATGAATCCGCACTTTGAATCACATTACAAATACTCAGTTTTGCATTTACAAATGTATAAAGAGATGAAGTACCTGGGTAGCCGCGCTGGAAGGCGTGCCGGTCCCCTGCACGAATCCGCCCGGCGGACTAGTGCCGAGGTCCGGTGTGCCGGCCAGTCTGTGGATAGTTTTTAAGGTTGTTTTCCATCTACTTCGGCGAATGCGGGCTGGTTCCCCTTATTCCGCCTCAGTTACGCTATGTCGGCAATTGCTGCGCAAACACCGTTTGTATTTACGTGTATATCATAATTATTCTATCACGCAAACATTTGGGGTTACACTCGTCTGGTATGAGACGTTCCCGAGGGGGGTCCACTGGGGACCGAACCGCACAATAACCCTGGGTTCGGTGTGGGGCGGCGATGGGGTGGGTGAACTACTGTGGCCTGTTGTGGGATTGTGAACCACTGAGCGCTACAGCAGGACGAAGCCTCTTCGCAGCTGTTGCTACAGTCACTGAAGACACATTCATCAACGTTTGGGAAGAACTCGGCTATAGACTTGATGTGTGTCGTGTGACAAATGGTGCTCACATTGAACATTTATAAGGTTCTTGGTAGAACTGTTTAAGTTGCTCTTTCATTTGACATTTAATTTATAACTGTAAGTTTAATATAATAAATATTATAAAGCGTTAACCCCGATATTCATTTATAAACACCCTTTATTTCCAACACCAGAGATACATTCACCCTGAAATTTTTCTATCCACTCGATATGGTGAGAAACATTAAGATGATAAAACTACTATCTCCTACCCAAGAGGAAAAAAATCGTACATTATTTGTGATACATACGTTTTATAGCTTTCTGGACGTGTACAGCGCACACTTATCATGTCATGTTATGGTTCATAAAATATGCTATGCTCACATCAGTACTATAAAATGATCGTGAGTAACGGAAAATGTATGAAAAAACATCCTACGAGGAAATAGACAAATGCATAGCAGCTGTGTTTGACTTGTGAAATTACATGTCATGTTCCACTAATTCCATGAACAGAAACTGTCTCCTCCACAAGCATTCTGCCAACCAAATATATACACAGGGATTACATTACCTCACAAACCCCAGTTACTTATTTCGAATGAATGGAGTTATGAAACTGAAGACTCGATTTATGTCCAAGATGTGGCATGCAAATAGAGTGTTTTGCATACATCTTCACTCATCTAGAGCAGGGTTTGTTGGACATATTGATCATGTATACATTGGAAGTTTCTGCTGACTGTGGTATGGGGAGGTTTGATGTTAACGACTGCACGCAGATAGCGTTCTAAGTCACGCACAGAACATGTGATTGTATATGAGTAGAACGCAGTTTGTACCGCACAACTGATACACCCTGAGAGAACAACGGAAGAAAGCTTAAATGTGCGATAAATGACGTGTCACATCTCCCTCTCTCTAGAACGCATCATCAGTCTGCCATTAAATCCTACCTCGTTACAACCCCTCTGAATCGATTATTCCATCTACTTTCTATCACCCTTTAACGCAGAACCATGTCAGTTTAGAGGCGGATGGTTCTGTTTTCTAGGAAAGCATACAGTACAGCAGTCAACCTGCATAATATTCCTATTACCTCAGTAGACATACTGCAGAATGTTGTTAGGAAGCCATGCAAAAACTCTTCTGTAAGGTATTTGTTAGCTGAAACTGCATGCTTGTGATTGGAAGAGAGTACAGATAAGCACATTGTAAATGTTGTTTGTTAGCGTTTAAAACACTTGAACAGTCTTGCACTGGGCCAAACACGCAATCTGTTTGGTAATTGTATACTGCAGTCCTCAAGCTGGTAATACAGTGCTCTTTAGCTAAGAAGGACTTAAAGTTTATCGTAGCCACATGTCCAGACATTGTTTGAGTATTCAAAGAACTGTGACGGACTCCCGAACAACAGCGACTTAAATGCATTTGAAATAGAAAATAGTGCATTGAGAATGGCTAGCTACTAGCAGAAATCTGGATTTGCGCAATAAAATCTAAAAAAGTACGACTGATTGCTGCACTCCATTATTTATAACTTTGTTAAAATCTATAAGGCGGTTGCCAATAACTTTGAGGTCACCCCCGGCCTTGTGATGCGACATATATAAATTTATTAGTCCACATTCCGTCGTCATCCATGTTAAGCAATCTGTTCCAGCCATCTTACCGCTCTTCACGAAAAATAACTGTTTCCCTGGTTTCCAGTGCTTCAATGTCGATATTTTCTCGTATTCCTCTAGCTACCATACACTCGTTCCCATGCACAACAATTTTCCTGCACCAACTAGCCATGTAAATACTTCCCCATTCTCCCTCAATTTTCTCCGCATTTTAGCGTATTTTCCCTCGATTTATACATATTTTCCGTCAATATTCGTAATCTTGCCAATTTTACGTCACATCTGCTTATCTGATTATGACCTCACTTCTGACCATAATTCAATTTTTCTGTATATCTGTGAGTGTGTGTGTGTGTGTACTGATTTCACGTGGGAGGGCCCCATACCACAGCGGGAGTTCAGGATAGGATCGGGATAGTGCATGTAGGTAAATAAAAAAGGTCAGGTCAGGGATAGGGTTCAAAGGAGGGTCCACCACGTGTTACTGTCGGGATAGAGCTACAAAGTGGACCAACCACACGTTATGGCTAATATAGGGTTCGAATGTGGATCCTCCATTTGTTATGGCCAGGATATGATTCGGAGGTGGATCCACCCATGATAAGTTCGGGGCAGCGTTAGAAGGTGGATTCGAAGGTGGTACGTTCAGAGCAGGGTCTGGAGTCTCACACATGAAACCAATACACGCACACACAAGAACACACACACTCACACACATATGCATACAAAGGCACGCGCGCACACACACACAGACACACACACACACACACACACACACACACACAAACACAAACACAAACACACACGCATACACACGCACACACACACACACACACTAACAATTTTAGAACACTTGGTCAGAAGTGAGATCATGATCGGATGAGCAGATGTGACATAAAATCGGTAATATTATGGAAATTGATGGAATATATATATATATATATATATATATATATATATATATATATATATATATATCCCACCAGGTTTCCGGGATTTGGCGTATTTTCCCTATATATATATATACTATGCGTACGATGCCATTTTTTCATGTATTTTTCGTTGCTGACTATCATTTTATAGGACTGATGCGAGCATGGCATAATTTACGAACCGTAATCGGAGGTGAACCGTGGGTGGTATACATGTCTGGAAAGCTGCATAATGAATATAGCATAAAAAATCTACGTTTTTCCTTTGATGTAGAAGGGAGTGGGATAGAAAACTTGCAGGATGAACTGATCTCTGGTGTTGGAAATATATTTACTGTATTGGAGTATTAACAGCGTTGCATTCCTTGAGACTAACATATCAGAAACCACACTGCTTTAACATTACAGCATGTTTCAGTGCTTTTGTATGTTTATGTACTAAAATAATTTTTCACTTACGAGTAGCTTTTTGTTGTTACATCCAGACACTACAACAGTACTAGGAAATTTATAGCATGAGTGATATAGCGGGCCGAAGTGGCCGTGCGGTTAAAGGCGCTGCAGTCTGGAACCGCAAGACCGCTACGGTCGCAGGTTCGAATCCTGCCTCGGGCATGGATGTTTGTAATGTTCTAGGGGACTAATGACCTGAGCAGTTGAGTCCCATAGTGCTCAGAGCCATTTGAACCATTTGAGCGATATAAGTAAAATGTTTCACACTCCTTGTGTCTGGAGTTCGATCATTCGCAAACCACACATTTCTACTTCTTCTTAATCGTCTGTTATATCAACACAACACTCTCAAATGTATCAGGCTTGTATCTACTATACACCAATAAGGAGTGCTAATATCCTAACTATGCATGCATCTAGATAGATTGTGTGTATTTGGATGTGTGACTTGAGTAAGATTGTTGTGGAACAGTGTTCGCAGAATGGGAGTTACAGTTATGGAATGAGAATACCGGTCTATATCACTAGCGTCAGCCGGTTGTACAAGTTTGGAAAGTGTGTTATACTCTTTCTGACAGCAAAATACCAAAGTGTATTGATTATTTGGAACCCAGCTCGTTCTGCTCCTTCACGAGATATCGAATGTAGCCAGTATAGTGCCCTCCTACATAAGGTCAGTTCCTGATTACATCGGAGACAAAGAGAAAGTAGCAGGGAGGACTGGTTAAAGACAGGCAGAATTACGAAATGCGCAGAAAAATATCTTCTAGAGTTTTGCTCATGATCCTTAGCCGATAAGTTCAATGAACTGCAGTTCATTTCAAAATAGAGGGCACAGAGCTGCTATGAATGTGATTCGAAATCGTCAAAAGTATTGCTGAGAGCTTTCAATCTCCAACTTTATCCTGCGAATGTGTGGGTACATTGTGAGTCCCATCTACATAGGGGAACATGGTCAACTGTAATAAAATCTTACCAAATTTATAAAGTGTTTCGGCTAAGGAACGTAGTTTTCATACCACCTCCCTGTTGTTGTGGTCTTCAGTCGTGAGACTGGTTTGATGCAGCTCTCCATGCTACCCTATCATGTGCAAGCTTCTTCATCTCCCAGTACTTACTGCATCCTACATCCTTCTGAATCTGCTTAGTGAATCCATCTCTTGGTCTCCCTCTACGATTTTTACCCTCCACGCTGCCCTCCAATACTGAATTGGTAATCCCTTGATGCCTCAGAACATGTCCTACCAACCGGTCCCTTCTTCTTGTCAAGTTGTACCACAAACTTCTCTTCTCCCCATTTCTATTCAATACCTCCTCATTAGTTATGTGATCTACCCATCTAATCTTCAGCATTGTTCTGTAGCACCACATTTCGAAAGCTTTTATTCTCTTCTTGTCCAAAGTATTTTTCGTCCATGTTTCACTTCCATACATGGCTACACTCCATACAAATACTTTAAGAAACGACTTCCCGACATTTAAATCTATACTCGATGTTAACAAATTTCTCTTCATCAGAAACGCTTTCCTTGCCATTGCCAGTCTACGTTTTATATCTTCTCTACTTCGACCATCATCAGTTATTTTGCTCCCTAAATAGCAAAACTCCTTTACTACGTTAAGTGCCTCGTTTCCCACTCTAATTCCCTCAGCATCACCCGACTCATTTCGACTACATTCCAGTATCCTCCTTTCAAGACACTGTCCATTCCGTTCAACTGCTCTTCCAAGTCCTTTGCTGTCTCTGACAGAATTACAATGTCATCGGCGAACCTCAAAGTTTTTATTTCTTCTCCATGGATTTTAATACCCACTCCGAATTTTTCTTTTGTTTCCTTTATTGCTTGCTCAATATACAGATTGAATAACATCGGGGAGAGGCTACAACCTTGTCTCACTCCCTTCCCAACCACTGATTCCATTTCATGCCCCTCAACTCTTATAACTGCCATCTGGTTTGTGTACAAATTGTAAATAGCTTTTCGCTCCCTGTATTTTATCCCTGCCACCTTTAGAATTTGAAAGAGAGTATTACAGTCAACATTGTCAAAAGCTTTCTCTAAGTCTACAAATGCTAGAAACGTAGATTTGCCACCACCTCCCTGCTGATGGCTATTTCCCATAATTTGCGACAGTATTTGTGTCATGTGATGTAGGCAGTGTTATGGGGTTTACGATATGTCTATATTTATATAACACTCGCAAAGTAACAGAGGTGTGGTTTAGCAATAATACAGAAAGTGAGATCCATGTTGCAATGTCCCTAGCTGATAGCATCATAAGACCGACGCTATAAGACCTTTCATTGACATGACAAGTGGTCGAGAGCAGTGGTTTTCAACTCTTGTAATTGGGTAAAACACGTTAAAATTACGGAAGTACCTGGTAAAATTGCGAAATTGATACAAAATACGTACAATTGAGGAAAAATAATTGTTATAGAGGTCGAACCTCGGCAATTTGCTCCTCCGTCATCGACAACAGTATCGTAGACTTAGTTCTTAGTTTTACTCAGTTGTATGTTACGAATTAACGAGGAGAGGGGCGGGGGATGCAAAATGTAGCTTGCTGTCGGGTGTAAAAATGACTGTGCTTTTTTGCGACATGTGTATAGATATCGTAAAAGCCATTGTTCAGTACTGATATTTATACGTCTGAAACATATCTAATAATCACATGCATGACAATTTATTTACATGACTTTCACAGAAACTAATTTTGAGTGCTCGGGCTACGAGAGGCTGCTGGAAGTGGGCGGTGGCAGCGGGGTGGTCGGACCCAGCCTATTGAATAGCAACCGCGCGGTCACAGCATCCGCCCCCGTAACGAGTTCTGCCTCTTCGCACCACGAGACGAACCCGAGGGCTCTAGCACGCTCCTGACAATTCTTTGACTAACAGTCAAGTATTTCGCTATTGGTCCAGGGGTCGACAGTTGGTACAAATATGTTTGATTTCTGCAGATCTGAAACAGTATATAATTGTCAACTCGATACGGATCAAAGAAGCATCGCCAACAGATGGATCTCTTTGTGTGCCATCGTCGACATTACAGAGAGGCCAAAAATACCACTATCCCTATCTACGAGAGGAAAGGTGACGAGAAGGAGGGAGGAAGGGAGGTAGGATATGAGGTACGACAGCCAGTTCTAAGCTGCTTAGTCTGTATCGTCATATCAAAGTGAAGACACACGCACTGTTCCGGTGTAAGACACTGCCTATCTTTTTTTGCATTTCAGTAGTTGTGTGATGTTATTACAGTGCTTTGTCTTCCTGTAGAATCAATAACGGGATGATTTGTAGCGTAACATAGTCCATGCAACAGTTTTTTTTTTTTTAATAGTTGCTCACTTATTAGAGGATTACGTCACTCTGCTCCCAAGACACGCTCGTACCACCCACAAAAGAAACACGTCTGTCCATCCCAGAATGTTGGCTCAAATTTATTATCGTGTCGTTGTTTGGACCTACCAGCATTACGTTATTGGTGAAGTCTTCTACTCCTCATTGTGTGTGGAACTTGGTAGTTGAATGTATGTTTAGGAACTGTTGGATGGTGTTAAGTGCTTATTTTGTAGTATGTTCAAAGCAAGATTCAGTGTTCTCAGTTCAATAATCATTGCAGGAAGCATGAGTTCATACCACAAGTATGAGTCTATATTTATCTAGCTAGCGACTTCATTGGTTTTTGTACCGTACTATATTCACTATCTACACTGTCACAGTATTTGTTTTAAAAGATGAAGACTACGCTCTTTACAACATGTGACGTGAGGTCTGTCGGTACAATATTCGTTGTAGCAAGCATAAGAACCAAACATGGAAAATACGCAATGGTAACACTTCATGCAGCAAATTAGTGTTCGTGTTTATTCAACCACTTTTTTTAAATAAATTAGCTGACATTACAGCCGTTGAGCTTCTAAAAACGGCAACACTTAAGGCAGACTGTACGAAGATTCTTAGCGAGAGACAATCAGTAGCACGTTTGTTTTCTCGATAACATCTGTGAGTCTTGTGTACCTACAAATGGATGGACTGACATCTTAATAGATAGACTGAATTTACATTTACATCTAAACGCTTACTTCACAAGACATCGTACGGTGTGTGGCAGAGGGTACCCTGTACCACAACTACTCATTTCCTTTCTTAATGCACTCGAAAACACCACAAAGGAAAAGCCTCCGTATGAGCGCGAATTCCTCGTATCTTATCTTTGTAACAGTAGAAACCTTCTCCAGTTAGCTTCGAATGTTGGTTTTCTAAATTTTCTCGAATTCGTTCCTCAAAAAGAACATCTTCCCTTCAGGGATTCCCATTTGAGCTACCTGGTGAGTGTAATCCGACTACTGGAACAAAAATTCTCGTCGTGAAAAGGGGCTCTCATGATCAATTTAATTAATTAGTTAATCAATTCGATATTAATGGCGTGCCGTCATGAGGGTGCAAGTGAGGCGAGATTACCATGGCTATGATTCGCAAGTTGGTGCGGTCATCAGGCGTTTTCCCGTTGCAGTGAGATGTTTTAACGAAATTTCAATCTTCTACCTACACAGAGAGAGATGACTATCGTAATAAAATCAGCAATATCACGGATTTTATAAGTGATACGAAGTATAAACCTCATATTTACAACCCCTCTGTGCAGCTGCTTCGTAGGTGATGAGGCATTTGGTTACTTTATGAGAGTTAGAAATTGAGGAGGCATCCTGTGACAGAGACAGAGCATGCTCTAATTATCTGTCTGTCACGAACATATGTCGATTACTTCCCTCATTCCCTTTCCAGTTTACAAATAAACACAAGTTGTGACATTTAACTTCCTTGTCTTGAACCTTTCCTGATTTAGACTAGCTATAGCAGGGTCGTTCAATAAGTAATGCAACACTCATTTTTCTCGGCCAGTTACAGTTTAAAAAATGCACAGTTTGTTGCGGGACATCGTGAAACACCTGCAATTCCCCTGCAGGTACATGAAGTTCTATAGGTTGCGGCACTATAAGTAGCCATAAAAATTATGTCTGTAACGGAGTTGCGTTCCAAGCAGTATGCTGTCACTGAATTTCTTTTGATGGAAAACCACAGCATCACACATATTCATAGGCGCTTGCAGGATATCTACGGAGGTGTGGCAGTGAAAAAAAGCATGGTGAGTCGCTGGGAGAGAAGTCTACAACCATCGCAATAAGATTGCGCAAACCCGTCCGATCTTCCGCTTGTCGGCGGTCTGCACACAAATGTGACTCCTGCAATGTTTGAACGTGCTGACACTCTCGTTCGAGGTGTTCAGCTGATCACAATCAGACAACGAATGGTGGCAGCGCTGACACACTGATCCACCAGTTGGGGTACTCAAAGGTGTGAGCTCGCTGGGCTCCTCGCCGCCTAACAGAAGACTATAAAGAGCAACGAAGCACCACTGTGGGGAATTGCTTGATCGTTACGAGGCTAATCGAGACAATTTTTTGTCTAACGTCGTCACTGGCGATGAAACATGGATTCATCGGTTACAACCGGAAACAAAACGGTTACCCACAGAGTGGTGCCACACCACATCTACATCTACATCCACACTCCGCAAGCCACCTGACGGTGTGTGGTGGAAGGTACCTTGAGTACCTCTATCGGCTCTCCCTTCTATTCGAGTCTCGTATTATTCGTGGAAAGAAAGACTGTCAGTATGCCTCTGTGGGGGCTCTAATCTCTCTGATTTTATCCTCATGGTCTCTTCGCGAGATATACGTAGGAGGGAGCAATATACTGTTTGACTCCTCGGTGAAGGTATGTTCTCGTAACTTCAACAAAAGCCCGTACCGAGCTACTGAGCGTCTCTCTTGCAGAGTCTTCCACTGGAGTTTATCTATCAGCTCCGTAACGCTTTCGCGATTACTAAATGATCCTGTAACGAAGCGCGCTGCTCTCCGTTGGATCTTCTCTATCTCTTCTATCAACCCTAGCTGGTACGGATCCCACACTGGTGAGCAGTATTCAAGCAGTGGGCGAACAAATGTACTGTAACGTACTTCCTTTGTTTTCGGACTGCATTTCCTTAGGATTCTTCCAACGAATGTCAGTCTGGCATCTGGTTCACCGACGATGAATTTTATATGGTCATTCCATTTTAAATCACTCCTAATGCCTACTCCGAGATAATTTATGGAATTAACTGCTTCCAGCTGCTGACCTGCTATATTGTAGCTAAATGATAAAGGATCTTTCTTTCTATGTATTCGCAGCACATTACACTTCTCTACATTGAGATTCAATAGCCATTCCTTGCACCATGCATCAGTTCGTTGCAGATCCTCCTGCATTTCAGTACAATTTTCCATTTCCACCTCCGGAGAAAAAGTGCAAATCCGCACCCTCAGCCGGTAAACTCATGGCGACGGTCTTCTGGGGATCTCAAGGCATACTTCTGTTTGATGTCCTCGTGGTGCAGTGATCAACTATGAAGTCTATTGTGCTACCCTCAGAAAACTGCAGAAACGACTTCTGCATATTCGTCGCCACAAAATTGCAAACGAAATTTCTCCTTCTCCATGACAGCGCAAGGCCTCAAACAAGTCTGCTTACCTGAGAGGAGCTCACAAAGCTTCATTTGACTGTTCTTCCTCATCCACCCTACAGCCTGGACCTCGCACCTTCCGACTTCCATCTGTTCGGCCCAATCAAGGATGCTGTCCGCGGAAAGCAGTACATGGATAATGTGGAGGTTGTTGGTGTTGCAAGACGTTGACTCCGACGCCGATCAGCAGAGTAGTACCATGTGAAACTTCCTGTCAGATTAAAACTGTGTGCCTGACCGAGACTCGGACTCGGGACCTTTGCCTTTCGCAGGCAAGAGCTCTACACACTCCGCTGCGGAGTGAAAAATCTCATTCTGAAAACATCCCCCAGGCTGTGGCTAAGCCATGTCTCCGCAATATCCTTTCTTTCAGGAGTGCTAGTTCTGCAAGGTTCGCAGGACAGCTTCTCTAAAATTTGCAAGTAGGAGACGAGATACTGGCAGAAGTAAAGCTGTGAGGGCGGGCCGTGAGTAGTGCTTAGGTAGCTCAGATGGCAGAGCACTTGCCCGCGAAAGGCAAAGGTCCCGAGTTCGAATCTCGGTCCAGAACACAGATTTAATCTGCCAGGAAGTTTCATATCAGCGCACACTCCGCTGCAGAGTGAAAATCTCTTTCCAGTACCATGTGAGCATGCAGACTCTCTCAGTAAGGTGGCTTAATGGCGTCGCCCTGAACGGAAACTATGTTGAAAAATAGGGTTTTGTAGCCGAAACTGTGGGTAAATATGGTGTATTGCAATCCTGAATAAAACCAACCTGCTGTCAGAACAAAAAACTGCTTCATTCGTTACTGAACGCCCTCCCTCCCCTCCTCACGCAAATCTTCAGCAGACTATTCTAGTTCTCTGTGAAGAAAGAGAGTGGTTTTCCAGATGTCTTATCAATACTCCCAAAAAAGGAAAAAAGAAATTATTTCATTCCACGCTGAAAAAAAGCTTCTCCATACTTATAGCGCCACAGTAAACTCCGAAATACGACCTCATTTCGAGTTTGAAAGTTCTTATCCACGCTATATAGGCCTTCACCAAAGAAGACGAAGTAAATATTCCTGAATTCCAATCAAGAACAACTGCCAAGATGAGAAACATAGAAGTAGATATCCTCGGTGTAACAAAACAGCTTAAATCACTTAATAAACGCACGGCATCCGGTCCAGATTGTATACCAGTCAGGTTCCTCTCAGAGTAGGCTGATAAAATAGCCCCGTATTTAGCAATTATATACAACCACTCGCACATAGAAAGATCCGTACCTAAAGACTGGAAAATTGCTCAAGTCACACCAATACCCAAAAAGGGAAGCAGGAGTAATCCGCTGAATTACAGGCCTATATCACTAACGTCGATTTGCAGCATGGTTTTGGAACATATACTGTATTCGAACATTACGAAGTACCTCGAAGAAATCGATTTATTGACATATAGTCAGCAAGGATTCGGAAAATATCGTTCTTGTGAAACACAACTAGCTCTTTATATTCATGAAGTAATAAGTGCTATCGACAGGGAATGTCAAATGGATTCCATATTTTTAGATTTCCAGAAGGCTTTCGATACCGTTCCTAACAAGCGTCTTCTAACCAAACTGCGTGCCTACAGAGTATCGCCTCAGTTGTGCGACTGGATTCGTGATTTCCTGTCAGAAAGGTCACAGTTCGTGGTAATAGACGGAAAGTCATCGAGTAAAACAGAAGAAATATCCGGCGTTCCCCAAGGAAGTGTTATAGGCTCTCTATTGTTCCTGATCTATATTAACGACACAGGAGACAATCTGAGTAGCCGTCTTAGATTGTTTGCAGATGATGCTGTCCTTTACCGTCTTGTAAAGTCATCAGATGATCAAAACGACTTGTAAAATGATTTAGATAAGATATCTGTACGGTGTGAAAAGCGGCAATTGATCCTGAATAAAGAAAAGTGTGAAGTTATTCACTTGAGTACTAAAAGAAATCAGCTAAATTTCGATTAAGCGATAAGTCACACAAATCTGAGGGCTGTAAATTCAACTGAATACTTACGGATTACAATTACAAATAACCCAAATTGGAACGATCACATAGATAATGTTGTGGGTAGAGCAAACCAAAGACTGCGATTCGTTGGCAGAACACTCAGAAGGTGCAACAGGTCTACTAAAGAGACTGCTTACGCCACACTTGTCCGCCCTATTCTGGAGTATTGCTGTGCGGTGTGGGATCCGCATCAGGTTGGACTGACGGATGACATCGAAAAAGTACAAGGAAGGGCAGATCGTTTTGTGTTATCGCGAAATAGGGGAGATAGTGTCGCAGACATGATACGTGAATGGGAGTGGCAATCATTAAAACAAAGGCGTTTTTCGTAGCGGCGGGATCTTCTCATGAAATTTCAATCACCAGTTTTCTCCTCCGATTGCGAAAACATTCTGTTGGCACCCATCTACATAGGGAGAAATGATCATCACGATAAAATCAATCAGGGCTCGCACAGAAAAATTTAAGTGCTCGTTTTTCCCGCCTGCCGTTCGAGAGTGGAACGGTTGAGAGACAGCATGAAGGTCGTTCATTGAACCCTCTGCCAGGCACTTTATTGTGAATAGCAGAGTAATCACGTAGATGTATTTGTAGATGTATACAACAATCGTTCCGCAATTTGTTTTTACAGCCCAGCCGCGCGCCGGCACAACAGTAGTTGGGTTGTTTGGGGAAGGAGACCAGACAGCGAGGTCATCGGTCTCAACGGATTAGGGAAGGACGGGGAAAGAAGTCGGCCGTGCCCTTTTAAAGGAGCCATCCCGGCATTTGCCTGGAGCGATTTAGGGAAATCACGGAAAACCTAAATCAGGATGGCCGGACGCGGGATTGAACCGTCGTCCTCCCGAATGCGAGTCCAGTGTCTAACCACTGCGCCACCTCGCTCGGTCGCAACAGTAGTAAAGTTGCAGAAACACCGTACGGGTTTCTGATTTTCTCGGACTCTGGTTAGACTTACACGCACATATCAGACGGCGTGAAGAAAAGAAGCGGCGGATGTGCGCCGGTGCGTCGTTGGCTTCACAGAAGACGCCCCCGCAGTGGCGCCGGGAGCAATCAGGTGGGGGCGGAGCCAGCCGCCTTTGTGAGGCGCGCTGTGTCTCGTTATACCGGGGGCGGATTTGTCGCCGCCGCCGTCGCTCGTAACAGAAATTTCGAGACTGCCTCCGTAAAAAGTAACGGCTGCAGTTGCCGCGGCGGCTGCCGCGCGTCGCTGATACAGCGCGCAGAAAGAGCCGCAACTGCGGGTCCTACCCGCTCCGCTCGGCTGGCATTTTAAAGCGGCGGAAGGCCGGGCCCGACTGCGCGGGTGCTAATCTATAGCCCGGAGCGAACCGGAGGCCGAAAAAAGAAAAACACTCCGGACTCTCGCATCTGCGCCGCAAATTCCTTACGACGCCGTAAACGCTGTTTCTCGCCGGTCTGAGCGTAAATAATAGTTAGCGGTCGGTACTCCGGAACAGCGGGAAGTTTGCAGCCGCTGGTTTCGGCTTATGAAGCTACGCTCCAAGCAAATGTTAGCTGTGCATAAGCTTGCTACAGTAGCTGCTAATGCCACTGAAAGCTTTTCGCTGTTTTCCTTTCCCATTGTCGATTTTAGAATTATTTTCCAAACAACGGTACTACGGATGCACGTTCGTGCAAAGGTATATTTCTCCTCGTAAAGGAAAGAATGTAGATTTGTCTTCATCAGACCAATTAGCACGTCATAAGACTTCCGCAAATTGTTACCGCCGGCCACAACAGGACACCAGTATTTGAGTGTGTGTGTGTGTGTGTGCGTGTGTGTGTGTGTGTGTGAGAGAGAGAGAGAGAGATAGCTATTTCATTGCCTGTTCCACAGAACATTTGAACGATTCTTTTATCGAAATGGTGTGGAACGAGTCAGTTTACAGAATATATATTCTTGATAAGTCTTAAAATTAATGAACAAATTATTATTTTTAGTCCTACTCAGAAAACTACACTTATTTCTTAAGTAGAAATTAGTCAATGCAACAGGACTGTCCAAGAAGAATGATTTTAAATTATGTTTAAAACTTGCTTCGCTACCTGTCAGATCTTTTATGTCACTGAGCAAATCGCCAAAAATTTTTATTGCTGACTATTGAACCCCTCTCTATGCCGCTGACCGGTTTAACAATGAGTAATAATGGTCATTTTTTCCTCTAGTGTTCTATATATGTTCGTCACTGTCCTTCTCAAATTGTGATGGATTATTTATGATGAATTGTATTGTGGTGGTACAGTTAAAATACCCAGCTGCTTGAAGAGGTACCTAGATGACGTGGGTGGTGGATGAACGCCATTTATTGTTCTTACTGCTCGCCTTTGTGCAATCAATACTTTCTTGGTAAGTTATGAGTTACCCAGAAAATTATTCCGTACGACGCTATTGAGTGGAAATATGCAGATTACATCAGGAAGTAGAGAGGCTGAGTAGGAAAGGGGATGGGGGGGGGCGGGATGGGAGAGGGACATTTTAATATTTCTCCGAGTCTCTGTCTGGTTAATACTAGATAAAACTGCACGATTGCCATCGGTGCACATGTCACACCAGTACTCAAGAAACAGAATAGGAATAATCCGACGAATTAACTGTCCAGTATCCTGAAATGGATTTGCAGTAGGATTATGAAACTTGTACTGTGTTCGAACATTTTGAATTACCTCGAAGAAATCGGTCTATTGATATACAGGCAGCGCGGATTAAGGCAATATCGTTCATGTGACACACAACTTTCTCTTTACTCGCTCTAAGTAATGAGTGCTAACGACAGCGGATCTCAAATCGATTCCATTTTTCTATATTTATATTTCCAGAAAGATTTTTAATTTTCTCGTCAGAAAATCCACAGCTCACAGTAATTGACGGAAATTCATCGAGTCAAACAGAAGTGTTACAGGCCCTCTGCTTTTCGTAATCTACAGGGTGATTACAATTAAAGTTAAACTTTCAAACCGCTGTAGAAATAACACCACTGGTCAGAATGACGTCAAATTGCTACGGAATATTATCGGAGAAGGGGGAAAAATGTGTAGCAGAAGAAAAATAAATAGTTATAAAATGTAGCAATAGATGGCGCTGTAAGCATCATAATTTAACAGTCGTCGACTACAAATGACAAATGAATAATGCAACAATGCCTAAGGTGTACGTTTGACGTTACACAAACTGTATTACTCAGTGTGCTTGGGTGTCCAGGTGTGATACTGTTAGTTACCTAAGCCCACCCACCACGGCAAGGTCATATCACATCGGATGGGAAAAATCGATTTTTAACTGTCCTGAGGCCAAAAACCGCATAAACCACCGGCAATTACAACGACACAACCGCAAGATGCTTACTGCGTGCCCGGCGACAGACATGCACACACCTCAACACCGCACTCCCAATAAACTCTTCCAAGTATTTCTCTGCTTTCCACCGCCTTACTGGGAACCGCCCTACCCTGCAGTAGCCTCTCCTCCTTGATGATCATCCCTTTTCTGACAACCTCTGCAAGGCCAACCACTTCGCCTCCCACCTGTCCAAAGTCTTTTCCATTCCAGACGAACCCCAATTCGATTATTCCCTCTTCCTTGAAGTCATCGTCCGTATGGATACCTTCGCTCCTCCCCTTACTCCTAGCTTCCAGTACTTGGGGCATACACCACCATCAGAACTCAACACTCCCATCACTACACGGGACATAAGCTTCACACTCTGCACTAAACACAACACCACCCCCGGCCATGACCGTGTTACCTACTGCCTTATCAAACACTACCCACCCTCCTACCTTCCAGTCCTTGCCGCCCTCTACAATGTGATCCTTGCCACCGGCTTCTACCCTGACCTGTGGAAAACCTCCCATATCCTGATGTTCCCGAAACCTAACAAGCGTCCATCTGATGCCTCATCCTGTCGCCCTGTGCGTCTCACCTCAGTGTTCAGCAGGCTCTTGGAATCCATCCTTACCCAGCACCTCCATCACCACCTCCACCAACACCATCTCCTCCCCAACACACAATGTGGCTTTCGACCTTCCTTCTCTGCCTCACTCCCACCAGCTTAACTCCCATCGCTCCACCATTTTTGTCTCCCTAGGAATCTAAAAGGCCTACAATCATGTATGGCCTGGTCTCCTGTTTAAACTCCAGACCTATGCCCTTCCTATCAACTATGTCCATCTGATTGCCTCCTTTTCTACCACCGCCTCTCTTACATTACCACCCATAACGCCGATTCCTGCACCTTCTGTCCTCTTCCCTCTCCTCTACCTCCTGTACACAGCTGATATACCCCAACCACCCTATCCAGTCCACCTCCTGCAGTATGCTGATGACACTGCCTTCCTTGTTCTTGCTCCTACACTTCAACAGTCACAACACCTTCTTCAGAATCACCTTGACCTTTTCGCCACATGGTGTAACCGGTGGCTCCTCAAAATCTATCCTTCCAAAACCCAGGCAATCATCATAGGTCATACCACTCACTCTTTTCGGCTCCTTGATTTTTCCCTTACCATCTGCCCCAATCCTGTTTACCTCTCCACCACACTCACCTACCTTGGACTGTCACCTCACCTGGCTCTCTCATCTCCACTACATCCAATCCAAAGCCGACAACCGCCTTTGTCTCCTCAAACTCCTCTCTGGCCGGACATGGGGGTTGAACTCCTCTACCATCCTCCACACCTACATATCCCTAATCCATCCCATCCTCTGTAATGCCAGTCCCACTTCGATATTGCACCCCCCCCCAAACTATAAGTCCCTCCAGATCCTCGAACGCCATGCACTCTGCCTCACATTCCGTATACGTCTCCTGCCCCCACACAGATCCTCTATGACCTGATTGCTTTGCCCAATGTGCTCCGTTTCCTCGAACATATCCAAGTCCTCTACTCCTACCGACTTGAACCCCCCCCCCCATCCCTCAGTTGCTCCTCTCCTCTCCAACCCCCACCCACTGCCGCACCTTCACCATTGTGTCCCCCCTACCCTCCACCTCTACACCCTTCATCTCCTTTCCCAAGGTGGCTTCCGTCAACTCCCCATCCCAGATGAGGCTCTCTCTTCCTCCATTTATCACTCCTACCAACTCTGTTCCTCACCTCCCCCTCCCTCTGTCTTTTTCCTGCTCCCCCCCCTCCTTCCATCCTGTTTCTTTTTTTCTCGCCTACCCTCTCTTTGACTCCTTTCTCTCCTCCGAGTCCTTTTGCTTTGCCCCACACTGCCTTCCCCACTCCTTCTCGTATCTTCCCTGTCGTCCCCCTTTTTCTGTGTCCTCTCCCTCCATCGGCTCCAGCCTTTTTATGCTTTTCCTCTCCTTCCCCCATTTTCCCCCTCATCTGTCCGGGTGCTCCCCCCACCCCCCCCAACCCCATCTGCTGTCGCACAGTTTTAAGTGAGTGTACACTGTTGTGCGGCCCCTTTCAGCGTTGCGAACAGACACCATACTGTCACCAGGTGTATTTTATATCTCTTGCAAACAGAAATCAGACTGTCACTGTGTTTTTTTAATTGTACCTATCTACTTACTCTGTGTCTTCCTTCGCATTGTCAGCTCCGTGTTTTTATATTTTTAACTTCTGCAACTTTCCACAATTTTACAGTTTTTTTTTAAAAGTCACCGTTTTATCGCCTGTTTTTATTGTTTTTGTATTGTCATTCCGTTTTTTAACGCTTCTGTAGGCTATAGAGCGGTCTATTACACTGCTGCCAGCCCGCCCCCCTCTGCAGGGGGGGGGGGGCAATCGAATGCAATAAAAGGGAAAAAACTGCTTAAAAAACAGGAACCAAAATCAAATCAGATTATTAATTTCTGTGTTACTGGCGCAAAACACGTTCAATATTCTGTCCACCATCTTCTGCAACAAGTTGAAATCGAGAAACAGCACGTTTCACAACTGATCTAAGTGTTTCCGGGGTCACGTTCAGAATGTGTCGCGAAATGCGTGCCATCAGTACAGCTAAATCTGCAGTAAGAACACTGAACACAACATTTTTCAGATAGCCCCACAGCCAGGAGTCACACGGATTAAGATCAGATTATGGGGAGGGCCAGGCTGTAGGGAAATGGCAGCTGATAATTCTAGCACTTCCGAAACGATGCTTCAGTGGCTGCTTAACTGGATTTCCGATGTGGCAGCATACGCAGTCACATGTTTATAACACAGTCATAACCGGTTTCGGCCATACAGTGACCATCTTCAGATTCTAAAGGCGGCATACACTGAACACAGGTTCATGCGGTGACAAACGCAGAGTGACAACACATGAACCTGTGCTCAGTGTATGCCGCCCTTAGAATCTGAAGATGGTCACTGTATGGCCGAAACCGGTTATGACTGTGTTATAAACATGTGATTGCGTCCATAAATAAACAAAAAAATTTACAAAAGAATCAATCACGCACTCCATGGACAAAATGTCGTTTTTTTCCAAAAGGACAGATTGTTTTATATTATCGCAAATTAAGGAGAGTGTGTTACGGATATGATAAGCGAGTTGTGGCAATCATTAAAACGCAGGCGTTTCTCGTTGCAGCAAGATCTTTTCCCGAAATTTCAATCACCAATTTTCTCTTCTGAATGCGCAAATAGTTTATTGACGCCGACACAAATAGGAAGAAATGATCATCATCATAGCATAAGAGAAATCAGAGCTCATAGATATAGATGTAAGTCTTCATTTTTCCCACGCGTTGTGCAAGAGTGGAACGGTAGAGAAATAGCTTGAAGGTCGTTATATGAACTCTCTGCCAGGTACTTATTTGTGAATCGTAGAATAGTCACGTAGGTGAAGACTTAGACGTAAAGTCATGCGCCGGCACGCCAATCGGGAACGTTAGAGCAGAGAGGGCTGCGAAGAAGACGTCAGCCAATAGCAAGCTGACCGGCCCCTCTCTAGGACGACAACGCGATAGCAGCGGTCTCTTGGCGAAGAGAACATAAGCTCCGCTCCCGAATGGTCGTGGCCACTTCTACCGCCCAGTTCTACAGAAGCGTCAAGACAAGCGTCCTGGATACAAGCACGCACTGTATTCGTTTCACTTGTATTGGAATCGTTATAGTGAAGGACATTTATTATATTCGGTGTCGCTCTTTGCTTGCGACACATCTACGTATTTCTCAAAGTTCAGTATTGTCATTTATTTTCTGTGATAGACTAATTTATACGATTTGCTTGAACTGTTGTCTAGCGAGACGAGAAGGAGATTTCCTGGACACCGCATCTTTGACAACTAGGCAGAATACAACAATGTATCCTCTTTAGATATCCGTGTGTCTGTCTGTGAAAACGAAACAAATCATTCCGTAAACTACACTGAAGAGCCAAAGAAACTGGTACACCTGCCTAATATCGTGCAGGACTCCAGCAAGCACGTAGAAGTGCCACAACACGATTCGACGTGGCGTGGATTGGACTAATGTCTGAAGTAGTGCTGGAGGGAACTGATGTTATGAATCCTGCAGGACTGTCTATAAATCCGTAAGAATACGAGGGGGTCGAGATCTCTTTTAACAGCACGTTACAAAGCATCCCAGATATACTCAATAATGATTACACCTGGGGACTTTGGTGGCCAGCGGAAGTTTTTAAACTGTGAACAGTGTCCCTGGAGGCACTCTGTAGCAACTCTGGACGTGTAGCCTGTCCCATTGTCCTGCTGGAATTTTCCAAGTTCGTCGGAATGCACAATGGACATGATTGGATGCAGGTGATCAGGCAGGATGCTTACGTACGTGTCACCCGTATCTAGACCTATCACGAGACACATATCACTCCATCTGCAGGCGCCCCTCACTATTACAGAGTCTCCGCCAGTTTAACCAGTCCCCTGCTGACATTCAGGGTCCATGGTCTCATGAGGTTGTCTCCATACCCGTAACGTCCACCCGCTCGATACAATTTGAAACGAGATTCGTCCGACCAGGAAACATGTTTTCAGTCATCAACATTCCAATGTCGGTGTTGACGGGCCCAGGTGAGGCGTAAAGCTATTTTTCGTGCAGTCATCAAGAGTATACGAGTTGGCCTTCGGCTACGAAAGTCCATATCGATGATGTTTACTTGAATGTTCTCACGCCGACACTTACTGATGGTCCAGCATTGAAATCGGCAGAAATTTGCTGAAAGGGTAAATAAAATGTCGTGTGACAAGGGCCTCCCGTCGGGTAGATCGTTCGCCAGGTGCAAGTCTTTCGATTTGACGCCACTTCGGCGACTTGCACGTATATCGGAATGAAATGGTGATGATTAGGACGACACAACACCCAGTCCCTGAGCGGAGAAAATCTCCAACACAGGCGGGAATCTAACCCGGGCCTTAGGATTGATATTCTGTCGCGCTGACCACTCAGCTATCGGGGGCGGACTTCTGTCACGTTGAACGAGTCTCTTTAGTCGTCTTTGGTTCCGTTCTTGCAGGATCTTCTTCCGGCCGCAGCGATGTCGGAGATTTCATATTTTACCGGATTCCCGATATTCACAGTACACTCCTGAAATGGTCATAATCTAAACTCCCCACTCTATCACTTCATCGAAGATGCTGTGTCCCATCGCTGGTGCGCCGACTAGAACACCACGTTGAAACTCACATAAATTTTGATAACCTGCCATTGTAGCAACACTAACCGATCTAACAACTGCTCCAGACACTTGTTATCTTATACAGGGTGGTCCATTGATAGTGACCGGATCAAACATCTCACGAAATAAGCGTCAAACTGAAAACTACAAAGAACGAAACTCGTCTAGCTTGAAGGGGGAAACCAGATGGCGCCAGGTTGGACCGCTAGATGGCGATGCCATAGGTCAAACGGATATCAACTGCGTTGGTATTTTTTTTTTTTATAGGAACCCCCAGTTGATATCCGTTTGACCTGTGGCAGCGCCATTTAGCGGCCAACCATAGCGCCATCTGGTTTCCCCGTTCAAGCTATACGAGTTTCGTTCTTTGTATTTCCTTTGATGCTTATTTCGTGAGATATTTGGCCCGGTCACTATCAAAGGACCACCTTGTATAGCCGTTGCCGACCTCATCGCCGTATTCTGCCTGTTTACGTATCTCTGTATTTCAATACGCATGCTTGTACCACCTCTTTTGCAATTCAGTGTAGAAGAGCAAAGAAAACGTGAAATAATTTATTTTGCTACCAATAGATCACTACGGGTTCGCCTATAATGTGTTGCAATACCCGTCCTTCGACACTATCCGTTCATTTTTACTGCCTCCGTCGAACTCAGTGATGATCTTTTGCTCTGCAGCTAAGTTTAATGAAACATCGTGACAGATGGACACTGGGTGACGAGCTGTATGTGAAACGTGGACCTTTACTTTCGCAGGTAGTGTTGTTACCAACAAAACTATCCAGGCACGGAGTCCGGTTACCAGTAATAATGTCAGTTAAGTTTCTACTCTTAAAAAGTCCTGGAAGCTCTCCTCTCAGAAGATATAATATGACTGGGAATGTCTTAGAGGCAGTCTAATTGTTTTATGCATCCTTTATTCCACAGCCGGCCGTGGTGGCCGAGCGGTTCTAGGCGCTACAGTCTGGAACCGCGCGTCCGCTGCAGTCGCAGGTTCGAATCCTGCCTCGGGCATGGATGTGTGTGATATCCTTAGGTTTGTTAGGTTTAAGTAGTTCTAAGTTCTAAGGGACTGATGACCTCAGCAGTTAAGTCGCATAGTGCTCAGAGCCAGCCTTTATTCCACAAAGAAATGTAAGTGAATCCTGACATGCTAACGTTACAACCTTGGAAACTGCTGATTAACTTCTCATGGGAGGGGCTCACAGTCATGTAAGATCTTTTAAAAGACATCATAGTACCCTGTGACTGCAAAAATTATTTATTTGCACTATTGTAAATTCGGCATTACGGCAATAATAATAATAATGTCGTGTGACGAGGGCCTCCCGTCGGGTAGACCGTTCGCCTGGTGCAAGTCTTTCGATTTGACGCCACTTCGGCGACTTGCGCGTCGATGGGGATGAAATGATGATGATTAGGACAACACAACACCCAGTCCCTGAGCGGAGAAAATCTCCGACCCAGCCGGGAGTCGAACCCGGGCCCTTAGGATGGATAGTCTGTTGCGCTGACCACTTTTTTTTTTTCGTTAGTGATCGTTGTGTTTGGTCGTTGCGGACGTCGCAAGACATCCTGTTCAAGTTCGGTGGTTGATCTTTCCACTCAGTTTTTTTATTGCAGAGGCCAAGAGGCTCTCTGACCGAAAAGGCTGAGCTTTATCACATGTCAACTCTAAAGATCATTTCATATTTGTACATTTCACAATCGTATTTGTATGTTGAGCCTTTTAACGGTGATAAAATCTTTAGTAAAAAAATTCCGCCAAGCCACTATATTTATTCGCTGTTTACATGACAACTCAAACAGGATTTCCGACTAGGGGCAAATACCCAAACCGAATCCCCATCTGATGACAGGCATAAATCCTGGGTGAGTCGTCCACGGAGCGAAGAAATATGGCATGCCTTACCTGACGGAGAGTTGCGATACTTCTTGTCGCCGTATGGTCGTTCACTTGTAACTGTAGAGCGGGTGCGAATGATGCGATGACAGAAAAACGCACATTTATCATTGCCGCTGCAGCTCAATATTTTAAAAATACAAAATTTATGGCCATTACCAGCCATATTATTTTGAGAGCGCAATCCGTATTCCTCGTGGTTGACAGCTGGCAAGTAAATTATTTTTCTTTACTTATTGATATATCACTCATCGGATTCGGTAATTACCGATCTATGAGTAAAATTCCATACTGGGACCGAGGCAACTTTCGCCCCTGTTATCACAAGGATACACAGATAAGTCTTCGTACTGTTATATCAAGGACACTCCAGCACTGTGACAAACGATGCCGACGTAGCCTCTCTCATCACGGCGATGAAAGAAATTTTCTGTACCATAATAAAACAGGGGTGCAATTCCTATTCACTACACTGTACACCGTTATTTTAATTGATCTGTATGGCCTTCTCGAGCATAGCGGTTCTCAAGACAGGAATCTACCTCGTAGCACTATCGATATTCCTCCCTCCCTTCTCTACATTTGCTATGCCAATGCCAGTCGCACTCGCCTATGGAGCGATCATTGAATGACTGTGGCTAAGCACTTGTCTTAACCTCTCTTATCCTGTTTCAATGAGGCCCTCGCAAGACAGAAGATGGCGCAGTAGAACTGCTGTACATTTCTAAAGTTCTAAGTCGTCTTTATTCTTTCTTCCCAGAACTCAGTCCCATAGGTTGTTGTTATTGCTTCCACGATGGATTCGTATAAATGAATTTTAACTTTTAAACTCATTTTGGGGACCAAAGTAGTGAGTTTAATTTTTGGATAGCCATCCTTCGCTGCCTGATCCTTCATTCGATATCTCTATCACATCTACTACCACGTGATAGGATACTGCCTAGGTTCTTAAACTCTTCACACATTTTAATAAGATGTCCTTCAACTTCCTGGCTATTTCCTTTCTTCTCCGCGACATAGATGTTCCGTCTTCTCAAAATAAATTTTCAAACTCCACTTTTTATACTTCTCCAAGAACTTCCTGAGTTTGTAAGATATACCCTCTTCATCGTTTGCTGCAACGACCTGATCATCAGCATAGAAAAGTGTGTATGTACACTGGTTCCCTACTTCAATCCCCATTCCCTTGTTCTTTCTACACCACAGAATCCGTGCCTTTTGCTCATACAGCTTAAAGAGTGTGAGAGACAGACAGCATGCTTGCTTCAGTCCTTTAGTAATTCTGAAGGCTCCTCTAGAAATTTCTTTCCCTACTATAACGACACATTCTGCTGACTTGTAGTGATTTATTATGCTTCTTACATAAAGTTCTGTCATTTCCCCTAACTACAGCACCCCAAACAATACCTTTCTCACGATCTATGAAAACCAAATGACTGCTTAGATTACTCTCCAATCTCTTCTCCATGTTGTCCTAGGGTAAAGATGTTATCTACACATGAGCTGCCTCTTCTAAAGTCACCTTGTTCTTCCACTTTGATCACAGACTTTTCCATTCCTGATTTTAAAATCCTCCTATACAGCATGTTAATTGCACTTGTGATACTTATGTCACTATAACTGCTAAATACTTCCTTGCTTCCTTTTCCTGTATGGGGCGTAGATACGCTAAGTTCCACACTGATGGAATTTCCTCCTCATTCCACATACATTTATTAAATAACATAGATAATCATACAGAATGCTTGGGCCCTACCTCGCTAAATCTACTGATAAATTTCCAGGCTCTGGTGATTCCCCAGTTGCCATTTGTGTAGCTGCTTTCTGTACCTCTTCCACAGTTATGTTCTACCATTTTACCTTCCTGGTTCTCCCGTATATCCTACTTTATTTCCTTGTACTGTATTCTTTCTTTTGTTAAGAGGCCTCCAAAATGTTTCGCCCTCTCTAACAGACTGATAATCGGCAAGTTTGTTCTTTCTTTTACTTCTTTCCTCAGCTTGTAGTCATTCTCCATGCTGCCGTCTCTTTTGTGCCCCCCCCCCCCTCCCAGCATCGACCGGTTTTCTCGCATTTAACCTCCCAAGTTTCATTCTTCCCTTTGCAGATGTTCTTTTTTACTTCTCTGTTCATTCTAACATAGAAGGCTCTATCAAGTTTGTCCCGTGTTCTCAATCAGTTATTATACATCGTTTTTAGATTCATTTTTTCTTCAATGCTTGCAGTTCATCATTGTGGGCGTCGCTTTCTTTCTTCCCCTTGCTGCCCCAGTATAGTTTGGCTACCATAATGTATACTACTGGCCATTAAAATTACTACACCAAGAAGGAATGCAGGTGATAAACGGGTATTCATTGGACAAATATATTATACTAGAACTGACATGTCATTACATTTTCACGCAATTTGGGTGCATAGATCCTGAGAAATCAGTACCCAGAACAACCACCTCTGGCTGTAATAACTGCCTTGATACGCCTGGGCATTGAGCCAAACAGAGCTCGGATGGCGTGTACAAGTACAGCTGCCCATGCAGCTTGAACACCATACCACAGTTCATCAAGAGTAGTGACTGGCGTATTGTGACGAGCCAGTTGCTCGGCCATCATTGACCAGACGTTTTCAATTCGTGAGAGATCTGGAGAATGTGCTGGCCAGGGCAGCAGTCGAACATTTTCTGTATCCAGAAAGGCCCGTACAGGACCTGCAACATGCGGTCGTGCATTATCCTGCTGAAATGTAGTGTTTCGCATGGATCGAATAAAGGTTAGAGCCATGGGCCGTAACACATCCCAAATGTAACGTCCACTGTTCAAAGTGCCGTCAATGCGAACAAGAGGTGACCGAGACGTGTAAACAATGGCACCCCATACCATCACGCCGGGTGATACGCCAGTATGGCGATGACGAATACACGCTTCCAATGTGCGTTTACCGCGATGTCGCCAAACACGGATGCGACCATCATGATGCCGTAAACAGAACCTGGATTCATCCGAAAAAATGTCGTTTTGCCATTCGTGCACCCAGGTTCGTCGTTGAGTACACCATCACAGGCGCTCCTGGCTGTGATGCAGCGTCAAGGGTAACTGCAGCCATGGTCTCCGAGCTGATAGTCCATGCTACTGCAAACGTCGTCGAACTGTTCGTGCAGATGGTTGTTGTCTTGCAAATGACCCCATCTGTTGACTCAGGGATCGAGACGTGCCTGTACGATCCGTTACAGCCATGCGGATAAGATGAATGTCATCTCGACTGCTAGTGATACGAAGCCGTTGGGATCCAGCACGGCGTTCCGTATTACCCTCCTGAAACTGCCGATTCCATATTATGCTAACAGTCATTGGATCTCGACCAAAGCAAGCAGCAATGTCGCGATACGATAAACTGTAACCGCGATGGGCTACAATCCGATCTTTATTAAAGTCGGAAACGTGATGGTATGTATTTCTCCTCCTTAGACGAGGCATCACAACAACGTTTCACTAGGCTACGCCGGTCAACTGCTGTTTGTGTACGAGAAATCGGTTGGAAACTTTCCTCATGTCAGCACGTTGTAGGTGTCACCACCGGCGCCAGTCGTGTGTGAATGCTCTGAAAAGCTAATCATTTGCATATCACAGCATCTTCTTCCTGTCGGTTAAATTTCGCGTCTGTAGTACGTCATCTTCGTGGTGTAGCAATTTTAATGGCCAGTAGTGTATAAAGAAACTGTACAGACTGTTGTTTCAAGCTACCGAAGTTGTATTTCAAAGTATCCTTTGTCCTCGTGGGAATATTTGCCTCTTTGTCTTTGGCCCTAGGTTGTTACTATAATCTTTGTACCTAAGAGGAAGTGTTCTGAGACACATTTTGTCTTCCTGTAGACTCTAACATCATTTGTTCTTAAATTGGAATTTTTATTTTGAGTAATATAGTCTATTACTGACTTGATATTTCTGGAAAGACTCACCCATGTACATTTGTGGGTCTCTTTACGAGGAATGAAACCTTTTAATATCCTCAAGGACAATGTCTCACACGTATCCTCTAACTTTTTCTATTGTCATTTGCTGTGTCATCTCCATATCGTCCCATTACTCCACTATCAATCGCCACCCCTACTTTTCCGTCAAAATCTCCCATTGTATTTATCCCTTTATGGGCACTTAGGCTCTCCAGCGGACTTGTTAATTTCTCATGAAACTCATCTGTGACTGTGATGTCAGCATGATTTTAAGGTGCATAGCCCCAAAAATGATACGTTTGTGGCCATATTTTGAGATTTCTACAGTCATTATCCTCTCATCAATTTCCTTCCAGCATTTAAGATCTCTTGTGTACTTCTTACTCACGGCTATTGAAACTCCTCTCTTGGCCCTTTCCTCCTTTTTAACGTCACTGTAAAAATGAAAGTCATCTATCTGCTTTAGTTTCATTTCTCTTCCCCTCGACCTTTCTTTCACTGATGACTGACACATCTACCTTCTACTTCCCTAGTTCCTGGAACACTACTCTCGTCTTTGTACCCAAACCCTGCACTCTTCCCGCGTCCGGCCATCCTGATTTAGGTCTTCCGTGATTTTCCTACATCTCTTCAGGCAAATGCCGGGATGGTTCCTTTGAAAAGGGCACAGCTGACATCCTTACCCATCCTTCCCTAATCCGATGAGACCGATGACCTCGCAGTTCGGTCTCCTCTTCCAAAACAACCGAACTGCACTCTTCATGTGATTATGAACAGAGTCCTTTCCCATAGCCATTTTCTTCTCCGTGATGATCCAGTCCCATTATTTTTCCGAGGCTTTTGACTGAGATCTCGAGCCGAGAAATATATTTTGCAAATTCTGGGGAGCTGGCCCAAAGATTCAAACCCCACCCTGGAGGACCAGGCAATATTTCAGGTTGCCATTCCCTGGGCAGGCCGCCTTCCCAGGTCTTCGAGTCCTGTCCGCCAGGCAAATCAAGGAAAGGAAGCACCAGGACTGGGGGAATGGGACGTTGTGTGAGACTCTTCGTCTGGTTTCTCCGCTGAGTCCTGGCGGGCTTAGGTGGCCCTGCCAGCAGCTATGGTGACGCCGGTACAGCCCTCCAATTTACTGAAACTCGCAAACCCTCTCGTCTACACGGATACTGCTACTGTAAAGCGGTGTCTCCTGAGAGGGAGCTGTTGACGAATTCAAAAGAAGAAAGCACTTCATCTTTAGATACGTACCTTGGTATCCGATGTATTATACACCCACAACTGTACCAGACCATCATAAGACAGCATCATCTGGGATAACAGCAACTCAGTTGCTTTCAAATTGATTCCATGTAATCAGAAACAATAAACACAGCGGACGGGAGCTAAATATAATAATAAAAGAAAATAAATAGTTTTTACTCTTCATCGTAAGATATTTAGTGACATACAATCCCATATCTACTGTTGTGTTGGCAGAAGAGCCAACACCGTGTTACTAGAGCAGGCCGAAATGCACGCGTTTTGGCTCACTCATGCTGGCGTGAGGAGGGAAGAACTATACTGACGTGAGGTCTGGAACATGACAAGGAATTAGAATTCAGAAAGCGGACGTAACTAGTTTGATACTTAGCTTTAATCCATTAATGATGAACGTCGCTCTTGACGGTACATGAGTCCAATATTATCTGTTCATAAGACATAGTAACTGAATATGGCGCCTTGCTAGGTCGTAGCAAATGACGTAGCTGAAGGCTATTCTAAACTGTCGTCTCGGCAAAAGAGAGCGTTTGTAGGCAGTGAACCATCGCTAGCAAAGTCGGCTGTACAACTGGGCCGAGTGCTAGGGAGTCTCTCTAGACTAGACCTGCCGTGTGGCGGCGCTCGGTCTGCAATCACTGATAGTGGCGACACGTGGGTCCGACGTATGCTAACGGACCGAGGCCGATTTAAAGGCTACCACCTAGCAAGTGTGGTGTCTGGCGGTGACACCACATTCCTCCCCCGCAAATCGGCGTACGGTTGTGGTATAAGGCCTACGTCCGCCGTGGGGAGGACCCCATGTTGACGTATGCGACGAGGTGGGGAGCCTAACAACAGGCGAGGCTGTGCCACCCGCACCCTGCCATTCGGACCGCGGGGAGCCATGCAACGCCTGAAAACCTGCTCCAGGGTGCACGCCAACATGCGGTGTATGTGCCCGTAGAGAGACAGGAGGGGCCGAAGGGTCGACCTCCATCGGGCCAGGGCATCCGACGGGCGAAGACGACATATGGTCCGAAGCGGGCAAGAGTTCAATTTCGGAGGACAACTGGTCACGGGAAGCGATCGGCGGCGCGTGACCCAGGGAGGCGCCCGACGGCTGCAGCGACGCTTCCACTGCGGGCGTCGCTGGCGGGAGAACAGGCGGCGGCGGCGGCGCGTCACCTTGGGGCAAAATGGAAGGCATCGTCGGTAACACCTGGGGCTGAGGCGAGCCAGTAGATGGGTCCCCGGGCCGCTGACCAGTCAGCACCGTCGCTGAAAGCAGACGGGGAGCGGCAGATCGCGTGCGATGACAGAGGTGCAGCTGATTGAGATGCCGGCGCACCTCACCAGAGGCCCCCAAAACCAGATACATAGCGCGATCGAGGCAGCGAAGAATGGGCCCTTCGAGCCAACGCCGTGAACCTCGGTAGTGGCGGTAGTAGACGACGCCGCCTGAGGCAAAAGCAGGTGTCTGCCGCTGCACAGGAACCTGATGCGGCGGATGTAGCAAAGACATCAAGGTTCGATGAGGGCGACCGTGGAGCAACTCAGCCGGCGAGCGACCATCTCGGGGCTGAAAGTGATACGAGGACAAAAAGAGCAATAACGCGTCCTCCCGAGAATGCGACTCTTTCAACTTCAACATCTGTGACTTGAAAGTCCTGACCAATCGTTCAGCGGCACCATTTGATTGTGGCGAAAACGGCGCGGACGTCAGATGTTGAATACCATTGGCCTTGCAGAATGACTGAAATTCAGAGGACATGAATTGTGGGCCATTGTCAGAAACAATTGTCTGTGGAAGACCTTCAATGCAAAAGCTAGCAGATAACGCTTGGATAGTGGCAGATGATGTTGTGGAAGACATCCGGACAACAAAAGGATAATTACTGAATGAATCTGTCAAACCAACCATCGAGCATTCCAGAATGGACCAGCAAAATCGATGTGTAAGTGTTGCCAAGGGAAAGTGGCTTTTGGCCATGCAAAGAATTTCCGCAGTGGTGCTGATTGTTGTTCGGCACACACCATGCAAGAAGAGCACATATTCGTAATCGTGGCATTGATTCCGAACCAAGTACAGTGCTGATGAGCAAGTTGTTTCGTTTTCACTATACCCCAATGTCCTTGGTGGAGAAACTTTAAGACAGAGGACTGTTACGAACGTGGTACCACGACCTTGGACTGATCATTATCAGAACGCATCTGCAAAACACCACGTCGAACAAAAAGTCTCTCCTTGTGAGCAAAAAATCGGCGAACCAACGGGTCCCCGATCCGTGACTTTAACAAGAGCCATTGCGTAGCAACAAAACGCAGAACGGTAGCAAGGACAGGGTCGGCAGTTGTGGCTGTAGCTACACGACGAAAATCAATCGGAAACGATTCGACCACGTCACCGGTTTCCGAATCAATGAACATGCAAGCAAGTCCGGAGGAATCAAATGCCCTATCGTCAGCAACAGGCAAACAGGACAACGCATCAGCGTTTCCATACTTAGCAGTGGACCGATACAAGATATCGTAGCGGTACTGCGAGAGGAAAATAGACCAGCGAATGAATTTCTGCGCTGTACGTGGAGGTACAGGCTTGTTCGGATGAAAAAGCGATGTCAAAGGTTTGTGGTCTGTGATTATGGTAAAGTGACGACCACACAAGAAGTCATGAAACTTTATAACACCAAATACGAGAGCCAATGCTTCTTTCTCGATCTGTGAATAATTTCTGTGCGCAGACTAGAGCAATTTGGACGCAAAGGCAACAGGGCGATCGTGCGAGCCACCTTTGTGCCAAGCACAGCACCGATCCCGAAATCCGATGCATCCACCATCAGCAAAAGGGGCTTCTGGGGATCGAATGGCGTAAGGCAAGTATTGGAAAGCAACGCCGATTTCAACGGCGTAAGCGATGAAGCAGAGCTGAAATGGAAGAGGCATGCAGCACATATCTGTGATAATAGTTTATTTTTCCCAGCACACTCTGTAGCTGCTTCAAATTCTGCGGTGAAGGCATGTCTTGTATGGCACGTTGATGCGTGGGACTGGGATGTATGCTTTGGGCATTGAGTACATGTCCCAGGTATGGCAAGTCACGAGCAAAAAACACACATTTGTCCTTCCGTAAGCGAAGACCATTATGTCGCAAGACCTGAAATAATGTTCTGAGATTGGTCATATGTTCTTCTCCCATCTATACGGAGATCACAATATCGTTCAGATAGTTTGCTGCAGTAGGGACTGACGCACAAACAGTTTGTAGATATTGCTGAAACAATGCAGGGGCGGATGCACACCCGAATGGCAGTCATTTGAATTGATACAAACCAATATGCGTGTTAACCACCAAAACGCGCTGGGATTCTTCGTCCACCGGTATTTGCAAGTACGCATCTGCTAGGTACAACTTCGAAAAATATTTGCCCGGGCACAGTTTGTCAAAAAGATCTTCCGGGCGGGGTAAAGGAAAAGTTGCAATCACTAGTTGCGGATTCACTGTTGCCTTAAAGTCCACACAAAGTCTCAATTTGCTTGAAGGTTTTGGCAAAATTACTAAGGGTGATTCCCAGAGAGAAGCCTGCACACGTTCAGTTACACCTTGTGATTCCAAATCGTGTAATGTTTTTGCGACCTCATCACGCAATGTGTGGGGAACATTGCGCACTCTGAAAAATTTCGGTTGCACGTTTACTTTCAGTTCCAAATGTGCTTCATAGTTCTTAGCGCAACCGAGGCCCGGTGCAAAAATGTCTGCAAATTCTTCACATAGACAAGATACACTGTCTGAAGGCACAATCTGGTTCACTGATAGGACTTGATTTATTATAGACAAATTAAACTACTGAAATAAATCGAAACCAAACAAGTTCACTGCAGAAGAAGAACGAAGGACGTAAAATGACACAAGTTTTGTTTGTCCTCTGTACGTTGCAAGAAGGCTGCACTGTCCTAATACAGGGATGTCTAGCTAGTTAACATTTGCAGCACGCAACGGAGGTGTGCTCACCTGTTTGTAAGTGTCGTGAATGATCAGTGAACTTGCATCTCTGGTATCGAGCTGGAATGATATCACTTTGCCGTTAATGTCCAAGTCTACAAAAAGTTTGTTGTCCTGCTGATGACAAGAGCGACTCTCTCGTGCAACGTGAACTGACACTGGTACAAAATCACTTGCGACTTGATGGGAGTTCCGTCGATGTCAACACACACTATTTGTGGGATGAACACAGTCACTGTTAGAGAGAGTGGCACTGGACGGAGTGGAATGAACGACATGAATTTCCATGGGTGAAATTTCACGAGCCTGAGTATCCTTGGTTCAATTCCGATTCTGGCGCGAAGCAAAGGATCTGGAATGGTTTGGAGTTTCCGATCTGAGCTTTTTCTGACAAACACTCTGAACATGTCCTTTTTTATTACAGTAAAAGCAAATAGCTTGGCGTGGCGGGCAATTCTCACGCGAATGTTTAGTAGCTCACCGCGAGCATGATTTGAGCACTGCATTTGCTTGCCGGCGTGGCACACGTGGCTGAGAGCCTGGTGGCAGCGGCGCGGCCGGGCGCGAGGGCTGTTTACTGCTCCGTGCAGCTCGCCCAGCGGGCCGGGTAACCTGACACACAGCTGGCGAAGTTTCAATTGATTCCTGAGCAAAGTCAAGTGTGTCCTGCCGATCCAATATGTCCATTACTTGTTGAAAGGAGGGATTGATTAGTTTCAAAATCTGTTCCCTTATACGAACATCAGAAACGTTCTGTGCAATTGCACATACCATAGTATCTGAATATGGGAGTCCACATTGACACTCAAAAGCACAATCCCTAGTAAGGCTTTGCAAAGGTTGCAACCCACTCCCGATTAGTCGGACCTCCCGTACGCTTTCTACGAAAGAGGGTATAACGTTTTGCAGCTACATTGACTGATTGTTTGAAACATGCATCTAATGCAGACAAAATTTGTTCGTAGGACAGAGTTGCTACGTCACGTCGGGGAAATAATTTGACCATCACACGGTAGGTTTGCACACCAATGGACGACAAAAGAAATGGCTGCCGCTCGTTACCTTGAATTCTGTAGGTGGCGAGATGAAATCCAAATTGGCGTGACCACTCCGTCCAGCCTTCCAGTGCAGCATCAAAAGGTCAGAAGGGCGGTGCAACTGCATGTTGTGGCTGCGTTAGCGTTGGAGTGGCGGCTGCCGCATCGTTTTGCATTGCACGTTGACCCTGGACAAGCTGTCCAAGGGCATCCAATAATGCCTGCGTCTGCTGATTCTGTAAGTGATAAAATTCGGACAGTACATCTGGAGATTGTGGCCAAGCCATGACACAAAGAAATCAGAGCAGTATAGATAAGAACACAGTTTTTTACACTCGTCGCCAATGCTGTGTTGGCAGAAGAGCCAACACCGTATTACAAGAGGAGGCTGAAATGCACGTGTTTTAGCTCACGCACGCTGGAGTGAGGAGGAAAGAACTATACAGACATGAGGTCTGGAACATGACAAGGAATTAGAACTCAGAAAGCGGACGTAACTAGTTTGATACTTAACTTTAATCCATTAATGATGAACGTCGCTCTTGACGGTACATGAGTCACAATATTATCTGTTCATAAGACATAGTAACTGAATATGGCGCCTTGCTAGGTCGTAGCAAATGACGTAGCTGAAAGCTATTCTAAACTGTCGTCTCGGCAAATGAGAGCGTTTGTAGGCAGTGAACCATCGCTAGCAAAGTCGGCTGCACAACTGGGGCAAGTGCTAGGGAGTCTCTCTAGACTAGACCTGCCGTGTGGCGGCGCTCGGTCTGCAATCACTGGTAGTGGCGACACGAGGGTCCGACGTATACTAACGGACCGCGGCCAATTTAAAGGCTACCGCCTAGCAAGTGAGGTGTCTGGCGGTGACACTTCATCTACCACCACTGAGCCAGTGGGTGTGTTGGACCTTCCATTGAGCTATGGACCCCCTTGAAGATGTCTCCCGCAGTCGGAGACGAAACGTTGTGAATCGACACAGAATTCATCAACCGACCACGGCATAACAGCCCGGATAATTATATGGACATGATAGTGATGTTTGTTTATACTCCTCAATAATTTTATTTACAATTTCCTTAAGACCGCAGAACTCATTATAAAGTTCGTTTACATCTATGAGTATGACGAGTGATAATTTTTCGCAACATAAACACAGATCCTTGTAAATAAATGTATTTTCCAAAGTAAATGTCCACGTTATTGCAAAATTATTATCTTTCGAAAATTCAACGTGATCGTGTATACAATACATTTTTGTAACATGCAATCG
Source organism: Schistocerca americana (assembly GCF_021461395.2). NCBI lineage: Eukaryota > Metazoa > Arthropoda > Insecta > Orthoptera > Acrididae > Schistocerca > Schistocerca americana. The sequence continues at coordinate 377,867,803 of NC_060121.1, forward strand.
TAACAATTTTGATAGACACTTGCTCATTAACTGTGAAACTGGTGAGGGCATTTGAGCAAATAAATCCGAAGAATGTGTCGTTAATACTTTGCTCTGTTTTTAGGCTATATCTGTTATGATGTTGTAGGTTTCATAAGATAAATCATTATCTTTCTTCCAAAAACATGATGTTGTTCTGAAATATTTTTAAAACAATATCTAGAAATCCAAGAAAGCACTCTGTTTTCTTTTGTGGTTCTCATCAAAATATTTTCCTTATACAGCTGGAAATTTATCTCAAAAAATGGTTCAAATGGCTCTGAGCACTATGGGACTCAACTGCTGTGGTCATAAGTCCCCTAGAACTTAGAACTACTTAAACCTAACTAACCTAAGGACATCACACCCATCCATGCCCGAGGCAGGATTCGAACCTGCGACCGTAGCGGTCGTGCGGTTCCAGACTGGAGCGCCTTTAACCGCGCGGCCACTCCGGCCGGCGAAATTTATCTCAAAGAGCTATAAAATACAGTGAAGCGCCAAAGAAACTGGTATGGGCATGCGTATTCAAATACAGAGATAAGTAAACAGGCAGGATACGGCGTTGCGGTAGGAAGTGCCTATATAAGACAACAGGTGTCTGGAGCAGTAATTAGATCGGTTAGTGATGCTACAATGGCAGGTTCGCAAGATATAAGTGAGTTTGAACGTGGTGTTATAGTCGGCGCACGAGCGATGGGACACAGCATCTCCTAGGTAGTATGGATTTTTCGGTAGGACCATTCAACGAGTGTACTGTGAATAACACGAATCCGGTAAAACATCACATCTCCGACATCGCTGCGGCCGGAATAAGATCCTACAAGAACAGCACCAACAACGACTGAAGAGACTCGTTCAACGTGACAGAAGTGCAACCCTTCCGCAAATTGCTGCAGATTTCAATGCTGGGCCATAAGGGAGTGTCAGCATACGAACCATCCAAAGAAACACCATCGACAAGTGCTTTCGGAGCTGAAGGCCCACTCGTGTGCCCTTGATGACTGCACGACACACAGCTTTACGCCTCGCCTGGGCCCGTCAACACCAACATTGGACGGTTGACAACTGGAAACATGTTGTCTGGTCCGACGAATCTCGTTTTAAATTGTATTGAGCGGATGGATGTGTACAGGTATGGAGACAATCTGATGAATCCATGGTCACCTGCATGTCAGCTGGTGGAGGCTCTGTAATGGTGTGGGGCGTGTGGGGCAGTTGGAGTGTTACGTCTAGATACAACACTGACAGGTGACACGTACGTAAGCATCCTGTCTGATCACTTGCATCCATTCATGTCCATTGTGCATTCCGACGGATTTGGGCAACTCCAGCAGGACAATGCGACACATCACACGTACATAATTTCTACAGAGTGGCTCCAGGAAACTCTTCTGAGTTTAAACACTTCTACTGGCCACAAAACTCCCCATACGTGATTATTATTGAGCATATCTGAGTTACCTTGTAACGAGCTGTTAGAAGAGATCTCCACCCTCTCGTACTCTTGCAGATTTATGGACAGCCCCGCAGGATTTATGGTGTCAGTTTGCTTCAACACAACTTCAGACATTAGTCGAGGCTATGCCACGTCGTGTTGCGACATTTCTGCGTGCTCGCGGAGGCCCTACACGATATTTCATAGGTGTATCAGTGTGTTTGGCTCTTCAGTGTATGACTTCAAAGCTGGAAACCCGCGTGGAATTTTCCCAATAGCAGGGTTCAATGGCAGCCACCTTGTTTTGACGAGTCTTACTAGTTTTTGGTATTCTATTCCAGCATCAACAAAGTGTTCTTTTAAGGTCTGGACTCTATGGGCATGATATAAAAGTGCCCATGCACTTCAAGTACCAAATTCTCCTCGTTAAACTCGCAATTGTCCATAGCATAACGGACAACGTTGAGTACCATGTGCAATGAACAACATTTAGGCAAGATATTGACATTATCTTGAGAAAGTAGTTTCTGCACTGAATTATTTTCCCCAAAATTGTGTTTTGTGTTGTTGGAAGAGTAAGCAGATATATTTGTGAAATCTAAAACCAGTGTTTTGAGTCTATTTTTTAGATTATTATAAATATCAATCTCTTTTTCACGCGGATCTTCATAAAAATAAAGCAGACAGATGCCGATTGCATTCTGTGGAGAGTAAACTCTAACAACTACTGGAAATAATTTTATACGTCCGTGAATTTGATGCATCCGTCGAAATACTGTAAAACACGCCTGACCTTGGTTTATCCACGGCATTCTCTGTTGATGCTGATGCCAGAACACTGTAAATTAAAGAGGACTACCGAGCGACGTGTTTAATGCGATTTGGGAATCATTAAATATCACGGGGACTAACTCTGAATCGCAGTCAGTAGAAATGTCCGAAATGCTATGGTTTACGGCGTGATAAACTTTTGTCAGTTATGTAGCTGTCACTTTTTCCTCGCGTGTCGTCAATACATCGCGCTGTAAAAACTGTTGGAAAGTCTGAGTACTCTTTCGAGCTCTTGCACCCCATTGTTGTTCCAGGACGCTACCATGCCGTTTAACGTAATTCATACCTCCACGCGGTATTATAAGTGATTTCATATACACGTTGAAAAAAAGCTTTATGCTCAGTTGTATCAACTTTTTTCTAAAAAATAATATGAATTCTTCCATTCTCTCCGGTAGCAACACATCCGTTTACACTTTTTATATTTTACTTTGTCACTGTCGCTGTCAGCTATTTCTGAATCAGACACGACTCAAGTCCAAACAAACTGTTCAAAAATGACAGTAGCGAAGTGTCAACGCTACATTAAACATTATTTATTTTATGAATCGAATAAAAACACCGAAACTCTGTGTCAGGTAGTGCGTACTAACTGCACGGCGCCAGCGTAGCGCGGGGTAGCGAAGCAGATGGGGAGGGGAGCGAGCGAATGAGTGAGCGACCGAACGCGTGCGGCACTCATTTGTCTCTTTCCAGGAGCAGCGCGAGCGCGTGCGGCCGCTGTCATTGTCTCCGCGCCCTACACCGTTGCGTGTATGCAGCGCGCCGCCCGTACTTCATTCGAATGGGTTTTCTTTCTACCCTAGTCCAGGGTTAACATAAAGCGGGAGAATTAGGGTCGCGCAGAGACACATTGTGGGACGCATTATTTCAGCCTTGGAAATGGGACGGCAACCCTAGTTACTGGCCACTGAAAAGATGAAATACTAAAATAATCAGTTCTGACGGGTCAGTACATCTTCCGATGGCTGCAGTAAGTTTAAAAACAGGTACGCTACAGGGTACGCTACATATACAGGGTGGTCCATTGAAAGTGACAGAGCCAAACATCTCACGAAATAAGAGTCGAACGAAAAAACATAATGCTATAAGCGCTGGAAAAAACGACGGTCGGAGGTAAATATCGTTAATACTTTTCATCGTGTGGCGGGAGTTTAAACACGAAAATGTTAAATTTATCATAACTCACATAAACAGAATTTTATGATTTTTTTTTATATATACCGACCACTTTTGGGCTGCATAGAGACTTGCTTTGAGCCGCATGGGGCCTGAGGGTCACGGGTTAGACACACCTGATCTAGAGGCTGAATCTGTTATATGTACTTCTTTTTCGTTAGTGTAATACGTGTACATACATTGATCTATATGTTGAAAGTAAGGAATGAAGCATGGAGAAATGCATCCAATTAGGAAAATTTTATAAGATACAATGAATGATCAAAGGTTATTTTTGTTATCACGTCTGTTTTATGATTATTTGGCTAGAACATTTCTTGCTACATCAGTTTCTGTGATAAATACATAATGTCAAATTAACCCAATGATCTTCTAATATTTTTCTCCGTAGCCGACCATATATTTAATATTTAAATTTACTAAAATCAGCATATTTTGTCTTACATACTTTTCTCAAAATTATACATATATTTTATACGAATTCTTTATAACTCTATCCTTAGTATTTATTGATGTGGTGAGGAGTGAAAGTAATTGAAATGCCTGAGGCTAGAGGGACAGAGTAGATCAGGCTGTGGAAAGGAGCCAAAATGAGTTCCTGTCAGTTGCACTCAATATATAAACTTTCTTTATCAACACACAATATTACAACATGGATGAAAAACACTCTAAACTTTAATGGACCTGCTTTGATTGACTTAGATCGGCTGAAGGCCACATTCAAAATCCGATACAAGGCCTAAGCAAAATTGAAATACAAGGCTCTTCTCGAGGTTTCACCCAAGAATATTTTCTAAATCTTCAATCTAATTGGCTAAAGGCTTTAGCAATTTAATTTTAATGGAACTAGGCTGGAGGTCGCATATTAAGCAATAAGAGGAGTTTCAATCAAAAGGCAGAAGGCCTTATCTTCAAACGTCTCCAGTAAAATTCGACTGAAGGCCTCATATAAAAATATAACAATTTCATGCCTTAAGGGCAAGGCAAGAACATTAATTTAAGAGGTATTGATACTCCGCTGAAAGCCAAACATAAACCAAATAACTAAAATCCAAACAGGGAAGTTACTACATAATACACAAGGAACGGCACTCAGAAGTTTCCAAGGGTCGGCCTGGTATTGTAACACTAACGCCATTTAGGTGAGACAGGCAGACTTCTTAAACTGGAGGTGACCCAACCGACAGACAGCTGACCAACCAATCAACCAAATCAGTTCCGCTCCATGCAGCCAGCAAAACGACCACAAGATTTCAATACACGACACACAGAATATTGGCGCCCACAACGACCAGCAACATCTCAGTTGTCGGACTACACGCCGCGCTGGACAGCAACAACACGACGAGGGAAATACATTGCCTAAATTTACGTCAACGACCAGGGCAGGTAACTAAAAATACACTCCTGGAAATGGAAAAAAGAACACATTGACACCGGTGTGTCAGACCCACCATACTTGCTCCGGACACTGCGAGAGGGCTGTACAAGCAATGATCACACGCACGGCACAGCGGACACACCAGGAACCGCGGTGTTGGCTGTCGAATGGCGCTAGCTGCGCAGCATTTGTGCACCGCCGCCGTCAGTGTCAGCCAGTTTGCCGTGGCATACGGAACTCCATCGCAGTCTTTAACACTGGTAGCATGCCGCGACAGCGTGGACGTGAACCGTATGTGCAGTTGACGGACTTTGAGCGAGGGCGTACAGTGGGCATGCGGGAGGTCGGGTGGACGTACCGCAGAATTGCTCAACACGTGGGGCGTGAGGTCTCCACAGTACATCGATGTTGTCGCCAGTGGTCGGCGGAAGGTGCACGTGCCCGTCGACCTGGGACCGGACCGCAGCGACGCACGGATGCACGCCAAGACCGTAGGATCCTACGCAGTGCCGTAGGGGACCGCACCGCCACTTCCCAGCAAATTAGGGACACTGTTGCTCCTGGGGTAACGGCGAGGACCATTCGCAACCGTCTCCATGAAGCTGGGCTACGGTCCCGCACACCGTTAGGCCGTCTTCCGCTCACGCCCCAACATCGTGCAGCCCGCCTCCAGTGGTGTCGCGACAGGCGTGAATGGAGGGACGAATGGAAACGTGTCGTCTTCAGCGATGAGAGTCGCTTCTGCCTTGGTGCCAATGATGGTCGTATGCGTGTTTGGCGCCGTGCAGGTGAGCGCCACAATCAGGACTGCATACGACCGAGGCACACAGGGCCAACACCCGGCATCATGGTGTGGGGAGCGATCTCCTACACTGGCCGTACACCACTGGTGATCGTCGAGGGGACACTGAATAGTGCACGGTACATCCAAACCGTCATCGAACCGATCGTTCTACCATTCCTAGACCGGCAAGGGAACTTGCTGTTCCAACAGGACAATGCACGTCCGCATGTATCCCGTGCCACCCAACTTGCTCTAGAAGGTGTAAGTCAACTACCCTGGCCAGCAAGATCTCCGGATCTGTCCCCCATTGAGCATGTTTGGGACTAGATGAAGCGTCGTCTCATGCGGTCTGCACGTCCAGCACGAACGCTGGTCCAACTGAGGCGCCAGGTGGAAATGGCATGGCAAGCCGTTCCACAGGACTACATCCAGCATCTGTACGATCGTCTCCATGGGAGAATAGCAGCCTGCATTGCTGCGAAAGGTGGATATACACTGTACTAGTGCCGACATTGTGCATGCTCTGTTGCCTGTGGTTCTGTCAGTGTGATCATGTGATGTATCTGACCCCAGGAATGTGTCAATAAAGTTTCCCCTTCCTGGGACAATGAATTCACGGTGTTCTTATTTCAATTTCCAGGAGTGTAGTTCAAATGGCTGTAAGCACTATGGGACTTAACATCTGAGGTCATCAGACCCCTAGACTTAGAACTACGCAAACCTAACTAACCGAAGAACATCACACACATCCATGCCCGAGGCAGGATTCTAACCTGCGATCGTAGCAGCCGCGGGGCTCCAGACTGAAGCGCCTAGAACCGGTCGGCCACAGCGGCCGGCCACGGCAGGTAACCGGAACGTCAATGGCCACAAGGCAGAAGATACCGCTGGTGAACTTCCATAACAGGGAATAAATTAAGTTAAAGTTCGCAGGAAGATGGCTGAAATCTTAGCTGACTTATACACACCTTGTTGCTCGCGGGAATGTCCCAAAAGCGACAACCAGGATCAAACAACGAAATGTAAACAGTTGAGGTTCGATGGTAAGTTAAGTGAGGACTCAACTTTCATGTCCAAGATCGGTGGGCGACGAACTTCGTAGCACTCGCAAGCAGCACCTCACACTCCAAGCGCGCGTGCACGCCGGACTCTGCGGCAGGGGCTTGCTTGCTGCTCCCCGCCAACCGACCGACTGGACTGTTCGTCCGTCCGCAACGACTGCTCCGTCACGACTGCACTGCTGGTGCGTCTCCCACTCACTGACTACCCGACACACAACGACCCGGAAATACTATCGGTCACTCTAGAGATGGTACGACAGTGTGCTTAGCGATACTTGCTGCTGCTGCCACTCACGGGCAAGTATGACAGGAACATAGTGACGCCAGTAAATGAAATAAGAAAACGAGGCGGCACTACCGTAGTAGAAGATGATAAACAATTAATAGGATGAACAGGAGCCGTGCACGACTCAGCAATATTGTTTTAGCAGTTTAGGTTGGTGTGTTATACCCGAAAAAAAACGGCATAAGCAACGCCACTACACATTTCTCACACTCACAGCATGTATTATTTTTCTTCTTCCTTGCTTTGCACACTACACAATTTCCGGACGGTATTTCCTTGATGGGCTGGGGGGAGGGGAGGGGGGATAAACCAAACAAAACCTGGAAACGATTGCTTGTAAAATATCAAAAGAAATCGAATTTGTTATACAGCTCTAAACAGAGCAACTTCTCAACTTCTGAATGGTACATAATATGTCATACCATCTATTAACAGAGAAGAATATACTATAGCTGATCGGCCCGTCTCAGAGCCGGCAATGTAATAACAGACTAGAAACCTGCGGCCACCTGTAATCCAGCTGCATAAGCCAATATGTTAACGTATCATGGAGTTAGTTTCTAAGGAAGACTAAGATGGTATCAATTGAAATTTGAATTCTGATTTGAAAACGTTGAATAAAATGTTATTACAATCACTTTAGTAAAAAGGATAAAATTAATCGACAGATTGATGCATGATTTAGAAACTCGCTATGCACTCATACAGCGACACGCCATATGGCGCACGTACTCTGTAGAAACTAAACTGCCGAAAAAAGATCGCAACACAAAAATATTAATGTACAGTAATGAAATTTCCGAAATACATATGTCTAGGTAACATATTTAAGTAATTAACATTGCAAGATCACAGGTTAACGTAAGCGCGAGATAAGCCATTGCAAACTTTAAATGCTGGTACATTAACAGCCGGTGTAACCACCAGAATGTTGAATGCAAGCATGCGAACGTGTATGTGTTGTGTTGTTCAGGTGCCAGATGTCATTGTAGGATGGAGTTCCATGCCTGTTGCACTTGGTCAGTCACTGCAGGGGCGGTTAATGCTGTTTGTGTATAACGCTGGAGTTGTTGTCCGATGATGTCCTGTATATGCTCCATGGAGACGGATCTGGTGATCGAGCAGGCCGAGGCGACATGCAGAGTCTGTAGAGCATTGTGGGTTACATCAGCGTTATGTAGGCGAGCATCGTCCTGTTGGAAAACATTCCGTATAATGTTGTTTATCAATGGTAGCACAACAGGACGAATCACCAGACTGACGTACAAACTTACTGTCATAGTGTGTGGGATAACCACGAGAATGCTCCTGCTGTGATACAAAATCGCAGCCCAGACCATAGCTCCAGGTGTAGGTACAGCGTTGTAAGACGTGTGTATTTCTATTGTCTATTGTCAAACCACAATTTATGAAAGATGTTTATATTTTATTAATATGATTAAACTGGAATAATTAATATTTGTCGTTTCGGAAATAATTGTGGTAGCAGTGAATGTCTGCACCAAAGTATTGTTGGCGGGAGAGACCGCACATTGATATAATTTTAAAAAGGGCGGGAGAGACCGCGTATGGACACATTTTAAGAAAAGAGCGGGAAAGACCGCGCATTGGTACATTTTGTGATGGTAGCAGGGATTCTCTGCACCAGAAACCATTGTTGGCGGGAGAGGCCGCACATTAGCGTTCGTAGGAAGTCAGTAGTAAGCGAGATGTGAAGCGAGTCGGTAGCAGGTCTGAAGCGAGAGGCTGAGAGGAGCGGTGTGCCTGCCAGCCACCAGCTATGATTTACAAGAGATTATAAACGGATGTACAGAGACATCAGTGACTATTATCATAAGAGGTGAAAGGTGGCTACACTGAGCCACAGCGCCAGAGATTGCGCCAAAGAGTATTATTCAGCCGCCTCCACTGGCAGTTCTTGTTGAGATGTGGTGGTGGAGAGTGCTTGTTGAGATGTAGCAGTGGAGTCGTTGTTGAGAAGTTCCCATGGAGAGTGCTTGTTTAGAACTTGTAGTATTGATTTGATGGGCTTGACACCAGATGTTGTTGGATTGGGGATGCTGTAATGATCAGAGTGTGCTTTTCGTCAATATATACGAAGGTAAAAAAAAAATTCCTTTTTCTTATTATTTCAATGTCTTAAACAATAATGCCTCTTGGTCACAGGTTCAGTCAACAAAGCATCTGGCTCGTGTTCTTGTATTAGATTGTACTTCTGGATTCTATGTGTAATTATAGTAGTTGTTCATTTTTTTTAATTACTTCAGTATAAATGGTATTTAAAATATTTTGTCTTATTGAGGAAGAACCGTGCCAGATGTGTACGTTGAATCACACTTCCACACACAGAACAGTTACTCTTGTGCTTTGTTGTCTCGTAGGTTTCATAGTTGCTGGGGACTTAATTAATTAATTGTGTTAACGGAAATTTCGTTTCACTCTTTGTTGTTGTTCTATGAAGTCAGATTGCGTACAAATACTAGTCAGGGCCAACCGGTTACGATACTGCGTAACCGGACAGACAGCAACTAAAAAAAAAAAAGTATTTGCATTCATTATCTTTTTAATTAAGCCCCCATGCACGTGGCGACCGCTGCTTTGGATCGTCCCTTGGAATTCTTCTGATTGTAAAGATAGCAGGCAGTAGTATTGTTGTAGTAATTTGTAGTTTAGTAATTGTAGCCTATATTGCATGTGTAGATTTGGTAATGAACACTTGTAGTTGTCTTGTCTTTCTTTTAATGGTATATTAGCAGAATTTAATTTTTGATGTCTTGTATACGGGTTTGACAACTTTGTGCAATTATGAAGATTTCAGTTGTTTGTTAATCGTGTTTGAGGGAAGCATTTTGTGTGAATGGTATTGTTGGTGATAAGGTGTCATATTGTGTTTATTTTTCATATAGTGACGAGTTTTGTACGTTTTGTAAATGATTACGCGATCGATGAAAAAGGCAAAAACGATGGATAGTGAGAATGACGAAATTGTTAACATGGCGAACTCGCCAACAGAGGAAAACAGTATCATGAATAATGAAGTAGAAAACAATTTAATAAGCAGGGAAAATAGTCCAGAACCAGTTCAAAACTTTTCACAATTAAAGAATTTTCAGAATACGAGATTAACGACAGAAGATTCTGGAATAGTATCGAACACAGATAGCTTTACAGCTACGATCTGAAATTAAAACTGATATGGGAACAATGGACACGTGGTTAGACTCACTGGGATCACAAATAGGAACAATTAAAACTGATATGGGAACAATGGAAACACTGTTAGAATCACGAATAGGGACACGTTTTAAAAACATGAAAGATGAATTAAAGAAAGAAATTAGAGAAGAAGTACAACCGATTTTGAATGCTCACAATAATAGATTAATTTCAATAGAAATCAGACAAAAGGAACAGGATAGAGAACAGGAAGAAAGAGATCGTGTGATAGTACAAAAATTTTCAGAGTTAAATTTACAACGTGCATACGATAAGGAAGAAATATTTGAAAGAATCGAGGAATCCGCACCAAATGACAGAGTAAATAACCTAACACAACAATATGAACAGTTAACTACTAAATGTGTTAATACTGAAACCCGAGTCTCGACACTTACGGAAGACGTAAATAAACAGAAAGAAAAAATAGGTGACTTATCGGAAGGAGTGGAGGAGATTTAAGATAAATTGACAAATCTTAGTTTAAATGGGGACAGAAATTCGGATGATACAGCTCCATTACCATTTGCAGAAACCGAAGAGTACCAGAACATAAATAAGCATGTTGAAAAACAGGGAAAGTTTAATGAACGCGTTAAAAGGGAATTTGAGGCATTACGAAAGCAAGTCAAACAAATTGAAGGCGAAATCGTAGGAAAAGACAGCAGAAGAAATTTAGAATCACAGACAGCAGAGGGGTTTGAAGAAAGTAATTTATTTCATTTACGAGAAGCAACAAGAGAGCGCCAGGCGCGCAAACTTGACAATAATCGACGTTCGGACTGGGACAGACGCGGTAGGTCTTTGTCGCCACGTGGAGAAAACTTTGACTACAAACACTTCTTAACTGTTCGGAAATTTAAGATGTTTCGCAATTCTAAGAACGACATACATCCATGTTCATGGTTAAATCAATTTATGTACGCACTTCCACCAAATTGGCCACTAAGTCACAAACTGGAATTTATGTGCGGCTATTTAAGTCCTCAGGGGATTCACTACGCTAAGTGAATATGTGCCGTAGCGTGCACAGGGCCCCGAGCTGTAGTAGTGCTATTTCCCTTTTAGTTTTCTGCACTGCTGCCTATTCTTTTACTATTCTTTGTATCTATCAAAACAACTCTTCTACTATCAGTCTATCTTGAGAGACGGTAAAGAATAACCGGATATGACTATTCTACCCAAAAGTGATATCGGAAATTACCGTTTGGACTTACTGTATCTTCATCTGCATTCATTCGTAGTTTAAACGAAATTTTACCTGTTTATCTTCGTAACAATATTACTTCATATGTTGACGATATTATTATTGCTAAACGTTCTTGGAGTGAGCATGACAAAATTTTGGATTCATTATTACGTATTTTTGCAAGAGTTGGCATTACAGTGAAATTGGAAAAATCTGAATTTGGTTGTTCTCAGGTGAAATTTCTTGGTCATATTATTTCTACAGAAGGTATTCTTCCTGATCCAGAGAAACTAGACGCTGTTCGTAATTATGCTGTTCCTACCACAAAACGTGATGTTCGTAGTTTCCTTGGTGTCTGTAGTTTTCTCAGACGCTTTGTTAGATTGGACGATTTGGCCACACCTCGTTTATGTGAACTATCTGGAAAGAATTGTAATTGGTGTTGGGATGAGGAAGCTCAATCAGAATTTGAACAACTTCGTGATGCTTTAGTTGCTGCTCCACTTCTGTCACATCCGGATTTATCTAAAGATTTTTGTTTGGCGACGGACTCATCATACAAAGGCCTAGGTGCACATTTACTTCAAGAGATAAAAGAAGACGGTGTTGTAGTACAGAAAACTATTGCATTTGGAAGTCGTGTTCTCTCTAAATCAGAAAAGAATTATTCGATTACGGAACTTGAAGCCTTGGCTGTTGTTTGGGCTTTCACAAAATTTCGGACATTTTTGTTTGGCAGACATACTAAGGTTTACACCGATCACCGAGCTCTGGAATTTCTTATGTCAACAAAATTAACACATGGAAGATTGTCACTATGGGCGCTGTATCTGCAGGAATTTGATTTCAGTATTGTTTACATACAGGGTTCTTCAAATATTATTGCTGATGCTTTTTCACGTGCACCTATGGGTTTGAAACAAAGTGCTGAAGAGGATTGCAAAGAAAACAATTATTGTTTGATGTATATTCAAGGTGTTGCGTTTGAGAATTTTATTTCGTCTTCGCTCCAGGACATCGCTAAGGAGCAAAATAAGGATCCAATCTGGAAGGACTTTAAGGAAAAGTGGAGGTGAAAGGAAAGCGTAGCGATTAGACAGTATTATTTAGTTCGCAATGATATTCTTTTTAAACGAAAATCGGTCGACAACTCTGTTTGGTTAGTTTGTATTCCTGATGAGTGGGTCAATAAATTGATTTGGTACACACATTTCAGTTATGCACACTTTGGTCCCAGAAAATGCTTTCATAAATTACGAGAAAATTGCTACTTCAGTAACATGGAAAAACGTATTCGATCTGTTCTTGCCAAATGCAAATTATGTCAAAAGGCTAAGCCGCCAACTATTTCTCACAGAGCACCGTTGTTTCCTATCATTCCAGCGAAATTAAAGGAGATGGCTGCAGTCGATTTGTTCGGTCCATTGGTTCGTTCTACTAATGGTTTTGCGTACATTTTGGTAGCAGTGGAATTGACATCAAAATATGAGTGTTTTACACCTTTACGCAAAGCAACAGCTCGTTCAGTATCTAATGCTTTCATCAAACATTTTCTTAAAGAAGTGGGTCATGTTGATAAGGTTATATCAGATAATGGCTCACAGTTTCGCTCTAAAATTTGGCTTCGTAAACTACGGGGTCGTAAGTTTAAACCAATTTTCATTTCACTTTTTCACCCTCAGTCTAACGCTTCAGAGAGATGGACGAAGGAAATCAATAAATTGTGTCGTCTTTACTGTCATCAGAATCACAGAACTTGGGATCAGTACCTTCATATTTTTCAAAACATTCTGAATGAACTCCCTAATGATTCAACTTCTTTACCGCCGATATTGATATTAAAAAACAAAGCACCGACAAATCGCATTTCTGAAATCGTTCCTTTTCCGCCTTCACGAAAACTGCGGCGTTGTGAAGTTGTCAACCTGGCTCTACGAAATATTGCATCTGCGGTTGCTAGAAGAGAGAAATCAGCTAAACGTCATGGTCGTTTAAAAACCTTGTCAGTTGGTCAAAAGGTGTTCATTAAATCTCATCGTTTGTCTCACAAAGGAAAAGGCTTGTGTCGCAAATTTTTTCTGCTTTATAACGGTCCATATAGGGTTCGCAAAATTATTCATGATAACACTGTCGAAGTAGAAACTCTTAAATCTCGACGCTCTAAGGGAATACATCATATATCGAACGTTAAATTTTTGGTGGAATGACAGACTTTTGAGAAACTAACAGTTATACGTAAACATGCAGAGAGTACAAGGATACCGCGCCGTGTTCTGGCGGCGGCACATACTCAAAGCAACATCAAGTCTGCGCGCCGCACAAGGCAGCCGTTGACCGCAAACAATTACTTCCTACGTCACGCGTACCTACAGCTGATCGAGCGCTCAGTGCGAATGCACTGACAGCCGTAAACAAATACACAGTCTAATTTCTCCGATTAAATTCAGTATAAAGCTACAGTGACTTGATAAATTATGTTATTAACGTGCAGTATTTTTCAGGATACGGTTGTATAAAATATTTAAGAACTTCAGGTAAATTCTGTGTGTGTCCGACGTTAAGAGAACTTGCTATCGAGAAAATTTCAGGAAGAATGTAATTTCGAAGAAGAAAGTAATAAACTAAAAAGGTACCTATTAATTGAGTTTATTTTGCAGGTAACATATTTCCACTTGGTACGTACCTTAGACGTAATTTTCTGCTCGCGATTACGTGATTTATACTTTGTGTTAACTGATTTTGACAATGATTGATTAATGAACAGGGTTGTTAATTGTGTATATTATGCATCGCTTGGCTGCAATGCTTTTTCACTGATGTCACATTTTTTTATTATGTGCCTGCTGTGCTTATTCATTTAAATTATAATTGTCACCTGATTAATTGTGCTGATATAGTTATGTATGTAGGTTATACTTTGTGATTTATCTGCTTGCGCCTTCATGTTTACTTATTAAGATTACATATGAACATTTATTTGCTTATGCTGATATGATGCTAATGACCTGTTTATTATGAAGATACATAATTGCTGCTTGCGTATGCATTGCATATTTATACATTTCTGTTTGTTGTCATAACTACTCTTTAATTTTGTATATAGAAATGCTGATATACGGTGTACGAACATGGAGTTTAGGTCACACTATGGTATTAATTATAGATTGTTCGCTTGGCAGAGCCTCGTTGTAGGAATTGTGCTGCATCCACTTGTTGACATTTTGTTCTCCACTGGTATATTTACCAGCTATTGCATGTTTTGCTTACGCTCAGTGCCTTATATTTTTAAGATAAGAAAATGAACTATAATTCTACGAACGACATTGGTACAAGAAACGTCATAGAAGTCACATGAGCTGGAGGTTTTATGGAAGCTGTATAAATTTATGCTAATAGGAAGGAAGCTAACGACATGACATACCAACACTAGGTTTAGACCACTGACAGTTATTACACTGCATTCTTCGTGAGCAATTGAAATAGCAAGTGACACTTGACACAAGAAATACTCCACATGTTTGCTTCTGTTTTGCCATTATTCTTGAAGTGTTGTACACACTGTGAAATATTACGATTTATTCACTCAAAGTCTTATGTGATCTTTCATACAACGTACTCGCACCTACTTACTGAAAGTTATTCAAACTGAAGGCTGTTAGAGGTCATGTATGCATTTCTTTTATTTAATGGTGGACAAGGTAACCAAAATGTATTTTATAGTTCGTAATGAGAAGAAGATTTAGCTCAGGTGGACTACACAGAGGTTGTGTGTGGACATTGTGTCTTCGGATTGCATGGGATGATGAATTGAAGTTTGCACTAGGATTTTATCTGTACTTGTTCGAGGAGACTGACTAGAGGAAAGAGTTGTTATGGAAGTGAAATGATATTGGTAATAAGGTTTATATGTATCGACGTATTGAAGAGGTATTATTGAGGTATTGAGATTGTGTGAAGTTGATGATTATTGGAGTTTTGGTGTAAAAGAGGTAAGGTAAATGATATTGACAATAAGATTTATATGTATCGACGTAAGAGGTATTATTGAAGTATTAAGATTATGTGATGCTGATGATTATTGGAGTTTTGGTGGATAAGGGGTAAAGTAAGTGAGGAGCATATTTTTTTGTTGGTTTATATGGAACAAGGAGGATGAAGATGGCAGACTAGAACACTCAAGTAGAAGGAAGATTGTCTACACACACACTTTGTTAAATCACTAAGCAGTATATACTTTTTTTTGGAGAGAGGAAGTATTTGCATATCTTGGCACACTGACAGTTGTTCAGCAACCGTACATTTGATTTGGCTTGGGAAACATTGGTCTTGACATGATGACTATGACGTAGACTAACTATTATTGACTGTTATACATTGCTGCCACTACTACTTGATACACATGTCGAACATCAAATCTTTGACAGAATTGCATTTACACAGTTAACACTATTCAATTACACAGTAGTACTTAATGTGGATGAAAGATGAGTGAGTGTGTTTTGTGTGCTTTCCTTTCCTAATCCCAAATAATTGGTACCGACCTATCTCCTAAATATTATTTTACTTGTTTGTTGTGGCTTGCACTGACACCCATAAATATTATAGGTTTACTGATATTTGTGTATTTGTAATATTTAATATGACAATTATCTGATATCATTTGTGTGTTTCTTATAATTTGTATGTTTAGTGTAAGAGCATTGATAATAATTTTGTAAAAGCAACTGTGTGTGCCTTCAAACTGTTGTTCGTACTTGCACCTGTTCCACAATGCTGGGTGCCACTGATGGAACTGCTTCTACTGAAATGTCACTTGTTGGTCTCTGCACCTGTTCAACATTGCTGGGTGCCACGGATAGAACTTCTTCTACTGAAATGTCACTTGTTGGTGTCTGCACCTGTTCAACATTGCTGGGTGCCACTGATGGAACTGCTTCTACTGAAATGATGTCACTTGTTGGTGTCTGCACCTGTTCAACATTGCTGGGTGCCACTGATGGACTGCTTCTGCTGAAATGATGTTACTTGTTGGTGTCTGCACCTGCTCAACATTACTGGGTGCCACTGATGGACTGCTTCTACTGTAATGATGTCACTTGTTGGTGTCTGCACCTGCTCAACATTACTGGGTGCCACTGATGGACTGGTTCTACTGAAATGATGTCACTTGTTGGTATCTGCACCTGCTCAACATTGCTGGGTGCCACTGATGGAACTGCTTCTATTGACATAATGTCACTTGTTGGTGTCTGCACCTGCTCAACATTGCTGGGTGCCACTGATGGAACTGCTTCTATTGAAATGATGTCACTTGTTGGTGTCTGCACCTGCTCAACATTGCTGGGTGCCACTGATGGAACTGCTTCTACTGAAATGGTGTCACTTGTTGCTGTAGCACCTGTTGACCATTGCTGGGTGCTACTGCTGGAACTGTCAATTACTTGTTTATTGAACCATGGAAAGCATTTTGTGTGAATATTTGTATAAACTGATTTTTTTGTGTATTTACTGTTTGTGAAATGTTATGAGACTCTTACCTACACCTATTTGACATTGCTGGTGCCATTGATTGAATGGTACTTGTGTAAACTATTATGTAAAATCACATGTATGAAAGCATTTGTATTCCTTACTGTATTTTATATATTAGGTTATGGAATGGTCAGTGCAAAGCCAAAATTTATTTAGTGAAGTGATATTTACTTATTAATATTACTTTTTAATTTTTGTCTGTATTTTTTGGACGAATTTGGTGGTATTTTCACCACCAATGCTGGCAAAAATACCATCAAATTCTAGCCCGTGGAGGAGGGGCATATGAAAGGTGGCTGCACTGAGCCACAGCGCCAGAGATTGCGCCAAAGAGTATTATTCAGCCGCCTCCACTGGCAGTTCTTGTTGAGATGTGGTGGTGGAGAGTGCTTGTTGAGATGTAGCAATGGAGTCGTTGTTGAGAAGTTCCCATGGAGAGTGCTTGTTTAGAACTTGTAGTATTGTTTTGATGGGCTTGACACTAGATGTTGTTGGATTGGGGATGCTGTAATGATCAGAGTGTGCTTTTCATCAATATATATGAAGGTAAAAAAAAATTCCTTTTTCTTGTTATTTCAATGTCTTAAACAATAATGCCTCTTGGTCACAGGTTCAGTCAACAAAGCATCTGGCTCGTGTTCTTGTATTAGACTGTATTTCTGGTTTCTATGTGTAATTATAGTATTTGTTTATTTTTTTAATTACATCAGTATAAATGGTATTTAAAATATTTTGTCTTATTGAGGAAGAACCGTGCCAGATGCGTACGTTGAATCACACTTCCACACACAGAACAGTTACTCTTGTGCTTTGTTGTTTCGTAGGTTTCATAGTTGCTGGGACCTTAATTAATTAATTGTGTTAACGGAAATTTCGTTTCACTCTTTGTTGTTGTTCTATGCAGTCAGATTGCGTACAAATACTAAGTCAGGGCCAACCGGTTACGAGACTGTGTAACCGGACAGACAGTGACTAAAAAAAAAAAGTATTTGCATTCATTATCTTCTTAATTAAGCCCCCATGCAGAGGAATTAATATTATTGAATTATTTCTTTTTGAGAAACTCAAGATTACTGAAAGTATGTTTGTGTAATGCTAATTGTAAGATTATTGTAAAAATTAACTCCCATTTGAACGTTCGTAAAATCATTTCATTACAAACAGTAAATATTTGAAGAATCGTTTTCAGAATATAACTAATTTTTGTTAGCAATATTGCATTACTGATTATAATCCATCCCAAAAACCATTGACGTAAAACTTTGCAAAATTTTATTGTTGTCAAGAAAAAGTCTAACTGTGAATTACATAACTTCAGTCAAATTAATTAAAGAATAACGTGAGCTTTGCTATTAAAGAATAACGTCAGCTTTGGCAATAAATACAGCCATTTATTATGACAGCCCGCCAGCAGCTAATAGAGAGTATAGTAAAACAGGGTAAGTATATTCATGTCGCAGTTCAATGTAGCAGTCAGATGGCGATCCAGTAACAGTAAATAAGGTAACGAACAGTTTTCGGTTATTGCAGGTAACGACTGAGGGCCACGACGACGACACATTCTATGTTTCGTCGAAATAATCAGCAAATCACTTTTAATAAGCAGCGTTTAAAGTTGTATGCGAAGATTGCACTTATCATTATTGAGAAAGAGAATTAATTTCAAAGGGAAGATTTCATTTGTTTTTACTAAGCGAAGAGATAGAAATCCTAAGGGAAGGTTTCATAGGTTATTGTAGAAGGGAAGGTTGCGTAACGAAAGAGACAATAGACAATACACGTAAAATGTTTCTCATCACTTTTTAGGCATTTCAGTAAATATCAGAAATTACAAGCTCCAAAGTGTAATCATATGATTTCAAGTATGAGCGTGTCGTATTTGCTATGGTTTCTACAAAGAAATGTCAATATCGAGGATAATGGCCTCTTTTTTCTCCACCTAATGGCTTTTTTTCAGGCGATTGTTGCTCATCTGGGTGCCCACAATGCATTACATCAAGGTAACTTAGCTTTCTTACCGAAATATTTACGACAGCAGTTTCCGCTACAGTGACAGTCTCATATAACAAAATTTCACAGATAGAAAAATTACAGTAGAAATACGTAGAAACGAAATCTTAGAGTAAATTTGTAATACTGTATATTTTGAATGATATATATATGATGACTTTTGAATATTATTAAGTGTTGGGCAGCTGGATATGAACAGCGCGTAGCTTTACGCAGTTGGAGGTGAGCGGCCAGCAGTGGTGAATATATATATATTGACTTTCAATTTTATTAAGGTAAATACATTGTTTGTTCTCTATCAAAATTTTTCATTTGCTAACTATGCCTATCACTAGTTAGTGCCTTCAGTAGTTAGAATCTTTTATTTAGCTGGCATTATGGGTGCCCGCTGTATTGCAGTAGTTCGAGTAACGAAGATTTTGTGAGGTAAGTGATTCATGAAAGGTACAGGTTATTGTTAGTCAGGGCCATTCTTTTGTAGGGATTATTGAAAGTCAGATTGGGTTGCGCAAAAAGAAATATTGTGTGACAGTTTAGCAATGATCAGAATAAGTAAACAGAGAAATGTCTGAGTACGTTCAGTTTTGCTGAGCTATTTGAAAATCGTATCGCGACATTACTGCTCACGTTGGTCGAGATCCAATGACTGTTAGCAGAATATGGAATCGGTGGGTTCAGTACGGTAATACGGAACGCCATGCTGGATCCCAACGGCCTCGTATCACAAGCAGTCGAGATGACAAGCATCTTATCCGCATGGCTGTAACGGATCGTGCAGCCACGTCTCAATCCCTGAGTCAACAGATGTGGACATTTGCAAGAAAACAACCATCTGCACGAACAGTTCGACGACATTTGCAGCAGCATGAACTATCAGCTCGGAGACCATGGCTGCGGTTACCCTTGACGCTGCATCACAGACAGGAGCGCCTGCGGTGGTGTACTCAACGACGAACCTGGGTGGACGAATGGCAAAACGTTATTTTTTCGGACGAATCCAGGTTCTGTTCACAGCATCATGATGGTCGCATCCGTGTTTGGCGACATCGCGATGAACGCACATTGGAAGGGTGCGCCCGTCATCGCCGTACTGGCGTATCACCCAGCGTGATGGAATGGGGTGCCATTGGTTACACGTCTCGGTTACCTCTTGTTCGCATTGACGGCACTTTGAACGGTGGACGTTACATTTAAGATGTGTTACGACCCATGGATCTAACCTTCATTCGATCCCTGCGAAACCCTACATTTCAGCAGGATAATGCACGACCGCATGTTGCAGGTCCTGTACGGGCCTTTCTTGATACAGGAAATGTTCGACTGCTGCCCTGTCCAGCATATTTCCAGATCTCTCACCAACTGAAAACGTCTGGTCAATGGTGTACGAGCAACTGGCTCGTCATAATACGCCAATCTCTACTCTTTATGAACTGTGGTATTGTGTTGAAGCTGCATGGGCAGCTGTACCTGTACACGCCATCCAAGCTCTGTTTGACTCAATGCCCAGGAACGTATCAACGCCGTTATTACGGCCAGAGGTGGATGTTCTGGGTACTGATTTCTCAGGATCTATGCACCCAAATTGCGTGAAAATGTAATCAGAAGTCAGTTATAGTATAGTATATTTGTCCAATGAATACCCGTTTATCATCTGCATTTCTTCCTGGTGTAGCAATTTTAATGGCCAGTAGTGTACTCTGTGCGGCTGGTCTCGGCGGAGGTTGGAGTCCTCCCTCGGGCATGGGTGTATGTGTTTGTCTTTAGGATGATTTAGGTTAAGTAGTGTGTAAGCTTAGGGACTGATGACCTTAGCAGTCAAGTCCCATAAGATTTCACACACATTCGAACATTTGAAGTAGTGTACTTTCCCGCTCTCATCATGTTTGGTCACTGAAATCTGGACTTCCTCAGATTATGGTATTCCCGAAACCATTGCTTCCATATTGACATAAAACTCGTAGGATCACGTGCAGCAATATCACGTCACCACGAACAGCAGTCACGATAGGTCACAATCCTGCCGCTGCCGAATTTCGACACGTGCTGAAGGACGTGTCTCATTCTTGCATGGGTCATAAAACAATACTCACGCAAACACACAACACTGAAATACTGTTACTTTAAATCCGTCTTGATTGCAATTTTTTTTTTTTTTTTATTATTCATATGACCGGTTTCGGTTCATTCAGAACCATCTTCAGATCTGATATTTAAGTTACAGGAGTAACCCGTCCAATTCAGCAACTTTCACATGCTACGTCACATGTGACGTAGCATGTGAAAGTTGCTGAATTGGACGGGTTACTCCTGTAACTTAAATATCAGATCTGAAGATGGTTCTGAATGAACCGAAACCGGTCATATGAATAATAAAAAAAAAAATTTGCAATCAAGACGGATTTAAAGTAACATTATAAAATCACTGATTGCTGTTATCCCCTAAGACATTATGTCTGTTTTTGCAAACACTGAAATATGATATCTGAATGAGAAGCACCCTGTGTCATCATTCCTTATAAACAAAATACAGACGGCGTCACTACTACCAGTTTTTTTCGGTTACGCTAAAATCCTATTTGTTCGCATTAATAGCACGCAGCACACTTGGTACCTGTTTAACATCTGTTTCATCGCACCATCATTTTGTTGCAATTTTAATGGCCAGAAGTGTGATGTGCTGCCGGCTGTATGAATCATACACGAAATTACAATAAAAACCATACATACGCTCAGGTGGCACAAGTCATGGGGTACTTCACAGTATCGTGGTCGGACCACCTTTTGCCAGGTGCAGACGTGGCAAGGACTCAAAAAGTCGTTGGAAGTCCCCTACAGAAATAGTGAGCCCTGCTGCCTCTATAGCCGTCCATAATTGCGACAGTGTTCCTGGTACAGGATTTTGTGAACGAACTGACCTTTCCATTATGTCCCATAAATGTTCCATGGGATTAATGACGGACAATCTGTGTGGCTAAATCATTCCTTCGAATTGTCCGGAATGTTCTTCAAACCAATGGTAAACAATTGTTGGCCGGGGACATGTGTCAGTGTCATGCACAGAAATAACCAGGACCCAGTCCATTCCATGTAAATACAGCCCACACCATTATGCAGCCACCATCAGCCTGCTCAGTGCCTAGTTGAAAACTTGGGCCCATGGCTTCGTCGGTTCTGCGCCTCCCTTGAAACTTACCATCAGCTCTTACCAGCTCAAATCGGGACTCATCTGACCAGGCCACGGCTTTCCAGTCGTCTAGGCTCCAACTGATTTCCTCACGAGGCCAGGAGAGGTGCTGCAGGCGATGTCGTGGTGTTAGCAAAGGCACTCGCGTAGGTCCTCTCTTGCCACAGTCCGTTAATGCCAAATTTCGAAGCGCTATCCTAACGATACGTCCGTCGTCTGTTCCACTTTGATTGCTGCGGTTATTTCACTCATTGTTACTCGTCCGTTAGCCCTGGCAACTTCACGCAAACGCCGCTGCCCTCGGTCGTTAAATGAAAGCTGTCGGCCACTGCGTTGTCCGTGGTGACAGGTAGTTCCTGAAATTTGGTATTCTCGGCACACTCTTGACAATGTGGATCTCGGAATATTGAATTCCCTAACGATTTCCGAAATGGAATGCCCCATGCGTCTAGCTCCAACTGCCATTCCGCATTTAGTGTCCGTTAGTTCCCGTTGTGTGGTCGTAATCACGTCGGACGCCTTCCCACATGAACCACCAGAGTACGAATTACAGCTCCGCCAATGGTTCAAATGATTCAAGTGGCTCTGAGCACTATGGGACTTAACATCTGAGGTCATCAATCCCCTAGAACTTAGAACTACTTAAACCTAACTAACCTAAGGACCTCACACAACACCCAGTCATCACGAGGCACAGAAAATCTCTGACTCCGCCGGGAATCGAACCCGGGAAGCACCGAATTGAACCAGAATCGGTACACATATCCCTTACCGTTAGGCAAGAGTCGCTGTGGGGATAAGAGCAGCCTATCTCTCATATCTCAGAAGAAGTGACATAAACAATCAGGTACGTGAAACCCGCCGCAATATGCACGACGTTTAAAGTTATTACTTCTGAGCTACTATTTCTGTTTCCAAAAAATATCGCAGTGTCCACACATGTCGCTAAATGCACCTACAAAACTATATCACACTAACACGTATTCAGGAGATATATGCCATAAACACTGAGATTCTGAATCAAGCATGAAGTTTTAATACATTCATTCTTCACTGCTAAGACCCTCCTACAGTCGAGTCAACGAAATCACTGACACCTGGCAGCGCTTTTGACAGCTCTTAGCTGCGAAGCGCAAACGGCTGCAGGCGAAAACAGTAGCCGTCTACAGAGCTGCGAAGAGGCGTTTCCATAGAGAAGTTTATAAAATCGCGTTGTAGACACGCGGAGGAGCTGCGCCCAGCGTACATAATTTGTGTTTTGCGTACTTTGTTCCTTAATTTGGACACTGTACTTATACAATTGATCATTATACACAGTTCTTTGTAGGACTATTTTTTTAATTTAAAATGTTTTTTCACGGATACATGGAAATGAAGTTTTTTCGATATTACACTACAAAAATTTTTCTTGACAGTTTCTAACAGAAAACTGCGAAATGAATACCTGACAATGCCAAGTTTGTCAGCTAATAAAATTTAAAACCATCGTCACCTGTACACGTTGCTTGCTTTCGCTGTAATTTGCGTCATACTGTCTTGTTCAAGAGTTCCTTCTGAACCACAGTTAGTACATCACAATTCCAGGGTGACTCTTCCATGGAGTACAATAATATTTTACGCAACGCTGCGTCTGCACTGCAGAACATTCTGTGCAAGATAATGGATTTCTAAAGACAACTGTATTTATTTTGCAGTTATTTGTAACAATTGGGTCGTTTTCTTTGCTATTTACTTTTAACTAATGATATCGACCCATGAGTCATGCGTATAGTTTTTCACCTTGGAAGCAGTCCTCCTCAACACACCGAACACACCGGTAGTTTTAGAGACAGTTTTTCTAGCTGTGCATCAGCGATGTGCCCTCGTTGAATATCTGCCATTGTGCTTGCAGTAGACTTCCTCAGACAGACTTCTCAATAAACAACACACACCACCCAATGTACAAACATCTAAAAAAAAAATGGCTCTGAGCACTATGGGACTCAACTGCTGAGGTCATTAGTCCCCTAGAACTTAGAACTAGTTAAACCTAACTAACCTAAGGACATCACTCACATCCATGCCCGAGGCAGGATTCGAACCTGCGACCGTAGCGGTCTCGCGGTTCCAGACTGCAGCGCCAGAACCGCGCGGCCACTTCGGCCGGCATCTAAATTAAGGAGGGAAGTGACATACTGCAGTCACAGTGAACAATGATCCGTGTTTCCGCGTCACGGATTCATATTGATTATTTTGATAAGAACGGTGGTTTTTTCGTGTTACCAGTCACATACATACGATTTACGTAAATGATTTATTACAACTACGAATAGAATAAACATTTGTTAACGTTGGTCGGTGGTAAACAGAAGAAGCATTCTTTTTGGTTCGTTTCTGGCTTTCCCAGTGACAACTGATATTCGTCTGCTTGATTGCCAGGGACTCTGATGTGGAACTTGCGTCCCTTTTGTTGGTGTAATCTCGCTGATTGCTTCGATTCTCAGAGACGAGCTGTGTCACTCTGCCTGGTGCTGCGCTGATGTGTTTTCACGGAATTTCCGCTTCACTGAAAAATTTCGTTTCTGTTCGCATAGAGTCTACCCGCAATCTGCTCTGGTGAACGTGGTATGCGTAACTTATTTCAAAGCCAGCGAAAATTTATCCATTTTTCACCACTCTGCCTGTCATTCGAAGTGCTTTCTTACCAGTTTGTTATAAGAAGAATTAGAGCTCCTGATATTTTAAAATCGTTTGTCGGTCTTCAAATTGAAATCAAACTCATCTGATAACTGGACTGACTTTTTCTTCTGTGGGCGCCGTATTGCACAATGAAAAATTTTTTATCGCGAGTACTCCACTTCTAGATCATTGTTACGTAGCTGAAAAACAATTTATCTCCTGCGAGAAATATATTATAAATTCAGTCTGTTTATTTAAAAAATCACTTTCTTTTCAGTTACTTACCTCGCCTACTTTTTTAACAGTCTGTTCACTGATTAAAAGTTTCATGCAACACTGAAGGATTTTCTTGTGTATCTCTAGTTTCTTAAATCGTGTAAATATGTGTAAAGGTCTAGTCTTAATTAGATAGTTCTTCGCATACATCCCCCATAAATGATTTGATTTTTTTTACTCCTGTATACAGTGTCTTTTATTTTATTTTATATGTTATGTTTCGCAAGACTAAATTCAGGAGCAAGTCTCCTTGATCATGGAACGAGTCAGTGCATAACATTATAATATAGTAATAATAGATAAAATCAAACGTATATGAATCCTATGCAGACGACAAGCCATAAATTTAAATAAACTTAATCAACAACGCAACACACAAATTACTTTGATTTTTTAACTTTTTCCAGGAGTTCCTCAACAGAGTAGGAGTAGTGAGCCATGAGGAAGCTCTTTAGTTTGGATTTGAAAATGCGTGGATCACTGCTAAGATTTTTTAATTCTTGTGGCAGCTTATTAAAAATGGATGCAGCAGAATACTGCACGCATTCCTGCACACGAGTCAAGAAGGTGCGTTCCAAATGTAGATTGGATATCTGCCTGGTATTAACATAGTGAAAGTTGCTAGCTCTTAGGAATGAGCTGATACTGTTAACAACAAACGACATTAAAGAAAATATGTATTTAGAGCCCAATGTCAGAATTCCCATATTACTGAACAGGGGTCGACAAACGGTTCGAGAGTGACCGAGCGGTTCTAGGCGCTTCAGTCTGGAACCGCGCTGCTGCTACAGTCGCAGGTTCGAATCCTGCCTCGGGCAGGGATGTGTGTTATGTCCTTAGGTTAGGGAATTGATGACCTCAGATGTTAAGCCCCATAGTTCTTAGAGCCATTTGAACCAAACGGTTCGCGAACGTACGCCACATATTGCTTGAACCGCCCATTTCTGAGCCAAAAGTATCTGTTTTGAATCAGAGGATTTACCCCAAAAAATAATACCGTACGTCATAAGCGGATGAAAATAAGCAAAGTAGACTACTTTTCGTGTTGAACTGTCACTTATTTCAGATACTGTTATAATGTTAAATAAAGCAGCATTTAGTTTCTGAACAAGATCCTGAACACTTACCATCCACGACAGTTTACTATCCGTCTGAACGCCTAGGAATTTGAACTGTTCAGTCTCACTAATCGTATGCCCATCTAGTGTAATCATAATGTCAGTTTTTGTCGCACAGTATGTTAGAAAGCATAAAAACTGTGTCTTACTGTGACTTAGCGCCAATTTATTTCCTACAAGTCAATATTGCGCACATTATCCTTCACTACCAAAGTGGTGTCATCAGCAAACAGAAATATTTTAGAATAACCTGTAACACTAAAAGCATAGTATGTATGCGGGGGGGCATTAATAAACCCGACAAACTGCAGGGACGGATTCCTAACTCGAAATGGAGGAAAAAAGCTCCTATGAACATTTGTCCGGAAAGGCATCATTAGCACGGCTGATGGCTCTGACGAATGAAAATTCCATTGACCACGTTCTGTGTGTACCTTGTCTGTTGCAGGTTGTGTGATCGATGCAGCGTATTGCAAGCAACAGAATGGTCCGATATTCATGTCGGGAAAAAGAGATTATGTTTGTGTGCGCCCAAGCAGATTGGAATGGTCTAGAAGCATGTAACGTTGCTCTTGGGGGGCGAAAATAAAAAGAATTGTTATTTTTTTTTTTAAATGTCGAAAAAGTGAATATTTTGGTGGGCCACTTGGCAACAGAATCAGGGATTGATTACACTATTATAATAACATACGTTGAGCATTAAATACCTGAGTAAGAGCAGTATATTGATATATTTGAGATCATTCGGAAGAAACATTATCATTTCTGTGCATTTTTATAGTCGCGATGTAGTCATACCCGGATCAACACTAAGGGACCAGAAGATTCATAGACTTTAAAAGAAGTGCAACACTACACAATTTAAAAAAAAGTTGGTTCAGAAATAATAGGAAAACGATAATGTTTCTTCTGACTCGTGCTGCGTTCGGCCCATCAGCGCGATCGTAATTTTTGCTGATGAAGTAACACAAAATAATTATCATTCAGGTAAATAAGGAGATGGAAATCATCAAAGTTAATTTACTAAAATAAGCACACTTATCTTTAACACACGTTTTTTTAATGCAACGTACCTTTTCATATTAAATTGTAATAGATGACCATTGTGGTTAAATACTTTAAACATAACATCCAAAATGTCCTCTTGATGCTGTCTGTTCGTAATCAGTGACAAGAGACTACATGTTTTCTGATTGGAAAAAGATAACAATTAGCATATTCACTCAATATTCTCACATAAAATATAAAATACTGTTGCGGAACGCAGCAAGTCCGAGTCCGCCTTTCATAGAATACAAACAGTAAAATGTGAGGCGCCAAATGCCTCATGTATCTTTAAATAAGAGAATTCTTTCTTTATACCATATATGTACATAGAGATTTACAAGTACCGCGCAATAACGGCAAAGACAAAGAATAATAGACTCTGTCGCTGCTATGCGATGGTTCATTTCTTTTACTTTACAATTGTCTGATAATTTAAGGCCATCAGGCGTTTACTATTGAGCGTATATTAACGTTGTGAGGCGAAAATTACTAATATTATAAGCAGCATAGCTATATCAAACGATTACCCTCGTAGACACTAACCACATCACGCGACATTTCAAGCCCTTTTTGGGCGTTTGTGTGTTCACGTCTTCTATCAGACAGACGCCCAAAAAGGGCTTGAAATGTCGTGTGATGTGGTTAGTGTCTGCGAGGGTAATTGTTTGATATAGATATGCTGCCTCTCGACCATTTCCATCAGCTCGGCCGTACACAACACCATCTCGGCTTGTTCGCGACATGAATACGGGGCCATTCTGCTGCTTACAGTTCGCTGCCTCAACCACACTGCCTACGACACGGCACGTGGTCAAAGGAACTTTCATCAGTCAGCCCCATCCACCTTGGCAACCATGCATTTCCGAACACTTGTTTATAGGAGACTTTCCAGTCAGTAATCCATCCCTGAAGTTTGACGATTTTATTAATGTTTACCCTGTATAAACAAGAAACAGTAGCGCCCCCAGCACCGACCAGGCCACCCCCACCTCCCCCCACTTAACAGTGCCCAAATGGTACTGGACCTCGCACTCATTCTCAATACTGTGGAGAATGACCTTCTCCTGCCTCTTCTTAAACCAAGAGGTGAACTAGTTGTGAGGTACTCCCCTTATTCCATAACGGTCGAGTTTTTGCAGTAATACTTTGTCATCATCAAAATCGAACGCCTTGGTTAAATCAAAGAAGACGCCTAGCGTTCGCAACCTTTTGTTTGATTCGTCAAGATCCTCGCAGAGAAAAGAGAATGCACCATTTTCAGTTATTAAAACACTTCCAAAATCAAACTGTACATTTGACATCAAATTATGTGAACTGAAATGATCTATTACCATTGTATATTCACCCTTTTCAGTACCTTTAGAAAACACTGATGTCATAGAAATGGGTCTAAAATTGTCTACGTCTTCCCTTTCTCCTGTTTTTTATAAATTGACTTCGCTAATGAGTATTTTAATCTGTCAGGAAACTGACCTTTCCGAAAGGAACACTTGCAGATACAGCTAAGTACTGGGCTAATATATACAGAACAGTACTTTAGTATCCTAATAGACACCACGTCGTATCCATGAGAGTCCTTAGTCTTTAGTTATTTAATTATTGACTCAGTCTCCCCTTTCCAGCATCATGGGAGAGTATTTCAGATGAGAGTCTCAGAAAATTATTTACTATGAAAGTTGTACGATTCCACGTGGGAACTAAGCTACTGTTTAGTTCACCTACTATATTCAGAAAGTGGTTATTACATTCTGCACATATATCTACATCTACATCTACATCTATGCTCTGCAAACCACTGTGAGGTGCATGGCAGAGGGTGAGTCCCATTGTACCACTTACTAAGATTTCTTCCCATTCCATTCACATATGGAGCGTGGGAAGAATGACAGTTATGAATGCCTCTCTACATGCAGTAATTACTCTAATCTTATCCTCACGATCCCTCTCTGAGCGATACGTTCGGGTTTGTAGTATATCCCTAGAGCAATCATTTAAAGCCGGTTCTTAAAACTTTATTATTAGAGTTTCTTGCGATAGTTTACGTCTGTCTTCAAGAGTCTGCCATGTCAGTTCCTTCAGCATCTCAGTGACACTCTCCCCTGGATTAAACAAACGTGTGATTATTCGTGCTGCCCTTCTCTATATAGGTTCTACATCCTCTGTTAGTCCTGTCTGGTACGGATCCCACACACTTGACCAATATTCTAGGATGGGTCGCATGAGTGACTTGTCAGCAATCTCATTATCAAAATGATTGCACTTCCCCAGTATTCTACCAATAAACCGAAGTCTACCACTTGCTTTACCCACAACTGAACCTATGTGAGCAATCCATTTCATATCCCTACAGCGTTACACCCGAGTATTTGTATGGGTTGGCCGGTTCCAACAACGACTCATTGATATTATAGTCATAGGATACTACATTTTTTCGTTTTGGGAATTGTAAAATTTTACATATCTGAGTATTTAGAGCAAGTTGCCAATATCTGCACCATGTTGAAATGTTATCAAGATCTGACTAAATATCTATGCAGTTCATCTCAGATAGTAGCTCATTACAGATAACTGCATCATCTGCAAAATGCCTAATTTTACTATTAATATTGTCTGCAAGGTCATTAATATACAACACTGAACAGCAAGTCTCCCAATACACTTCGCTGGGGCACACCCAAAGTTACCTCTACATCTGATGATAGCTTTCCATCCAAGATAACATATGATCGTACTTTTGACATTAAGCGTAGGTGTGATATTGAGTCAAATGCTTTACGGAAATCAAGAAACACTGCATCTACCCTGTTGCCTTGATCAAAAGCTTTCAGTATGTCACATGAGAAAAGTGCTAGATGGGTTTCACATGATCGATGTTTTCGGAATCCATGCTGGTTGGCTTTCAGCAGGTCATTCTGTTCAAAATACCTCAACTATGTTTGAGCTCAGAACATGTTGTAAGTTTCTACAACAAATCGATGTCAAGGATATTGGACGGTAGTTTTGCGGATCACTTCTACTACACTTCTTGTACATTGGCGTGATCTGAGTCTTTTTCCAAGAACGCCATGGTTTTCTGTTCGAGGGATGTACTTTAGATTATAGCTAGAAGAGGGGCTAAGTCAGCCGCAGATTCAGTAAGGAATCTGACAGGGATTCCTTCGGGGCCTGGAGTTTGCTGACTTTTAACAATTTCAGCTGTTTCTCAACACCACTGACACTAATGCTTGTTTCATTCATCTTTTCAGTGATACGAGGATTAAATTGGGACAGTTCTTCTGGGTTTTCCTTTGTAAAGGAACATTTGAAAACGAAGTTAAGCATTTCAGCTTTTTGCTCTGCTACACTGAGTTACAATTCCTGTCTCATTCGCTATGTTGGACACTAGCTTTGGTGCCACTAACAGCCTTTATATACAACCAGAATTATACAGTAATATCCGACTTACATATAACTGAAACATTTCTACTATGCACTGACATCATATACTGAAACTGGTGCTGCTGACCAGACACTTTCTCCGCAACTGACCATATAGTTTTAATTTTATCCTGAGAATTAGGTACTATATTTGTGTACCACATAATTTTTGCCTTCCTTATAACATTCTTGAGCACTCTACGATACTGTTTCTAGTGGGCTGCTGTAGCTGGATTGTGACTACTTCTAACATATAATGCCCATTTTGTTTTACGTCATATTCTTATCCCAGAGTCAGCCACCCACGCTGCCTGTTAGTGCTAGTACTATGTCTTGAACTTTCTAATGGAAATTAACTTTCAAAGAGTATGAGAAATGTGTTGAGGACACCATTATATTTATGGTCTAATTTATGAGCACTATAAATATCCGGCCACTACTTTTTTTCCTTAACGACGTTTAAAAAGGTCTCTACTGCAACTGCTTTAGCTTTTCTAAATAGTTTATAATTATATTTAGCACTTGATTGAGCACGAAAACCAAAAAATGTGTGGATCATGGTCTGAAGGCCAGTCACTTTTTTCTAACGCAATATCTCTCTAGTAATGAAGAATATACAAAAATGTTGTGTATGTTTGTCCTACTATTCCCCTGCACTCTCATTGAGAAGAATACAGGTTGCATCAGATGATACGAATTAAGGAGATCTATCAGCGTCCTCTTTCTTGAACACTACTTCCACAGTTAACACTGAAGTCACAAATACAACTAAGTTTTTGTACTTCCCATAAAGTGAACCAAGAACTCCATCTAACTTGAGCAGAAACTTTCTGAAATTAGAGGCAGGGGACCTTCAAATAACAACGGCTAGACGTTTAGTTCCACTAAACTGAACGATACCTGAACAACATTCAAATACGTGTTCTGTGCAATGCTTCCAAATATCAATGGTCTCAAATGGAATATCATTTTTCACGTACGTGATCACTCCCCCACACCGCAAATAAATCTTAGAAAAACAGCCAGCTATCCTTTATCCTGGCAAAGGAAGCCTCTGAATTACACACTACTTATGAAGTGTCATATACTTTGAAAATGTAACAAACAGAAACCAGATTTTCTAGAAAGTACTCGGAGTACAAAGAGATACGACATGAAGGGCAGTGGCTTGGGTGTTGGCCTGTAATGTTACGTTAACTCAGGAGGTATCATGTGAGCTCAAATGGAGAAGCTGCAAGACGCAGCAAGGCATTGGTGGGGCTCTTATATGGTCACATACGATGTCCCAAAAGGCAGTGGCAGGAAGCGCCGACGTGGAAGGGACGATGCAACCTGCCGCAAAGGTAAAACGTGGGCGCGTCGTAGCCGAAGGAGAGTTCAGTAAAGACAGCAGTGCAGGAGGGGCGTCTGTGTAGGTCAGACCCAGGGCCTGGGCTTGTAGTATTCGCTTTGGCTCCGCTGAAGCTCATACTTAGCCGCGTATTTCCCTCCATGGGATTTTACAAACAGGAGTAGTGTACTTTCATTCAAGTCACTATCCAGTTTTCGCTCAGATAAGCAATTTAAAAAAATGGTTCAAATGGCTCTAAACACTATGGGACTTAACATCTGAGGTCATCAGTCCCCATGACTTAGAACTACTTAAACCTAACTAACCTAAGGACATCACATACATCCATGCCCGAGGCACGAAACGAACCTGCGACCTAGTCGCAGCGCGGTTCCGGACTGAAGCGCCTAGAACGGCTCTGTCACAGCGATCGCCAAGCAATGAAAGATTATAGTTATTCAAGTCTTGTCTTTGTTCCATTATTTCCCGACCGAGTTCCACAACTCTTTCAAACTTCAAGTAAGCCAACTCCATATTAGCTGACTGGAAGGATATTTTCCAGCATTCCATGTTATTGAGCGCCTAGACCGCTCGCTGGACGCAACGTGGAGGTTTCTTTCTGGTACCAGGTGTTGAGTTAGGTCATGGAATTAGCGTGCAGCTATCACGCCACGCCACGATTTATAGGATTAGGTCGCCTCTTTTTGGGAAAGCGAACCTGCTCAACCCGGAGTCACGTAAAAGACAGTGACAGAGCTAAGGTCCAGGACAGAAAAGATAGAAAAATCCTCTCTCGCTTTCGAGAAGAAGAAGAAGAAGAAGGTTTCCAAAGAAAGAAGAAGAGGTCAGGACTGAGCCGTGGTAAAATTTGCTGTTTTGAAGAGCGCACCACAGCGCGTTTTGTAAAGCAGTCGCCTTCCGTTTCTGACGGTGGCGCAGCTGTGGCAATTGCAGCTTTGGTGTCTCCCTCTGGTGGGAAAGGGGAAAGGTTGCCTCTTAACGTGCATTCGAGTGGCGCTATGAGCTCGCCAGTCGGCAGTTGGTCAGTAGGAGTGAGTCTGGGTCAGTCTGGCAGTCCCGGCGAGTCTGGCCAGTTGGTCATCCGGGTCAGTGTGGGGCAGTCAGTCGTCCGGAGTGCTAGTATGTGTTAGGCCGCCAGTCTGCTCGAGTTTGTTCAGGCAATGGTCATTGGCGGTTGGATCGATCGGTTGGTTGGTCGCGCGCTGGGACACAAGATGACTTGTCCGTCTTGAGCGTCGGCGCATATGAGGTCGCCACGTCAGTTCAGTGGGCCGCGCCGTATGGCGAGGGGTAGTGGCTTCGCGGCCGACACGAGAGCAACAGGAGTCAACCCACGACATCGGTCTGGCCGGGGCGAGCTGCGACGCCGTGAGACGGGAGATCGGCGCGCCTTCCTGCGTCCGTTGAAGCGGCTGGCAGCGGACGGTTCGGGGGAGCGTTTTGGGGGAGCTGCGCCAGGTCTTCGCCAGACATCGCAGTTTATTAGAAGTTAAGTGATTCATGATACGTTGTTTCATTTACTTGTTAAATTCCACTTGTTTTCTTGGTCAGTCTCTCGTCCCCAGCTTGCTTGTCCGTTTCTCGTCCGCATTTGTTAGGCAATTAGTGTCTGTCTGTCTGTCGGTCTGCCGTACGTTAATAGCTGCCTCTGTCATGTTTGTCGGGTTCGGTGTTAACGAATTTATTGCTTAAGATGTAAAGGCCGAATTTCTGAAATATGTTTTTATCTTGCCTATCATCTTGCGAGGTGGTATATGTGTAACGTAGAGCATGTTGGTACATTTTATGTAAAACTGGATTTCATGGATTTTATTTAAATGATCAGTTTTATATATAAAATTGCTACTCTTCCACCGCAAGAGTTCTTTTAAAAACAAGTTGCGCTTCCGGTGGCAAATAATTTTAATGTGAGTGTTTTGTACCATTTCCATCCCTCTTACGGGGAGCATAGTGTATGTGTTTGTGTGAGTTGTTAAAATTTTTAGTTTAAAGTAACCTGGTGTGTTTCAGATTTGCACCAGTGTAGTCTTTCAGAGGTTGTTGTGAGCGGTCGTGACTACGGCCGTGTTAAAAGGGAGCGGCAAGGTTCTCAGCCAAAAAGCTCATACTATAAAAACAAAAGAAAAAACATTGTTATTTCTGCCTCTGAATAAATTGTAACTTGATATTTACAGGGTGCTTTCTGATTATAATTTTAAATCTGTTTAAAAAAAAAAGGCTTTTAGGAATAAAGTTTCCATTTATTGAAAAAAAATTTAATTTGTTCCATCAGTTACCCATTGGCAACTACTTCCACGCTCACATAGTGTGATAAAATGTGTTAATGTTCTTGATGAATCGCTAGTAAATAAAGTAAATTCTGTAAGAAAAGGTTTTGAAGGTAAATTAACGGTTCAAGGACGAGTCCAGCAACAGACGGTGGCCAGGGGCGGTGCAGCCTCAGTGGCAGCGGATGGACGGCGCCCGTAGTTGAGGAGGACTTCCCAGAAATCGGCCAGGGGGCACCCAACAACAGAGCGAGGGGTCGGACGACGGCGCGAGGGTAGCCGGCAGCCACAGTGGACATCGCAGGGTCGCTGGACGGCACGCACAGGCAGCGACAGTTGCAGCCAGCAGCTCAGGCCGCAGAAGGTGCGAGGGTACCCAGTAGCAGTGCAGCCGTGGCCGGCAGTGCAGGGTTGCAGACGCAACAGGGGCGGTGAACCGGCAACGGCAACGGCGGAGAGTGACGCGGATAACACACGGCGTGAGGGAAACCAGCAGCGGCCGCAGTGCAGACAGGCGCACCAAGTCGCAGGCGGCGGCGTGAGACAGCGGAAGGCGTACATCAGCAGGGCGGCGGCGGCGACAATGGACGGCGGTGCAGCGGCAACGCTTCACAGCGGCCGGCGCACAAAAGCAACGGCGGCAGTGAAATTCCAACGCTGAGTTGAAATACTAGCAGGCGTGTCACGAGACGGAGACAATGCCTCCAGCAGAGACTCTGATGTGCCTGAGTTCCAAAGTAGGCAATTTTTTAGTCTGTGAGATGAGCTAAACTTAATACTGCAATCCTTTGATGGCACTAAGATCAGTCTAAACGAGTTCCTTGACAATAGTGATCTTGTGTTTAAACTTATAGACCCACAGCTGCATGATACCCTTTTGAAATTTGTTGGAACTGAAATAGTGGGCTCAGCACGTAGCAAGTTATTACTGCGAGATCTAAGCGCCACTTGGCGAGATGTGCATGCCATATTAGTAGAAAACTTTGATGTGAAAGAACACTTGACTTCTACGCATGTCACAATTGCATAATGCACCAAGCAGCAACAAGTCAGCAAGAAGGTGGGGGAAGTATAGTTCAGTTTCAGTGGGGCTCGAGGTCGGATACCAAGCAGCAACATTTCTGGGAAGCAATCGGAGGTACCATGTGAGAATCGGAGCTAGAAGGCAACCTTGCTCTCAATTTGGATATTAAGCCGAACAGTGTTTATCCAAAGCATTTACGAAGACAGAGTAAAGACGATAGAGCATGCGAGAGTGAGCAGCTAACGTTAGCAGAGTCTATGGAGATAGCTCCAGCAGAGGTGAGTGTGGTAGTCTCGCCCCGAGAAACGTTGATCGCCCGTGGTGGTGGTGCGGTGCCGTGGACCGAGAAGAAAGCCACAGAGTATTTTCATGAGTGGGAAGCCAGGCCATTTGGCATGATAGTGTCGTGCAGATAAAACAATAAGGAAAGTGGGGCCGGTTGTATCCAAACAAGGCAGGGAAATAGACCAGTCACGAATAGTGAGGCGCTCACAATGCATTTTGCCAAGTCATGGAGTCCTAAGTGTGCATCTGAAGCCCGTGACGTGTTTTAAATGTAAACGAAACGGTCATTACGCGAGAGACTGCCCAGAAAACGTTTGCCAGACACAGAATTCACATAGAAGAAATAAAATCCAGGAAAGCTAAGTAACAGCGTACGAAAGCAGTCGCCTCACGCCTTACCTGGAAAGGTATTAACAGTCGATTGTGAAAGTAAAAATTAGTTTATGCAACTAAAGTGTCAGGAAGGCGTTACTAAAGGGATCCGTTAGAGCACTTGCCCAAGAAAGCCAAAGGTCCCGAGCTCGAGTCTCGGTCCGGCACATAGTCTTCCAGGAAGTTTCATGCATTACTAATTGCCTAGCTTTCTCATGGATAGTAGTGTACAGATAAATCCAGTTAGGATAAGTACAGGGCGACACAGAATAACGGGAATGTTTGAAATGAGTAGTGGCAGCCATTTGCAGGTGGCAGCACTCCGGGTTCGTGACAGCGAGCAAACAGTTCGCCATTTCAGTAATCATGGAACAGTGGAACGGACAACAATGTGCGTTAGCCATACATTTTTTTAATAGAAACATGATAGTTTGGTAGCAGCGCAGAGAAAGTTTCGGCGTTTTTATAATTTAGGACGTCATGATGCCGTTCCGTCGAAACACGCGATAAAATGTTGGATTAAATACTTTGAAGAGATGGGATTTGCCCTCAAGAAGAAACCAATAGGACGACCAAGAAGTGTGCGTCCTCCAGCGAACATTGATGTATGCGATTCTGTCTTACGGAGCCCACGGCGTTCAGTTCGTAAGCAAGCAGCAGTGCTGGGAATGTCCCGGGAGAGTGTTCGCAGAATTCTTCATCTTGACTTGGTGCAACATTTGAAGGACAACGATTACCGGTTACGATTAGGATTCTGTGAACAAATGACAACAAAAACAAACAACGACGTTGTATATCTAAACAAGTTGTGGATGTCAAATGAGACACATTTTCATCTCCCAGTTTATGTGAATAAACAGAACTACCGTTATTGGGCAAACACAAATCCTAATGACGTTCATGAGCGTCCTTTACACGCTAGTTATGTGACAGAATGGTGTGGGACTTTCGGACCGTATTTTTTCGCAAATGAAAAGGGAAACACAACCCGTTAGTTGGAGATGTTACGAACTTTCGTTACATCTACATTGAACCACTTTCCAAACGTTCAAGAAGCCTTGTTTCAACAGGACAGTGCGACATCACACACTGCACGACAATCAATGGAATATGTGCGAGAATTGTTTGGAAACTGTGTGCTCTCACGATTCAGTAACATTCCCTGGCCCCCAAGATCGCTAGTTTTATCCGTCTGTGGGTTTTTCTTGTGGGGCTACTTCAAGAGCAAGTTCTACATGTCTCGACAAAGAACCCTGGATGAGTTAAAACAGAGAATTTGGGATGCAATTCACGGCATCCCAGCTAAGATGTTGCAGCGGTCAACGAGGAATCTCAACAGCAAATTTCACGAATGCATTCGTACAGGAGGACGCCATCTAAAGGACGCAATTTTTAAAAAATAATAAATGCCATCAATGTTTCGTAAATGGCAAAGTTGTAAGGTTTCAATTACTATGAATGCAATTTCTTTCCTTCATTACTTCTACTTTTATTGGATTGTGGAAATGTTCCCGTTTTTCTGCGTCACCCTGTAGTTTGAAAACGGCGGAAAATACAATCCAGCCAAACATATCAGGATTCAGGGAACCGCTAATATGGTTGCAAGGACAGAAGGACTTGTAACCCTCGAGTTAATGAACGAGAAACGGAATGCAAGTGAGGCATGGCTTCCATGAAATCGGGAAAAATATGGATCTTCCATCTCATAGGCTGGTGGGCCGATACTTTTTCAAAGAACATGTAGTCGTAACCAGTTATGCCACCGGACGCCTGTGGATCCACAGGAACGGATCACACTGAAGACGGAGCTAGAGTTTGAGCTCTTCCCGGTGTTGATTGGTATTAGAAATCGAAAGACTTGCACCCGGCGAACGGTCTACCCGACGGGAAGCCCTAGTCACACGACATTTAGTCGGAAACTTGCAGTTACAACAAATAGAAGGCTCTTTCAGAGAAACCTCAGATGTAGAGCGAAAGGCGTGTGAGGAAATGAAGACGGAGTCACAGGATGAGCTCCGCATAGCACATTCAAAGAAAATAGAAGGCTCTTACGAGAGACGCTTAAGCGCAAAGCGAGAAACAAGTGGAAAGGCGACAGCGAATAGTGACAGTAACTTATTAACGCTCGGAACACAACAGATCCAGGCAACAGGTAATGCTGGAGGGAAGCAAAAAGGGCTCAAACAAATTGTTTCAGCATTAACAATAGGACCCCGGGGTCAACGGGTGTGTCGGATAAAAATAGAGGTGAATGGAGTGCCAAAGACTATCATTCCGAAACAGGAAATCAGCAAGGGTATGTATTTATCTGAGGCATTAGTAAAAGTAGAATCATAAGAATGCTTAAATCTGCTGAACACTGCAGATGAGAGTGTGTCAGCAGACGGTCCACGGGTGGTAGCAGAAACAGTTCAGGAGCGGACATTGTTGCGGAAATCTTTCAGTGTGAACCGTGCCAGTAAAAATAACCCACAGCTGAAATCAAGAATAAATGTGCTAAAGGAAAACACCTGCACGAGTCATTCTATCACGGAAGAGAAGACAGCGATCGTAGATTTATGCACCATGTACAACTAAGTTTCCCATTTGCCTGGAGACATACTTTCTTACACGGATAGTATCAGGCACGAAATTAAACTGTTACCGGAAGCAGAAGGTAGGCTGATGTGTTCACGACCCTACAGAACACCATCTACATCTAGATACATACTCCGCAATCCACCATACGGTGCATGGCGGAGGGTACCTCGTACCACAACTAGCATCTTCTCTCCCTGATCCACTCCCAAACAGAACGAGGGAAAAATGACTGCTTATATGCCTCTGTACGAGCCCTAATCTCTCTTCTCTTATCTTTGTGGTCTTTCCGCGAAATATAAGTCGGCGGCAGTAAAATTGTACTGCAGTCAGCCTCAAGCGCTCGTTCTCTATATTTCCTCCGTAGCGATTCACGAAAAGAACGCCTCCTTTCCTCCAGAGATCCCCACCCGAGTTCCTGAAGCATTTCCGTAACACTCGCGTGATGATCAAACCTACCAGTAACAAATCTAGCAGCCCACCTCTGAATTGCTTCTATGTCCTCCCTCAATCCGACCTGATAGGGATCCCAAACGCTCGAGCAGTACTCAAGAATTGGTCGTATTAGTGTTTTATAAGCGGTCTTCTTTACAGATGACCCACATCTTCCCAAAGTTCTACCAATGAACCGAAGACGACTGTCTGCCTTCCCCACAACTGCCATTACATGCTTGTCCCACTTCATATCACTCTGCAATGTTACGCCCAAATATTTAATCGACGTGACTGTGTCAAGCGCTACAATACTAATGGAGTATTCAAACATTACGGGATTCTTTTTCCTATTCATCTGCATTAATTTACATTTATCTATATTTAGAGTTAGCTGCCATTCTTTACACCAATCACAAATCCTGTCCAAGTCATCTTGTATCCTCCTACAGTCACTCAAAGACGACACCTTCCCGTACGCCACAGCACCATCAGCAAACAGCCGCACATTGCTATCCACCCTATACAAAAGATCATTTATGTAGATAGAAAACAACAGCGAACCTACCACACTTCCCTGGGGCACTCCAGATGATACTCTCACCTCCGATGAACACTCACCATCGACGACAACGTACTGAGTGCTATTACTTAAGAAGTCTTCGAGCCACTCACATATTTGGGAACCAATCCCATATGCTCGTACCTAAGTTAGCAGTGTGCAGTGGGGCACCGAATCAAACGCTTTCCGGAAGTCAAGGAATATGGCATCCGTGTGATACCCTTCATCCATGGTTCGCAAGATATCATGTGAAAAAATGGCGAGTTGCGTTTCGCAGGAGCGATACTTTCTAAAGCCGTGCTGATGCATGGACAGCAACTTCTCTGTCTCAAGGAAATTCATTATATTGGAACTGAGAATATGTTCGAGAATCCTGCAACAAACCGATGTTAAGGATATTGGTCTGTATTTATGAGGATCCGTCCTTCTACCCTTCTTATATACAGGCGTCATCTGCGCTTTTTTCCAGTCGCTCGGGACTTTACGTTGGGCAAGAGATTCGCGATAAACGCAAGCTAAGTTTGGAGCCAATGCAGTAGAGTACTCTCTGTAAAACCGAATTGGAATCCCATCAGGACCTGGCGATTTATTTATTTTCAACCCATTCAGCTGCTTTACAACCCCAGGGATGTCTATCACTATGTCCTCCATACGGGAATCTGTACGAGACTCGAACGGCGGTATGTCTGTACGATCCTCCTGCGTGAAAGATTTCTCAAATGCTAGATTTAACATTTCAGCTTTCGTTTTGCTGTCTTCCGTTGCCAAGCCAGACTGATCAGTGAGTGACTGGATGGAAGCCTTCGACCCTCTTACCGATTTTACGTAAGACCAGAATTTCCTTGGGTTTTCAGCAAGATTTTTGCTAAGGTATGACGGTGGTAGTGGTTGTATGCTTCGCGCATCGCTCTTTTTACAGCAGCACGAATCTCTACAAACTTTTGCCTGTCCTCATTCTCCCGATCTTTCTTGTACCGCGAGTGCAACTGTCTTTGCTTCCTGAGCATTCTCCGAATTGTGCTGTTAAACCACGGTGGGTCTTTTCCGTCCATACCCCTCTTTTTCGGCACATTCTTCTCCAATGCGTGATTTACAATGTGTTTAAAATTTGCCCATAATTCTTACACGCCCGTCGTACCGGAAGTAAATGAAGTCGATTCACTTACTAAGTGGGATGCTAACAACTCCTTATCTGCTCTTTCTATTGTGTCACGTTTTGTCGGCCCAGGTCTTGGATCCACAAACACAAAAGGAGGTGCTTCAGCAGGAAATTGAAAAGATGTTAGAGAATAACATTATACTACCTCGATTCCAATTGCGAAAAAGATGGATGCCCGTGGAAAGGAAAAATGGCGAATAGTCGTGGACTATAGACGACTTAATCAGATCTCCCTAAATTCATTGTCAAGAATAGACGACATTCTTGATGGTCTAGGAAAGGCAAAGTATTTCTCGCCTTAGCGAAGGGCTATTATCAAGTCTTATTAGACAAATAAGATCGAGAAAAGACGGCTTTCAGTACGCCATATGGGCATAACGATTACAAACGAATGTCCATGGGTCTTAAAACAGCTCCTAGTACATTTAACAAGTTAATGAATTCCGTTTTGACCAATTGTTCATCTGTTTGGATGATTTGGTAATATTTGGCTCCTCCGTAGAGGAAATAATGTGCGGCTGATGGAGGTATTCGAAAGGCTTTGATTCCACAGTTTAAGTGGATAAGTGCGTGTTTTTGCGAAAGGAAGTGTACCATTTGTGTCACGCTTTGTCAGC
This sequence comes from Schistocerca americana, assembly GCF_021461395.2. Classification (NCBI taxonomy): domain Eukaryota; kingdom Metazoa; phylum Arthropoda; class Insecta; order Orthoptera; family Acrididae; genus Schistocerca; species Schistocerca americana. The sequence goes on from NC_060121.1 coordinate 377,909,074, forward strand.
CCAGGTCTTGGTTCCAGACCCACTAAAGATCAAGATGATATAGGATATGCTACGAAGCAGTTAAAGTAGTATTTAGGCCTTGTGAAACACCACCAGCGTTTGATAAGCAACTTCAGCAAAATCGTGAAGCTGTTACATGAATTACTATAGAAAGTGCCTGCAGTGTCCAGCAAGAAAACGCTTTTCAGCATTTGATAGAGAAGCTGATCAGTCTGCCTATAATATGGTACCGAGACTTTGAAAAGGACTTCATAATTAATAAGGACGCTGGTCAGTCAAGCACTGGAGCGGTTTTAAGTCAGGGAAAAATCGGCAGCAATATACCTCTCGTGTATGCCTTGAGCACACTGAATGAGGAAGAGAGGGAGATGTTGGCCACTCGTTGGGCAGCGAATTATTTTAGACCGTATGTACGAGTATTTGGAAGAAAGTTCCTGATATGTACTGACCATAAACCACTCAGGTGGGTAGACAGCATATCAGATCCATCATCCAGATTCATGAAATTTAGATTAAAGTTGGAGGAATATGATTATCAGTTCCTTTACGAGAGCAGCAAACGAAATCAAGTCTCCGACGCACTCTCGCGAGTGAGAGAGATCAGGACAGCTGGTGCGCGATCGGAAGGTGGCAGTAGCCTAGGTCAAGACACGGTGGAAACGGAAGCCATGGCGCCGGTCAGGGACCGACTGGCAGGCGACAACAACGGAGCTGTTGGCACAAAGGAGCAGTTGGCAGGCGCGGCCGATCAGGACACAGGACATAGCTGATCAGTAAAAGATATTACCCAGGAATGCGAAAACTTCATCAAGGGTATAGAAAAGAAGATCCGAATACAAGAGACGCTGAGTCAGGAAAGACGGAAGAAATACGTGCGACTGAAAAAGCCGCAATATTAAAACAGCTTCACAATTCTCCCACTGAAGATCACCAAAGCATAGGAAGAACCTATGAGCGAACAAAGAAGTTGTAACGGTATTAAGAAAGATATTCAAGACTATATCCGGTTCAAATGACTCTGAGCACTATGCGACTTAACATCTGAGGTCGTCGGTCCCCTAGAACTTAGAACTACTTAAACCTAACCAACCTAAGGACATCACACACATCCACGCCCGAGGCAGGATTGGAACCTCCGACCGCAGCGGTCAAACGGTTCCATACTGAAGCGCCTAGAACCGCTCGGCCGCACCGGCCGGCAATATATCCGGAAATGCCGAAGTTGTGAAACTAATAAGCTCACCAGTAAACACGTAAAGATGCCTCTAGAGATCACGAAGAGGCATCTTTTCGAAAGTTGTGACACTGACGTAGTAGGTCCATTAAACCAGACGGACAAAGGGAACAAGTGTATCATCACTTTTCAGGATGCGCTGACGAAGTTTATGGTAGCTGAACCCATTGAAACGCAAGATGCCGATAAGTGGTGAATGTGTTAGTGGACTGAATACCGTCATTATTGTTAAGTAACATTGGGAGTAATTTCAAGAATGTGTAAACTGCTGCGTATCGAGAAGATACAGGCAACTAGTTACCACTCTCAAATAAACAGATTGTTAGATTCGTTGATCACGTCAAACATTAACGAAGATGTTTCGACACTATGTAAACAGAGCTTAGACAAATTGGGACAGCTGGGTTCCATTCGTGGTTTTTTAGTATAATATAACACTTCAGAGTGCGACAGGTTATGTGCCACATGAATTGTTCTTTGCGAGAACATGTAACACTCTAGCGGTACTACAGAAAGATCCAATTGGTGTAAGGTATAATTTTATCGATTATGTGACAGAGCTAAAGGAGCGCATGGAAGAAATGCGCCGATGTGCAAGAACACAGAATGTGCAATGTAAGATAAGAATAAGGAATACTATGATAGGACCCAGATTCCAAAGGAATTCCATCGTGGGGATAAGGTTCTGTTGTTTGATGAGAGCGTACGACGAGGTAGATCACGTAAGATAGATACAAAATGCCGAAGTCCGTACACGATGATACGAACAAAGGGGCCTAATGTTGTAATCTGTCTGAAACGAAATAAATATCTTACGGTTCATGCAAACAAGTTGAAGGAGTTTTTCTAGTTGGCATCATGTAGCATGAGTGCAGCAGAATGCAGTACTGCAGAACATACGTACCACTTTAACGTAGGAGCATTTTTTTTTGGTCATCAGTCTACTGACTGGATTGATGCGGCCCGCCACAAATTCCTTTCCTGTGCTAACCTCTTCATCTCAGAGTAGCACTTGCAACCTACGTCCTCAATTATTTGCTTGACGTATTCCAATCTCTGTCTTCCTCTACAGTTTTTGCCCTCTACAGCTCCCTCTAGTACCATGGAAGTCATTCCCTCATGTCATAGCAGATGTCCTATCATCCTGTCCCTTCTCCTTACCAGTGTTTTCCACATATTCCTTTCCTCTCCGATTCTGCGTAAAACCTCCTCATTCCTTACCTTATCAGTCCACCTAATTTTCAACATTCGTCTATAGCACCACATCTCAAATGCTTTGATTCTGTTCTGTTCCGGTTTTCCCACAGTCCATGTTTCACTACCATACAATGCTGTACTCCAGACGTACATCCTCAGAAATTTCTTCCTCAAATTAAGGCCGGTATTTGATATTAGAAGACTTCTCTTGGCCAGAAATGCCTTTTTTGCCATAGCGAGTCTGCCTTTGATGTCCTCCTTGCTCCGTCCGTCATTGGTTATTTTACTGCCTAGGTAGCAGAATTCCTTAACTTCATTGACTTCGTGACCATCAATCCTGATGTTAAGTTTCTCGCTGTTCTCATTTCTACTACTTCTCATTACCTTCGTCTTTCTCCGATTTACTCTCAAACCATACTGTGTACTCATTAGACTGTTCATTCCGTTCAGCAGATCATTTAATTCTTCTTCACTTTCACTCAGGATAGCAATGTCATCAGCGAATCATATCATTGATATCCTTTCACCTTGTATTTTAATTCCACTCCTGAACGTTTCTTTTATTTCCATCATTGCTTCCTCGATGTACAGATTGAAGAGTAGGGGCGAAAGGCTGCAGCCTTGTCTTACACCCTTCTTAATACGAGCACTTCGTTCTTGATCGTCCACTCTTATTAATCCCTCTTGGTTGTTGTACATATTGTATATGACCCGTCTCTCCCTATAGCTTACCCCTACTTTTTTCAGAATCTCGAACAGCTTGCACCATTTTATATTGTCGAACGCTTTTTCCAGGTCGACAAATCCTATTACAGTGTCTTGATTTTTTTTTTAGCCTTGCTTCCATTATTAGCCGTAACTCAGAATTGCCTCTCTCGCCCCTTTACATTTCCTAAAGCCAAACTGATCGTCACCTAGCGCATTCTCAATTTTCTTTTCCATTCTTCTGTATATTATTCTTGTAAACAGCTTCGATGCATGTGCTGTTAAGCTGATTGTGCGATAATTCTCGCACTTGTCAGCTCTTGCCGTCTTCGGAATTGTGTGGATGATGCTTTTCCGAAAGTCAGATGGTATATTGCCAGACTCATATATTCCACACACCAACGTGAATAGTCGTTTTGTTGCCACTTCCCCCAACGATTTTAGAAATTCTGATGGAATGTTATCTATCCCTTCTGCCCTTCTGCCTTATTTGACCGTAAGTCCTCCAAAGCTCTTTTAAATTCCGATTCTAATACTGGATCCCCTATCTCTTCTAAATCGACTCCTGTTTCTTCTTCTATCACATCAGACAAATCTTCACCCTCATAGAGGCTTTCAATGTATTCTTTCCACCTATCTGCTCTCTCCTCTGCATTTAACAGTGGAATTCCTGTTGCACTCTAAGTGTTACCACCATTGCTTTTAATGTCACCAAAGGTTGTTTTGACTTTCCTGTATGCTGAGTCTGTCCTCCGCCAATCATATCTTTTTCGATGTCTTCACATTTTTCCTGCAGCCATTTCTTCTTAGCTTCCCTGCACTTCCTATTTATTTCATTCCTCAGCGACTTGTATTTCTGTATTCCTGATTTTCCCGGAACATGTTTGTACTTCCTCCTTTCATCAATCAACTGAAGTATTTCTTCTGTTACCCATGGTTTCTTCGCAGCTACCTTCTTTGTACCTATGTTTTCCTTCCCAACTTCTGTGATGGCCCTTTTTAGAGATGTCCATTCCTCTTCAACTGTACTGCCTACTACGCTATTCCTTATTGCTGTATCTATAGCGTTAGAGATCTTCAAACATACCTCGTCATTCCTTAGTAGATGGTTCAAATGGCTCTGAGCGCTATGGGACTCAACTGCTGAGGTCATTAGTCCCCCAGAACTTAGAACTAGTTAAACCTAACTAACCTAAGGACATCACAAACATCCATGCCCGAGGCAGGATTCGAACCTGCGACCGTAGCGGTCTTGCGGTTCCAGACTGCAGCGCCTTTAACCGCACGGCCACTTCGGCCGGCCATTCCTTAGTAGAATACGGATAAAGAAACGAGTAATCTTAAGCTTTGTTGGCGAGGTCAGCAAGATTCTAGATTCTGTTCGGAACACTGGACGAAGGTGACACCACGTACTTCCCCTTCTTGTAAGGTGAACAGAAACAGCTGCTCCGATTTTCAAAGAAGCAAGAGACAATTTATTAAGCTTATACACTATCCATCATGTGCTATACAACTAGTTGTAGCCGCGCGGGGTAGCCGCGTGGTCTGGGGCTTGTAGTCACGGTTCGCGCTGCTTCCCCCCGTCGGAGGTTCGAGTCCTCCCTGGGGCATGGGTGTGTGTGTTGTCCTTAGCGTAAGTTAGTTTAAGTTAGACTAAGTAGTGTGTAAACCTAGGGACCGATGACCTCAGCAGTTTGGTCTCATAGAAACATAGCCGGCCGGAGTGGCCGAGCGGTTCTAAGCGCTACAGTCTGGAACCGCGAGACCGCTACGGTCGCAGGTTCGAATCCTGCCTCGGGTATGAATGTGTGTGATGTCCTTAGGTAAGTTAGGTTTAAGTAGTTCTAAGTTCTAGGGGACTGACCTTCTAGGGGACTGATGACCTCACAAGTTAAGTCCCATAGTGCTCAGAGCCATTTGAACCATAGAAACTTACCACAAATTTCCAAAATCTAGTTGTATGGCACCTGCTGGATACTGGAAAAATTTCGCTTCTACAGTGTAAATGCATACATATTGTGTAAAAGTGTCTGAAGTGATGCACCAACTGACCATCAAAATGAAAGCAGACAGGTGGACACTAACAAAAAAAAAAAAAAGCCGCCCATATTGTCGCAAGCCTGTACCCAGCAATATGATAGAAATACTGATGTAACTTCCGGAAAACCAACTGAAGACGAGCCTGAAAAGGTTATAAAACCGGTTCATGCAATAATGAATAACTATTAGAAAACGTGAATGGTTGCAGTTTTATGTATTTACATGCAAGTGACAATAGTTAAAGCAACCTTGACTAGTTTTAATCAAAGAGTAAGTTTCATAGGGAAAAATGAAGAAATTTATGCGCATGGAATGAAACAATTAAGCCGGCACATAGTAGAATTTGAGAATGGTACTGACAACGGTTACAGAGAGCCATAATTTTCATCATCGTTAAGGAACAGCTGATTCAACGAACGGGCATTTTCAATGAGCTAGAACTGGAATACGATATTTTAACATCAGCGATTGTCAATGCTCAGAAAGGTATTCTAGAGCCGCACTTGATCACTTCAGATCGTAAAATATGTAGAACCAAAAAAAGATGACATCAGAGACAAGAGGTACCTGTCGACCATATTGTGGACAGAGGACACCAATTAATCAGAACCATTGATCTGGATATTTTCATTGCTGGAAACATCTTAAGTTATGAGATAACTGTCCCGTTAGTAGAGAACGACGTGTGTAATATCTAAAAAATACTACCGTTACTGTCAGAAGGGGACGAAACGAGACATTTATTTACATATATTGTCTAAGAGAAAGAGCTACTGCTAATTGATGAAGCGAAACGTCAGTATGCGAATTTGAATAACGAGCAGTTACAGTTGAAAATTGTTTCCTTTTTAATTAGTTAAAGTATCAAAGGTAAAATTGTTCCAAATTAATTATTCAACAAACCTGTATCTTACTGCGTCTGGGAACTTGTTTCTTGCACTCCTCCATTTTGCCAGTAATGAAACATGTATTTCACTCAGCAATCAAGTTTAAGAGACTAACGCCGTTTGTGCAATGGCATTAGGATGGTACTGAATATTTAACTTGTGGCCCTGATGTTTAATTAATGAAATTATATCTTGCCTTGCATCATGCCACTTGTGAAATGGCATAAAATTAGTTAATTGAAATAACTTTGCTCTGATAAGTTTAGTTATACCAAAATAGATTTTAAACCATGAACTGCACATATATATTGCATAGAGGCCTCATTTTCTTTACGTTCTTTCATTGGTGGGTAACTTTACTTAATCACTAATTTTTAAATTCAGTATAAGCAAAGGATGTGGATTATGATTCAGGCTGTTAGATTTAAACACAATTTTGCTGTCAATATATATATATATATATATATATATATATATATATATATATATATATAGCTAAAATTTTAAGTCATACACAGAAGCTAGTATTTCCAACATTTTTGTTGCACGAATCACTCTTACAAAATATTTTACAAAACGCTTACTGCGTCAAACGTTGGACATACAAATCCTAACTATGAACATTATCTCCTAAAAAACCATTTTGAAATCATTATATATATTCTCTCATTTATGTGCTAAAGTTTGCTCAGTGTAATTGCGCAGCGCGAGTCCTACCTTAAAGCTGTCAACACGCGTCTGCTTCCTCTGGGCACCTAGCTGCGGCTCCCGAGTTTTTTACTGCGCGCATCTGGCTCTCTTAACCATCAAAGATCCTCCTACACAAACATATTATACTCATTCCGCCTCGCGGTTGGCAACTACCGACTTTATTTTATGGATCTACCGTGATCAGACCTTAGCATATACCTTTCACAGTGTCAGATGGTAGGTAAGAGCTCCAGAATATGCAATCAGGTATTTATACTTTAGTTCACTTATAGTCATGAGAACTGTATAGCTAAGATGCTGCAACCAGTGCGAGAAGTTCCGGAGGATTGCTTGCAGAAGGTAATAGCGTTAAACGAAAGTCTGTGGACACCATTAAGTAATAATGAATGGCTGTTTGTTGCCCTGGTACACAAAGGCATTGCCGTTATCGTCATGACGGAAGTCCCGCAGATATCACGCTCTGAGGCACAGCGAAGATAAAATTTTCAGGTAAATGTCGTGGGTACAGGGCCCAGATGGTGATAAAGCATGAACATATAATATGAACAAATGTCCCCATTAGTGATATTACGGCGAACTTAAGTAGTGTGAATAACGAGAGAAATAATATAAGTGACCTTAAGCCAGAACTACCAACACAGCCTGCAGTTAGGCAGTTAGGTGACATAACAGCTGCAAACAGAAGTTGGCATAGCTGCAAGGTGAGACTGAATACAAGGATAGAAGTGCCTTCAGCAACTTCTCATTAAGTCATTTCTCTTTCTGGGGTTTCATGGGCTCTGATGTAGTAATTATAGTAATATTATGTTGCCTACGTAGATATTATAAATGTTGCCGAGATTGTTTAGGATTTGTATGTAAAACAGTGTGCAACGATTGTTGTAGAAAAGTACGTGTTAAAAATACTACCGTACATCAATGCCCAAATAGGGATATAGTCAGGTATCATCCTACGAGAGGCTCATCTAGAGACAGTGAAAAGATAATTTTTGTCATATTTCTGGTGCCTGCTAGACATTTTAGAAGTGAAGCTAGAAGTAGTATTTATCAAAGCATTAAGACAAAAACCGACAAATTCTGAACGATGATAACACTGGTAGAAAGTGTGAAAAACTAGTGTAAATTGTTCTCTGTTTCAAGTACTAAAATTGTAATTCTGTTGTGAAGTGGACATCAAAGTATCAAGCGCATTTCATTGTAAAGTTGATTGTAAAATAGCGTATATACCCATCCTATCAGAAAAGAGAACTGGTAGGATAATACGGAATGGCTTAAATTGTAAAATAAAATGCATCTTTATTCCTGGTATTACAATATGTAATGATGATATTAAATGTGAAATGTAAAAATGTATACGTTTCTTTTACAGTAAAAGACTGTTTTATATGTATTTATGTCGTGAACATTTGTAAAGCAATTATTTGTGTTTTTTTTAATATTATGGTAATGCAAAAGTGTATATTTCCCCATTAATGGAATAAAATTTGTGAAAAACCTTGTATAAAAATTAAATTTGTAGTCGCAGAGGACAGTGCCTACAGATTTTTCGCTACGGGGGAGGGGTGGTGGGGATGGGAGGGGATGGAGGAGGTGTCGCATACTTGTAAAATGTAACGAACAGCAGCCAGAAAGAATAAGTTTTTCTAGAAAGTAGTCAGAGTACAAGGGCGACACTACAGGAAGGGCGGTGGTTTGGGTGTTGGCCGGCAGTTTTATGTGGCACAGGAGGTATCACGGGAGCTCACTTGAAGAAGCCACAAGGCGCAGTAAGGCGTTGGTGGGGACCATATGTGGTAACATACGGAACCCCAAAGGACAGTGGCTGGAAGCGCCGATGTGAAGGGGCGACGCAGCCTGCCGCACAGATAAAAGGTCGGGGTGTCATAGCCTGAAAGAGAGTTCAGTGCAGACAATAGTCTGTGTAGGTCGGACCCGGGGCATGGACTTGTAGTATTCGCTCTGGCTCTGCCCGCACTCACATTTATTGGGTACCTCCCTCCATGGGATCTTGCGATCAGGAGTTGCGTACTTCCATTCAAGTCATTATCCAGTTCTTGCCCAGACGAGCAATTACAGATTGTAACTATTCAAGTCCTGTCTTGGCTCGATTACATCCTGATCGAGTTCCACAGTTCTTTCAAACATCCATTAGGCCATCTGCACGTTAGCTGACTGGATGAACCTTCTCCAGTCTCCAGTGTCATTAAGCGTCTAGACCGCTTGCTGCACGTGACAGAAGTTCTTTGATGTACCAATAATGTCACAGTCACGTTTTTTGCTGATAAAGTCTGATCAAGAAGTCTGAGGTACATGTCAGCTGAAAGGAAAATTTATCTATTGCAAAGAAATTGACTATGCAAATATTCGTTAGGGCTCTCCCACGATATTTATATAAATCAGTACATGACCATTGATCTCCAGCACTGTTATTAGTACCAGAAAATTTATACTTTCCTCTTCTAAACCGTGACCAACGTAAAAGTATAATACATAACTATAACTTCCATTTTTAATCTGTATGCTTCCTTGTACTTACGTAACTTTCGGTAGGAAATTTTCCAAAAAAGATCCATGGCATAGTGTATGAAGTCACATATACGTTATACGCGAGCTTTGTAATTGCAGACAGATAAGCGTCTTGATCTTTATTCTCACCCTTCCTCCAAATCCATTTCAAATTTTCGCTATGCTCATTTTTTTTTTCTTACGTTGGGTAGCCTGAAGCTTGTCCTGTTATTGCCTACATCTTGTAAGTACAGTATTTTAAAATTCTTGTTTCACTACTGCATACCTTTTCTTTATTTTTGAATATGACCATAGAGTCGTTTGGTTGAACAAGCTAGTATTCTCTCTGTTAGCTGCAGATTCTTTCAGTAAATTATTATCACACATTTGGTAGAAACAGTCAACGCTATATCTTCTTTCCTCATTATTCATACTGAATGCTTCAAATTTTTATATTTTTTCTAATTGCTCTTAATTTCTCAACTTCTGTTGTTGATAGTACAGGTAATTTTCCTATTACAGTGCTAACATTTCTGTGTTATTTCTTATGTAATTCATTATTACTAAACCACTTCAGTAACGACTGCATCGTAATGTCTCCTTTTTCGGTTTTAGGAAATGCTTTTGTTGCAAATGTACTTTGGAGGTCCATATCTAACATTCTGCGTGGTGTCTGTCTGTTCTAAGTCGTGTCTCCCTACCACTTACGCGCAACGACGCCCTGAGCGTGTTTTTTTAGGGAATTGACTAGTTTGAACCTGGGACCTGTTGCTGGTAAGGAGACGCCCGACCACACATGACATGTAGAGTTCAGAAGAGTTCAGTGAGACTAGCGATGATATAATCGAATACTTAATGATTTCAGCATCAGCTCCACTGCACTCGCTGTAAAAGAATCTTAATACTAACTATATTTTGTCGAAGGGGTTCAAGGCTTTCCTATTTTTAGTTAGCTGGTAAAATAACGTCGAAAAATCAGTTAAGTTTACCTTTGAAATTTTTATTCTACTCACAAAACATTGTTTATAAATTGTACTATTGATAAAAGGAAATATTTTTAATACAGGATGATAAAAACCAATTTTATTCAACAAAAATGTGACCTATGCCATGTCACATCTATAATCTAGGTTTAAATGAAGTTTCATAAAAGAGAAAACTATCAAAAATGGTCTACAGTGACCCTCAATTATCTTTAATTACTTATTTAACTTGTCGTAAATTACAGTGGCTGATGTGGCTTCTCAATAATTATATAACAGAAAAATCAACGTGTTTCAGATTTTAACTTCAAGTAGCAAATGTGAATACCACGAAGTTTAATTGACGATCGACACTAGTATTACGTAAAATGGGGATGTAATAGATGAGACTTCTGCAGTTCTGAGTGAAGCCTTATGCGCTCTTATGCGGCATCGCACGTGTTCATTACCTTGTCGGTGGTTAGGCAACGTCAGGGGCGGCTGGCGACGCAGCTCCACACACCTCGCCGTCTCAGTAGCAACTCTCTCGAACTTGTACTCTCTCGAACTTATCCTTACTACTGTTTAGCAAAGTTGGTTTAAGAAAAAGGTATCTGGCTGTGTTTTCAACTGACCAATCAGTGTCTCAATGTTAACCTTAAGCTCCACCTACAAAAATTCTGTCTATCCAATGAGAAACGTTATACTTTTCGTGGTGGGGCGATGTTTTTAATGTTTCCTATGTAACAGGGACGTGTATAGTCTCACGCTAAAACTTGCAGCTTGTATGGCCCATCAGTGTTTTTGTCAAATCTATACTGTTCTTCTGGAGAGCTCTATCTTTTAACATGGGCTGGGGGATGGACCTTTTGGCGGTCAGCCGGCGATGCTGGTGTCCCATTGTCCCGCTCTAATCATAGGGCCTTCTAGCCTACATGGCTCTGCTCTCGGTTTCTGTTCTCGTTTCTCCCCTCGGAACTGCGTCTGTTTCACGGTGGGAAGGTATGACGTGCATTTAGACATTCTTGTGTTAGTCTTTGGTATTCCATTTGCTCACTCGTTGATCGTATTACGTTGGTTAATTTAATGTCAGGATTTATTCGGAGCTATGTGACATATTGCCGGATTTGCTATCATGTCAGGGATTTCATGGAAGGTGTTGGATTTGCCTGACACCTTACACATATGATCTTTTTATTTTGGGTGTCATTATCAGATAGCCCAAATAACTTGAAGTATCGGTACGTTCATCTGTCGTTGCATTAGACTAATAGAAATAGACTTTTTTACAATTTCTCGTACAAGACATGTAGTTTGTTAATGTTTCATGAACATATGAAGCACTATCTTTTAATGTAGTTATTCCCTGTTAGCACGAGTAATCGTTTTCTCATTATAAGTACACAGTACAATGTACCTGGTACACTATCATTTCTAATTCTTTACAGAGGTAATTTTTGTCTGTTTTTACAAAGTACAATTGCAATGAAACTTCGACTCCAAGTTCGCAATTCGGAACTTCACATCGAACTTGTACCTTCAGCTAAGAAGCAGTTTTTACCAAAGGTGGCCCAAAGCTCGAAATTCAAGTTTCAAAAATAAAACGTGAAATAGCAGCAAGAACGTTGCTAGCCATGTATATCAGGTGGTCAAGAGACTTACACGTCTACCTTCACACATCACTAAAGAAACAGGATATGGCTAGAGACCAGAACAGTTTCTAAGATACGCCTTTGTGTGCAGTCTTCATGTGGTTTTCAGTACCTCCGTGTGCAGTAGTTCCCATTTATCAGCTACTTCTGACCCATACACGTAATCATACTGAGACATAAATCACATGCGATTAGGGTTATTTCAGTGAAGTCCACACAAGTATTGAAAAGTGTAGGACTTTTTGCGAAAGATATTAAAAAATGCCCCCCCCCCCCATGAACCATGGACCTTGCTGATGGTGGGGAGGCTTGAGTGCTTCAGCGATAGAGATACCCATACCGTAGGTACAACCACAACGGAGGGGTATCTCCTGAGAGGCCAGACGAACATGTGGTTCCTGAAGAGGGGCAGCAGCCTTTTCAGTAGTTCCAGCGGCAAGAGTCTGGATGATTGACTGATCTGGCCTTGTAACACTAACCAAAACGGCCTTGCTGTGCTGGTACTTCAAATGGCTCAAATGGCTCTGAGCACTATGGGTCTAACATCTGAGGTCATCAGTCCCGTAGACTTACTTAAACCTAACTAACCTAAGGACAGCACACACATCCATGCCCGAGGCAGGATTCGAACCTGTGACCGTAGCAGCAGCGCAGTTCCTGACTGAAGGGCCTAGAACCGCTCAGCCACCCGTAATTTTTCCCGAGGGCATGCAGCTTTACTGTATGGTTAAATGATGATGGCGTTCTCTTGGGTAAAATATTCCGGAGGTAAGATAGTCTCCCATTTGGATCTCTGGGCGGGGATTACTCAGGAGGATGTTGTTATCAGGAGAAAGAAAACAGGCGTTCTACAGGTCGCAGCATGCAATGTCAGATCCCTTAATTGGGCAGGTAGGTTAGAAAATTTAAAAAGATAAATGGATGGGTTAAAGTTAGATATAGTGGGAATTATTGAAGTTCTGTGGCAGGAGGAACAAGACTTCTGGTCAGGTAAATACAGGATTATAAATACAAAATCAAATAGGGGTAATGCAGAAGTAGGTTTAATAATCAATAAAAAAAAGAGGAATGCGGGTATGCTACTACAAACAGCATACTGAAAGCATTATTGTGCCCAAGATAGACACGTCGCCCACGCCTGCCACAGTAGTACAAATTTATATGCCAACTAGCTCCACAGATGACGAAGAGATGGATGAAATGTTTGATGAGGTAAAAGAAATTATTCAGATAGTGAAGGGAGACGAAAATTTAATAGTCATGGGTGATTGTAATTCGATACTAGGAAAAGGAAGGGAAGGAAACGTAGTAGGTGAATATGGAATGGGGGTAAGGAATGAAAGAGGAAGCCGCCTGGTAGAATTTGTCGCAGAGCATATTTTAATCATCATAGTTAAGACTTGGTTCATGAATCATGAAAGAAGGCTGTATACATGGAAGAAGCCTAGAGATACTAGAAGGTATCAGACACATTATATAATGGTAAAACAGAGATTTAGGAACCAGGTTTTAAATTGTAAGACATTTCCAGGTGATGATGTGGTCTCTGACCACAATCTATTGGCTATGAACTGTAGATTAAAACTGAAGAAACTGCAAAAGGTGGGAATGTAAGGAGATGGGACATTGATAAACTGACAGAACCAGATGTTGTAGAGAGTTTTAAGGAGAACATTAGTGAACGATTGACAAGAATGGGGGAAAGAAATACACTAGAAGAATGGGTAGCTTTGAGAGATGAAATAGTAAAGGCAGCAGGGATCAAGTAGGCAAAAAGATGGGGGCTACTAGAAATCATTGGGTAACAGAAGATGTATTGAATTTAATTGATAAAAGGAGAAAATACAAAAATGCAGTAAATTAAGCAGGCAAAAAGGAATACAAACGTCTCAAAAATGAGATCGACAGGAAGTGCAAAATGGCTAAGCAGGATGGCTAGAGGACAAATGTAAGGATGTAGAGGCGTATACCACTAGGGGTAAGACAGATGCTGCCTACAGGAAAAATAAAGAGACCTTTGGAGAAAAGAGAACCACTTTTATGAATATCTATAGCTCAGATGGAAACCCAGTTCTAAGTAAAGGGAGAGCAGAAAGGTGGAAGGAGAATATAGAGGGTCTATACAAGAGTGATATTCTTGAGGACAATATTATGGAAATGGAAGAGGATGTAGATGAAGATGAAATGGGAGATATGATACTGTGTGAAGAGTATGAAAGAGCACTGAAAGACATACGTCGAAACAAGGCCCTTGGGAGAGCCGGCCCTGACAAAACTCTACCATCTGGTGAACAAGATGTACGAGACAGCGAAATACCCTTAGACTTCAAGAAGAATATAATAATTCCAATCCCAAAGAAAGCAGGGGTTGACAGATGTGAAAATTACCGAACTATCAGTTTAATAAGCCACAGCTGCAAAATACTAACATGGTAAACTGGTAGAAGCCGACCTCAGTAAAGATCAGTTTGGATTCCGTAGAAATGTTAGAACACGTGATGCAATATTCACCCTACAGCTTATCTTAGAAAATAGATTAAGGGAAGGCAAAACTACTTTTCTAGCATTTGTAGACTTAGAGAAAGCTTTTGACAATGTTGACTGGAATACTCTCTTTCAAATTCTGAAGGTGGCAGGGGTAAAATACAGGGAGCTAAAGGCTATTTACAATTTGTACAGAAACAAGATGGCAGTTATAAGAGTCGAGGGATATGAAAGGGAAGCAGTGGTTGGGAAGGGAGTGAGACAGGGTTGTAGCCTATCCCCAACGTTATTCAATTTGTATATTGAGCAAGCAGTAAAGGAAACAAAAGAAAAATTCGGAGTAGGAATTAAAATCCATGGAGAAGAAATAAAAACTTTGAGGTTCGCCGATGACATTGTAATTCCGTCAGAGACAGCAAAGGACCTGAATGAGCAGCTGAATGGAATTCACAGTGTCTTGAACGGAGGATATAAGATGAACATCAGCAAAAGCAAAACGAGGATAATGGAATGTTGTCGAATTAAATCGGGTGATGCTGAGGGAATTAGATTAGGAAATGAGACTCTTAAAGGAGTAAATGAGTTTTGCTATTTGGGGAGCAAAATAACTGATGATGGTCGAAGTTGAGAGGATATAAAATGTAGACTGGCAATGGAAGGAAAGCGTTTCTGAAGAAGAAAACTTTGTTAACATCGAGTACAGATTTAAGTGCCAGGAAGTCGTTTCTGAAAGTTCAAAATGGTTCAAATGGCTCTGAGCACTATGGGACTTAACATCTTAGGTCATCAGTCCCCTAGAACTTAGAACTACTTAAACCTAACTAACCTATGGACATCACACACATCCATGCCCGAGGCAGGATTCGAACCTGCGACCGTAGCAGTCCCGTGGTTCCGGACTGCAGCGCCTAGAACCGCACGGCCACAACGGCTGGCGATTCTGAATGTATTTGCATGGAGTGTAGCCATGTATGGAAGTGAAACGTGGACGATAAATAGTTTAGACAAAAAGAGAATAGAAGTTTTCGAAATGAGGTGCTACAGAAGAATGCTGAAGATGAGATGGGTAGATCACATAACTAATGTGGAGGTATTGAATACAATTGGGGAGAAGAGAAATTTGTGGCTGAACTCGACTAGAAGAAGGGATCACCAATTTAGTATTGGGGGGCAGCATGGAGAGTAAAAATCGTAGAGGGGGACCAAGAGATGAATACACTAAACAGATTCAGAAGAATGTAGGCTGCAGTAGGTACTGGGAGATGAAGAAGCTTGCACAGGATAGAGTAGCACGAAGAGATGCATCAAACCAGTCTTTGAACTGAAGACAACAACAACAACAAACATTAAAAAATGCATACTACTACTTCTTCAAAAGGCTTTCATAGTATTCGAACACCGCTGAATATGAGAAATACAGGAAAGTCGAACATGGTGGAAGTGCTGCAGCATTATCTTTTACTTCAGATGCACTACAAAAACTAAGAGGCGCATAACTTTCAAAAAAAGCTTGGATGAGAAATTAAAAAATGGGAAATATAAATCCCCGATTCAAAAGAAATTCACTATTTGAATTTTGAATTTACTTCTGTTCAGGCCTTCCACTTAGTTTTGTGGACTAACGTTTGAACGCTGGAAGAACTTTGTTATGCTACACTATGAGCTAAGGGAGCGTCATGTCTTTTTGCATTACATTTTGTAATCGTTAACTACATAAATGTAAGAAACAGAGGATATCAGAGGGAAGTAGTGGTTGGGAAGGGAGTGAGACAGGACTGCAGCCTGACACCGGTGTTATTCAATCTGTACGTTGAACAAACAGTAAAGGAAACCAAAGAGAACTTTGCAAAGAGAAGCAATCTGTTTCCTTCTGTGTCTAAGTTAATCACGCTATATGCGGTTCAAAATCTGAGTTGCACCACAGTCGCAATGTGTGAACATTATCGCAAGATCTTCACGAAGACGTTATCGTTAGAGGTCATAACTTAATTTCTGTCTAGCATGGATCATCATGAAGTGTCTCTCCATTGGGCACTCCGTATATGCGTGTGGATTTTCTATCAGAAAGCATTTTGTAGCTTATAGGTCGCCCATTCCCTGTTGTATTCATAATTAACAATATCTCTAATTTTTTTGGGTCGTCAGCTTTCTGACTAGTTTGATGCGGCCCGCCATGAATTCCTTTCATGTGCCAACCTCTTCTTCCGTGAATAACAGCACAATAGATGGTAAAAGATTATAGAATGACAATATTATAAAATGATGTCACCTCGCACTTCTCGTTATAGGTGATATTGTTTCTCGATTTAGGGTTAAATATAGGGGGTCTGTTGTGACGAATGAGTTTGCCAGGAGCGAGAGCAACGGTAGTTGCAGATAAGACTGGACTGAGATTATGGGGCGACACTTTAGATCCTCAACGCCTTTGTGAGAGCCTTCATGTTTATTACGAACTGCACTGGCTGCAGTTAGCCCGTTTTCTTTTTGGGGTGACACAAAAATGTCTTCGAGGTATTTGTGAGAGTCTTCAGATCTCTGATGAACTACATTGGCCCACATGAAAGAGGAATTAAATAAGTCGTAATAACAGGAATCCTCTTAATCTAAATATTTTGAGGCAATGGAAGCAGATACTGAAACTGAAGATAGATTGCAGTTTAACAGTCGATTCACATCTAGTATGTTACAGGAGGAATACTAGCCAAGGTGAGCAAGGGGAAAATTCGTGAACCGTAAATCAAGGTTGACGAACGGAGATTTGATGCCCACTCCTACCGAATGTGTGTCCAGTAACTTTGCGCGGTTGAGAAAGATAAGGTGAGGAAGAAGATACCGCACTGGTAATATTGTGTAGTATCAGTTAACCGATTCTTTCATCGCTTCTTGGCAGAACAACATAGTTATAAATGAAAATCACAGTATTATGGATGTTATATATGAGTAATTTAATTCGTTAAACGGTTTCCGGCCTACAAGCCCTTCGTCACACTTTAACTATCATTGTCAAAGGAATTACAATAAGCGTGTATAAAATGGAAAGATGTGACTCATCTATAATGAGACTCTAACACACAATGCATGTCATAGTACCAGCATTTCTAATTACTCGTTAATCTACGTAACGACAAGTTCGCTTTGGTCCCAAGTCTTTTCCGCCCTGAAAAGTAGTGGGGAAATTCTTTACGTCAGTTCAAAGGTATCCACTGTAATACCCCAGACTTTTCAAAATTCGGCAAATTCAAAAGCCTCATTCGATTTAGTTACGTCTACAAGATGATTTGCTTTTCGCTTCGTAACCACAGTGCGAAACGTAGTATTTTTGTGATTATCACCCCCCACCCCGTTTTTCTCGTCCATTTCGGTAAATTAAAACGAGTAAACCCTGGAAGATCAAAGAACTCCAGCAGTAATGGATCCCTTGCTTTGAGCTGCCGTTTACCGATACCACTCAAATAGAGGACCTGACAAAGCTGCTAAAATAGAAGCCAAACAGCCATACACTATGCAAAAACATAAACGAATTTCACGTCGTCCATTGAAACGTCTCTACAACGCCTGAAGATGTCCCACTGAATGATCAATAGCGATGATTATCTCAAAAACGTAGCCAACACTGTGCAGATGGAAACCTGCGCATGAGAAGTCAGTAAAGTGGTACGAACGGTATGAACACGAAGTTCGATAAAGCACATCTGCTATTAAATACTATTGTAGTCACGAGAAGGACTAAACTCAGACTATAAAAGACAATGATTAAACAGTGTGCACATCCATGAGAGCGCCTCCGAATTTCCGAACGCTACGTGCAAAAGAAAAGTGAGACTTTTGAGAGGAAGTAATTTCTTCGGTACTACAAATGATGCAAATGGCTCTGAGCACTATGGAACTTAACATCTGAGGTCATCAGTCCCTTAGAACTTAGAACTACTTAAACCTAACTAACCTAAGGACACCACACAAATCCGTGCCCGAGGCAGGATTCGAGCCTGTGACCGTAGCGTCGGTAGTACATTCAAAGGCTATGGATACATTATGAAGACTAACGTAAGATTTGCTTTCTGCTTGAATACATATCGAAAAGTCTTTTCGGCACGTTAAAAGAGGTGCCTTGCCCACTAAAAGGGATCGGGAAAGGCAGGACCTCCCCTTTCACCACATAATGTGGATTTTGCCCACAATTACCCTATCAGTGTGACTTTCCTTAACTAGAAGTGAGGACTGGGGTTGAATTATACAGATAGCCACATACAAAAGTCGTCGGTGCATCAGAAAGGATTAGGGCCTGGCGCAAGAATCGTCTATCTGATTGCATAAATAAATATCCACCAGGATCAAACAAAAACTACTCATTGAATTTATAATTAATTTTTCCTTCTTAAGAGGAGCATTATCAACAAGAGGCTTTGCAGTGCTAGTATTTCATTGATATCTCTATAAATGGGGTTAACAATTTTCATTGATAGCCGGATTAAAAGCACTACAATTTATTATAAATCGAAATTACACTTGTACAAGTGCAGTAGAATTATTGAGTATACTTATTTTGTTACATATGGACGTTAATACAAGATTGGGGGGGGGGGGCATGGGGGGATATGGCCTAATTTCAGCAGTCACCCACAATACTAGCGTTAGAAATGGACAAGGAAAGGTGGGAGCTGACCATCCAGAAAAGAATTTACTCTAATAATTAGTGAAATGTAAGAGACGGGATCCAATAGCTAATACGTAAATATATTTAAAAGGCAAACTATGAACTACTTGTGGGTGCTAGTTATTAAAGCAGTCTCCCGTCCGTAAACTAATAAAATTCATAAAACTCATTCTGCAACACTTTGATTTACAAATAAGAATAACAAGAAACGCGCGCCATGCTACTTCTGGTTCAATTTAGATATCGTGTGCTGTACTACTCGCCACGTGTTCACACTTGGACGACAAAGAAGGGAAAACCTAACACACAAAAGGCCGTTATGAAATGTTCACTAACATCACGGAGTATTGGAAAAGGAAAGACATTCGCTGAAGGCGAAGTGGTTACAAGGGGGGTTGAATTATACCTAACGTGGTGACTGAGAGTCCCACGTATATCTTGAAAACTGCAACCGACCAGGCTCTGACGCCAAGTCCAAGAATAAAATTGCAAAATGAGGAAGAAATAAAAGCAATGAGGCGCAAATCCTCCCTAAATTATAGGTCACCTGACATTTTAATATGTATCCGCGGCTCAATCCACTTCTGAACCTAGCAAGAACACGCATGCTTACCGGCTTGCAACCGTCTTCTTCTGGATCTCGTCACCGACTCCCCCGACTGCTAACCTCCCACCGCCGTTGATACAGCTGAGCTGGGCCTTGTGGGGGTGGGAACTGGCGCACTTTTCTCCGGTCACGGATCTGCCACCGAACTAGCTGCCGTTCAAGCAGATATTCCTGACTTGGCGGAGTGACTCGTGATTGGATAGAATTTAGTCAGGGAGTCGTCAGAGCCAAAGGTGCAGGAGAAACTGAGTTTTTAGGTTTGTACTACGACTAAGAAGAATAAGAAGAAGGACTACTTTGGCTTCTCCAAGTCATTCGAACTACCGGCCCATGCTTCCAAGCTCAAAGGTCAGTGCGGGAAAAGGAAAGCCAACATGGCTAGCTGATGGAGAGTACTGAATATGAAAATAAAATAAAAGTTCCTTGCTCCAATCCTCTCTCCAATTTCATTATGCTGTCGATACTGAAAAATCAGCAGAATAGCAGGCACACTATTGCCGTATTAGTAATGATAATGATATGAGTACAATATCGTAAATCGTAAATAAATCATAGAAGTGCAAGATAGATGCACGTCTTTCAACGTTTTGTAACAGTCTCACACGACCATGACTGGGACAGTAATCAAAATATTTATTGCAAAAATGAGACCTTTACGCATCTTGGATATCCAGACATTAGTCTCTTATAAGCTGACCGCCAGATGCTGAAGTGTTCGGCAACAGTTCTTTATAGTCAGATACGTGGTTCAGAGAGCTTGGAAGTTAAATCGTGAAGACGGTTCATCAGAACAAAGTGCTGGCTAAGAATCAACTACGTTCAGTGAAAAGCAACAACACAGGGAATGATGTCATATCGTGCACAAAGTCCTGCACCGTCAACACTTTCGCAATTATGGACGGCTATAGAGGCAGCATGGGTCAGTATTTCTGCAGGGGATTTGTTGAGTTCATGCCACGTCGAGTTTCTGCACAACTTCGGGCTGAAGAAGATCCGACACGATATTAAAACGTATTCCATGACATTTGCAACCTCAGCGTAATTATGAATTACGACATCAATAGTGAAGTTGCTCTCAGAACGGGCACGCTGACGGATAAGCTCACAGACAAAAATTTAATAAGCCTTAGAGGAATAATTAAAAGCATGATTTAATACCGTGTAATTCCATTCCTCTATTGATAACAGTCTGGTTTCCGTTAAGAACTGAGTCCACAATGTTGTGCGGTTAAGTCGCATGCAAATTAAGCCACTCGCTGAGGTTTTGATCTTGTAATTCCACCAAATTGTGGGGATGCTGATATCGGCGTTTTACCCGCTGTTCCAACAAGTCCCACAGATTTTCTAGGGGGTTCATGCCAGGTGATTTTGCAGGCCAGTCGAGATATAATGGAGTAGGGTAGTGTTCAGAAAACCAATCGCATATTTTTCCAGACATAAATTTTGCCATTGTCTTGCAAAATAGTGGTATCAGTAGCATACTCATCGTGCGTATGTTTACTTAAAGACAACATCTGATCATTCAGAATGTGTAAGTAAACATACTGGTTCTTGTCAGTGGCCACCTCAGTGAGCGGGTCCGATCCATGATCAGAAAAATACCACCAAAACAACACAGACCCCTTTCCGGATTGCTCCTGACCTTGCACCAACTCAGAATGAAATGCTTCATTTGGCCTTCGGTGCACTGTGGTGTGCGTCATTCGAATATTGGCAAAAATGTAATTCGTCACACCACATTATGTTCCGCCCGTCAGCTACTGTCCTTGTTCTATGATTTCTAGCCCTCTGAAAACGCGCAGCGATATGTGCCTGTCTGAGCAATGGCCTCTTGTTAGGTGATCAACTCCAAATGTTCATTGTACGCAGTTCCTGTCGGAATGTTCTCTCGCTAACAAGTAGGGGTAGGCCTTCATTTACTGCCTGCAGCAATTTCTGTCTGTTTGGAAACGATTTTGATGCACAAGATGTGAAACGCTTCCCTGGTCCTTCTCAGTCACTATCTTTTACCGACCACAATTTTGCTTGTAGACAATTTGAACAGTCCGCCGTGAAACATCAATAAATCCAGTAACTTCACACACCGCATGGCCACGGGCCAGGCCAAACACTATTGCCCCTCTTTGCCACCGTGTCGTCTTTACATTTACCCATGTTTCGTACAATGTGCGCTTCAAATATAAATTTCTCAACAATCGCTACTTCGTTACTTTCAACAAGTTGAGGCAGTGGGCATCCGGTTGAGCAAGTGACTCGACCGGTGCGTCATCTTAAAGGCTTAACAATTCATCTGTGAGCGTACAGTGGGGTGACTGACTTTTTGTTTGATGAGCTTAGGTACTGTATCGTCTTGGAGGGCGTCAGGGAAATAACGCCGCAGCCGTTTATGTTAGTGGTAGTAAAATAGGTGGAAAAGGTACGCCCTACGTTTGAAAGGAAGTCGTAGGGGTTGGAATCATGTGATCTAACGTATATACTGGTACAGGTAATGGTTAAGATTTGAGATGGTAGGACGAGGTTAAGCTGCATGATAGGAGTGTAGTATAGCGCTTGTGGCCGAACAGGGTTATTCTTTACGTGGCTAAAAGCTAATCTGCACTGCGCCATTGGAAGTAGCTTATCAGGACGATGTAAGGTACAGGAGGAAGTTAGGAATGATGTGGTGGTGTTAAATGAAAGTTTCATTGGCTTTGAAGAGGGTATTCGTCAATAAAAATGTAGCTCTTAGTAGGGAACAGATACTGTGGAACAGAATATTGTTTGCTGTCGTGCCATAGTACGAGAACGGGAGAAACCTAGTATAGGGAGTGTTTACTTTAGCACTCTACTCAAATGGCAGGGCTATATACTCGCTCTCACAACCGGCGGGACCACACACTAGTAGCAAACAGCGAGTACACATCTACGGGCTGGAGACATTTCCTCTATCGCCATTTCACCTCAGACGCCGGGACCCGCTGGTCTCTGGAGCGGGATGAACATGGTCGCACAGCAACAGCAACTCAGTCTAGTATTCCTCCCTGCATGCTTACCAGATACGTGCCAGCTATCATTCTGTTGACGACCTACTGTGTTTAGAGTTTGTTTCTGGCTGGATTCTACGTAGCATTACGTAGGATACAGGACAAGCCTTACACAAGAAATTTCAGTGTTTCATACTGTTTATTGTTTGTGTAACCGCAGCCAACCAGAAGCTTTTATTTTGCAAAAACTATTAACCCGTACAGAACTCGTATCTAGTACTTATGTTCAAATAATAAGAATAAAGCACTGTTACTACAACGTTCGGGGAGGGTGTTTCCATTTAAGTATGCAGGCTGTTGAGAATGAGATGAAAATGGGTGGAGGGGTATGTAGTCTGGGCATAGGAATGACATAGAGGACAAACAACAAGAGATATTTGTTGGAGATTGCGCAGGCTTTAGAAACTACCAATATTTTGAAGGACAGTGGTGACAAATTTTTTGGTGTCATGAGCAGTGTGCGGTGGGCAGAAGGACTTTTCGAGGTAAAGAGGTGTGTCAAAGGGAAAGGGAACTGTGACCTCTCGCTTGGTTGGTGGGATTTAGCGTTAAACTTCGAGGTTTAAGCTACAGGTCTTACACAGTGGAGAGAGAAAGTGAGCCTGGACATTGAAAAATTGATGGGATACAAACTGTGGACAGGCGGGTAGTACACTAAAGATCCAAGGGTGATTACATGCTTTGTGGTTGGTGGTGAGTCCTTGAAGATTTAGATGGTAGGTAGGACTGGAGTCGCAGTTAATGTGAGGGTTACTGTAATTACAAGTTCATAACAGAAACTGAGTTCAGACTCTACCTCCGTTGTCCCGATGTGTTGTTTACTTGGGGACAAAATGCAATATAAGGAATTTTCTGGAGCAGTCAGTTCAACACCTTGAGGAAGGCCATTTGCTACAGTGGACGAAACGCTGAAGAGTTTTACATGTTGACAATACCATCACATACCCTCAAGAATTTTATTGACAATGACAATGGCCGCAGAAGCTTTCGCTTACATTCGCTTGTATTGAAGTTCATTTGTTAATTGTTATCATTTTGTGCGTGGAGTTTGTTTTGTGTCAGGAGTAGGAACAGTGTCAGTGGTGAGATAGCACTGGAATTTTTGGAGGGGGTATTAGTATAGATTATATGCTGACAACTGGGGGAGGTAAATTGTGTCTGTTGGTTTTGGAAAAAGATGTTACTACTCGTATTGCGCTGGGTGCTATAGTCGATGATTGATGTTGATTCTGCTGTTTTTGACGTTTCTGCTGTTAGTGCTGCTGCTGACAATGGTGTTTCTCTTGCTGATGGCACTGTTGCTGTCGATTGTTGATGGCGATTCTGGTGTTACAGCAGGAGAGTGAACAATTGACAAGTTTGGAAGCCGGCCGGTGTGGCCGAGCGGTTCTAGGCGCTTCAGTCTGGAACCGCGCGACCGCTACGGTCGCAGGTTCGAATCTTGCCTCGGGCATGGATGTGTGTGCCGTCCTTAGGTTAGTTAGTTTAAGTAGTTTTCTAGGGGACTGATGACCTCAGATGTTACGTTCCATAGTGCTCAGAGCCATTTGAACCATAAACAGGCAGGTAGACGAAGGGATGACGAATGGTGACGACCAGTACACTAAGTGTTAACAGGACAGTTGAAGGCAGCCACTGGTAAAGATAGGACAACACGACCGACGAAGGTAAACATCAACAAACACAGATTCGCAGCAATAATCGGGAAATAGATGTCAGAGCTAATGAACTACTGTACCAGTACAGAGTTGCTGTGGTCAGTCTAGCCAATCGATGTTGCGGTCGGACCCCATCCCACAGATCATGTGAGGGTGAGCAGAACAGTGAAAGTTATATTTCCTGGAACCTGTTGGTAATGGAGAAAATGAACAAACTTCAAAATTTTGGAGGGGAATGTGAGAAAAAATTATAATCGTTAAGGAGAGCTGTCAAACCCATATATATTTTGATTAAAATTTTGTTTGCTATTTTCCAGGCAACGCATCATCACTCTCAACTTCATCGAAAGAGAACGCTAGGAAGCGTAACTTGTAGTTCTCACTGCTAGAGCCATTACTCACCCCTAATATAGGCGTTTTGGAGGAACACTGTAGAAGTTTCTGTAGTGATAAGCTTTAAGTGATGGTGCTGTCTAACGAAGTTGCATGTGTTATGTTTATGATACTCGAAGAGTGGCTCCACATTTATCTTCAAGCACAAAGGGTTTACGCAGAGAGATAGCAAGATCGTACACGCCAGTCACGACATGTTTTCGGCGATGATTCGATGCGGTGACCAGGTGCAACCGACCCACAACCTTAACAGACAAGTCACATGACCAGTTAGGGACGATCGAATTGCAAATATTCTATCTGCAATAAATCCCGACTCACATCTTTCTACACGAAGAATAGCACTGGTTTCCGGAGTGAATAGAAGTACCGTCTGGAGCATTCTGCACGATGCTAGTTCATCACCGCATCACATCCATGTTAATCAAGTAGTAAGTGAAGATGTTTTCAGACAAAAACTATCTTCTGCAACTTGTTTATAAATCAAAATCAGCACTTCACAATTGTCACATATGGTAGACAGATGAGGCCATTTTCAAATATAATAACCAGTTAAGTAACCAGAGTGCTCATGATTGGTCAGACGGAAACCACCACTGGTTACAAGAAAATAGCAGGTCTGAAACATACAGAGTAAATACCTGATGTGAACTTATTAATCATAATGTTTTTAGATTAACGATTGTATGGTAAACCATAAACTAAATTTCCTTATTGTACACTGACAGAGTTGCTGGAAAATGTTCACTAGCAACACGTTTGTTGACGTGATTCCTGCAAGGTGTCTAGCACATTATTCCATGATAGACAGCTGTATCTTAAACCAAGTTTTTCCACGTCTTGATGGAGAATGGCCAGTGACTTGGTCAACTCGGTCACCAAATTTGTCTTTCGGGGACGCCTCAAACACACTGTGTAACGAAAGGGTCGAGCAACGTCAGACGATATGAAAGAAAGAATTCCCGAAGTATGGTTGTCGCTCCAAGATGCCGGGACACTTTGGGGCAATCAAAGTGTACAAAAACACACACCGCACGACTTGCGCGCAGATCACGACGGAAAGTACTTTTGTCAGCTATTACGGTAAAACGAAACAAATGTGTGTGATGTTTCTAATTACTTCTTAAGTATTGGTAAAATTCTCAGCTCCAGTAAGTGTTTTTCATTATATTACCATACTGGAGCAAAAAATCAATACTCTTCAAACATTTTAGAAGAAAATACTTCAGTTTTGAGCTCTCATCTTCACATTTGAATTTATGAAGTTGAAATAACGTACTCCATTTCCTGTCGCTTTCCAGAAGATTTCAGTTTCACCATTCTATTCTCCCCGAGCGGTTCAGTTAAGATTTTCTCAGACATTAGTACTGTCTGTATTTACCACACATCGTTTGTTTCATAGCGAAATCACAAAAAATTGGCGCGTAAAGAATGTAAACACAAATAGAAACTTTTGTCATAACATGTGAACTGTATCTTTGGCGCAAACGGGTAAGTACTGTAGCTGATACTAAATTTCGTTGTTCGATATTACGGAGTGGAGCAGTGGTTGCAACATTGAGTACTGGTCAAGACACAACAGCGGTGTATGGCTCTTTCAGATACTAGCAGAACAGATGTGGACAAATTTGATGAAGTGGGTCTGCACAGTATGCTTGTTGGTCATTTAATGAAGTTGGAGACCTTACAAATGCACCCTTCGAAAAGTCGACTGATAAAACCGTCCTAGAGAGCGAAAGTAATGCGAGCTCAAATCAATACAAATTTACAAATCCAGAATAATCTTATACAACAACACCATCAGAATTCCAGACTAAAATCCAGATCCAGAAAGAAGGTAAAGTTTTATGTATAAAGAACTTCAAATACAACATAACAAACATTGCTCTGCTACTAGACACAGTTGATGTTTACAACCTCCATTCGAATACCAAGGAAAAAACGCTGTTTAAACAGAAAAATAATTAAATGTCACTTTATGCTCCATGTCCTTCACCAATAAAAAGAAATTTTAAGCTGTTGTGGTAGGTATGCAGTAATACGTCAAGAATATCAGATCATGGAACCAAGAGCTGTAACTATTCCACCAAGGTCACTCCAAGATAGTTACCTGCACTGCGCTCTAAATTACACTCTCTTCCCAGTATGTTTTCTCGTTAATGATTTTGTTGATAGTAACAATTATTTCAACTTAACTGTAATCTACACATTCACAATATAAAATACAAAAACACCTTTCCTATAGAGTTTCGTTCCCCATTTAAGATCCGCAGTTAAATTATATATTGTAATGCAAAAGTACTTACAAGTTTCCATCTAACTTAAGGAAGAAACTGGAAATCTCACCATTTCAAAACAAACTCAAAAGCGTACTTCATTAGCTACTCATTGTACATGCAGAGGGTCTAGAAAAATGTAGACACTCTCGGATAGTCAGTATCTTTGGAACAAAATGACTTATCGTTTCAATCTTGCGTGGTAGCGTAGTTCATTATTTTCTCAACAGGATCTTGGCGCATGTTTTCCAGCAGATGACATTGCAGCAATGCATGAAGCAAGACTGTCGACTGAGCAACGCAAGATCGTTTTGAAGTGGTACTGGAAGTACGAAAACATGATGGAGGTACATGGCGTAATGTGAACGGAACTCAGCCACGAACACGTTGCGGGCTTTCAAATAAAAAATGTGGTGGCCCTCAACTACGTACCCTCAGACTCAGAGTTGAAATATTAAAAGTTTCGGCTGGTTTCGTTGTCTAGGAGCTGTGATACGTAGTTTCCGCATTACAAGCCAAATACTGCTGAGTCTACAGTATACAATATGAATATACACATATATCGAATGGTCGAAGGCTTCTATCACTCGGCAATTGCGAATTTTGAATCTAATATAGGAATTTAGAAATGAAAGACTGCAATTAAATAAACTCTGTAGGTAGTATTTTTAACTAGTTTAAATTATGAGTACGATAGCAGAAGTACCTTTAAGAATATAATTTATTACTGCAAAACACTTATTGGTGACGATGGTCCGGCAATTAAATAAAATATAAGTTGTATAACAGGGAACAATAGATTCCTACTTGACGTAATTAGTTATGAGCAACAACATAGCTCGCCGGCCGGTGTGGCCGTGCGGTTCTAGGCGCTACTGTCTGGAACCGCGGGACCGCTACGGTCGCAGGTTCGAATCCTGCCTCGGGCATGGATATGTGTGATGTCCTTATGTTAGTTAGGTTTAAGTAGTTCTAAGTTCTAAGGGACTCATGACCACAGCAGTTAAGTCCCATAGTGCTCAGAGCCATTTTAACTATTTGAACAAATAGCCCGCGAGATATTCACTTCTAAACGCATACTATGTCTTCACTGAAGAAGCCACGGAAATCTCACAAGTGCACCAGTCGGCACTGTGAACTATTTCTATCTCCCGTGACCACGCGCCAACTGCCCAACACTCTCCAAGTATTTCCTGCGACCGCCCTTCGCGCCTTCCTATCCGGCACTCCCTGACCCGTGCGACTCGATGGTCCTCCCCCACCTCCATCCAGTCTCTCCATTGACTTCGGTAGTCGCCTACCGTAGTAACGAGCGCTGTGATTGGCTAGAGCACTCCCGCCATGTCACCAAGCCAACGCACACTCACAATCATATTGAAACACATACAGAATACTGGATTTACATTTAAATAACTTGAAATTAAATAAATATTCCTACGGCTGGACCATAAACACGCTCTAACACACTTTATTAAATACATAAACAAATCAAATAAACATATATCAAAGGAAAAGAAACAAAAAAGGGTCAATAGTCTAATGTCTATGTGCTTTCGAAAATACAGTAAAAATTTGACCAGTTTCTTCATGAATAGTATATATCGGATATAAACAAAGACACAGACGAATAAATATATTTACAATGATGCTTCTACCTCTTTTTCGTGTAACTGTGCAGTACTTATGCCACTTTGACCTTCAATAACTCATGTACTATTCAAGTTACATGCCTGTAACTCATACCAATTTAGGTTTACACTAATAGTTTTCTAAAGACACATCGATCGACAGAATCGCATGAATCGTTCAGATTTCGGAAATTCGTTGCTAGGTGGTACTTGTATAATTTACAGTCAAATGCTAAACTTTAAACTAATAAAGATATTGAAAATTTGATTACACCATCAGAATCGTCGTGCAAATAATGGTAATGCACATGTTTCTTTTTGAGGTATCATGATTCCTCTGGCTATTATTAATTTCTACATGAACTGTGAAATGCCTGCCATTATTGTTTCACAAAGACCGCCATCTTTGGCACTCCCGGCATACAAATCCGCTTCACTAACACAAAGCACAGTCCTCGACACAGCGTCAACAAGGAACTCCCAGCCACACAGTCGGCCTGGACCACACGCTAGGGCCACCCCTCTTGCTCCAGCTAATGTTCAGCACCACGCGGTTGCTGATGAGTCCCTGCTTGCCGAGCGGCCTGTGCGGCCATGCCAACTCCGAACTTATAATGAAATGTCTGGCCGATCAAAAACATCAACAAGTCCAGCTTCCAGCGCTGCTGTGTTGCATCACATTACTAGGTCACCTCAAATATCTGTGAAGCAGTGTGAGCATGAAACTTGGGTAAGCCGATCAAGCGTACGATGAATTCTGAGGGCTGAAAAGTGGAAAGTGGACATTCCGAAAGTGGACATTCCAAGATGTTATGAACGAGGACGACCCAGATCGAAGGATGGAGTGTCCGAGTGGTTTGAAGCCATGGTTCCCACAGGTGAACGATTTATAGGTACGGTTATCTGGTCTGATATCAAACTGAACGGTACTGTAAACCGCCACAGTTGCGTGGGCTCCTGAAAATCCTCACTTTCACGGGAACAAAGATGTTAATCTACCGGATGTTAATGTGTGGTGTGGTCTGTCATCGTGCGGTTTGATTGGCTCATTCTTCTTTGAAGGTACAGTAACTGGTAAGGCGTATCCTCATACGCTGCAAACATCGATTTTACTTGCCAGCCGGAGAGGTGTTTGGAAACGAAATATTTTACCTATAACAAGATGGCGCTTCGCGTCACTACCATAGAGAGGTCAGAGCCTCCTTGAATGAAAATCTACCTGGACAATGGTTAGGTCGAAGAGGACCTGTACGGTGCCCAGTACTCCCCAAGGTCTCCAGACCTCATACCTCTTGACTTCTAGCAATGAGGGGACCTTGAAAAATGAAGTTTGTCAACAGAAGCCAGCTACACTGTGCGGCTATCACACCGGCAACATTCGACAGCCGTAGTTCAGTCAACAGTTCAGCGCCATCGACATTGTTTGGCTACTAACTGGGGTCACTTTAAACACATAAAATAATCTTTCCTCCTGTGCAACAACTGCAACGATACGTCATTTTGTTACATTAATACTGACTAACAAAGAGTGTCCCCTTTTTTGTGGACCCATCTATATTAACTGAATATCTAAATTCAACGTGAGAAATTTTGTTTGGTACGTGGAAAGTAGCAGTGCCGTGGTTTATCTGCATGACAAGAGCAGATGTCCAGTAAACAGATATCGGTAAATCTCCATGTTTTAGCGGTGCGATGACTGCTCTATTGAAGTTCGGGCGCGCAGCCGCATAAATTCCTCTTCTCCTTCTAATATTTCGGCCGTATGCTCTTCAGCCATCTTCCACAGTGAGTCGAATGTCTAAAAATCGCCGAAAGGTATACGCCCGAAATGTCAGAACATGAGCGGAATTTGTTGTGGACTGACAAGACAGTCAATCCACAGCGACGGGTAGCCGAAAGGCACGCGTTTAAGCTCACGCAGGCTAGCGTGAGGTCTGGAGCAGGTAAGGGAATTTATAGTAGCAAAGAACGTAAGTAACTACTGGAATACTTAACTTTAATTCATAATTGGCGAACATAGGTCTGCCGGTACATGTATCACAAGATAAATAGCAAATGATAATGGCGCCTTGCTAGGTCGTAGCAAATGACGTAGCTGAAGGCTATGCTAACTATCGTCTCGGCAAATGAGAGCGTAATTTGTCAGTGAACCATCGCTAGCAAAGTCGGCTGTACAACTGGGACGAGTGCTAGGAAGTCTCTCTAGACCCGCCGTGTGGCGGCGTTCGGTCTACAATCACTGACAGTGGCGACACGCGGGTCCGACGTATACTAACGGACCGCGGCCGATTTAAAGGCTACCACCTAGCAAGTGTGGTGTCTGGCGGTGACACCACAGAATTTATATGGGTGCACTTCAAGATTTAATGGACTAGATACCTGTAAATATTTTCTATAAAATATCTATGTAATCAAATAAATATTAAGCTATCAATAGGACATGGACAGAAGATTTTAAGGTAACTGATGAAGCAGCAACTTCTTTCAGAGCTTTATTTCTAATTTACTTGATTCAATTTAACTAACATGAGCATAAATGATATGGATACAATCTGTATGTGAACACTCCAAAAACAGAATTTTTATTTTACGTTGCATAAGAGTAATCAACTTCTGCTGACAAAAAAATGTGTAGCATACTAACATTTGCACTATTTATTGGGTCTTGAAGTCGCGTTGAATAAACGACTGCACATGTATCAAACCCTGTTTCAGTTCAGCGACGATACATGGTAAGGATAAAAATTGATTTTTTTTAGTTCTTGCACTCATATTACCAGATTATTTCTAGAGACGTGTTCCAAAAGGGGGTGAGCTGTATCAAAGCTTACAAAAGCGCCATTTTTTGTTTGTTGTCGTTAAGATACATTTGGCCATGTCCACGAAGAGTGTCATCGCTGTTGCGGTTTTATTTATCTGCCTGTAGTATTAAAATTGAAACAGAAGAGATGATTAAAACTAAGCCTAAGTTTTATATCAGTCAAGTTAAAACTGCATCATTTTGCGTTCCGTTGGACCCACAGCATACTATACGTCATTATAAGGCATAATGAAGATGAAAGCTCCAAAACCAGCTGCAGTAAGGTAATATATTTAATATTTCACACGACAGGCCTCTTTGAGCATAGTTGCCATTAGCAAGTGACTTATAATATTTCTTTTATCTCGAGAACAACCAGCTACAGAGAAAGAACTGAAAACCCTCTGTCACATGACCTACAAAAATTATTTTAACCCAGATACAGTAACAAAACTATAAAAACACACGGAACCTAAATTCACAATACATAATGACATACAGTTTACTAGACAAACCTTAACAAAACATAGAACAACCGACATACCGACAATTTACCTAGAACTAATATCACATAAAATAAGTGCACTATTCAAATCGACGCACATGCAACTGAGTCATCGAGGGCCTTCCTAGAATTTGGAGTGGAACCGAGGACACGCCAGCAGCTAGCGCGAGAATCACTTCATGTGGTCAATGGCCACGCCCACTTGCTGGCAACCCACCGCAGCGTCGGGTTCGCTGACATCACCTCTTGGGAGTGCAACCACTGAGCTGACTCGACGGACGTCAGCTGTAATCTAGCACGCATCTGAATGAGCAACAGCCGCGGCTGGTGCAGAAGAACGACGCCTTATACACACTGAGAACACATACTCGAATTCCAATAATATTTTACTTCCGTCGTAAATGCTTCACAGTTTCTCAACAGCTATCCTTGACTTCATGCAGAGGTGTCTCCTCTTGGCCCTCTGTAAAACAAATAGTAATCAGAACAAATAACATGAATATTTGAATACCATTTCTATGGCAGTATTCCCAGTAATTAAACTGATAAATGAGCCTCATATCCAAGTTAGTAGTTTTCCTCCATCTGTGATCAGTTGCCTATAATGGTCATTAGCTTTCTTACTGTAACGTACAGATAGTATTATTGAGAGCCTGTTGTTGCCAAAATGTTGAGTATCATTTCTGTGTTGTTCATATCAAACTACTGGCACATTGCATGCTAAAGTATGCTGCTGTCTCGTGTGCTATAAGCAAAAACTCAATTTCGGTATCGAGTGAAGTAAACATCAAAAGTTAACTTTCTATACAAACACTGTTAGTACTTAACACAGCTTTGCCTAATTAGTCTGACGACCGTCGATAGTCATACTTGGCTTTTCCCGTGACAGGACTAGTAGTACCGTTAGAGGAGAGTGTTATACTTGTAGCCACTGGACGGAACATTTCTTTAGCTGTCATGCACTAAAATACAGGTCGCATTATAGGTAATAAACATGAAACAAACCTATTATGAGCACTGGATGTCCAGTGGCACGACTTTGCTATAAATTCAATATAGTAAATATTACAAAAGTTTTATAAGCTACTGCAACCCATATGTAGTATTAAAATGATAACGGGAACAGTATTAGATCAAAGCGAGCAGACCGAGAGGGTACCGGATGTACTGTGAAACATGATGGAGCCCGATAGCAGTTATCGAAACGAATACACAGACAGCGGCACAGGACAGCAACAGGCCTACGTGCAATACCATACGTGTCGAAACGATCAAATTCAGATGACGAGCCTGTCACAAATAAAACAGGAACCAGTGAACGGGACAAATGAGGAAAGGTAGAAGATAGATGCTTTCCAGTGAATCGGTGGAACTGCTGAGCCCACTGCAAATAAAGGAAGAACCAATAGAAAAACATGAGATATAATCAGATCATGAGGATACGACAGAAAGAGATAGTCAGGAACGTTTAAGTATGAAGGACCTATTTAATCATTTGACCACACAAATAAAAGCACACAGTAAGGCACAAATCAGTAATATTAATAGTCAGATTTCAGCACAACACTTACCCAAAATATGTCTGCTCATTTCGATGGAAACAAGAGAAGAAGTGAGTTTCAATTTTCAGAGAGAAGCTTTTTTTCTTAAAACATGTGTAAATACAGTTCCTCCGATTCTCTTATACCGTTGGTTTTTATTTACAATTCATGCACGTTCCATTACATTTTTCTCAGTCAACTTGAAATACACATATCAAAAAAAGTTTTGCGTCAAGTCGGTTCCGAGAGTTCCTGAAACTGTATAGAAAATTGGAATAGAGATCAACATAAACATCATTTCCGGCCTTTTTATTGCTCATGAAAACCGCACATTGCATGTTGTACCACCATACAGCGAGACCTTCAGAGGTGGTGGTCCAGCTTGCTGCAAACATCGGTACCTTTAATACCCAGTAGCACGTCCTCTTGCACTGATGCATGCCTGTGTTCGTCGTGGCATACTATCCACAAGTTCATCAAGGCACTGTTGGTACAGATTGTCCCACTCCTCAACGGCGATTCGACGTAGATTCCTCAGAGTAGACCGCCCGAGGTGGCCGAGCGGTTCTAGGCACTTCAGTCCGGAACCGCGCGACTGTTACGGTCGCAGGTTCGAATCCTGCCTTGGGCATGGATGTGTGTGATGTCCTTAGGTTAGTTAGGTTTAAATAGTTCTAAGTTCTAGGGGACTGATGACCTTAGAAGTTAAGTCCCATAGTGCTCAGAGCCACTTGAACCCTCAGAGTGGTTGGTGGGTCACGTCGTCCATAAACAGCCTTTTCAATTTATCTCAGGATGTTCGATAGTGTTCATGTCTGGAGAACATGTTGGCCACTTCAGTCGAGCGATGTCGTTATCCCGAAGGAAGTCATTCACAAGATGTGCACGATGGGGGCGCGAATTATCTTCCATCAAGACGAATGTCTCGCCAATATGCTGCCGATGTGGTGGCACTATCCGTCAGAGGATGCCATTCACGTATCCGTACAGCCGTTAAAGCGCCTTCCATGACCACCAGCGGCGTACGTCGGCCCCACATAATGCCACCCGAAAACAGCAGGGAACCCCCACCTTGCTGCACTCACTGGACAGTGTATCTAAGGCGTTCAGCCTGACCAGGTTGCCTCCAAACACGTCTCCGACAATTGCCTGGTTGAAGGCATATGCGACACTCATCGGTGAAGAGAACATGATGCCAATCCTGAGCGATCCATTCGGCACGTTATTGGGTCCATCTGTACTGCGCTGCATGGTGTCGTGGTTGCAAAGATGGACCTCGCCATAGACGTCTGGAGTGAAGTTGCGCATCATGCAGAGTATTGCGCACAGTTTGAGTCGTAACACGACGTCCTGTGGCTGCACAAAGAGCATTATTCAACATGGTGGCGTTGCTGTCAGGGTTCCTACGAGCCATAATCCGTAGGTAGCGGTGGTCCACTGCAGTAGTAGCCCTTGGGCAGCCTAAGCGAGGCAAGTCATCGACAGTTCCTGTCTCTCTGTATCTCCTCCATGTCCGAACAACATCGCTTTGGTTCACTCGAAGACGCCAGGACACTTCCCTTGTTGAGAGCTGCTCCTGGCACTAAGTAACAATGCGGACGTGATCGAACCGCGGTATTGACCGTCTTGGCCGGGTTGAACTACAGACATCACGAGCCGTGTACCTCCTTCGTGGTGGAATGACTGGAACTGATGAGCTGTCGAACCCCCTCCGTCTAATAGGCGTTTCTCATGCAAGGTTGTTTACATCTTTGGGTGGGATAATTGATCTCTGAACAGTCAAAGGGGCTGTGATACAATATCCACAGTCAACGTCTACTTTTAGGAGTTCTGGGAACTGGGGTGATGCAAAACTTTTTTTGATGTGTGTATTTCTTTAATAAAAGAGTGCACATTCGCGCAAGAACATTATTTTGAAATAACTTTATATCTAAAAAGGGATGACTTCTTCAAGCAATGCTTCATGGCACACTAGTTTCCTATATGCCAAATAATTCAAAAACTACAATTTCGTGCAGAAATATCATGGCTTCATTGCTTTAAGACCGGAAAGGCATCATTTTTGTCGAATTTATGCCTCGGAAGGAGACCATCAATGCACAACGATATTTTAATACCCAAAAAAGCTCAAAATAAGAATTCAAATCAAAACGAGCGGAATGGTGACAAGTTGTCTGTGCTTGTTGCATAACGCCCGTTCTCCCGTTGCCTTAGACACCAAGGCGCTCTTGTACTCCTTTGGTTGAAATATTTTGAACTACCCCGCCCCGCATTCCCCTTACTTGACGCCTTCAGATGATCATTTTTTTCACCCCCTGAAAGCATACATGAGAGAAATTAAGTTTTCATCCGACGAGCAGGTGCAGAATGAGGTTCTGATGGGGAATAATAGCAACCGGGAAAGATCTCCGAGGAGGGCATTAAGAAGCTTGCGCTATAGCTCACCACGTCCTCTGGACTGGATGGCGATTATGTGGAAAAATATTCAACAAGTGTATCACAGTACCCTGTAATTTTTTAAATACACCTTTTCTAAAGGATATACACTCCTGGAAATTGAAATAAGAACACCGTGAATTCACTGTCCCAGGAAGGGGAAACTTTATTGACACATTCCTGGGGTCAGATACATCACATGATCACACTGACAGAACCACAGGTGCACAGACACAGGCAACAGAGCATGCACAACGTCGGCACTAGTACAGTGTATATCCACCTTTCGCAGCAATGCAGGCTGCTATTCTCCCATGGAGACGATCGTAGAGATGCTGGATGTAGTCCTGTGGAACGGCTTGCCATGCCATTTCCACCTGGCGCCTCAGTTGGACCAGCGTTCGTGCTGGACGTGCAGACCGCGTGAGACGACGCTTCATCCAGTCCCAAACATGCTCAATGGGGGACAGATCCGGAGATCTTGCTGGCCAGGGCAGTTGACTTACACCTTCTAGAGCACGTTGGGTGGCACGGGATACATGCGGACGTGCATTGTCCTGTTGGAACAGCAAGTTCCCTTGCCGGTCTAGGAATGGCAGAACGATGGGTTCGATGACGGTTTGGATGTACCGTGCACTATTCAGTGTCCCCTCGACGATCACCAGTGGTGTACGGCTAGTGTAGGAGATCGCTCCCCACACCATGATGCCGGGTGTTGGCCCTGTGTGCCTCGGTCGTATGCAGTCCTGATTGTGGCGCTCACCTGCACGGCGCCAAACACGCATACGACCATCATTGGCACCAAGGCAGAAGCGACTCTCATCGCTGAAGACGACACGTCTCCATTCGTCCCTCCATTCACGCCTGTCGCGACACCATTGGAGGCGGGCTGCACGATGTTGGGGCGTGAGCGGAAGACGGCCTAACGGTGTGCGGGAACGTAGCCCAGCTTCATGGAGACGGTTGCGAATGGTCCTCGCCGATACCCCAGGAGCAACAGTGACCCTAATTTGCTGGGAAGTGGCGGTGCGGTCCCCTACGGCACTGCGTAGGATCCTACGGTCTTGGCGTGCATCCGTGCGTCGGTGCGGTCCGGTCCCAGGTCGACGGGCACGCGCACCTTCCGCCGACCACTGCCGACAACATCGATGTACTGTGGAGACCTCACGCCCCACGTGTTGAGCAATTCGGCGGTACGTCCACCCGGCCTCCCGCATGCCCACTATACGCCCTCGCTCAAAGTCCGTCAACTGCACATACGGTTCACGTCCACGCTGTCGCGGCATGCTACCAGTGTTAAAGACTGCGATGGAGCTCCGTATGCCACGGCAAACTGGCTGACACTGACGGCGGCGGTGCACAAATGCTGCGCAGCTAGCGCCATTCGACGGCCAACACCGCGGTTCCTGGTGTGTCCGCTGTGCCGTGCGTGTGATCATTGCTTGTACAGCCCTCTCGCAGTGTCCGGAGCAAGTATGGTGGGTCTGACACACCGGTGTCAATGTGTTCTTTTTTCCATTTCCAGGAGTGTATAAAAATCTAGTACCCTTACCGTCTGAACAAGTCTCGTAGAAACTGAATAAGCCTCGTGTACTGCTATGTATAAGTGAGATCCTCACTGTAACAGATATGTACGTACATTTACCACAAGGAAAGGAAACAACATGAAACAGAAGTGAAATTAGAAAAATACACTACCGTACCACTACGTTTTAAGACCATCTGTTTCGGTCCAGCAACAGAGTATCTTCGTGTCTCATAAGCAACTCAACTATGCGTTCTCACAGCTGCAGTACCAGTTGTAACTTACAGACTGTTCCATTACTATTATTAACTGTCTAATGTGTGACACACTCGCCTCTGGTGTTGACATGACATGAAGGTTACGTATACACTGTTAATGGCAACAATGGAACAATCTTAGCTGGCGTGCCGAAAAGTAATGCCTTTGAATTTTTTATGAGGAAATCCTTAAAGCTTTTTAAATAAAACAAACTTCATTAACAATCTGCATCTTCATTCTTCGCGTCTACACATTTTTTTTTTTCAACATAGTCACGCTGGTGACGAATACATTTCTCACAACGAGAGACCAATTTGTTGATACCGGCAATGTAGGACGTTTGACACTGTTAACGGAGCCACAACCTCACCTCTCCCTGCACCGCTCCGTCACTATCAAAGTGTAGTCCTTGAAGGTTTCCTTTAAGCTATGAAAAAAGAAGAATATTGGATGGGACCAACTCGAGGCTGTATGGAGGACGATCATCGAACTGTTGAAGATGTCGCAGTGCTCGAGTGTGGTCTGGCGTCGTCATACTGGAGGAGAGGGTTCTCCAAGCGTGGACGAACTCTTAGAATTCGTGCTTTCAGTTTTGTGAGGGTCTCGCCGTATCTTGTAGAGTTTATGGTGATACCTGTAGGCATGAATTTCAAATTCATGGCACGTCGAACATTTCAGAACATTGTGAGCATGACTTTGCCTGCTGATGGCACGCTCTTGAACTTTTTTGGCGTCGGTGATCCTTTGTTGCGGAGCTCCAGTGACATTCTCTTGTTTTCGGGATCAAAATTGCGAACCCTGGTTTCATTACCTGTCACAACATTGTTAAGGACTCCATCAGCCTTACGCTCAAAACGTAAAAGAAATTGTTGATGGGTGTCCAGTGCCCTCTGTATCATGTCAGGAGTGAGCATTCGACGCAAACACCGTGTGCACAGTTTCCTGTACCACAGTTCTGCTGTGATGCGCTGCAGATTCCCTCGAGAGATGCCACATTTAGCTGAGCTGTATCTGTCTTATCCGACGATTTTTCTCCGATTTATTCATCAACCTGATGCCAATGAGTCTCGTCGGTAGCTGTACGCGGTCATCCACTCCGAGCTCCATCACACACTTTGAGATTAGTACCACCGTTTCCTTCATTACGAACAAGAATAACGCAACGACGCGCATTATTGACGTCGATTCAAACAGCACTGTCCACCGTTTTCATCCTTGTATGGATTTCCGTAGTTATAAACACGACTACACCAAGCTGTTTCTCACGCACCGACGTAGTTGCATTAGACGCTGCCATGTTACACTCTACAATTCGGAGCCCACAAGCGTTGGAGGGTTGCAGCAAGGTTTAACGAAGCGTAAAGGTCGACTGAATAATGCGCATGACATATGATACCTCAACCGGAGAGTGAGAACAGAATGACAAATTCGTACGCATTATATTTGAGTACGCTCTCGTAGAGGTAAGTTACAATTGATATAGCATCTGTGAGTTGCTTTTGAGACCCAACGATGGTCTAACGTTGGACTAAAATCGATTATCTTCAATAAAGAGCAGTAGTTCAACCGCGTATTTTATAATGCAGTTTTTAACGTTGTTGATAACTGGTCAGCACCGACTGCACAAAATAGAAATAAAATTCATGACACATGGATGGCAGACTGTTTTTAGCATCCATCGAAGCTGTCATACTTTACATACCAGTAGCTTCGCGAGATCATTTCGAAAGATGACTTTCGCTTTCACTGTCGTCTTCTTCCATGTGTATGTCCGACACTTCATCAGTTCATCAGTGTCGTCATAAATGCCGTCTGCTTCACATCTCCTGTGCAGCAAGCTACGTAAATTTAAGTATTAACTGTGTTTTTCTTACTTGTCACTTCTTTTCCGTGTGTTTTTTCTTTTAGGAAGCTTTAATTTTCGAGTACTAGTAATAGTGTTCCATATATTTCGCGTTTGTTTCGAATACAGTCCAGAGACAGTTAGTGCTTATTTTCATTGTTTTCAACAAGAAGTCTCTAGTAACCACAGTATAGTCAACTATCAGCCGCCTTTAGTGAATTAGCAATCTAATTAAAAGTTGATTACTTTACTATCTACAGTAAATTGTTGATTTCTTAGGATGGATAGGATGTGTGACTTCTGTGTACGGACGCAGGAGGAGCTGGGCACTGATCGCAACAGCTGAACGTGCTGATGGCCACGGTCAACCGTCTTCAGGCTGCTGCCTCGGAGTGTAGCGGCAGTGGGCAGTCTGATGCGTCGCATGGTACACCCCAGGTGTTACTTGCTTCATCCACCGTCCCTGCTGTCGAGACATCTTCGCGAGTACCGGGCGCGGTTGGGCCATCCTCTCCCCAAGGGGAGTGGCGGGTTCAGCGGCGTTCGTGTCGCACGAGGCGGAGGGTCAATGTGGAGGATGGCCGTGTGGCATCGCCCGCTCTGCCTGTGAGTGGACATGTGGCCGCCCCTGCAGCAAGGTCCGAGCAGGCACATGGGGGGAGGGGTTTATTAGTGATTGGGAGCTCCATTGTTAGGCGGGTGACGGAGCCCCTTACGGAAATAGCGGAAAGGTCGGGGAAGAAGGCCAGATTTCACTCTGTCTGCTTGCCGGAGGGCCTCGTCCGAGATGTGGAGGAGGCCCTGCCGGCGGCGATAGAGAGGAGCACTGGGTGCACCCGTCAGCAAATTGTTGCTCATGTCGGCACCAGTGACTCCTGCCGTCTGGGTTCAGAGGTCATCCTCAGTTCATACAGGCGGTTGGCGGAGTTGGCGAAGGCGGAAAGCCTCGCTCGCGGGATGGGATCTGAGCTAACTATTTGTAGTATCGTTCCCAGAACCGATCGCGGTCCTCTGGTTTGGAGTCGAGCGGAAGGCTTAAAGCAGGGACTCAGACGATTCTGCGGAGATCTGCGGTGCAAATTTCTCGACCTCCGCTATCGGGTGGAGAAATGTAGGGTCCCCCTGAATAGGTCAGGCGTGCACTACACGCAGGTAGCGGCTACAAGGGTAGCGGAGTACGTGTGAAGTGCACATGTGGGATTTTTAGGTTAGAGAATTCCCTCCATAGGCCCGACAGGACGCCTCCTAAAACGCGACAAGGTAGCAGCAGGCAAAACGCAACAGGGAATGACAATATTAATGTGGTAATAGTAAGTTGCAGGAGCGTCTATAGAAAAGTCCCAGAACTGCTCTCATTAATAAACGGTCACAATGCCCACATAGTACTAGGGACGGAAAGTTGGCTGAAAAAAGATGTAAACAGAAATGAAATTCTAAACTCAGATTGGAATGTATACCGCAGAGACAGGCTGGACAGTGAAGGGGGAGTCGTGCTTATAGTGATAAAAAGTGCAATAGAATCGAAGGAAATTGACGGAGATCTGAAATGTGAAATAATTTGGATGAAGGTCACGGTTAAAGAAAGCTCAAACATGGGAATTGAATGTATCTATAGGCCCCCTGGCTCAGCAGCTGTGCAGAACATCTGAAGAAAAATTTGGAAAATATTTCGAGTAGATTTCCCGACCATGTTATAGTTTTGGGTGGAGATTTTAATGTACCAGATGTAGACTGGGAGACTCAAACGTTTATAACGGGTCGCACGGACAAAGAATCCAGTGAAACTTTTTAAGTGCATTATCTGAAAACTACCTTGAGCAGCTAAACAGAGAACCGACTCGTGGCGATAACATATTAGACCTTCAGGTGACAAACAGACCCGGACTCTTTGAGACAGTTAACGCAGAACAGGGAATCAGCGATCATAAAGCGATCGTGTGAAACCCAGCTCGCGCTATTCGTCCACGAGACTCAGAGGCCCATAGACACGGGTTGCCAGGTAGATGCCGTATTTCTTGACTTGCGCAAGGCGTTTGATACAGTTCCCCACAGTCGTTTAATGAACGAAGTAAGAGCATATGGACTATCAGACATGTTCTGTGATTGGATTTAAGAGTTCCTAGATAACAGAACGATGCATGTCATTCTCATTGGAGAGAAGTCTTCCGAAGTAAGAGTGATTTCAGGTGTGCCGCAGGGGAGTGTCGTAGTACCGTTGCTATTCACAATATATATAAATGACCTTGTGGATAACATCGAAAGTTCACTGAGCTTTTTGAGGATGATGCTGTAGTATATCGAGAGGTTGTAACAATGGAAAATTGTACTGAAATGCAGGAGGATCTGCAACGAATTGATGCATGGTGCAGGGAATGGCAATTGAATCTCAATGTAGACAAGTGTAATGTGCTGCGAATACATAGAAATAAAGATCCTTTATCATTTAGCTACAATATAGCAGGTCAGGAATTGGAAGCAGTTAATTCCATAAATTATCTGGGAGTAGGCATTAGGAGTGATTTAAAATGGAATGGCGGTATAAAATTAATCGTAGGTAAATCAGATGCGAGACTGAGATTCATTGGAAGATTAGAATCCTAAGGAAATGCAGTCCGAAAACAAAGGAAGTAGATTACGGTACACTTGTTCGCCCACTAGTTGAATACAGCTCACCGATGTGGGATCCGTACCAGATTGGGTTGATAACAGAGATAGAGAAGATCCAACGGAGAGCAGCGCGCTTCGTTACAGGATCGTTTAGTAATCGCGAAAGCGTTACGGAGATGATAGATAAACTCCAGTGGAAGACTCTGCAAGAGAGACGCTCAGTAGCTCGGTACGGGATTTTGTTGAAGTTTCGAGAACAAACCTTCACTAAGGAGTCAAGCAGTATATTGCTCCCTCCTACGTATATCTTGCGAAGAGGCCATGAGGATAAAATCAGAGAGATTAGAGCCAACACAGAGGCATACCGACAATCTTTCTTTCCACGAACAATACGAGACTGGAATAGAAGGGAGAACCGATAGAGATACTCAAGGTACCCTCCGCCACACACCGTCAAGTCGCTTCAGGAGTATGGATGTAGGTGTAGATGTAGATGTAGATGTAGATGCAGACAGTTGGTAATG
Organism: Schistocerca americana; assembly: GCF_021461395.2. Classification (NCBI taxonomy): domain Eukaryota; kingdom Metazoa; phylum Arthropoda; class Insecta; order Orthoptera; family Acrididae; genus Schistocerca; species Schistocerca americana. The sequence continues at coordinate 377,951,729 of NC_060121.1, forward strand.
TGGTGAAACACATGGCAGTCCTGTTTTCTGGCCGTAGTGCAGACGTTGTCAGCCTGTGAGAGTTTCGGGTAGTCGCGTCCACAGCGCAGCGGCTGGGCAGCGGGGCCCTTCCGTTCCGAGTTATCAGCGCCTCGCACCAGAGCGTGATTGGATCGGACACCACTGAGCAGCACCGAGCGCCAATGAGCGGTTGCACCCGGCCTGCTGCTCAGCACCGTAAGTGAATTACCGATCGCTACCTGTGAGGCGCGTTCGTTACAACGCGTAATCGCGTTAGCAGCTCGAGTTTAAAACTAATTTCTGCTTAATCCTATTTCGCAACAACACGCACGCAAATAAACGCGCAATCAGCGAGGAGAGCAGAAGAGCCTCATGACGTAGCTCCCACCAGGAACTCCTTCTTTCTCACACGCCCCCACCATGCGGCTGACAGTGTCTTAATTACGCTACTTATTCTACGAGACACGCGCGAAGAAGAGCGATTGCTGTTTCTGGAGAGCAAACAAATTTCTAAACGCTTCAGTTTATCAAATGTCACTGCAAATGTCATCGTCTTCATCGTCGACATCAGTATCATGAAGTATTGGTCTCATTAATAGTTTTAACATTTCAAAGCTTTCAAAACTGACCTCCTTTCACTTCGTGTTCGTCAGACCTCTTCGCCCCAGAATACGGTAGCGCGAGGTAGCCATAAGGTTTTAACTGTCACTCCCAAGAAAATTAAGATACGTAATTAATTAAGGAAAACACAAGATGGTACACAATGTCGTACAGACAGAAACTCTTACTTAAAATCACCAACATCTTCAAAAGCCAGGGAATAAAAGTAGCGTATGCAACAGACAATTCTGTACAAAAGTACACCCCAAAACTGACAAAAGACGGAGACCTATACCACAAAAGCAGGTATATATCAACCACAGGGTAACACTTGTGACGACAGACACATAGGACAAACAGGCACAACATTTGATGTCAGATACAAAAAGAAACATGAGCCTGGAAGTATGAGACAAGCCACTCCACATTTGCAGAACACCTAAGAGAACATAATCACAAGCCAACCACTAGAGAATAAGGTATGAGAAAAATTAGAATCAATAATGAAAACACCTAACCCTGCAAGAAAATTACCACATACAGAAAAACAAACCAGAAAAGAAAACCCTGTTGAATGATCGAGTACCATGCCAAACGTTCATTGTTTACACTATTAGATAAAATAATATAATAACAATCCATAGAGGATTCTAATAATAATAACAACAATGAATTACTCAACACCTTTTCACACACTTATCCATGAACCCCTCCACAGAACATTTAAACCAAAAGTCAAATCGGCTGACACATAAAGAACTCACAGTATTTACGTCTCCAAAAGCACAGATTCCCAACGAATATCTATAGCTAGTGGCAAAAGAATTACAGTGCACCACAGAAATAAGGTTAAACATGGTGAACTGGGTGAAAGAAAATGTTCGGAATATAAAAACGTGCTTATGTTTCGGAAATGAAGTGGTAGTGCGACCTCCAGACAAGATGAGAGGAAACGTAGATGGCAGCAAAATTAATTGCTTATTTACATAAAAAACGTGACGTGACCTGTTTGACAATCTAACAGTAACACACATCAAAACAAAACTGTATGGTTGTAGATCCCGCAGAAGTTACCTTAAAGGCAAAAAAAATCGAGGTGACAGTGGAAAAGGTAAAATTCGATCAGAGTTTTCAACATCTTCCATAACGTTTCGTACATGATAATGGTCGCCGTCACTTAAGCTGTCCTCTTCCGGAACGTGAAAACGTATGTGGACTAAGAGCTAGTGACGTCACTGCGTGGAATTCCACGTTCCATTAAACTGCGAAGACCTTGGCATGTCAGATTTTTACTCGTGGAGAGGAACGTGGCCAATGAGCCATGGGGTCAGTTTTATCTTATACGCAGAACTTAGGAGACACCATACTGTACGGCGTTAAACTCCATATTTGGTGCTTCTTTTTATTGTAGAGTACATGGCATAAATATAAGCTGTTTCACAGCATCAGCACATTTAGGATCTCTCGAAAGCGTGTTGTTCGAACTACACTTTATCCTAATAAAACGACAGGTAGCTCAAAATCACTATTTGGTGCTTTTAGTGTCCAAATGGTTCAAATGGCTCGAAGCACTATGGGATTTAATATCTGAAGTCATCAGTCTCTTAGACTTAGAACTACTTAAACCTAACTAACCTAAGGACATCACACACATCCATGCCCGAGGCAGGATTCGAACCTGCGACCGTAACAGCAGCACGGTTCCGGGCTGAAGCGCCTAGAATCGCTCGGTCACAGCGGCCGGCTTTTAGTGTAATAATTTGTGTGGTATGAAAGTATACTTCGGAGGTGGAACACAATAATGATCTATCAAAAGTGCGTCGTTTTTGTACAATCTATCATAATTAAATATCGAATATACAGTCCTTACACAGCGTATGCCATATACAGTCTGTTGAGCAAGAGCGTATTCGGGATTACGCGCGAATAGTAAAAGATATGGCCTTATTATTTCATATCCCAACAGAGGGTACACGTGTCCTTCATACAATGTCCATTCAGCATTAGTTTACTACAAATTCTGGACTGATACACACAAGAAGAGACATGAGAGCAGCTTACGCGTCGCGTTTATCAGAGATGTTGGATGCCAACTGCCAAACGTTGGGTAATGGACAAAAATGGAGATTGGATACTGCACGAGGGCAATGAGCCGAAGCATCGCAGCACGCTGTGCAGCGACTGTAAAAAGGAAAAAGATATGCAGGTACTGGATTGGCCCTCACAGACACATGACGCTAGTCCCATTGAAAATATGTAGTTTTACATAAAAAATTAGTTACAAGGAAACAATATCTTCACTTTCAAACAGCTCTCAACGCAAATTCGGCGCATTTGGAGGTTTCTTTCATATGAATACCCGTAAAACTTGTTCCAAGCTTGCCTCGGCGATGCCAAGCAATTATCGACGCTGCAGGTGACTTATTATTAATTGCAACTTCATTTCTCTTTTGTACGTATATGATGTATGTATATGTTTTAGTTTACTGTCGAATACATTTTTCCACTGATTAACTCGACCACGATCTTATTTAATATACCGTAACCGAGGCGCTTCTGCTGTGTCGAAGCTGTGGTGTCGTTGATAGAAAAAAGTAGATTAGTCGATAGCATCGCGAAATATATAGAGAAAGGTAGCAAATTCACATCTAACTACTTTCAAATTCTTTCCACCTTCCGTTTTCTAAAAGCTTCTGGGTCTTTCTTATTAATGTAATGGAGTTATTATGTTCGTCGATGCTATTTATTACAAATTATGTATTACCTGCAATCGTTATTGCATAGGCCAACGACTGAAATGTTTCCTCAGTGGGTGAGCAGCTTCGAAGAAACCTCCGCTTCCATTCAAATTAAATTACGGAATGAATCCCGATCTTGAAACCTGTGTGATGAAGTATTTTATTTCAGGGTGAAAGCAGTCAATTCAACATGGAGAATATGGATATTAAGCATGTAAAAACTGACGTACGACACTATACGTCAACTATATTTATTTTAAAAAGGAAAATGAGATGGAGATTCAGTTGGGTTAACGAGTAACTACTATTGATACATATCTCAGATCGTTGTACACCATTATGTAATGTTCCTCTACTAGCACTCCGACGAGTCCAGTACCTTCTTCGCTATTTTTTCCTCTCTTCTTCGAGAATCGCCAACAGAGTTAACGCAGCTATTTTACACGCGTCCGTTTTCGTAAACGAACTATTTTGTTTGTACGCCAGATGCAGCCGAGAAATGCCATGGCATATCATGATTAGGATCACGTTATGTTTCGTGAGATGCAGCGGGTCGTTTCAGAGCGTGCAACAACCACGATGGAAACCACGTCTCGGCGTGCTTCGCGATAAGGAGCACGTGTCATGCATGCGAAGACGGCTTCAGGTTCTGTAAATTTTCACACCCATTCAAAAATGTCGCTGAACTGAAACAGTAGCGCAAATATTGCAGCTGGGTCAGGCCAATCCAAATTACTGATTTAGCCGCCTAATAACCATAGAAGAGTGCGGGGTGTATCACTACGACCTCGAGTCAGAGCTGCAAACAGGCAGTGAAACCATGTCAGTTCACCAAAACCGAAAAAGACGAAGACTCAGAAATCATTCGTCAAGATTATGAGTGTTTTTTGAGACTGCTATGATGTGATGCTAAGAGATTATGCTGGCAAGGGTCAAACTGTGATAGGAGCATACTACCAAAGTCGCCTAATGTTATCGCGGGAGACTGTCAAACCGATGCGTCATGAAAAATCAATATGGTTTTTTGCTCCATGGTAACACCTCATCTCATTCATGCTGCTTCTCTCAACTATAAAATTTTGCCTTTCCTCTATATTTTCCTGACACTGCGTCTACTGACTTCTTCTACTTTCATATGATTTCCAAGGTGATGATGAGGTGGTTTTCGAGGTGGAACGTTTCCTGAACATCAAATGTGCAGACTTCTGCAATGGAAATCTCTGCAAAGTCGTCCATCGGTCAGAAAAAGTGTCACATTGAAGGATGGATATCTAGAGAAGGGGCAACACCATAACCAGATCTCATGAACGCAACTTGATTTTCTTCGAGGTGATAATTAAAAGTATATGATGAACGGAGTGAGTAAGAATAAAGAGCCAATCTTTTGAAAAATTCGGCTGTACGTTTATAACATTGTATTCCCTATGAAATTCTATTGTCAGCAGTTCTGTCAATTTAGGATAATTCTCATTCATTGTTCCATCTTAGTTGGACATTTTAACTAGATTACGTGTGTCGATCAAGCAGGATCATCTATAGGTCTAAAACAAAGTAAAACTAAATATGTCGTCTAATATTTTACAGAAAGTAGAAAAAAGAATTGACTTAAATATAGAACTTTCCTAAGTATTTGCTTCAGTAACCTGTATTGTCTACTGTACTGGTTGCCCTGGGGAGAATAAAACATTTATTCACATGTAATTACGAACAGTGCAGTGATTTAAGACTTTTATGATTCTTGAAAGACCTACTTAAAATGTACATAAAAGACATTTATCATTCTACGTAATTGTATTTAAAAACAATATCGATTTATTGTGTATATTATTCTTTGTTCTATGTGAAAAATATTAATAATTGTGAAACAGTCGAATGATTTTATATAATTAACTTCTCTGGTCTCGACCTTGGATTAGGATAGACGTGAGAGACATTACTATCGGAAAGCACTAAACAGCGCGAACGTATGATTGTTGTTGTCCATTTGCACGGCCGCAACGTTTTATTTCAATATTGCCGATATTAAACGACACAGAGCAGCGGGAATAACGAACAAAGTTTGCATTTTAATTACATCAATCAACTTCAGTCTCATTTTAATTTATTTGCAAAAACTAATAGCAATTTTCACTAAATTCTTGTGGTTGCTGCGTAACGGCCATCTTTTACCTCAGCTACGTAAATTCACAGAAATTAAGTTACTCCGAAATGATTAGTGATAAATATGCTGCACAATTATATTTCTCTATGCGAATCCATGACATTACGGTAGTATTAATTTCAATAAAATTGCAATGCAAAAAAAGCCTGAGATATTTTGGTAATATACGAGTTAGTACGGTGCTTAGCACCGCTCTTCACGTGTTTCATATTGCTGGGTAATTTGTCCGGGATAAGTTGTGTTGTCACTTTAGTGTGTGTGACGTCATTTGATGTGTAACTACACATTTATGTGCCTACAAATCATACAGTTTAATGAACTGCACATGCACATACGGTTAAAGCACACCAGAACAGAACACAACGACATACATATTAAAAACAATACACTACTCAGAACCGCATATCAGAGTACAGTGTTTAGCAATTGCGATCAGTGTTTCAAGTAGATATACGTTTAAGGTCAGGTCAATTATGTAAAAAATCTTCTGTTAATATACTAGAATGTGTATCTAAAACTGTAAAATGGGATAAAACAGTAGACTATGTACTAAAATTTTTAAAATTTTAACACTTCATGCAGTCCTAGTTCCTCTACATAACACCACTTCTGTACTTCTACGATGATTATATCTTTCAGTATTTATATATCGTTTGTTCTAACAATATACTTTTTATATTTTAATGAAACAAAATTTATGCAATTTTATTTCTATACTTTGGTAGTAAGGCTTTACGGTTTTTTTATTTCGAAGTTTCAAGCCTTTAATTCTGTTTTCGCTGCTTTATTTACACTTTTATTATTGACTGTTTTATTTCCTTTTACAGCTTTACACATCCATTCTGGTATTTTAACAGAAGGTTTTTTTGCGTAATTAACTTTTTGCAATTTTAGTATAAGACTCTCTCTTTAAACCGATGGCATCCTGGTCACTATCCCTCTCTTCCCCTTCTCTCGTCAGTATCCCTGCCTCCCCCTCCCTTGCCTTCTTTCCCCACTCTCCATCCCCCTCGCTTAATTTTATAATTTTACTATTTTTATGCTATTTACATTTTACATATTCATTGTTCTAGACTATTAGTATTTTAACGAGAATTTGTACACAATTATACGTCCTATAATATTTAGTAAGACCCCTCTTGTTAAACTCATGACACCCTCTCCCTGTTTCCTCTCCTCCTCCAATCAGCCCACTCCATTTCCCTTCCGAATACGCAACCTCCCCTACCTACGACATATACGTATTTAAAACACTGACCGCAGTTGTAAACCACGCTAGTCTGATACGTGATTCTGAATAGACAAGACAGGTTGCTGATACAACCATTTAGGTAAATTCTACATTTAAATACAATTCTTTTTTCTACTTATTGTAAAATATTAGATGGTACATATTTAGTTTTACTTTGTTTTAGATCTGAACACGATCTTGAGTGCTCGAAACATGTAAACTAATTAAAATGTACAACGGAGACTGAACAATAAACGAGAATTATCTTAATTATCAATACAGTTTCTGTTTCTCACAAGACGAATATGTCAGCTGCAGTGAATTCTGTCAGTTTTCTGTCAGCGAACATTGTCTTGTAGGAAATCACAGTATGGCAACCATGAGATATTTGTGTCTACGCTATCTTCAAAATATAGCTGTGTGCATCATACAAGAGATCAGCTGGTCTTCATTAACACAGTGAAGATTTTGGACATATTATTCATGTAAGATACAGAAAGAGCATCAGATTTGACTAGTACATGTGTCACAATTCATATGTGTGTATTGTGAACTGCGTTTGTAGTAAACCGAGGACCTAGAAACGACGGAGATGCGTCGTCCCGCCGTAGCCCGCAGTGGTTCACAACCCCACAACAGACCACAGCAGTCCACCCACCCCACCGCCGCCTCACACCGAACCCAGGGTTATTGTGCGGTTTGGCCATCAGTGAATCACCAACCCCCCAACCTCCGGGAACGTCTCATACCAGACGAGTGTAACCCCAAATGTTTGTGCGGTAGAATAATTGTGGTGCACGCGTATGTGGAAACGGTGTTGGCGCAGTAATCGCCGACACAGCACAGTTCGTGTACTTTTGTTTCGCTGTGACAGTTAACAAAAAATTTTCGCAGAACGAGAAGAATACAGTTTTTCCCAGTAGTTGAGATACCCACTGCACTGCTCGAACAAGTCTTGACTTACTTAATCGACGTCATGATCAGCCTTCCCAATGTCTACGCTTCCACACTGACGTAGTCCCAAAACACTTTACATTTCGCCGAGTCGAAATAAATGCACGTGCAGAGTAATAATAGTCACGTTGTCGGCTAACCATCACTGTATCACACCATAGTATGTGGATGGGTAGAGGCAGTCACCTTGTCAACTTATCATCATATCATTTTGCGGTAACATGACGATGTGACTTGTCGGAACCATTCGGAAACAGTAGGAACTACTTTGACGCATCCAGAACTATTCGTAACTTGCTGAATAATGTAAGGGAGGCTTTGCTAACATGTCCACCTATTCTTACCAGGGGTAGTGGTAGTCACTCTGTAGAACAGTATTTCAATTCAGAATGCCTGTTTGTTTGTTTACCTGCCTTTTTAGTATGCTATTTTTTTAGTCACATTTGTTTAGGCACGAAAATAGTTATTGAGCAGTTAATTTGAAGGTTCACAATTATGTTTTAGGGCCCAAACTTTAAGGATGTATGAGTATGCCTGTGGGAAATAACAAGTGACAGTTGACGCAAACAATGCATTTTTACGATGTTGCCGTACTTTAGCAGACGTTTTAAATATGGAAAGTACATTGTGACACTTGACAAGCATCGTAAAACAATTTAGATGTGGAATATATTTAATTTGATGGAAATAACATTGAGCCATGTGATATAAACTTTGCATTTTCTGCACCGTTCTCACATAGATTGTCACGCGATCGATAAGGATGTGTGGCTGGTCACATTATAGATAAGGATCTTATGGCATGTGACGCCATGGGTGAGGCACTAACCTGCGCTAGCCTCTTCATCTGAGAATAACACATGCATCCTTTGTCCTCGATTATTTGTTGGATGTATTCAAATCTCTGTCTTCCCCTAAAGTTTCTGCCCTCTACAGCTCCCTCTAGTACCATAGAGGTAATTCCCTGACTTCTTAATGGATGTCCTGTCATCCTGTCCCTTCTTTCTGACAAGGTTTTCCACATGTTACTTTCTTCGCTGATAGAATCTTCTCATTCCTTATCAGTCCACCTAATTTTCAACATTCTTATGTTGCTCCACATCTCCAACTCCTTAATACTCCTCTGTTCAAGTTTTCACAGAGTCCATGACTCACTACCTCATAATGCTATACTCCGATTCTCAGAAAGTTATTCCTCAAATTGAGGCTCAATTTTGTACCAGTAAACTTCTCTTGGCCAGAAATGCCCTCTTCACCTTTGCTAGCCTGCTTTTTATGTCCTCACAGTTTCGTCAGTCATGGATTATTTTGCTTGCAAAGTAGCAGAATTCCTTAACCTCGTCTAATTCGTGATCACCAGTTTTGATGCTAAGCTTGTCACTAGTCTGATTACTGCTGCTTCTCGTTACTTTTCTCTTTTTCTGATTTATTCTCAATCCATATTCAGTACTCATTAGACTATTTATTCCATTCTTCAGTTTCACTAAGGACAGCAATGTTATGATTGAATTTTACCTTTGATAACATCTCGCCCTGATTTTTAATACCACTCTTGAACCTTCCTTTCGTTTTCGTCATTCCTTCTTCGATGGGCAGATTTCACAGTAGCGGCGAAAAATTGCACCCCTGTCTTACACCATTTTTAATCACACCATTTCGTTCTAGGTCTTTGGTCCATATTACCCGTCTTGCTCTGCAGCTAACTCCTTTTTTTCTCAGATTTTTTAATATCTTGCACCATTCTACATTTTTCTAGGCCGACATACCCAGCAAACAGCGAACGTGTCTTGGTTTTTCTTCCGTCTTGCTTCCATTACCCATCGCAACGTCGCAACTGCCTCTCTGGTTCCTAAAACCAAACTGATCGTCATACAACAGATGCTCTATTCTCTTTTCGATTATTCTGTGTGTACCATTCTTGTCAGCAGCTAGGATGTATGAGCTGTTAAGCTGATTGTGCAACAGTTATCGCACTTAGCTGCCCTTTCTGTCTTCTGTGTTATTTGGATGATATTGTTTACAAAGTCTAATGGTACATCGCCAGTTTCATTGACTCTGTACACCAAGTTGAATATTCGTGTGGTTGCCACTACCACCACTGGTTTTAAAAATCCCGTTGGAATGTTGCTTGACCTTCCTGCCTTATTTAATTTGAAGTCTCCGACAGCTTCTTTAAATTCTGACTAATGCTAAATCCCTTGTGTAATCCACATCAACTCCAACATCTTTCCCTATGATGTCATCGGACAAGTCTTCCCTATCACAAGGGTCTTCCATGTAGTCTTTCCACCTATCCATTCTCTGCGTTTAACAATGGAATTCCCACTGCACTCTTAATGTAACCACTCTTGCTTTTAATTTTACCAAAGGTTGAATTGACTTTTCTATATGCTGAGTTAGTCCTCCCGACGATCATTTCTTTATCAACTTCTTCATATATTACCTGCAGCCATTTCGCCTTGGCTGTTCTGCACTTCCTAAGTATTCCTGTCTTTCCATGAATATTTTCATACTTCCTTTTTCCTTCCATCAACTGTTCTTCTGTTACCGACGGACTCTTCGCATTACCTTCCTTGTACCTATGTTTGACTGTCCATCACCTGTGAGTGCCCTTTCTTAGAGATGTCCACTTCCCTTCCACTGAAATGTCTACTCTGGTACTCCTTATCCGCTCAAACTTAAAACACCTCTCATCATTCGTCAGTTCTTCAGTATCCCACTTCCTTCCACACTCATTCTTTCGGACGATTCTCTTAAACTTCAATCTGCTCTTCATCATTATTAAATTGTGATCTGAGTCTGTATCTGCTCCTGGGCATGCCCTACAAACCAATATCTGATTTCGCTGTCTCTGTCTGACCCTGATGTAACCCAGTTAGAATCTTCCCGTATCTCCATATCTTTTCCAAGTACACCTCCTCCTCTTTTGATACTTGAACAAATTATCCGTTATTGGCATCTGAAATTTATTGCACAGCTCAGTTAGTCTTCATAATCTAGTTTTCCTACTGCCAACCCCATAATCCCCTGCAAAAGCTTTCTTCTATTTCCCTTACAAGCGTGTTCCAGTCCCACATGATTGTTAGATTTTCATCTCCCTTTGCCTACTGAATTACGAGTTCAGTATCCTCGTATTCTTTCTGTTGTGTACATAGTTCCGCGTAGTCAGCGCGTACACAACTTTCCCAATAGAGCGCGCCCCGCTAAGCACAACAGCGCAGGCGCATCGCTCGTCCGTCTCCGCACTACGAGATGGCGCTGTCTTAGAGGCGGACCAAATTCTGCTTCCGCCGATCCGCGTATTAATATGTAACGCAGCCAATGAGATTGCTGCTAACGTAGAACGTTTTCTCCTCGCGGATCACACTCGCGCAGTGATACATGAACGTACGAGGTATTACAACGAGTGTACAGACCTCCGATTAGTTAGTCTGCATTTATCTGTACCAGTCTATAGTCAAGTTTCAGTCTGCGCCTAATAAGATTATCATATTCCTGTACATAGCCATGAAGAGAAATGTATAGACACTTTGTCAAGTATCAGAGATATGTGAGAATAAGATTAACGTACCAAGACCGAAGGAACTTCAGATTGTCAATTGTAAATAGCATCCATAATCAAGTTAAGTAAGGTCTCTGCCTTTTATTATTTTAATAAATGTGTGTGAAAATTAATCAAGTTCTCTTTAAAGTTGGTCACTGTCAATCTGCTACTCTAAGCATGCAAGTGGCATTTCTATCGTCTGACCTAACGGCAGAAGATAAACACGCCACGATAAGACCACGAGACATATTGCTGACACTCGCCTACTTCGTTAGAGCGACAAGTCAAATAATCTGATGGTGTGTGTACCGAAGGTCTTACAGTACGCACACCACACTTTCTCTATCTTCATCGTCTGCTTGCGATGCACCTGAAATGAAGTTGTTGGCGTTGGTTCACTGTCGAATCTGATAACAGCCCGTCACTGAACAGCCAACAGTAGATCACTCTCTGCCCTTCTTTCCTATTTATAACGTATTCTACTCCCGTTATACCATTCTCTGCATCTGTTGATATTAACCTATATTCGTCTTACCAGAAATCCTTTTCTTAACTGACTCCTACCGTATCTAGATTAAACCTTTCCTGTAGTTCCGCAGAACAGAGTAGGTAAAACGATCAACCTGTATCACTTGCCATGTTTGCAGAGAAGTCTACTTCTACGTTTAATCATTGACATTAGGACTGCTATATATGTATGTCGAGGTGGTTGGCTTCCTACTGTCATTGTAAGTAGAAGATTGCAGTGGCGGACTTAGTACAGCGCTGAGTCAAGGCCAATATTGCCCGTGTAGAGTCTGCAGAGAATAAGGTGACCAGTACATGTACAGTCAGCAGGGTAAGCATGGGAAGGGCAGTAGTGGTGGGGGTTATGGGCAGGCGTTGTAGGAGAAATGTGGAGTGTTGGGAGGTAAGTGCCGAGCTAAACTGAAGCCTATGCTCACATTGTTTGTAAATATTAACCACACTTGCTTGGTGACCATTCAAATGATCTGTCACCTCTGCTTTGGTTAGTATCTAAAAGAATACCACCGAAGATGCAGCGATTTATTTTGCCTGGCCTAGTAACCATTTGTAACTTTAAGAGAAGTGTCATGAGTGGTCAGTTTTGAGTGAAACCTGCACATTTCATTGGCTGACGTGTTAGAATTTGCTTCTTTTGCACAAAACACAGTGAACTTTACACAGTCTCACATCACTAACACCTTGTGCAGATACAACTGCGAGAAAATTCTGAAACAGTGGTTTATTAAGATTGTTAAGTGAGGAACTGAGGAAAAGTGAGGACAGTAACTTATGAAAAACCACATCCCCGGTACAAAAATACTGATAATGTTATCACTATGTTGTTCCAATACCCGTAGCATTTCTCATTTCATAAACTATCGAAGGCCCTTAAAAATTACGTCGAAAAGGTCTGTAATTAGTGAAATAGCACGGTAGATAATGACTTTTTTCGTAATAACGATATGGCAAAGTACTGTCCTCTTTGCGCGCTGTCGTTTACCAACAGCCCATTCCGATAACTGAAACGGTTTATGAAGTATGAGGAACGTTGTTAATATTTCACTCTGGCTTTATTGCTAGCACGGCACAATCGCAAATCAGTGTGCTACGTCAGATCTCTTTTCTCGAGATTGGTGACCTCTACCCAAGACTAAAGATAAATTCAGTATTTTACGTAAATTTCATACACAACAACATATGATATAACATACGCCAAAGGCAAAATTACAGCGACCTCTATTTTTCAATGCAATCTTTTCTGAACTCCATACGTGTCTGACATCCACATAAATGTCACAATAACACTGACATTAACTGGATGATGGGCACATCATCATGGACCTGACATAAAAGCTATAAGTAAAGCAAGACTGATTTTTGAGTGAATAGTTTCCGTAAAATCGTTTGAGAAAGATTGCAGGGCATGCACCTCGAATCTGTCATCGTCGACTGGTCAAAAGGTGGCAAACACTTGTCAGCCTCCCCTTCCGTACAAACGAATGAACTCGTCCAGCGCTTTAGACGGAAATTGGTCAATGCACACTCTACTTAGTGGTCCAATACTGGTTGCAGACTGCAAAGTAGTATGGCTCAGGCAAAGTCGGCCATCTTGTTTCGAGCTTGCCTCTACATTACAAACTGTCTAGCTAACTTCTGTGCGTAGACAATCAATGTGTTCAAGAGTATTTTTTCCAGAGTACCATGATATCACGTCTTGGGAAATCGCGTTTTTCTTGATAGTTATAGTGTGTAGCCTAACCTTGCCATTGATGATTTGACCAGAAGTTACTAATTATCCGTTTGTGCCACCTGGTGGAGTGTGTTTATGTGGCAGTGAGTGCCGATTGGCAATATTTTGAGAGCTGTATGTTCGTTATTACAGCTTTAAAGTCGCCATCCATCAGGCATTTGAATTATATTACTGACGAAAATTATTTTTAGCGTTTTAGGAAAATTTGGTTGTTTTAAAGGATACTGAGGCATTTTAATTAATTTCTTAAATCGTTGCAATTCATGGATGATTTCCTGTGTTATGGTGCCACTGAATGTTTAAAATATTTCCACCTGCCAAATCAGCAATGTTGCCATAATGAGTGTTTCAATAAGAATAGGCATTATTTATACAGGTCACCGTTTCAGACTAAACTGTTTGTTATGTCTGTTTGCATTCCATCTGCAGCCATTCTACAAAAGCCGCTGGTGGCCATGATGACTAAGAAGCAGATGTCGCGCGGGGTAGCCATGCGGTCTTAGCCGTCTTGTCACGGTTCGCGCGGCTCCCTCCGTCGGAGATTCGAGTCCTTTCCTTAGCGAAAGTCAGTTTAAGTTAGATTAAGTAGTGTCTAAGCCTAGGGACTGATGACCTCAGCAGTTTGGTCCCATAGTCCTTGCCACAAATTTCCAAAATTTTCCAAGCAGATGTCCCAAAGACACGAGTGGACTCATTTTTCTTAAAGAAGTAGATCTAAGAAACGTTCAGCTCAATCGACTATCAGTTAATAAAACCCAGCCCTCCACTTCCAAATACGTTACCAGCACAAGCGCAATGGCCACACGCTTGTAGCTCTTGAGTGGATAGGTATATTGTTCATTCAGCGTGCACAATCCTACAGCCACGTACCGAAAGTCAGGAAATGGGCTTCTTTGCAGCAAGACAGATATCCACGTGGACAGTGCGACGACGAGTGGGGTAGCACGGGCTGTCAGGACGGCGGCCATTGTTGTGACACGTCACGTGACTCAGTCTGAACCACGTGCCCATGAGTACAGGACTCGGACAGTCATTGCTGCAGCAGACGCTCGTATCAGTTGTGTGATACACTGTAATTTAGTTCAGCTTCTGCTTCTTATCGTCCTTCCGTGAAGAAGTGAACTGACTAGTGTTTACCAACTTACTCTAAGTTATTGTTTTCTGCGTAAATCTTAGTGCATACCCTTATGTGAAGCAGCTTCCCCGTATAATTTTCTGCATCCAGAAGCGGTGTCATACGGCACGTGGCTATTTTTAAATCTCGTGATAGTACACAGTGTATAGTTTAGACCCATGCTGTACACAGTGTATAGTTTAGATCCGTGCTTTACACTTTGTATATCTATTTCCTCCAGTAGCTTTTGTATAAGTAGAGTTTCTAGTAAAAAGTAACTATTAATACATAGCTTTTCAGTAGAGAAATTTATTTCCGTTTTAAGAGCTTGCAGAGCTTATTGTCTCATGCTAAACTGAGAACTATGCAGAGCATTTTTTTGTATATGTTTACTCTTCTCGTTAGATTTTGCGTAAATTCCAACATCAGCAGTAATTTTCTCCTCTGCGTGGAACAGTTAATATTTTCCAAGCACTCCTCACTGTTTTACCCGTATATTTTTGAGATCTTACTCAGTTTTTTTACTCAGTTATATGCCTAGGGGCTGTGCTTGTTGTGAGCGGACATAAGGAGTGTTGGCTGCTGTCCATACACAGCTGGAAGCTAAATTGGCCCCTTCTGGCTGCTGCTCAAAGCGCGCCAGTAACGACACCTGCGACACCTTTGATGCCACTGAAATATCCTGGTGATTTGGTTGTCGCTGAGTCTTTCGGTATGCAACATTTGACTAGTCCATCCTCACTCTAAAGCGAGATCCAGGCAGCGGTGGGTTTGCGTCACTGAGCGGAAGGCGAAAGAGGGAATGGAGGAATGGGAAGGAAGACTCTTCAGGAAATGAACCCATCCACGAAGGAAGTGGCAAACAATGCGCTTGTTCGACCGGTTCTTGAGAACTGTTTATCAATGTGGGATCTTTAGAGGTAAGACTGATAGAGGAGATGGAGAAGACCCATCGAGGAGCGGCGCGTTTCGTCACAAGTTCATTTAATCGTCACGAGAGCGTTACAGAGATTCTCAACAAACTCTAGTGGCAGATGATACAAGAAAACTGTTGTGCATCAGCTTCCAGGCAGATTATAACTGTGTCCCAGACCGAGACTCTAACTCGGGACCTTTGCCTTTCGCGGGAAAGTGCTCCACCAACTGAGCTACCCAAGCACGACTCACGCCCCGTTCACCGCTTTACTTCTGACAGTACCTCGTCTCCTACCTTCCAAACTTTACAGAAACACTCCTGACTAGAGGTTTGCTATTGAAATTTACAGTGGCCATTTTCCGGCAAGAGTGGGATAGCATATTGCTTCCTCCAATACACATCTCATGAAATGGTCACTATGAGAACATTAAATACTTTGAACCAATACAAACACTTACCGAGTATCATTCTTCCTGCGCGCAATTCGTAGTGGAACAGCGAGGAAGGGATCAGTTAGTGGTACCAGAAGTGCCCTCCGCCACACACTGTTAGGTAGCTTGTGGACAATTACTGTAGATGTGGACTTCCGTTGACGAGACAGCAGAGAGAGGCGAGCTGTTAGTGGCGCGCCCAGACACAACACTGGAGTGACACCTGACCGTCTTCTCCGACGGGCCCCGGTTATGTATACAGAATCGAGATGGACATGTCTGTATGTGTGGCGGCCCCGGTGAGAAATAACGTTGCCATAAAGCATTTGTAATCGTCATATAAGTCCTGCAGCTGGCGTAAAAGTCCAGTGGTATGGAGTCCCACTAGGTACACAGCACCATCACCTCTGTTTCGCATAGCCGCTAATTTGGACAGTAGCCGTTACATTTCTGACATTTTAAGTCTGATGACTGTTATGAGAAACCTTTTATAATGTGCCGATTTTTATCCATATGACAACCTGACGGGAGCTCCAACGTAAAATGAAAGTGTTTGACAACAAAACGATTTTTAAGACCTGAAGATGACAGCAGAGTCTGTCAACACCGGTTGCTTGAAATAAAGAAATATTTGTGCGATCTTGGCCATTGAATATTTTTAGGAAGTAAAACAGATTGCTCCTTCGGTCTTCTCAAAGTGAAAAGGACTCCATGATGTTGTCTTTCAATAAGATAGTGTAACATCGCATGCTACCCATACTCTCCTGAAATACAAGGGTCATTCATTAAAAAATCGGAAATATTTTTAAACAATCCGCCATGAGAATGGAATAAAACACCTTTTTTTATTTTTCAGCGTATTCCCTCTTCTGTGTACTTATGCCAGTGGTGGACAGGCTTCTCAATTCCACAGGCAAAGAATTCTTGGGGGCACATGCATAAGCAATTATACACTGCTGCCTGTATTACCTCATCTATGGCAAACCTTGAGCAACTAAGAGCTTCTTTCAGTGGGCTAAAAATGTTATAATCTGAAGGTGCCAGATCCGGGGAATACAGGAGACTGAGCAAGCAGACGAACTTCAGGTCTCCCTGCACACATCCATGCGCCTTTTTTTATTTCTGTTGTCAAATGCTTTGGAACCCACCTCGCAGACATTTTCGTGAGCATCAGTAAGTCATGAACTAATTTTCATCATTGCTGTAGTGTCACTCACCATAAAAAGTCTATTTCCTGGTTTCAATTCATCAACCCTAGCAATGTTGTTCTCCATGACTGCATAGTCAACGCATTCTGGGTTTAGTGATTCTTCAACACTTGTTATACCCTGGTTGAACTTACGTGCTATTCATACACTTGTGTTCAGTTCAAACAACTTTCACCATATTGCACTGCCATCTGACGATGAATTTCGATTGGTTTCATCCCTTCAGCTAACGCCTGCCATCTAATGAGACCTCACTAACGTTGGTGCAAACCTGAAAAAGTGCTGCCGTATTAATTCACTCATTCCCAGAACCCCGTTCGTGAGGCGGACGTGCCGGCTCCATATGATAATAGTTCTAGGACAGCACCAACAAACAACAAACAAGCACGAACTTTGCCGAAGTCCCGTGTTTTTTTATATAGCGTTTAAGATGATTTGTTGAATGGACCTTGTACTTCCATACTGATGATATGTCTTTGTTGGCCCAATCTGCATGTTCTCCAGACCTCTCACCCATATGCTCGTTGATTTCCGAGAGTGCCGCCACTCACCAGCCTCTATGATTGGTGAGCTCTGGCATAGAGCTGGAGAGGCACATACCCATATATGTCATCCAAGCTTAGTGCGACTCTATGTTCCGCTGATTTACAGTCATTGCTGCTACAGATGTACTGTATTCTGCTGGATCACGTACATATTTAATCACGTATTCTTCCTACTACACTGCGTATGCATAGTGAGAAAAATTTCGTTACTTGTTATCTTTCCTGATGCCATATCTTAATAGCAAGCAAGGTATCTTGTTTCATACAGAGTCTCAGTACTTTTTTTCGAGTTGTCTTTATCTCCACACATACTCCGCAAGCCACCATACAGTTCATGGTGGAGGATACCATGTAGTATGACTCGTCATTTCCATTCCTGTGTTTGTGATGTCTGTTTCTTCGAATATGTCACAAAGAACAGAAACCATTCTGGTCGTGCAGTCACTATGGATCAAGACACAAAGGAATTAAAGACATCAGCTGCCAGTGGGCATTGATTTATGTCAATGGGCCAAGTTGAAAATTTGTGCCAGACCAGGATTCAAACCTGGGTCTCCTGCTTGCTAAGCAGATTCATTGACCACTAGGCCGTCCAGACACGGTGGTCACCACAACCACATTGACTACCTCGCACACCTTCCATCAGACCCAAATTCTCAGCTTATGCAAACACTGCTGATGTAGTGTCCCTGCTCATTAGTCTCATTACTTGCGTCATCTGCCCGATTCCTGCTAGTAATGAGGGTCATGAGCAGGGACACTACATCGCAGTGTGTGGTGTAAGTTGAGAATTTGGATCTGACGAGAGGCGTGCTAGGGCAATCCGTGTGGTTGTCGTCACCACTATGTGCGGATGGTGTAGTGGTCAGCACAAGTGACTAGTAAGCACGTGACCTGGTTCGAATCCTGATCTGGCATAATTTTCAATTTGCTCCATTGATATAACTTAATGGCCACTAGCAGCAAATGACTTTTATACTCTTATGTCTTATTTTCTTTCTTGTAGCACTCACAAATAGAGTGAGTTAAAAAGCGACTGTGTAGAAGCCTCTCTACGAGCCTTAATTTTCCGCATATTATCTTCGTGATCCTCACGCGAAATGTACGCTGGTGGCAATAGAATCATTCTGCAGTCGGCCTCAATTGCACGTTTTCTAAATTTCCGCAATAGTGCCTTGGTAAAAGATCGTCGTCTTCCAATCAGAGATTCCCATTGGAGTTCCCAAAGAATTCCTGTAATACTTCCATGCTGATCGAACCTACCGGTAACAAATCTAACAGCCTGCCTTTGAATTGCTTCCATGTCTTCCTTTAATCTGACCTGCTGGGGATCCCGAAAACTCGAGCAGTACTGAAGAATTGGTCAGACTAGCGTTCCAAATGCGGCCTGCTCTACAGATGAACTACACATTCCTAAAACTCTCTCAATAAAACGAATTCGACCCTTCGCCTTCCTCACAACAATCCTTACGTGCTCGTTTCATTTCATATTGTTTGGTAACGTTACGCCTTGATATTTAATCGATCTGGCCGTGACAAGTAGCTCACTACAAATGCTGTATTCTAAAATAAAGTGATTATTTTTCTTACTCATCTGCGTTAATTTACATTTTTCTACACTCATGCTCATAAATTACTGATAATTACAGAATGTGGTGCCACACAACGTGGCAACACAAAACTGGCACTAATAGCATAGGCACATAGGGAACACACACGACACAGATCTGTAAGTCCACGGTATTGGTGATAAGTTGAGAAAACCGTCCCCAAACACTTGTGCTACAAAACGATACTGTTTCCTGCGCATGTACCCCGACATCAGTACGGGACACGATCACCATGCACACGTACACAGGCCTCACAAAGGGTTGGCATACTCTGGATCAGGTGGTCGAGCAGCTGCTGGGGTATATAGCCTTCCATTCTTGCACCAGTGCCTGTCGGAGCTCCTGAAGTGTCGTAGGGGTTTGAAGAAGTGCAGCGATACGTCGACCGAGAGCATCCCAGACGTGCTCGATGGAGTTTAGGTCTGGAGAACAGGCAGATCATTCCATTCGCCTGATATCTTCTGTCTCAAGGTACTCCTCCACAATGGCAGCTCGGTGGGGCCGTGCGTTATCATACATCAGGAGGAAGGTGGGACCCACTGCACCCCTGAAAAGGCGGACATACTGGAGCAAAATGACGTCCCGATGCACCTGACCTGTTACAGTTCCTCCGTCAAAGACATGCAGGGGTGTAAGTGCAGCAACCATAGTCCCACCCCACACCATCAAACCACGACCTCCATACAGGTCCCTTTCAAGGACATTAAGGGGTTGGTATCTGGTTCCTGGTACAGGCCACATGAAAACCGGACGAGAATCACTGTTCAGACTATACCTGAACACGTGCGTGAACATAACCTGGGACCACTGATCCACTGATCCAATGACCATGTACTGTGTTCTTGACACCAGGTTCCACGGGCTCTCCTGTGACCAGGGGTCACTGGAACGCACCGTGCAGGTCTCCGGGCGAATAAACCATGTCTGTTCAGTCGTCTGTAGACTGTGTGTCTGGAGACAACTGTTCCAGTGGTTGCGGTAAGGTCCCGAACAAGGCTACCTGCAGTACTCCGTGGCTGTCTGCGGGCACTAATGGTGAGATGTCGGTCTTCTTGTGGTGTTGTACACTGTGGACATCCCGTACTGTAGCGCCTGGACACGTTTCCTGTCTGCTGGAATCGTTGCCATAATCTTGAAATCACACTTTGTGGCATACGGAGGGCCCGTGCTACGACACGCTGTGTTTGACCAGCCTCCAGTCGCCCTAGTATTCTACCCTTCATAACGTCATCAATATGTGTTCTTTGAGCCATTTTCTACACACAGTCACCGTTAGCACGTCTGAAAACGTCTGCACACTTACTCGCTGCACCGTACTCTGACATGCACCAACACACCTCTCCGTATGTAGACTGCTGCCAGCGCCACCGTGCGACGACCGCAGGTCAAAGGCACCGCATGGTCATACCCCGAGGTGATTTAAACCCGCAAACCGTCCACTAGAGCGTTGTTTCACCATGTATCAGCATTATCCTTAATTTATGAGCATGAGTGTACGTTAAAGCTAGCTGCCTTTCATCATACTAACCAGAAATTTGGTCTCAGTCATATTGTATCCTCCTACAGTCATCCAATGGCGACGCCTTCCCGTACACTAAAGCGTCATCAGCAACCAGTCGCCAATTGCTGCTCACACTGTCTGTCAGATCACTTATGTATACAGAGACTAACAGACGTCCTGTTACAGTTCCCTGGGGCACTCCTCACGATACCCTTGTCTCTGATGAACACTCGTCGTACTGGGTTCTATTAGTTTACAAGTCTTCGAGCCACTTACATATCTGGGAACCAACACCATTATGTTCGGATCTTCGTCAACAGTCTGCAGTGGGGCATCGTGTCAGAAGCTTTCCGGAAATCTAACAATATGGAACAGTCTGTTGCCATCCATACATGATGTGTAGGATATCATGTGAGAAAAAGGCAAGCTGAGTTTCGCTTTAGCATTGCTTCTAAATCCGCGCTGTTTTGTGTCAGAATCTTTAATACTTCATTTACGACTCTATCGAAAGTGTTATTCATGATTATTTCTTTGCTGACTTCTATTTTAGATATCCATTGGATCCATTAACATTTAAACATCGACTGCACAAAATTGCAGAGAGTCAATGATAAATGGACAGTCACATCCCCTTTATGTTAACCCTAGGACTAGGACGCTCAAGCCTTTTTTTTTCTAACTTGGATACCTAAGGGGTGGGGGGGGGTTCGGCGAGCCCACAGGTATTAAATAAGTCTACTGACGAAAAATTAAAACTTCCAAAATGGTTTATGTAATTTAACTAAGGCAGCAGTTTATAAATGTTGTTAATTGTTATAAATATTGGATTGAGTGAATAAAAAATTGACGTATTACAATCAGAGGTGTACAAATTCCCATTGCAGCCTGCTTGCCCCTAGCTCTTCTGCAACCATTCATGCAGGTCAGCCTGCCGCGACGTAAACACAAGAGTACGCATGTACTGAGGCATAGTGGGTAATGCGACCGACTTGGGCTCCCGCAAGCCCGGGCTACCTGGGTTCCCGCAGGCTTGCCAAGCTTCACGGGACCCACTCAGCTTGCTGCGCCTGACAACAGGTTGCGCTGTCAAGCTACCGTGACTAGAGTAGCCAGGTAGATAGCCCACAGTACATTTATCGCAACGGTGGGGGCAGCACAATGAATACGTCGGACTTTAGTGAGATTGAAAAAAAATTGACAACTGGCGAAAACATGCTGGTAACGAAACAGAGCACAAGTGCCCCATAGGAAACGCTTTCGTGTGTTTATGAGGCCGCTTCAAATAAATCGGTAGGTGTGTCTCAATGCAAACTATGTAAAAAGCTCTTAAGTACTTATTTAGGAACCTCGAGTATGTTACGACATGTGTGCAAATTTGACAAGCAGTTCCCTCACTCCGTAAACATCTTGAAAGAGGACAAAGATTTAGTGGCCGAAAAGGGCGTCTAAATGTGTGCTAAGGACCTGAGACCATTTAGCAGTATAGAGGGAGAAGGATTTCATGGTAACCCGCAAACGATGTCAAAATCTTTTGTAAGGTACTCTTTTCCATGCACTGTCCTAAATATTATGTAGACAGTAATGTTCCTCTTGACGGTCAAGTGTGCAAAATTTCTTCAAGATCGGAATAAAACTGTAGGTTGGTGTAGAAGTGTGTAAGTAAAATACCCTCCGCCATGTAACATTCAGAATTTTAAGCAGACAGCGCCCTTCATCCTGCTTTGAATATCAAGTATGCCAAATTTCATCAAGATCGGAATAAAAACGTACAATTTGTCGAATTCCGTTAGGTAAAGTAACCTCTGCGATGCACCCTACGAAATTTTAAGTAGACTGTGACGTTCCTCTTGGTTTCAAGGTATAGTGTGCAAAATTTCATCAAGATTGTATGCAATACAAACACACGGGCACAATGAAAACACACTTTCAGTTTTTCTCAAATTTTCCAATTTTTCGGTCGATTTTCGAAAAATTTTATTTCATAAAAACCTTGTCCTGAGAATTACGAACACAGCAAAAAAAAAAAAAAAAATTGCCGAATTGATCCAGCCGTTCTCGAGTTTTACGCTTATCAACGCATTTGGCAATTCATTTTTATTTATATAGATAATAAGCCCGAAATATACGCGTAAAGGAAGAATGTACAAATAAAACCCAATATTTTTTGACCTGAAATTAATATATATATAATGTTGGGATTTGTCTTTTGGTGCTCAGGTAAAATAAAAACTTTTGATTAACGTTCATCATACGACAATGAAGCGCGCAGACTAAACGGCTGCGTAGCGCAGCTCAGCAGTAAAATGGGCAGGCAAGCAAGTTTCCCGCAGCCTGCCCGGGTTGGGTTCTGCTTGGCTTGGCTGGGAGTGAAGCAGCCTGCCCGTTCTGTTGACAAAGCGCGGCGGCCTGCCCGCCTGGCCACCGGGCAAGCATGGGCGGGTTAAAAGCGGAACATGTACACCTCTAATTACAATACAAAATACAGATGTGTTCATATACAATAGACTACTCTGAGTCCTCAATTTCAAGGCAAGAGACACACTTCAAAATTTTTTCTGAATGTGCGTTACACACCTGTTTATGACACTGTCCACAATACTGTTTTGGTTTACTTAGATTGTTGTACTTCTGCTTCTTTGTTTTAGCTTCTCTTACACAAATATGGCACCGACCTTTCCCTGCAGGAGGCTGACGTGCTTCTGTTGTCACTTCTTTGATTTTCTTTTGTAGAATATTCTCCATTGATTGAACAATTTGGTTAGATAACCCTCTTGCACTCGCACTTCTTTCTTCTACCTGCAATTTCACTAGTTCCATCCCAGCTTGCAGAATATAAAGTTTCCGTTTGTTGTGGTTCTTTCCATTCCATCTTGGATGTTGCTGGATGAATACGGTGGTTGCATTGATAGTACAAATGTCGATGAGAGAGTAAAATACAGATAAAGGCCACCTCTTTGTTCCCCTCTTGCAGGTGTACATAGGCGCCATTTGATCAATGGTATCAATTCCACCTTTAGTGGAATTATAATATGCATTTATCTCAGTTTTACTCTTCTGGCCTCCAACAGTGCCTTTATCTTGGTGCAGTGTTGACAACATCAGTAAGTTTTTACTTTGTTTCGTTTCTGCTATGTAGGACACCAAAGTTACTTGAGGCCTACCTGTTGATGGGTCTGTGAACAACAACATTAATGAATATAGCTCTCGATTTGATGTGTTCTTCATTATGTCTGGAATATGCTTCCTGTTTGACTGGAGAGTTCCTACTGTAGTAACTGTGTAGTCTTGGTATAACTCTCCCGCCAAATCCTCCGATATGTAGTATCGGTCTGTTGTAATATTTCGACCAGTATTTTTCACAGGTGCTACCAGACGTTTGACGACAGCTGCTGAACCCCGTTCTTGTTTCGAAAAATTCTGAACATTACCTGCACGGGGTTCCATATTCAAGATGTATCTGTCAACTGCATCGGACATCATGCGTATAAGGATGCCATAGTTGCCCAGTTTATCCTTCATAAATACTTTGAAGGGGCAGCGCCCTCTAAACAAGCTGAGCATCTCATCAATGGTGAGGTGGACCCCTGGTTTATACAATAGTGGAAACCTATCATTCACTTTGTTGAAAACATCACGGATTGCTGTAAACTTGTCTGCTTCTCTTCTTAGCTGGCGGGTACTTTTGTCATCAAACCTTATGATTGCAATAAGTTCCTTGAAACGTTCTCTTGCCAGAATACCCTTGTAATCTGGCCGACCCATTAGGTATGACCAAAGATCGTGTACACTGACAGAATTGTCCTTATTTGCCCCCATAAGTATCAGGATTCCTACAAAGGCATACAATTCTTTCTCATTAGCCAAAGTGACATTTCACCTAACTGCCTCTTCATTTGAATGTTTTACTATAGCATCCATGATGTCAGGCGTAAGAAGTGACTTCAAGGTTTCTCCAGGTGAATGGCAAACACCAGCTGGAGTTACTCTTGCCTGCTCTCTCACTATATTAGCAACAGACCTCCGGGGAATTCTAGGCTGTGTGGTTATGTACCTTCTTCCAGACTTGGCCACAATAACATCCTGATGGTGACTGCCTGAAGCTGCGCTGTCTTCATCTTCTCTAACATCCACATCACTTTCCCGATCTGAATCTTACTCCGTAACACCATCCTCATCACTTTCACTCCCCGAGACAGAATCTTCATCTAAAAATTCATTCAGAGTCACGTATTCTTTTAGTCATTTCTAAGTCTGGGTGTGAACAGTAGGGAACTGCACTAACCCACTGCACGTTTACAAGATAAATAACAGCTGACTGACATCAACAATCACTTCCTCTGAAAGTAAACTGATTGTTGTGAATATCAAGAATGCCAACCAACAAGAAACTAACTTGCATTGTTGTAGAGATGAGAAATACGAAATCCTACTAGGGAAATTTTCTATAGCATGGAAGCCTAAAGGGAGATTTGTTGGACCCATAATAAGTATATTTATTTTTTCTTTCAAAGCAGGCATTTTCTATAAAATATATTGACACTAACGTTTTATAAAATAGCCAACAAACAATAACTTAAAGGGAATATGTAGTATGAAAATTACTTGGACAAAAGCAGGGGAGATAAAAAAAATTGTGGGTTCAACGAGCCCCCCCCCCCCCCCCCCCCCCCAACCTTGGGCGTTCTAGGCTTAAAATCAGTTTTATTTGGTTTCACCTGTTCCAGCAGGGAGACTTGCTTTGTCAGTATATGAGAGACATTTCCTCAGGTTTAGACAGATTTCCTTGGCCCTGGCACCTCGCTCCGGGCAGGTGTGGGCTGTAAACACGCGCTGCGCTTCACTACTCGCCCCTGGGATGCCGCAGCCAGCCGTTGGCGCTAACACGGTTTGGCTGCTCCGGCCGCAACGCACGCACGCCGGTCCCCGCACACGCACCTTAACGTGGTTAGTGTCAAGGGAGCGCCTGCGCATGCGTAGAGAACGGCTATCCCGGCAGGCCGAATTCACCATCGACGACAGCACAAAGGTGCGGTCTTAAAATGCGAGATTCAGTTGCCTGGAAAGCGTTACTGCGATTCCGGGTAGCCGGTGAACACCAAGAAACTGCTGACGATTCTGCTAGGAATTTCACTTTCTTTCCTATAATGTTAATTTTATTCCTACTTATCGGGACTGGACTGGCAGCAATAATGTGGCCGCTCTTCAGGTACACGAGAGCCATACTGAAAATTGTGAGCAATACATTGTTAAAATTCCACCTCCAGCAATGTAACAAAACTGACTGCAGGATCGTAATTGACAAACTTTACACTGCATGATGCCACACTGTGATGCCATTCACGTTTGTCACGTGACCACAGACACTACATCCACAATGGTCGACATCAGTGTTTCGTTTCGATACGTTTCTGCATTGAATTCCGTATTAAAGAGGAAAAACGTGCTGCTGAGATTCACTTCAGACTTCAGCATGCCTCTAGACGTGTCTGAATGGGCAGCAGTAGTGTTAGAAGATGGGTGAAACATTTCAAACGTGGCAATATGAGGATCTAAAACGAGCCTCGTAGTCCTCGCCATCGAACTGCCTCCACGGAACGTGTTGTGTACATAGTTCCGCGTAGTCAGCGCGTACACAACTTTCCCACTAGAGCGCGCCCCGCTAAGCACAACAGCGCAGGCGCAGCGCTCGTCCGTCTCCGCACTACGAGATGGCGCTGTCATAGAGACGGACCAAATTCTGTTTCCGCCGATCCGCGTATTAATATGTAACGCAGCCAATGAGATTGCTGCTAACGTAGAACCTTTTCTCCTCGCTGATCACACTCGCGCAGTGATACATGAACGCGCGAGGTATTATAACGAGTGTACAGACCTCCGATTAGTCAGTCTGCATTTGTCTGCACCAGTCTGTACCAGTCTGCATTAGTCTGTACCATTCTATACTCAAGTTTCAGTCTGCGCATAATAAGATTACCATATTCCTGTACATAGCCATGAAGATAAATGAATAGACACTTTGTCAAGTATCAGAGATATGTGAGAATAAGATTAACGTACCAAGACCAAAGGAACTTCAGAGTGTCAATTTTAAACAGCCTCCAGAATCAAGTTACGTAATGTCTATGCTTTTTATTATTTTAATAAATGTGTGTGAAAATTAATCAAGTTCTGTTTAAAGTTGGTCACCGTCAATCTGCTACTCTAAGCGTGAAAGTGGCATTTCTATCGTCTGACCTAACAGCAGAAGGTAAACATGCCACGATAAGACCATGAGACATATTGCTGACACTCGCCTACTTCGTTTGAGCGACAAGTCAGATAATCTGATGGTGTGTGTACCGAAGGTCTTACAGTACGCACACCACAGAACGCAACAAGGAAAGACTTAAATGAGCTCATTAGAGAAGAAATGCATTCACAGTGAATGAAATCGTTGTAAAACTTGCATTAGGACACAGAGTGGTGCACGAAAGTACTCAAACCCTAGGTTATCTAAAATGTGGGTCGCACATTTATTGGCAAAGACCACAAACTTCAGATAAGAACTATAACCCCAAATCCTCTTCAGAGATTCCAATATGGAAGTGATGGTTTTTGATGATTATTGTCACAATCAATGAAAGCTGGTTCCATCGTTAAGAGCCTGAAACAAAACGCCCGATTATTGAATGGCAACATATCGATTTGCTAAAAAAGAGGAATATCGATACAGTGCCATAAACTGTGAAAGTTATGTGCACTGTCTTCTAACATGCAAAGGGTTGCATTCTGATTGATTTTCCTGAACCTGGACAGACCATAAATGCTATCCACATTTGAAGCTTCGTCGTATGCTGCATGATAAACGCCTGGGGAGGAATGTCATCCTGCAACAGGATGCCGTCATCCTGCTCATGATAGTGTAGAGAAGATCAGGACATTTGGATGGAAAATTCTTGCCCATCGCCTCTACACTCCTGACTTGACATCCCCTGACCACTATCTTTTCAGTTCTGCAAGGAAGTGATGTGAAACCAACGCTACGAGATGATGGAGGATGTTTGGCAACCAATGCGTCAGTGTCTTCGGAAAGCTGGAATGGAGATCAATAGAAAGGGTATTTTCAGACTTACAGAACGATGGAAGAAACGTGTATACATAAACGAAGACTATGTTGGAACATGAAAGGGTGTAGATTAAAACGATATACGTGGTTTGTCTCGAAAGTAAAAATTAAAAAGTTTTTAATTGCGTGTTCATTATTTTCCACCGAGCGAGGTGGCGCAGTGGGTAGACACTGGACTCGCATTCGGGAGGACGACGGTTCAATCCCGCGTCCGGCCATCCTGATTTAGGTTTTCCGTGATTTCCCTAAATCACTCCAGGCAAATTCCGGGATGGTTCCTTTCAAAGGGCACGGCCAACTTCTTTCCCCGTTCTTCCCTAATCCGATGAGACCGATAACCTCGCTGTCTGGCCTCCTTCCCCAAACAACCCAACCCATTATTTTCCTTGCGGCCCTCGAGTTTTTTAACACATAAAAGGTGGTTAAAGTATGGAAATGATAGTAGAAGAGGAATAATGCTTTTTAAAAAGCAAGAGATTTTTATTTGATAATGATGGCTTCAAAGGTAATTCTTTTTACGTTGTATTACCTGATGGAGGTGCGATTCAGCGATTCCGATTTCTGACTCCCCAGAAATGGGTGTTGGAAGAAGAGTTTGAAAAGCAAGGTACGAATTGGATATGAATGAAGAGCTGATTTTGGTGTAGTAATTGAGGGTATAAATTGTTAAGAGAGTGTGACAAGGATTGGGGTAATGGGAAATGTTAGTACTGCATGAAGTAAATCAGGTTATGTAAGAGGGGATGTGCGGCATAAGGCTCACTGGCTGGGAGTATAGCAGATTATAGAATAGGAAACAGGAGAGGTTTTGACAATATGTTTCGGTCACAGTTTGGAGAAATATGAAATGGGTAACTAGAATTATTTCTGGAAGAATATGGGATTATCAAAAATGATAATGCTCTTAAGTACGGTGATGATGAAGTGGATAATGCCTTCATAAATTGGAGGGAAATACAAAGAGTTGTTAGGGAGGAGTGGTGTATCAATGGAGCGGCTGGAAACACTACTTTGGGGTTTGATAGGCGGTAACGTCTGTAAGAGTACAAGGGACATGATAGACTATAGACCTTACACACAGGTGGGTACTTCAGGCTAGGACACTGTTTTGAAAGGTGACAGGATATGAAATGGCGGCAGGCGGAATCGTTATTACACTGTTTGGTTGAGTAGTCGTTGTAGGTTAGGCAGCGTTGGCATCAGTCTACTTCGATGTAGGAACAGGAGTCAAGATGGAATCGACAGTGGTATATGAGGGAGGCATAGGATGCAAAGGGCCTTCTTATTTGGGAGTTTGTGTTAGAGTTCCACTCCATCTTCTCTACTGTGATCCTAGGGGTCAATTTCATTGATCACAGCAGCGAAGGAAGGCGGGAAACGGGAAGGCTGAGGTTGTCTGGACGTGGCTGACCAACTCGGGGCAAGGAAGTATGAAGACCAAAGATTATGGTGGGGAGTCTCCATTGCACGGGGGGGGGGGGGGGGGGGGAAGTCCCATTACAGACTTCTAGGACTTGTAGAGGGGAGTAAGTAGATACCGTTTCCGTGCTACAACCAACATGTTTTCATACGACTTCAGTTTACCGCGAGGGCCTTACAGATATTCAATAATACAGCTGGATCTGTTTTCACACAATCTTCGCATCACGGAAGAGCCTTACAGGTGCACAATAACACAGCTCGGCTGGAATTTCGCTGGATCTGTTTTCATACGATTTTCGAGCCAGGGGAAGGATTTACAGGTACTCAGTAGTATAACTAGTCATTATAGATATTCCGCCTCAATAATCATCTAGCAGATACAAAACTGAATGTTTTATTGTGCAACTAGGTAATCACTGTCACAATATTTAACGTTTAGATCTGTGGGTCAGTTCCTTCTGCAAGAGAAATTGTATCTCATCTGATAAAGGACTTCCTACATTTCGTACTTCCTTGTACTTTAGCAAAATATTTTTAACTCTGTAATTCTACATTCGTTCGATACACTTCTTCTATTTTAGTTTAATGGCCTGTTTTCTGTCATCTGTATTGAAAATTTCCTTCAGTATCTCGCCAGTTTTTATCCGTTACTTAGTCTGCCACCGATCGTATGTTAACACGGACCTGTTATAACCTTATGGAACCTCAATCGTTTGACTTTTCTATTTCCCCCTTGATGTCCATTTAGTTGTACCACGCATTACTTGAAAATTGCGCGTTTGATTGGTTATCTCCATCTCCTTACTGCAAGGTGCATTATAACCTAAGTAGTTTAAAATGCGTACTTGCACCATAAATTTATCAATTAATCCTCATCTGTTATTTCTTTGGAAATATCTACAGATTAAATTATTTTGGCTATGTTTTCGAACTCATGCGATGCTAATCGCAAGTCGTCACAAGCTAATAAACCACAATACCTGTCCAAAGTACAATAACAACTGAAGACCAGAAACAACATAATAACGAAATTGACAGAACAACCGGGGGAACACAAACACATTCTGTGTGCTGTCGAACAT
Source organism: Schistocerca americana (assembly GCF_021461395.2). Classification (NCBI taxonomy): domain Eukaryota; kingdom Metazoa; phylum Arthropoda; class Insecta; order Orthoptera; family Acrididae; genus Schistocerca; species Schistocerca americana. The sequence goes on from NC_060121.1 coordinate 377,982,148, forward strand.
TCTTTAGGGTACTCAATTGCAGAGCACAGAGCAGAAGCAGGCACACCACCAATTATTCATGTAACTGCATCAATGCACACTGTAAATGGGACGCTAAAATTCACGTCAATGCCTTTGTTCCATGAACTTGCAGACACTACTCTGCCATACCTCAGGGAAGAACTGACCTCCATAAGAGAATAGAAAGAGGTTCAAGCTTCCACACTTCCAAATGGTTCAAATGGTTCTGAGCACTATGGGACTTAATTTCTGAGGTCATCAGTCCCCTAGAACTTAGAACTACTTAACCCTAACTAATTTAATGACATCACACACATCCATGCCCGAGGCAGGATTCGAACCTGCGACCGTAGCGGTCGCGCGGTTCCAGACTGTAGCGGCTAGAACAGCTCGGCCACTCCGGCCGGCCCACACTTCCAAGAACAGTTCCAATTCAAACCAGACACTTCGACGTTTCAGGCTCCAGATTTACGTCCCACAGAAGAAGTGGGAAGATAAAGTGTAATACGAAACTTCCGGGCAGATTTAACTGTGTGCCGCACCGAGACTCGAACTCGGGACCTTTGCCTTTCGCGGGCAAGTGCTCACAGAAGAGCTTCTGTGAAGTTTGGAAAGTAGGAGACGAGGTACTGGCAGAACTAAAGCTGTGAGGAAGGGGCGACAGTCATGCCTGAGTAGCTCAGATGGTTCTTGTTGTTGCCCCAGACATTTCACTACACTTTTGCTAAGCACCATACACTCATCTGGTTTCGAGGACAGGCTTTAGAATACTTCTTTCAGAGTGGTCCGCATACAATCCTTGACTTCTGGTACAAAGTTGTGACCACGCATAGGACCCTTACCCGAAAACCATCTTACCGACAAACTTTTGCCGGTTATCCCCGCAGCGTCTACCATGACCCCCCTCAAAGTTGGGGTGTGCCATGCCTATCCGTCACATGAAGCAACACCCTTATCCACGTTCTCATGCATCGACCAAAAAAAAGGAAGAAGACACAATATTTTATATTTTGTTGTATTTAATGAAACAAAAGATGGTCGAGCACATGCCCGCGGAAGGCAAAGGTGCCGAGTTCGAGTCTCGGTCAGGCACACAGTTTTAATCTGCCAGGAAGTTTCATATCAGCGCACACTCCACTGCAGAGTGAAAATCTCATTCTGGAGATAAAGTCTAGTTGTAAGGCCAAATCTTTCACCTGGAGGAAGCATGGAAAAGGAGGTGGAACCAAAAAGTTTCCACCGCAATGCCTTCACGGACCTCTGCAGCTACCCATAAAAGCCTTGATGTCATCTAACTAGGATACGATCAGTCCACGTAGTACTAGTCCGACCCTATGACGTTTCGCCGAAAGCCCTTAATGTGACCATGGAGCAGCGGAAGAGACATGGAGCACATCATCCAATGGTGCTCCAAGGAAAGATACTCTAAATATTAGTGATTTGGAGGAAGCTATAGCTAACTAGATATTTAATATTTAAATGGGTCTAGGAAAGTGGATTAGTACGTCAAACTGATAAGTTGTATTAGAATTTTTGTATTCTTCCTCCCAGTAGGTTTTCATAGAAAACAGGAAATATGTGTATATAGCTTATCGGTTTGTGATTAGGATAGTACTACGGAATGCGAATCTGCAATAAGAATAAACGAGGTTCAAGGTCAGAGAGACTGGTTGGTGTCCGTGAGGGTACTCGTTTTGATACAGCGGTGCTGCCTCTCGACCGTTTCCGTCTGCTTTGCCCTACACAGTCAGCATCTTGGCTTGTTATCGACATGAATACCGTACCACTCTGCTGCTTACAGTGTGCTGCGTCAAACACACAGTTTACAACACACGAGGAACACACAGCATGTGGTCAAAGGAATTGTCATTCGTCAGCACCATCTACCGTGGCAACGATGCATTTCCGAACATATGTTCGTAGAATCTTTATGCTACCATTTCCAGTCAGGAACCTGTCCCTCCAGTGCACTTTATTAATGTTCACCATGTACATATTATGAACTCATGAATGCGTATTCAAAATGGAATTTTGAATCTACGAATTCCCTTCTTTGACTGATGTTCTTTACTTTCTGAAACAACTGTCACAGAATGCCACGTATTCGACGAAAACAGTGCACTTTGAAGACATCCCTTTCCTGTCTGATTTGTTCTTCAAGAAATATGTCAGTAATCTCTCCGAGTTACGGATTGTTAGCATTTGCAACCCACAGATTCACTGCAAGGTTGTGTGGTGTGAGTGTGTATGGTGTACGTAGGTCAGGCAGTGCTATTGGGTGATGGATGCTGACAGGGACTCCACAGCCCAGACCGTCCAAACAAATCGTTAATTTCGCCGTTACGGGAGATTCAATTTCCCAGGTATATGCAAGCAGCATGAAACTGCTTCTGAGGTAGAGCTTTCCAAATGAGCGCATCAAGGAAACCTGCCTCGGCCGTATTCAAACTACAAAGTTAACTGAAACGGTGAGTGCCGTTGAGGAGGGGGCGTGACCAGCGAGGTACAAGCCGCGTTTGTAGTCAAGGTTCCCGAAGGAGACTTGTGTGTGGCCCTTGATTCGGCTCGAATACTACTAGTGGAAGCAATTTTTCGTCGGTAGTATTCGACAAACAAGTAGAACAGAGGTGGTGGCGTAATATTCCTGGCCGTAAGTATCCTGTCATGGGAAAGAATTTATTTAAACAAGAGTGGGTGCATAACAAACAGTATACTAGCTGGGAATGCCTAGAAGAACCGTAATTGTGTTCAAAAACCGGCCATATGAATGCAGAATACAACAGATAGTACTATCTGGCAGATGCTGGTATACAGTACAAAAAATGCTGTGAGTACGATAGAATGAAATAATGGCAAATTTGTACGGAATTTGCCTAGCATTGTTTTCTGGAATTAAACTCCAAATTTCGGTGACTACAGACGAGGTATGCAAATTATCAAGGCAGGTTTCCAGCTGTAGTAAGACTTACTAAAATGATCTATGATGGCTGATGCTTGAGAAAGAGGCCTGATAATTCAGAGCAACAGCGGCGCCAACTGGTAGACACACACCCCGGACGAAGCATGAGCCATCGGAACTATTTATTGTAATATTGATGTATTGCTTTTGCCACCAAAGACATACCTTACGCCGATGTCCTGAGTTAAATGTCTAACCTCTCCAAAGTGTCTCACAGTGTGAAGATGGTAACGCTGTTGTTAATGATACATCCATTAGACAGAGGGGACACTGTGGGGCGACAGGTGCTACTCGAAAAGCGATGTACGCAGACGCCAAGTCTGACTAACTCTATTCTCTGTCATTGTCAACATTAATTCAAACATATTACTTTATACGTTTTCATTGCAGTCATTGAAACTTGGCTGTTACGCTAGGGCGCGTCAAATATTTTGACTTCTTTTTTCAGATAATGAGTGGATCATAAAGTTCTGTTTTCGTTAGTATTTCCCAGTTATCTTTACAATAAAAGGCAGTTATATTGTTTGGTTTGGTAAATAGTATTGTCTCATTATTTAGAGACACAAAACGCGTGGGTGCTTTCAGCTCGTTACTAAATGCAAATAAGTAGGAGGCCGAGTTGATAGGAGCTGAAGGAGTCCAGGTTGCAATAATATGCGGTACGGCACACTGTTAGAGAGAAGGATTATTATTCAAGAAACACATAGTACAATGAAAATTACTTATCTTCAGTAGTTTGTAGGACTGCAGCTGCGGCTATCAACTAAATCTCGGAACATGGAATACCATCAACTAATACAACATATTCTCAGGGACTAAGCCTGATGGGCCCTCCTCAGAGAATAAATGCAAACATTACAGAACTGGCTGAGGGCCCATTATGAAAGTGCGTCTGCCTAGGCTGAAATCTAGCTAAGAAGTGAACGAGGCACACTCCAGTTCCGTCGAGCTGCACAGCCCGCTAGAGTGCGCTGTGCTCGGCAGACGACGGGCTGCCAACCTTGTGTTGGCACGGCGTTGTAGTAGTATCTGTGGCAATGATACTACAAGTAGCTACTTCAATTTCGTGATATTTTGACGTTTCACGTAAAATTTACAGCAAACTGTCGTCTTTCAAAAGGACTTTCTGATCGTTATTTCTGTCTGCACTTCTTTTCTTAGAATAATATTATACTATGAAATGTGTAAACTTTCTTATGCCACTCGTAAAAGTTTTTGAACTGGCAGTACTCATTTTCAGCAGACTGTCTTTTCATTAATATCATACAGATAGTGGCATCTTCTTGTCCTCTTATTCCAGGCAGAAATAGTTTCTTCCACTTGAAACATCGGAAAATTCGGAACCGTGACTAACAAGAGGAAAACAATGTTGGCAGTTACCATTCAAATGAGTATCTTCTTTGGAACTGGCCGAGAAATGCTGCCTTCTGAACTCCCAACTCTGTGCAATGTTCCAAGATGCGGGCTTTTGCTAAGAGAACAATGTGAAGACAGTGTCAGAAATAAAGGATATTTATCTAAACTTGCTTTAAAAAAGGGGCTAGTAAGCAACTGTTTTGTGGTGTCAATTTTTGAATTCTAGAGTCATAATCCTGAAGAAGATAGAAGAAAACTGGGAAAAGATCAAAAACACTTGGCAGAGGAAAACTGGAAGCGAAAGAGGCTTTCAAAGCAAGGTTGTACAAGCTCTTTGACATCCTCAGTTGCAAGTGTGAGATTAAAGGCGTAGTAAATCGCCGAAACTGGTAGCCAAATAAAATAAGTTTGCAAACTAGACGGCTGAAAGGTGTTCGATTTGACAACCTACTTCCTTTTCCTGTCTTCGCATGAGAAGCAGAGCGTCCTGGGCATCTTTCAGCATCCTATCTGCAGAGTACGTCTGACCAATAGTAAGGAGGGCACGCTGGGTATTAGAGCAGTTGAGAATTTCTTACTACAAATCTGTCTCTTCTTCTCCTGGGCCCTCAGAACAGCAAATAGTTTTGCGTAGTAAACTGAGAACTGCTCAGGGAGCCCTACCTGAAGATCAAACTGGGAGAACGTGACGGAGCAGCCAGTAAATGTCCCCTTCTTACACCCATCAGTGTAACTCAGATAAACCTCGAACGGCGGTTTAAAATGTAAAATTTAGTTTTAAAAATGTGGCCTTGGGTGCAGTTTTTGCTTTGCCCATTCGATTCAAAAAATAACCTGGACCTCATTGGTAGCATGGGGAGTCCCCTGCCCCATCTCTGACTATATACCTTAATTTCATCCACTTGTAATAACTCAAGGCTATCTTTCGTACAGATTCCAAACGGCCTGGACTCCGCGGATGGTAAGGATCAGCGCTGGATGGATAGTGGCGATTATGGAACAGACAGAGACCTGTATGCTTGATATAGCGTGAGAAGAAAACGTTGAATAGACAGTGGAAGACCACCAGCCTCTGCACACAAGCTAGAAAAAGGACTTGTCCAATAAACTATTATTGAAAACCTAAGACCCTCGTGATGAACCGGATACAGCATTTTGTGGTACGAGAGCTTTCCTGATACGTAAATGTGGCATGTGTATTCAAATAAGGCCGTACGGAGGCTTTATAAAATTGGAGCAGATGCGCCGTATGTTCCCCGAAGACTGACGCTTTTGAGAATTTTTAAAGCTTTGAGGCATCTTAATATCAGATGTTAAGATAGGGTAGCCACGTTTGTCTTCCATCAAAAGTTAGGCCTGGATGTTTCACGTTTTCCTTAAAAATGAAAAAGGGAAACTGAAAATAGAGCGTGAGCGATTAAAATCAACATAAACAGTTTTCTTAAAATTCAACTTTACGTCAATCGTTTTTAGCCAATCCTCCTTCTGATCGTTAACTGTAGTTGTCGAGGAGTTTTTCCAAGGTTAGAGGACGCACAGAACACGGAAAAGTCCCCCATTAATTAGTAAGGCTGTACGAGACTCCTTACCAGAAAATGTTTATCACGATGGTGAACGCCGTTAACTTAAAACTTGAGGATCGCTATTTCCTGCTTCTAATTCAGGCAGGACATTCCCAACCCTGTATCTAAAACATCTTCCTGATAAAAATTATATGAAAGTGGTGAGACGACCATGGAAACCCCACTCGTAAAGCTGCTTCTGACGTTCAGAGAGGGCATTCCCAACCCTGTATCTGAAACATATTTCTGATAAAAACTATATGAAAGTGAGGAGACGTGCACGGAAACCCCACTTATAAAGCTGCAACAAAATTTTTTGCCTCCAAGTAATATCCTGACTTTTACCAAATCAAAGAATACACCGGCAAGGTGTTGCTTACGCAGAAACGTTTGTTGATTTTCTGCGACTAGCAGAATTAGATTAGCGAGTGTGAAGTGATATCTTCTGAACCCGCACTAGGACAGACTTGATAGTTCTCTGGTTTCGAAAGCTCGCACTAGGCGCTGGTAGACCGTACGCTCCAGTATATTTCCTATGCAGTTAGTGAGACTGACGCTACAGTAACTACTTGGGTTCGTACGACCTTTCACTGGTTTTAAAATTCGCATCAAAATAACTTCCTTCCATGAGTCAGGAAGTACTACTGTTATACAAATTTTACTAAAAAGCTGAACGAGGACCTCCTTCAACTGATTTCAGTTGCTTTAATATGTTGTGCGTTACGATGCCGTGACCCTGCGACCCTGCACAGTATCACGAGTTACAGTACTTTACAGCTTTTCACCCGAACATTGAGCGCCTTTCCCTGCCCATTTTGTCTTCTTGATTGGTGGGGAAAAGGGAACTTGAGATGTACTCTGTTTTTGGAATGCCTCCTTTATACTCAATGTAAAAGTTTTGCTTTCCTCGTACGTCGTGGCTGCCTGGGTCGCTGTATCTTTACTCTTTTCCTTTTGCAGGTACAATGCAGGTGCAGGTGTTGGTGGTTTCACTGGACTTTGCGTCGAAACACCTACCTTGGTTAGAGACGTCCTCACTAAGGAAGCATAGGAAGCGGCAAAGCCCCGGAAGTTTCGTCGTCTTATATCCATTTCTTGGCTTCTGCAAAAGGTATCCAGTTCGTCATCTTTATTTCTTGAATATTTCGTCCTTCAGCGAATACTGGACAGTCTTGGCTGTAAGCTGGGTTGACCCCAGAGCCTACCTGTCCACATTTCTCGTAAGTTGCTTCACCTCGCAACGTATTGTTGCCAATCGCTGCTCATAGTGTTAGATAGGTAAGGTCTAACGCTAAGTCGGAAAAACTCTGGCATGACTTACTCAGGCAACGATGGAGAATGAAAGGTCACAATGGAGGTGACGTTATCCTCTAGCTCTCCAATATTTCGTCACGTTTTTTGTACAACATCGACTATTCACTGTGATGTCCATTCTTGTTCACGTTTCAAGATATTCATGGCCATAATGTCACGGCATGTGACCACAGTCTCGCTTAAATTGAGGGAATTGTGAATCTCAACATCAATGTATGAAATTCACTTTATTTTCTAGATTCCCTTACAAATTACACCTACTTTGACCTGTTAGTTTCAACTAGCAAGGAAGCATTACGCAATGTTTTAATAGTTTTTAAGGTACGGGTAAGCCCTTCTAAACCATTATGAATAGAAAAAGGGGACACTTTATCAAACGTTCCCTGCTTTCTCTTGATTACTAGAAACACATTCTGATTGATAACCCCTTACGCCCTGTTTCTAAGAACAATCAGATTATGAGAACTAGTCCCGCTCAATCTTTTGAATGAGCTGGTGTGAATACTCTCAGACGGTACATCCACGGCGATGTGAATGTTGGCGTGTCCCTGATTCGCCTTGGTGATCCCACGAGGAGCTATGGGTAGAAAGTTCCACCGAGTAAGAGCGCTGCTTGCCTGGGTAAGCCTTATACAGCTGAGGTGCAGGAGATTCTCCAATGCCTGCTAACGACTGTTCTTCCTCAAGAACTATGCATCTCATCGGCATGCACCACACTTCGAGATTGAGGGTTTTGTTAATAGAGGTTTGCAGCATCCTCGCGATCTGGGTGGTTAATCCAAAATGGTACCACGGTACTATAGGCTTTAATTTTAATGTTGACTGTGACTTACTCTGGCATGTTATAGTAATGTTATGCTTCTGAAGAAGGCTAGATTAATTTAGCCAAAACCTGGTAAAGACCAGAAATTTTGCGCATCTGAGGCTGATTCTTCAAAACAATAGTATATCACAGTTGCTGACGGGGGTGCAATACGCTAAAAATTATTAACACAAGTTGCATGAAGACGAAATAGTTTGTGTATAGATGGGTTGCACAACTACATGATTCATCGACCAGTAACAACCCTACTAATTAATAACCTACCAGTATAGAAAAGATGTGCAACAAAGCAAATAGAGATAATATTAACTTTGAAAATTTTATGTATTCAGGTCAGTAGAAAGTAATAAGCGTTCAAATCAAATGTTGATATTGAATAACAGTGATTTACCTATACACAAATGTAAATGTCACAATAAATGTAATTGCAATCAAGATACATGTTTAATAATTATGGATCATAGAATAGCTATATAGTTATAAACAAGGAAAAAGTACGTTGAAGATAAAGTTGGCGAGAATGCAACTAGTTGGTAGCCGTACTGTCCGGGCTCCGCCTGGAGGAGATCAGCTGTGCTTACACCATGTCACAGAGAGAGACTCGCCCACTAGGGACCTGAGCAGGGCATGACAGTATCAGCAGTCCAGCTAGGTAAATAAATGGCCCTGTAGTTACATTTCTTATCACACATAATTACACATTGCTGATATGTTGTCTGCGTTAGTGCCATAGATAAGTCTTGATCTCTAATAGTAACGTGTAGTGAACATTCAGTGCATTTCTTATCACATGTAATTGTACACAGAGATATACTGTTTGTAGTATTGTCATGTCCTTTTATAGGTCGGTATACACACACATCAAAAAAAGTTTTGCGTCATCCCAGTTCCCAGAAATCCTGAAGATACACGTTGACTGTGGATATTGTATCACAGATACAGGCCCTTTGACTGTTCAGAGATGTCACTAAACCCGCCCAAAGATATTAACAATCATGCATGAGCAGCGCCTATTAGACGGACGGGGGCCGACAGCCGATCTGTTCCAGTCATTTCACGAGGATGCAGGTACACGGCTCGTGTTGGCTGTAACTTAACAATGCCTAAACGGTCAATTCTGCGGTTCAATCGCATCTGCATTGTTACTTCGTCCAGGAAGGGCTCTCAACCAGGGAAATGTCCAGGCGTTTCGGAGTGAACCAAAGCGATGTTGTTCGGACATGGAGAAGATACAGAGACAGGAACTGTCGATGACATGCCTCGCTCAGGGCGTCCAAGGTCTACTACTGCAGTGGATGACCGCTACCTACGGATTTTGGCTCGGAGGATCCCTGATAGCAACGCCAACATGTTGAATAATGCTTTTCGTGCAGCCACAGGACGTCTTGTTACGACTCAAACTGTGCGCAGTAGGCTGCATAATGGGCAACTTCACTCCCGACGTCCATGGCGGGGTCCATCTTTGGAACCACGACACCATGCAGCGCGGTACCGATCGGCCCAAGACCATGCCGAATGGATCGCTCAGGATTGGCATCACGTTCTCTTCACCGATGAGCGTCGCATATACCTTCCACCAGACAATCTTCGTAGACACGTTTGGAGGCAACCCAGTCAGGCTGAACGCCTTAGACACACTATCCAGCAGGGTGGAGGTTCCCTGCTGTTTTAGGGTGGCATTATGTGGGGCCGACGTACGCCGCTGGTGGTCACGGAAGGCGCCGTAATGGCTGTACGATATGTGAATGCCATCCTGGCAGCATATTGGCGAGGCATTCGTCTTCATGGACGACATTTTTCGCCCCCATCGTGCACATCTTGTGAATGAATTCCTTCAGGATAAGGACATCGCTCGACTAGAGTGGTCAGCATGTTCTCCAGACATGAAGCCTGTCAAAAATGCCTGGGATAGATTGAAAAGGGCTGTCTATGAATGACACTCTGAGGGATCTATGCCACGACGAATACACGCATGCATGAATGCAAGAGGACGTACTACTGGGTACTAGAGGTACCGGTGTGTACAGCAGTCTGGACCACCACCTCTGAAGGTCTCGCTGTATGGTGGTGCAACATGCAATGCGTGGTTTGCATGAGCAATAAAAAGGGAGGAAACTATGTTTATGTTGATCTCTGTTCCAATTTTCTGTACAGGTTCCGGAACTCTCGCAACCGAGGTGATGCAAAACTTTTTTTATGTGTGTTTGTCATTAGATTAGGATTGATCTGTAACAGTAACATAGACACTCAAACAGGGTTCATATAAAGTATAGTTCATAATCTGCTACAAATGGAAAATGGTTAAGTAAAGTTATGACGTTTCATGTTGCACGTTTTCATTTAATTTTAGATACTGATGATGTAAAACCAATTGTTGTGCGAGTATCCTTTTGGTAAAAATTCTGTAAAGAGATAATATCTAACCAAATTGATTGTAGGACCTTGTATCGTGCCTGTGTAAGTCTGACAATAGGGGGTAGACAGATATCATAGGTCATTGATCTAGCATGACAGATGTGCACTCAGATCCAGCAGTGGGTCCAAGTAGTTTCGATTGTGGCCGAAAGGTGCCAGCTTTTTGTGGACCTATATCGTACATACTCATAATTAAAACAGTATATTTTAGGAACAAAACTGTATCCTGTGTGAATATAACGCCTTCTATTAATTATTGTTCATTTAATAAGTCTAATTATTAGTGTGAATGATGGTGTGAATCGAAGGTAATATAATAAATGAACATTGTTATATCGATTACCTGAGTATACGTTTGTTGGAGAAATGTGTGTGTTCAGAGAGTGAATCATTCTCTTAGGTGAAATTTGTAAAGTGCAACTAGCCAGTTTATGGTACTGGGAAACAAACATTTTATGGTACTGGGAAACAAACATTTTATGATAATTCAGTTGCATATTATCCGTTGTATAATCTTTTTGATAACCAGAACATCAACAAAATCAAAACGAGGATAATGGAATGTAGCCGAATTAAGTCGGGTGATGCTGAGGGAATTAGATCAGGAAATGAGACACTTAAAGTAGTAAAGGAGTTTTGCTATTTGGGGAGCAAAAAACTGACGATGGTCGAAGTAGAGAGGATATAATATGTAGACTGGCAATGGCAAGTAAAGCGTTTCCGAAGAAGAGAAATTTAACATCGAGTATAGATTTAAATGTCAGGAAGTCGTTTCTGAAAGTATTTGTTTGGAGCGTAGCCATGTATGGAAGTGAGACATGGACGATAACTAGTTTGGACAAGAAGAGAATAGAAGGTTTCGAAATGTGGTGCTACCGAAGAATGCTGAAGATTAGATGGGTAGATCATATAACTAATGAGGAGGTACTGAATAGGATTGGAGAGAAGAGAAGTTTGTGGCACAACTTGACTAGAAGAAGGGGTCGGTTGGTAGGACATGTTCTGAGGCATCAAGGGATCACCAGTTTAGTATTGGAGGGCAGCGCGGAGGGTAAAAATAGCAGAGGGAGAGCAAGAGATGAATACTTTAAACAGATTCAGAAGGATGTAGGTTGCAGGAGATACTGGGAGATGAAGAAGCTTGCACAGGATAGAGTAGCATGGAGAGCTGTATCAATCCAGTCTCAGGACTGAAGACCACAACAACAACAACAACAACAACAACTAGATCTGTTTGAAGACTTAAGCTGGCTATTACGAGTGACTGTGACTGCGTGTAGATACCGAAACCATAACTTAAGATTAGCACAGTCTTGGCGGTGCATCGAACAACTAACAATATATTGAAATTTTCACTCAGTCTCTGTATCGTATAATAGCTCTGATAATCTAATACCAGAAAACATTCTATGCAACTTTTAGAGGCGTGTAGTGCGGCTAATTTCCGCTGCAGCTTCCTCCAGCCAAAGAACATTGACTCGTTTCTGTGTAGTCCTAAGGCATCAACTGTACAGTGATTAGGGCAGCGCCACGAAACAGCATCACGAAGGCGCTGACCTGCGCAACAATGGAGAGAGCGGGCAGCGCCACACCTCCAGGAAGACATAGTTAAGCACTCTCCCAACGCCGATTTAACTGGCCGCCCATCGCTGGTAGGCCCAGTTCTGACGCAGACTTCAGGACCATCAGTACTGAGTAATAGAATGCCGATACTTAGCCTGCGTTCTGCGAGTAGTAATAGTGAAAAACATTTTCATGTAGGAGAAGTAGTTTTGTATAAATGATTTTGGATTCCTGCCACCGGCCACAGCAACTTCTTTCCTTCCTTGTTTGTGTCTGTGGTGACTCCCACAGTAGACGACACAGCAGTTTCTAACAGGAAAGACGCGTGTTCGAACTGCAGAACACGAGACGATCACTGCCAGGTGAGTTGAAACTGTTATCTGTAGGACAAAAATTGTAACCACGCCGCTGCTAAGTGTGGCTTGGACCTTATCTCGCCAACAGGTTTGACGATGCGGAATACAGACATATTGTAAAAGTTACATATCCTGTTCATTAAAGTGTCAATGTGTTTATGAAACTGCCGAATAGCGTTTTATTTTACTTTACTTTGCTTTGTTAATTAGATTTTTGTTGAGCAATATTTGTCAGACAGAAATACCTTCTGCAACATCAAGTAAATTGCCTTCAGTGACATGCTGAGTATCAAGTGTTGATGGAAACGGTGGTTCCCACAAGCGTGAGTGAGTAATTTTCATATTCCGGGATATGTTTGTGTTGTGAAGGCGTCCTTCAAAATGACTAACTTTCATATACCTGTATATATTTGCGATTTTTTGTGTTGGCAAGGCACCCTTCCAATATAGGAAGACAATATCAAACATACTTCAAGGAGGCAAGCGCCTTCAAAAATTTTGCTGTGGAGAGGACACACTAGAAGTTTTTAAGTACATCGCCTCCTTAATTTGATTTGAATTCCATGGAGGGAGTCATGAGAGCTGACTAACAAATTCGGCTAGCCACACTCCATATGGTGGCTTGTGGAGCATGTATGTAGATGTAGATCCATGTAAGCGGTAATGGGACGGATAAGTATGTTAAAAACAGTTAAACGGCTCAGTTGCAGTTTGAACTTCGTATAGTTGGATACTCAAACGCCATAACAATTAAACGGGACATCGTACAGCTGGATACTGAAACGCCGTATACAAGGTTTCATCTCAGTTGATACATAATTCAGGTGTGCTGTGTTACGTTCCTCTTCTGTTGGAAACTGCGGGCGGCAAAGTTATGGAGCAGAATCCGACAGAGTGCACATTCAGACTCGCGTTGCCCTCCTTGGGTTTCCAGCCTCCTCCGCTCCGCGTAACGATACTCAACGAGGCTGCTTACCTCCCCAACCACCGGAGTGTATCTTTACAAGGTTTATTACAAACTAGTAAAGCCGTTTATGGCGTTGAGATAACGTAAGACTATATACCACAAATGTAATTAGTCATATACCTTAACCGCGAACGTAATTTCCGTGGCGCCAGGAGAGAAAATACAACTTTCAATCCTTATAACCTTACACCAAGCCCTACAACCGGTTCACTGCGGCACCTGGTGACGTAGGGCAACAGGGAGTGACGTTTCCTGGAAGTCTAGCGGCCGCTTGTACAGATCACTCAGATAACATCGGTTCTCGCTTGAATAGTAAGACGCAGTCAGCGCGAACCTACCAAGTTCTCTGACATTCGTGAGAAGTTGGCAGCGGCAAAACAAAAATATTGTCCAAAATCGTATTTGTAAGGGGCGCTCCCATTAGTACGCCGTTGTTACGCTGCATAAGCAGTGCTTGCGTCCATTGAATAAACGTCATTTGCTCTAAGCAAAACAAACCTTTTCGATAAACCACTTCATATTTACAATGGCGACAAAACCGGTTTTCTGATGAAATGAAAACTGGTTGTTGTCATAGCTGAAGAAGGTTCTCGAATATTTCATCAAATGAGAAGCGACGATAATGAAGAGACTGTTAACGTAGCAGCTTGTTGCAGTGCTGAACGATATTTTACACCTCGAAGTTGTACTTTGAAGACGAAAAACAAGAAACTTGAATAGGAAGATTCCTTCCCAATGACCCCACAATTTATATGAATGAGAAAACCGAAGCCCAACGCGGTGGCCGAGCGGTTCTAGACGCTTCAGTCCGGAACCGCGAGACTGCTACGGTCGCAGGTTCGAATCCTGCCTCGGGCATGGATGTGTGTGATGTGTTTAGGTTAGTTAGGTTTAAGTAGTTCTAAGATCTAGGGGGCAGATGACCTCGGATGTTAAGTCCCATAGTTCTCAGAGCCATTTGAACCATTAGAGAAAATCGTGTGTGTGAATTCTGATCTATTCTTGCGCTAGTTAAGAAAGCAATTTATCCCGAGATAAGGTAAATATTGCTGAGTCTAGATGACCGTTTGTCTCCCAGCACTGATCGATATGTGCTAGAACTCACTAGTAATGATGACGTCATATTGAACTGCCAGCTAACTGACTCGACACATTACTTTCAGCCGCTTGATCTCTGTGTTTTAAAACCTTTAAATTCGTTTTCAGCAGGGCGATGAGGATTTTGCTTCAGTCTCAACCTGTTAAAGAAGTTTCAAGGGTCCAGTTTCCCTCCGTTAAGAGGCACGTCAGAAAGCAGCTTGCAGTGGATTTTTGGCCAGTACTATTTTCCCACAAAATCCACAGAAAATACAGGAAGAAGCTTCCTCAATTTCAAAGGTCATGTTGATAAATATTAATAGACGAGCTAGCAGATTCCATAGACCCTGGTTGGCAGAAGGACGGAAACATACGAGGAAGGGCAGCGATACTAACATCTTCTGTCGAACCACCTGCGCCAGTTCTGACTCCGGGTTTCAAACGAAGGAGCAAATCAGCTACTGTAATGAGCAGACAGAGACAACTTGGGTCGACTTACTGAATAAAAAGCTGAGGGACTGCAAGCAAATAAACGCAAACAAAATAAGTGGATGCACATTTTGTAAAGTAAATTACTGAGGTCTTACAGGGCCACAGGTGCGTTTTTAAGGAAGCGGGTCCACAAACCTTGCACGCAAGAAAAATATGTGTGCAATGATAGTGATTATAAGAAATCTAGAAAAATTGTGGGAATCCTAATACACCATCGTAAAATTTAATTTAAGAGCTTTTATGACGCTTATGTTTCAAATAAAGTTTAAACGCAATGTATTCTGTGAGTAAATGTGTACCTATACACGGAGGTGATAAAAGTGACGGGATACGAGCCCAGCGAAGTGAAGTGACTCGACATAGCA
This sequence comes from Schistocerca americana, assembly GCF_021461395.2. Classification (NCBI taxonomy): domain Eukaryota; kingdom Metazoa; phylum Arthropoda; class Insecta; order Orthoptera; family Acrididae; genus Schistocerca; species Schistocerca americana. The sequence continues at coordinate 377,997,397 of NC_060121.1, forward strand.
TTGACTCAACAAATCGTGGAAATCTCCTGCAGAAATATTGAGCCATGTTGCCTCTATAGCCGTCCATAATTTTAAAGTGTTGCGGTGCAGGATTTTGTGAACGAGCTGAGCTCTTGATTGCGTCCGATGAATGTTCGATCTGGGTGGCAAAATCATTCTCTCTACTCGTCTAGACTGTTCTCCAAACCAATCGCGATCAATTGTGTCCCGTTGATACGGCGCATTTCCATCCATAAAATCCCCGTCGTTATTTGTGAGCAATAAATCCATGAATGACTACAAATTGTCTCCAAATAGCCGAAAATAACTATTTCGTGCCAATGATTGGTTCAGTTGGACCAGAGGAATCAGCTCATTCAATGTAAACACAGACCACATCATTATAGGGCTAGCAGCAGCTTGCGCAGTGCCTTGTTCAACACATAGGTCCATACCATAAGCTCTCACCAACTGAAATCAGGACTCATCTGATCAGACCACGATTTTCCAGCCGTCTAGGTTCAACCGATGGGCCACGAGCCCAGGATAGGCGATGCCGTGCTATAAGCAAAGGCACTCGCGTCCGTCGTCTGCTCCCATAACCGGTTGACGCCAAATTTTGACACACTGTCCTAACGGATGGGTTCGTTGTACGTTTCACATTGATTTCTACGGTTGTTTAGCGCATTTTTGCTTGTCTGTTAGCACTGACAACTCTACCCAAACGCCGCTGCTCCGGGTCGTTAAGTGAAAGCTGGCGGCAACTGCACCTCCCTTGGTGAGAGGTAATGCCTGAATTTTGGCATTCTCGGCAAGCTCTTGGCACTGAATCTCGAAATATTTAATTCCCTAACGATTTCCGAAATGGAATGTCCCATGCACCTACACTACAGGCCATTAAAATTGCTACACCAAGAAGAAATACAGATGATAAACGGGTATTCATTGGACAAATATATTATACTACAACTGTCATGTGATTACATTTTCACGCAATTTCGGTGCATAGATCCTGAGAAATCAGTACCCAGAACAACCACCTCTGGCCGTAATAACGGCCTTGATACGCCTGGGCATTGAGTCAAACAGAGCTTGGATGGCGTGTACATGTACAGCTGCCCACGCAACTTCAACACGATACCACAGATCATCAAGAGTAGTGACTGGCGTATTGTGACAAGCCAGTTGCTCGGCCATCATTCACCAGACGTTTTCAATTGGTGAGAGATATGGAGAATGTGCTGGCCAGGGCAGCAGTCGAACATTTCTGTATCCAGAAAGGCCCGTACTGGACCTGCAACATGCGGTCGTGCATTATCCTGCGGAAATGTATGGTTTCGCAGGGATCGGATGAAGGGTAGAGCCACGGGTCGTAACACATCTGAACGTCCACTGTTCAAAGTGCCGTCAATGCGAACAAGAGGTGACCGAGACGTGTAACCAATGGCACCCCATACCACCATGCCGGGTGATACGCCAGTATGGCGATGACGAATACACGCTTCCAATGTGCGTTCGCCGCGATGTCGCCAAACACGGATGCGACGACCATGATGCTGTAAACAGAACCTGGATTCATCCGAAAAAATGACATTTTGCCAATTGTGCACCCAGGTTCGTCGTTCGCAGGCGCTCCTGCCTGTGATGCAGCGTCAAGGGTAACCTCAGAAATGGTCTCCGAGCTGATAGTCCATGATGCTTCAAACGTCGTCGAACTGTTCGTGCAGATGGTTGTTGTCTTGCAAACGTCCCATCTGTTGACTCAGGCTTCGAGACGTGGCTACACAATCCGTTTCAGCCATACGGATAAGATCCCTGTCATCTCAACTGCTAGTGATACGAGGCCGTTGGGATCCAGCACGGCGTTCCGTATTACCCTCCTGAACCCACCGATTCCATATTCTGCTAACAGTCATTAGAGCTCGACCAACGCGAGCAGCAATGTCGCGATACGATAAACGGCAATCGCGATAGGCTACAATCCGACCTTTATCTAAGTCGGAAACGTGATGGTACGCATTTCTCCTCCTTACACGAGGCATCACAACACGGTTTCACCAGGCAACGCCGGTCAACTGCTGTTTGTGTATGAGAAATCGGTTGGAAACTTTCCTCGTGTCAGCACGCTGTAGGTGTCGCCACCGGCGCCAACCTTGTGTGAATGCTCTGAGAAGCTAATCATTTGCATATCATAGCATCTTCTTCCTGTCGGTTAAATTTAACGTCTGTAGCACGTCATCTTCGTGGTGTAGCAATTTTAATGGCCAGTAGTGTATGTGCCTTGTGCCGCTGCTGATCACGGTTTATGGATCTTTCTTTTTTTCGGTGGAAACTGTGCCAGGAATATCATACCTGAACATGCTGCAAAACTGGTTGTTTCCTCCACTTCATGAAGATTACAGTGATTCCAATTTTATGCACGATGGCGCCCCGCCTCACTTTCGCCTTGAGGTGCAGCGTTATCTCAGTAATACCATCCCACAACGTTGCATTGGAAGATGTGGACAGCAAGATCTTATTCATTGTTTTTGGTCTCTTAGTTCACCAGACCTCACACCTTGTGATTTTTTTTCTGTGCCGGTACCGCACCAGTGGCAGCTACTCTTCAAGATCTGATAAATCGAATTGTTGAAACCGTCGATTCAATAAAAAGGGATCTGTTGATTCGTGTGTGGAATGAAATGGACTACAACTTCGATGTTTCTCAAGCGGTGCGCAGTGATCATGGTGAGTGCATGGAAAAGTAGCTGTGCGAACATTTAATCTTCAACCTTCCTCTGTCCAGTGACATGTGCAATGTGTTTCTATCTTTCACAGTTTGTCTGCGAGAAACAACTGAAATATGTTCCTTCTTTTTGAATTTCACTATATTTTTAACCTATTTAATCTAAATTAAACACTCTCTGTAACGCAATTGAGTAGAGAGACTGGAGACTCGCCTGCTCGCCATTCAGGTGACGGACTGTAGCTGACTGGAGATGTTTAACGTGGTCTACGAATGGCCATTTTGCTTCTTTTGAAACGATACGGAGCGCTGAGGCCATCGACGGCCCACTGAAGCGTTTGCTTAAGCCACCAAGCGTGGAGGGTGTAATTCTTCTGGAGGGTTGTTCAGTGACGTTTTTCGTACCATGATACGGGACCACTCGTTCGGGTTACAGTGAAAATGAAGAAGTATGTTTATCTTGACATTCTCGCTGACCAAATGTTATCCCCATTTTTGATGATAATAGCTACATTGCCCATTACAATTATCCGGGCTGTTTTGCTGTGGTCGGTTGATGAATTTTGTGTTAATTCCCAACGTTTCGTCTCCGACTGCGGGAGACATCTTCAAGGGGGTCCGTAGCTCGATGGAAGGTCCAACACACCCACTGGCTCGCTGCTGACTGCCGCTAAATTCCGCGTCCGCGCGCTCCCATGGGAGGAAATTTTGCTGTTAGTCCGCGTTTTGTGCCCACGGAAGAAATTATAGCCAGTGTAGAAGCAGGAATTCGCAGTGCGGATTCTGTAACAGCTGAAGAAATCCGTATAGAAACAGTCAGAATATTAGCCAATGCAAAACGGCCGAAGAGTAATATAACTGTGGGTGAGAGAAGAGCTTTAAAACTCCTGAATGACGACGATAGTATTTTGATTCTCCCAGCTGACAAAGGAAGCGCAACGGTGGTTATGGATGTGGCCGACTATCAGAGTAAAATTACTGATCTACTGGATCCGCAAGCATATAGGAAGCTGAATAAGGACCCCACTAACAACGTTCTCAGAGCTGTGTCGCGGTTAATAAAAAAGTCCTCCATTGAAGAGAGTGTACAGAAAGGTCTCTGCAATTCGGTTGCGCTACCACCGAGGCTTTATGGATTGCCCAAAATTCATAAAGAAAATGTGCCGTTAAGACCGATGCTAAGGCCATTGGTTCGCCCACCTACACGTTAGCCAAGTTTTTGACTACGCTGTTAAAACCACATGTGGGCCATTCGGGCTCTTATATAAAGAATTCTACACATTTCATCAGCAGACTGAATGGCGTAGTGGTCCAGCCGGAGGACATATTGGTCAGCTTCGATGTGGTATCGCTGTTTACCATGGTTCCAGTTAATGATGTATTGGAACAGCTGGATCGAATTTTTTCTGCCGATATTTCAGAACTGTTTAAGCGTTGTTTGATGACCACATACTTCAAGTGGAATGAACAGTTTTATGAGCAATCGGATGGCGTGGCTATGGGAAGCCCCCTAAGTCCTGTAATTGCAAACTTCTTTATGGAGAAATTCGAAGAACAGGCCTTAGGTACTGCCAGCAAAAAACCAAATGTATGGTTTCGATACGTGGATGACACGTTTGTGCTGTGGAGACATGGTAGGGAGGAACTAAGCCGGTTCCACGAACATCTGAACAGTATAAACTCGAGAATTCTGTTTACAATGGAGGAGGAGGTAGACGGAAAATTACATTTCCTCGATGTGCTTGTTTTTAGAAACGGAAATGGGACTTTGGGCCACTCAGTATACCGAAAACCCACGCACGCGGACCGTTATTTGCACCGGGATTCGAACCACCACCCACAACAGAAGCGGGGTGTTATCAAGACGTTAGCGGACAGACCTAGAAATATTTGTGAACCTGAGTTGCTCGACGCTGAGATGGGACATCTCCACAATGCATTAATGATGAACGGATATTCGTCTGCCGAAATAAAACGTGCGTTGAGGCAGCCACGCAGAAATCATACTAACGTACAGGTTACTGCAAAATCTAAGGTTTTCCTGCCGTTTGTTAAAAATGTAACGGAAAGAATAGGGAGGATCTTGACGAAGCGGAATATTACCGTAATTTACAAGCCCACCAGGAAGATACAGGAATAGCTTAAGCCTGCCAAGGACGCTCGCAAACCATTGGAAAAAGCTGGAGTGTATAGGATCCTATGCAGCTGTGGAGATGTTTATGTGGGTACCACTAAAAGAACTGTTTCTAAACGTTTGGAAGAGCACAAGGGAAATTGTAGAAGAGGAGAAACGGAACGATCAGCTGTTGCGGAGCATGCTTTCCATCCAGGGAACCACAATATTCGTTTCGAGGAGACGCAAGTACTAGCGGCCACAAGCGGATATTACGAAAGGCTCTACAGGGAGGCAATCGAAATCGCTAAACACCCAAATAATTTCAACCGAAAGGAGGAGGGCGTGAAATTAAACGGGATATGGGTGCCGGTGTTAAAGAAGATGTGTACCACTCGTCCACTACTGGGTGATGGCAACGGCGATCGACGGCGACGGACAGCGGCCAATTGCACTGTCGTTTTCAAAACACGTGACGTCACGCCGCGGCGTGGGAGCGCGCGGACACGGAATTTAGCGGCAGTCAGTAGCGAGCTAGTGGGTGTGTTGGACCTTCCATCGAGCTACGGACCCCCTTGAAGATGTCTCCCGCAGTCGGAGACGAAACGTTGGGAATTAACACAAAATTCATCAACCGACCACGGCATAACAGCCCGGATAATTATAATGGACATGATATTTCCGGCCGTGAAAGTCTACATTTTAGTAATAGCTACATTCACAGGGCTGTATGCATGCTATCCTGGCTTGAAGTACACTAAGGTCCCTCGCCTAGCCCTCTAAACCACCCTATCTTAACCCCGTAGAAAACTGCTTGTACAGTATGGAACAGCTGTTTAAACGTAAGTCAACATGCTTGCAGTTTGGTAGCTCTACACGATCTAATCATCAGTGAGTGCTATATATGTATCTGGATGAAAGGAAGAGTTTTATTATGCACATTAAGCTCTCCACAGAAAAAGCAGTGAAAATTATACAAAAGTTGGTGTGGGCCGGTACCATGAATTACAAGCAGCTGTCGCTTGCCGTTAAGACCTATCGGTTCCATAATTCGCTTCACAGACAGTGTATGGACGCATTGGCTGCTATTTGAGAACATCAGATCCATCCTTAGACGAACACAGAGGAATGTACTCCTAAGACTTACTGGGACCTTTGGACAACAGCCGTCGACGCCCTACTGGTAATATTAGAGCTCTGCCCCATCGACATTCGAGTGCGATATTAAGCAGTTGGTTAAGTCGGGCCAGATTCAACTGAGTTCAAGTGATTGCAAGGGTGTACATAAAAAAACACACATAAAAGACTGGAGAAAAATGAACGGCAACACGACTGGAATGATGGCGCCAACGGTAGGCGTGTGTACAATATTTTCTAAAGTGTCGAAGACGGCCTCGCATCACGTCTAGATGACACAAAGTAATGGAATGGTACTTTTCATTTGATTACTGGACATTTTCCTTACCCCGACCACCTGTACAGAACAGGGAGAAGGGAAACAGCTCCCTGTTACTGCAGACAAACAGGGATACCTGAACATATAGCGCTTCATTGTAATTTACACGAAATAGGAAGGGGAAGCTGACTGCATGATTAGAACTAGGACAGGTTTGGTCAGGATAGTGAAGGATGGGAATTGCTTAACTCTGCTGCCAGTAGAACATCAAGAGCAAAGTATTATGAGTATTATAGGGAGAGAGGACAATATAGCTTGTAACCACATGGATCAAGAGCAAAGAGGTATGTAGCGTATTCACACTACGAGAACAGTAGGAGTAAAACGACCTCGTGAAGCAGTTCGACAAGGAAAGAATGTGCAGGAAAGCTCGTCGAACATTCTATGCATTGCTAGAGGTGGTGATGATTAGAATGGGATACTGATGAACACGGTAATTACTGATTCAATTCGAGCGCACAGTTGTTTAAAATGCACATTAAAACAATGTTTAGCATTGGAACCCAAATGGTAATACTAAAACTTGAATGCTGTGGAACCACGCAGGATTATTTGGCTGGGTTTAATATAGGTGTAAAAATAGATGAGTAGAACTGCTTGGTCAGCATTCTCAAGCAATTCCACGATCGCTGATTAACAATATATCAGAACATGGGCAGAGGGTATTGCGGTGATGGGTTTTTCATTCACTTATACTTCACTATATTTGTTTTCTTTCGATTCTACTTCTTCTATTAATAACGCTGTAGAATTTAGCTGTAGAATCTTAGCATTATACATTCAATGTCATTTTGAAATAAGTGGACTATAGAATGTATGGAACATAACGATCCCCTTCAAAACAGAAGGGGTCGGAGTCAATTGAAACGGCAGTAAATAAATAAATACTCGAAGAAACTTGCTGGCTCCATTCCTCGCCGAATCGCAGCCATTATCGAGTCTAGAAGAGGTGTTACATGTTACACTACTGTCTTTGGAAATTGCAACACCAAGAAGGAAACTCATGAATTCGATTTATTTAATACCACAGGTTAGATACATGACAAGTAACAAATGATTACAAATCTGAACATGTCCTTGAGCCCTACTATTCAGTATGTCGTGTAGCCACGATGCGCTGCAATTAAAACGGCTACGCGCCATGGCATTGAATCAATAAGGTTCTGAATACGTTCCTGAGGGATTTCCCTCCTCGCAGTTTGTATCCGAGCCCCCAAATCCGTGACGCACCAGGTGCCGACCAACCATATCCCAGAAATGTTCGATGGACAGAGATATCTGGCTAACGTGCAGGCCAGGGAAGCCATGGTGACGGTCGCTCTTCGAAGAAGGCCTGTAAATATGCGGTCGGGCATTGTCCTGCTGAAATGTGGCCTGTGGAGATGCCTCAGGCTGGGGGAGTACCTCAGGCTCCACAGCCTCTGTTAGGTACCGGTTGCCGTTTAAAGTGCCCACAGTATGTACGAGGCGAAATCGGTTATTGTAACGAATGGCGCTCCAAGCGAGCACATCTGATGTTTGTCCGTTATGCCGCTCCAGGTTGCGCTCACCACGGTATCGCCGGACATGTGTGCGGCCATCACTGTAGGACACGCTGAAGCGGTACCCATCCGGAAAGATTACATGTTGACACTCAGCACTCCAGTGACTGTGTTCACGTGCCCATTGCAGTCGGACGAGCTTGTGGTTTCTGGACAATGGAAGCCGACGTAATGGCATGCGTGCAACCAGTCCAACCTGCAGCAGACGGCGACGAACCGTCGATGCAGACAATTTCACACCTGTTGCAGTGCTCCGGCGACGAGGCAACACCGTATATGACACTGTACGGTCCGTAATGGCCATGAGGACAAGATGACGGTCATCCCGTGCTGTGGTCATGTTCCGTGGTCCAGTTCCCACTCAAAGCTGCGTACGACCTTCCTCTATCCACTGCTTCCACGCACGCATCACTGTCGAAGCAGCATGCCCTGTGCGAGCCGAAATGTCACGGTATGACAACCCCGTTTCCCGGAGACCGATCATTCTGCCCCGTTCGAACTCGCTCACATGCCGATATGGCTCCCTTTGACGTCGACGAGGCATACTGGCACTCACAGTATTGTTTCCACCTCGTGTGACAGCTCTGCACCGGCTACACTAGACGCAACACTGTCGGACCAACACGAGAGGGCTCTGCTCGGTCTAGGTGTACTCCATCTCGCTGCTTGCACACCCGTCGCCACTTCCTTCAAATGTGGCGCTATTCTGGTAATTCCTTATCAGTGTTGCACTTTTCGCAAGCCGCAGTGTATTAGTGTGATCTTCCCAAAGGGAAATTGTTTATCCTGTGTGCTTATGAAAAATCGCAGAAAACCTACTTATGACGCCACAGACCTGTAGAAACATGGTGGTGGTGGTGGTTAGTGTTTAACGTCCCGTCGACAACGAGGTCATTAGAGACGGAGCGCAAGCTCGGGTTAAGGAAGGATTGGGAAGGAAATCGGCCGTGCCCTTTCAAAGGAACCATCCCGGCATTTGCCTGAAACGATTTAGGGAAATCACGGAAAACCTAAATCAGGATGGCTGGAGACGGGATTGAACCGTCGTCCTCCTGAATGAGAGTCCAGTGTGCTGTAGAAACATGTTTTCCTGTAGTAGTCGAAGATGTGTGTGTGTGCTGATCGCACAGCAGCGGGATTTTCATGCAGGTGACACCGCGAAATGTTTGAAGAGACGATGCAGCTCTTAACCATGCACATGAACTTAACGCGGCAGTGCACCTAAACGTAGCGGGTGCCGGCCACAGAACGCACAAGGGCACCACGGTATAAGTGCCAGTACTGTCTCTCCACAGGGACCCCCGCTTCTATTCGGACCCGCTGCACCTCGACTCGCAGAGCTCCGCCACCGCCAACAGAGACACCGCCTTAGCCCCTCACTGGCAGTTTCCTGAGAAGCCGCGGGTGCGCGCACCTCGCTGGGCGAGTGTACTTGACCTGCACTTTCTAAACTACGAAAAGAAATACACCGCTTGCCTGTCTTGAACCGTATGTGTGTTATGATTCTAGAGTTGCAGGAAATTAAAGAATAATTCTTGCGAACTAAAAAAGTAACTTTATTCTGAAGTAAAAACAAAAAAAAATAACCATAATAAAGACAGGGTTTTCGAAAGTGCCCATACTGTCCGTATCTGAGATCAAAAATCTACTGGGTAACGTCCAATATCGAGCTGCTGCACAACATGCTCCTTGGCACGCTGTCTACAAGATGATAAAGACGTTACTGCCAAGCCTACCGCAGTTTTCGACGGTGGCCCTCCTAAGGTCATCCAGTGTGCGCAGAGGATTGCTTCCACGACTCGGCTGATTCCAAGCCTGCTCAGTGGGAATCAGCCCAGCAGACACTGCTGGTCATTCCTTTGGTTTGGTTCCCGCCTCCTGTAAGAAAGTGTTGCCAGAAGCCGGGTGTGCTGTAAATACGACCTCTTGTTCATCAGGTGCTTCCTGTGTATGCAGATTAGACTCATGCTGAATCTATCTCAGAACATATAAAATGATAGATTACTGCCATGAAGCTAATAGGCTACTTGAAAAATTAACTGTCGGGACAATCCCGAACTCGCCAGGGATCTAGTCTATTGCTAATGGCTGGAGGACCTGGGCATTTCAATTGAATAATTTAATGGTTGCTGAATGATGAATGAGTGTCCTATAGAGGACTGCAGCCGGATCCAGCGTTGGCGCCTGACTCTGCCCTAACAAGGTGGGATACGTGTGTTGAAGCTATCGGTTTTTGTAACGAACATTTGCAAGCCCTGATATTTGTTATTAATTCGAGAGGCACAAAAGACTTTCACTGAACCTAAAATCAAAAATGTTCTTCGTATATCGATAGCACCTTCGGCTTCCTTATCAGCAGCATTCAAGAACTGGAAAATATCGGGTTGTCTATGCAGAAATCGTTACAAGTTGTTGAGAATGACAAATGCAAGCTGATTGACGTTAGAAGTGATACTTGGTAGACTGTAGTGCATTCGTTTGACGTTGTTTTGGCAATAAATCCAGGATACTCACCTTTTTTTACTCTCTTCAAGATCCTCAGTGGGGAAGCAATAGATGTTCTTGTGGAACCCCCCCCCCCAGGAATATTTCACGTTCTAAAATTTGCCCCAGCAACGGCCTGTGATGTGGAGAGATCATTTCCCACCGATAAAAACAGTCTTTCTGATCGGCGACGTTTTATGACTGCAGGGAATTTGGAAAATTATCCGGTTGTTCTTGGCATTACCAAATGAAAAGTAAGGTTGTATACCTTAGTAATTATAGCAAAGAATTTTACTAATCAAATGTTGCTTCAAATAATTTCTTTCGTTATAACTGTAAAGGTTTACAAAATAAAAAACTGAGTGATATAAGACGTATATCCTTAATGTACTTTTCATGTTTCTGCTACGTTTAAGTGCATGTTAATATAATATAGTAGGCTTTTCGGTGTAAGTCAGAAGCTGATTTGAGTTCAATGTTTTGTAAAATATTTCGTGATATTACACATTTTTTCATGTTTTATCCATTTCATTGCACAAATATGTTCATATTTTGTGTGTACATATTAAATAAAAAGCCAGGCTCTACCTGACACATATACAGACAACATTGTGGTACGCGTCTCAGAAGACTCGAAGACAAAGCTGAAGGAAAAATCAACAAGTGCTCTATCACTGATTTACCAGAGGTTCATAAACAACAAACTTTTGTTAGCTGTCCCTAACATCTTCGTACTGCTAAAAGGCAGGATGGCTAACTACAAATCCTACTCTAAATTTAGAAGGAATTTACATTCACAAGTAGGTAGGCATTTAGATTTATGCTTAGGCGAAAAAACAATTTTTCCTACTCGCCTCAGTAAATTTGAAGCGACACTGTTAGTTCCGCCGCATTAACCAGGAGCACACGATTTTAATTTGGCATTGTTGGATGCTACATGAATGACCCTCTATACTTTATATTAATATACTATGCGTTCTAGGTAGAAAAATGGATCCATTTGTGTTTGTTTTATACGTCGCACTCTTCTTCCTAGTGGGAATAGGATGAAGGTTGTACAAAATTAACCCCATGGGCAAATTCAGCGAAGGGAATGTCTGAAGCTATCTCGAAAGATAAACTGAGTTACAAGGTTAGAAGATGTCAGGTTGATCACAGCCAGTGAGAAATCTACTCCCTCTACTGAGTTTGAGCTGATAGCCGTTTTCCCTTCAGTGGAAGAAGAGATTACTGTTTAACGTCCCGTCGACAACGAGGTCATTAGAGACGGAGCACAAGCTCGGATTAGGGAAGGATGGGGAAGGAAATCGGCCGTGCCCTTTCAAAGGAACCATCCCGGCATTTGCCTGATCTAGGGAAATCACGGAAAACCTAAATCAGGATGGCCGGACGCGGGATTGATCCGTCGTCCTCCTGAATGCGAGTCCAGTGTGGTAACCACAGCGTCACGCCACCTCGCTCGGTTTTCCCTTCAGTTCCATTACGGAGTTGTTCGATTGGCTGTGCGTGTGTGTTAACGTTCCGTCATGTCTCCTCAGGTAAAGGCAAAAGGAAGATATTTGAATGTTCACTTTAGTGCCAGCCGGTGTGGCCGAGCGGTTCTAGGGGCTTCAGTCTTGAACCGCGCGACCGCTAAGGTCGCGGGTTCGAATCCTGCCTCGGGCATGGATGTGTGCGATGTCCTTAGGTTAGTTAGGTTTAAGTAGTTCTAAGTTCTAGGGGACTGATGACCTCAGATGTTAAGTCCCATAGTGCTCAGAGCCACTTGAACCATTTTTTTGCAGTTTAGTCGCAGAAAATGCTAATATTTTGTGTTTCAACAACGACGTAGTCAGAAAAAAACTTTGGGAGACGTGTTAGTTATTATTATTTTCGTGGTTTAGACTGTAGGAAGGGGATCTAGACATGACTATCCAGTACGCGTGTGAATCATCAATTTACGCTCGAATTACATTCGCAGCGCAGTTGCGAGTGTTGTATCAAGTGCAAAATCTCATCATGTCGTTCTGATAGTATAATTTTGGTCACATACTATGCAAATTAAGGGTGTTTCTGTGTATGTGGGCCACATGTTAGCGCTATTAGTCGTGTATTATCTTAAATATGCCCAAATTACATTTTCGCGTTGCTTCCTTAGAGTAAAAGTTTGGTATATTGAATTTCAGTGAGACTGTAACAATTTTGTGTGGAAATTTTACTGAATATCTGGCGTTTTCTTTGCAAGAAGTGTTCTTCCATATCTGCTACCATTAATCGTGTTTTAAATCAACAGTCCAAATAACGTGATCTTTCTTACATTTTAAGATTAATTAAGTGAATATGAGCGAAGCTATAACAATTTTGTGTGGAAATTTTATTGAATTTACTGTGTTTCCTATGTCAGTAATGTCCACCCACATTTGTACCCGTCATTTGAATTATTTAAGTGGAATTCTCTGCATTTAGAGTTCGATTTAATGAAAATTAGTAAAGCAGCCCCCGTTTCGTGTAAGAATTTTGTCAATATATATGAGGCTTAACTAATACAGTTCTGCAAAGTATCGTTCAGTCCACCTCCCCCCAATTGTGGTAGTATCAGACATACGCCCATCCGGCCAAGAATTAGCTACGTACCTCCTTGTTATGCGTTGCTAGCTAGTCGGAAGAATATTCTGTATGAATTAACGTTAATTGATAAGCTAAATCTATGCAGTTCCTTATTGTCCCTTTGTATGTGGGTTATCAGAGGCCGTAGCCAACGAAACAGGCAGTCGATATAATTTTGTCCATCTCATACAGGTGCTTAAATGACGCCAGTTCGCTTAATTTGCTCATCACATTATGTAGTTCTAAGTGTCGTCGCATTAATCGCATGCGAGTTCTTGTACGACGGCATGCCTGTTGTACTGAGGAATGTAACAATCGAATCCTGTTGCTAAACTTTCTTTGAAGATGTCCGTTCTTTGCTAGGAGACCAGACCAAGTTTGCAGAAGCTATTACTACTGACTCTGTGGATGTGAACATTCAGGTCGACTGTCAGGTAAACGTTTATCTGTTTTACTTGATTTCAGTTTCATAATAAATTTTGATTTTATAAAAGAATTCCTTTTGCTCTACCACTCTCCCATTAAGTATTAATTCTGAGAGAGTAATTAATCCTCATAGTAATTGTTATTTGAAAGGAGATTTATTTACCACAGAATCAGCTGTTTTAACAATGAAATCAGGGAGTTTGGGAAGGCAAAAGCGTTAATTCATGATTATAAAAGGAAGAGGTACATGCTCCATCTACTATATATGGTGTTCCCTGGTAGCTTGTCACTCGTGCGTTACCCGTTGCATTCTCAATTAATTTCAATATCACTCTGCATTAGTGTCACATTGTCCCATGTATTAGATAGATTATCGGGCCTATCCATAAGAGAAATTCAAAGTCGAGCTTTTGGCAATGGAACATAACGCTCAGTAGGATACGGAGTAAGTCTGTCATTCACTAACAACCAAACATAAGCATGTAAGAAGCATTTCACTGCTTCGAATCGTAGGCCCTTCTGAAAATCAGTCAGGTTAGGATGTGCTAGTCAATGTTTGTTTTGCAGCTAGGCACAATGTCATCTTGTGCTAAGGTCGTCGTTCAAATAACTGTTGTTGCTGAGTGTCAGAGGTTGTTGTTTGTGTGTGTTCATTATTTTGAGAGAGAAATATTTCGTGTGCATTTGAGGGAAGTGTTGCACGTCAAATAATACGAAACAGCGGTTCGGTATTTGCAGTGTAGGTGTTAAAATTTGTAACTATTTTGGAGGATGTGGTTGGGGTATTATATATTATGGTGCTTGGAGTACAATGAAGTAGGGAAAGTTATGAGTATTATCTCTACGGGGGCACGAGTCTTGACAAAATGAAAGCGTCAGCGAACGTGTAAATTAGCGGTGTAGAGGGTTGTCAGGTGCCATTAGCTGTGGGCGGCTTTGTGGACAACACGGACGAGAGCCGAGGGCACAAAGTTGTAGTTAGGCAGGAGGGAACCGCAGACAACAGCGCGGTAACTGAACAGATTCCAGGAACGCAAGATGCGGCCCTGAACAGAGAATGTGGTGGCAACAACAATGCCAGTGAATGTGAAGCAGAAAACCGTCAATTAACGTCAGAGTAGAGAAGGCGAGTACTGTAGAAGGAAAACCACAGGCTGAAGCTATTATGTTGTTGCTGCAGACGTTAGCTCAGAACATTACTAAGGGTTAAGAGGATCAGAGTAGGGCAGGTAGTAGTTTAGAGGAAATAATACTAAGGACCTAGTGGAGCAGACAAAAAAATTAGAAAAGCAGAGTAAGCCCAGTAAGATCTTAGATCAAAAGATTAATAAGGGTTTAGAAGAGCAAAGGAGGGCAAATAAAATTTTTGGGGAAAATATTACCAAGGGGTAGGAGCACAGTAAAGTAATTAATCAAAGATCTGATGAGCAAAATAGTAAGTTTGAACAATAGAAAGAGACGAGTAGACGAACAGAAAACAACACTGATGCTATAGCCAACAAAAACCAGTCGACCGCTGAATCAGTTCAAAAGGAAGTACAGGTTGTGCGGTAAGAAGTTAGTGGTGTTAGTGAACAGTTTGAAAAAATGACGGTGACTCTCAAAACATGATCTGTCTCGGCGTAATGTTGCAGCACCACCTGAAGCACAGATCAAGGAAGTAATAGGGGAGGTCTGTGCATACCAACATGAGATCATTGATCGTGTTTGTGAACAGGTAGCGGAACTGGAAGAGAGGCTAGTGACTCAAGAAGAAGAGCTGAACGATTGCGTAAACTTCGTTCGATGTGTCTGAGGCAATTAATCAGGCCAATGAATGTAATAATTACGATGCTCATGATGAGGAATGCTGAAGACACTTTGTTTCTGTGCAGTCCTATCCTCTGTTTCCTGGTGTGAACATCGAGCAACACCCCTGCGTGTAACTTTCCAAGTTTGATCCCTCACTTCCACCTTACTGGGGGAAAAAGGTATGCATGAAATTTCCAGTGAAACGACAGCTAGAAAGCGGATAGTGATGTAAGACTGTAAGACATACAATGAATTTTGAGGTGCTTTCCTTACCGAACTCTGACCAGAGTATTCAGAATAGGGTAAAATTCAGTATTTTTATGAGCGACTGTTATTTGGATAGCGTCCATCGTCACCATCATATGGTGAAAAGTAGTTAATATTATTATATACCCTATGACCCACCTGAGTTTGTCTTGCTAAATTACCTAGCACACTGCAAAGATAAATCACCATTTCAGGACGGAATATAGGTGATATAAACTCCTTTCAGAACTTAAGCAAGAATTAGGCGCAAGCTGAAATATAAATGGAGAGAACGATGTCGAAATATTTGAAGTGAAACATTCTGTTAATGGGCACAGAGACGACCGTAAATGGTGGTCACACCAGCTGATAGGTCTACCGCGAGCCTGGTAGAGGTGAGCTCACTGGGTCCACGTCAAAACAATAACAGAGAAGAACTGCATTGCAAGGCAATGGCTAGAAGATGAGGTGCAGACCAGCGCCCAAACCATGAGTTCCACAGATGATAGGATAGATGCAATGCACAAAGAGTTTAAGGATGTAAGAGATGGATTATTAGAAGAAAGCTTTGTGGTTAATTCAGTGAAGTCCTGTCGTAATACTGAAGTTGACTATGTTGTAATTCCTTGTTGCTTGAGTCAGATAGCCAAGACTCAGTGATAAGGGAATATCTTTGTGAGCACTGCCATGTGAACGGTAACTGGCCTATGTTTTCATTGTAGAAGATGAGAGATATTTATAGCAAAAATGTGTAAGTAAAAATACAGGCTTATGTAGAATTCGTTTGTCAATTACAGAAGTTGGCAGTGGTGTTTCTAACAGTACACACATTCACAGTGAAAGCAGTCTTTGGACTTGACTTTTTGCGGCATTACAAAGCTGCATTTAACTTTGTACGGTCATGCATTATAAAATCTTGGTTTAGACATATAGGTTGTCGAAAAGCATCGTTATCTTAGCAATAAATTCTTTAATGTATACTTAGCAGCAGCCCATATGAAATGTAGTGCACACCCAAACTCCATTATAATAGAGACTGCTCGATTACTTAGACTCGGGGCTCTCCATCTCATTTCCAATGTTAAGTCTTGAAAACAGTAAAGCAGGCAATTCTGTTGTCGTTCCTATTTAAGTGAACTTTAAGGAGCTCCATGAAGCCTGGTGTTCTGACGTGTTTGGATGTAAGCCTAATAAACAATGAATTGCTGGAGACATGTGTCTGATGAAATTGTTCCTACCATAAGGAATTGGCATGTTGTGGAAGAGTGAAACTCAATTAAAATAGAAACGATAAGAAGTTACAAAGAGGATGGGGAACTCAGTAATTAAGAAGTGGATGAGAGGACAGACGCACCAAAATAGCTCCTGTGACGTGATTCACGCCAAAGTAGCGCCAGAGTTTTGTTCGGTGACAAAGTTCAGTGAATTTGTGTTATTTTTTAATATTGTTTTAGTTTTTGAATGCTGATTTAGCAATTCGTAGGAAAGCTGAGTTATGTAGTTACGAATTTGAATGACCCCAGGAGAGAGTATGTGGCTGCCAATGATGGAATGATTCAAGCGAGGCACACCCAGTAATGGAAGTAAAGCAACAGGTGATGTGTAGGTTTAGAAAGACCAAGAAACATTGAAATTTGTACCATATTTTATATTTTAATGATAACCTTGTAATGTATGTGAACCTATGATAGAATAACTGTGCTCTTGTGATAAATGAGTATGTGATGTATAGCAAGCTGATATGTGATATTCATGTTGGCAGATAACCTTTTCAACAGAAGGTGTGGTTGAGGTACAAGGTGTTAGATTGTGATCTACGATTTAGAAGTTACTAGCAGAAATGGAGTAAGTATGACTAAACGAACAGTTACAGACTAACCAACTACCGTGAGATACTGTTTCTAGAGGCGGCACAAGTTTAAAATGATGAAACAGATAGGTAATGTACGAAAGTAGTGAGATATGGCGACGAGAAATGGTGGTATGGACAGGTAATAACGTCTTTTAGGTTTTCTTTTTGTGGTAACTGAAGCCAAGCGATAAGTTCAAAACTTTCATTTTGAGTAATATTTGTTTATGTTTTCTCACTAAGTAACTAATTGTGGTCACATTATTTTGTGTGATCAAATACTTCACATGTGCTATTGGTGTATAAAGAAATGTATAATGGGAATATTTACTTTGCTTGCGACTCAGGTTAGTAGACGTGATGTTAGTAGACTTGGGAAGCCAGTTACTGCTGCTGCGTAAGGAATAAGTTACACTGTAAATATGAAATTACGTGGTCAATGATAATTTAAGCAGTAGGTGGCAGGGTAACTGCTTTGGCGAGGCTATGCATTGAATATGAAAATAAATTCACTAGTTGATATATTATCTAATTGAAATGAATGTGGGTAGCAGTAACAACAAATTATTGGTTTTGGATTATGGAAATTTAACATTGGTGGTGACATAATAAATTCTGCTAGAGAACAAGAATACATACCTTCAACTTCCTGCCAACTGGAACAATAGAAGACATTTTTAATTAAGCCCAGTTAGCAAACCTCCTATTGCGTAAGTACACTAACCACGGAGGGATCTGTCATTATCGAGACACGCCTTCTTAGGAAATAGCTGTATACGTTCTGTCTGGAATGTCAAATTTCTTGCAAAACTCATTCATGAGGTAGCTACATTAATGTCTGAATTCTGACACTGTATATATTTAATTACTTTTGTAACTTTAATCCTCCAATTTATTAAAGTCAGTGATGTGACGGTAGTCCCACAGCAGCTTTTAGCCAACATAAATTTTCTAATAGTACTTTGAGTGTAATTTACTGGCGAAAGTCACTAGGAAAATAGGCCAGTGAGATGTGTAAAGTTATTACGTTCCATAGTAAATGTAAAAGAGATGGGTGTATATGAGTTGTCAGTGCAAGATTATTTGTAACTGTGAACTTCGACAGATCTCCTTTTGTACCCCAATGAAAATTTTCGCAAGAAAAAAGAATTCGGTACTAACAATAGGTAGCCTGGCTGACAATTATTTGTACAGTGGTGCTTTTGCTGAGTAACGGGATAAAACGGTCGGGTAAATGAAATAACCTACCATTTCCTTACGAAGAGGAGTCGACTCTTGAAGACAATGTTGTACACTTTATTTGAAGCCAATATTTCTGATGAATATTGCTGTCATGATGAGCTCACAGTTGCCAATAGATAAACAAATACGACATTTGGTTGAACTGTAGAATCTTCGTATGAAATCAGTATGTGCTTGCTAACAAATTTGAGTCGATGCTGGACTGCTGATTTAATGTTATATGCTCTCTTTAGAGGTAGCATGTTAACAGACAGTAAAAGATCGACTTCTGAAGCAGTTGGTAATGGACAATCAGCGTGAGGCAAGACAGATTAACCACGACAGAAGAAAGGGCGGTTGCGATTACAGTAAATTAAGCACACTAGAGGCAGATCAGAGAGGAGTCTTTACAAGCTCAATATTAGGGTACTTTCCAGTAGCTTTGGAAGATTCTCCTCCCACATGATAGCATTTGAATGTGCAAAAGTGATCAATTGTATAGCGTGTATCAACTTCATAGTATGTGTAGCGAGCCATATTCATCGGTGTCATGTTGCTTTCCGTGTGGTTATTGAGCTATGTCACGTTTGCTTTATATCTGCACTTGTGGCTATGATGTTACAACGACCATCGCTTAAATTTGATGGTAGATCAGAGAATAGAGGAATAAATGTTTCTTTTAATATGTTTAGTGAAATATGAATCCTGTGAGATAAACGTGAATGAAGGAACTTTCTGTATTCTAATATGTCTGCCGTACTGGTGTTCTCTTTTGGAAGTGAGCTTACGATTATTGATTGATGGTTATTATAACTACTTGACTGCGTGTGATCAAACATGAAAAATTTTTAGGGCTTAACCCGATCTTATTCAAACTTGGGATGTAAAAGTATTATAATCCCAGAAATTTTGTGTATTCAGTATGTCTCTTTCTTGTCCTTTGTGTTGCTTCAGTAATAAGTTGTAGTTTTTTTGTGGACAAACTTGTTATGGTGTCAGTGAAGGATAGATGAATGGTACAAATCGATGTTAGGAAGTTCTTACTTATATAGCTGACCAGTTAGATTAATTTTTGTAGTAACCCATTTTCCAAGAGCACGTATAAAATATGAGCAGTAGTTACCTCTATAGAAGTGTAACAGACATTTGTTGACATCTCTGTTCAGTGCTCATGAATGTGCTGCAATTTTGATTTACTACTTCTGCGTCGTGTTGACAATTCCTCTTTTTGGCAGTCGTAATAAAATAACCTATGACACATAAATAGTTTAATAGTTGATGAATGTCTTAGTTCTGACGAACTAGTTTGATATTTTCGGTGTGTGTATTTTCAATGGGTGTATTCTTAAATAACTGGAACCATTTTGATATGATACTGTATGACGTTCCACTGATATATATCTCCTTGCTCATTATGTGTAATCTGTATAATGCTCATAGATGTGTACGGTATTTAGTCCATTGTTGGTTGGTTTGCCATTTTTATGTCTCCATACACACGTTTGCCGATTATAAAAATCTGAAGAATAATTAATACAATTCCACTGATAATTTCACATAGTTTTGGTATCGTTCAGTTCACCCCTCTACATCTCCCTTCCCCCCCCCCCCCCCCGGATGTTAATGTTAATACCAGACATGCGTCGGTATGACCAAGAATTAACTGTCTGCCTCCTTGTTGTGTGTTGCTAGTTGATCGGAAGAACTAACTTTATTATCAGTTAAGATAAACTAAATTTATTCAGCTCTATGTTGTCCTTTACCTGTGAGTTATCAGAGGCTGTGGTCAGAGAAACACTTAGTCGACATTTGTTTTGTCCATCACATACAAGTGCTCAGAAGCTGTGACTTTACTTAATTTGCTCATCAAATTAAATAGGTCTGGGTGTCTGCCCAGTGTTCTACTAATCACGTGAGGGTGTTTGTAAGATGGCATGCATATAGTACTGATGAATGTAGCAACCAATCCTATCCGGATCCTTGTGTGACGATGTCAGTTCATTGATAAGAAACAGATGCATTGTTGAAGTTGGCAATGATCCTTATTACATTATTCAAGAAATTAAGGCTCCCTACTTTGGTTACAACAAAAAATGTGACAGAAGCCATGACAATGAGATTGGCAACATATTGTTACGAAATATATATGCAAGAACAATCTTTGACTGATAGCCATGAAGGAACTGACACAAAACTGATGTAGAAGCACAGACATCTGTCGAAGACGGGGCAACGACGCCTAAATACGTTAAAAATATTTGAAATGAATTTTGGCACCGTGATACTTTAATGTAGCAGAAAGCTGAAATATTGAAATAAATGTTGGAACTGAACGTACTGTCAAAGAGAGTGAGGAGGGCGTTCACCATATTTCATCCAGCTGATCGGAAGGAAGTTTACTGATACGGCAACAGAGGCTACTACTCCTGACGAACCCATAATTTACGGACGTAAGGTTTACTACAGAATTTTTGACTGCAGACAGTACTCAATGAGAAAAATTATTTGTTTATATGTTTTGTTTCTACGATTTAGCAAAAGCAGTAAGTACAGACATATTTATCCAATTTTTTCATTTCAATAATTCTTTTCATGCGTTGAAAATAGTATAGTATCCCTCCCCTTTCCCACTTTCTCCCTTCGGCGGTGATGTGTTTCCTGTGACAGTATACACCAGCTCCCTTGCTGCACAGTGATAAAATCGTGTCAGACATGTAAGAGGGTCTTCTCCCCTACGTAAGATTTTTTTTCTTTTACGATTCACTTTTTGGATTCCTAAGGTACTGTCACTTCTCTTACTTCCCACAGCTGAATAGTTACAGACAAGTTCACTTCTTTGTAGCGGAGCTTTCTTCTGAAATCAATAAACAAACGGAGCACTGTGCAGTCAAAGCAAAGAAAGCAGAATTACGAGCAACGTGTTTCTATCTGGTGTCACCTGTCAGTAATAATGGTTGAGGGGTGGAGGGGACGGTCGTACACATAATGGCATCGAACTACAAAGAATTTAACTTTTCTAACTGTTATGACAGCTAGTCATGCACAATACTAGAAGGATGTTTCACATGCAAGAAAACTGTCACGAATCGTGAATGCTGATGACAGGTACGCCAATAGGATGGAACATTATCATCACCTGTTTAATAGTGCGCTGGACCACCTCTGGAATGGAATGTAGCAACTATTCTACGTCACGTGGATTTGACAAGCCCTTGGTAGATTCTCAGACGTTTGACACCAGAAGTGTATGCACAGATCACGGAATTCCCTTAAATTACTAGCCAGTGGTTTGTAGGTGTGAAGCTGCTACCTGATAGCAACCCATATGTGTTCCATTCGGTTCACATCAGCGTATTTTGTGGCCAAGACAAATTCACTGTCATGATCCTCAAACCACTGCAGCACGATTCTGACCTTGTGACTCGCGCAGTTATCTTGCTGGGAGAGGCCTTTGCAGTCGAGGAATGCATCAAGCATGAACGGATGAAGATGGTTCGCAATAACGTTTATATGGTCCAGTTGTCAAAGTGATTTTGATCACTACCACAGGTTCTATGGAAGCCTAAACAAAAGTCACCTTAGCATGGTACTGCCTCTATTGGCCTGTGTCCGTACGAATAAGCATCTTCGAGCAGCTGTTCAACTGGGTAACGATGTCCCACGACAAGACTATGGACGTGGTGTGCGATTCATCCAACCAGTTGACATGTTTCCACTTGAGCCACAGTCCAGTATCAATGATACCATGTGCACTGCAATCGTGACCCACAATGCTGTTGGGTCAATACGGAAACACATGCGAATAGACTGCTGCTGCTCCTGTTCAACAACGTGCGCTGAACAGTATGAACTGAAACACTTGGGCCTGATGCAGTACTGTGCTCTGCTGTCAAATCTGCCATAGATCGCCACCTATCGTGCTTTACAAAGTGAGCATGTCCTCGGCCTCCGCGTTCTGCGACGAGGTGTGTACTTCCATCTTATCGCCACCTCGTGATTTCATTGTCCTTCAACCACTCTCCATCGACGCTCACCAGAGTAGCACACGAACAGCCGACCAGATTTTCAGTTTCCAAAACGCTCATTCCCAGGTATGAAATCATAAAAATATGCTCTTTGTAAAAATCATTTATGTTCGGCCTGTATCATCTCTATAACGATACCCCGTTTGTCTCTGTTCCACTTGGCGTATCACGTTTTTGCAGCAACAAAATGTGGTAGGAAAAGGCGGCTTATTGGGAGAATTGTAGGAAAGTGTGGTTCACCTGTAAAGGAGATCACATATAGGACGCTGGTGCGACCCATTCTTCAGTACTACTCGAGTGTTTGGAATCCGCAGAAGGTCAGATTGAAGGAACACATCGAAGCAATTCAGGGGCGGGCTGCTAGACTTGTTACTGGTAGGTTCATACAACACGTTAGCGTTGCGGAAATGCTTTGGGAACTCAAATCTGAATCCCTGGAGGGAAGGCGACGTTCATTTCGAGAAACGCAATTGGGAAAATTTACAGAACCGACATTTGAAGCTAACTGCTGAACGATTCTATTGCCACCAATATACAATTCGCGTAAGGACCACACAGATAAGATTCCAGAACTTAGGGCTCATATGGAGAAACACAGGCAATCGTCTTTCCGTCGTTGTATTTGTGATCGAACAGGAAAGGAAATGAATAGTAGTGGTACAGGGTACCCACCGCCAAGCACCGTACGGTAGCTTGCGGAGAATCTGTGCAGATGTAGATATAGATGAAAACCAACCACAGCCTTCATTCTCGCAGTCAGCAGTGATCATAATGTTTTGATTCATCAGCAGGGCTTAATTTTGGCCGGATCGCGGAGCAACGGCGTTCCTGGACCTCCCAGGGAGGTTTATTTAACTCACTTGAAGAAGTCGGCAAAGGAGATTTAAAACAGTACATACGAACACTACTGGCCATTAAAATTGCTACACCAAGACGAAGTGTAGATGATAAACGGGTGTTCATTGGACAAATATATTATACAAGAACTGACATGTGATTACATTTTCACGCAATTTGGATCCTGAGAAATCAGTACCCAGAACAACCACCTCTAGCCGTAATGACGGCCTTGATACGCCTGGGCATTGAGTCAAACAGAGCTTGGTTGGCATGTACAGGTACATTTGCCCATGCAGCTTAAACACGATGTCACAGTTCATCAACAGTAGTGACTGGCGTATTGTGACGAGCCAGTTGCTCGGCCACCATTGACTAGACGTTTTCAATTGGTGAGAGATATGGAGAATGTGCTGGCCAGGGCAGCAGTCGAACATTTTCTGTATCCAGAAAGGCCCGTACTGGACCTGCAACATGCGGTCGAATGAAGGGTAGAGCCACGGGTCGTAACACATATGAACGTCCACTGTTCAAAGTGCCGTCAATGCGAACAAGAGGTGACCGAGACGTGTAACCAATGGCACCCCATACCATCATGCCGGGTGATACGCCAGTATGGCGATGACGAATACACGCTTCCAATGTGAGTTCACCGCGATGTCGCCAAACACGAATGCGACCATCATGATGCTGTAAACGGAACCTGGATTCATCCGAAAAAATGACGTTTTGCCATTCGAGCACACAGGTTCGTCGTTGAGTACACCATCGCAGGCGCTCCTGTCTGTCCTGTCAGCGTCAAGGGTAACCGCAGCCATGGTCTCCGAGCTGATAGTCCATGCTGCTGCAAACGTCGTCGAACTGTTCGTGCAGATGGTTGTTGTCTTGCAAACGTCACCATCTGTCGACTCAGGGATCGAGACGTGGCTGCACGATCCGCTACAGCCATGGGGATAAGATGCCTGTCATCTCGACTGCTAGTGATACGGGGCCGTTGGGATCCAGCACGGCGTTCCGTATTACCCTCCTGAACCCACCGATTCAATAATCTGCTAACAGTCATTGGATCTCGACCAACGCGAGCAGCAATGTGGCGACGATAAACCGAAATCGCGATAGGCTACAATCCGACCTTTATCAAACTCGGAAACGTGATGGTACGTATTTCTCCTCCTTGCACGAGGCATCACAATGAAACGTCCCCTTTTGAACAATTATACAAGACTGTGCTTAAACTGACACACAATATTTTGTTAGCGCAACGCAATCTGACTTTCAATAATCCCTACAAAAGAATGGGCCCTGACTAACAGTAAACTATACCTCTCACAAATCACTTACCTCACAAAAATCTTCGCTACTCAAGCTACTGCAATACAGCGGGCGCCACTACTGCCAGCTAAATAAATTATTCAAACTACTGAAGGCACTAACTACTGATAGGGATAGTTAGCAAATGAAAGACATTAATAGAGAACAAACAATGTATTTACCTTGATATCATCATATATAAATATAGCAGTTCATGACAAATTTCAAAACTCCGCCATCTCTCTCCCCACATCCACCACTGCTGGCGGCTCACCTCCAACTGCGCAACGCTACGCGCTGTTCACATCCAGCTGCCGCTGCCCAACACTACAATGGCAGACAACAATGCAAACTAGCCACAGACTGCACACAGCACAGCCAGTGATTTTCATATTGAGCACTACGTAACGTTGCCAATAAGAAAACATAAACAGCCTACTTACATAGAGAAAACATAAACAGCCTACTTACAACAACACGGTTTCACCAGGCAACGCCGGTCAACTGATGTTTTTGTATGAGAAATCGGTTGGAAACTTTCCTCATGTCAGCACGTTGTAGGTGGAGCCACCGGCTCCAACCTTGTGTGAATGCTCTGAAAAGCTAATCATTTGCATATCACAGCATCTTCTTCCTGTCGGTTAAATTTTTCGTCTGTAGCAGGTCATCTTTGTGGTGTAGCAATTTTAATGGCCTGTAGTGTATTAAATCGTCACAGCACATCACTCCGTTCAGTGAGACCCCTCCCCCCCCCCCCCACACACACACACATACTCATACACATACACACACACAAATCTATATCTACTTTTCACATACATATATTTCCATTTTTGGCTAGGACAACGTCCTCAAGAAAAACATTAAATCGCAATATAATTATGATTTGCAGCTGCGCCGGCGCCAGTGAACTTGACAGTGGGTGCCCAACGTGATATGATAGGCAGTGGGGTGGAGAGAGGTACTGTGTGTGTGTGTGTGTGTGTGTGTGTGTGTGTGTGTGTGTGTGTGTGTGTTTGGTTCAAATGGCTCTGAGCACTATGGGACTCAACTGCTGTGGTTATCAGTCCCCTAGAACTTAGAACTACTTAAACCTAACTAACCTAAGGACATCACACACATCCATGCCCGAGGCAGGATTCGAACCTGCGACCGTAGCAGTCCCACGGTTCCGGACTGCGCGCCTAGAACCGCGAGACCACCGCGGCCGGCTGTGTGTGTTTGGATGTTTGAACAGTATAGCCAAGAGAAGTTGTTCACCTTGCATCTACAATCCTACAGTGCAACTGTTACAACTTTGTGGCTGGCAGCAGCTGAAAATATGGCGTCATGGTCTTGAAGACTACAGACTTATGCCGATATATATAGAGCAGAACAAGGGAGTAAAGTGACACTGCTACGGGTAGAAACGGTAGCACCTGTTGTTTAGATCTATGTTAAATATTGCGATTTTATTGTTATGAGTATAAGAAATTATGTTTTAAACAACTGAATTTCAGAACAGTATTTAGTAAAAAATGATTTCTCATTGCAAGTTTTATCATAAGTTTTTAAAATCGAAACTTGTTATTTTTTTATGGATGATGCGTGAAAGTGGTTGTATGGTTGCAGAGTCGCGTACCAGCACATGGAACTTTAGAAATAAAGCACTATTCATCAGAGTGCTACGTGCCTGTAAGTTTTCCGTGTATGAGAGTAAACCTGCCGATAACTTCGACCTAATCACACCATTGTCCGTGTGATAATTCTTGTGTTCTAATACAGGCAACCGTTCTACCATTATTTTGTCGATAAGGTGATTTAGTTTGTCAGATACGGCAAATTTCTATTTCCTCCCATTTAATAGTTGATACGTATTTAAGTTTCACCCAAAAAATTGTACACAGAGTGGTAAAGAGATACGACTTACCGCAGCCCGTTAAGATGCTTCTAGTGCTTGTAAGAAATTTAACATTTTCGAAAATGAGAAGGATTCCGGTAATCATACGAACGTGCTGTCAAAGGAAGCCGAGCATTGGAAACAAAACACGGTAATCAGGAATTAATGCTTCTTACAATAGACAATTTTCAACTAATTACGTTAATTGGGCGTTACATGACAAATACGTACACCTAACTGCCACATAACTTTGTTTCGTTCTGATGAAATTGCTGTCCTTCCATTAAAATCAAATACGTGGAACATCATCTATACGTTATATTTAGAAAATGAAAAATGGAGATATCAAACTTGAATCTACTGAATTGTTCAGAACTTGCAACTTGAATATGTTTCCTACCTTGAAGAGAATGTGGGCAAGGATCCTTATCTGACACTAATCTAGAAAAAAAGTTTAGGTACCTGAAATGTTTGATCTTCACTAAGATCAGAGGTCTTTGTTAATCTTGCCTTTTGAATTCTTGTGGTGATATCTGCATAAAAACTTTCATCTCCTAACATGTATTTCTTTAGAAGTCAAATAGCAATTTTCATAGATTTAGCTTTAAAAATGTTTTAACATAACGAAGTATTTTTATGAAAGTTTTCATCCCCTATTTCATCGCCTTGTTTGTTGAGTTCCCGAAAAAACTTAAACACACAATTTTTTTATTTCTAACCGAGAAGCCAAATTCAAATTATCATAGATTTAACATTAAAAATGCTTTCATAATGACATAGTTTCATAAAACATTTCATCCGCTCTTTCATCCCTTGGGGGTTGAATTTACAAAACTACTGAAACTCATAGTTTGTTTATGTCTAACCGAGAAATCAAATATCAGTTTTCATAGACGTAACTTTAAAAATGCTTTATTAATTCTTTTACCCTGTGTTTTTCGCCCCCTAGGGGTTACATTTCTAAAACTTATGGAGCATGTATTTCTTTATTTTCGAGCGAGAAACCAAATACCATTTTTCGTAGTTCTGGCTTCAAAATTGCCTTAATAACGACATTTTCTTTTCAGAAAACTCTAATGTCCTGTCTCACCTCCTTAGAGGTGTAATTTCAAGAAATCCCTTCTTAAACGATGTCTGCAGTATTAGATCAACACCCTCTCCAAATTTCAGGTTTCTAACTTAGCGGTTTGTGCTCGGCGATGAAGAGTCAGTTAGTCGCGACATTGTCTTCTATGTATAGAGATAAACATGCGAAATACACTTTTTTTTTTTACTTAGCTGAATTTTTGACACCTACGCAAGCATGCGAACGATGAAAAGCGTAGCATCTGTTTATCTTACTCAAAACAGTTGAAATCGTAGAATACGGACTAAGTACGTCTTCCGCTTGAGGCGGCTGATAATACATATCATGGTCAATTAGCAAGGACTCCAAATTCTACATATTCTACACACAGCATATAACTCTGTCATCGCCCAAAATGTGTATACTTACTTCCACATCGTACCTGTACACTTGCGACTTATCATGAAGAGTTTGCACCCGCATTCCACAGCGAGCTGCAGCGCAGCAACTAAGGACAGCAAGTTGAATGCTGAGAGGCGATTACAGTGGTCAAAACATGTCGCTACTCGACTATTGTGTAACCACAGAACATCATAAATGGTGTTGAATCGCACAACAGACCAACTGCTATGCATAGGCTTGAAAAATGTTTCAGCAGCGGGGAAAATTCAAAGAGGCAACAGACTGGTATGAACACGTATTTGTCGTTTGGTCCAAAGTTTTCAATTTCTCAAATCTTAGAGTAGGAATTGCATAAACAGTCCAACGTTACGTCTGTTCCCTTTCCGTTTTTGACATGATCATATTCCCGGCCGCGTTTGTTAGGGAAGCCAGTTATGAATGATTAGATATATTGGAAATAATTAATACGGCAGAGAGGTCAGACCAGACCTAGACTCATGATCAGTACCATATCTCTCGGCCAGTAGACAAATTTCCTTAAACCTGACATTCAATTACCAGTCATGTAGGAAGAAATATGAGTCTACAGAGATTCGGAGAAAATATTTTTTAATAAAAAAACTATAGGCTGCATTAACAGCGAAGTACATAACTTAGTATGTCTTATTGGCATTGTAGCATCTCCAAATATCCAATTTGACACTGAAAATGCCTGTCATTTAATGTGGATATCGTGTTTGCGGAATAAGCAAAGCTGTTTTCGATCGGTACCAAGCAACCTTGCAACGGCGATTATGAAGAATCCAATCTTCTAGATATTGTACCTAAATATATTGTGCTGTTGCTTCGATTTGCAACTACGGATGGTATCACTGAATAAAATCCAGTTTTAATTTACGAACACGTCAAATATAAGAAACAGAAAACTGGAGCACAATGAGAAAGAGGTTGTCCAACTGTATAATAGGAAACGTAAGTCAAAACAAATTGCGTCAGTGGTGTAACTAATGGAAATCGCATACTTTTGCTCCCCCCTACCGATCACTCCTTCCAAAGCATATCCATTTCTTGCCTAATCGTTATTGCTGCTTTCCCTGAATCATATTCAGATCTTCGTGATTTTACGATTACAGTTACGTACAAACGTACACATTTCATTAATTCCTTTTTGCACGACAAGAACTCAATATGGAAAACATAGCCCAAAGCTGCATTGCTTGCAAAAATTAACGCATTGTCTTCATTTTTCATTGTCGTTCAGTGCAAAGCGGTAACAAACAAAACAGTCAACGCGTAATACACCCTTTTTTGCGTAGTCTGCCGGCCGGTGTGGCCGAGCGGTTCTAGGCGCTTCAGTCTGGAACCGCTCGACCGCTACGGTCGCAGGTTCAAATCCTGCCTCGAGCATTGATGTGTGTGATGTCCTTAGGTTAGTTAGGTTTAAGTAGTTCTAAGTTCTAGTGGACTGATGACCTCAGACGTTAAGTCCCATAGTGGTCAGACCCATTTGAACCATTTTTTTGCGTAGTCTAATGTGGCATAACTAGAGTGGCTCCACCCAATAGCCGGAAACAAGAGACAAGCGTATCTGTACTAAGAACAGGTAAGTTAGGTCTTATGCAATTGTTGCTCAGCACAGTCAAGAACCTCCTCATGTATCCTTTGGATACATTCCCGCCCCTTCCCATTTTAGTGCCCTCCAATGCCTTCCCTTCTCCTTCTTCTTCTTCTTCTTCTTCTTCTTCTTCTTCACTCTTCCTCTTCCAAACTTTTGCCCTTCCTCACATTTTTTCGGCAGTCGGAATAATGCACTTCCACGGAGACGGCGCCCAGGATATGCGCCCCGTCTTCCATACCCCAGTCAAACGACTGAACAACGTTCAAACACTGCCCCAAATATTATAACCGTTGTATTAAATTGCGTTAATAGCAATCATGGCTGGTACCTTCTATTTCTCGCGTTGACGAAGCCTTTAAGATTAATCATACTTAAATAGATGCTGCATACAAAGCACAGAGCAAACGTGTCGTACTGGTAATACGCGAAGAAGAAGTGACCTTTCTGTCGCCACGAGCCATCAAATAAAGTGTTCTACAGATTATGGATTATTCACGAACACCATGTTCCTTATTGTTACCTCAGCTCAATGTCAAAACAAAATTCTTGTTTTATTTTCATATTCCCAGTCATATAAGTTTTTCTTGAATTATAATAGATTTTAGATCAACGGCAAGTTACCCACTGCAAAATTCTGATGCAATATTTTTTGTGTCTTCGTGCTGTCTCTGAATGTCTCTTGGCTTATAATTTGTTAGCTAGTTTCAGATAAAAATTCAATTCATCTGCTGGCATTTGCAAATACACTCACAATCAGAAAAAACAATACTCTGAACGACTAGAGATAGGACGTTCATATTCACAGCACATGCACATTAGCACGTTCTGCAGAAATTATCAGCATTTCACTCAACTGGGCTCAGCATGTGTCCTGTTGCCTATTAGGCACACAGTTCGTCACCGGCCCTGATAACTTGTTCTACGCGGGATGGCATCGACGTGTATAAGGCGCGAATGGCGTCCTTTTGTACGGCTATCCATGTTGCACTCACCTGGTTCCAAAGTTCATCTATGGTGATTGGCATTGCGTCACAGTGTTGCATCCGTCGTTTCACCATATTCCACACATTTTCGATTGGTCACAAGTCTGGTAATCTGGAGGGCCAGGCGAAAACGGTGACATCCTGTGACACCAAGAAGGCTCGTGTTCGTGCAGCAACATGTTGTCGTGCATTGTCTTGCTGAAAAATGGCGTCTGGGGTGTTGTGTAGAAAGAGTATGGCTACGGGTCGCCGGACATCACTCAAGTAGGCCACACAGTTCACAGGGCCTGGGCACGCACCAGCTGTCATTTGTGGTTGCGCCCAGTACTATCCCACACCAATGGGCCTTGATGTCACTGGGTATGTCTTGTGCGAACGCAGTCAATGTGATGCCGCTCCCCCTATCTGCAGCGAACCAAAATGCGGCCATCATTTTCAAACAAACAGAACCCAGAGTCGCCCGAAAATACACTAGTGGCCATTAAAATTGCTACACCAAGAAGAAATGTAGATGATAACAGGAGCCGGCCGGAGTGGCCATGCGGTTCTAGGCGCTACAGTCTGGAGCCGAGCGACCGCTACGGTCGCAGGATCGAATCCTGCCTCGGGCATGGATATGTGTGATGTCCATAGGTTAGTTAGGTTTAATTAGTTCTAAGTTCTAGGCGACTAATGACATCAGAAGTTAAGTCGCATAGTGCTCAGAGCCATTTGAATCGTTTTTGATGATAACAGGTATTCATTGGACAAATATGTTATGCTAGAACTGATATGTGATTACATTTTCACGCAATTTGGGTGCATAGATCCTAAGAAATCAGTACCCAGAACAACCACCTCTGGCCGTAACAACGGGCTTGATACGCCTGGGCATTGAGTCAAACAGAGCTTGAATGGTTTGTACAGGTACAGTTGCCCATGCAGCTTCAAGACGATACCACAGGTCATCAACAGTAGAGACTGGCGTATTGTGACGAGCCAGTTGCTCGGCCACCATTGACCAGACGTTTTCAGTTGGTGAGAGATCTGGAGAACATGTTGGCCAGGGCAGCAGTCGAACATTTTCTGTATCCAGAAAGGCCCGTACTGGACCTGCAACATACGGTCGTCCATTATCCTGCTGAAATGTAGGGTTTCGCAGGGATCGAATGAAGGGTAGAGCCACGGGTCGTAGCACATCTGAAACGTAACGTCCAGTGTTCAAAGTGCCGTCAATGTGAACAAGAGGTGACCGAGACGTGTAACCAATGGCACCCCACACCATCATGCCGGGTGATACGCCAGTATGGCGATGGAGAATACACACTTCCAATGTGCGTTCACCGCGTTGTCGCCAAACACGGATGCGACCCTCACGATGCTGTAAACGGAACCTGGATTCATCCGAAAAATACGACGTTTTCCATTCGTGCACCCAGGTTCGTCGTTGAGTACACCATCCCAGGCGCTCCTGTCTGTGATGCACGGTCAAGGGTAACCGCAGCCATGGTCTCCGAGCTGATAGTCCATGCTGCTGCAAACTTCGTCGAACGGTTCGTGTAGAGGGTTGTTGTCTCGCAAACGTCCCCATCTGTTGACTCAGGGATCGAGACATGGCTGCACGATCCGTTACAGCCATGCGCATAAGATGCCCGTCATCTCTACTGCTAGTGATACGGGGCCGTTGGAATCTATCACGGCGTTCCGTATTACCTTCCTGAACCCACCGATTCCAGATTCTGCTAACAGTCATTGGATCTCGACCAACCGCAATCGCGATAGGCTACAATCCGACCTTTATCAAAGTCGGAAACGTGATGGTAAGCATTTCTCCTCCTTACACGAGGCATCACAACAACGTTTCACCAGGCAACGCCGGTCAACTGCTCTTTGTGTATGAGAAATCGGTTGGAAACTTTCCTCATGCCAGCAGGTTGTAGGTGTCGCCACCGGCGCCAACCTTGTGTGAATGCTCTGAAAAGCTAATCATTTGCATATCACAGCATCTTCTTCCTGTCGGTTAATTTCGCGTCTGTAGCACGTCATCTTCGTGGAGTAGCAATTTTAATGGCCAGTAGTGTACTCCCTGATGTCATGTCTGTCCCCAGTGACGTCGTTCCATATACTATTGCCGTCTAACACGTTCCTGCACATTCGTCAAACGTAGGCGGAGAAGTGCACGACGCGCACGTAACCGATGCCGTAATAAATGGCAACGGATTGTCACTCCTGATACTGTACGATATGTTATACAGTTCCACCGTTGTACCAGAGCCGAGCAGGGCGCAGATCTGTCCTGCAATGCCATGCAGATGTCTCTGAGGTGGTGCGACCTGACCCATCACGTCGTGTTTTACTCCCTTTCATGAAACATTCTGCACACACTCGTTGCACTTCCAAAAGCCTCGTGATGACTGGGTGTTGTATGCTGTCCTTAGGATAGTTAGGTTTAAGTAGTTCTAGGGGACTGATCACCATATAAGTTAAGTCCCATAGTGCTCAGAGACATTTGAACCATTTGTACCACTTCCGAAACCTTCGCCCCACACGAGCAGCAATTTCCCGGATGGCTGCATCGCATTCCCTCATGCCAATAATGCGCTCTCTTTCAAACTCACTGATCTGACTGTACGGTTCGCGCATACGTCTGCGAGGCATCCTGCAAGTCTGCTCAAGTCACGCTGATCCATTACGTTCGGTTTATAGCGACGAGAGCCGCAGGCACATTGTACCGGTAGGTGGTGTTGCGCCGCGATACCGATGTGGACCTTGAACCCGCGATCTGACATGGTTCAAATGCTAATAATTCCTGCAGAACGTACGGATGTACACGTCCTGTTAATATGAACGTCCTATCTCTACCGTTCAAGGTGTCCTGTTTTATCTGGAAATGAGACCAATAAAGCTTACCCCGAAATAATTAAGGATGATGGTACCCCCACATTTGGTTTTTTAGAACAGAGTGGGCGGTTGCTTCGACAAAACAGATGACGCCTCAGGTCGTTAAGTTTCCAACAAATGCGCTGCAGCATAAGTCACATATCTCTGTTCCGCAAATGAAAGCGGACAGTTTCGTCGAAATGCTACCACTGGTTTGACTGTGTGGCACGCTCAGAACGACATCTCTTCTAAGCGTGCAATTGATCGATTTTAGATTGTGGTGCGTGAAACAATCTCCACCATGCACACAGACTGTAACAGAGCTATGAAGAACTACCAGCCCTACTTCGCACAAGCAGTGTACATACGTTAGCTGTGCTTGGTGCTTCGTACCGATCGTCTGCGAAAGCAGAAATGACACATATAGTTGCCGAATGCTTAAATGTAAGATTGTAGCCAGGACCTGAGCGAGTTGTTCGAGCGAGAGAGGGGAGGGGGTGCGGTAAATTCATGTAAATGATGAAACAGTTTTTACACTTCAAGAAAACTCGTTCTGGCTACACTTGCCACGTTATACATTTTGGTTTTCTTTACACTGATACTGAATTTACACGTCTGTTTAAAACGGGCAAAATGTGAGTTCAGTTTGCGAAGATTTTTTCTGAGGACGGTGGGGAAAGGAGCGTAACTATCCATCGTGAAGGCACACTAGATACGCTTAAATGTGTCGCTTCACGAAAACTACATTCGCCTTGCCGGTGACGTAATATTTATAACTAAAAATACGTATCGGCTAAATAAAACTAGCATCAACAATGGTTAATAAACGGTCACTGCACAATGCACTTTTTGACAGCTAAGATTGGCAGCAAGATGTCCTAACCAGTGAGCTAAACTGGAGACACTACTCAACGGTATCTCTGTCCCAAGGAGGTATAATAATGCTTTGCCCAGAAAACTGTGACAATCTTTGGTGGAGCCGCCATATTGGAGAGGGCCATTCGCAATTGTTCTGCTTGCAAGAACTCGTTGGCTTGCGACTTTAGAGCGATTGTCTTTTTTTTAACAAAAATTGATAAAAGTTGTTTTGCATACGGATGCAGTAATCGATGGACGGTAGGAAGTGATATTCAGTTCCACAAGTAAGTTACGAATTCTTAATAGTTTAATTCTTAATAGTTTAATACTCGAATGTTGTAAAGAAAATGATGTTCAAGAAACGCAAATACTGTAACAAATATATTTAAAATCTTTTCAGATTTCTTCACTAGCGCTCAGAACTACTAAAGAAATTGGTGCATGCATTACAAAGGGCTACTGGATTCCGTCGAAATATAGCGTCAGTTACAGTGGTCACGTTACAGAAGACAGCTTCATGTTTCGACCAGGAGCTGTACAGTTAGTGGGAGATGACACTGTATCTAGTGTTTCCAATTTTTCTACCCATTTATCAGAAAAGGTAATATATTCGGAATAC
The DNA here is from genome assembly GCF_021461395.2 of Schistocerca americana. Taxonomy (NCBI): domain Eukaryota; kingdom Metazoa; phylum Arthropoda; class Insecta; order Orthoptera; family Acrididae; genus Schistocerca; species Schistocerca americana. The sequence continues at coordinate 378,032,271 of NC_060121.1, forward strand.
ATCAATAGTTTCTGAAATAAAAATCATATATTTAACTAGCAACAATGATACACATTGCCGTTCATGTATTTTTATGTAGATGTAGTAGTAGCACGTAATTATTAGTGAGAATTGTTTTAATTTTGTTTCAGAAAGTGAATCTGATCCAAACAATAAATGCTGTGTTTGAACCCGATGACGGTCATGCCAAATGTGATGCAAGTCTTCAGACTGCAGTGTCTTTCACAATTTATGGCCATTCGGAAAAAAGTGAGAATATTGCAGATGAAATTTAACCGACCTGAAAAAACATGGACACCATGACAGAAATGATAGTAGTGAAAACAAACCGTAGACCTAAACGGTAATCTCGAATGTGTAGTTCAGGAAAATTTAATGATTTTATTTTAATGGTTACTCTGATGACAAACAGTGGTGCTAAAAAGATATTCAGGTGATGTAGTGAACTGCCTAAACAATTTGTCGTCATTCTGAATTTTTGTTCCCCAGGGTATACTGGTTGTTAGCTCAATGTTCCGTTTGCCGCACCCGTGTGCTGCATTCTTCGTGGCTAAGTATATTCTGCAAACTCTGAAACTGGCGATGTACAAGAGTTTTCAGTTATCTAAAAGAGAATATCAGTGACAATATCTTGAAAAGTTTGCAGTTGTTTTTGGTAGCTATGCATTTATTTTTGGTTGCGTGTCAATTAGGAAGCAGCTTGTATGGAATAACAAAAAGCGGTTAACTGAATAACGGCATACGACGCGTCGACTTTGACCAAGTACGTTACAGTTCCTCATAGATATTGAATGCCTTTATCAAATGGTTCAGATGGCTCTGAGCACTATGGGACTTAACATCTATGGTCATCAGTCCCCTAGAACTTAGAACTACTTAAACCTAACTAACCTAAGGACATCACACAACACCCAGCCATCACGAGGCAGAGAAAATCCCTGACCCCCGCCGGAAATCGAACCCGGGCGTGGGAAGCGAGAACGCTACCGCAATCCACGAGATGCGGGCATGGCTTTATCTTCGAGCCATAGATAATAAATCGGTTGTCTGCTGTGGATAAGCGCTATCATTGTAAACTGAAATAAATGAATGTGTTTTTAAAAGACAGCGCGAGACATTGCGTAAGATTTTTTTCGTTGATTTAAATAATTGGTTCTTTCCAATTCATTCGGTACTTAATTTCATTCGTATTGAGTTTGAGATAATTTGGAAGAAGAGTTTTTCGCTTAGAAGAATTTTTAGTTTTTGATTTTCGTTTGTAGATATGGATTTATCTATTCCCATGAATATGGAAGGCTTAAAGCACGCTCTGGGCTTAGACATGATGGCAACCATTCGATTTTTGCGAATGTCTGGTCTTCTTGCTGATTACATTCGATGTCGTGAGTGCGGCGAACATATGCACCTGATAAATGTGTCTGCTCAGCGTACTCACGATTTATTCATATGGAGGTGTAGCAATGATCGACTATGGCGCTCAATTAGACGAGGAACATGGCTCGAGAAATTGAAGCTAGCCTTGATAGGTACAAAAAAATTACACACTGTTCGTGTTTGAGGTATACTGTGTGGTTTTGTGTGCATGAATGTCATGTGTGTGAGCGTACCGTTTCAGACGGGTATTCGTTTTGTGGGGAAGTTTGTGGGGAATATATAAAATATAGGGGGCCTTTTGGAGGGGTCGGGTGCTATAGTCGAAATCGATGAGTCTCATTTTGGCAAAACCAAATACAACAGGGGTAACCTGCGATTGGAAATGGGTTTGGGGGGCTGTAATTTCAGGTCTACAATGTGATGTTGTTTTTAAAGTAGTCCTAATCGAACGAAGAAACTACTGGTGAACTTAATTGAAGATCATGTTGCAGAGGACTCTGCAGTTATTTCCGATTGTTTTTCTTCATAGAGGGACTTGAGGAGTAGGAGATTTCAACATCTTATCGTCAATCGTAATACTGAATTCAGATCTTCATCAACTGGGGCTTGTACGAATAGTAGAGAAGGTTATTGGTAGGCCATAAAATCTGTTGTAGAGAGGGAGAAACGACGCATTTCGACACTACAGAGCCATTTAGATAAATATTCATGGAGGCATACTGTAACCAACACATATTGCCCGTTTAAGTGTTTACTTAAACGTGTTGGACAAATGTTTCCTCCAAAATTTGTTAGTAAATTTCAGGTTGGGATGGGGGTGGGGGTAACTGATAATTAAGGAACAGGTAGGGTTTGTTCGGGATGATTAACATGTAGATTTGGATTTTTTTGGGGTTAATCCATCATTCTTCATTCTCTCATATTAGGTAATTTTCTTCTGTGCATTTTTTTATGATTTTACTTCATTTCGTTGATGTGAACTTCTGGGTTTATATATTCGTATGTATGTGTGCTTGTTTGTGATGTGTTTCTTTTGTATGTGGGTATGTCATTTTTCTTGACTTCTTTCAAGGCGAGCTTTGGATTTTTCGGAAGAGTTTGCGTATGGTAAGTTTAGTTTTTTGTTTTTTATATTGTACTGAATTCGTCTATTATGATGTATTTCTTTGTAGTATTATATTGTTCTGCGTGAAGTATTGGTTCGTCAGCTGCAATACGAAATACAAATTTTGCAGTTGTTGCTCTTTTTGCCTTTCCTTTACAAGTATCACTCCGATTTTTTCGAGTTTATACTAACACTACTGAAGGAGAAAAGATCGACATAGGCCTACGTAAAATTTGTATCCCTTGCTCCAGTTGACGTATGAAGATCAACTGAAGTACGGGATACCGGTGCTAGCTAGACGAAAAAGCGACATATGTAATATTGGTATCATTTACCTATATAGATCAACTGAAAAGCAGGATACAAATATTACGTGTGTCGCCATTTTTCGCCCTTGCTAGCATTAGTATCCTAGCGCTCATAAATACGAAAACGAAGAAATCGACTTACAGCAAATTGGTATCCTGTACTGCAGTTAACCTATATAGATCATCTGAAGTTCTAGATACAACACACATATGTGTCAGCTGAGGTATTCCATGCTAACGTTACTTCTATTCCTTTTTTCTCTTTATTTTTTACGGAAGTAGTAGTACTCAAACAAGCGATATCATTAACATTATGTTCTATATATTGGACGTGATATATGTCTACCAACTGTTTTCTCTCCCGCATTCCTTTGTTTATGAACACTCGCCTTTTCTGTTAAATCTGTGTAATAAATCATCTCTGGCTAATCGTGACTTCATTCGTCAAAGCCGACGGGTTATATCCTGTTCTTCAGTAGTCCCAAAAAGAAAGTGTATTCAGGCTGTGGTGACTGGGGTAGCACGGAGGAAATATATACTGAAGAAATGGCTAATTAAACTGTAGTTTTTCGTATAGTACCATACACTGAAAAGTTCAAATGCCCAAGTGCCTTTTCATGGTGAATAAACTATCATCAGTTATAATGACTTTAACTTAGATTTTATACATTAAAACTGTTTTCTGTTGGTGTTCTTGTAAGGTTAGTGGCAGCTGATGGGGCTGTCGACATTCAAACACTGAAGATTCTTGAATGATCTCTGCAACCGGATGGTTTTGTTATTGATTACAGTTGATTGGGAAAACGTACATGAGTCACAGTTAATACAACGTATTGATACTGAATATCTTTATATTAGATTAAAAGCACATACAAATAAAGTAACAGCTGCTGAATAGCGTAAATATTCTAGTATGAGACAGCGTAGGCAAGCGAATTACATTTGCCAATTTGTGACAGACTGTAAATATACCGGTATATTCAGTGAAACAAAATAATAAGTACAAAATAATATTTAATGTTTACATGTAACTCATTTGACAATATCCTTCACGAAAATTCTTGTGTGCTAGTTCTTACGTAGCACGTTAACTGATTCATAGAGGTGTTAAATGTTTATTCTTCTGTTTATACCTAGTTTAATACCTGAAATGAGGAACAAGGCAATGAATGGTTTGACAGTTTTATTGCCAAACGATGTGTACAAAACTTTTTTCTCGTCAGGTATAGAGGGAGAGTATTTTCCATTAAATGAGCTATTGGCTGCACGTTTGCTACTCATCTGGTGAGATAATTATAATAAAAATTCTCAGATCAGTGTTTCGTTTATTTTGCGTCGGCCGTGGAGCCTCGTCTTTCAGTATATGAAATGCTAAAAACGAAAGCAAAAAATCTCTTGTTATGGAGTAAGATTTTTGATAGGTATAATTTGTGACCATTTCTAGCGACGACACGAAAATTAGGAATGTACGCAGAGCAGAATAACTGCAAAACTAATCTTGGAGGGGAGGATTATCAGACACAAAGCAATATTAACCACGAACTATAAACCCAGACACTGTCGCATAGTATCCATAAACAACAATCGTATTTCGACTTACTATGACACCTTTCCCTGATTTAATATGACAGGTGTGACAAAACGCGCCATTGCTTTCCTTCGCCTAGCGGTCTGTCCAGTTTAGTATTGAGCTCACTGGCCCTACGCTACCAGATTTCGAGTTATTCTGAACTAGGGGTCTAGATGCTATGTCGAAAGGCCTATATTGCCACTAATGTCCTTCTTCACAGTGCAAAGCAAGGTTGTGTCACCCAGACTGAAAACAAGTGCTATATGGGTTTAAAGGGTTTAGCATTAGTCAGAGAGGACACACAGATATGCAACAATCTGCCAGAGCATATTGTCTTGTGGGTAAGACAGTGGAATTGAAAATCTAGGTTAGAATACGAGGGCAGTTCAATAAGTAATGCAACACATTTTTTTTCTGAAACAGGGGTTGTTTTTTTCAGCATTGAAATACACCAGGTTATTCCCCAATCTTTTAGCTACACAACACTATTTTTCAACGTAATCTCCATTCAATGCTACGGCCTTACGCCACCTTGAAATGAGGGCCTGTATGCCTGCACGGTACCATTCCACTGGTCGATGTCGGAGCCGACGTCGTACTGCATCAATATCTTCTTCATCATCCGCGTAGTGCCTCCCACGGATTGCGTCCTTCATTGGGCCAAACATATGGAAATCCGACGGTGCGAGATCGGGGCTGTAGGGTGCATGAGGAAGAACAGTCCACTGAAGTTTTGTGAGCTCCTCTCGGGTGCGAAGACTTGTGTGAGGCCTTGCGTTGTCATGAAGAAGGAGAAGTTCGTTCAGATTTTTGTGCCTACGAACACGCTGTAGTCGTTTCTTCAATTTCTGAAGAGTAGCACAATACACTTCAGAGTTGATCGTTTGACCATGGGGAAGGACATCGAACAGAATAACCCCTTCAGCGTCCCAGAAGACTGTAACCATGACTTTACCGGCTGAGGGTATGGCTTTAAACTTTTTCTTGGTAGGGGAGTGGGTGTAGCGCCACTCCATTGATTGCCGTTTTGTTTCAGGTTCGAAGTGATGAACCCATGTTTCATCGCCTGTAACAATCTTTGACAAGAAATTGTCACCCTCAGCCACATGACGAGCAAGCAATCCCGCACAGATGGTTCTCCTTTGCTCTTTATGGTGTTCGGTTAGACAACGAGGGACCCAGCGGGAACAAACCTTTGAATATCCCAACTGGTGAACAATTGTGACAGCACTACCAACAGAGATGTCAAGTTGAGCACTGAGTTGTTTGATGGTGATCCGTCGATCATCTCGAACGAGGGTGTTCGCACGCTCCGCCATTGCAGGAGTCACAACTGTGCACGGCCGGCCCGCACGCGGGAGATCAGACAGTCTTGCTTGACCTTGCGGCGATGATGACACTCGCTTTGCCCAACGACTCAGCGTGCTTTTGTCCACTGCCAGATCACCGTAGACATTCTGCAAGCGCCTATGAATATCTGAGATGCCCTGGTTTTCCGCCAAAAGAAACTCGATCACTGCCCGTTGTTTGCAACGCACATCCGTTACAGACGCCATTTTAACAGCTCCGTACAGCGCTGCCACCTGTCGGAACTCAATGAAACTATACGAGACGAAGCGGGAATGTTTGAAAATATTCCACAAGAAATTTACGATTTTTTCAACCAAAATTGGCCGAGAAAAAAAATGTGTTGCATTACTTATTGAACTGCCCTCGTACATTAACATTATAATATGGATATTTTTTTCAAAAATGTAAGTAATTTTATTGTCCTGTACTTTAGTTAAATGTACACCCATGACTTCTCTCCACATGCTAGAGAAACATCTCCTCTGATTCACTGAATATAATTCATTTAGTGTAGCTAATCAAAGAGGCAACAGGTTTACAGCGCCCGAATAACGCCTCAGGATGTGACATCCTAAGAGAAAGGCTAATGAAAGCTTCTGAGGAATATTTCCTATTAGAAGGAAGTACACTTGAATATAAAAATTCTGTCTGTTGTGAGGACTGATGGGCTTTTCTTACCCCTTCGCCCTTTCCCACTTAAGCAGCGCACTAGTCACTTTCTATTAGTTAGTCTTTCATCGTTATATACCTGGGGTTGGCAACTTCTCGTATCAGGTCCTGAACATCCTGTGAGTCGCGCATACTTGCAACTTGGTAATTAAAAAATGTTGAATAACGAGTAAGCTATAATTCAACAACACTTTCGTTTTTCTATCAGCCTTGTTAGCAATTAGTTTAAAACAAATATGAATATCGTAGTAATTTAGTGAAAGCCACGTACAAAATTGTTTTAAAGTACTTCTTTCTATCATGAGAGGGATCAAGAACAATATAATTTCATAGGTTTTTACAGATATACAATGATGGAGGAAGGAAGATTAGAGTTTAAAATACCGTCCTGCAGATGTACAGAAAAGATTATTTACATTACGACTCAGAAGTATTACAGTTTAAAGGAGAAAAAAAACTAATATAACACAAAGGACTGGAAAGAATTTATTCTACAGTAGATAGTTTGCGATCTCACTGGTCTGGAAATACAGGGTGGCGTACTACAACAAAATTTAATTTAAGATCAGTACTCGACATAAATGGTATAACGGCTTGTTTATAGCAGTTAGTCTCTTCTGCTTAACACTCCTCATTTCACACAAGAAGGGGTGCCTTATGCAACTGACAATCATTTTGGCATGACTTTTGCTGTGTCGACAGAAGTGCCGACACAGCGTGATTTGAGGGGGCCACAATGCACGCTATAAACACACGAAGGATGGCGTGAGGTCTGAAACAGGATACGTAATGAATGCTATAAAGAAAAGTACGTAGCTTTTGGAATACTTAACTTTAATCCATCCTTGTTGTATACATCGTTCTTGATGAGACATGCTTTATACGATAAGTATCAATTGCTATGTAAGGCTAATGGCGCCTTGCTAGGTCTAGCCATGGACTTAGCTGAAGGCTATTCTAACTATCTGCTCGGCAAAGGAGCGAGGCTTCGTCAGTGTAGTCGCTAGCAAAGTCGTCCGTACAACTGGGGCGAGTGCTAGTCCGTATCTCGAGACCTGCCGTGTGGTGGCGCTCGGTCTGCGATCACTGACAGTGACGACACGCGGGTCCGACATGTACTAATGGACCGCGGCCGATTTAAAGCTACCACCTAGCAAGTGTGGTGTCTGGCGGTGACACCACAACTTTAATTTTATTGTACCCCAGTATAGTCGTAACAAATTATAAGTAGGCTTATAGACTTCCGATCTTTGTAGGACTAATAACAGTAACACTCCATAATAGCGGATTCCAGTAGAAGATGCAGTTCTCGTTTGTACGTACACGACTAGCTTCGAGTTAACTGGTGTAGAAACGTAGTTTGCCTGCTGAGTTGAGCGAGCGAGCGAGCTCAGGCCTACTTTCGTGACGTTCGCGCCGTGGCCTATCTTTCTCGTAGGCCTCGGGAGTAGCCGGGGCCACACTTTTAAAAAATTCAAGCACTATCACATCTAAACAAGTACAGAGCCCAACATCCGCGAAATCTTTCTTGTTTTCAGGTGTCTGTCAAAGTGAATGTTGGAAACGAACACACAGTTTCCTAAGTTGGCTCTGAGAAAGTTTGTTGAGAAAATAACGTCTGTACGTCGCATTTTTCATTTTGTATGCAGTGCGAGTTTAAAAAATTTCAGAGTGACAGGTGGACACTGTCGTTTCAATTGCGTTAATTCTAGAAAACATTTTAATTAGCTGATTTAGCTGCGGCACAACTTTTACACTTTTAATCACGCCACTAACATTGGGTTTTTAATGACGTGGGTAGAGAATGTTAATCTAGGTTGTTGAAATTCACCAGTATAAAAGTAAATTAACTCGAGAAATTAATCAGCGCTGAAAAATGCAATTTATAGCAAACACAAACTAATTCACTAACCGAGGCTTACGTTCAGCGAATCTGTGATGTGACGTGGAAAAGAGACAAATCTTGGCATTATCAATTTTAAAATAATGCTACTTGTAGGCCGTGTTCCAATGTTTATTCAGTTACATCATACACCGACGACAAATGCCACTTTCATGCTCTGTGATGGTGAACTGCCTCTGCTTCCTTTTGTTTGTCTTTCGTTGACAGCCAGCGCAACAGATAAATATTGGCTTTCTGGCGTAAATTTTAATTATTTATAAATGAAGAGTGCCTCGGAGAATTCTATTAACCAACTTTATCGGACGCAAACCAGCCAACTTCATCAGAAAATTTACATTTATCAACACACTTCCTCAGGCGAAAGCTTTTATAACGTCTCTTGCTTTGTTCTGCTATGGGTCTCACGTTTGTTAAAACGCTCCCTCCATTCTTCTACTGCGTGCGCTGTATCATCAGTCACTCGTGTTACTACAAGGCAAATTTCACAATTAAATGCATTAGTCTTAAGCACTCCTTTCCGTAATAAATTTGGCAAGTTAAGCGAGTATCTAACGTAATTTATATTTTTTTCGAAATGACGAGAGCATATTCCAGCGTTTGCAACGTTAACAGCGACTTTTGTACTGCATCTCACTGCTATCAATTTTGGATTTTTTTACTCGGCTTTCTGTACCTAGTATTATGCGACCTCCGCTGCTTTTTAAGAGCTATTCAAACTCTGGCACTTCGTTGCGAATACTTCGGCAGTTAATCACAAGGTTTTTCATATTCTCACCTGTAGGGGGCATTTCTTTGTGTCTTATACTGACACTTTCAAGTCTCCTGTAGCTGTCGTTAGCTGTTCTGAATAGGTAGTCACTTTACGTAAAAAAAAACAACAACAACAACAACTTTTGTGTAGCCCGTAGCAGTCAGCAAACTGGGTAGCAGCCTCTGCTGTGTAGAGTACACCTGATCCATTTAGGGTTACCCTGCAGTTGTCAAACCTACGGCGCAAGTCTAGGAAGGCTTTACTGACACACTTGACATCTGTTGTTCCAGTTGTGTGTTATTTAAGAGTTGTTATCTTTTTCGTGCCTTTTTCGTTAGCCATGTTCATGGCTGGAGACAAAAGACTGCAAACTTGAATCGTGAGGGAAAGCATGAAGCACTACCCCGTTCCCCTTTGCCTTATAGCCAACAACAGCACAGCTTGGCATTACACGTATTCAGAACTCTTTTACTTACATATCACTCATTGAATAAATGTAACTAGGCGAAAACCATAATGCTCACGAAATCACACAGTCTCCAACATACAAGTATGGGCACTAGGAGTTCCGGAGTGACATCACGAGCACAGCAACCAAAACGTCTGTCCCGTCCACCCGTACCACTTATTACGGCTTCTTCTCACTCCATTCTCTTATACAGCGGGGAAAGAGTGAATGTTTAAACACCTCTCATTTGTCTTTTGTTGTCTTCCTGTTCCATACGGGAGCTACTCGTGAGAGGTTGTTGTACATTACTAGATTCATCGCTTAAAGCTTGTCCCAGAAACATTTGTAAGTAGGCTTTCTTGGGACAATTTTCGTTATCTTCAAGCGTCCACCAGCTCAGTTTTTCTAGCATCTCCCTGACACTCTCTCATGAGCCAAAAAAATCTGTGACGATTTGCTGACCTTCTTTACACACTTTCAGTATTCCCTGTTCGTTGTAGGCACACATTTGAACAATATTTTAGGACAGGTCACACGAATGTTTTTTGAGCAATCTCCTTTGTAGACTGATTGCATTTCCTTATTACTCTACCAATGAAATGAAGCCGCCCACCTGCTTTACCGATAACTGAGCCCAAATGATAATTCCACTCCATATCCCTATAAATTGTTACTCCCAATTGTATGAGTTAACCGATTTCAGTTGTCATTCGTTGATATTGTAGTCATGGGATACTACGTTTATTTTGTTCCACGAAGTGCGCGATTTTACATTTCTGAACATCTAAGGCAAACTGCCAATTCTGTGCCACCTTTCAAATCTTATCAAGACCGACTACACAATTGTGCAGCTTTTCCAGACAGTACTTTGATATAGGTAACAGTACCACCTGCAAAAAGTCTGAGGTTACTGTTAATACAGTCTGCAAGATCATTAATACACAAAATGAAAGTCAAGGGTCCTTACACACTTTTGTGAGACACACCTGAAGTTACTCCTACTACGTCAGTCGATAACTCTGCATCGATTTTACATTTCTGAACATTTAAAGCAAGTTGCCAATTTTGCACCACATTTGAAATCTTTTCAAGATCCGACTGAATAGTTGTGCATCTTTTTCCAGACAGCAGCACCATCTGCAAAAAGTCTGAGGCTACTTTTAGTACTGTCTGTAGGGTCATTAATATACAAGAGGGTACTTAAACAAAGGGGAATCATTTTTTGAAAGCTATATATATTTTCAAATTGTGTACAAAATAACCTTATCCCCTTCAAAATACTCTCCATTACAAGTAATACATTTGTCCCATAGGTGTTTCAACTCTTCGAAACATTTTTTGTAATCATCTTTAGCAATGGCTGCCAGCTCCTCCCTCGCTTTTTTCTTGACTTCTTCAGTGTTGTCAAATCGGGGTCCTTTCAAGCCCCTTTTCATGCTCGGAATTAAGAAGAAGTCGCACTTGCCAGGTCAGGTGAGTAAGGTGCATGTGGCAGTGGAACCAAGCCAGTTTTAGCCTAAAGCTGTCTAACAGAGATGGCTGTGTGTGGAGGTGCGTTGTTACAACCCTTTTCATTCCCAAATCTTCCGTTAAAATTCGCTTAACCGAACTCCAAGGAAACGCACTAATCTCTGACAGTTGAAACAGTTGATCAATTGTCTGTCGAGGGTCTGTGAGCGAAGCTCTTAAATTTTATCAATAGTTTCGTCGATTCGGCCAGTTGATGGACGTCCAGGACGATATTTGTCATCAATCGACATATCGCCAATTTTAAATCGAGAAAACCACTCGTACACTTGAGTTTTTCCCACAGCGTCATCGTGGTAAGCTGTTTTGAACATGAAGGCAGTTTCAGTAGCATTTCTAGCGAATACAAAACTAAATTTCACAGCTGCACGTTGTTCACTTAAATCTGCCATCAAAAGAAAACGAAGCAAGAGCAAAACAGCGCTAGCACACTGTGACTGCCTTTCTCCATGGCTTTCATGATATCATGCGAGAAAAGTGTGTGTTGGGTGATCGATGCTTTCGAAATCCATGGAGGGGATCATTCTGTCCGAGGTACTTCATTACGTTTGAGCTCAGTATACGTTCTAAGATTCTACAAAAAAATTGATATTGGACAATAGTTTTGTGGATCACTTCTGCTTCCCTTCACGTAGACAGGTGTAACCAGTGCTTTCTTCTAACTGCTGAGCACGGTTTCTCCTCGAGTGATCCACTGTAGATTATAATTGAAAGAGGGGATAACTCAGCTGGAAATTCGGTATAAATCTGACAAGGATTCCATCGGGCCCTGGAGCTTTCTTCCGTTTTAGGAGCTCATTTGTCTTTCAACAACACTGACACTAATACCTGTATCACTAATATTTGCAGTGATGCGAGAATTAAATTGGGACAATACTTCTGGGTTTTCTGTTGTAAAGAAACATTTGAAAACAGAGTTCAGCGTTCCTGTCTTTGCTTTGATGTCCTCAGTTTCAGTTTCTGCCTCGTCCACGAGTGTCTGGACAGTAACTTTGCTACCACTAACAGTCTTTACCTGTCACCAGAAATGTCTTAAGATTTTGTGACAGCATTCTCGAGAATATTCTGCTACGGTAGTAGATGAAGACTTCGCACATTAGCCGGCCGCTGTGGCCGAGCGGTTCTAGGCACTTCAGTCTGGAACAGCGCTGCTGCTACGGTCGCAGGTTCGAATCCTGCCTCGGGCATGGATGTATGTGATGTCCTTAGGTCAGTTAGGTTTAAGTAGTTGTAAGTCTAGGGGATTGATGACCTCAGATGTTAAGTCCCATAGTGCTTAGAGCCATTTGAACTTCGCACATTGTCCTGTTGACATCCAAACGCGTTTCATTCAGCATCCATCTGTCTAGAGGCCAATGATGTGTTTTACACCTACTGTGAAGTAGTCGCTGTTTCGTTGTAAGTTTCTATATAACGACTGTATGTCACGAAGGGTCCCTTCCATCATGAACTGTTCAACTAGGCACATATCTATCAAATCTATGGTCGACTATTATTTTCAGCCTGAGCCATAGTCTCCTCCTCCCCCGAGCTAAATATTTCGTGTTCGCTATTGGAATACGACACTACTGTCTCTTCACCTAGTTTGCTGAACGTATAAACTTTCCTACTTGTTTTAGTTCCTCTTTGTACTTTGGTAATCATTTTTATTAAAAATGTCTTATGCTCACTGACTGTAGACATGCTCAAAGAGGTCAGGTCTGTTTGTTGCTGTTACATCTAACATATTTCTATAGTCAATGGGCTTCCAAATAATCTATTCTAGCAACTCTCCTAGTAACATTTCGCGAGACGTCTTGTCGCACCCACCACTCAAAAACTGTATTTTTTTTCCAAATGATTGTTGGAAGTTTAAAGTCTCTTCCAGTGATGACAGTATGATTGGAGAACTTACCTACTAGTGAACTTATGTTTTCTCTAATATTTTCGCTCACATCTGATGGTGAGTCTGGTGATCGACAGAAGGTTCCTATTATATGATTATGTCCACCCTTGATACTGAGTCTTGCCAAATCTCAAATTCTGTTTCAGTTTTTATCCTGGTGGACCTGAGTTTCTTATCTACTGTGACAAATACACCAACTTCATCTAGCGCTGGTCTATCCTTCCGATATTTGCTAAAATTGTCTGAAAATATCTCACTCCTATCAATTTTGCGTTTTAGTCAGCTTTCTGTACATAGTATTATGTGAGATCACCTGCGTTTTAGGTGTGCTTCAAACTCTGGCACGCTGTTCCGAATGCTTTGGCAGTTAATCACAAGATTTTTAATATTCTCGCCTGTGGGGGGCATTTCTTTGGGTCTTACACTGACATTTTAGAGTCTCCTGCAGCTGTCGTTAGCTGGTCTAGACGGAGAGTCGCCTAATTTAAAAAACATTTGTGTGTACTCCACACACAGGCAGCTAACTGAGTAGCAGCCTCTGATGTATAGTGTACATCTGATCCATTTAGGGGGGCCCTGCAGTTCTCAACCCTATGGCGGAAGTCTAGGGAGGTGCATTCCAACTTCACTGACGCACTTGACATCTGTAGTTCCATTTGGGGGTTATTTAAGGGTCGTTATCTTTTTCGCGTGTTTTTTGTTAGGCTGTTCACAGCTGAAGACAAAAGACTGCCGATAATGAGAACGTCGCCTAGAAACAGCCACGGCCAGACATCCACGTACACGACACGTACGTGCGGGTGTCTGCAGATCTACGGCGCCCGTGCCAAAAGGACTGCGGCGACCGGCCTTACAGGTGCGTTTTACGAGAGCCACCTCTCCTAACCTACTGGGAGGGAAATCCCAGTAAGTCTAAGGCAGTTATTTATAGTCTTTCGTACTAACAGTCTTTCGCACCAACAGTGAACAGTAATGAAATGATATTAAACTGAACGTCCCGCAGCAATATTCTTGTTTGGTACTACTTTTCAGTACTCGCCATTCCGCCAGTCTTTACCCGCATTGAGCACGGTACATTTCACCAATGCAAAATGTGAGTCCTATCCAAAAAATCCCTGAACTTTGTCCACAAAATTTTTCAGTGCTTACCTGTTACTTATTGTGCGTGGTCTCCTTCGAAATCCTCTCCTCCATAATCGATACGCCGCTCTCAACGCTGTTTCCACTTCCGGAAGCAGTCTTGGTACGCTTCTTACTGGATCGCGCGAATAGCCGTCTGCGAATTTTATTTTGTCAATCGTTGCAAATCTTCGTCCTTTCAATGGGTTATCAACTTTGGAAATAAAAGTCCGCAGGGGCCAGGTCTGCAGAGTACGGAGGACCAAACAGCACAGTGATTTAATTTTTTTTTCAATAGTTAGGCACCTATAGGGATTTTCTCGCAGGCATCGAAACACGTCCCAAGAGTACCATCGATGAATATTTTGTCCCCGTGGTACGAATTCATGATGAACTAATCTTTCAAAGTCAAAGAAATCTTTGACATTTGACCTGACCTGTAGAGCTTTCTTTGGTCTTGGAGAACCTCTCCACCCACTGTGAAGATTGAACCTTGGTCTGGTCATAACAACCACTGACCCACCTCTCGTCACCAGTTATGATTCACTTCAGGAACATCTCGTTCTCATTTGCGCGATCCAAAAGCTCTTCATAGACTGCGAGGTGGACTGTCTGGTCTTGACTCGTGAGCCCTGGGACGAATTTGGCGGCAGCATTATACATTCCAAAACGCTGTGTCAGGATTTCATGACACGATCCAACTGCAATCTCTCGGACAGTCAGTCTTCGATTGACGTTCCTAACATGAGCGTTGTCGGCAGACGTCGAAGGGCGTCCTGAACAAGGGTCATCTTTAACTCCCGTTCGGCCATTTTTAAACCGTGTGAGCCATTCGTAACATCGAGTACGGCTTAAGCACTCATCAGCGTAGGCTTCCTGCATCATTTGGCGTCTCCGCATGGATTTTCCCGAGTTTAACGCAAAATTTAATGCAGGTGCGTTGCTCCTCTAACTCTGCCGTCTCGAAATTAGCAAACTGTGTAACACAGCATTCTACTCAATACAGCACTGAACAATGACTAATAGACATATAATAATGAAACTTACGGCAGTTACACATTAAACACAAGCGTGTATAGGGATTCCAACCGCATCCCGCTCAAACACACCATTGGCGTGAAATTTTGAATGTTCCGCATTTTTTGAACAGACCTCGTACGTAGCTCTCTACATTCAGATGAAATTGGCGACGTTCGGTTATGGCACAAATGGGACCGGTTAGTGATGTCGGCTTAAAAATTCTAATGATTTCCTCGAGTCATTGATTAACGAAATGTTGCCTGTTCACCCAGATCACACCGTTATGTCATGGCCACCTACAGCAGCTCATTTTAAACCGGCGTAAGCTATTCATAATGATAACTTAATGCTTCCAAAATATGAACTGGTCAGTTTGGTGTATATGATATATGTCTGTTCAGCTAGAAAATTTCAAGTGCGTGCTTACACTCTGAGTTAGTTGCACGACAAATTGTAATGATGTGGAACGAGTCGTTTCACATTCATATCGCAAATTACTTTGTAAGTATGGCTACATGCTGAACATCTATATGGTTTTTTTTTTTTCTTAACATACGGATATGAGTCAGTAATTTCTACCCACCAACTTTTACATATTTCCATAATAAAAATTCTTCTGTGGAATAGATGGAGTTGTCAACGAGCATCTTTTTTCAGTTTATTTTCAGGTTTTACTGTCGAGTGGGGTGGAGGAAATGAAATAATTTCTTACAAAACAGAACTACTGAATAACTGTTCGTTAATCAGCAACATACTAGCGGCAGCCTACCAATTATATACAATATACTTTACTAAGAGTGTACGGTTTGTGTGAGATTTGTACACATTATTTACCGTCACGCACGTAAAATTGAAGATATGCGCCTGGAAACGGGCTAACTCTCAAATGTGAACGCTTAGAGACAGGTGTCCATCTGTTGCTGGGTACGGTAACTACCAAAATTGACGTTGGTGTCGCCCCTAAGTGATATTTAGAGATGAGAGCAATGTCAATTTTGATAGTCAACGCACCCAGCAACAGATGCAACACTTACCTCGTAAGGTTTTACATTTGAGGGTTAGCCCGTTTTTCCGTGCATGCCATCAATTCAGTTACATGCGAATAATCTATATATTCACATTTTCAGTCCGTACGGTACCGGTAGTCTTTGACTGAAGCAAACTGTGCATTAAAAGTTGTCACGCTAGTTTACGTTTATATCACTTAAAGCTTCCTGTCATTATCATTGTCAAGGAAAATATTATAGTTTTCAGATTTCACGACGGATGACTCCGATGCACACTTGCTCCTGCTAAATATCCATGACATTTAGTAGCCACTCTACCCACATCAGCGTTCTGTGCGCCTTTGTCTGAGGGTGAAACGATTTAGCAATTTTTGCTACCAATGGCATCAGTGGCGCAAACAGTATACGTATAAGGATCATTTTAAAACAACTGCCTTCTTGCAGTCTGAGAACAACTTATATATCCGAATCTTCTAGTAAACAGAATGTGGCATCCTCAATTAAATTACTTGCATCCGTTCTACATTGTTTTGAGAGAGTTACGGAAGAGAGTAGCTCTGTAATGCAATAAGGTGACGTACAGTTCGTCGCAGGTTCTGTAACGTTTCCGTTTCATCTGTTTATCATTATTTTTTGTGGAGTGACTCAACATGTCGTTTCTTTTGCCACTAAATATTCTTGTCACCGAATGGCCCACATTAACATCCCTCATTTTATTTTCAACTCGTTAATAATCATTTGCATACCTCGATTTGGCGGGAATTTTTCTGCACCTTGGTTTTTGCTATAAACTGGGTTTAATACATCACACTTGTGTCCCTAGAATCCAACTAAACGGCAGCATTGACACAAAATGATAGCGAATAAGAATCTTACTAATTTACTTCAGGCCAAAACAAACCATTTTTCAACAAAAGTTATAAAAGCTGGAAATCTACTGCTAATTGCCATGTGGCCTAAGATATATGTGACAACACTTTAGGATGCTTTAATTTGAGTTACCCGTACTGTGTTTTCAATGCATCAGACAACCGCTGTTGTATTACGGCCGTATGTTTCCGCAAAATTCACTTCCGACTGGTGGTATACAATTACATCAGTACTATCTCCGTATTATTCAGTATATGACATATAACAATCCATGGAATTAATAATAGAGACAGCAGAAGAGGTGGACCACTTGTGACAAAGTCTCCTATTTGGAAACGATACTTCATGTGGTTAATCTTCAAAATTATTAGTTTATTGGGTTCAAGCAATAAAAATATATTTAAATTTCATTTGCAACCGTTTCTGCCAGATTCTTATAATCAAGGGGGACAATTTGCCATTTTTTTCCCCTTTCTTTCCGAAAATGCTTCAAAACCATCATAAACCATTAACTTGATCTCTAGCTTAACAGTTTGTGGAAATACGATAAACTGAAAAACATTTATGCATTAAGACAATTGCAAACAGCGACGGCAAACTTACGGTACCGTAGGGGAATCTGTAGCAGAACGGAGCACTTAATGTTCAACAGTCAGTTTGAGGTACAAAAAATCACAATACGCTGTTAAATTGGTTCAGCCCTTTTTATTATAATATTGACTTCCAAAACATTACGCTGCGCCAATATTTAATTACCTAACCATGCATTTTTATTGAAAACTGTGAGAAATAGTAATTTTTCCCGTTTTTCCCCATTGGTGCGGCAAAATGGGGAACAATTTTACACACACAAAAATTCGTCACAAATGAAAATCCTATCAGCTTACATATATTTCACATACGAAAATTAGTTGTAAACGGCATATAAACTACAGCCCTGGATCTACGATATTTCCGAACGGAGGCAAAAACTTGATAGTGGCGCCCCCCCCCCCCCCCCTCTCGAGTGTTTGAGATAGGACATCAAAAAATTTAAAAAAAAATTTCAGAAATATGTTCGTTTTGTAGCGCATATCTTACTGAAGAATTCGATGCATAAAACATATATGTTCGCTGAAATGTGAGGCATATTATTTGGTCTTAGTGTGCCATAGTGCGATGCCATGGCTCTTCACACAGCGCTCTTCTGTCGCACTTGACTGTATTTCGCTCCGTGGAATTCAAACGTGTGTGTTTTGTAATGGAAGCCACTAAATCTACTATGTTCAGGACAGTGGCAATTAAAATGTCCTGTGGTGCCTCTCCTTCTCCCAGTCGGCCGGTTTGACATCCTACCCCTCTTAAAAAAACTCTAATACTGGGTGAGATTATTTTTGGCTGGGAGAATAAGAACTCTTCAGAAAATTTGTACTCTTTATTGCCTATTAGCTAAACACTTTCTCTTTTGTGTGACATAAAATTAAATATAGGAAACACAGAACCAGCAAAGACAAGAGAGAAGCAAGACAATACATATTTATTCAATCCTTAGGTCCCAGCATTTTTTCTCTCTAATCTTGCTACAGCTTTACACGATATGCTTTCATTTTACGAAAGAATCTATTACCTCATCAAAGTTCGTCAGACGTTTTGCTACACATGAAAAATTAAAATATCGTTTCCTAATACTGAAAAAGCTGTTAATATGAATAGTACCCAAGACTGGTGTGGTTTCTTGCTTTGATAACGTCTATTTTGTCAATATCTGTTAGATAAAACGAAACAGACCTTTCTAATGTTGCAGCAATTGTAACACAG
Organism: Schistocerca americana; assembly: GCF_021461395.2. Classification (NCBI taxonomy): domain Eukaryota; kingdom Metazoa; phylum Arthropoda; class Insecta; order Orthoptera; family Acrididae; genus Schistocerca; species Schistocerca americana. The sequence goes on from NC_060121.1 coordinate 378,050,974, forward strand.
GCCAAATAAGCGAGACTCCTTTGGCACAAATGGTCATTTCTATCTACCTCATTTACATAAATAATACCGACAGAATATAATTCACCAGTATCAAATGCCTATCAGGCCTATTACAAGCAAAAACTTTTATGTTAGGAAACAGTTTCCCATTTCATTCATATGCTCCAGTTTCTCAAACATGAGATCCAAAAGTAGTAGTAGTACGAAATTTTTATACAAATTTGGAATCGTCAATATTGTTCCACATAATTTGTGTGAGATCCCCGTTTCTTACCCTTCCTCGTTCTAACAAACAATCCTGTCATCACTAATTCTGTAACTGTTCCTGTATTTGTCAATTATTTTCCTGTTAACTTCGGTAACCCTACCAGAATCACCTGCTCACTTATCTCGCATTTATATTCCGTTTAGGCGTTATTACGTGTTCGTACAACGCGTTTTCCGAGAACAGAACTTAAGCGACTACTCACTGGGGACTTTACAACTGGTCCTTAGTAGTGTAGTAATCTGGCAAAAATTTTCTGTCAAAATTTCATTTTCTTGGATACACCGAGAAGATAATATGTAATTTTCCTTACCTGTTAATCATTTATTTTCACTCTGGTAGTCTGTATCTACGGACTTCGCTAGTAGTTATAACAACGCTTACCATGCCCACACCGATTCAACCACATAAAGCTACAGCCATTGGAATTTACCCGTTCGGATTTATTCGGCTCAGCTCGTATGCCCCATCCGTTCTTGTCTGCGGAAAAGTCTTTTTTTTTTATTTCTAGATGCGTTGGGATTCCCCTGGCAGAGACATCATGGACATAATATAATGCCTGCATTCAAAAATCAATTTATGATTCGTTCAGAAATCAACTTGGAATGTGTTCAAAAATGTCCAAAAACCAACAGGGATGCATCTCAAAAGCATATGAATATTCCATAGACCGAAGTGTGCTGGATGCTAGATGCTTTGTGAAACAAGGGTTTTTTTTTTTTTTTTTTTGCTCAAGAATATGATTTTGGCGTCACCTGAAATTGCCGCCCGTAGCAGATACCTTGATTTGGCCCCCTCTAGATCCGGGCCTGATAAACTATACACACCGAGTGCACACATGGATAACCTCGGCCTCACTGTCGACCGCCATCTGATTCAACCATCGTCAGAGTACTCAAGGCAGTGAAGTCAATCATTGGCTACCTTTAATTTACCGTACCACTATCACTGGATTAATTTGGCTACTTCACTTCAAAATGGTTCAAATGGCTCTGAGCACTATGGGACTTAACATCTGTGGTCATCAGTCCCCTAGAACTTAGAACTATTTGAACCTAACTAACCTAAGGACATCACACACATCCATGCCTGAGGCAGGATTCGAACCTGCGACCGTAGCAGTCGCGCGGTTCCGGACTGCGCGCCTAGAACCGCTAGACCACCGCGGCCGGCTACTTCAGTTTTGAGGATGTTTTGGAGCTTGGGGCTCTCTTCTTAGTTATATGCGATCCAACTGTAGTTCTTTTTATCTTCCATCAGACTTTTCCTGGACTAATTCAAGACGTCCTCTTGCTGCGAACTTATTCGTGTATGGTGTGGTTTCCCTCTTTTTCCTTCCTTCCTCGGCACTAATTAGCTCCATCTTATGAGGAGAAGAGGTAAAAACTAGCTGTTTTGGCTCTATTTTCTGATATATGTTTGTTTTTCTGTGCTACGGAAGCTATGGTACATTCTAGAGACACCGCTACTCCATAAGGAAGCATGTTCGATGAGTGTGGTGCAGGAATTGTCCCCTGTGACAGAGTTTCCGGTCCTGCTGCGCTAGACGAGTGTGGTGGGCCTGCTGAAGTTTTCTTCAGAGTTTCCAACTCGATAGCAGTGATGGCTGATGGTAGGAAATCTTCAGTTCTAAAGGCACGCTTGTCAACAGGGCAAATTTCAAATTTTCTAAAGCCATTAAGAGCTTGTAACTTCCTTGAGGACTGAAACTATGCACTGGAAAACAAAATCACAATTTGAAATAGCGTTTGAACCATTCTACAAAGAGCTCTTTAATAATCCAGCCTGTTTCATGAACTGTGATATTGCACCAGCTGGGGGACCAGCCTGAACTTCTGCCTCACCCGTTTCCTTGAGAAAATTAACATTGAAGGAGGACGAACACACCAGATACGGAAAACCATATCTCCACTACCGAAAAATCACCTTTTTCAGCAGAAGTGAGAGTTTCCACTTGCCTACGTCCTTTGAGAGCAAATACTCTTGAGTGGACTTCGAGGTTTACTGATATTCCCATCTCATTACAATTAAATATTCTATCCCCGGTAAGCTTGAACTCACTGACAACTGTACCGAGCAAGTCAAAGAATGTTCCAGCCGCTGGTTTATTAAAGGCCATAGCTGCTGCCGCTGAAGCAGCTTGATGTCTCCACGAAAATCCTCTCACCCTCCCTACTCCTGCTTCGCTATCGTTGCCAAAATGATGAGGCCTCTTCCTATACAGCAAAGACACAATTAAAATGATCAATTTTTTTCTTTTAACACAACAGTCATTGTTATCACGTTTTTCCTTCACACGACGCTGTGCTGTGGTTTCAGGAATGTTGAATTGAGTTTCTTTCTTACAGCCTATTCTTCCCAGTTACTGTATTACAACTTCTACAGTCTCTTGCATGAATATAATAGGCCTGTTACTTTATCTGTTGTAGACACGAACCATTCTGTACGGAAAACAAAACAATCTTTTGCGTACAAATGTAAAAAACGCAGATTAATTCAGAAAGGGCAGAACGGGGCTTTACCAAATTCTGCCATGAGACCACACTTTCAGATTATGGAGGATTCGGTGACTACCATGAAACATCTTTATGTTTAAACTACCAGTATTTTAAAATGGGGCTAGGATACAAATGTGTTTACTTGCTTTGAGATATCAAGACCTGTATATCGCAAAAGCGTGTAGGAAAAATGCATCGAGACAGAACAAGCAAGAACTCAGTACGTAATGGCGTCGACACATTGTTAGGTACTTACCTTAACCTCTCGAAATAGTTCTAACAATATCCGTCAGATGGCAGAACATACAAGGCAAAAATCACCGTTATCCTATTATGCCTCACTACACTGTACTGCCAATGGTCTCCTACATCATAAACTTTGCAACTTCGTCAAACAAGTGGGCGTCAGTAAAAAATGCGAGAAAAAAAAATATTTAACCAAAGAAAACTTTTTGCAAAACACTAAATTGGGCAACATTAAATCTACAAATATCAGCTATCAATGAAAATTCAGAAATTTTCACATAGCAGGCAAATATTCTCCATATTTCAATGTAAAGAGAGTCAATAATACGCAGATGTCTTGCACTGCAAGTAAAGCTTCGTCAGGCATGTTTGGAAAGTAAAAACTGTAGTTGGAGTATTGGAATGTATGAAACGAGCTCTCAGTCTCCACAGGGCCGACAGCAAAACTTAAAACTCGCTTCTGAAAACGAAAAATAAGAAAAAATTACTAAATTCTAGGTTGGCAGAATTATCCACTTTCCACTACGATTCCTGATGCAGTATTGCCAAATGATACCGGTAGTATCGTTCATAAATACAGCGCAATGTTTACCGTACATATAAAAGCTTTTCTGAAAGACAATTGTATGCGAAAAACAAACTCGTATATGAATCAAAGAGTAGTGCTAGACATATTTAGGCCTATAGACTACCGAAAATGATCTCTTCCAAGACAATGCTGAAAACGCGAAAAACTGTCATTGTTAAAGGTCTTCGCGCGACCCAAGCATTGTCGCCAGTATTGCATCGTTTAGGAAATTGCCAGAGCGACAGATATCGTTTAAAAAAATAGTGAAGTTGTCCCAGTTGACAGTACTTAACTGCAACATAATGATTTGCTGTTCACATTCAAAGTGGTGGCATTTCTACTGTACATTAATGATAGGCAATAACAGAGAATGACTGACAAAACGTTGAATTGTGTGTGAAATCTTATGGGACTTAACTGCTAAGGCCATCAGTCCCTAAGCTTACACTCTACTTAACTTAAATTATCCTAAGGAAAAACACACACACCCATGCCCGAGGGAGGACTCGAACCTCTGTCAGCACCATCCGCACAGTCCATGACTGCAAATGAATGACAGCTCACAGATTTTCGATTTGTAAAGGGAAGTCAGTACTTACAACAACATTGGACTTAATTAGAAAGATATGCAGGGGTTTGAAGACAGAGAAAGTGTGGAAATAACACTCTGTGATCTCAGCAAAGCATTTGACTGCATCTCACCCAATACACTGCTCAGTAAGATAAAATGTTACAGTGTTGGAGGTTTAGTGCTGGCAACTCTTCAATCTTATTCAATCAATTGAAAGCAGGTAGTGTCAGTCCACTGACCAATCTTCAAAGAACAAAAACAAAAGCACAGTGTACCCCAAGGATCCCTCATGGGAACTCTCTTGTTGTTTATCTGTGTCTATGATACTGGTTTTAACAGCCACATGTTATAGTTTGCTCAGGTTACACTGTACATTCACAAAGGATTTTCATGTTTCAGAAAAAGTCAAGCAGTATTATCTGCAGAACAACAGTCAAATTCTTATAGGCATGGATGTCTCATACTCTCTCTGCAATATTAGTAAATATGCTATCTCATGTAGTTTGTTATTAACAATATATAATTATTCAAAAGAAGTGCAACATTCACCAGGCGAGCATCAGACAGGGAATAAAATAATTTGTACAAAGAAAACAGTTCCTTAACCATTATACAGTACATTGTGTGTTATTTATCAGCTTACTATTTTAACACGCAATCAGCATAAGTGAAACGTGAGAAATCGTGTAATTTCACATCTTAGATGAAAAGTATATCTGTACATGCACATTTTTCTGTGCAGCAGTTCCAGGGCTTTTCCTTTAATGTAACACAAATGTACACAGAGTCATACTGTATAAAGTAATTAGGACTTAATGAAACATATATATGGTCATTCATTCAGCAGTTCCAGAGCTTTTCCTTTAATGTAACACAAATGTACACAGAGTCATACTATATAAAGTAATTAGGACTTGATGAAACATATATATGGTAATTCATTCTATGTCAGTAGGTCCAATTCCAAAGATTTTCTGAAACCTGAAGAAAAGGGAAATTTCAAATTCACTCACCTGTTTACACCAAGGTGAAAGTCAACCCTTACTGAAAAGTTTCAATGATGTCCTGATCACAGGTTTTGCATATAATAATTTTGAAGAGTTATTGTCTTCTTGCACATACGTGATGGAAGTTTAACTTAGGATATGTGGGGGTCAAGGGGCGAGGGGGGGGGGGGGGGGGGGAGGGTCACTAGCGTATCTGGTTTTCCCCCTCCCTGCTGTTGTCTTCAAGTCAATATAGCCTGGAAAGAAGTTTGTTCTTGTTCTTATATTTAAATGACAGTACTTGAAACTTAATGACTGTTTTTCTACACATAATACATAGCTTAAGGCTGAAATGTGAAAATAATGATTTTCTCACCCCTTCTTGTAGCTTAATTTCTTACATTTGTACCCCTTTGATTGTATACATCCCTTGGGTCTTGATCCAGGTGTTTAAAAATTTACAGATACAATATCAGTCGTAATATTTTATCTATACTTGTCTGAGGTAAGTATATATTTTTAGATTTATTATAACAGTGCAGATCTTTGCTTGCTTATTGTTGAAATGTGTGAAATTGCACAATAGTGCTTGTTGTTCATTATGTTCATTTACTTATTTACCATCCTTCAGTTACTGTGTAGAGGGATCAGGATACATTTGCAGCTACAGGATAAATTACAAATGAGTACATATGTAATTTTACGATAGGCTTGCTTGTAGAGATATGTATAATAATTGTTGATAACATGGGGAAAACAAAAGCTTGATTGCTAATTTAATTTACTAGGTACAGGCACTGAATTTCAATTTCTGCTGGACTGCTACAATGCACACAAGAAAAATTTCACGTTTACTTTCCAATGACACGGCATGTGTAGCACATTCCCTAGGATATTGCTTTACTACAGCGAATTCTTTCTAGTTGTTTTGAAATAGTCTCAAAATATTTCTCAACACTAAACAAACATGTTATTTTTAAGTTCTCTCTTTGCTTTGTTTTGAAAACTGGCTGTGTGTGTGTGTGTGTGTGTGTGTGTGTGTGTGTGTGTGTGTGTGTGTGTGTGTGTGTGTGTGTGCGCGCATGCACACACTTGGTGATCTGTTGTATAGTAAACACACAGCTTTAGTAGGTTCTTTATCAGCCAGTTGTAGTTGGGTACTGTTGGTGTGATAATCATCTTCAGCTTTTATGTTGTAATTGTATACTTAACATTGATTTACAATTTAATTTAAGATACATGATAGTTTGAAATATGTACATAGAGGACAAAAAATGTGGATGTTTTAGTCCATAGTACATCTTTAATAGTGTATCTGTATCGACTACGTGGGTAATGTTCTTCATCGAAACACTATTGTTACCAGTAATGTTGCATCAACTATTAGGTGTGAATGCAGTTTATGTATCTAACATTATGACAACCAATTTCTTCCTGACAGGCAGTTTGAATCATTAGTAACTGCATCTGAATGTGAGGAGAATATTTCTGAAGAAGAAAATCACACCAGTGACAACAGCATTCACTTTACATTCTAATCAGAAGACGCTTCTGACACTGACATCTTACATAACAATGTGGAAGCAGTGCAGGTGGTTCTCAAAAGACAACAATATCCTGTCAAACTATCCACAAACTGGTAGAGCATCTGGTGCAAATGCTACAAAACTGATTCCTGGTCTACATCAACTTTGCATGAAAATATCAATAATTTTTTCCCTGTGACAACTAAGGAAATTTTTCCCTGTTAAAAGCACTGTAAGCATATTTAGTCTCTCCAAATTCATACTATTTAGAAAAGTTTTTATTCTCTTAAAGTACAACGAGCACCATTCTGCCTCTGATTAATCATGCGAACTGTCAACATGATTTTTATCGGTTTCACTAACAACATCATCTAGATTATTTTCCAAGATAAATTTCAGCAGCTCCATTAATTTGCAATATTTGTTGAATAATAGGGGTACAAAAGAATACTCTCAGTTCAGTTTCAAGCTTTCTTTGTCAGTTATGGGGTATGCTTCAGTGGTTTTCTGTAGGATGTTCATTCTTAAAACTAGTGAAGCACTTCTTGTTGAACAATTTAGCATGTTTTAAATATTTAGTTTCTGTCCATTATATTGACACATATACAGTCACATGTTTCCTTAGCTTCTACCATGAGTTTCTTTGAGGGATCTCACACCATTTTGGATTTCCTAATTTTAAAATAGCAGTTTTGAAATTTGTTATATATTCATTAACTTTCATTAACTTTAGACACACTGATTTCTTGAGATTGCATTTGGTTGTAAATTATTTCAACATGAGGCATAATCTATAAAAAAAGCTCTAATCAAGACCTGAAATCATTTAGTTATTTTAAAAATCCTGTTGTTTCTGGAATTGTTAGATCTGCATTTGATGTTGACTGAATTTCACCAGGGCAGTTTTTTAAAGGTTGCAAATTTTCATGAACTCTGTTTATTGTGCATCTATTGAAATTCTACCTTGAGCAGGATGGACACAGAATGAGCCAACATGCATAAGTTTCTTAAGAAAGGACACATATTGTGGTGATCTCGAGAAGAATGTTGGAACAGCCAGAATGTTGCTGGATAGACATGCTGGAGTCATTAAAGATTATCATTGAAGGAACTGTAGAACAGAAGAACACAAGAGGCAGATCAAAACTAGGACATATCAACCAGATCATAGAGGATACCAGCCACACCACCTATACTGCTCTCAAGAGGAAGACCAAAGACATCAATGCATGGTGAGCTGCTACTAACTAGACTGATGGTTGAAGACCTAATAAGATGCCATCTGTAGTTGGATTTTCTGGAATAAACAATCCCCAAAAATGCTGAAATACTTCTCCATTCAATATCTACCACAGAACAAACACAGTATGAGAGTGTTCAAAAACATCTGTTTTGTCATCAGCCATGACAGCTAAAAAGAAAGATTTTTGAATAGCCATTCTTATCTCCTTATGGCATTTTAGTAGGCAGTCCATTACCTTATTCTAAATGGTGTTACAAGCATTGGTTTCTAACAAATTGTTATAATCTGAATCTAATTTAGAAGCCAGCTATACTAATCTCCTAAACACTGCAGGATTTACTGAATGATGTTTTTCATCATGTCCATGAAGGGAGTTTCAAAGTTTTCACAAAAGAAAATGCATCATTTATTTGGGACAAAATTTCAAGATTCTTTTTAACCTTCATATTATGCTCACTGACTAGAAGTCTGTATGCCTCCTTAAGTTTCTCTTTAATACTTACAGTTTGTTATGGTGACAGTGAAACTGCATCATCAGTGTGCATGTTTGAATTCTCATGCTTTTCAACTCTTTCTTTCATTTTGTTTTTATTTCTAAAACCATCTTTTGTCCACATGACATCATCTCCAAACAACAAACACAGAAAGCAACACATTTCTGGAGTTTCTTCACTTTCTTGAGCAACCTGTAACATTCTAAAGCATGTAGAGAGAGCTTGTGACAATGTTAACATTAATATATTCATCATATTTGAAGTTCAGCCTTGTACAGAAGTAAAATGTGCCTAATAAACAGTTAAGATAAGAAGAGCTTTTGAAATGCAATGTTATGGTACAGTATAATGCTGAAGATTATGTGTGTAGATCAGATAACTAAGGAGGAGGTATGGAATCGATTCTGTAGCACTATTTGACTGAAGAAAGAGACTGCTAGACAGGACAGCACCAAACTGCATCAAACCAGTCTTCAGCCTGAAGATTGCAACAACAGCAACATCACAAAATATGGTGCATTGTCCATCCATGAGAAATGAATTATTCTGACACCGTTCGTTTTTGCAGTGACAACTGCAAATGAGGAAAACTATATTTCCATAAAAGTTGCCTTATCTCACAATTTATTATTCTTTTAGTCTGTAACAAGACTTCACTGTTAGGCCATTTTCAAGTGGTATCTATAACTTAAGTATGAGTCATCTAGTTGTATAGATCAGTTCTCTATTTCAGTCAGATCTGTTACAAAAGCAATGTTTGAGCTTTAGTGTTTTTGTGAAAAAGTGTAATGACTGGTGGGCCCAGCATATTATACAAACAAATATCATTGCACAAATAATGTTTCATGATTTGTATCTAATATACACATAGTACTTATGATTCCATTATGTGAGTTTTAACTATAGCACACTGAAGCAAAAGCACTGTTTTCATAGCAGATTATGTGGAGAACTCACCTACAAACTTTATACAATACATGCCTACATTGTATATAACACTTCAGTATTGGTTAACTGTTACTATCATGAGACAGTGTGATGCAGACATCATTTGCATAGCATCAGTAGCAGGAAGGTTCGTGCTTCTGAAGATATTTGGGTGACTCCTTTGTCATAAGGCATCATGGTAGTGACAATCTGCATTTGTTATTGCACTACCAAAATTTTCTTCATCCCTATACTCAATTTACTATGGAGACTCAAAAGATTGGTTATCTTTCCTGTGTTGTCCTGTTGGTTTGGAGAAAAGTGACAATACAATGGGACCATATTCATCAGAAGCCTACTCACGTAGACTTATACCTCTACATCAGTAGCTGCAACTACACAGCACAACCTAAGGGGGATGCTTTATTGTTTCCTGCACTGGGATGTCACTATCCCTCACCATGATGTGCTGCCTGTTGATCTGTATATAATCTCAAGAACACATTTTGCCAGAATGGTTACAAATTAGATGCATCTTTCCAGAATGAGATTTTCACTCTGCAGCGAAGAGTGTGCTGATATGAAACTTCTTGGCAGATTAAAATTGTGTGCCCAACCGAGACTCGAACTCGGGACCTTAGCCTTTCGTGGGCAAGTGCTCTACCATCTGAGCTACCGAAGCACGACTCACGCCCGGTCCTCACAGCTGTACTTCTGCCAGTTTGGAAGGTAGGAGACAAGATACTGGCAGAAGTAAAGCTGTGAGGACCAGGCGTGAGTCATGCTTCGGTAGCTCAGATGGTAGAGCACTTGCCTGGGAAAGGCAAAGGTCCCGAGTTCGAGTCTCAGTTGGGCACACAGTTTTAATCTGCCAGGAAGTTTCATAGATGCATCTTGTTTTACTAAAACATGGAAATTCTGAAAGGTGAAGAGGCAGAGGAGAAGGCTCCCAAAATAGAAGCTATTTTGCCCTACAGAGAGAATATTTCAATTATAATCAGGCTTATTTTAGATAAATGCAGCGTGAAATCTGATTTTTTTATTTCCTTCGAAGATCAGGTCTCCCACAAGTTTCCGTTAAGAATAAGTTTGTCCTGCACCAGGCTGGGCACATTGAGACCAAACTACCAGAACTATAGAGGATCATAACCAATTCATTTATCATTTACACGAGTCAAGGAATTGTGCAAATGCAGAAAACTGCTCTATCCTTGGTTATCCCATGCATTACAGTGATATGAATATTTTGGTACTCAGTTCTAACCAATAGCATAGTGTTCTAAGGGAATCTGTTGAGGTTAAATTAGTGCATACCAGCATAAAGAGGGACAACCAGTTTTGTTAGAATTATGTGAGGGCACAACTCCTTCATTGTTAAAAACCACAGAGGCATTGAGAGTGCACAATTCTCTTCATTGTGCAATACATAGTTGCTTTACAAGAATTTATCACTATGATCTCTAGGTGGCAGGTGGTGTTTGTGCCTTACATGTATTCTGTTTTCCTATATGACCTCTTCTATGCTGTGCCTTGGTGCAGTCCTGCCTACTGTGAGTTTAAATTGCAGAGCATCTGTGGTGCCACTACAGCTCATGATTTGAGAATGACAGGGAGATTGCTGACTAAAATGTTGATCTTTCTCATTTTACATTTGTTATTATAACAAATATAATGAAACTGAAATGAACTGTTCACTAAAGATTTAATTCATATAAATAATAAATGTAAGCATCGTTAGTTCATGTGTGGCATTATTACTCTGCAGTTCACCACCAAAACTCTGTGGGCATTTTATGGTGAGCTAACCCTCCATCCCCTATCCATGAAGGTTTCAGGTGTCTAGTAACCATACCTTATGAGCTATGAGTACTTCTTTATCTTTGATACTGTGAAACAAATCTCTCCTACTGCAAGCTGTTTGCTTTTTGTTTTCTGAGAGATGCTACTATAGGCAAAACAAGAAAAAAGTCTAGTAAACATGGGCTCTAACGTGCATACCATAAGAGTTATTGGCACTTGTTCATCCTTGCTACTGTGGAGATCATACATTCTACTACACAAGTGCCCAGAATTGCCACTAACTGAAATGGAAAAAGTAGTGAAAGCTAAATTTTTGTCAATCAGCAACATAATTGCATCCAAAAACACTGAACTTTTTGCCTGTTTCCAATTTCTTACAGATATGAGTGAATGTTATGGAATGAACCACATCCTTTTAAGTTTACAGTGATTTTCATGACAATTTATTTGTATCAGAATTATTCACTCCACATTGTTTTCTGAACTTTTGTGAATCCAATAAAGAAATATACAAAATACACTTTGCACTTGCCCTAAGTTCACCGTAAACTTCATCAGTCATCATTTGCCAAACATGTTATGAACTGTTCTATTGTTGCCACAAATCAAACTCCCAATGTTCCCTGTTATTTTTAAACAGCACAGGCTATCAAGTTACACATGTTAACTGTGTGATGTTAGTTAGTTATTCGCATGTTCCATGGGCCACAATTGCATTTCAGTCGATTTATAAATACAATAAATGTTTTCAGTGATAAACATGGCTCATCATGACAATTTATATGAGCTGCTTTTATATTAATCTTAATCTACATTTAACTATTTTAATTAGATGAAACATCGTGTGGAAACATACACATTCACTCACCTACCCATGCATCCACCAACCACTCACCTATGCAAGCACCTACCCACCATAACCGCACATGTGCACAAGCTCGTGAGCACTTTTATTTTCCTGTTCTCTTATTGTATTGACATTTCTTCAATATTCTCATCATTTTCTCATTGTCAGCCTGCATATCCATCCTCTGTATTATGAACAAGAAAACGCATCCGATGCCACTTCTGTGGATGACACTGTCACTAAATTACTCCTTGTTTTGTAATCAATTCTGAAAGCAGCAACTATTTTACTTGTAGTAATAATACAATGAAGAGGATAGTTGCTACTCACCATATAGCAGAGGTGCTGAGTCGCAGAAAGACACAACAAAAAGACTGTCGAAAAGTTAGCTTTCATCCAACAAGGCCGTTGTCATAATCAGACAGCACACACACACACACACACACACACACACACACACACACACACACACACACACAAACAAACAACTCACACACATATGACCACCATCTCTGGCAGCTGGAGCCAGACTGAATCTGACTCAGTGGTTTCATCTGCCATAGACTGTGGTTAAGTGTGTGTGTGTGTGTGTGTGTGTGTGTGTGTGTGTGTGTGTGTGTGTGTGTGTGTGTGTGTGTGTGTGTGTGTGTGTGTGCATGTGCCTTGTTGGCTGAAAGCTGACTTTTGTTGTCTTTTTGTTGTGCCTTTCTGCAACTCAGCACTCAGCATCTCCACTCTATGTGACTATCTAAATAAAAAGCTACAACAAAACAAACACCTTATCATTTTATAACATACATTGAACTAATGCAGACTGAACCAGAGAGACTGCTATTGAAGATTGAGAGAACGAAAAAACAGAGAACAAAAACACACTATACACTATTTAACAAAGGCTGAATAACCTTTACAACATATCCTTCATATACACTCACAAAGGTTTAAAACGTATCCACAAAACACCAACAAAAACTTACTCCTGATCCAATCTCAACTTAAAGATAAAGTTGGATACTATATCAAATTTCACACTACATGTTTTAAACTGCTTTCCCACAAAGTTATATGAAGAATCACAAAAGTAGATGGCCCTTCAAGAAGAAACATGCCACTGCAAAAACAAAGTCACACTCTTTTACAAAACATTCTAAAACCATACAATATAAACTAATTCATAGATGCCCTACTCACCAAAGTCTTTAACTTGCACACCAATAACAATGTAAGAAGAATCAAGAAAGATTATCATCCTACAAGAAAAATAATGCCCCTAATAAAGAAAGGCAGCACTGTTCGACTAACATACATCCAACAACTCAGGTGGAATCTGACAAGAACCATACTACAAACTTGTCACACAATCCCTATAGAAAAGTATTACATAATATAAGGTTGAAACTACTACCCCCTCTAATAACATGAGGAATCAAGAAAGAAAATGTACTTGCAACATAAAAGTGGCAGAGCCTACACAAACACTGACTTTCCTATATAAAAAGCACTTTATCGACCAATTATATTACATGGTTGGTTTTCTCTACAACTAATTACCTTAAAAGAAGTATATGGGATGGTCATAGAGACCTACAAGGCCATTAGCAACCAATGCAAATTAATGACACCAGCAATGACTGAGTGCATCTCACAAGCAAAAAACATGAGTACAGATTGAAAAGCCCAAAAATATGAATCTGTAATACACCACAGGATTTATGAAAAATAAGAAACTAATTATATTACAATAAATGTAAAATTAAATAAAATAACTCAATCAAACCTGCTGTGCTTGATGAATAACGTAGTTTTACACTGATGACCCATAAGAAGAGAATGCTGGAAACTGCAATGTCATATGTTTCTCGCACGTCTCACTTCATATACAGAAACCAAAATGTGATAGACACATAGTTTGAGAACTGGCAATGTGACTATAAAAATAAAATGCTGCAAGAAAATACCTCCTCATTCTATAACATACATTGAAATAATGCACATTGAATCAGAGTGACTGCTATTGAATATTGAGAGAGTGAAAAGGCAGAGAACATACAATTGCATATGTGATGAATCATATCAAAACCTATATACTATTTAACAAAGGCTGGACAACCCTTACCATATATCCTCCACATACACCCACAAAGACTTCAAATATATCCACAAAACACCAACTAATTAAATGGAGGATTTGGGATGGTCACAGATACCTACAAAGTCATTAGCAACAAATGCAAATTAACTAATTAATGATGACTACACCAACAACACCCAAAAAGCATAATTACAACTTGAAAAGCCTTGAAAACACAAATCTGCAATACACCACAGAATATGTGAAAAACAAAACACTAATTAAACCACAATAAAAGGAAAGTTAAGTACAATAACTCAATCAAACTTGCTATATTTGATGAATAACATTATTTTACACTAGCATTCCGTAAGAGAAAAAATGCTGGAGACAGCAAGGTCACATGTTTCTCTGACATTACACTACACATATGGAAATGAAAATGTGATAGCTAATTAGTGTGAGAATTGGAAATGTGACTATCTAATTAGAAAGCTCATTTTATAACATGCAGTGAACTAATGCAGACTGAACCAGAGTGATTGCCATTGACTGACAGAGTTTATTTAGTTATTTATTTAGCCATCTGAGTACATTTTAAAATGTATGGATGTTGTCAGTTTGTGTACATTCATATATTTATACAGTTTGTTGTTTCATGTATTTAAACATTGTGACATATAAGTTATTTACAATCATTTTTGCTCCTTATCAAAACGTTACATATGGTTAAATATTGTGAAACAAAAGTTATTTACAATCATTTTGTACAAAGTAATTCACTTATAGTGTAAAAGCAGTGTTCCTGCAAAAACAATTTAAGATTTTCCCTAAAGTGGTACATGTTATCTGTTTCTTTTATTTTCTGCAGCAGTTTATTATACAGTTTTACACCTTCATACAAGATGCTATTTTGAGTCTTATATTTACTCTTCCTGTCTAGGTGAAGACAGTGACTTGTTCTTGTACAGTAGTTATGAAAACTGCTATTTGTACTATGATTTTCTATATTTTTCTTGATGTACACTATGGTTTGCAATATAAATTCACAAGGAACAGTTAGAATTTCTAACATTTTGAAAAGTTCTCTGCAGTGGGCCTGCTTACTGTTTTTCATTATAATTCTTACTGCTCTCTTTTGCATTTCAAATACTGTTTGTAAATTCTGAGCACTGTTTCCCCAGAAAATAATACCATAACTGATTACTGAATGAACATAACTAAAGTATACAGTTCTCAAATATTCATTACTGCTTGCAGATACAAGGACTCTTAAGTGCATAACATGTTGTGGATATCTTTTTCGAGACAGCATGTTCATTCCACTTCATTTGGCTGTCAATGTGCAGCACTAAGAATTTTGTTGTAGGTACATCATCTATGGAGATGTTATCTAGTTTTAAATTTAAGGGACTCTGTTTTCTGTTCATTCTAAAGCATATTGTATTTGTTTTCTTTATTTTGAGAGTTACTTTGTTTTCCTGTGACCATTTGTGAACAACCCTCAAAACTTTAGTAGAATTTTCCAGCATTTGTGTTGGTGTCTTACTGGTGATTACTATGTTGCTGTCATCTGCAAAAACAATATCTTCTCTCCAAGGCTGATATGTTGTGGGATTCATTTATATACACCAGAAACAATACTGGGCCCAGTACACTTATTTGAGGGACCCCAATATTGATATATTGTGGATCAGATATATGTTTCCCAGTGTACTTTGATCCACTGGAGACATGTGTGATCTCTACTGACTGTAATCTGTTTTCTAGATATGCATGAAACCATTTGAGAACCACTCCCCTTACTCCTAGTGCCTCTAACTTATGCAACAGCTTCTGGTGGTCAACTGTATCAAATGCCTTAGACAGTTCTAGGAATAGGCCAGTTACATAGCAGTTCTCATCTAGTGCTTCTAAAACTGTTTTTGTAAATTGTGCTATTGCAGATTCTGTACCTCTACCTGGCCTGAAACCATGCTGGTCATTGCAGAGGAGGTTGAATTTACTTAGATAGCTCATGAGCCACTTTTTAATTATTGTTTCTATCACTTTGGAAAAGCATGACAATAGGGCTATTGGCCTGTAGTTCTCAACATTTTCTACGTCACCTTTCTTGTGAACTGGTAAAATTTTGGCATGCTTCTGATAGTCAGGGAAGCAAAATGTTATGAAGGATTCATTTATGATTTCTGTTAGTGGAGCCTTGATACCATTTATGCATTTTTTTAGCACAGACATTGGGGTTTCATCTAAAGCTGCTGAGTTTTTGTTCTTTAATTGTCTTACAACATTGCATACTTCCTCCTCAGTAGTTGGAAGCAATACCACTGAGTTTGCTATATGCTTCTGTATTGGTTGATTAGCACTTTTTGAAAAAAATTTCAGTGACTTTGTTGCAATGCTGCCAAAGTAGGTGTTCACATAATTTGCTAATTCTTTCGGGTTATTTTCTAAGTTTTCCTTGTTCTTGATTTGTGTGTTTGTTCCTTTCTGTTTCACAGTTCCTGTTTCTTGTTTCACTACAGCCCATGTAGCTTCACTTTTATTATTGGCTAAATTTACAAACCTATTGGTGGCTGATTTTTTTGCAGTGTTGAGTACCTTCCTGTAGATCATTTTGCAGTTTTTGTAGTAGCACTAAAAACCTGGATCACTATTGTCCTTTTTGATGGGGTTTAGGTATTTACAAATTTGAGCACATTTTCTAATTCCTTTAGTAATCCATTTATTGTTGGTGGGTGTTCCAACATGAATTAATGCTTTGGGGAATGTTTCTTCAAATTTTAATTTAAACTCAGACGTAAAATTGGAGAATTTGCTGTTCACTGTAGTTTCTATATATACTCCTTCCCAACTTCATGTGTTAACTTTAAGGAAAACTCTTGCAAAGCTGATGGAGAGTAGAGTCTTTAATATACATGCAGTTTTTATCCCTTTTTTACACAAGCTTTTACTTTTATAATCTGACATAGATGGTCAGACAGTCCCAGATTTTTAACAAGTACATCACAGTTTTCTCTGCCTACATCTGTAGGTACATGTCAATGGTAGATGATGAATGTGTGGTTATTCTTGTTGCACAGTTGACTAGTGATGACATGCCAAAACTATGTAGGATATTCATAAATGTGTTACTGGTGTTATCTGTTTTACCTGTATTTATGTTAAAGTCCCTGCACAAAAGATATTATGTTTCAGAGTGAAAGGTAGAGGAAATACAACTGCATATGTGGTGAATCGTATCAAAGCCTATATACTATTTAATGAAGACTAATAACCATTACCACATATCCTCCCATGTACACTCACAAAAACTATAACATATCCACAAAATACCAACAAACACTTACTCCTGATTCATTCTCATCTTAAACATAAAGTTGGATACTATATCAAAATTTACGCTGTGCATTTTAAACTGCTTTAGCCCAAAATTACATGAAGACTCAAGAAAGAAGATAGCCCTTTGACAAAAAACATACCACTCCAAATACAAAGTCACACTCATTAACAACACACTCTACAACATAAATTCATTGATGGATGTCTTACATGCTAAAGTCTTTAACTTGCATATCCATTACACTATATGAAGAATCAAGAAAGAAGATTATCCCACATGAGGGATAATCCCCCTAATACATAAATTCAGCACTATTCAATCAACACTCATCCAATAAGTCATGTAGATCCTAACAAGACGAACAGTACAAACATGTCACACAATCACTATGAAAAATTATTACACAACAATAACCTGAAACTACTACCCCATCAATTACAAGAAAAATCACGAAAGAAGACACACTTGCAGCATAAAATACGAAGACCCTACACAAAAAGGAAAACTCCTATGCAAGAAACACTTCATCAACCAATTGCATTGCAAGGAGGATTTCATTAATAAGAAACACTTTATCAACTTATTACATTAAATGAAGGATATGGGATGGATGCACATACCTACAAAGCCATTACCACCAAATGCAGATTATATAATTCATGGTGACTTCAGCAACGAAGACTGAGTGCATAAAGCCTTAAAAATATAAATCTGCAATACACCACCGGATTTACAAAAACAACAGAATAATTAAACTGCAGTAAATGCGAAGTTAAATAAAATAACTCAATCAAACCTGCTTTCTTCGATGAATAACATTATTTTACACTGGCATTCCACAAGAGAAAAAATACTGGAGACTGCAATGTCGCTTGTTTCTCACACATTTCTCATTTTTATGGAAATGAAAATGTGACAACCACCTTGTGTGAGAACTGTAAATGTGACTATATAAATAAAAACCTGCAACAAAACACCTTCTCATTTTATAACAGACATTGCACTAATGCAGTTTGAACAAGAGTGACTGCTATTGAATATTGAGAGAGTGAAAAGGCAGGAAACATACAACCATAAATGTGGTGAATCAAATCAAACCCTATATACTATTCAATAAAGGCTGAATAACCTTTAATACATACTCTCCATATACACTCACAAACACTTTAAACATATCCACAAACTGCCAACAAAAACATACTGCTAATTCATTCTCAACTTAAACATAAAGATGGATAATGTATCAAAATTCACACAATGAGTCTTAAACTGGTTGAACCCAATATTACACGAAGAATCAAGGAAGAAAATTCTTCAAGACAAAACATGTCACTGCAAAAACAAAGCTACACTCTATAACCATACAACATAAATACAGTGATAGATGTCTTACACTCCAAAGTCTTAAACTTACAAACCAATAACATTATATGAGGAATCAAGCAAGAGGATGAAACACATGAAGATTAATGCCCCTAATGAACAAACTATTCAACCAACACACATCCAAATACTCAGATTGAATCTGAAGAGAAGCACACTACAAACTTGACACACAATCACTACACAAACTATTACACAATATAAACAGTGTTCACAAAACAAACCTGGTATTGCCCATGCACTGCATACAAATTTATCTATTTTTTATGTTGCAGGTGAGTATCACTTGTCTGCAGAATATTTACAAGTGGTAAAACAAGCTATTTTGCAGGATGTTTGATTCAAAAATACCTAAGGCTTATGCGTACATCGTAGCAGAAACTGAGATCGATAAAAGAAGACAGAGGAGTTATTCCTGAAGAGAATCCCACTTGGTATCATATAGCTGCAATGTAAAATCACCAGTTGTTGCTTATCCTGTAGATATTAATTTAACCATGTCTTCTTTTTCGTTTTGGTGGAAAATGGACTACAGAAGCTTTCAGAAATGCGAAAGACACTAATTCTAATGGTAGATTCATTTCAAACAAGCTTAAACATTTCAAGTATTTCTAACGCACTGCAGGACAAATCAGAAAATGAAAATCAAACACACTTGAAGGTAGGTCCTACTATGTCTCAAACAGCTGAGGAGTAAAAGCATTCCATATTTCCCACCTCTAAAAACGAACCCTTACTAATTTTTATGTTTTAGATGGCCACAACATTTACTATTGATTGTTTCTGCAATGAAAAGGAAGACATTTATGATGTGTTTTTCATAACAAAGGGAGTTAAACCATTTAAGATACAATGCAGCACATTCTGAAGTCACTTAATGGTGGAAACAAATTGGACTCATAGGTAAGTACTGTTATGTCAAGAACTGTTCAGAAATAGAAACATGTTTGTTCTCATGCTGTAAAAGAAAATGTTCTCCATTCGTATGTTTCAGATGGGTAGAAAAGAGACTACCAAACAATGTGTGAAAGGGAAAAGAAACCCCTTTGTCAGTATTTTGGCTAAAGATGGAGCTACAATAGCTCCTTCCGCACTGTATGATTAATTAAAATATGAACAGATAACGGGCTGGGAGGTTAGTGCTACTTTGTACCACACAGTTGTCACGAAACTGTATGTGGTATTGTCCTTGCACTGGATACTATTTTATAGATTTTTTTATGTTTCAGATGAGTATCAGTTGAATGCAGAATAGTAGCAAGTGGCGAAACAACCTTTGCTTGAGGACATTTTATTCAAATAACACTTACAATTATTTATGTACTCCATCTCACAGTGTGAGACCAATAAAAGAGAAGAGATGAGTTATTCATGAAGGGAGTCCCACTTTATAGCATATAGTTATCATTTAATATTACCTGTTGCTTACCCTGTATTTACTAATTTATCTATCTTTTATTTTTCAGATTTGCAGAAGATGATGTAAAAAAGTTATGCAAAATGCCAAAGAAGCTATTCCACCTGATTATTTGATTTTAAAACTAGTTTCAGCTTTTGAACAATTTCTATCACACGATGAGACATATTCAAAAGTGAAAACCAAGTGTACTCGAATGTAGGTCATACTAAGTCACAAACAGCTGAGGCGTAAAAACACACTATATCGCTCATATCTAAAAACTGACCTTACTCATTTTTATGTTTTAGATGCCTACAACATTGACTCTAGATGGTTTTTGGATGGCAGAGGAAGACATTCCTGATGTGTTTTACATAACAAAGCAAGTTAAATCATTTAATATACTATGCAGCACATTGTGGAGCTGCATAAACAGTGGAAACGAATTGGATACGTAGGTAAGGACTGTTTTGTGAAGAAGCGTTCTGAAACTGAAACACATATTTGTTCTCATTCTCTACACGCTAATTTTATCTATTTGTATGTTACAGATGAGTGGAAAGTGACTACCCAACAATATGTGAAAGGAAAAAGAATGCCCTTTGTCAGGATTTTGGTTAAAGATGCAGCTACAACTTTAAGAATATCCCCTTCCACACTGCATGATCAATTAAAATGTGAATAGAAAACGAACTGTGAGGTTGTATTGTATTGTATTGAACTGGGGACCTAGTAATGATGGAGAGGTTTCGTCCCCGCTGTAGCCGCAGCTGTAGCCCCACAACAGGCTACAGCAGTCCACTCACCCCACTGCCGCCCCGCACCGAACCCAGGGTTATTATGTGATTCAGCCCCCAGTAGAGCTCCACCCCCCTCCCCCGCTGCCCCGGGAACATCTCACACCAGAGGAGTGTTACCCTAATGTTTGCGTTGTAGAGTAAATTATGGTGTACGCGTATGTGGAGAAAGTGTTTGCACAGCAAATGCTGACATAGTGTAACTCAGGTGGAATGGGGGTAACCAGCCAGCACCCACCAAAGCAGATGGAAAAACGCCTTCAAAACCATCCACAGACTGGCCAACACACTGGATCTCAATACTAATCCACTGGGCGGATTCATGACAGGGACCATCATGCCTTCCCTCCCAGAGTACCTAATTTTGCAAAGTGAGACCAAGAAGAGAGGAGAGATTAGTTATTCATGAAGGTAGTCTTGCTTTGTATTATATAGTTGTCATGTAATATTACCTGTATTTGCTTACCCTGTATTTACTAATTTATCCATGTTTTATTTTTCAGATTTGCAGAAGATGATGTACAGAAGCTATGTGAAATGCCAAAGAAACTATTCCACCTGGTTATTTGATTTAAAAGCACTTTAAACATTTGAATCATTTCTATCACACAACAAGACAAATTCAAAATTGGAAATCAAATACACTCAAAGGTAGGTTCTACTATGTTTCAAATAGCTGAGGAGTAAAAACATTCTATATTGATCAACTCGAAAATCTGACCTTGCTAATTTCTGTGTTTTTTATGTTTACAACATTGACTGGAGGTGCTTTATAGATGCAAAGGAAGACATTCCTGAAGTATTTTTCATAACGACGAGAAATATATCATTTAAGCTACTAAGCAGTGCACTGTGAAGCCACTTAAATGGTGGAAACAAATTTGACATGTAGGTAACTACTTTCATGTGAAGAACTATTCTGAAATACAAACACATTCGTTTCCATGCTGTAAAAGCTAATGTTGTCCATTCATATGTTTCAGATTGGTAGAGAAGCGACTGCCAAACAATGTGCGAAAGTGAAAAGAAACCCCTTTGTTAGCATTTTGGCTAAAGATGCAGCTACAACTTTTAAAATAACCCCTTTGACACTGCATGATCGATTAAGAGTGAATAGAAAATGGACTGGAAGGTTAATCCTACTTTGTACCACAAAGATGTCATGAAAATGTATGTGGTGTTGTCCTTGCTCTGTACACTAATTTACGGATTATTTTATGTTTCAGATGAGTCTCAATTTAGTGCAAAGTAGTAGCAACTGGCAAAACAACCATTACTTCAGGATATATAGCTCAAATAACAGCTACAACTTTTTAAATAATCCATTCATAAAACGAGACCAGTAAAAGAGGAAAGATTAATTATTCATGAAGGAAGTCTCACTTTGTAGCATATAGTTGTCATGTAATAGTACCTGTTATTGCTTATCTTGTGTTTACTAATTAATCCATGTCTTATTTTTCAGATTGGTGGAAAATGGTGTACACAAGCTATGTGCAATGCTATAGAAGCCATTCCACCCGGATATTTGATTTTAAAATCAGTTTTGATATTTGAATCATTTTTATCACATGACAATACAAAGTACATACTGGAAACCAAGTACACACAAACATAGGTCCAATTATGTCTCAAACAGCTAAAGAGTAAAAGCATTCCATATCACTTATCTCCAGAAACTAATATTACTAAATTTTATGTTGTTGATGGTTACAATATTTACTATAGATTGTTTCTGGAAGGTACAAAAAGACACACATGACGTGTTTTTCATAAAAAGGGGGGGGATAAATCATTTAAGATACAATTAAGCACACTGTGAAGCCACTTAAACGGTGGAATCAAATTGGACTCATAGGTGGTACTGTTACATGAAGAACTGTTCTGAAATTGAAACACAAATGTTTTCATGCTGTAAAAGTAATGTTATCCATTCATATGTTTCAGATTGGTAGGAAAACGACTACCAAACAATGTGTGAAAGAGAAATGAAACCCCTTGTCAGGATTTTGACTAAAGATGCAGCTACAACTTTCAAAATAGCCCTTTCCGCACTGCATGATCGATTGAACAGTGAATATAAAATGGACTGGCAGGTTATTCCTACTTTGTATCACACAGTTGTCACAAATATGTAAGTGCTCTTGTCCTCGCATGAGATATTAACTCATGGATTTCTTTATGTTTCAGATGAGTACCAATTGACTGCAAAATAGTAGCAAGTGGCAAAACAACCTTTGTTCCAGGACATTTTATTCAATTAACCATTCATCTCTAAAAACTAACCTTTTACGACTGAGATTTTATTACAGATTCTTTCTGGACAGTAAAGGAAGACATTCATGATGTGTTTTTCATAAGTAAGTGAGCTAAATCAATTACGATACCATGCAGCACATTGTGAAGCCTTAGGTATGTACTGTTATGTGAAGAATTATTCTGAAACAGAAACACATTTGATCTCATGCCATTAAAGATATTGTTCTCCATTCCTAAGTTTCCAATGAGTAGAGAAGCGACTAACAAACAATGTATGAAAGGGAAAAACAATATGCTTTGTCAAGAGTTTTCATGAAGATGCAGCTACAAGCTTCAAAATATCCCCTTCCACACTGTATGATCGGTTACAGTGTGAATAGAAAAGAGACTGGGAGGTTCATCCTACTTTGTAGCACACAGTTCACACAAAAATGCATGTGGTATTGTCCTTCTAAGGATACTAATTTCTGTATTTTTGTTATGTTTCAGTTGAGTGTCAACTAACTGCAGAATATTAGCAAGTGACGAAACAACTTTTTCTTCAGGACATTTTATTTCAATAATACCTACAACATTTTACTTACTCCATCACACAATGAGAGATTGATAAAAGAGGAGAGATGAATTATTCATGAAGGGAGACATGCTTTGTATTGTACAGTAGTTGTTTAAAATTACCTTTTGTTCCTTACCTTCTAGTTATTAATTTATTGTCTTATTTTTCAGATTTGTGGTAGGTGCTGTACAGAAGTTATGTGAAATGATGAAGAAGCTATTTCAGCTGGTATTTGATTTTAAAAGCAGTTTTAGTATTAGAATCATATCTGTCACATGACAAGACAATTCCAAGAGTGGAAACCAAGTGGACTCAAAGGTAGGTCATATTATGTCTCGAACACCTGCAGAGAAAAAGCACACTACATTGTTCATCTCCAAAAGTTGTCGTTAGTAATTTTTACGTTTTAGATGGTTCCAAAATTGACTGGAGCTACTTTCTGGATTGCAAAGGAAGACACTCCAGATGTGTTTTTCATAACAAAGAAAAATATATCATTAGAGCTACTATGCAGTGCTTTGTGAAGCCACTTACATCATGGAAACAAATTCAACATGTAGGTAAGTACTGTTATATGAAGAACTAGTCTGGAATACAAACAAGTTTGTTTCCATGCTGCAAAGGCTGAAGTTAATATGTTTCAGATTGGTAAAGAAGTGACTACCAAACAATGGGCAAAAGTGCAAAGAAACCCATTTTTAATCATTTCGGCTAAAGATGTGGCTACAAGTTTTAAACTAGCCACTTCGACACTGCATGTTTGATTAAAGAGTGAATATAAAATGGACTGTGAGGTTAGTCATACATTGTGCCCCACAGTTGTCATGAAAATGTATTGTCCTTGCTCTGGATACTAATTTATGGATTATTTTATGTTTCAGATGAGTCTCAAATTACTGCTGAATAGTAGTAAGTGGAAAAATAACCATTGCTTCAGGATATTTTACTCAAATAACAGCTACAACTTTTTAAGTGCTCCATCTTGTAAAACGAGACCAGAAAAAGAGGAACAATTAGTTACTCATGAAGGGAGTCTTGCTTTGTTGCATATCGTTGTCATGTAATAGTACCTGTTATTGCTTATCCTGTATTTACTAATTTATCCATGTTTTATTTTTCAGATTGGTAGAAAATGGTGTACACAAGCTATGTGAAATGCTAAAGGTGCTATTCCACCTGGATATTTGATTTTAAAATCAGTTTCGATATTTGAATCATTTTCATCACATGAGAATACATAGTGCTTTCTGGAAACCAATTACAGTCAAAGTTAGGTCAAACTATGTCTCAAACAGTTGAAGAGTAAAAGCATTCCATACAACTCGTCCCCTAAATCTAGCCTTACAAAATTTTATGCTGTTGATGGTTACAACATTTAGTATAGATTGTTTCTGGATGGTAAAAGAAGACATACTTGATGTGTTTTCATAACAAAGAGTGATAAATCATTTGACATACAATTAAGCACATTGTGGAGCCACTTAAATGCTGGAATCAAATTGTTCTCATAGGTAGGTACTCCTACGTGAAGAACTGTTCTGAAATTGAAACATGAATGTCCTCATGCTGTAAAAGTAAAGTTATTCATTCCTATGTTTCAGATCGGTAGAAAAATGACTAGCAAAGAATGTGTGAAAGAGAAAAGAAACGCCTTGTCACAATTTTGGCTAAAGATGAAGCTATAACTTTCAATATAGCCCCTCCCACATTGCATGATACATTGAAGGGTGAATATAAAATGGACTGGCAGGTTAGTCCTATGCTGTACCACACAGTTGTCCCAAAAATTTATGTGGTATTGTCCTCGCACTAGATATTATTTTTCAGATGTCTTTATGTTTCAGACGAGTATCAACTGACTGCAGAATAGTAGCAAGTGGCAAAACAACCTTTGCTTCAACATTTTATTCAATGAACACCTACAACTTTTTACGTACTCCATCTCACAGTGAGAGACCGATAAGAGTGGAAATGAGTATTCAAGAAAGCAGTCCTGCTTTGTATCATATAGTTGTTTTGTAAATTTACCTGTTGTTGCTTTCCTAGTAGTTGCCAAGTTATCCATGTCTTATGTTTCAGATTGGTGGAAAATGGCAAACAGAAGTTATGGGAAATGCTAAAGAAACTATATCAGCTGGCATTTGATTTTAAAAGCAGTTTTAATAATAGAATCATTTCTAACACATGATGACACAATTTCAAGAGTAGAAACCAATTGGACTCAAAGGTAGCTCCTACTATGTCCCATAGGTCTGTGGAGAGAGAGAGCCCTATATATTTCATATCTGCAAAAGCTATAATTTTTATGTTTCAGATTGTTACAAAACTGACTGGAGGGGGTTTCTAGATGGCAAAGACAGACACTCTTATGTTTTTTCCATAACAAAGAAAAATATATCATTTAAGCTACTATGCAGTGCTTTGTGAAGCCGCATACGTTGTTGAAACAAATTCAACTTGTAGGTAAGTACTGTTATGTGAAGAACTATTATGAAGTACAAACACGTCAGTTCCCATTCTGCAAAAGCTGAAGAAATCCATTCATATGTTTCAGATTGGTAGAGAAATGACTACAATCAGTATGTGAAAGGGAAAAGAAACCCCTTTGTCAGGATTTTGGATAAAGATATAGCTACAACATTCAAAATAGTCCCTTCAGCACTGCATGGTTCATTAAAGGGTGAATATAAAATTGTGAATTTTAAAATTTTCCTGGCGAATTGACTGTTCAAACAAATTTCAGGCTTGCAGCCAGTCGTCGTTCAATACTTCGCATGATATTTCAACTGGGCACCTGCCAGTCATCTTCAGGTGAGCCGTCACAGACTGGCGAAAACGTCCTCCATTCCACAATATATAGTGTACTGTAACTATTCTGTGCATGCGTCGAAAACTTGATAGTTGAACCACACTGCCCACCAGCAGCGCCCTGCTGGTGGAATAGCGGAACTCAGTCGCCCTCTGCGTTGCTGTTTGCCACGGCCGTCGACGCACTCTGTTGTCTTTGATTTGAGCAAATCTTGGAGATGATGGGATTCCATGCACTGTCCAGCTGGTAGCCGCTGTCACAGTTTAACAGATTTTCCACCAGTCGCATTTCTACAGATTCTTTAATAATGGAGTCCCAGAAAGACGTTGCTGTGGACAAAATCATTGTTTTCTCATACTCCATTGAATGTCCAGTAGAAATAAAATGTTCAGCAATAGTGGACTTGCATCTCCGGCGGTAATCCGGAAGAATACCACCCTTTGATTGGCCTTTCGGTTCTAATTGAAGTGTTAGGTATATTGCAGGTGCCAGCCACCCTGCAGCGGTCCAGCCAGCAGCCAGCAGCAGTCCCAGCCAGCGGCGGTCCCAGCCAGCAGCCAGCAGCCAGCAGTGGTTCCTGCCAGCAGCCAGCGCAGTTCCTGCCAGCAGCCAGCGTCCAGCAGCCAGCAGCGGTCCAGCCAGCAGTGGTCCAGCCAGCAGCGGTTCCTGCCAGCAGCCAGCAGCGGTTCCTGCCAGCAGCCAGCGGCGGTTCCAGCCAGCAGCCAGCGTCCAGCATGCAGCAGTGGTCCCAGCCAGCAGCAGTCCCAGCCAGCCTCCAGCAGCAGCAGCAGCAGCAGCTGCAGCAGCTGCGTCCCCACTGGCCAGCCAGCCAGGTCGCCTCCCCCGCCAGCAGCAGCAGAGTGGGGCTTCGGCCCCAGTCTCCTTCATCATTCTCCGTTCCTCTTACTCTGTGTCTCTCGTCGCCTTGCCCATTCCTCGTTTGCTTCTTTGTCCTGTCCTGTGTCTTTCCCCTTATCGTAATGTCGACCCCCACCACCACCACTACTGCCACCACCACTGCCATCATATACACATCCCCCTCTGCCGCCGCCACCACTATCACGTGGTGTGCCCTGTCACCCCCGCCCCTCAGTCCATCCCCCCACACCTCACTCTCCCACCTCCCTCACTATTTGTCGCCCCATCCCTGGCTCCTCCCTCCCGTGCCTCCTCTGATCCCTTCCCTCCACTCCCTCCCTCTGCTCCTTCCGTTTCTGCAGCCCCCGCTAGGGTGTTTGCCCGGAGGTCCACGGCCCACGCTCAACTCTCCCCTTCGGCTTCATCATCATCGTCATCACCGTCGCCTTCGTCATCGCCCTCACCATCTCCGGTGCCGACTCCAGCACTGGGACCTGCCACTCCCCACCACATTCCAGTTGGTCCCATCCCCCACACTTCCTCCGCTGCCGTCAAGCCCCCAGTGGCACCCCTGCATCCTCTACTCCCAAAAAGGCTCCGCCTCGTCCCCCTTCCCCAGCCCATGATGCCATGGATGTCTCCCCGCCTGTCCCTGCCCCCTCCCCCTCCTCCTCCTCCAGCCCCTCCTCCTACCGCTACCTCCTCTCCCGTCCTCATCCCTCCCTTCTTGAGGCCTGGAACCTCACCTTCCTCCTTCATCAGAATTTTCCTGGTGCCCCCATCTCCCTCCTCACTCCTCGCCGTGATGCAGTCCACATCTCCTCCCCCAGCCCTACCCTCCACACAGAGCTCCTTTCCCGTGTCCCTGTCACCCGCTTTGGCCCTAATGCCTCCCTCACCCCTGCTCCTTCCCCACCTCCCTCCCGCCAACCCCAACCCCCACGTCGCCCGCCGACCCTCACCGCCGTGATCACTCAGCTTAGTCCGGCGATCACGGAGGAGGAGGTGTTGGCGGAGCTCAAGGCGCATCCCCATCTGGAGGTGCGTGCGGTTCGCCGCATTCATAACTCAGCCGGTCCCACCCACCTTATGTGGGTCTTTTCCGAACACGCCCCCTTCATACACCGTCTCCTGAAGGAGGGTGCTCTTCTCTTTCACCAATGCTACCAAGTTGACCCTTCCTGTTCCCCTCCTCAATCCCCTCCGCTGCCAAAGGTGCTTGTGGTATAATGCACACCCGATATCTGAGTACCGCGAGGCCCCCACCTACCCGCACTGTAGGCAAGCCCACTTTTTATGGCAGTGCCCCAATCTCTAGTCCCCCCCCCCCCCCTGTAATACCTGTAACCTCCCTCATCCTACTTATTCCCAGAAGTGCAAGGCCTGACCCCCTCCTACCACTCCTGAACTCACCGTTCCTGTCTGCCCTCTGGATGCCCCCACCCCTCCCGACAATTCCCTTCGCCCACCCCCTACCGCTGAGGACATCATCAGATTCCTCACCATCATCCTCCAAAATGTTCACCCCTTCCAGCGCCCCTACACCCTCCAACAGATATCCCTCGCTGCCCATTCCGTTTTCCACTTAAAAATGTATACCACCTACTCCAACAACCAGGCCCATTTCACCTTCTCCCATCTTGATACCCTTGTCTAAATCCCTGTCATGGCATGACAGCACCGTATCCTTTTCAACAACATCCGCTCCCTTCCCACCAACAAGAACCTCTTCCTGCACACCCTTGCCACCCATCGCGTGGATGCCTCCCTCCTCAATGAAACCTTCCTCCAACCCCACCATACCATCCACACTTCGCCCTACCTCCTTCACCGCTCCGATAATCCGTTCCTGATTGCGCGTGGCGGAGTTGCCATTGGTCACCACCGCCAGATCCCAGTTCGGCTCCAACCTCTTCTTCCTGACCCCACCGAACACCTCATCCTTAGTCTCTTCTTCCCCGGACTTACCGTCACCTGCACCACCATCTATGTCCGCCCTAATGCCACTCTTCCCTTCAACTTCCTCTCCCATATTGACCGTACCTTCTCCTCCTATGTGATTGCCGCAGACCTCAACATCCATAGTCGTTCCGCCGCCCAGTTACGGCGGTGGCATCGGTTCCTCTCCTCCCTCCAAGGCGACCTCATTCCCATTCCCCAGCACACCCGTCCCAAATCCAACTCCACTCCCGATGTTATCTTTTCCTCCCCTAACCTCCTTGGCCGCATAACGGTGGATGTCCTGGAGCCTATTGGTAGCGACCATCTCCCTGTCCTCCTCACCGTTTCAGACGGTCATCGCCCCCGCCCCGACCCTCGTAATGACCCTCCCCCAAAGTACGTCCATGACTATTCCCGTGCCAACTGGAATGCCTACCGGGATATGCTCTCCACCCAGGTCGATAGCCACCCCTTCACCTACCACCACCCTGACGATGTACCCATGCCACCTCCTTTCTCTAGCAGATCTTGTCTGAGGCCGTGGAGGCCCACGTCCCTACTGTCGCCATCCAGCCCCACCGTCCTACCTTACCCCCACAGGCCGTCCTCCTCCTTCGTGAATCCCGCTGTCTCTACCGTGCCTTCCTCCACACGCATGACCCGGACACACTACGACGCCACCGGCAACTCCAACGACACATTCATAATTTTCTCGCGGCTAAGAAACGCTGGGACTGGCGACATACATGCACCCGTTTAAATGCTACCCTACCTATCAACTCGTCCAAGTTCTGGTCTGCCTTCCGTCGCCTTACCAGAACTAAACCCTCCCCCTACTATCCTCTTCTCCATGATGATCACCCCTTCCCTGACACCCTTAGTAAGGCCAATCACTTTGCCTCCTACCTCTCCAATGTCTTTTCCATCCCCGAGGATCCCCAGTTTGATTACTCCCTCTTCCCGGATGTCCGCGATCGAACTGACACCTCTGTCTCTCCCCTCGCACCTGGTTTCCAGTACTTGGACAACATTGCACACACGGAACTCAATGCCCCTATCACTACACAGGATCTCATTGCTACAATCCACACAAAACGCAACACTGCTCCTGGTCACGATCGTGTCACCTACCGTCACCTTCGTGAAGCTCCTGTCTCTTTCCTCTCCACCCTGGCCAGGCTCTACAATGTAGTACTGTCCACCGGTTACTACCCAGACCTGTGGAAAACCTCCCATATCCTGATGTTCCTTAAACCTGGTAAACCGCCGTCCGCCATCTCCTCCTACCGTCTCATCAGCCTTACCTCGGTCTTCAGCAGGGTCCTGGAATCTATCCTCACCCAACGCATCCACCAGCATCTCCGCCAGTGTGGCTTTCGGCCATCCCTCTCTTCCGACGACCTTCTCCTTCACCTCACACATCTCCTTTCCGAACAGCTTAATTCCCGTCGCTTCGCAATCTTCCTCTCCCTGGACCTCGAATGTGCTTATGACCGCGTATGGCATTCCGGTCTCCTCTTCAAGCTCCAAACCTTCGCCCTTCCCATTAACTACGTCCGTCTGATGGGCTCCTTTCTCTCCCACTGTCCTTCCTCCATCACCATCCATAACACGGATTTCTGCACATTTTTTCCCTCCGCCAGTGTGCCCCAAGGCTCCGTCCTCTCCCCCCTTCTGTACCTTTTGTATACGGCGGACATGCCGCCACCGTCAAACCCCATCCACCTTCTCCAGTCTGCCGATGACACCGCCTTCCTTGCCCTTGCCCCCACCCTGCAGCGCTCCCAACACCTTCTCCAGTCCCATCTTGACCGGTTCACCGCTTGGTGCAACCAGTGGTTGCTCAAGGTCAATCCCTCCAAAACCCAGGCGATCATTGTAGCCAAAACCACCCCTTCCTTCCACCTCCTTGATTTCTATCTCACCCTCTATGGCCGTCCTATCGCCCTCACCCCCACCCTTAAGTACCTTGGCGTCACCCTCGATCGTCGCCTCCCCTGGACCCCCCATCTCCAGACAATCCAAGCCAAGGCACGCTCCCGACTCCATCTCCTCAAGCTCCTTTCTGGCCGTACGTAGAGTCTGGACCCCTCCACCATCCTCCACACCTATAAATCCCTCATCCGCCCTATCCTTTGTTACACCCATCCAGCCTGGACCTCCGCCCCCCCCCCCCTACCTTTTATAAATCCCTTCAAATTCTTGAATCCCTTCAAATCCTTGAACGCCATGCTCTCCGCCTCGCCTATCGCATCCGTCTCCCCTCCCCCAAGCAGATCCTGTACGATCTCATTCCGTTCCCCCACCTCCTCCTTTTCCTTAAAAGGATACGGATCCTGTACACCTCCCGCAAACTCGATCCTCCTCACCCGCTTGTCTCGCCCATCCTCTCCCACGGCTGCCCGCTGCCGCGCCTGTATTCCCACATCCCACCCAGTCTCCATCTGTCCACCCTCCTTACCCTCTCCCAAGGTGGCTTCCGCCAGCTCCCCCTCCCTGATGATGCCTCCTCCCCTCCATCTACCCCTCCTATCAACTTTGATCCTCCACCCCCCCCCCCCCCCCCACAGTTCCTGTGTCTTTTCCTTTAGGCACCCTTCCTCCCTTCTCTCTCCTTTTCCCCCCATCCCCCTTACTCCACCCCTCTTCCCCCTGGGCTTCCCCTCCCCATTCCTCCCTTCCCCCTATCTCCCCTGCCCATGGCATCTCTGCTCTCCCCTCTCCCTCTCCCACCCCCCCGTCCTCCTCTCTTGGCAGGTCCCCGGACTTGTGCACGCTCAGTGGACTTTCGCGCACGGGAGATCATCGCCATCAGTGTCTCATGTGTGTGCCTTCATTTTGTGTTTAGTGTTCTTTCGCCATCACACCACCACTGTTCACGTGTGCCGTCACCGTCATCCGTGTTCTGTGCGCCGTGTTAACAAGTGTTAGTGTTCTTTCTCGTCCAGCATGAACGGCTTCATGTTTATTGTTTTTCGTATCTAAATTTTTTGCCTGCCGTTTTTATTGTATTATCTGTGCCGCCTATATGTCATGTTATTGTACCACTCAAGGCTGAAGAGCAGCGTAATATGCTGCTGCCAGCCCGCCTTGTATGAGGTGATTAAAATTACAATAAAGAAAAAAAAAAATAGCAGACTTGCTTCGCTGCAAAAGGCGGGTGTAACGTTGATGTTCAGTGCAGCGTTCTGTCACGGTGCGTGTGGTTTGACCTATGTAAGCCATACCACATTGGCACGGTATCTTGTAAATTTCGGTCTTTCGTAGTAACAGATTGCCCTTAACTGATCCCACAAGTTCCGCAATCTTCGATGGTGGGCGGAAAACCACTTTTACCTGAAATTTTCAGAGGATTCTTGCTATTTTAAATGAAGTGTTGCCAACGAAAGGAAGAAAAGCTAAAGATTTTTCCAGCATGTTCTCCTCTTTATTCACTTCCTGCTTCTTAGTTTTAACTGTTAGTGCCCTGTTAATATGCCAGATGGAATACCCATTTTCGCTGAATACTTTCTTTAGATGGGCGAGTTCTTGAGGTAAGCTATCTAGATCTGAGACAGTATGAGCTCTATGAACAAGTGTTTTAAGCAAACTCATGGTTTGCGATGGGTGATGGCAACTCGATGCTTGCAGGTACAAATCAGTATGAGTGGGTTTCCGGTAAACTGTATGCCCTAGAGAACCATCATTCTTCCTTCAAACCAGGACATCCAAGAAAGGCAAATAACCATCTTTCTCTATTTCCATGGTGAACAGGATGTTGCTATGAATGGAGTTGAGGTGATGTAGAAACTCCATTAATTTATCTTCTCCATGAGGCCACACTATGAAAGTGTCATCCACATACCGCCAAAAAACTGTTGGCTTCAGGGCAGCTGATTCAAGCACTCTCTCTTCAAAATCCTCCATAAAAAGGTTGGCCACCAAAGGAGACAGGGGGCTACCCATGGCGACACCGTCAGTCTGTTCAAAATATTCTTGATTAAACATAAAATAAGTTGAGGAAAGTGCCTGCCTGAACAAAGCAGTGATATCAACAGGAAACATGTTACCAGTCAGTGTCAAAGAATCTCTGCGTCCAATAGTGAGTAACATTGGAGCTCCTAAATATGATTTAGCTAAAAATCGCTTCCTTACTGAGACCTTTTGTAGGCAAGTACTCACATTACATATGAAACTCAGCTGATTTTATCAATAGACTGGGGGCTCTTCGTCTTAGCAGTGTAGACCTTCTAGTAAGTTTTGATGTGGTCTCACTTTTTACAAAAGTTCCTCTTGCA
This sequence comes from Schistocerca americana, assembly GCF_021461395.2. Lineage (NCBI taxonomy): Eukaryota > Metazoa > Arthropoda > Insecta > Orthoptera > Acrididae > Schistocerca > Schistocerca americana. The sequence continues at coordinate 378,084,638 of NC_060121.1, forward strand.
GATTATTCCTACTTTGTACCACACAGTTGTCACAAAATTGTATGTTGTTTTGTCCTTCCACTAGATATTAATTTACGGATTTCTTTAAGTTTCAGATGAGTATCAACTGACTGCAGAATAGAAGCAACTGGCAAAATAACCTTTGCTTCAGGACATTTTATTCAATTAACACCTACAACTTTTTATGTACTCCATCTCACAGTAAGAGACCGATAAGAGTGGAAATGAGTTATTCAAGAAAGGAGTCCCTTTTTGTATCATATATTTGTTTTGATACCTGTTGTTGCTTGCCCTGTAGTTGCTAAGTTATCCATGTCTTATGTTTCAGATTGGTTTAAAATGATGAATAGAAGATGCGTGAAATGCCAAAGAAACTGTTTCAGCTGTTATATGATTTTAAAAGCAAATTTAATATTGGAATCACTTCTATGTCACGACAAAACAATTCCAAGAGTGGAACTAAGTGAACTTGAAGGTAGGTCCTACTATGTCACAAACACCAGCGGAGAAAAAGCACTCTACATTGCTCATCTCCATCAGCTGACATTAATGATTTTCATTTTTTAGATGGCTACAATATTCAATTGAGACAATTTCTGGATAGCAAACGTAGACATTCCTGATGTGTTTTTCATAACAGTGGAAAATATATCATTTAAGCTATTTTGCAGTGCCTTATGAAGCCACTTACATGGTGGAAACTAATTCAACTTGTAGGTAAGTACTGTTATGTGAAGAACTATTGTGAATTACAAACACATCAGTTTCCATGCTGCAAAAGGTAAAGTTATCCTTTCATATGTTTCAGATTGGTAGAGAAGTGACTACCAAACAGTGTGTGAAAGTTGAAACAAACCCATTTGTCAGGATTTTGGCTAAAGATGCAGCTACAGCTTTCAAAATAGCCGATTTGGCACAGCATGATTCATTGAAGGGTGAATATAAAATGGAATGGCTGGTTAATCCTACTTTGAACCACACAATTGTCACAAAAAAGTATGCAGTGTTGTCTTCGCATTAGATATTATTTTATGGATTTCTTTAAGTTCCAGATGAGTATCAACTGACTGCAGAATAGTAGCAAGTGGGAAAACAACCTCAGTTTCAGAACAATTTATTCAATGAACACCTACATCTTTTTACATCCTCTTTCACACAGTGAGAGACTGTTAACAGACTGGAAATGAGTTGTTCATGAAGGGAGACCCGTTTTGTATCATATCGTTGTTTTGTAACTTTACCTGTTGTTGCTTGCCCTGTAGTTGCTAAGTTATTCATGTCTTATGTTTCAGATTGGTGGAAAATGGTGTACAGAAGCTATGTGAAATGCCAAAGCAACTATTTCAGCTGGTATTTCATTTAAAAGCAGTTTTATATTAGAAACATGTCTAACACATGATGATGCAATTTCAAGAGTGTAAACCAAGTGGACTCAAAGCTAAGTCCTACTATGCCTCAAAGAGCCGTAGAGAGAAAGCCCTATATATTACATATCTGCAAAGGCTGACATTAGTAATTTTTATGTTTTAGATGGATACTAAATTGACTGGAGGTGCTTTCTGGATGGCAAAGGTAGACACTCCTGATGTGTTTTTCATAACAAAGAAACATATATCATTTGAGCTACTGTGCAGTGCTTTGTGAAGCCGCTTACATGGTGGAAACAAATTCAACATGTAGGTAAGTACTATTGTATGAAGAACTATTCTAGAATACAAATAAGTCTGTTTCCATGCTGCAAAGGCTGAGGTTATCCATTTATATGTTTCAGATTGGTAAAGAAGTGACTTCCAAACACTGTGCAAAAGTGAAAAGGAACCCCTTTGTCAGGATTTTGGCTAAAGATGCAGTTACAACTTTCAAAATAGCCAGTCAGCACTGCATGATTCAATGAAGGGTGAATATAAAATGGAATGGTAGGTCAGTCCTACTTTGTACAACACAATTGTCACAAAAATGTATGTAGTATTGTCCTTGCACTAGATATTAATTTATGGATTTCTTTAAGTTTCAGATGAGTATCAACTGATAGCAGAGTAGTAGAAAGTGGAAAAACAACCTTTGCTTCAGGACATTTTATTCAATTAACACCTACACCTTTTACGTACTCCATCTCATAGTGAGAGACTGATAAAAGAGTGGAAATGAGTTGTTCCTGCAGGGAGACCCGTTTTGTATGATATAGCTGTTTTGTAAATTTACCTGTTGTTGCTTGCCCTGTAGTTTCTAAGCTATCCATGTCTTATGTCACACATTGATGGAAACTGTTGCACAGAAGCTATGTGAAATGCCAAACAAAATATTGTAGCTGGTATTTGATTTATAAGCCGTTTTAGTATTCGAATCATTTCTATGTAATGGTAAAACAATTCCAAGAGTGGAACTAAGTGGTCATGAAGGTAGGTCCTACTATGTCTTGAACACATGTGAAAAAGAACACTCTACAATGCTCATCTCCATCAGCTGACATTTGTAATTTACATGTTTTAGATGATTACAGTATTGAATGGAGTAGATTTCTGGATAGCAAAAGTAGACATTCCTGATGTGTTTTTTATAACAAAGGAAAATATATCATTTAAGCTGTTATGCAGTGCTTTGTGAAGCCCCTTATGTGGTGGAAACTAATTCAACTTGTAGGTAAGTACTGTTATGTGAAGATCTATTGTGAAATATAAACACGTATGTTTCCATGCTGCAAAAAGTAAAGTTATCCATTCATATGTTTCAGATTGGTAGAGAAGTGACTACCAGACTGTGTGTGAAATTTAAAAGAAACCCATTTTCAGGACTATGGCTAAAGATCAGCTTCAAGTTTCAAAATAGCTCCTTCGGTACTGCATGAACAAGTGAAGGGTGAATATAAAATCAACTGGCAGGTTAGCCCTACTTTTACCACACAGTTGTCACAAAAATGTAAGTGGTATTGTCCTTGCACGTGATATTAACTCATGGATTTCTTTATGTTTCTGATGTGTATTAACTGACTGCAGAATAGTATTAAGTGGCAAAACAACCTTAGTTTCAGGACATTTTATTCAATGAACATCTACATCTTTTAAATATTCTGTCTCACAGTGAGAGACCGATAAAAGAGTGGAAATGAGTTGTTCATCAAGGGAGACACGCTTCGTATCATATAGTTGTTTTGTAAATCTACCTGTTGTTGCTTGCCCTATAATTGCTAAGTTATCCATTTCTTACATTTCAGATTGATGAAAATGGTGAACAGAAGATACGTGAAATGCAAAGAAACTGTTTCAGTGATATATAATTTTAAAAGCAGTTTTAATATTAGAATCATTTCTATGTCATGACAAAACAATTCCAAGAGTCGTAATAAGTGGACTCGATGGTAGGTCCTACTGTTTCATGAACACCAGTGGCGAAAACACACTCTGCACTGCTCATCCTCAAAATCTGACACTAGTAATATTTATGTTTGAGATGGTTACAACAATGACTGCAGTAGCTTTCTGGATGGTAAAGGTAGACACTCCAGATGTGTTTTTCATAACAAAGAAAAATATAACATTTGTGCTACTATGCAGTGATTTGTGAAGCCGCTTACATGATGGAGACAAATTCAACTTGTAGTTAAGTACTGTTATGTGAAGAACTATTCTGAAATACAAATAGGTTTGTTTCCATGCTGCAAAAGCTAAAGTTATCCATTCATATGTTTCAGATTAGCAGAGAAGTGACTACCAAACAATGTGTGAAAGGGGAAAAAATGCCTTTGTCAGGATTTTGGCTAAAGATGCAGATGCAACTTTGAAAATAGCCCCTTCGGCACTGCATGATTCATTGAACGGTGAATATAAAATGTAGTGCCAGGCTAGTCCTACTTTGTACCACACAGTTGCCACAAAAATGTATGTGGTATTTTACTCGCACTAGATATTAATTTGTGGATTTCGTTATGTTTCACATGAGCATCAACTGACTGCAGAATAGTAGGAAGTGGCAAAACAACCTTTGCTTCAGGAAATTTTATTCAATTAACTCCTACATTTTTTTTATGTACTGCATCTGACACTGGGAGTGGAAATGAGTTGTTCATGAAGGGAGTCACACTTTGTATCATAATGCTGTTTTGTAAATTTGCCATGTAGTTCCTACGTTATCCATGTCTTATGTTACAGATTGATAGAAAATGGTGCACAGAAGCTATGTGAAATGCCAAACAAAATATTTTAGCTGGTATTTGATTTTAAATGCAGTTTTAATATTCAAATCATATCTATGTCATGGCAAAACAATTACAAGAGTGGAACTAAGTGGACATGAAGGTAAGTCCTACCATGTCTTGAGCACATGTGAAAAAGAACACTCTACAGCGCTCATCTCCATCAGCTGACATTTGTAATTTACATGTTTTAGATGTTCGCAATATTGAATGAAGCGATTTCTGAATAGCAAAGGAAGACATTCCTGATGTGTTTTTCATAACAAAGGAAAATATATCATTTAAGTTATTACGCAGTGCTTTGTGAAGCCGCTTACATGATAGAAACTAATCCAAGTTGTAGGTGAGTACTGTTATGTGAAGATCTATTGTGAAATAAAAACACATTTCTACCCTTGCTGCAAAAGGTAATGTTATCCATTCATACGTTTCAGATTGGTAGACAAGTGACTACCAAACAGTGTCTGAAAGGGAAAGGAAACTCTTTGTCATGACTTTGACCAAAGATCCAGTTACAATTTTCAAAATAGCCATCTCGACACTGCATGATTCATTGAAGGCGGAATACAAAATTGACTGGCAGGTTAGTTATACTTTGTACCATTCAGTTGTCAAAAAATGGATGTAGTATTGTCCTCACATTAAATATTAATTTATGGATTTCTATTTGTTTCAGATGACTATTAACTGAATGCAGATAATACCAAGTCGCAAAGCAATCTTTCCTTCAGTACATTTTATTCAATGAGCACATGCAGCTTTTTACATACCCTATCTCTCAGTGAGAGACCGATGAAAGAGTTGGAATGAGTCATTCATGAAGGGAGTCCCGCTTTCTATCATATAGTTGTTTTGTAAATTCATCTGTTGTTGCTTGCCCTGTAGTTTCTAAGTTACCCATGTCTTATATTTCTGATTCCTGGCAAATAGTCTACAGAAGCTATGTGACATTCCAAAGAAAATACTTCAGCTGGTATCTGGTTTTAAAAGCAGTTTTAATATTAGTATCATTTCTATGACACGACAGGACAAATCCAAGAGTGGAGCTAAGTGGACTCGAATGTAGCTCCCACTCTCAAACACCTCCGGAAAAAGAGCACTCTACATTGCTCATCTCCAAAAGCTGACATTAGTAATTTTTATATTTTAGATTGTTACATCATTGCCTGGAGGTGCTTCCTGGATGGCAAAGGTAGAGATTACAGATGTGTTTTTCACAACAAAGAAAAATATATCATTTAAGCTACTATATGGTGCTTTGCGGAGCCTGTTAAAATGGTGGAAACAAATTCAACTTTTAGGTAATCACTGTTATGAAAGAATTATTCTGAAATACCAACACATCTGTTTCCATGTTGTGAGAGCTAAGATTATACATTCATATGTTTCAGATTGGTAGAGAAGTGACTACCAAACAGTGTGTGAAAGGGAAAAGAAACTCCTATGTGAGGAGCTACAACTTCCAAAATAGCCCCTTTGGCACTGCATGATTCATTGAAGAGTTAATATAATATAAACTGGCAGGTTAGTCCTACTTTGTACCACACACACACATACTGTTTGGTAGTCAATTCTCTACTAATCTGAAACATATTAATGGATAACTTTAGCTTTTACAGCCTGGAAACAGACGTGTTTGTATTTCAGAATTGTTCTTTACATAATAGTACTTACCTACAAATTGAATTTGTTTCCACCATGCAAGCGGCTTCACAAAGCACTGCATAGTAGCTTAAATGGAATATTTTTCTTTGTTATGAGTAACACATTAGGAATGTTTACCATTGTCATCCAGGAAACACCTCCAGTCGATGTTGTAACCATCTAAAACATAAAAATTACTAATGTCAGCTTTTGGAGATGAGCAATGTAGAGGTCTGTTTCTCCAGAGGTGTTTGAGACATAGTGGGACCTACCTTCAAGTCCACTTAGTTCCACTCTTGGAATTGTCCTGTCATGTCATAGAAATTATTCAAATATTAAAAGTGCTTTTAAACTCAAATGCCAGCTGAAGTATTTTCTTTGGAATTTCACATTTATTTATTTATTTATTGTATTTTTTTTTGCATGGAGACACCAACTGGTGTCTTTTGCAAACGTCATAGCATTTTTTTACAAGTTTAGTACAATATATATATAAAAACAAAGATGATGTGACTCACCAAATGAAAGTGCTGGCAGGTCGACAGACACACAAACAAACACAAACATACATACAAAATTCAAGCTTTCGCAACAAACGGTTGCCTCATCAGGAAAGAGGGAAGGAGGGGGAAAGACGAAAGGATGTGGGTTTTAAGGGAGAGGGTAAGGAGTCATTCCAATCCTGGGAGCGGAAAGACATACCTTAGGGGGAAAAAAGGATGGGTATACACTCGCACACACACACACATCCATCCACACATATACAGACATAAGCAGACATATTTAAGTTATGGTCTTTAAATATGTCTGCTTATGTCTGGATATGTGTGGATGGATGTGCGTGTGTGTGCGAGTGTATACCCGTCCTTATATATATATATATATATATATATATATATATAAACAAAGATGATGTGACTTACCAAATGAAAGTGCTGGCAGGTCGACAGACACACAAACAAACATCAACATACACACAAAATTCAAGCTTTCGCAACAAAATGTTGCCTCATCAGGAAAGAGGGAAGGAGAGGGAAAATACGAAAGGATGTGGGTTTTAAGGGAGAGGGTAAGGAATGATTCCAATCCCGGGAGCGGAAAGACTTACCTTAGGGGGAAAAAGGATGGGTATACACTCGCACACACACACACACACATATCCATCCACACATATACAGACACAAGCAGACATATTTAAAGACAAAGAGTTTGGGCAGAGATGTCAGTCAAGGCAGAAGTGCAGAGGCAAAGATGTTGTTGAATGACAGGTGAGGTTTGAGTGGCGGCAACTTGAAATTAGCGGAGATTGAGGCCTGGTGGATAACGGGAAGAGAGGATATATTGAAGAGCAAGTTCCCATCTCTGGAGTTCGGATAGGTTGGTGTTAGTGGGAAATATCCAGATAACCCGGACGGTGTAACACTGTGCCAAGATGTGCTGGCCGTGCACCAAGTCATGTTTAGCCACAGGGTGATCCTCATTACCAACAAACACTGTCTGCCTGTGTCCATTCATGCGAATGGACAGTTTGTTGCTGGTCATTCTCACATAGAATGCCTCACAGTGTAGGCAGGTCAGTTGGTAGATCACGTGGGTGCTTTCACACGTGGCTCTGCCTTTGATTGTGTACACCTTCCGGGTTACAGGACTGGAGTAGGTGGTGGTGGGAGGGTGCATGGGACAGGTTTTACACCGGGGGCGGTTACAAGGGTAGAAGCCAGAGGGTAGGGAAGGTGGTTTGGGGATTTCATAGGGATGAACTAAGAGGTTACGAGGGTTAGGTGGACGGCAGAAAGACACTCTTGGTGGAGTGGGGAGGATTTCATGAAGGATGGATCTCATTTCAGGGCAGGATTTGAGGATGTCGTATCCCTGCTGGAGAGCCACATTCAGAATCTGATCCAGTCCCAGAAGGTATACTGCCACAAGTGGGGCACTTTTGTGGTTTTTCTGTGGGAGGTTCTGGGTTTGAGAGGATGAGGAAGTGGCTCTGGTTATTTGCTTCTGTACCAGGTCGGGAGGGTAGTTGCGGGATGCAAAAGCTGTTGTCAGGTTGTTGGTGTAATGCTTCAGGGATTCCAGACTGGAGCAGATTCGTTTGCCACGAAGACCTAGGCTGTAGGGAAGGGACCGTTTGATGTGGAATGGGTGGCAGCTGTCGTAATGGAGATACTGTTGCTTGTTGGTGGGTTTGATGTGGACGGACATGTGAAGCTGGCCATTGGACAGGTGGAGGTCAACATCAAGGAAAGTGGCATGGGATTTGGAGTAGGACCAGGTGAATCTGATGGAACCAAAGGAGTTGAGGTTGGAGAGGAAATTCTGGAGTTCTTCTTCACTGTGAGTCCAGATCATGAAGATGTCATCAATAAATCTGTACCAAACTTTGGGTTGGCAGGCCTGGGTAACCAAGAAGGCTTCCTCTCAGCGACCCATGAATAGGTTGGCGTACGAAGGGGCCATCCTGGTACCCATGGCTGTTCCCTTTAATTGTTGGTACGTCTGGCCTTCAAAAGTGAAGAAGTTGTGGGGCAGGATGAAGCTGGCTAAGGTAATGAGGAAAGAGGTGATTGGCGTGAAAGTAAGTGCTCCATTGCAGCAAGGCCCTGGACGTGCGGGATATTTGTGTATAAGGAAGTGGCATCAATGGTTACAAGGATGGTTTCTAGGGGTAACGGATTGGGTAAGGATTCCAGGCGTTCGAGAAAGTGGTTGGTGTCTTTGATGAAGGATGGGAGACTGTACGTAATGGGTTGAAGGTGTTGATCTACGTAGGCAGAGATACGTTCTGTGGGGGCTTGGTAACCAGCTACAATGGTGCGGCCGGGATGATTGGGTTTGTGAATTTTAGGAAGAAGGTAGAAGGTAGGGGTGCGGGGTGTTGGTGGGGTCAGGAGGTTGATGGAGTCAGATGAAAGGTTTTGTAGGGGGCCTAAGGTTCTGAGGATTCCTTGAAGCTCCGCCTGGACATCAGGAATGGGATTACCTTGTCAAACTTTGTATGTGGTGTTGTATGGTTGCTGACGCAGTCCCTCGGCCACATACTCCCGACGATCAAGTACCACGGTCGTGGAACCCTTGTCCGCCGGAAGAATGACAATGCACCGGTCAGCCTTCAGATCACGGATAGCCTGGGCTTCAGCAGTGGTGATGTTGGGAGTAGGATTAAGGTTTTTTAAGAAAGATTAAGAGGCAAGACTGGAAGTCAGAAATTCCTGGAAGGTTTGGAGAGGGTGATTTTGAGGAAGAGGAGGTGGGTCCCTCTGTGACGGAGGACGGAACATTCCAGGCAGGGTTCAATTTAGATAGTGTCTTGGGAAGTTGGATCATTAGGGGTAGGATTAGGATCATTTTTCTTCGTGGCAAAGTGATACTTCCAGCAGAGAGTACGAGTGTAGGACAGTAAATCTTTGACGAGGTCTGTTTGGTTGAATCTGGGAGTGGGGCTGAAGGTGAGGCCTTTGGATAGGACAAAGGTTTCGGATTGGGAGAGAGGTTTGGAGGAAAGGTTAACTACTGAATTAGGGTGTTGTGGTGCCAGATAATTCTTCCGGCGGACAACGGTTCCACGACCGTGGTACTTGATCATCGGGAGTATGTGGCCGAGGGACTGCGTCAGCTTTCATACAACACCACATACAAAGTTTGCCAAGGTAATCCCATTCCTGATGTCCAGGCGGAGGTTCAAGGAATCTCAGAACCTTAGGCCCCCTACAAAACCTTTCACCTGACTCCATCCACCTCCTGACCCCACCGACACCCCGCACCCCTACCTTCTACCTTCTTCCTAATATTCACAAACCCAATCATCCCGGCCGCCCCATTGTAGCTGGTTACCAAGCCCCCACAGAACGTATCTCTGCCTACGTAGATCAACACCTTCAACCCATTACGTGCAGTCTCCCATCCTTCATCAAAGACACCAACCACTTTCTCGAACGCCTGGAATCCTTACCCAATCCGTTACCCCCAGAAACCATCCTTGTAACCATTGATGCCACTTCCTTATACACAAATATCCCGCACGTCCAGGGCCTCGCTGCGATGGAGCACTTACTTTCACGCCGATCACCTGCCACCCTACCTAAAACCTCTTTCCTCATTACCTTAGCCAGCTTCATCCTGACCCACAACTACTTCACTTTTGAAGGCCAGACTTACCAACAATTAAAGGGAGCAGCCATGGGTACCAGGATGGCCCCTTCGTACGCCAACCTATTCATGGGTCGCTTAGAGGAAGCCTTCTTGGTTACCCAGGCCTGCCAACCCAAAGTTTGGTACAGATTTATTGATGACATCTTCATGATCTGGACTCACAGTGAAGAAGAACTCCAGAATTTCCTCTCCAACCTCAACTCCTTTGGTTCCATCAGATTCACCTGGTCCTACTCCAAATCCCATGCCACTTTCCTTGATGTTGACCTCCACCTGTCCAATGGCCAGCTTCACATGTCCGTCCACATCAAACCCACCAACAAGCAACAGTACCTCCATTACGACAGCTGCCACCCATTCCACATCAAACGGTCCCTTCCCTACAGCCTAGGTCTTCATGGCAAACGAATCTGCTCCAGTCCGGAATCCCTGAAGCATTACACCAACAACCTGACAACAGCTTTTGCATCCCGCAACTACCCTCCCGACCTGGTACAGAAGCAAATAACCAGAGCCACTTCCTCATCCTCTCAAACCCAGAACCTCCCACAGAAGAACCACAAAAGTGCCCCACTTGTGACAGGATACTTTCCGGGACTGGATCATATTCTGAATGTGGCTCTCCAGCAGGGATACGACTTCCTCAAATCCTGCCCTGAAATGAGATCCATCCTTCATGAAATCCTCCCCACTCCACCAAGAGTGTCTTTCTGCCGTCCACCTAACCTTCGTAACCTCTTAGTTCATCCCTATGAAATCCCCAAACCACCTTCCCTACCCTCTGGCTTCTACCCTTGTAACCGCCCCCGGTGTAAAACCTGTCCCATGCACCCTCCCACCACCACCTACTCCAGTCCTGTAACCCGGAAGGTGTACACGAGCAAAGGCAGAGCCACGTGTGAAAGCACCCACGTGATCTACCAACTGACCTGCCTACACTGTGAGGCATTCTATGTGGGAATGACCAGCAACAAACTGTCCATTCGCATGAATGGACACAGGCAGACAGTGTTTGTTGGTAATGAGGATCACCCTGTGGCTAAACATGCCTTGGTGCACGGCCAGCACATCTTGGCACAGTGTTACACCGTCCGGGTTATCTGGATACTTCCCACTAACACCAACCTATCCGAACTCCGGAGATGGGAACTTGCTCTTCAATATATCCTCTCTTCCCGTTATCCACCAGGCCTCAATCTCCACTAATTTCAAGTTGCCGCCACTCATACCTCACCTGTCATTCAACAACATCTTTGCCTCTGCACTTCTGCCTCGACTGGCATCTCTGCCCAAACTCTTTGTCTTTAAATATGTCTGCTTGTGTCTGTATATGTGTGGATGGATATGTGTGTGTGTGTGTGCAAGTGTATACCTGTCCTTTTTTCCCCCTGAGGTAAGTCTTTCCGCTCCCGGGATTGGAATGACTCCTTACCCTCTCCCTTAAAACCCACATCCTTTCGTCTTTCCCTCTCCTTCCCTCTTTCCTGATGAGGCAACAGTTTGTTGCGAAAGCTTGAATTTTGTGTGTATGTTTGTGTTTGTTTGTGTGTCTGTCGACCTGCCAGCACTTTCATTTGGTAAGTCACATCATCTTTGTTTTTAGATATATTTTTCCTATGTGGAATGTTTCCCTCTATTATAACTATATATATATATATATATATATATATATATATATATATATATATATATATATATATATATATATATATAGTTATAATAGAGGGAAACATTCCACATAGGAAAAATATATCTAAAAACAAAGATGATGTGATATATATATATATATATATATATATATATATATATATATATATATATATATATATATATATATACAATAAATTATTTTAGTTTAATATTAATATTCACCTAAAGAGTATAAACACTTGTCAATCAAGAAATGTTTCAGTTTCACTTTGAATAAGTTCTCTTTGTGGCACCTTATAGAGCTCGGTAATCTGTTATACCATATTTGACCACTAATGCATGGACTATGGTCTGTTGTTTTTAATTTTGTTCTTTGTCTGTAGTAGCAGTCTTTATTTCTTGTATTATAGGCATGCATATCAGAGCACTTTGTTTCTTTGTTTTGATGTGTCACAAAAAATATAATTAATTTGTAAAGATACAGTGAGTAGACTGTGAGGTATTTATGATGAACCAAGATTTCCCTGCATGAATCTCTATGCCCTGATCCATGGATAATTGTGATTGCTCTTTTCTGTAGGGTTAATATTCTGTTCATATGTATGTCGGCAGCACAACCCCATATCTCTATCCCGTAATTAATCTGTGGAAAAGGGGTTCCATAATAAATTGTTTTTAATGTCTGATGTGGAACTACTTTTCATAACTGGTTGATTAGATGTAATGAACTGCTGATTTTATTGCATAAAAATTTGATATGGTTTACCCATCTTAGATTTTCATACCTAGAAATCTGCAGCCTTCTGTGTCCACTACTTCGATTCCACCTATGTCACTGATAGAGGTTTGGTGTGAGTTTGTAAGTTTAAATGGCAATAACTGAGATTTACTGATATTAACTTTCAAACCTTGATCTTGGAAATAAGTAGTTATTTGCTGTAGTCCCTCAGTGGCTACCAACGTTAACTCATCATTTTGTTTACCAAGAGATAACAGTGAGGTATCATCTGCATAGGTTACCAATTGGGAGTTGAAAGGTTGCTCTATATCATTTATGTACACTAGGAAAAGGAAAGGGCCCAAAATTGAGCCCTGGGGTACATCTTGTGTGACTGTCTCATATTTGGACAGGAAATTAATGATCTGATTATTGATTTTGTAAGTCAGCATTGTACACTGCATGCGGTTAAATAAATATGTAGCCAGCAATTGCATGGATGCAGCATTTACATTGTATGACTCAAGTTCACTTAAAAGTAACTCATGGTTTACCAAGTCAAAGGCTTTAGTAAGGTCTAGAAATATGCCAGCTGTTTGCATTCCTTGATCAAGGGCACCATACGTTTTGTGAAGAAATTCCATAATTGCTGTGATAGTACTATGATCTTTTCGGAATCCGTGTTGTGTCTCTGTTAGGAACTTATTTTTCAAGAAATAGTCACTAAGTTGTGTCAGCAGCACAACTTCAAATACTTTGCTGAAGACAGGTATTAATGATATGGGCCTCAATTTGAAACCTCTTCCTTGGATCCTTTTTTATGCACTGGTTTAACTGTGCTCCATTTCAATACATTTGGAAATGTACGTTCTCTGATACTGCAGTTTACCAGGTGGGTGATTATTTTAACTAATTCCTTATTACATTTTTTAATCATGATACTACTCAAACCATCCCATCCAGATGAGAACTTATTCTTTAGGTTATTTGTTATCCTGCCTATTTCTTTTTCACTTACTTGTTTGAATTCAAACATAGCTTCTATAGACTATTTTCCATGAATCAGCAATCTGTTGTTGTTGTGGTCTTCAGTCCTAAGACTGGTTTGATGCAGCTCTCCATGCTACTCTATCCTGTGCAAGCTTCTTCATCGCCTAGTACTTACTGCAACCTACATCCTTCTGTATCTGTTTAGTGAATTCATCTCTTGGTCTCCCTCTATGATTTTCACCCTCCACGCTGCCCTCCAATACTAAATTGGTGATCCCTTGATGCCTCAGAACATGTCCTACCAACCTATCCCTTCTTCTAGTCAAGTTGTGCCACAAACTCCTCTTCTCCCCAATCCTATTCAATACCTTCTCATTAATTATATGATCTACCCATCTAATCTTCAGCATTCTTCTGTAGCAGTACATTTCAAATGCTTCTATTCTCTTCTTGTCCAAACTATTTATCGTCCATGTTTCACTTCAATACATGGCTACACTCCATACAAATATTTTCAGAAACTACTTCCTGACACTTAAATCCATACTCGATGCTAACAAATTCCTCTTCTTCAGAAATGCTTTCCCTGCCATTGTCAGTCTATAATTTATATCCTCTCTACTTCGACCATCATCAGTTATTTTGCTCCCCAAATAGCAAAACTCATTTACTACTTTAAGTGTCTCATTTCCTAATCTAATTCCCTCAGCATCACCCGACTTAATTCGACTACATTCCATTATCCTCGTTTTGCTTTTGTTGATGTTCATCTTATATCCACCTTTCAAGACACTGTCCATTCCATTCAACTGCTCTTCCAAGTCCTTTGCTGTCTCTGACAGAATTACAATGTCATCGGCGAACCTCAAAGTTTTTATTTCTTCTCCATGGATTTTAATATCTACTGCGAATTTTTTCTTTTCTTTCCATTACTGCTTGCTCAATATACAGATTGAATAACATCGGGGAGAGGCTACAACCCTGTCTCACTCCCTTCCCAGCCACTGCTTCCTCTTATAACTGCCATCTGGTTTCTGACCAAACTGTAAATAGTCTTTCGCTCCCTGTATTTTACCCCTGCCACCCTTAGAATTTCAAAGAGGGTATTCCAGTCAACATTGTCAAAAGCTTTCTCTAAGTCTACAAATGCTAAAAACGTAGGTTTGCCTTTCCTTAATCTTTCTTCTAAGGCAAGTCGTAAGGTTAGTATTGCCTCACATGTTCCAATATTTCTACGGAATCCAAACTGATCTTCCCCGAGGTCGGCTTCTACCAGTTTTTCTATTCGTCTGTAAAGAATTCGTGTTAGTAATTTGGAGCTGTGTCTTATTAAACTGATAGTTCGGTTATTTTCCCATCTGTTAACACCTGCTATCTTTGGGATTGGAACTATTATATTCTTCTTGAAGTCTGAGGGTATTTCGCCTGTCTCGTACATCTTGCTCACCAGGTGGTAGAGTTTTGTCAGGACTGGCTCTCCCAAGGCCATCAGTAGTTCTAATGGAATGTTGTCTATTCCCAGGGTCTTGTTTCGACTCAGGTCTTTCAGTGCTCTGTCAAACTCTTCACGCAGTTTTGTATCTCCCATTTCATCTTCATCTACATCCTCTTCCATTTCCACAATATTGTCCTCAAGTACATTGCCCTTGTATAGACCCTCTATATACTCCTTCCACCTTTCTTCTTTTCCTTCTTTGCTTAGAACTGGGTTTCCATCTGAGCTCTTGATATTCATACAAGTGATTCTCTTTTCTCCAAAGGTCTCTTCAATTTTCCTGTGGGCAGTATCTATCTTACCCCTAGTGAGATAAGCCTCTACATCCTTACATTTGTCCTCTAGCTGTCCCTGCTTAGCCATTTTGCACTTCCTGTCGATCTCATTTTTGAGACGTTTGTATTCCTTTTTGCCTGCTTCATTTACTGCATTTTTATATTTTCTCCTTTTATCAATTAAATTCAATATATCTTCTGTTACCCAAGTATTTCTACTAGCCCTTGTCTTTTTACCTGCTTGATCCTCTGTTGCCTTCACTATTTCATCTCTCAAAGCTACCCATTCTTCTTCTACTGCATTTCTTTCCCCCATTCCTGTCAATTGTTCCCTTATGCTCTCCCTGAAACTCTGTACAACCTCTGGTTTCGTCAGTTTATCCAGGTCCCATCCCCTTAAATTCCCACATTTTTGCAGTTTCTTCAGTTTTAATCTACAGTTCATAACCAATAGATTGTGGTCAGAGTCCACATCTGCCCCTGGAAATGTCTTACAATTTAAAACCTGGTTTCTACATCTCTGTCTTACCATTATATAATCTATCTGAAACCTGTCAGTATCTTCAGGCTTCTTCCATGTATACAACCTTCTTTTATGATTCTTGAACCAAGTGTTAACCTTGATTAAGTTGTGCTCTGTGAAAAATTCTACCAGGTGGCTTCCTCTTTCATTTCTTCGCCCCAATCCATATTCACCTACTACGTTTCCTTCTCTCCCTTTTCCTACTACAGAATTCCAGTCACCCATGACTATTAAATTTTCGTTTCCTTTCACTATCTGAATAATTTCTTTTATTTCATCATACATTTCTTCAATTTCTTCGTCATCTACAGAGTTAGTTGCCATATAAACTTGTACTACTGTAGTAGGTGTGGGCTTCATGTCTATCTTGGCCACAATAAGGCGTTCACTATGCTGTTTGTAGTAGCTTACCCGCACTCCTATTTTTTTATTCATTATTAAACCAACTCCTGCATTACCCCTATTTGATTTTGTATTTATAACCCTGTATTCGCCTGACCAAAAGTCTTGTTCCTCCTGCCACCGAACTTCACTAATTTCTACTATATCTAACTTTAACCTAGCCATTTCCCTTTTTAAATTTTCTAACCTACCTGCTCGATTAAGGGATCTGACATTCCACACTCTGATCCGTAGAACGCCAGTTTTCTTTCTGCTGATAATGACGACCTCCTGAGTAGTCCCCGTCCGGAGATCCGAATGGGGGACTATTTTACTTCCGGAATAATTTACCCAAGAGTATGTCATCATCATTTAACCATACAGAAAGCTGCATGCCCTCGGGAAAAATTACGGCTGTAGTTTCCCCTTGCTTTCAGTCGTTCACAGTACCAGCACAGCAAGGCTGTTTTGGTTAGTGCTACAAGGCCAGATCAGTCAATCATCCAGACTGTTGCCCTTGCAACTACTGAAAAGGCTGTTGCCCCTCTTCAGGAACCACACGTTTGTCTGGCCTCTCAACAGATACCCCCCTGTTGTGGTTGCACCTACAGTACGGCTATCTGTGTCACTGAGGCACACAAGCCTCCCCACCAACGACAAGGTCCATGGGTCTTGGGGGGGGGATCAGCAACATAAGACATGAGTAACTTAGGAACTACAGGGAAAGCAACAACAGGTGAATTACACAACAACTATATGATACAAAGTGAGAGTGCCTTCATGAATAACACATTTCATTGGACCCCGCGGGGGGGCGCAGTGGTTAGCACACTGGACTCGCATTCGGGAGGACGACGGTTCAATCCCGTCTCCGGCCATCCTGATTTAGGTTTTCCGTGATTTCCCTAAATCGCTTCAGGCAAATGCCAGGATGGTTCCTTTGAAAGGGCACGGCCGATTTCCTTCCCCATCCATCCCTCACCCGAGCTTGCGCTCCGTCTCTAATGACCTCGATGTCGATGGGACGTTAAACACTAATCTCCTCCTCCTCCACATTTCATTGGTCTCTCACTGTGAGATGGAGTACGTAAAAAGTTGAAGGTGTTCATTGAATAAAATGCCGTGAAGCAAAGATTGTTTTGCCACTTGCTACTATTCTACAATCAATTGATTCTCATCTGAAATTTAAAGAAATCCATAAATTAATATTTAGTGCAAGGACAATACCACATACATTTTTGTGACAGCTGTGTGGTTCCAAGTAGGACTAACCTGCCAGTCCATTTTGAATCATGCAGTGCCGAAGGGGCTATTATGGAAGTTGTAACTGCGTCTTTGGCCAAAGTCCTGACAAAGGAGTTTCTTTTCCCTTTCACACACTGTTTGGTAGTAACTTCTCTACCAATCTGAAACATATGAATGTATAGCTTTATCTCTTGCAACATGGAAACAGACATGTTTGTATTTCAGAATAATTCTTAACATAATAGTACTTACCTACAAGTTGAATTTGTTTTCACCAAGTAAGCGGCTTCACAAAGCACTGTGTAGTAGGTTAAATGATATACTTTTCTTTGTCATGAAAGACTCATCAGGAATGTATACCTTTGCCGTCCAGAAAACACCTCCAATCAATGTTGTAACCATCTAAAACATAAAAATTATTAATGTCAGCTTTCGGAGATGTGCAATATAGAGGGCTTTCTCTCCATAGCTCTTTGAGACGTAGTAGGCCCTACCTTTGGGTCCACTTGGTTTTCACTCTTGATATGGCCTTGTCATGTGATAGAAATGATTCTAATATTTAAACAGCTTTTAAAATCAAATAGCAGCTGAAATAGCTTCTTTGGGATTTCACATAGCTTCCGTACATGATTTTCCACCAATTTGAAACATAAGACGTGGATAACTTAGCAACTTCAGGGCAGACAACAACAGGTTAATTTACAAAATTTATTCACCCTTCAGTCTATCATGGAATGGGGAAGGGGCTATTTGGAAAGTTGTGGCTGCATCTTTAGCAAAAGTCTTGTCAAAGGGGACACACTGATGGTAGTCACTTCTCTACAAATCTGAAATTTGTGATTGGATAACTTTAGCTTTTGCAGCATGGAAAGAGAAGTGTTTGTATTTCAGAATAGTTCTTCACATAACAGTACTTAGCTACAAGCTGAATTTGTTTCCACCATGTAAGTGGCTTCACAATGCACTGCATTGTAGCTTAAATGATAAATTTTCTTTGTTATGAAATACGAACACATCTGTTTGCATGCTGCAAAAGCTAAAGTTATCAAAAATGGTTCAAATTGCTCTGAGCACTATGGGACTCAACTGCTGTGGTCATTAGTCCCCTAGAACTTAGAACTACTTAAACCTAACTAACCTAAGGACATCACACACATCCATGCCCGAGGCAGGATTCGAACCTGCGCGACCATAGCAGTCACACGGTTCCTGACTGCGCGCCTAGAACCGCGAGACCACCGCGGCCGGCCTAAAGTTATCCATTCATGAGTTTCAGACTGGTAGAGAAGTGACTAACAAACAATGTGTGAAAGGAAGAAGAAACCCCTTAGTCATGATAAAGCTATGGTGGAAAATGATATACAAAGTGATTTAAAACTTTTTAGATACTGTGCAGTACATTGTGAAGTGCTTAAGCAGTGGAAACGAATTGGTCTCATAGGTAAGTACTCTTTTGTGAAGAACTGTTTTGAAATAGAGAAACATGTTTGTTCTCAGGCTGTAAAGACTAATTTTATTCATTTGTATGTTTTAGTTGGGTAGAAAAGCCACTAACAAGCAATGTGTGAAAGGGAAGAGAAACCCCTTCTGTTACGATTTTGGCTGAAGGTGCCACTACAACATTTAAAATAGTGTCTTCCACACACTGCGTGATTGATTAAAGTGTGAATAGAAAATAGACTGGGAGACTAGTGCCACTTTGTACAACACAGTTCTCACTAAAATGTAGGTGATATTTTCCTTGCACTGGATATTGATTTATGTATTTTCTGATGTTTCAGCTGAGTATCAACTGACTGCAGGATATTTGCAAGTTATGAAACAACCTTTGTTTTCCATTCGTATGTTTCAGATGGGTAGAAAAGCGACTAGCAAACAATGTGTGAAAGGGAAAAGAAACCCCTTTGTCAGGATTTTGGTTGAAGATGTAGCTGCAACTTTTAAGATAGATCTTTCCACACTGCATCACTGATTAGAGAGTGAATAGAAATTGATCTGGGGGGTTAGCCCTACTTTGTACCACACAGCCTTCACAAAAATGAATGTGGTATTGTCCTTGCACTGGATAGTAATTTATGGATTTGTTTATGTTTCAGATGAGGATCAGTTGAGTGCAGAATATTTGCAAGTTGCTGAACAACATTTGCTTCAGGAACTTGATTAAAACAACACCTACATTTTTTTTATGTACTACACCTCACACTGCATCATATAGTTGTCATGTAATATTACATGTTGTTGCTTAGCCTGTAGTTACTAATTTATTCATGTCTTATTTTTCAGATTTGTGGAAGGTGGTGTACAGAAGCAATGTGAAACGCCAAAGATGCTGTTTCTATCCGTTATTTGACTTTAAAAGCAATTTAAACATTTGAGTCATTTCCCTCTCATGACAAGATAAATGTGGAAGTGTAAACCAAGTACACTCAAAAGAAGACATTCCTGAAGTGTTTTGGGAGCTAAATCATTTAAGATCCTATGCAGTACATTGTTAAGCTGCTTGAAAGGTGGAAACAAAATGGAATCATTGGTAAATACCATTTTCTGAACAACTGTTCTGAAATAGAAACGTATTTGTTCTCATGCCATGGAAGCAAATGTTATCCATTCATATGTTTCAAATGGATAGAAAAGCGACTAGCAAACAATATGTGAAAGGTTAAAGAAACCCCTTTTTCAGGATTTTGGCTACAAATGCAGCTACAAATTTTAAAATAGTCCCTTCCACACAGCATGATCGATTAAAGTGTGCATAGAAAATGTACTGGAAAGTTACTTTTACTTTGTGCCACACAGTTGTCACAAAAATGCATGTGGTATTTTCCTTGCACTGGATACTAATTTATGTACTTTTTGCATTTCAGCTGAGTATGAATTGACCCAAGATTTTTCAAGTGCCAAAAAAAAAAAAAAGGTGCTTCAGGATGATTGATTCAAAAAACTACTCATACTGCTGCTTATGAACTCTATATCAAATTGCGAGACCAAGTTCTTCATGATGGGAGTCCCTCCATGTATCATACAGTTGTCACATCCTGTTCTTTCTTACCCTGTACCTATTAATTTATCCGTGTCTTGCATTTCAGATTGGTTGAAAATGGTCTACAGAACCCGAGAGAAATGTCAACAAAGCTATTTCTGCTTGTTGATTGATTTAAAAAGTAGCTTAAACTATTGAATTATTTCTACCACACTGCAAGAGAAATCAAAAAGTTGAAACCAAACGCATGGAAAGACAGGTCCTACTGTGCCTCAAACAGCTGAGGAGTAAAAGAACTCTACATCGCTTATCCTCCAAAACCCAATCTTATCAATATTTTTTGTTTTAAATGGTTACAAAATTGAATGTTCGTGGTTACCAGAGGGCCAAAGAGACATTTCTGATGTCTTTTCATAACAAAGGGATTTAAATGATTGAAAATACTACCCAGCACATCGTGAGGACGCTTAAAGAGTGAAAATGAATTGGACTCATAGGTAAGCTCCGCTTTGTGAAAAATTGCTATGAAACAGAAACACGTGCATTCCAGATGCTGTTATAACTAATGTTATCCATTCCTGTGTTTCAGATGGGTACAAAAGCGGCTATCAAATAATGTGCAAATGGCAAAGAAACAGCTCCATCAGCATTTTGGCTACGAGTGCAGCTACAATGTTTAAAATATCTGCTACCACACTGTATGATGAATGAAAGTATGAAGATGAATTGGACTGAAATGTTAGTCCTACTTTGTGTCACTTATTTGTCACACAAAAGCAGTTGAGATTGCTCAATCACTAGATACTATTTGATTTTTTTATGTTTCAGATAAGTAGCAGTTGACTCCAGAATATTTGCAAGTGGCTAAACAAGCTACTTTGCAGGATATTTGATTCAAAAACACCTACGACTTCATAAGTACTTCACTGCATAATGCGATACCAATAAAAAAGGAGAGATGAGTTTTTCTTTAATAGTTGTTGCATAAAGTCAATTGTTGTTGCTTATCCTGCAGATACTAATTTATCCAAGTCTTATTTTTCAGATTGGTGTCAAATGGTCTACAGACGATATGTAAAATGCCAAAAAAGCTATTTCTACTGATTGATTGATTTAAAAAGCAGCTTAGGCATTCGAATTATTTCTAGCTTACTACAAGACATTAAAAAGTGGAAACCATTCACACTGAAATGTAGGTCCTACTGAACCTCAAACACCTAAAGAGTAAAACCACTCTTTGTTCATCCTCCAAAAATTGATTATATGAATTTTTAAGTCGTAGATGGTTGCAAAACTGATTGGAAATAGAGTCCGGAAGGCAAAAGAAGTCATTTCTGCTGTCTGCTCTCAACTTGAACATAATGTGGACACTTTCAAATTTTAATGTACACATTTTAAACATGAAGAATCAAGAAAGAAGATTCCCTTCAACAAGGAACTAGCGACTGGAAAAACAGAGCCACACTCTTCAACAATACAGTCTACAACCACGCAACATAAACCCATTGATAGAGGTCTTACATTCCAAAGTCTTTAACTTGCACACCAATCACACTATGTGAAGAATCAAGAAAGATCATCATTCCCAAGAAGAATAACTCCGCTAATAAACAAAGTCAGCACTATTCAACAAACACATATCCAACAAATCATGAGGGATTTGACAAGAACCATACAACAAACTTGTCGTACAATGATTACAACAAAATATTACACAATACAAAGTTGAAACTACTACCCCTCTAATTACATTAAGAATCGAGAAATAAGATGTACTTGCAACATACAACACTTTATCAACCATTTATATTACTTAGACGATTTAACATAACAAACACTTTATGAAATAATTACTTTAAGTGGAAGATTGGATTGGTCACAGAGGGCTACAAAACTATTAAAACAAATACAAATTAATTAGTTAACTTTGATGACACCAACTATGATTAAGTACATTCCACATCCCAAAACATAATTACAGATTGTAAAGTGTAGTGTCCATTTTGTGATGTTTAAGAATAATGCATGTGAAGTGTATATAAAAATATTTACATTTTCTTTGCTTGGAGCCATCGTAATGATGGCTTTTGCAAATGTCAGACTTTATGCAATGCGCTACAGTTGCAGGTTCGAATCCTGCCTCGGGCATGGATGTGTGTGATGTTCTTAGGTTAGTTAGGTTTAAGTAGTTTCTAAGTCCCATAGTACTCAGAGCCATTTGAACTTAATACTATGGTTATATTTACACTTATAAAATACACTATATTCTGTAGCTGTTGCTTCTTATGTCTATTTTTTACATTTATCACATTACAACTGATATGCTAATGCCTCATGTTACAATCAATATCTTAAAATTCGTTGAAAGAATACAAACATTTTTCTATTAGAAAAGATTTTAATTTTGTTTTAAAAACATTTCCCTTGTATGTTCTTAGAGAGTTTGTTAGCTTGTTATACCAAATCAAACCACTGATATATGGACTTCTATCAGTCATTTTTAACGTTGTTCTGTTACGGAAATAATTGCACTTTGTTCTAGAGTTGTGATCATGTACATCACTGCCTATGGTAGCTTCTGTTGGTTGACTTACAAAAAATACAACTATTTTGGAGATATTTGTGCTGCACAAACGCTTCACAATATGAATCTCTATGTCCCATCCCGCATTTATTCTTATTGCTCTTTTCTGTTGTAGTCGTATTCTTTTTAAATGTACATCAGCTGCACAGCCCCATAGTTCAATTCTGTAATTGAGAAAGGGGTAAAGTATTCCATAATATACTAATTTCAGTGCTTGGCTAGGAACTATCTTTGCAAGCTGGCTGAGGAGATATATGGCACTACTGACTTTTCTGCATACAAAATTAATGTGGTGTGTCTACTGCAAATTTTCATACACACGCAGGAATTTACAGTTACCATTTTCTGTTGCAGATATATTACACACACTATTCATATTGTTGTGGTGAGAACTGCCTGTTTTAAATGTCAGTAATTGAGATTTGGTGACATTCACCTTGAGTCCCTGGTCATTGAAGTATTTTGTTACTTCTGTTACACCACTAGTGGCAAGAGATTCTAGCTCATTAGATTCACTCCGATAGAATAAGATTGAGGTGTCATCCGCATAGCTTACAATATGGGAGTTAATGGGTTGTGCAATGTCGTTAATATATTTAAGGAAGAGAAAGGATCCAAGGATTGAGCCCTGTGGTACACCTTGTAATACAGGTTCACTGGTGGACTGGGAGTTCATGATTTTATTATCTAGTTTGTATGACAATTTAGTGCTTTGATTACAATTCAGCAGGTATGTGGTTACAAGATTCATGGCTAGTCAGGTCCAAAAATATACTTGCAGTCTGCATCTTCTGTTCCAACAGACAGTAAACTTCATGGATGAACTGTGTAACTGCTTTGGTGGTACTTAGCTCTTTTCTGAAGCCATGCTGCAAATCTACAAGCAGTTAATGTTTTGTGAAAAAGGAACTTAGCTGAGAAAGGATAATGCTTTCGAATATCTTACTAAAAGTGGCAATTAATGATATTGGTCTATAGTTGGAGACATCTTCCTTACTTCCCTTTTATACACTGGTTTCACTACGCTCTTTATTAGAATTGTTGGATACATGTTTTCTCTAATGCTCCAATTAATCAGGTGAGTAAGAGGTTCAGAGATCTCTTTTACGCGCGCTTTAGTAATTGAATAAAACCAAACAGACCAGACTGAAAGTCAATTGTGAAAAAAATTTAAATTTATTTAAAAAAAATATAACGTCAATACTACGGTAGGGAAAGGCAATAATGATGATAAACAATATCGCAGTAAAGAATAGGATGAAAAAAATTTATATATTTGTACAACTGTAGAAGATGGAAAAGATAAGTTATTACTCATTCTTCTGCTGTTTCTGATTCTCATGTTACCATTGTTAGATAGATATTGTGTGTAGCATTGAACGCTAGCAGATGTTCTTTTTGTTCTTTCGACTAGACGATAAAAAGGTGTGTATCTGGTTATTGATGGAAATATATGTGTAAAAGTGAGTTCATTGTATTATTTCAAGAACATGCCAGCCACTAATCGTAATGTTATAATTGAAAAGAGAGAATAATTAGTATCTTTCAGCTATCAAGAAGATGAAAGGAGTGATCACTGACTGGCAATGATTGGCCGCCATTACACGGCAGACTTAACTTTTCTTACAGCTTTCCACAAGAGCAGAAGTGACATTATTTCATTTAAATCTGAATAGTTGCACGAGTTAATTTTTCGAGGGTTGAAATACTTTCAGAGATACAATTTGTCGTAGATCTGCGAACTTTGGCCTTGACTGTGTTTAGATGAAAACCAGTTATGATAATCTTGTAGGGAGCCTGGCGCTCGTTTAAATTGAAAACAAACATTTTTTTTGGCTTCCTATAAGACACTCTGCTTCACAATCTATCATCAGAGGGTTGGATCCCTTCATTCGAAGGCGCCAGATTGCAAAGCCTGGGCTACTCTCAGGTTGGAATCTCCGCTTTCGAAGATTGGGTCCGTCTGTCTGTCTGTCTGTCTGCCCGTCTGCCCGCCGCTTACTGCTGTAGCTGTTCGTTCGTTCGTTCGTCCGTCCGTCCGTCCGCCTGCCTGCTCGCTGTCCGTCTCCGCCGCTACCGCTGCTGCCTGCTGTCCGTCCGCCCGTCTGTTCGCCGCCGCCGCCGCCAGCCGGTACTCGCCGCCGCCGCCAGCCGGTACTCGCCGCCGCCGCCGCCAGCCGGTGCTCGCCGCCGCCGCCGCCTGGTCGCCGCCGCCGCCGTCGCCGTCCGACCCTGGTCTTCGGCCGTCCTCGTCTACCTCCGTCTTTGTCTTCGTCTGCCCCGGTTTGTGTCCTTTCCCTTTCGTTCTGTGCGTTATTGTTTCTCCCTGTCGTCATGTCCACCCCCGCCACGACCGCCACCATTACCACCACCGCCATAGTTTACACTTCCCCTTCCGCCGCCTCCACCACTATAACGTGGTGTGCCCAGTCCCACCCCCCTCCTTCCATCCCACCTCTTCTCACTCTCCCTTCGCCCTCGCTCTTTGTCGCCCCCTCTCCAGTTTCTTCCTCCCGCTCCTCTCGATCTGGTCCTTTCCCCCCACTCCCCCAGCCTGTCACTGCAGCTCCGGCTAGGGTGGTGGCCCGTCAGGCCACTGTCCATGCCCAGCTCTCCCCGTCGCCTTCGCCATTACAGCCGCCACCGCCACCGTTATCGTCATCGTCGCCGTCGCATTCGCCTTCACCGTCACCGTCACCACCTCCGGCGCCGACTCCAGCCCCGGGACCTGCCACTCCCCGCCACATATCCAGTTGTTCCCATCCCCCACACCTCTTCCGCCGCCGTCAAGACCCCAGTGGCACCCCTGCCTCGTCTGCTCCAAAAAAGGCTCCACTTCGTCCCCCTTCCACCACCCCTGATGCCATGGATGTCTCCCCGCCCGTCCCTGCCCCCTCCTCCTCCTCCTCTACCCCCTCCTCCTACCGCTACCTCCTCTCCCGTCCGGATCCCTCCCTCTTTGAAGCCCGGAACCTCACCCTCTTCCTTCGCCAGAATTGTCCTGGTGCCCCCATCTCCCTCCCCACTCCTCGCCGTGATTCGGTACTCATCTCCTCCCCCAGCCCTACCCTCCACACAGACCTCCTTTCCCGCATTCCTGTCACCCGCTTTGGCCCTCATGCCTCTCTCACCCCTGCTCCCTCGCCACCTCCCTCCCGCCAACCCCAACCTCCGCGTCGCCCGCCAACCCTCACCGCCGTGATCATTCGGCTCAGTCCAGTGATCACGGAGGAGGAGGTGTTGGCGGAGCTTCAGGCCCATCCCTATCTGGAGGTGCGTGCGGTTCGCAGGATCCATAACGCTGCCGGCCCCACCCGCCTTATGCGGGTTTTTTCTGAGCACGCCCCCTCCATAGACCGTCTCCTGAAGGAGGGTGCCCTCCTTTTTAACCAGCGTTATAAGGTTGACCCCTCCCGTTCCCCTCCTCAATCCCTGCGCTGCCAGAGGTGTCTGCGCTATAACGTGCACCCCACAGCTGAGTGCCGCGAGGCCCCCACCTGCCCGCATTGTAAGCAAGCGCACTTCCTCAGGCAGTGCCCTAACCTCCAATCCCCTCCTTCCTGCAATACCTGCAATCTCCCCCATCCCACCTACTCCCAAAAGTGTAAAGCCCGACCCCCTCCGACCACTCCTGAACTCACTGTCCCTGTCCGTCCCCTGGACGCCCCCACCCCTCCTGGCAATTCCCTTCGTCCCCCCCCCCCCCCCCACCGCTGAGGACATCATCAGGTTCATCACCATCGTCCTTCAAAATGTTCATCCCTTTCAGCGCCCCCATACCCTCCAGCAGATCTCCCTTGCCGCCCGGTCCATATTCCAACTCAAGATGTACGCTACCTACTCCAACAACCAGGCCCATTTCACCTTCTCCCATCTTGACACCCTCGTCTAAATCTCTGTCATGGCGCGACAGCAACGTATCCTTTTCAACAATATCCGCTCCCTCTCCGCCAACAAGAACCTCTTCCTGCACACCCTTGCCACCCACGGCGTGGATGCCTTCCTCCTCAATGAAACCTTCCTCCAACCCCACCACTCCATCCACACCTCACCCTATCTCCTCCACCGCTCCGATAACCCCCTCCCAATTGCACGTGGCGGAGTTACCATTGGTCACCACCGCCAGATCCCCGTTCGGCTCCAACCTCTCATTCCCGACCCCACCGAACACCTGATCCTTAGTCTCTTCTTCCCCAGCCTCACCTTTACCTGCGCCACCATCTATGTCCGCCCTAACGCCCCTATTCCCTTCGACTTCCACTCCCACATTGACCGTACCATCTCCTCCTATGCGATTGCCGCCGACCTCAACATCCATAGTCGTTCCGCCGCCCAGTTACAGCGGTGGCATCGGTTCCTCTCCTCCCTTCAAGGCGACCTCATCCCTATCCCCCAGCACACCCGTCCCGAATCCAACTCCACTCCTGATGTTATCCTCTCCTCCCCCAACCTCCTTGGCCGCATAACGGTGGATGTCCTGGAGCCTATTGGTAGCGACCATCTCCCTGTCCTCCTCACTGTTTCAGACGGTCGTCGCCCTCGCCCTGACCCTCGTACTGACCATCCCCCTAAGTATGTCCACGACTATTCCCGTGCCGACTGGAATGCCTACTGGGATACCCTTTCCACCCAGGTCGATAGCCACCCCTTCACCTACCACCACCCTGACGATGTCACCCATGCCGCCTCCTTTCCCCAGCAGACCTTGTCTGAGTCCGTGGAGGCCCACATCCCTACTGTCGCCATCCAGCCCCACCGTCCTACCTTACCCCCACAGGCCGTTCTCCTCCTCCATGAATCCCGTCGTCTCTACCGTGCCTTCCTCCGCACGCGTGACCCGGACACACTACGATGCCACCGGCAAGTCCAGCGACACATTCGTAATTTGCTCGCGGCTAAGAAACGCCGGGACTGGCGACAGACATGCACCCGTTTAAATGCTACCCTACCAATCAACTCGTCCAAGTTCTGGTCGGCCTTCCGTCGCCTTACCGGAACTAAACCCTCCCCCTATTATCTTCTTCTCCATGATGATCACCCTTTCCCTCACACCCATAGTAAGGCCAATCACCTCTCCGATGTATTTTCTATCCCCGAGGATCCCCAGTTCGATTACTCCCTCTTCCCGGATGTCCGCGATCGAACTGACACCTCTGTCTCTCCCCTCGCACCTGGTTTCCAGTACTTGGACAACATTGCACACACGGAACTCAATGCCCCTATCACTACACAGGATCTCATTGCTACAATCCACACAAAACGCAACACTGCTCCTGATCACGATCGTGTCACCTACTGTCACCTTCGTGAAGCTCCTGTCTCTTTCCTCTCCACCCTGGCCAGGCTCTACACTGTAGTCCTGTCCACCGGTTCCTACCCCGACCTGTGGAAAACCTCCCGTATCCTCATGTTCCTTAAACCTGGCAAACCACCGTCTGCAGTCTCCTCCTACCGTCCCATCAGCCTTACCTCGGTCTTCAGCAAGGTCGTGGAATCTATCCTCACCCGACGCATCCACCAGCATCTCCGCCAGCACCGCCTCCTTCCCATTACCCAGTGTGGCTTTCGGCCGTCCCTCTCTTCCGACGGCCTTCTCCTTCACCTCACTCATCTCCTTTCCGAACAGCTTAATTCCCGTCGCTCCGCAATCTTACTCTCCCTTGACCTCGAACGTGCATATGAACGCGTATGGCATTCCGGTCTCCTCTTCAAGCTCCAAACCTTCGCCCTTCCCATTAACTACGTCCGTCTGATTGGCTCCTTTCTCTCCCGCCGTCCTTCCTACGTCACCATCCATAACACAGATTCCTACACCTTTTTCCCCTCTGCCGGTGTGCCCCAAGGCTCCGTCCTCTCCCCCCTTCTGTACCTTTTGTACACGGCAGACATGCCGCCGCCGTCAGCCCCCGTCCACCTTCTCCAGTTTGCCGATGACACCGCCTTCCTTGCCCTTGCCCCCACCCTACAGCGCTCCCAACACCTTCTCCAATCCCATCTTGACCGGTTCACTGCTTGGTGCAACCAGTGGTTGCTCAAGGTCAATCCCTCCAAAACCCAGGCGATCATTGTAGGCAAAACCACCCCTTCCTTCCGCTTCCTTGATTTCTATCTCACCCTCTATGGCCGTCCTATCGCCCTCACTCCCACCCTTAAGTACCTTGGCGTCACCGTCGACCGTCGCCTCTCCTGGACCTCCCACCTCCGAACAATCCAAGCCAAGGCATGCTCCCGCCTCAGTCTCCTCAAGCTCCTCTCTGGCCGTACGTGGGGTCTGGACCCCTCCACCATCCTCCACACCTATAAGTCCCTCATCCGCCCTATCCTTTGTTATGCCCATCCGGCTTGGATCTCCGCCCCCCCTACCTTTTATAAATCGCTCCAAATCCTTGAACGTCATGCTCTCCGCCTCGCCTATCGCATCCGTCTCCCCTCCCCCACGCGGATCCTGTACAATCTCATCCCCTTCCCTCACCTCCTCCTTTTCCTTGAAAGGATACGGATCCTGTACACCTCCCGCAAACTCGATCCTCCTCACCCTCTCGTCTCCCCGATCCTCTCCCACCCCCGCCTGCTGCCGCGCCTGTATTCGCACGTCCCACCCGGTCTCCATCTCTCCACCCTCCTTACCCTCTCCCAAGGTGGCTTCCGCCAGCTCCCCCTCCCTGATGATGTCCTCCTCCCCTCCATCTACCCCTCCTATCAACTTTGACCCTGCCCCACCCCCCACTTCCGGTGTCCTTTCCTTTGGGCACCCTCCCTCCCTTCTCTTCCCTTCCCTTCTCTTTCCTTTTCATACGTTCCCTCCCTCCGCCCCTCTTCCCCCAGGTTTTCCCTCCCCCTTCCTCCCTCCCCCCCTTTCTCCCCTGCCCGTGGCGTCTCTGCTCTCCCCTCTCGCTCTCCCACTCCCCTTCCTCCTCCTCCTCTCTTGGCAAGTCCCCGGACTCGCACACGCATAGTGAATATTTGCGCGCCGGAGATCATCGACATCAGTATCTCGTGTGTGTGCTTCATTTTGTGTTTCGTGCAGTTACGACTCCACTGTTCACATGTGCCATCGCCGTTCTCCGTGTTTTGTGTGCCGTGTCCACAAGTGTTAGTGTTTTTATCGTCCAACGTGAACGGCTGCATGTTTATTGTTTTTTTTGTACCTCCATTTTTTGACCGCCGTTTTTTGTATTGTCTGTATCACCTCTATGTCATGTTATTGTTCCACTTAAGGCTGAAGAGCAGCGTAATGTGCTGCTGCCAGCCCGCCTGTATAGGTGATTAAAATTACAATAAAGGAAAAAAAAAAAAACAGTCTAACATAACAGTCGCGACACTTCGCCTCGATTTTGTTGCCTTCAGCGCCAGCAGCGCCCCAAGCGACCGGTAGGTTGAACTGTGAGTTCGGCGCGATCGTGAAAGCGAATTGTGATTGTTTATTTTGATTTATACAATGATTTTTACCATCGGGAGCGTTTGTAGCGCAATAAATTGCAGCAGCAACAGGAAGAAGACACCACAGCTGTCTTTTTTAGGTTTCCTAAGGATCCTGAGAGGTAAATACCATCATGTTACTAAACTGTATCGTCAGGATTCACTTGCAAACTGTATGTGTATAAATGATGACTGTTTCGTTTTAGGAGCAGAAAATGGCTAGTTAATAGCAGACGAGAAGACCTTATGAAGAAAGACCCAGTTTACCTGTATAATAATATTAGGTTTTGCTCGCTACATTTCGAACAAAACCAGTTCATGAACGCAGACAATAACAAACTCGTGTGGAATGTAGTACCCACACCGCTTGACATTCCAAATAAGCCACCTCAGCTGACGATGAAGAGGAAACTGCCACAAAGATTCGACAGTCAATCTATAGCTGTAAAACAGTCCTATGACACAGAAGCAGCCAGTTCAACTCTCCATGTATCAGTGCCAGATTCGTGTGAATCATCAACACAGACCTGCTTTGACGATGAAGTGGTTAGATTAAGTACAGCTGTTCGTGTCTTACAAAAGCGTGTGAAGTGTCAGAATGTGCAGATCGCTAGACTTCGAGCGAAACTATTATGGGACAAGGAAAATGCCCACAGACAGATTGTTTGAAAAGTATTCAAATATTTGGTTTTGCGTGAAATGTAATTTAATCAGCTAATTATAATGTTTTAAGTATATTATTCCCACTATTTGGCAGTTGCTTGTCCCGCTCAGCATAATATAAAGATCAAGGTCGCAGTTGTGGCGACAATGACAAACACAGTAGGCCTACAGAACGATAAACGAGGTGTCGATCTCTTTTGCATGTAGAGGTACATGTCTGTGCTTCTTACATGTGAATCTGTGTGCTTATATTCTTTTGATATCAACATGGTAAGCTTCAATTCTGCCCAATGTCACAAGTGTTTCTTCACGAATGTGTTGTAGCTTGCCACTCGATTCATGGTTTTTGTCATTACTTACGCTTATTTTAGAATCATTTTTAGAAACATATATGCCTTCTGATACTACACAAACTCTTGGAGGCAAGAAAATAACTCGAATAATTCGGAAATTACGTAGGAAATGGATGCAAACAAACATTATCCGTATGACGCGTCTGACGTTCACCTTACCTGCCGCTTGGAGCGATAGTGTCGCTCCATCTGTCAAACGGCAACAACTTTCACAGCAGTGAGTGTCGCGACTGTTATGTTGGACTGTGCTCTGCTTCTAAAAGTCTCACCTACATAAAGAAAATAATTAATGCTAACCTCTTATCTTACATAGCATCAAAAAACATAAAACCACTATAGAATATTAAAAGAGAACCGTTAGATGGATGGATGGGTATGGTGTTATGGGCGCTCAACAGTGTAGTCTCTAGCGGCCGAACCGTTAGAAGTGTCGCCCAGTAACACTGGGGCTTGATAAGATAATATTAATTATGTATACCTATGTATATGACCCCCCCCCCCAACCCCATGAACCATGGACCTTGCCGTTGGTGGGGAGGCATGCGTGCCTCAGCGATACAGATAGCCGTACCGTAGGTGCAACCACAACGGAGGGGTATCTGTTGAGAGACCAGACAAACGTGTGGTTCCTGAAGAGGGGCAGCAGCCTTTTCAGTAGTTGCAAGGGCAACAGTCTGGATGATTGACTGATCTGGCCTTGTAACAATAACCAAAACGGCCTTGCTGTGCTGGTACTGCGAACGGCTGAAAGCAAGGGGAAACTACAGCCGTAATTTTTCCTGAGGGCATGCAGCTTTACTGTATGATTAAATGATGATGGCGTCCTCTTGGGTAAAATATTCCGGAGGTAAAATAGTCCCCCATACGGATCTCTGGGCGGGGACTACTCAAGAGGATGTCGTTATCAGGAGAAAGAAAACTGGCGTTCTACGGATCGGAGCGTGGAATGTCAGATCCCTTAATCGGGCAGGTAGGTTAGAAAATTTAAAAAGGGAAATGGATAGGTTAAAGTTAGATATAGTAGAAATTAGTGAAGTTCGGTGGCAGGAGGAACAAGACTTCTGGTCAGGTGACTACAGGGTTATAAACACAAAATCAAATAGGGGTAATGCAGGAGTAGGTTTAATAATGAATAGGAAAATAGGAATGCGGGTAAGCTACTACAAACAGCATAGTGAACGCCTTATTGTGGCCAAGATAGACATGAAGCCCACACCTACTACAGTAGTACAAGTTTATATGGTAACTAGCTCTGCAGATGACGAAGAAATTGAAGAAATGTATGATGAAATAAACGAAATTATTCAGATTGTGAAGGGAGACGAAAATTTAATAGTCATGGGTGACTGGAATTCGAATGTAGGAAAAGGGAGAGAAGGAAACATAGTAGGTGAATATGGATTGGGGCTAAGAAATGAAAGAGGAAGCCGCCTGGTAGAATTATGCACAGAGCACAACTTAATCAAGGTTAACACTTGGTTCAAGAATCATGAAAGAAGGTTGTATACACGGAAGAACCCTGGAGATACTGACAGGTTTAAGATAGATTGTATAATGGTAAGACAGAGATTTAGGAACCAGGTTTTAAATTGTAAGACATTTCCAGGGGCAGATGTGGACTCTGACCACAATTTATTGGTTATGACCTGTAGATTAAAACTGAAGAAACTGCACAAAGGTGGGAATTTAAGGAGATGGGACCTAGATAAACTGAAAGAACCAGAGGTTGTACAGAGTTTCAGGGAGAGCATAAGGGAACAATTGACAGGAATGGGGGAAAGAAATGCAGTAGAAGAAGAATGGGTAGCTTTGAGGGATGAAGTAGTGAAGGCAGCAGAGGATCAAGTAGGTAAAAAGACGAAGGCTAGTAGAAATCCTTGGGTAACAGAAGAAATATTGAATTTAATTGATGAAAGGAGAAAATATAAAAATGCTGTAAATGAAGCAGGCAAAAAGGAATACAAACGTCTCAAAAATGAGATCGGCAGGACGTCCAAAATGGCTAAGCAGGGATGGCTAGAGGACAAATGTAAGGATGTAGAGGCTTATCTCACTAGTGGTAAGATAGATGCTGCCTACAGGAAAATTAAAGAGAACTTTGGAGATAAGAAAACGACTTGTATGAATATCAAGAGCTCAGATGGAAACCCAGTTCTAAGCAAAGAAGGGAAAGCAGAAAGGTGGAAGGAGTATATAGAGGGTCTATACAAGGGCGATGTACTTGAGGACAATATTATGGAAATCGAAGAGGATGTAGATGAAGATGAAATTGGAGATATAAAACTGCGTGAAGAGTTTGACAGAGCACTGAAGGACCTGAGTCGAAACAAGGCCCCTGGAGTAGACAACATTCCACTGGAACTACTGACGGCCTTGGGAGAGCCAGTCCTGACAAAACTCTACCATCTGGTGAGCAAGATGTATGAAACAGGCGAAATACCCTCAGACTTCAAGAAGAATTTAATAATTCCAATCCCAAAGAAAGCAGGTGCTGACAGATGTGAAAATTATCGAACTTTCAGTTTAATAAGTCACAGCTGCAAAATACTAACACGAATTCTTTACAAACGAATGGAAAAACTAGTAGAAGCCAACCTCGGGGAAGATCAGTTTGGATTCCGTAGAAACACTGGAACACGTGAGGCAATACTGACCCTACGACTTATCTTAGAAGAAAGATTAAGGAAAGGCAAACCTACGTTTCTAGCATTTGTAGACTTAGAGAAAGCTTTTGACAATGTTGACTGGAATACTCTCTTTCAAATTCTAAAGGTGGCAGGGGTAAAATACAGGGAGCGAAAGGCTATTTACAATTTGTACAGAAACCAGATGGCAGTTATAAGAGTCGAGGGACATGAAAGGGAATCAGTGGTTGGGAAGGGAGTAAGACAGGGTTGTAGCCTCTCCCCGATGTTGTTCAATCTGTATATTGAGCAAGCAGTAAAGGAAACAAAAGAAAAATTCGGAGTAGGTATTAAAATTCATGGAGAAGAAATAAAAACTTTGAGGTTCGCCGATGACATTGTAATTCTGTCAGAGACAGCAAAGGACTTGGAAGAGCAGTTGAATGGAATGGACAGTGTCTTGAAAGGTGGATATAAGATGAACATCAACAAAAGCAAAACAAGGATAATGGAATGTAGTCTAATTAAGTCGGGTGATGCTGAGGGAATTAGATTAGGAAATGAGACACTTAAAGTAGTAAAGGAGTTTTGCTATTTGGGGAGCAAAATAACTGATGATGGTCGAAGTAGAGAGGATATAAAATGTAGACTGGCAATGGCAAGGAAAGCATTTCTGAAGAAGAGAAATTTGTCAACATCGAGTATAGATTTAAGTGTCAGGAAGTCATTTCTGAAAGTATTTGTATGGAGTGTAGCCATGTATGGAAGTGAAACATGGACGGTAAATAGTTTGGACAAAAAGAGAATTGAAGCTTTCGAAATGTGGTGCTACAGTAGAATGCTAAAGATTAGATGGGTAGATCACATAACTAATGAGGAAGTATTGAAGAGGATTGGGGAGAAGAGAAGTTTGTGGCACAACTTGAACAGAAGAAGGGATCGGTTGGTAGGACATGTTCTGAGGCATCAAGGGATCACCAATTTAGTATTGGAGGGCAGCGTGGAGGGTAAAAATCGTAGAGGGAGACCAAGAGATGAATACACTAAGCAGATTCAGATGGATGTAGGTTGCAGTAGGTACTGGGAGATGAAAAAGCTTGCACAGGATAGAGTAGCATGGAGAGCTGCATCAAACCAGTCTCAGGACTGAAGACCACAACAACAACATCATGTATATGACGTAAGTGTCAATCTATATTAATACAAGACAAATTTTATTGCACGTATAAATGTTACAAACGTGTCTATCACAGAAGTAACTTAATAGACGCTGAGAGGACGCAGAAATACATAAAAAGGAAAAGTGAAAAGGCAAGGACCAATTCTTGCTGCATAGGCTTGGTATCATCAAGGTACAGAAGAGTAGATGGTACATGGTGCGTAGTGGAAAAGCACATAGTTTGTATGTGTGAAAGTAATCGTAAGCAAGTGATAGCATTGTGAGTTGAGAGATATTAATCATTTTGTTGAGAGAACAGTCTGCTACTGTATATTAGAACTAGTATTGATAATAAGTAGTTATACTGCGAAGCATTATCCATTGAAAGTGAATTTCTTGTTAATACGGTTAAAGTTAGATGAGTTATGGAGTCGCAACAGAAGCGGGATATAGATATGCAAGAAAATGTTCAGTTATTAAGTGATATGGATCAGGATATGGAAATGGTAGATGTTACTAGTAATCATAGGAGTGGTAACGTGGATAAACTATTTTCAAGTGAATCACCAAGAGCTGGTCAGCACATGGAAATAACAGAACAGGTAGCCACTATTAGAGCAAGCAGCAGTATCACACTGAATAGATTGACGACGACGCCTGTATGTTCGCCGATACCCGACCCGTTTGCGGAATTTCTTAGGAAGTTTGAAGAAAGGGACAGCTTAAGGGAAGAAGAAATGAAAGAAAGGAACAGGTTATGGGAAGATGAAACGGAAGAAAGAGACAAAGTCTTAATAGAGTGTATAAACGAACAGTTTGAAAAAGTCCAATAAGAGATAAACGAAATAAAATGAGTATACACTGAAGTGCCGAACATAGTCAGCAACATGGCAAAACATACGCAAATGTTGCAAACGCCTCATACCATTATAAAAGATGAGGTCGAACAACTTACAAACCATACGGAAAACCTTGAAGTAGTGCAAAATGAAACTATAGACCAACATTTATCCAAACAAGCTAAGAAAGTAGAAAAGGAATTCCAAGAAAACATAACTGCCAGCACAAGGCCGCCCATCAGCTCTGATCACATCCCGGTCATGTTCGAGGTTGAGGAGGAACTTGCACCGATTCCACGTTGAGGGCTTGATTTACGCGGTATAGACTGGGAAAGGTACCGCGAATCGATGGTGACCGCGCTGGCGCAACTCCCGGACCCGGCCGCGAACGGAGTAAACGCCATTCTACCGCAGTTCATCGACTGCATGGTGGACGCCGCAACCAACCCAACGCCCAGCAACTGACCACGTCAGCTGCAAGCCTCCGCATCTGCCACGCCACCTGGAGAATGCCATTTCCGAGAAAAATCGACTTGCCAGGGAATGGCAACGCACAAGGAATCCGGCCATCAAGCCGACTCTCAGCCGTCTACGCCGGGAAATCAGGGCCGCAGTGGAACAACATCGGCACCTGGAGTGGGTGGCCAAGATCTCCCAGCTTAACATCGAAGATGGTTCGGATTGGCGGACTGTAAAAAGTTTCATCCGCCGGACGATGAAGATTCCTCCGCTCCAGGTCGGCGTAGACTTCATTAGCGAGCCAGACGCAAAGGATAACGCCCTCGCCGATGCGTTCGCCGCTAATTTCACACCGATGGCTGACCCAGTCGACGCATCGCACATTCAACTCGTTGAGGAACGTCTTCCCTGGTACCTCGCAGCGAGTGACCCTGACGACCACATCACTCCTATAGACGTCAGCAAGGTGAAGATGCTGCTGCGTCATATCCAAGGGCGCAAAGCTGCAGGCCCGGACAGAGTAACAAACTCGTTGCTCAAGCAACTCCCAGAAGAGGCAGTGGCGAAACTCACGGAGCATTTCAACACCTTACTTCGAACAGAAGTGTTTCCACAAATTTGGAAACATGCGGAAATCTCGCCCTGCCAAAACCTGGAAAGGATGCAAGGATACCGAAGAACTACCGTCCTATAAGCCTGCTGCCGGTACTGTCCAAACTATTGGAACGGCTGTATATGCAACGCCTTCTGCAACACATCAATGAAGAAGCAATACTGCCGGACGAGCAGTTTGGGTTCCGGCGGGGACATTCTGCAACTCACCAACTCCTACGTCTGACTGAGGAAGCGTTTGGAGCAGTTGACCGACACGAGTACTTCGGCGCTCTCATGCCCGATGTGTCACGCGCCTTTGACTCAGTGTGGCACGAAGGCCTCCTGTATAAGTTGCTTACACTGGGGGTACCCGTGTCACACAAGAGTCTCCTGCAGACCTACCTGCGGGACAGGTCGTTTCACGTTCGGGCAGACGGAGCGCCGAGTACTCGCAGGTGTACCGCACGGCTCGGTCATTGGACCGACGTTGTACTCAGTCTACACAGCGGACATCCCACGAACAGGCGCCGTCAGCAACGCCCTGTACGCAGATGATACCGCAATATATGGCCGCAGCACTTGTCCACGGGCACTACAACGGCGTCTACAAGCAGCAACAGTGGCAATAGAAGATTGAGCCACGAAATGGCGCCTGGCTTACAACCCGGACAATAGCCAGGTGATCATCATCGCGCTCCGGCACATTCCAGCAAATCTGGAGCAGCTGACCGTCCGCGGATGTCCTGTCCCGTGGAGTAACAGCACGAAGTATCTTGGCGTCATGCTAGACAAGCGCTAACGTGGCACCAACACATCGAAGAAGTGAGGAGGAAGGCGCAGGGGAGACTGCGTATGCTCTATCCAGTCATCAACCCCACATCGACGCTACCAGCTGAATTAGGTCTCACGCTATACAAAGCCACCATCAGCCCACTGTTCGACTATGCAGCGGTGGTGTGGGGCAGTGCAGCTGAGACCAACATCCGCCGTCTACAACCAGTCCAAAACAGGGCCCTCAGGACGGTGCTTCATCTCCCACGGGACTTCAACTCCGTGGAACTCCATGCACTCGCGGGAGTACCTTTCCTCAGACAGCGGTTCCAACACGCTGCGGAGGAATTTTACAAGAAGGTCGATGAGTCGCGCAACCCCTTGGTGCGTGACCTTGGCTGTCGACCTCACTGGCGCGCCGCGCTGCGCTGGCCAGACCTTCGCGCGCAAGAATAGCGGCAAAAAGGAAAGTCTAATGCACTGTGGCAACAAGAGATCACACAAAGTATTTCCGAACTAGAGCGCGTGCGTTCGCAGATGCGTAAATATGACAACAGAAATACAATACGCCGAGATACTTACGAAAACGCAAACAGTGCAATTGGGTCATATCAGCCCATAGTGAACACTGATAGAATAGACATAAATGGTGCGCACATTCAATCCAAAGTATGGCAGTGCGCCATCATGCTGAAACCATAGCTTTCACCGAACAGCAAGTGGAACTTTTTCTCATGTGTCAAGCAAAGTACCGCAAAGAAGCATACGATACAGGGTCCACTAAACTTGTCTGGAAGTAGATACAGCCCCCAAAGCACTCCCACGATTCCAGCTCACAGGTTTATGCCAAAGCGTACCTGAAAGCCACATCAGGGATGACATGTGGGTTGTGTTCCGGCAAATAATGAGTGATGTGAAGGATGAAAATACAATCACTAGTGGCGCTAGATTCGTCAGTCCATATCACTTCATTCATAAAATGTTCGTTTCTTCCCACTAGGTGCAAAAGCCGTTCACAAAACTGTACTCGTCAAATGCGTTCTTCTGGCAGCATGTGTTAAGTTAACATGTAATGATACGGATGCAGTGCTTCATCATGCAATACTGCAACAACCAGTCTTTGAGAGATCTGGAACCGCCTTACAGTAACACGGGTACTTCGCCAAGGTGATTAGTGAATGGTTTCAAGAATCGCGTCTGTTTTTGGAGTACGTCTAGTTCTTGGATGACCTCTGTCCATTACTTGTGAACAAAGATTACCGGTTTCCCAAAGGCGTTGCTCCAGGCGACAAAAAACATTCTTATCAGGATGGCGCCTTTGAGGGTACTATGCAGCATACATATGAGCAGCACAGCAGCTTGGTCATCAGATGTATCGAGCACATGAAACAATCAATGTATTCATTGTTTGTGTACTCTATTGGGAAGCTGCCCTACATGACCTTGACAGTAACAATTAAGTTTGTGCACTGCGCAGTTAGGTCCATACATGCATTTCAATGCATCCCACTGTCACGTGACAGGCTACTGTCATGTAACAAAATGATGTCTTGCTTATAAACTACGAGAAGTAGGGAACGGATGACTAAAATATAAAAAGGGAACCTGACGAGGATTCGAACTATAGCTCTATGGTGGATAGGGGTTTGCTGTCCCAGGAGCCTACTCAGTGCACTATGATGGCTGGTACATAGGGCCGGCGCAAGGCACATGTGAAACGTGCGGCCGCACGGGGCGGCACTTTCCGAGGGGCGGCAAATCTGCCGCCTCCCCCCCCCCCCCCCTTTTTTTATTTTTTTAAAATTTTTTTAGGACAAACTCAACATTCATGCCCAAGAGGGGATTCGTAACCAAACCTCGGAGGGAGCGGCTTCGGGAACTGTGGCGTGGTGCCTCGACTACCTGCCCGCCGCCCCTGTTGAACAAGGAGCACTGTGCAGCACCGCCGTGTTTACGTCGGAGGAACAGAGAGGGGGAAGCAGTATGGCGTACACGCCACTATTCTAATGAGTCGAGCGCTGCCAGCCTGTTACGCGCCGTGCGTTTACTCACAACTAATTTTGCAGAAGACGAAATCTAATTTGGAAATTCGAATGCAATGTTCGATACTGCGGTTACATGTTAAGCCTGAAACAATTTTGCTAAACTCTTCAATGGCAGTTTCCGAGTGTTTTATTCTTCCCGCATTATGGAAAAACATGGTTGAACATTACTACAGTCAAACATGTCTAGCCGGCCGAAGTGGCCGTGCGGTTAAAGGCGCTGCAGTCTGGAAACGCAAGACCGCTACGGCCGCAGGTTCGAATCCTGCCTCGGGCATGGATGTTTGTGATGTCCTTAGGTTAGTTAGGTTTAACTAGTTCTAAGCTCTAGGGGACTAATGACCTCAGCAGTTGAGTCCCATAGTGCTCAGAGCCATTTGAACCAATCAAACATGTCTAACACCTACAATGGCTAGAAGTATTCCGAATGGGTAAATACGCTGCAAGTTACTACAAGGTATAAAGACATCGCTAATAAGCCTCGCATAAGTTAGGTTTCGACGTATTTTTGAAAATTTTTGCTATCCGTTTCTGAGTGATAGTCGGACGTTTTGGTTTTTGTGCCATGAAACACCTGTCTCCGCCTGGATGAAAAACAGTTAAACTCTGACCAGCACTTTTGTTTGACAATACTACTCGTACACTCACTTTGCCAGCATTTATTGACTGTATAATGCGCGTGAATCCATCTTAGTAAAATACTGGTCGCCCTGATTCTGATGAAAATCTGAGAAAGTATGGTCTTGTAGGTTTTGTCAGGCAGTTTATTTACATATTTTGTGACGAGTTTGTCATCGGCTCCTAAATCAAAGTACGTTTTGATTTATACCGTAGCCGTGACGACTTCTTCATTTAGGATCTGTAGAGGAATCATTAGTATCTCTCTTTCCTTCTAGGCAAGCATTATGTGTTGTTTTCTGATCTTTATTATCGGGGACCTCCTCACTACGTTTCAATGGAAAAAAGATGTGTCAAGTATAATCTAATCCAAGTACCTATATCTGTAGTTCATAGCGTACTGCCCAACAATGGGAAACATTTTGTTCCGTTCCACACAATCAAATGCCTTCTCCAAATCTATGAATGCACCTTATGTTTCTTTTTTGCTAAATCCATTCTTTAATTTTATTTTAATTGTAATATAGTAAAAATACGTAGACATAAAGAATAATAACTAATGATGGAAAAAATTTTGAAATTTAACATCAACAATGAGTTCATTAGAGACGCAATACCAGCTAGATTTGATGCGGATGTGAGATGGGCTTGGTCTGAAATGATTTGTGAAAATGGTGGAAAAACTAAACAAGGGTATCCGGGCAGCATTCCTCCAGAACGGAATCCTTCGTTTTGTTAAGCATAATAATGCGTCACCCACTCGGTAATAACAATTGCTTCACGTTATATCTCATTTTCATCTGTCACGTTGTGTCTGGTTAAAGTTAAGATATTTTCCTTCATTTACCAAGGTTAAAAATTACAAAAATCTTGTATAAATTACCATTTAAATATGGATTCGGATGTGACACGTAATGTCACATGCTACACATATCAAAAAAAGTTTTGCATCACCTAGGTTCCGGAACCTGTGCAGAAAATTGGAATAGAGATTAACATATTCATCATTTCCGCCCTTTTTATTGCTCAAGAAAACTACAAATTGCATGTTGTACCACCATACAGCCAGAGGTGGTGGTCCAGATTGCTGTACACAGCGGTACTTCTAATACCCAGTAGCACGTCCTCTTGCACTGATTGGTGCCTCTATTCCTCGTGGCATGCTATCCACAAGTTCATCAAGACACCGTTGGTCCAGGTTGTCCCAATCCTCAACGACGACTCGGCGTAGATCCCTCAGAGTGGTTAGTGGGTCAATCTATCCCAGGCATGTTCCATAGGGTGCATGTCTGAAGAATATGATGACCACTCTAGTCGAGAGATGTCGTTATCCTGAAGGAAGTCATTCACAAGATGTGCACGATAGGGGCGCAAATTGTCGTCCATGAAGACGAATGCCTCGCCAATATGCTGCCGATAGGATGCAATATTGGTGGGAGGATGGCATTCACATATCGTATAGGCGTTACGACGCCTTCCACGACTACCAGCGGCGTATGTCGGCCCCCCATAATGCCACCCCAAAACAGCAGCGAACCTCCACCGTACTGCACTCGCTGGACAGTGTGTCTAAGGCGTTCAGCCTGACGGGGTTGCCTCCAAATACGTCACTTATCGGTGAAGAAAAACGTGATGCCAATCCTGAGCTGTCCATTCGGCATGTTGTTGGGCCCATCTGTACCGCGCTGCATGGTGTCGTGGTTGCAAAGATGGACCTCGCCATGGACGTCGGGAATGAAGTTGCGCATCATGCAGCCTATTGCGCACATTTTGAGTTGTAACACGATGTCCTGTGGCTGCACGAAAAGCATTATTCAACATGGTGGCTTTGCTGTCAGGGTTCCTCCGAGCCATAATCCGTAGGTAGTGGTCATCGAATGCAATAGCAGCCGTTGGGCGGCCTGAGCGAGGAATGTCGCCGACACTTCCTGTCTCTCTGTATCTGCTCCATGTTCGAACAACATCGTTTTGGTTCACTCCGAGACGCCTGGACGCTTCCCTTGTTGAGACCCCTTCCTGGCACAAAGTGACAACGTGGACGCGATCGAACCACGGTATTGATCGTCTAGGCATGGTTGAACTACAGACAACACGAGCCGTATATCTCCTTCCTGGTGGCATGACTGGAACTGATCGGCTGTCGGACCCCCACCGTCTAATGGCTGTTTACATCTTTGGGCGGATTTAGTGACATTTCTGAACAGTCAAAGGGACTGTGTCTGTGAAACAATATCCACAGTCAACGTCTTTCTTCAACAGTTCTGGAAACAGGGGTGATGCAAAACTTTTTTGATGTGTGTATTTTCTTTCTTTCTGAGTATTATGGGTCTTTGAAAGGAACACAGTTGATTGTTTTGTTGCTGATACGCACTTTCTAACTTCACAGTGCCATCCTCATTCAATGGAAGAACGTTGTGTCTGTCAAACGTCAATAACTCTGTTTATCATATTCTGGGTCTAGTAGTCGCGTGATGAATTTTTGAGGCGGTGATGGTGAAGGAGCCAGGGAAATTACAGAAAAAACGTCTCGTTGCTGATTATTATAACTGACTATCGGCCGTTAACTCGATCTGGGTGTGCTTTTTCTCTCTGTCTCGCAAACCAGAATTCTGCACGTTGCATTGTAAGCACGTCTTTATAATTCAGTAAAATAAATATACAAATACTGTTGTGTAATTGCACTGTTCTAAGTCTGATCAGCACAACAAAACATTTTTTACAGTACGCTCATGGTATCTCTGTCGTTTAACTAGGCCACAAGTTCCTTTAAGCAAAGGCTCTAGCAATCGAACTGGATATCGACAGCAGAGATTCTGCATGTCTAATATTCAGACCATCCACTGTGATACGAAGTATTCTGTAAATATTGTTTTTCGCTTTCAGAGTGGCGATTTGTCTTTTTACTCCAGTTCCCATTAACGCTATTCAGTGTTTGAGCGACGGTGTCATGTTGTCTGAACAAACTCTCCTCACTTCAGTTGTTCAGTTACCCAAGCTTTTCTCAGTCCGAATCTTTTCAACAGTTACGCACACATAAAACGCATTCGATAATAGGGCGCCTGGATTCTCCACATGGAGCATTTCCACAGATAAATTACTCTTGAGGTACCGACAACTACAAGTTTGAGTTAGTAGCATGTCTCTTGACCTTATGGTGAACCAGTTTTTTTTGTAGGCCCACGTTGTTTATATGAACATTTACGAAAAGCTACTTCACCGATTTCACGG
Organism: Schistocerca americana; assembly: GCF_021461395.2. NCBI lineage: Eukaryota > Metazoa > Arthropoda > Insecta > Orthoptera > Acrididae > Schistocerca > Schistocerca americana. Next base: position 378,128,236 of record NC_060121.1, read on the forward strand.
ATATTCATTTCTGTATGGGCGCAAAGCACAAAGCATAATTTTGTTGCTGTGCACAGCTCAGTTATTATCGAGGGTTGCCAACGTTATTTAGTGTCTACATCATGTCTGAAGCAGTAATACTTCATAGAAGTAGGTGTGTCTGCAGTTTTATCTGAAACTCAAGTCATAGAATGTCCTCAACGAAAATGATGATAACGAGGGCCATAAAGTGTTGGAACAAGACATAATTGTGTGTGTGTGATGCATTTAGTATCTGTTCTTTATGTTCTGATACTAGTTTCATATTAATTACAAACAACACAACAGTTAAAAGAGACTGTTGTCACTAGCCTATATACGGAAATTTTGAGAATTAACATTAATAATAAATATAATTCTAAATATTAATTAATATTTTATAACAGAACATGGGGTTATTTTTTTCATAGTAAATATGTAATGTTGAGATTTGGTTAAAAACGATTCAGACTATGAAGCTGTGGGTTTGTCTAAAAGTCTGATTTTCAAAAATACCTGTTTTTCTCGAAACTTGGCTTTTAACTGACAAAGAATATCAGCCTGCACAGTCGTGCATACTGCAACAATTCATAAGAAAATAAAGGGACTACATAGTTGCTGATGTAATTTGCAGAGCAAAAAAACGAACAGTTACTTAATTGATATGTTGACGTAGAAAAACTTGTAAGTCACAAGGAAATGGAAATTACACTTTTTGGTGGTAAACCGTCAGGAGGCATGCCAGTGCCTTGGTGAAATAAGTAAGTCGCTAAATGGAATAGTTCGTGGAGTACTTCAAAGCAGTATTAGGAACAAATGTGACGGCCTCGACACGGAGAAAGCAGTAAATGCGATTCAGAGGAGAAGCGTGGTCAAGAGTAGTCTTCACAATTATGGATTCACATTAACAACAGCGTTTTATGCTGTCGAAGTTGTTTAGCTATTCGATCAAGTGGGCAGGATGGCAATCTTTAAATAATCACAAGGCAAAGCATATTTCTGCCCAGTTTGATATCTTTAACTGATTACCAATAATTCCGAAACTAATCAAAGTATTTTAATTATCTGAAAGTTAAAGATAGGTACATTTGTGGACACAGTAACAACTATGGTCGTATATGGGTAAGGCATATTTTGGGAAGAATGATTAACTCGAAGTTTAGCTACTAAGTAACAGAAAAGCTGAACGTAAGAAAATAGAAGGTACACATTAATCGCTATTGGCCAGACGATCAACATAAACTCCAAGTACAATAAAATTTAAATATATGTAATAATTGAAATGTCAGTTATGATAACCATATGAATAATCTAGCGCTAATCATCACTAAACAAATTTTGTACGTTAAATTTTTCCATAAAAAGGGATTAAAAACTGCCTTGACTGCAATAAAGCATTTATTTGCAATGATTACCGGTTTCGGTCAGAATGTGACCATCTTCAGACCGTTTACACCATGATGGTGCAGTTAACGTTTGTGGAGTCAGAACACCTGTCCCGTTCATCGCCGCCGCCTACCATCTTGGTATAAACTGTTTGAACATGGTCACAGTCTGACCAAAACCGGTAACCATTGCAAATAAATATTTTATTGTGGTCAAGACTGTTTTTAATCCACTGTTAAAATCGTTTAGCCAGACCGCTATTTTTCTCTACGAGAAATCTTCTGAACAATTACTGATTCATTTTTTCATTCACACAGAGATATGCATCAAGATTTAAACTAGGAAATATTGAATCTATAAACACAACTGACAACAGAATTGGTTTCTAAATCCACGTGGCAATTATAATTTGACTTTAAGGCGTATTTTTCGATGTAAATAATCACATGAATCGACCATATGGTGCATGGCGTGCTGCATCAGTACATCATTGAACCTACACTGACGACCGTTAAAACTGCAGCCCCAGGAAGGATAGAAAATACCGAAATTTTACTTATTTTGCATACACAGTATAGTAAGAAGTATGCATTATTAAATTTGTAAGTATGTAAGTGGTTTAAGGCTATACAGGGTGTTAAATTTCGCACTAGAACTGCCAGTTCTGGGAGAAATTATGGCTCTAATCCGGCTGGACGAAAAGGCGAATTGATCTTTGACGACAGATACAGGTACATCATTCCATGCTGATTCAACGCTATGCAGAGTGGTGGCTAGCGAATGATACCGTGCTAGACCTTGCGAAACCCATGACCAGGTGCTCCCAATGGGTGGTATATCTCGATAATGTGATGGGCAGGACAACACTCGAACGCTCTCTGTATCGAAGCAGGTCACGACAGAAAAAGCAAATGCGATCTCACGTTATCCTGTTGAAAGATAACATCACGGCTCCTCGAAAATATACTGAGATGGCAAAAATCCATGGAGGTAAAAAAAGAAGGTAGGTGACATTATGGCACAGATTGGCAGCCCATATTCGCCACCTTAACCAGCCCAAAACATTAGGGTCACCGTGGTGGTACTTCCCCGTGACGTCACTCTGACGCGCCCGTGCCCAGTTTCGACAGTGCTGGATGCTTTAATTACATGGAGACGTAGTTGTTTGATGAGAAATGTCAGCCAGCGTTGTTTACGGGTGTACTAATCCGATCATAATCTAAAGTTTAAAGAAATCATTTCATTCGTAATTGGAGAAATTCAAGCAATATTTTCTCTTGTATACTCGTACATGAATTATTGTTGCACTGTTTACTTTTATTGTAATGATTCACCTACCTTTACGCAGGGTCCGTTCTTCCTCTGCTTTATTGTGTTTTTCGTTTCTTCCAACTCGCAACCGCTCCAACATCCGAGCCACACTGTATCAGCGACCTAGTCCCCGCACAACACGCGGTTATGTAACCGCGCTGATTGTTGGGACAGCGTTTGACGCCCTATAATTCCTCTCGCCGATAATTATTATTCATTATTCACATTTCCTCACCCTTCAAGAAAGACAGCGGTCATGTGTGCGCGAGTTTTGTGTGTCTAATTGAATGAATGTGTATTTGTGCTGAGCTTCCTTTCTGAAGAAGGCTTTGGGTAAAAATTTATGTGAACGCTCGTTTCGTCGTGACTGTAGTAGAAACAGAGGTTCACAACTTTCCAACCAAAAGTTTTGATAATTTACCAACGCACCTGGTGGTCTAGGGGTAGCGTCTTTGATTCATAGTCTTCGGTCCCGGGTTCGATCTCTGTCACTGCCTAAATTTTGATAAATAATCAGCATTGGCGGCCGAAGATTTCCGGCATAAGAAGTCAGCCTCATTCTGCCAACGGCCTTGTCAAAGAGGGCGGAGGAGCGGATAGAGTCTCTTGTCCTAGGGGTGGGAAATTGCCCCTAAAGGCGGAAGAATCAGCAATGATCAACGACATGAGGATGCAGAAGGCAATGGAAACCACTGCATTAAAGACACGTAACGTGTATCCACAGGACATGTGGCCTGTATTTGAAGAAGTGTCATGATGATCTCTCCATTGGCAAAAGATTCCGGAATAGTCCCCCATTCGGATCTCCGGGAGGGACTGCCAAGGGGGAGGTTACCATGAGAAAAAGATTGAATAATCAACGAAAGGATAACGTTCTACGAGTCGGGTCGTGGAATGTCAGAAGCTTGAACGTGGTAGGGAAACTAGAAAATCTGAAAAGGCAAATGCAAAGGCTCAATCTAGATATAGTGGGGGTCAGTGAAGTGAAGTGGAAGGAAGACAAGGATTTCTGGTCAGATGAGTATCGGGTAATATCAACAGCGGCAGAAAATGGTATAACAAGTGTAGGATTCGTTATGAATAGGAAGGTAGGGCAGAGGGTGTGTTACTGTGAACAGCTCAGTGACCAGGTTGTTCTAATCAGAATCGACAGCAGACCAACACCGACAACGATGGTTCAGTTATACATGCCGACGTCGCAAGCTGAAGATGAACAGATAGAGAAAGTGTATGAGGATATTGAAAGGGTAATGCAGTATGTGAAGGGGGACGAAAATCTAATAGTCATGGGCGACTGGAATGCAGTTGTAGGGGAAGGAGTAGAAGAAAAGGTTACAGGAGAATATGGGCTTGGGGCAAGGAATGAAAGAGGAGAAAGACTAATTGAGTTATGTAACAAGTTTCAGCTAGTAATAGCGAATACCCTGTTCAAGAATCACAAGAGGAGGAGGTATGCTTGGAAAAGGCCGGGAGATACGGGAAGATTTCAATTAGATCACATCATGGTCAGACAGAGATTCCGAAATCAGATACTGGATTGTAAGGCGTACCCAGGAGCAGATATAGACTCAGATCACAATATAGTAGTGATGAAGAGTAGGCTGAAGTTCAAGACATTAGTCAGGAAGAATCAATACGCAAAGAAGTGGGATACGGAAGTACTAAGGAATGACGAGATACGTTTGAAGTTCTCTAACGCTATAGATACAGCAATAAGGAATAGCGCAGTAGGCAGTACAGTTGAAGAGGAATGGATATTTCTAAAAAGGGCCATCACAGAAGTTGGGAAGGAAAACATAGGTACAAAGAAGGTAGCTGCGAAGAAACCATGGGTAACAGAGGAAATACTTCAGTTGATTGATGAAAGGAGGAAGTAGAAACATGTTCCGGGAAAATCAGGAATACAGAAATACAAGTCGCTGAGGAATGAAATAAATAGAAAGTGCAGGGAAGCTAAGACGAAATGGCTGCAGGAAAAATGTGAAGACATCGAAAAAGATATGATTGTCGGAAGGACAGACTCAGCATACAGGAAAGTCAAAACAACCTTTGGTGACATTAAAAGCAACGGTGGTAACATTAAGAGTGCAACGGGAATTCCACTGTTAAATGCAGAGGAGAGAGCAGATAGGTGGAAAGAATACATTGAAAGCCTCTATGAGGGTGAAGATTTGTCTGATATGATAGAAGAAGAAACAAGAGTCGATTTAGAAGAGATAGGGGATCCAGTATTAGAATCGGAATTTAAAAGAGCTTTGGAGGACTTACGGTCAAATAAGGCAGAAGGAATATATAACATTCCATCAGAATTTCTAAAATCATTGGGGGAAGTGGCAACAAAACGACTATTCACGTTGGTGTGTAGAATATATGAGTCTGGCAATATACTATCTGACTTTCGGAAAAGCATCATCCACACAATTCAGAAGACGGCAAGAGCTGACAAGTGCGAGAATTATCGCACAATCAGCTTAACAGCTCATGCATCGAAGCTGCTTACACGAATAATATACAGAAGAATGGAAAAGAAAACTGAGAATGCGCTAGGTGACGATCAGTTTGGCTTTAGGAAAAGTAAAGCGACGAGAGAGGCAATTCTGACGTTACGGCTAATAAAGGAAGCAAGGCTAAAGAAAAATCAAGACACTTTCATAGGATTTGTCGACCTGGAAAAAGCGTTCGACAATATAAAATTGTGCAAGCTGTTCGAGATTCTGAAAAAAGTAGGGGTAAGCTATAGGGAGAGACGGGTCATACACAATATGTACAACAACCAAGAGGGAATAATAAGAGTGGACGATCAAGAACGAAGTGCTCGTATTAAGAAGGGTGTAAGACAAGGCTGTAGCCTTTCGCCCCTACTCTTCAATCTGTACATCGAGGAAGCAATGATGGAAATAAAAGAAAGGTTCGGGAGTGGAATTAAAATACAAGGTGAAAGGATATCAATGATACGATTCGCTGGTGACATTGCTATCCTGAATGAAAGAGAAGAAGAATTAAATGATCTGCTGAACGGAATGAACAGTCTAATGAGTACACAGTGTGGTTTCAGAGTAAATAGGAGAATGACGAAGGTAATGAGAAGTAGTAGGAATGAGAACAGCGAGAAACTTAACATCAGGATTGATGGTCACGAAGTCAATGAAGTTAAGGAATTCTGCTACCTAGGCAGTAAAATAACCAATGACGGACGGAGCAAGGAGGACATCAAAAGCAGACTCGCTATGGCAAAAAAGGCATTTCTGGCCAAGAGAAGTCTACTAATATCAAATACCGGCCTTAATTTGAGGAAGAAATTTCTGAGGATGTACGTGTGGAGTACTGCATTGTATGGTAGTGAAACATGGACTGTGGGAAAACCGGAACAAAAGAGAATCGAAGCATTTGAGATGTGGTGCTATAGACGAATGTTGAAAATTAGGTGGACTGATAAGGTAAGGAATGAGGAGGTTCTACGCAGAACCGGAGAGGAAAGGAATATGTGGAAAACACTGATAAGGAGAAGGGACAGGATGATAGGACATCTGATAAGACATGAGGGAATGACTTCCATGGTACTGGAGGGAGCTGTAGAGGGCAAAAACTATAGAGGAAGACAGAGATTGGAATACGTCGAGCAAGTAATTGAGGACGTAGGTTGGAAGTGCTACTCTAAGATGAAGAGGTTAGCACAGGAAAGGAATTCGTGGCGGGCCGCATCAAACCAGTCAGGAGACTGATGACAAAAAAAAAACAAGCAGATGATCAAAGTAGATTCACACTCCAACTGTGCAATGTTTGGTAATTCCTGGAAAACCGATAGAGCTACTGGCGAGAAATATTCCGCCAAAAGAAGCAAATAGGCTACTGTTGGAATGGTAGGCCTACGTCTTACAGGGGTTAGGCGATCATTACTAAAAAGTTACTCAGATACATGTTGAAGCAAAATATCCATTTTAAGGGGTCTTAAGCGTTTGAGACAATTCCCTTAACCACATTATAGAATTCCACAATGTTGGAGGATGTCTAAAAAAATATATCGTTCTTTTACCATGTAAGTTTCTGTTACTGGCTACACACTGAATGACGCATCATAGGTAAGATTTCAAAGTGGGAAAAGTGGGAAGATGGGTAATATACAGTGAAACTAATTCATTGACAATCCAATAAAACAAGCGCTCTATTCTGCGTGGGGTATACCTCTTTGTATTTCCGTTTTTTTGACATTCACTTTGTTGACATGCGCAAGATACGATAGCATTCCTTGCATCCTTCCTCATTGCACACGTTTATGGGCTAGCAAAGAATACGTAGGTAAGTTTTTTTGCAAATGTGAAGACTAAAAATGTTGTGCATACGAGTTGAAAGCTAAAAATGTAACGAACAAGTAGCAGTACCAACACAAGTAAACAAACAAGCATACGTTTCGGAGTTCCAGTTTCATATGCTATCGATCTATCAATACAAATACAGTGAAAGTGGAATCAAATGTTTTACGAAAGCATACTTTGCCCATCACTACCTTCTATTTCTGGTTATTCGAACTATAGCAGATAGCAGCAAAAAAAAAAAAAAAAGCGTCGTATTACGAGGGCAGTTCAATAAGTAATGCAACACATTTTTTTTCTCGGCCAATTTTGGTTGAAAAAACCGAAAATTTCTTGTGGAATATTTTCAAACATTCCCGCTTCGTCTCGTATAGTTTCATTGACTTCCGACAGGTGGCAGCGCTGTACGGAGCTGTTAAAATGGCCTCTGTAACGGATGTGTGTTGCAAACAACGGGCAGTGATCGAGTTTCTTTTGGCGGAAAACCGGGGCATCTCAGATATTCATAGGCGCTTGCAGAATGTCTACGGTGATCTGGCAGTGGACAAAAGCACGGTGAGTCGTTGGGCAAAGCGTGAGTCATCATCGCCGCAAGGTCAAGCAAGACTGTCTGATCGCCCGCGTGCGGGCCGGCCGTGCACAGCTGTGACTCCTGCAATGGCGGAGCATGCGAACACACTCGTTCGAGATGATGGACGGATCACCATCAAACAACTCAGTGCTCAACTTGACATCTCTGTTGGTAGTGCTGTCACAATTGTTCACCAGTTGGGATATTCAAAGGTTTGTTCCCGCTGGGTCCCTCGTTGTCTAACCGAACACCATAAAGAGCAAAGGAGAACCATCTGTGCGGAATTGCTTGCTCGTCATGTGGCTGAGGGTGACAATTTCTTGTCAAAGATTGTTACAGGCGATGAAACATGGGTTCATCACTTCGAACCTGAAACAAAACGGCAATCAATGGAGTGGCGCCACACCCACTCCCGTACCAAGAGAAAGTTTAAAGCCATACCCTCAGCCGGTAAAGTCATGGTTACAGTCTTCTGGGACACTGAAGGGGTTATTCTGTTCGATGTCCTTCCCCATGGTCAAACGATCAACTCTGAAGTGTATTGTGCTACTCTTCAGAAATTGAAGAAACGACTTCAGCGTGTTCGTAGGCACAAAAATCTGAACGAACTTCTCCTTCTTCATGACAACGCAAGACCTCACACAAGTCTTCGCACCCGAGAGGAGCTCACAAAACTTCAGTGGACTGTTCTTCCTCATGCACCCTACAGCCCCGATCTCGCACCGTCGGATTTCCATATGTTTGGCCCAACGAAGGACGCAATCCGTGGGAGGCACTACGCGGATGAAGAAGAAGTTATTGATGCAGTACGACGTTGGCTCCGACATCGACCAGTGGAATGGTACCGTGCAGGCATACAGGCCCTCATTTCAAGATGGCGTAAGGCCGTAGCATTGAATGGAGATTGCGTTGAAAAATAGTGTTGTGTAGCTAAAAGATTGGGGAATAACCTGGTGTATTTCAATGCTGAATAAAACAACCCCTGTTTCAGAAAAAAAATGTGTTGCATTAGTTATTGAACTGCCCTCGTACTAGACAACTACGCATTGCCGGCCCGAGTGGCCGAGCGGTTCTAGCCGCTACAGTCTGGAACCGCGCGTTCGCTGCGGTCGCAGGTTCGAATCCTACCTCGGGCATGGATGTGTGTGATGTCCTTAGGTTAGTTAGGTTTAAGTAGTTCGAAGTTCTAGGGGACTGATGATCTCAGAAGTTAAGTCCCATAGTGCTCAGAGCCATTTGAACCAAATATGCATTCAAGAACAGGAAAACGTTCTAAATCTTCTACCTGGCATTATGTTACTCACGTAAGCTCTATAAATTTTACTATTTAAAAGAGTTATTGAGCGCAACGACGAGAATTAATAGAGTTTGAATGCGGAATGGTAGTTGAAGGTAGACAGATGGGACAGTCCGTTACGAAAATCGTTAGGAACTTCAAATATTCCCAGATCCACAGTGTCAAATGTATGCCGAGAGTACCAAATTTCAGGCATTACCTCTCACCAGGGGCAACGCAGTTACTGACGGCCTTCATTTAACGACCGAGAGCAGCGGCGTTTGCGTAGAATTTCCAGTGCTGACAGACAAGCAACACTGCGTGAAATAATCACAGAACTCAATGTGGATCGTGGGACAGAACAGTGCGGCGAAATTTGGAGGCAATAAGCTTTGGCAGCAGAAGACCGACGCGAGTGCCTTTGCTAAACACATCGCCTGCAGCATCTCTCCTGGGCTCATGACCGTATCGATTGGACATTAGAAGACTGGATAACCGTGGCCTGGTCAGATGGGTCCCGATTTGAAGTAGTAAGAGATGGTGGTAGGGTTCTAGTGTGGCGCAGACCCCACGATGCCATGGGCCGAAGTTGTCAACAAGGCACAGTGCGAGGTGGTGGTGACTCCATAATGGTGTGGGCTGTGTTTACATGAAATGGACTGGATCCTGGTTATGGTCGGCTATTTGGAGATCAATTGAAGCCATTCATGGATTTCATGTCTCCAAACAACGATGGTATTTTTATGGATGCTAAAATTCAGGTTTATTTCAGCTTCTCTTCACCTGAGCCAGTCAATATATAGCTTCCTTTTACGTATATCTCGCGAAAAGACCGCGAAGGTAGAAATTAGAGAGAATCGAACTCACATGGAGAGTTGCTAACAACTGTTCTTACCGCGAAACACTCGCAACTGGAACAGGAAAGCCAGTTCTGGACTATGTTGAAAGTTTCAAGTCTTTAGGTCATCGAGAAGTTAGCTTAAAAACAATTACAAAATTTGTAGCGAACAGACAGATAGTTCTGAAAACAACGTATGCTCTGACATACATCAGACAAGAAAGCGAGTTAATACTGCACTGACATCCAATTATGACCTACGCTGAAAGTTTTAAGTATGTATGTCATCGGGAAGTTAGGTTGAAACCAACTGCAGAATTTATATGGACAGACAGTCAGACAAAACAACTTAGTACCCTACGCCACACGCCTGACACGAAAAGACACGAAAACGAGTTAATGTGGCATTGTCATCCAGTTGTGAGCTATTGTGAAAGTTTCAAGTCTATGACCCATTGGGAGGTTAGTTTAAAATCAATTGCAAAATTGTCCTGAATAGACAGATGGACAGACAGACAGAGAAACTAAAAGTCATCGAGCTCTGAGCTTTGTCTGAAGTTTCAAGTCCCTAACTCATCAAGAAGTTGGTTTAAAATCAAGTGCAAAATTTGTACCCAACAGAAAGACGAGAAAGCGACTTAATAAGAACGTGTTAAAATATGCCAAAATAAGATAGCAAAAGTTTCCTACTTCTCGTGTTGCTCGTATCTAACCCACACCTCGAAACAAAACTAAGCACTTGACTTCAAACCAAGTACCAGCCTGTCGTAAACAAGAAAGCAAGATCGTTTTTAGATATAGTTTCTGCCTGTCAGTTCAACTTTGAAACCTGCGAATCTGCGTGAATTTGTCATCTGCGTCAAAAGGACTGCTTCGTATCATGTCTCAACGTGACTGTCGATACACTAAAAACGATTTCTCTCCTATACAGTATAGACAATGGTTTGTTGTTGACCGTCTTCCTTTCTTGCTCAGGAATGGACGGATGTATCTCGGCATTCCTGGCACTGATTCCATCTCCGTGCTGAATTTCGTACGCTTCAGTGGTTAACTGCAGGGCTCACAAATGGGTCTACCCACCAACCGCAAATGGCGTGTACACTATAAGTAGTATTTTTGCGAACATAATAGTTTTAAGTAAACATGTAAATATCCGAAGATCTAACTTCCACATCAAAGATCAGCAGATTTTCATTGCAGGAGTATCTATGAAACTTCGGCGACTGTTCGGTAGGCATTTACCCACCTCGATGGAGGTGAAAGACATAAAAGATCATTAAGGGTCGTCACACTGGCTGCCATTACACTTCGCTTCTTGCCGCACACCTGTTATCGCCAGTCAGCGCTTGTACAGCCGTGTCGCCCGCGTTGGTGACAGGCGGCGCATGCGCGGTGGAGCGGCGTGTCCTCCCAGACGGTTCGCGCTTCGCCGTCGCCCTCAGACCGCCGCAGGCGTCGTTGGTGTTCGCGTTGACATCCGTAGAAAAGCCGGCTGGTATGGCGAAGCTGCACGCGGTCGTCGCAGCACTGCTGACATCGGCTGCCGTAATCACTGCCTCTGTGCCAGGCAAGTGCAAGTATTTAGCCAAGCAGCGGTAACACGGTTTTCTTTTATTTTGCCCGTTTACTTCCGCTCGCCAAATTGCTATTTTAGATCTGTCCTATGAACCGAGACTAGCGTCATTGTTATTACAAAATTTCTATGTCCATGTTAATCAATATTAATCGAATCTTAAGGATTTGGGTGACGACTATTCAAAGTTGCTACCCAGATGGGTAACACAAATTTATTTTATCCGTTTCGATACATGAAACGACGAACATCAATGAAGAGCACTTTGACGAAACACTGTAAAAGAGAATACTGTGTGCCCTACCACAATTGAGTAATTACCTTCACTAATGTAGGTACGATATGAAATCCTTAATTAGGTTAAGATCAAACTTTTTTCCCTAAGCGCGAGAGCGATCCTAACGCAAGCTACGCACCAGCTTCACTCCTCGATGTGTAATGGTGCACCATCTGCACAGCCACTACTCTCAGTATGGGAATAAATACGAAGCGTGTTTTTTAAGTAAGTACCGTTTTGAAATAAAAAAAAACGTGCTAAGATATCTCAATAATTTTATTTTTACATGAAAGCCAGTACCGTAATCTACTTTTCTACATAATTTCCGTCAATATTGAGGCACTTGTCATAACGTTGTACCAGTTTTTGAATACCCTCCTCATAGAAGTCTGCCGCCTGACTTGTTAACCACTGCATCACCACTGTTTTGACTTCGTCATCGTCTTGAAGACGCTGACCGCCCAGGTTGTTAAGAGTAGTTTGTAATTACACTGTATGCTGCTAATCTGCCTGCACGGCGTTAACAGACGTACAGCGACAACTAATGAAACAAGCAAACAGAACAATAAAAAATGCTCTCATTATTACATACGTTGTTTCTGTATTTCCTTTAAAAACTATTAGGATGCATAGATAAGAATCCCTTGACCGGGAGTGGTTAGCACACAGGACTCGCATTCGGGAGGACGACGGTTCAATCCCGTCTCCGGCCATCCTGATTTAGGTTTTCCGCGATTTCCCTAAATCGCTTCAGGCAAATGCCGGGATGATTCCTTTGAAAGGGCACGGCCGATTTCCTTCCCCATCCTTCCCTCACCCGAGCTTGCGCTCCGTCTCTAATGACCTCGTTGTCGACGGGACGTTAAACACTAATATCCTCCTCCTCCTTGACCGGGGCGGACCAATTCCGCGCTCAAAAAATATGCACTTAAAGCAGTGGTTCCCAACCTAGGAGTAATTCCCCCATGAGGCGTGAAATGTAATTTTCTGAGGGGTAAAAGCAAAAGGGTTCAAATGGCTCTGAGCACTATGGGACTCAACTGCTGTGGTCATAAGTCCCCTAGAACTTAGAACTACTTAAACCTAACTAACCTAAGGACAGCACACAACACCCAGCCATCACGAGGCAGAGAAAATCCCTGACCCCGCCGGGAATCGAACCCGGGAACCCGGGCGTGGGAAGCGAGAACGCTACCGCACGACCACGAGATGCGGGCAAAAGCAAAAGGGCTCAACTGTTTCGATCACGAGCCTAAATAATTTTTAAAAGAGCATTACTTGCGCAACAGTTCCATAAGATTGTAATACTGAGTACATGCACAGTGGTCACAAAAGTCACGGGATACCTCTTTATATCATGTCGGACCACCTTTTGCGCGGCGGAGCGCAGCAACTCGATGTTGCATGGGCTCAACAAGTCTTTGGAAGACCCTTTCAGAAATACTGAGCCGTTCTACCTCAATAGCCGTCCGTAATTGCGAAAGTGCTGCCGGTGCAGGAGTTTGTCACAAACTGACCTCCCGATAATGCCCCATAGATATTCTATGAGGCTCATGTCGGACGATCTGAGTGGCCAAATCATTCGCTCTAACTGTCCAGAATGTTCTTCAAACCAGTTACGAACAAGGGAGGCCCGGTGACATGGCACATTGTCATCCAAAAAATTCCATCATTTTTTGGAACAAGAAGTCCATGAATGACTGCAAATGGTCTCGGATGGTTCAGTTGGACTAGAGAACCTAGTCCATTCCAAGTAAACACAGCCCACGCCGTTATGGGGCCACCACCATCTTGCACAGCGTCTCGTTGATACCTTGGATCCATTGCTTCGTGGGGACTGCGCCACACTCCAACCGTACCATCAGCTCTTACCAACCGACATCGGGGCTCATCTTACCAGGCCATGGTTTTCCGGTAGACTAGGGTACTACCCATATGGTCACGAGCCCAGGAGATGCGCTGTAGGCGATGTTGTGCTGTTAGCAAAGGCATTCCCGTCGGTCGTCTGCTGCCATGGCCCTTTAACACGAATTTCGCCGCATTGTCCTAACGGCTACGTTCGCCATACGTCGCACATTGATTTCTGCGGTTATATCAAGCTTTGTTGCTTGTCTGTTAGTACTGACGACTCAACGCAAACGCCGCTGCTCTCGGTCGTTAAGTGAAGGCCTTCAACCACTGTCTTGTTCGTGGTGAGAGGCAATGCATGAAATTTGCTATCCCCGGCACACTCTTGACACTGTGGATCTCGAAATATTGAATTCTCTAATGATTTCGGAAATGGAATGTCCTATGCGTTTAGCTCCAACTACTATTCTGCTTTCAAAGTGTGTTAATTTCCGTCGTGCGGGTATAAACACGTCGGAAACATTCTCACATGAATCAGCTGAGTACAAATGACAGCTCGGCCAATGCCCTGCCCTCACAGTTATTGTGTATGCGATACTACCCCCATCTGTATATGTGCATGTCGCTATCGCATGACGTTTGTCACCTCATTGTAAGTTACCAATAATGATTTTTTTCAGATACTGTCATTAATGTGTGACACAATGTGATGGAGATTACAGCTCTTGAATGAATGTATGGACATGCTTACGTAGCCAGCCCGCTTCACACATACTTTGTACCATGTAAATATGACAGTAAACTTGAGACATATGCATCATGTGTGCTTATCTCACGCAATTGCCTTCTCCGAGCGGTAGGTTGTTCCCACAAAAGATAAAAAATTTCTTCATAATTCATTTTCAACACTATACGAACTAACTGACAGCTCACCACAACAGTAACTATGCAATGTCTACTATACGTCTGTTGGGGCCCACACAGTATTATTAAAATTACTATTAATATTACTAGTGGCAGTGGTCATACACAAAGCATTGGCATCGTGAAGTCTTCCAGTTCCTGTCAGATCGAAAGTAAGGAGTCCATCGAACAAGTGATTTACAAACTGTAAGCTTAAGTATAGTATATACATTTTAATTTTATTGATTGTAAATGAGGGTGCAGCATGTGGATGAAGCAAGCGCCGCTACTTTGAGGAGTGGTGAACAGGAAGCATATTTTTCTGTATAACTCGCTGACAATTGCCTCACCGTCCTATAAAGAAGATTGTTAGAAATAAGCAGTACAAATTGTCTCATTGCATCAGTAGTTCGCGTTTTAATAAAAAATCTACAAAAATTAAATATCAATTATCTTTAATTATTTTAAAAATGAAAGTTATCAAGGTAAATTCTTTTTTGTGTCAGTTTTTTTCAGTTTAGTTACATGCTAATATTGAAGATGTTTGGGACAGAGTTAACTAATATCTGGCTGCAGTCAGGGGCAATGGAGTCAGAAAGGGTGGGAAAAACTGACTTAGAGGATTTTATTCAACAATCACTCATGCGCTGAGTGAAAGATTGAAAGTGATTCACTGTAATTCTGCTAAATTATAAGGTATTAGTGGAGCAATATGTGGGCCAATATTAGAAGAAAACTTCCTGGCAGATTAAAACTGTGTGCCGGACCGAGACTCGAACTCGGGACCTTTGCCTTTCGCGGGCAAGTGCTCTACCTACTGAGCTACCCAAACACGACTCACGCCCCATCCTCACAGCTTTACTTCGGCCAATATCTCGTCTCCTACCTTCCAATCCTTACAGAAGCTCTCCTGCGAACCAGGAGTGCTAGTTCTGCATGATTCGCAGGACAGCTTCTGTAAAGTTTGGAAGGTGGGAGACGAGATATTGGCAGAAGTAAAGCTGTGAGGACGGGGCGTGAGTCGTGCTTGGGTAGCTCAGTTGGTAGAGCACCTGCCCGCGAAAGGCAAAGGTCCCGAGTTCGAGTCTCGGTCCGGCACACAGTTTTAATCTGCCGGGAAGTTTCATATCAGCGCACACTCCGCTGCAGAGTGAAAATCTCATTCTGGATTAGAAGAAAAGATGTAAGTTTTGAAACTGTGAGTTTGATGTACACCGAGGTGACGAAAGTCATGGGGCAGCGATATGCACGTACACAGATGACGGTAGTATCGCGTAAACAAGGTCTGAAAGGGCAGTGCATTGGCGGAGCTGTCATTTGGACTCATGTGATTCATGTGAAAAGATTTCCGACGCGATAACGGCTGCAAGACGGGAATTAACAGACTTTGAAAGCGAAATGGTAACTGGAGCTGGACGCGTAGGACATTCCTTCTCAGAAATGAATCGTGAATTCAATATTCCGAGATCCACAGTGTGAAGAGTGTGCTGAGAATACTAAGTTTCAGGCATTACCTCTCACCACGGACAATGCAGTTGCCGACGGCCTTCACTTAATGACCGAGAGCAGCGGCGTTTGCATAGAGTCGTAAGTGCTAACAGACAAGCAACAAATCGTGACATAACCGCAGAAATCAATGTGGGACATATGGCGAACGTAGCAGTTAGCACAATGCGGCGAAATTCGGTGTTAAAGAGCCATGGCAGCAGAACAGCACGACGTCGCCTGCAGCGCCTCTGCTGGGCTAGTGACCGCATCGGCTGGACCCTAGACGACTGGAAAACAGTGGCCTGGTCAGATGGGTTCCGGTTTCAATTGGTAATAGCTGATAGGGCCCCAGTGTGGCGCAGGCCCCACGAAGTCATGGACCCAAGTTATCAATAAGACACTGTGCAAGTTGGTGGTGGCTCCATAATGCTGTGGGCTGCGTCTACATTGAATGGACTTGGTCATCTGGTGCAACGGAAACGATCACTGACTGGAAATGGTTATGTTCGGCTACTGGAGACCATTTGCAACCTTTCATGGACTTCATGTTCCCAAACAACGTTGGCATTTTTATGGATGACAGTGAGCCCTGTGACCAGGCCACAATTGTTCGCGATTGCTTGGAAAATTCGCGCGAAAGATTTGGCCACGCATCTAACATGTATTGTACATAATCGAGAGATCAGTTCGTGCACTTTCGCAATTATAGACGGCTGTAGAGGCATCATGGCTCAATATTTCTGCAGGGGACTTCTAACAACTTGATGAGTCTACATCTACGTCTACATCTACATTTATACTCCGCAAGCCACCCAACGGTGTGTGGAGGAGGGCACTTTACGTGCCACTGTCATTACCTCCCTTTCCTGTTCCAGTCGCGTATGGTTCGCGGGAAGAACGACTGCAGGAAAGCCTCCGTGCGAGCTCGAATCTCTCTAATTTTACATTCGTGATCTCCTCGGGAGGTATAAGTAGGGGGAAGCAATATATTCGATACCTCATCCAGAAACGCACCCTCTCGAAACCTGGCGAGCAAGCTACACCGCGATGCAGAGCGCCTCTCTTGCAGAGTCTGCCACTTGAGTTTGCTAAACATGTCCGTCACGCTATCACGCTTACCAAATAACCCTATGACGAAACGCGCCGCTCTTCTTTGGATCTTCTCTATCTCCTCTGTAAACCCGATCTGGTACGGATCCCACACTGATGAGCAATACTCAAGTATAGGTCGAACGAGTGTTTTGTAAGCCACCTCCTTTGTTGATGGACTACACTTTCTAAGGATTCTCCCAATGAATCTCAACCTGGTACCCGCCTCACCAACAATTAATTTTATATGATCATTCCACTTCAAATCTTTCCGCACGCATACTCCCACATATTTTACAGAAGTAACTGCTACCAGTGTTTTTTCCGCTATCATAGAATCATACAATAAAGGATCCTTCTTTCTATGTATTCACAATGCATTACATTTGTCTATGTTAAAGGGTCAGTTGCCACTCCCTGCAGCTGGTGCCTATCCGCTGCAGGTCTTCTTGCATATCGCTGCAATTTTCTAATGCTGCAACGTCTCTGTATACTACAGCATCATCCGCGAAAAGCCGCATGGAACTTACGACACCATCTACTAGGTCATTTATATATATTGTGAAAAGCAATGGCCCCATAACACTCCCCTGTGGCACGCCAGAGGTTACTTTAACGTCTGTAGACTGCTGTCTGACGATCGATTGGCCTCAGTCAGTGGCCCTTTTTATGAGACATTTCTTCGTGACACAGAAACGCAGCCCCTTCTGCAAAGTCAGCCCAGGACAGCTGCATTTAAGCCCCTGGACAATCAGAGTAGATGACCGCCATGGCAGGGCCATGTGTAGGGCTTGCTGTGTGTGTCAGTCATCGACGAAACTGGTGCAGCATTGGAGTCTATGCCGCAACTATGTCCCAACTGCCTAAGCCACCTCCAGGCTCCAAACCAGCGAGTACTATCTGGTTGCTCAGGGTCTTGGCAGCCACCACTCTGCCATCAACTATACGGGACTGCTCGCCGACGTATGTGTCGCCACCTACTGGTCTGAGGCATGAATGGACAGCCACCAGGCTCCGTGCCGCGAATCCTAGCAGAGCGGTCGTAACGTCGATCACATAGAGTATGTACGAGGTGTGATCAAAAAGTAACAGGGATTTTCGTTCTTCTTAATGAAACTTCACTTATTCATCAACATCAATTTGTCCTCTTCAAAGTAATCTCCCTCAGATATAATACACTTGTGGCAACACTTTTTCCAACCTTGAAAGCACTTCTGCAACTCACTTTTCATTATGGTGTTCAACTCCTTCACAGATTCTGCTTTTATCTCACCCATTGCGGCAAAACGACGTACTTTCGTGGTTCTCTGTGACCTCGGGAATGGAAACAAGTCGCAGAGACAAATACGGTGCCTGATGCAACATAATGGTTTCGTGTTTTACTAAAAAAGAATCACTAACAGGCATTGAACTATGAGCTGGTGCATTATCTTGATGCAATTTCCACAAGTGGTTTTGCCACAATTCTGGTCGTTTTCTTCGGATTGCTTCAAGCAGACAGCACATAACTTCTCGATAGTATTCCTTATTGACTGTACGACCAAAAGGCAGAAGCTCATAATACAGTATCCCTTGGTAATTGAGGAAATCAGTGAGAAGAACCTCCACATGTCATCGAACATGCCGAATTTGTTTCGGTCTTGGCTCTTCAGGCAGCTTGAATTGGGACCATTGGACCTTGGTTTCGATGTCATACCCATCTATCCATGTTTCGTCATATGTTGTAAACTTCCTTAAAAGTTCTGGATCGTTGTTGACCTCACTTGGCAATTCCTGAGCGACGCTACACGATTTACACTGAAAATATACGAAAAAATTTCTTGGTACGAGCCAGTGGTTATGCCGACATAATCAGCAACCTCTCTGATCTTGTGACTTCTGAAATTTTCCCGCCGTATTTCTTCTTCCAGTAATTTTCGGGTTTGCAGCGGGATCCCGTCAACATTCTGCCACGATATTTCTGCCCAGAGCCGTCCGGCCGTCCTCAGGTGAGTAGACGAAGTACTGAAGAGACATGTTTTTTTTCTTCCTTTGTGTGTCTTTCGTGTTCTACACAACGTTCCTGGACCGTTCGTGTTGTCTGACCTATATATGCAGAACCAAACTCACACGGAATTTTATAAATACCCGCCTTCCTCAATTGTAAATCGTCCTTAGCGGATCCGACTAAGGCCCTGCTCTTTGCTCGTGGGCAGAAGATGACATTAATATTATTCATCCTAAGCAATCTGCTTATTTTAGAACACACGTTCTCGGCATATGGAAGGAACACAGTTGATTTATACTCGCCATCAGTCTCCTCAGAGTGTTGATTCTTGTTGCTATAATTGTGCACGGCTTCCGTATTTGACGCGAAGTATGGCCATTCTCTTTAAAAACCTTCTCGAGATGCACTAATTCTTCGTGAAGGCTATCAACATCCGAAATTACGTGCGCCCGGTGAATTAAAGTACTAAGAACGCCGGCGGTTTGTGCGGGGTGATGGCATCTGGACGCCTAAAAATATATCTATCTGTATGTTTTTTGTACACCGAATGTCCCAAAGACTAATCATTCTTTACGGCGTACTGACACGTTTAGAAAGGGTTAAGTCCCATCTTTCTCAATCACCATAGTAAACTTGATGTTCTCATGTAAAGAATTTGAATGACAAAGGAATTTTTCCAGTTCTTGTCTGCCATTAGGCCATACGACGAAAATATCATCTACATAACGCCAGAAAACCGTAGGCTTTAAGAAGGCAGACTCAAGAGCTTTCTCCTCAAAGGCTTGGCCACCACAGGGGACAAGAGACTCCTCATGGCGACACCGTCAGTTTGTTCAAAACATTCGTTATTAAATAAGAAATAAGCTGAGTAGAGAGTATGTTCAAACAAAGCTGTCAAATCATTATTGAACAAGTTACCTATAAGATGTAGCGAGTCAAATAAAGGCACTGTGCTAAAAAGTGAGACCACATCGAAGCTAGCTAGTGAATCCGAGCTCCTCAGCTTAACGGTCTTCAAACGATTGATAAAATCCTTGGTGGCAGCACTTACCCACGTACGGCTTGAGTAAGGAGGCCAGATTTTTTGCAATCGAATAACTAGAAGCACCAATATGACTTAGTATCAATCGAGTGGATTGCCATCCTTGTGAATCTTGGGTAGTTCATATAGTCTTGGTGGAATAGCATTGTGTGATCTCACCCTCTTGATAAATAGTTCAGGTAAGTGTTGAAGTTGTTGCTTGCTGTATGAATATTTGGATAGACTCTTCACATCTCCAGTGATGGAATTAATTTATAAGTAGCATACACATGCGGTAGCCATGATAACTTGCTGTATCATCGGCTCATATGAAACCAGCTGGATTTTCGTGTTTTCCGACACAAAATAAACTGGAAATGACTTTAGAAACTATAAAGCACTCCCATCCCAAATATTAAGCACTTTCACACGGAACTGTTTTTGCTTAACACTTCCTTCGCCAGACATGACACGCCACGATACATACACTGTCAAGACCCGACTGCAACTGTCTCTCGTTTTCCTTTCTTTTCCTACCTTGCAGTGTTCGCACCAAGGTCATCCAAAAGACTGGCGATCGACAACCCATTTTGGATTCCCTAACATTATGATTTTATTTTGTTTAAAGGAATTGCACGTTCTGACCCATAGAATGTTATAGTCAGTACATTTATAACTTACATTCATTTCTACATTTTATCTGTCATAAAATTATCAATTTTTAACAAAATACTCTCTCCTTCCAAGAAACATTTATCAGACAGCACACTTGCGTTTATTGACTTAGTTATAGAGGTTTCTTTCAAACTAACCTTTTGTATAAGATCGATCATTTTACTCGATCGATCTTCACTCGATACTGTTGAAACAAATAAAAAAAATTACACACTGCAATTTGAATTTAACTCTATCAGCACAAGTGCACCATGTCACCGAGCCCCAATTGTTCGCCATTGGTTTCAAGAACGTCCTGGAGAGTTCGGGTGAATGATTTGAGCAACCAGATTGCCTGACATGAATCCCATCGAACATTTATGGGGCATAATCGAGAGGTCAGTTCGTGCACAAAATCCTGCACTGACAACACTTTCGCAATTACAGACAGCTACAGAGGCAGTATGGCTGAATATTTATGCAGGGGACTTTCATGCCACGTGAAGCTGCTGCACTATGCCGGGCAAAAGGAGGTTCGATGCGATATTAGAAGGTATCCCTCACCTCAGTATAAAACACCACGTCTTACTTCAGCAAAACTCAATTCCTAACTACGAATTTGTCATAACAATCAACGTGTATGAATTTTCTATGAATTACTTACAACAATGGACATATATATGTCGGTTTAGAAGGTACATAGTTGTCGACTTTCTATTTTCGTAATAAAATTGTAATGTAATATTGAAAGCACATATTCCGTACCTGAAGGATTACTGTATTATGAACTGTGAAATAACCATAAATACACTACTGGCCATTACAATTGTTACACCAAGAAGAAATGCAGATGATAAACGGGCATTGTGACGAGCCAGTTGCTCGGCCACCATTGACCAGACGTTATCAGTTGGTGAGAGATCTGGAGAATGTGCTGGCCAGGGCAGCAGTCAAACATTTTCTGTAACCAGAAAGCCCCTTACAGGACCTGCAACATGCGGTCGTGCATTATCCTGCTGAAATGTAGGGTTTTGCAGGGATCTAATGAAGGGTAGAGCCATGGGTCGTAACACATCTGAAATGTAACGTCCACTGCTCAAAGTGCCGTCAATGAGAACAAGAGGTGACAGAGACGTGTAACCGATAGCACGCCATACCATCACGCTGGGTGATACGCCAGTATGGCGATGACGAATACACGCTTCCAATGTGCGTTCACCGCGATGTCGCCAAACTCGGATGCGACCATCATGATGCTGTTAACAGAACCTGGATTCATCCGAAAAAATTACGTTTTGCCATTCGTGCACCCAGGTTCGTCGTTGAGTACACCATCGCAGGCGCTCCTGTCTGTGATGCAGAGTCAAGGGTAACCACAGCCATGTTCTCCGAGCTGACAGTGCATGCTGCTGCAAACGTCGTCGAACTGTTCGTGCAGATGGTTGTTGTGTTGCAAACGTCCCCATCTGTCGACTCAGGGATCGAGACGTGGCTGCACGATCCGTTACAGCCATGCGGATAAGATGCCTGTCATCTAGACTGCTAGTGATACGAGGCCGTTGGGATCCAGCACGGTGTTCCATATTACCTTCCTGAAACCACCGATTCCATAGTCTGCCAACAGACCTTGGATCTCGACTAACGCGAGCAGCAATGTCACGATACGATAAACTGCAATCGCGTTAGGCTACAATCCGACCTTTTTCAAAGTGGGAAACGTGATGGTACGCATTTCTCCTCCTTACACGAGGCATCACAACAACGTTTCAACAGGCAACGCCGGTCAGCTGCTGTTTGTATATGAGAAGCCAGTTGGAAACTTTCCTCATGTCAGCACGTTGTAGGTGTCGCCACCGGCGCCAACCTTGTGTGAATGCCCTGAAAAGCTAATCATTTGCATATCACAGCATCTTCGTCCTGTCGGTTAAATTTCGCGTCTGTAGCACGTCATCATCGTGGTGTAGCAGTGTTCATGGCCAGTAGTGTAATATAACACCATCGCCTCTAGCAGACCAGTAACGGCTACAATGTATTCTTCTTGGTAAATGTAAGTTGAGTCTATGTATTGTTCCTCGGTCATAGACAGAGCTGTTTGTGCATTGATTATCAAGTTGGCTACAGGTGTCAGACGCCTGTGTAATGTTTCCTGTGTGGGCAGGGAGCGGCAACTCGACTTGCGGGGTAGTGCCGCCGGCGTGGGCGGCGGACCTGTCGCAGGGCGGCGGGGGCGGGCTGTCCGACGCGGAGGCGTCGCGCATGCTGGTCGCGCTCTGCCACAAGGTCCTCTGCGGATACGCGGTGTTCGTGCTGATGCGCCGAGACCTCGCTACAGGTAGCTGTCCTGTCCACTCTCTGTTGCCGTAATCACTCTTCTGCTCTTCTGACTGGTCTGATGCTGCCCGCCAGAAACATGGAGTTTCGCAAAGGGTGTGGGAAAAACTGACCGGTTAAAACCGGTACCGATATTTTAGTTCGAAATAACAGGTATTTTTCTGTATTTTTTTGCCCTCGGTTATGACATGTGTTTTTATTTTTACTAATGTTGTTGTGATTTTCAGTCCAGAGACTGATTTGATGCAGCTCTCCATGCTACTCTATCCTGTGCAAGCCTCTTCATCTCCGAGTAACTACTGCAGCCTACGCCGGCCGTGGTGGCCGAGCGGTTCTAGGCGCTTCAGTCTGGAACCGCGCGACTTCTACGGTCGCAGGTTCGAATCCTGCCTCGGGTATGGATGTGTGTGATGTCCTTAGCTTAGTTAGGTTTAAGTACTTCTAAGTTCTAGCGGATTGATGACCTCAGAAGTTAAGTCCCATAGCGCTCAGAGCCATTTGAACTGCAAACTACATCCTTCTGAATCTGCTTATTGTATTCAGCTCTTGGTCTCCCTCAACGATTTTTACCCTCTACGCGTCCCTTCAATACTAAACTGGTGAGTTTTGGTTAAAAACAGTCTTGGTTGCAATTTTAGTTTTTTTATTTTTTTCAACTACGCGTTTCGCCTTATTTAGGCATCTTCAGGTTGATCCATCTAGAAAAGTTTTTACTGAGTTTACCGAAGGCAACGTTGGCCTGATGTATTCGACGATGCCCTTTGGCTACACTGCCTAAAGGATCGTTTTAAGTAATACCAAATTAAAATCAACCTGAAGATGCCTAAATAAGGCGAAACGCATAGTTGAAAAAATAAATAATAAATAAAATTGCAACCAAGACTGTTTTTAACCAATACTGTTAAGCACTGCTTTGCTGTATGCCACATATGGATTGGAAGAATTTCTAAACTGGTGAGTCCTTGATGCCTCAGAATGTTTCCTTCCAACCGATCCCTTCTTCTAGTCAACTTGTGTCACAAATTCCTCTTCTCCCCACTTCTATTCAGTACCTCCTCATTAGTTACGTGATCTACCCATCTAATCTTCAGCATTCTTCTGTAGCGCCATATTTCAATTGCTTCTATTCTCTTCTTGTCTAAACTATTTATCGTCCATGTATCATTTCCATACATCGCTACACTCCATACAAATACTTTTAGATAGGACTTCCTGACACTTAAATCTATACTCGATGTTAACAATAACAAATTTCTCTTCTTCAGAAACGGTTTCCTTGCCATTGCCAGTCTACATTTTATATCCTCTCTACTTCGACCATCATGTTATTTTGCTTCCCAGATAGCAAAACTCATCTACTACTTTAAGTGTCTCATTTCGTGCTCCAAATCTTTCAGCATGACCCGATTTAATTCGACTACATTCCATTATCCTCATTTTGTTTTGTTTTTTTTATGTTCATCTTATATCCTCCTTTCAAAATGCTGCCCATACCGTTCAACTGGTCTTCCAGGTCCTTTGCTGCCTCTGACAGAATTTCGATGTCGTCGGCAAACCTTGAAGTTTTTATTTGTTCTGCATGGTTTTCAATTTCTACTCCAAATCTTTCTTTTCTTGCTCAATATACAGGTTGAATAACATCGGGGATAGGCTACAACCCTGTCTCACTCCCTCCTCCATCACTGCTTCCCTTTCGTACCCCTCGCCTCTTACAACGGCCATTTGGTTTTTGTACAGATTGTAAATAGCCTATCGCTCCCTCTATTTTACCCCTGTCACCTTTGAGGACACTGTCAAAAGTTTTCTATAAGTATACAAAACCCAGAAACGTAGGTTTGTCTTTCCTTAACCTGTCTCCTAAAGTAAGTCGTAGGGTCAGTATTCTCTCACGTGTTCCAATACTTCTACGGAATCCAAACTGACTCCCCCGAGGTCGGCTTCTACCAGTTTTTCCAGTCGTCTGTAAAGAACTCGTGTTAGTATTTTGCAACCGTGACTTGTTAAACTGATTGTTCGGTAATTTTTACACCAGATTTTTTTTGGGGGGTTGGAATTATTATATTCTTCTTGCAAATTGAGAGTATTTCGCCTCCCTCATACATCAATGGAAGAGTTTTGTGATGCCTGGCTCACCCAAGGCTATCAGTAGTTCTTTTGAAATGTTGTCTACTCCTGGGGCCTTGTTTCGACTTAGGTCTTTCAGTGCTCTGTCAAATTCTTCACGCAGTATCATATCTCCCATTTCATCTTCATCTACTTCCTCTTACATTTCCATAATATTGCCCTCAATTACATCTGCCTTGTACAGACCCTCTATATACTCTTTCTACCTTCCTGCTTTCCCTTATTTGCTTAGGGCTTTTTTCCATCTGAGCTCTGGGTATTAATACATTTTATTAACAAACCAGGTAAAAAAAACCGAAATGTCAGACAGTCAGAGGAACAGTCCTCGTTCTTTTTTAAAGAACGATTAAATTTTATTCGTAAAATTCGCATTACTTTGAATTATTGCGTTGTTATAGAAAATCGTAAAAACGATCAGTGCTATTTTAATAACAATGCCAACAGCAACGAGCAGTAGACACGTGGCATAAGACCTAGTACACCATTGGCGAGGCAGTAATGTACGGTTACCATCTGCTGTGGCCCATTAGACGCTACACCTGGACATGGTGGGTGCAGGACTTGCCTCAAGTGGTCTATAAGGTAGTTTCTCACTGTCGTCATCTGACATCAGTTGTGTTACTGAATGGCACAACCCGTAGTCTGGAAGCTTCTATAAAGTGTGGTGTCAGTTTAGTGCAATGCTCCATTTGCTTTAAAAGATTAAAAACGGGAGGAGCCACAACAAGCCTGTGACTTAATATAAGGAGAAAACTTAGAAACGAAACTTCCTGGCAGATTAAAACTGTATGCCGGACCGTGACTCGAACTCGGGACCTTTGCCTTTGCGGGCAAGTGCTCCACCATCTGAGCTACCTAAGCACGACTCACGCCCCGTCCTCACAACTTTACTTCTGCCAGTACCTCGTCTGCTACCTTCCAAACTTTACGGAAGCTCTCCTGCGAACCTTGCAGAACTAGCACTCCTGAAAGAAAGGATATTGCGGAGAAATGGTGCAAATGGCTCTGAACACTATGGGACTTAACATCTTAGATCATCAGTCCCCGAGAACTTAGAACTACTTAAACCTAACTAACCTAAGGACATCACACACATCCATGCCCGAGGCAGGATTCGAACCTGCGACCGTAGCAGTCCCGCGGTTCCGGACTGCAGCGCCTAGAACCGCACGGCCACCGGGGCCGGCTATAGCGGAGACATGGCTGAGTCACTGCCTGGGGGATGTTTCCAGAATGAGATTTTCACTCTGCAGCGGAGTGTGCGATGATATGAAACTTCCTGGCAGATTAAAACTGTGTGCCGGACCCGAGACTCGAACTCGGTAGCTCAGATGGTAGAGCACTTGCCCGCGAAAGGCAAAGGTCCCGAGTTCGAACCTCGGTCCGGCACACAGTTTTAATCTGCCAGGAAGTTTCATACCAGTGCACACTCCGCTACAGAGTGAAAATCTCATTCAGAAAACTTAGAAATTAACGGTTCATTCATAGTTTGCGATAAAAATAGAAAGCAGCTCATCTGCTGGCAGTGTCTACATAACTTGCCTTTATCTGCTTGCAGCTCTTGAAAACGGACTAATTAACACGAAAAATAGAGCCCTTCAGTCTCAGTTTTCATTCTTTTGCACTGACTATTCATAATGTACAAATAGTGGTATGATCTCCGATTACAAAATAATTTATGAGCGGAGTTTCAAAAAATTAGAATCTATCGGAGAATACTGATCGTTTTTGATTTAGTAGTCGGTTATTTACCACTTTTCGAGAAAAGCAGCGGGCGGTCGGCGGACAAATTTTCTTTTATTAGCTATTTAATTTTATATCTTGTTTCTATGTATCGTAAAACTGAGGGAGTCCAAATTTTCAGTCTTTGTTCGATTTATACGTTTCATAATAGGAATAAAAAACGGAAAATCGGTTATTTCAGAAACCGGTTATTTTGAGCGGTTTTAATAGTCCGGTTAAACTGGCGCTGAAGAAACCGATGTATTTCACAATTCATGCTACACGCTTCTACAGGTTGCAGAGGGAACTTAGTAGCGGCTAACTTTTACACAGGAACCCATGTCCGGAAACGGTTCCGTTTCCACATTACAAGGAAAACAAGAGCTACTCGATCGCGCGCTGAGTGCTTCTTACGCAGTTCGCCTGTTACACACGGTAATGAATGGTACCACGACCCGTTGTCACGTGATATCCTCTATTTCCATCCACCTTGTTTTCACGCTTCCTGGTGATGCGTTAGTTGAGATTACTGTAACGTACTGCACTAACAGGATGTCCGAGTACACATTCGCAGAGTACATCCATCGTTGTTAATTCACGGTGAGGCTCGCCGTAATGGAAGAGAAGGCCAACGTCTGTACCACGAGTACTTTCCAAATCGTGTGAACTCATTTCACCCCATATTTGGCAGAATAGAACACCTAATGCGGGAAACTGGGAAATTCTCAAGGGGTAGAGCAGACTGTGATGCTTCAAGAACGCGGCGCACTGGCGTATTGCAAGAGGAAGTGCTTCATCAAGCTGAAGAGAACCCATCGACGAATACTCGAGTCATTGCACCTTACTTGCATGTTTCTAACTCGTCCGTCTGACGTGTTCTGCGTGAACAGCAAGCCCACCCATATCACCCTCAGAAGGTACACGCCGTGCTCCCGCCGGATTTTGTGCCACGTGTGAATTTCTGCACTTGGCTTTTTCAATGTTGTGAGGATTTTCCACAGTTTCCAAGGCGAATTTTTGTCACTGACGGAGAGCATTTCAACAGGGAAGGTATTTTGAGCGCTCGAGATAGCCACTTTTGGGATCAAGAAAACCCCAAAGCCACGTGTACACGAAGATTTTCGGCATCAGTGTCTGTACAGGTATCTGGGAGGGTCGTGTGATTCGACCTCCATCCTTTCTCCCCACCTAATGGGTGCCATGTACTTGATATTCCTGCAACAAGTGCTGGCGGAGTTTTCGGAAGATGTGACATTGGACATTCGGCACGAATTGTGGTTCCAGAATGGTGGCTTGGCAGTTTAATATGAAATTCGCGTCCGAAAACATCTGAACGTAATCTACAGGGATAAGTGGCTCGGTCGAGATAGAGCTTGGCCACCGAGCTTTCCAGATTTAGCTCTTTTGGACTTCTTGTTGTGCGGCCACATGAAGAGTGTTGTCTACGAGACCTGCGTCCATTTGGAGGAAGACCTGGTTGCACGAATCACGTCTGCAGCAGAAGCGATTAACCACGCACCACGCTTGTTGGATAGTTTATGCGGACGTACTGCGCTGATACACTGTTTGCACAGAATTTGTTGGTTGTCATATCGAACAGCTGTTGTAATATCACAGTAAATAGGAACGAAATTTGTACTTCTTGTTTTACTTGTAACATAGAAACGAACATTTTCCGTTGAAACATGAACTGTGAAACAGCCTGTATTCCTCTCGTGAGCCAATCCTTCATTCCATAGCAGATAGTGTAAGTGCACCACCTGACGAAAAGTATCAGGACACGACGATCTAATGCAGAATTGACCAATAGATGTAAAAAAGCAAGAAAGAATGTCTGTTTGGAAAACGACTCCCCTTACTTCTCGACATAGCTTCCTTTGAGGGATAAACAGTTGTTGTAGCGATCCTGGAGCTTTTACATTGAAAGGTGGCTACACTGAGCCACAGCGCCAGAGATTGCGCCAAAGAGTTTTATTCCGCCCCCTCCACTGGTAGTTCTTGTCGAGAAGTCGTGGTGGAGAGTGCTTGTCGAGATGTGGTAGTAGTGAGTCGGCGTTGAGATGTTGTAGTAGGGAGTGCTTGTTCCATGTTTTATGCAGTTGTTTGATGGGCTAGACAGCAGATGTTGTTCGAATGGAAATATTGTAATGATCAGAGTGCTTTTCGTCAATACATATGAAGGTAAAAAAAATTCCCTTTTCTTTTTATTATTTCAATGTCTTAAATAATGCGTCATTACAGGTTCAGTCAACAAAGCATCTGGCTTGTGTTCTTGTATTAGAGTGTAATTCTGGTTTTCTTGCGCAATTATAGTATTTCTATTTTTTTTAATTACTTCAGTATAAATGGTATTTAAAATTTCTTGTCTTATTGACGAAGAACCGTGCCAGATGTGTACGTTGAATCACACTTCCACACACAGAACAATTACACTTGTGTTTTGGTTTCGTAGGTTTTATAGTTGCTGGGGACTTAATTAATTAATTGTGTTAACGGAAATTTTCATTTCATTCTTTGTTGTTGTTCTATGCAGTCAGATTGCGTACAAATACTAGTCAGGGCCAACCGTTTACGAGACTGTGTAACCGGTCAGACAGCTACTAAAAATTTAAAACTATTTGCATTTCATATTTATATAATTAAGCCCCCATGCAACATCCGTCATAGAAATAGGTCTGTCATACTCTGCAAAACACTCGTTGAATGCAACTATCATTTCCTCATTTTATGAAAATTTCTTCCCATCAAGCCAAAGTTTCTAGTTAGAAACAAGAACAAGTTAAAATGTGTTTGAAATCTTATGGGACTTAACTGCTAAGTTCATCAGTCCCTAATCTTACACACTACTCAACCTAAATTATCCTAAGGACAAACACACACACGCATGCCCGAGGGAGCACTCGAACCTCCGCCGGGACCAGCCCCACAGTCCGTGGCAGCAGCGTTTCAGACCGCTCGGCTAACCCCGCGCGGCCAGGAAGAAGTCACTTGGGGCTAAGTCTAGTGACTAAGGTGGATGAGGAACCAATTCAAATCCCAGTTCATCCACTTTCGCCATTTTTATCGCTGATGTGTGGGAATGTGTTGTATTCTGATCACTTTTTGCATGATATCATTGGTCCAACCCAAGTTTCAGGCGATACGACAACGGCGCTTAATAAGGGCCAGTTATGGTTCTGTCTTTTTCCATGTAATCTATGAAGATAATTCCTTGGTAATACCAGAAAGCAGAGTTCCTCACGTTACCAGCTGACAAAATGGTCTTTGCCTTCTTTGTTGCACTTTCACCAGCCTTTGTTTATTGTTTTTGTTGTGAATTGGCAGGAGCCAATCCACGGGGTTTGGAGGAAGCCGAAAGGCACGCGTTAAGCTCACGCAAGCTGGCGTGAGGTCTGGAACAGGACACGGAAATGAGACTAGTAAAAAAGGTACGTAGCTTCTGGAATACTTTAATCCATAATTGGTGAACATCGGTCTGACGGTACATGCATCACAAGATAAATAGCAAATGATAATGGCGCCTTGCTAGGTCGTAGCAATTGACGTAGCTGAAGACTATGCTAACTATCGTCTCGGCAATTGAGAGCGTAATTTGTCAGTGAACCATCGGTAGCAAAGTCGGCTGTACAACTGGGCGAGTGCTAGGACGTCTCTCTAGACCTGCCGTGTGGCGGCGCTCGGTCTGCAATCACTGACAGTGGCGACACGCGGGTCCGACGTATACTACCGGACCGCGGCCGATTTAAAGGCTACCACCTAGCAAGTGTGGTGTCTGGCGGTGACACCACATTCCTCCCCCGCAAATCGGCGTACGGTTGTGTTATAAGGCTTCCGCCCGCCGTGGGGAGGACCCCATGTTGACGTGTGCGACGAGGTGGGGAGCCTAACAACAGGCGAGGCTGTGCCACCCGCACCGTGCCATTCGGTCCGAGGGGAGCTAGGAAACGCCTGAAAACCTAGTCCAGGGTGCACGCCAACATGCGGTGTATGCGCCCGTAGAGAGACAGGAGGGGCCGAAGGGTCGACCTCCATCGGGTCAGGGCACCCGACAGGCGAAGACGCCATGTGGTCCGGAGCGGGCAAAAGTTCCATGTCGGAGGACAGCTGGTCACGGGAAGCGATCGGCGGCGCGTGACCCAGGGAGGCGCCCGGCGGTTGCAGCGACGCGTCCACTGCGGGCATCGCCGGCGGGAGAGCAGGCGGCGGCGGCGGCGCGTCGCCATGGGGCAAAATGGAAGGCAGCGTCGGTAACACCTGGGGATGAGGCGAGCCGGTAGATGGGTCCCCAGGGCGCTGACCGGACGGCACCGTCGCTGAAAGCAGACGGGGAGCGGCAGAACCCGTGCGACGACAGAGGCGCAGCTGATTGAGATGCCGGCGCACCTCACCAGAGGCCCCCAAAACCAGATACATAGCGCGGCCGAGGCAGAGAAGAATGCGCCCTTGGAGCCAACGCCGGGAACCGCGATAGTTACGATAGTAGACAACGTCGCCTGGAGCAAAAGCAGGTGTCTGCCGCTGCACAGGAACCTGATGCGGCAGCTGTAGCAAAGACATCAAGGTTCGATGAGGACGACCGTGGAGCAACTCAGCCGGCGAGCGACCATCTCGGGGCTGAAAGCGATACGAGGACAAAAAGAACAATAACGCGTCCTCCCGAGAATGCGACTCTTTCAACTGCAACATCTGTGACTTGAAAGTCCTAACCAATCGTTCAGCGGCACCGTTTGACTGTGGCGAAAACGGCGCGGACGTCAGATGTTGAATACCATTGGCCTTGCAGAATGACAAATTCTGCGGACATGAATTGTGGGTCATTGTCGGAAACAATAGTCTGTGGCAGACCTTCAATGTAAAAGATAGCAGATAACGCTTGGATGGTGACAGATGACGTCGTGGAAGACATCCGGACAACAGAAGGAAAATTACTGAATGAATCGACCAGAACCAACCATCGAGCATTCCAGAATGGACCAGCAAAATCGATGTGTAATCGTTGCCAAGGGGAAGAGGCTTTTGGCCATGCAAAGAATTTCCGCGGCGGTGCGGATTATTGTTCGGCACACGCCATGCAAGAAGAGCACTTATTCGTAATCGCAGCATCGATTCCGAACCAAGTACAGTGCTGACGAGCAAGTTGTTTCGTTCGCACTATACCCCAATGTCCTTGGTGGAGAAGCCGTAAGACAGAGGACTGTAACAAACGTGGGACCACGACCCTGAACTGATCATTATCAGAACGCAACAGCAAAACACCACGTCAAACAAAAAGTCTCTCCTTGTGAGCAAAAAATCGGCGAACCAACGGATCCTCGATCCGTGAGTTTGACAAGGGCCATTGCGTAGCAACAAAACGAAGAACGGTAGCAAGGACAGGGTCAGCAGTTGTGGCTGTAGCTACACGACGAAAATCAATCGGAAACGATTCGACCACGTCATCGGTTTCCGAATCAATGAACATGCAATCAAGTTCGGAAGAATCGAATGCTCTATCCTCAGCAACAGGCAAACGGGACAACGCATCGGCGTTTCCGTGCTTAGCAGTGGACCGATACAAGATATCGTAGCGGTACTGCGAGAGGAAAATAGACCAGCGAACGAATTTCTGCGCTGTACGTGGAGGTACAGGCTTGTTCGGATGAAAAAGCGATGTCAAATGTTTGTGGTCTGTGATGATGGTAAAGTGACGACCATACAAGAAATCATGAAACTTAGTAACACCAAAGACGAGAGCCAAAACTTCTTTCTCGATCTGTGAATAATTGCGTTGCGCAGACGAGAGCAATTTGGACGCAAAGGCCATAGGGTGATCGTGCGAACCATCTTTGTGCGCAAGCACAGCACCGATCCCGAAATCCGATGCATCTACCATCGACAAAAGGGGTTTCTGGGGATCGAATGGCGTAAGGCAAGTATTGGAAAGCAACGCCGTTTTCAACTGGCGAAAGGCGCGTAAGCGTAAGCGATGAAGTGGAGCTGAAATGGAAGAGGCGTGGCGCACATAGCGATGATAATAATTGATTTTTCCCAGCACACTCTGTAGCTGCTTCAAATTCTGCGGCGAAGGCAAGTCTTGTATGGCACGGAGGTGCTCGGGACTGCGATGTATGCCTTGGGCATTGAGTACATGTCCCAGATAGGGTAAGTCACGAGCAAAAAACACACATTTGTCCTTCCGCAAGCGAAGACCATTTTGTCGCAAGACCTGAAATAATGTTCTGAGATTGGCTAAATGTTTTTCCTCCGTCTTTCCGGAGATCACAATATCGTCCAGATAGTTTGCTGCAGTAGGGACCGAGGCACACACAGTTTGCAGATATTGCTGAAACAATGCAGGGGCGGATGCACACCCGAATGGCAGTCGTTTGAATCGGTACAAACCAAGATGCGTGTTAACCACCAAAACGCGCTGGGATTCTTCGTCCACCGGTATTTGCAAGTACGCATCTGCTAGGTCCAACTTCGAAAAATATTTACCCGGGCACAGTTTGTCAAAAAGATCTTCCGGGCGGGGTAAAGGAAAAGTTGCAATCACTAGTTGCGGATTCACTGTTGCCTTGAAGTCCACACAAAGTCTCAATTTTCCGGAAGGTTTTTGCAAAATTACTAAGGGTGATGCCCAGAGAGAAGCCTGCACACGTTCAATCACACCTTGTGACTCCAAATCGTTTAATGTTCTTGCGACCTCATCACGCAATGCGTGGGGAACATTGCGCGCTCTGAAAAATTTCGGTTGCGCATTTACTTTCAATTCCAAATGTGCGTTATAGTTCTTAGCGCAACCGAGGCCCGGTGCAAAAATGTCTGCAAATTCTTCACATAGACGAGAAACACTGTCCGAAGGCACAGTCTGGTTCACTGATAGGACCTGATTGACTATAGACAAGTTAAACAACTGAAATAAATCTAAACCAAACAAGTCCACTGCAGAAGAAGAACGAAGGACGTAAAATGACACAAGTTTTGTTTGTCCCTTGTATGTTGCAAGAAGGCTGCACTGTCCTAACACAGGGAGCCCATGACCTGAATATGTAGTTAGCTTAACATTTGCGGCACGCAACGGAGGCGTGCCCAGCTGTTTGTACGTGTCTTGATTGATCAGTGAAACTGCAGCTCCAGTATCGAGCTGGAACGGTATCACTTGGCCGTTAATGTGCAAGTTGACAAAAAGTTTATTGTCCTGTTGACGACAAGAGCGACTGTCTCGTGCAACAGGAACTGACACTGGTACAGAATCACTTGCGACTTGACGGGATTTCCGGCGATGTCGACGCACACTATGTGTGGGACGAACACAGTCACTGTTAGAGAGAGTGGCACTGGGTGGAGTGGAATGAACTACATGAATTTCCATGGGCAAAGGTTCACGAGCCTGAGTATCCTTGGTTCGATTCCGATTCCGGCGCGAAGCAAAGGGCCTGGAATGGTTGTGAGTGTCCGTTCTGAGCTTTTTCTGGCAAACACTTTGAACATGTCCTTTTTTATTACAGATAAAGCAAATAGCCTGGCGTGACGGGCAATTCTCACGCGAATGTCTAGTAGCACACTGCGGGCATGATTTTAGCACTGCATTTGCTTGCTTGCGCAGCAGCTGCGAGGACGGGCGCGAGGGCTGTTTACTGTTCCGTGCTGCGTGCCCGGCGGGCCGGTAAATGTGACACACGGTAAATGTGACACACGGCTGGTGAAGTTTCAAATGATTCCTGAGCAAAGTCAAGTGTGTCCTGCCGATCCAATATGTCTGTCACTTGTTGAAGGGAGGGATTGACTAGTTTCAAATTCTGTTCCCTGATACGAACATCAGAAACGTTCTGTGCAATTGCATCACGCACCATAGTATCCGAATAAGGGAGGCCACATTGACACTCAAAAGCACAATCCCTAGTAAGGCCTTGCAAGGTTGCAACCCACTCCCGATTAGTTTTACCGGCCGTACGTTTTGTACGAAAGAAGGTATACCTTTTTGCAACTACATTGACTGATTCTTTGAAATATGCATCTAATGCAGACAAAATTTCGTCGTAGGACAGAGTTGCTACGTCGCGTCGGGGAAATAATTTCACTATCACTCGGTACGTCTGGACGCCTACGAATGCTAACAAAAAAGGCTGCCGCTCGTTACCTTGAATTCTGTAGGCGGCGAGATGGAATCCAAATTGGCGTGACCACTCCGTACAGCTTTCCAGTGCTGCATCAAACGGACGAAAAGGTGGTGCAACAGCGTGTTGTGGGTGCGTGAGCGGTGGAGCGGCGGCCGCCGCATCGTGTTGCATTGCACGTTGACCCTGGACGAGCTGTCCAAGGGCATCCAATAAGGCCTGCGTCTGCTGATTCTGTAAGCGATAAAATTCGGACAGTACATCTGGAGATTGTGGCGAAACCATGACACAAGTAAATCAGGGCAATACGAACGCAAAATTCTCGTCGCCATATGTTGTGAATTGGCAGGAGCCAATCCAGGGGGTTTGGAGGAAGCCGAAAGGCACGCGTTAAGCTCACGCAGGCTGGCGTGAGGTCTGGAACAGGACACGGAAATGAGACTAGTAAAAAAGGTACGTAGCTTCTGGAATACTTAACTTTAATCCATAATTGGTGAACATCGGTCTGACGGTACATGCATCACAAGATAAATAGCAAATGATAATGGCGCCTTGCTAGGTCGTAGCAATTGACATAGCTGAACGCTATGCTAACTACGTCTCGGCAATTGAGAGCGTAATTTGTCAGTGAACCATCGCTAGCAAAGTCGGCTGTACAACTGGGCGAGTGCTAGGACGTCTCTCTAGACCTGCCGTGTGGCGGCGCTCGGTCTGCAAAAAAAATGGTTCAAATGGCTCTGAGCACTATGGGACTCAACATCTTGGGTCATAAGTCCCCTAGAACTTAGAACTACTTAAACCTAACTAACCTAAGGACATCACACACACCCATGCCCGAGACAGGATTCGAACCTGCGACCATAGCAGTCCCGCGGTTCCGGACTACAGCGCCAGAACCGCACGGCCACCGCGGCCGGCCGCTCGGTCTGCAATCACTGACAGTGGCGACACGCAGGTCCGACGTATACTACCGGACCGCGGCCGATTTAAAGGCTACCACCTAGCAAGTGTGGTGTCTGGCGGTGACACCACAGTTTTGACTGCTATTTTGATTCTGGTGTGTATTGATAGATCCAAGATTGATAACCTCATTACAATTGGCGTAAAAAGGCTTGAAGATTAAACATAGCTAGACATTGTGCTGCAATGACCCAAACGTGCTTTTGGTCGACTGTGAGCAATTGCAGCATGCACCTCGCACACAGGTTGTTCACAGCCAATTCTTCATGCAGGATGTTATAGTCTCACTCAGTTGAGATACCTACAGTCTCAGAAATCTCACGAATTTTTATTCTGCGATCTTACATCGCCATATCATGGACTTTGTCAATGTTTCCTCAATTGGACGACCGAAGCGCACTTCGTCTTCGGTGCTAGTTTAGCAACTTTTAAATTCATTAATCCAATAGTGGCTTAAATGAAGGTGCAGAGTCCACGTGAACTTTATCTAGTTGTTTTGATTTGTGCAGCAGTCCAACCTATCAAACGAAAATGTTTAATAACATCGCAAAAGTCGGTTTTCTCCATTTTCAATCGCAGCCGACATACTGACCAATTCAAACGGCAGTCAACAGTGAACTGTATGGTGTATATTGTCGTAATTCTGCATAAGATGCTTGGAATAATCAAGTTTACCAACCATGAAAGCGCAACAAAAATGAACCATCCTTTCATAGAAATTTACCAGACTTCTCGAACCACCCTTCCATTGTGTTGTCCGCTTAGAAACAGTAAAAGCAGAATGGGTCGGCCAGGAGAGCTCAGTGATTTCGAATATCGACTGGTCATTGGATGTCACCTGGGTAAGAAATCCGTCAGGAATATTCCAATCCTTCTACAGTTGCTCAAGTCGAATTTTTGGCATGTGATCGTGTAGTGGAAACGACAAGAGAAGTCCACTAATAGGTGCTCGAATACTTTTGATCTCTTTACCCTAAGCTCTCTGTGTGCAGAGTGTTTCGTTTATCTTTGCCATCACAAACAGCTTTTGTCTAGAAGCCAAATAAAATACATTTCAAGCAAAAGTTGTTTAGCTATAAAGGTGGTCATTAACCAGAATTATTGTCTTTCCTGTAACAAAGATCTGAACAGCAGTATATCTTTTTTAAATACGGTCCTATATTTTTCTTCTTTAATTCACTTCCTTCCAATTCCTGTTAAAAAACACATCCTCGCCTGTTTTATACCATAGCAGGCCTAGTAACAGCACTTATCATGAACAATAGTAAATACGCTCTGGGAGTCATTCTACCTGTCACAGAGAATTCTAACTTTGAACGTTTTCATACCGGCCGATGGTGTGTATGTGTACGAACTTACTTTGACGTGCAACTCTTATCTCCGGGTTGTTCACATTCGTTTTCACGCAGTGCATTTTATGACAAACTTGTAGTTACCTTTTAAACGATAATTTGTGTAAGATTATTTTACTTATTCCATACACATACAGACCATTTTACTCAGGACTGTTGAAGAAAGATAAGCATACCTTCTAAGTTTTTTTTTTCCAAGTTTGTTATTTTGACGAAATTATCTCGGGTTTTCATATGGGTGGCTGCGACGAAAAGATGCCGCGGCGTTTCGATGAGTGCCCCTCTCATCCCCTTCTAGCGAAGATCTTCACAAATGTGTTAAGTTATCCTTGAGGATCTCCTCACTGTGGATGTAGGGAACAAAAAGTACAGCATATCTAATTCAGTATGATGTAGATTGCTTGGAAAATTCGTATTCCGCAGCTCACGTTGCGTCTTGGGGTAAATTATTAGGCGACATGTACCGAGAAGCCAGAGATCACCGATGTCAATATTTTCTATATCGTCGCAAAAACAATTGAGTAGCACCGTCACTGTGGTGTAGAGGTTATGATACTAGTGTGTTGCATAGAGGGTCGTGAGTTCAAAACTCACCCGAATTGTGAAATTTTAATTTCTATATTCGGTTCGAGGAAATTCTAGAAGTATCCACAGATACCAAGAATCATTGTACTGGAATGTTCTGTAACCGTATATATACCATATGTGTACTGGCTAGAGACAGTTCGCTGTGCAAGTGCAAGTACTGAATAAACCTTCGTTTAGTGAAGTTAGTGTTCGTCATTCATCTAATTACACCTTCCTCTACGTGGCAAGATGACAGGACAAGGACTTTCCTCCGCTCCATCGTGCATAGATGACAACACCGGTATTTCATGCGCAGAGCTGAAGACCCGTCGGCTGCTGCAGGCTTTGGACGTCCCGTACATGGCGGTGCTGGCGGAGTCGACGCGCCTTGGTCGCGAACGCAGTGTCATTCACATCCAGCCCGTGTTCGTCGCTGTTGCCTCGTCCGGCGCAACTGTCGCACCAGAGGTAAGCAAATCGTCGCACTGCGCATGCGCTGGCAGACGCACCACTTACTACAAGGGACAATTACAACGAGATGATGTTTTGGACTGAATTATCCCGTCACGTATGTCATCTTATGTACAAAAGCTCAAATGTATGGAGAGCACAGGGGAAAAGGGGGTAAATGGAAGTGATTACATTTTACAGGAGAGCAATTTAAACAAAATGAAAGATAATGATTCAAACACGAATATAATATGGCTAAAATTTTCCTTTATTTATATTAGCAGTCCACTTATGAGAGAAGCATTTTTTATTATGGACCTTTTTATAACAAATATAAAAAACGCATTAGAAACTAGGGTCACTGGAGCATGCTCGGGGGCCAAATTATACGCACCAAAACACATTTATTTTGTTCTACCGTTTTAAATATTTCCAGGAACACGAAGAGAATTCATTTATTTCCTTACTGTAAACCGCTTAACATGCTTTAATAATCTGAAAACGGCAAGACATCACTAATGCAGCAGTGAAGAGTATTACCTATAAACCGATCTGTAGATATACGTACGTCAACGTTTACATTGGTCAGAGGCAAAATGACCTCCTCCGTCAGGAAAGGATAAATAAAAGTAAGTTACTAAGACTTACAAAGCAAGTTACTAAGGTAGTGCACTAATAAAGACATAGATACGAAAACAGTAACAAACACCACAAAGTGAGCATATGGTTTAAGGTTACAGGGTACCAGGTTCGAACACCGGCCAGGTTGACAGGGTGTTTGTGTTATCCTCATCATTTCATTATCATCATCATTCGTGATAGTGGCTCGATTGGATTGTGTAAAAAAATTGAACTGTGAAAAACTTGGGACTTTGTGCGGGCGCTGATGACCGCGCAGTTGAGCGCCCCACAAACCAGACATCATCATCATCATATGGTTTCAGGTTAGAACAGAAAAGGGGAATAAGACACGTGTCCGTTTAACTAAGTGCAAACCGGCGAACTCAGAATTAATAGAAACCTATGTTAGCATGATACAATGCAACATTTCACTCAGCAGGTGCTGTACTTGTTTCCTTCCCTCCCTGTACATGTACACTACCTGACTCTCATCAAACGTATCTGGAAATTTATTAGCGGACGTTAGTATGGGGTGTATCCACCATTCGTCTTTATGACGATTTGAACTCTACTGGGGACAATTCCAGTGACGTGTCTGAATCTCTGTGGAGGAATGGTGGCGCATTCTTCCTCAAGTACAGGAACTTGAGAAGATTGGTCGCTGGGATCTGGAGCGAAATGGACTTTCTAACTATCCCAGAGGTTCTACATTGGGTTCACGTCTGGACTGTGGGCAGGTCAGTTCATTTCGTCATTGTCACTCTCCACAAATCATTACCCCAAAGATGCTACTTTAGGGCAAGGTGAATTGTCATGTTGATGCCAACAGTCATCGTCTCAAAACTGTTACTCTACATTTAGTGTTTCCTTAAGCGCAATATGGGAATCACACCCAGCTGTGTACACAGCTCAAGAGGTCTTCAGCAACACCACGAGGGGTCGCCACAACACAGGCACCTAATTCGTCTGGTGCCTCCCAGTGACGAGCGGCTGCCTCCAGATGGTGCTCGCTAATTAGCACTACTTGCTGCTTCCGCACCACTTCCTCCAGAGCGTCATGATCATCCGCCGATAGTGTTGCTGACTGTCACAGAGAGCACTGTCAAGCATGGGCCAGTTCGCTTCCGCCAGGTACGGGCGCTGATTGAGATCCATCCACCAACAGAAACAACACCAGAGGTGTCGCCGACACTCCCCCCGTTTCCTGATACTCATCTACAGAAACCAGTTCCGGACATCCAGCCATGGAGCACAGTGCCTGCAGTTCAGTTACTTACTGCAGATACGGCATTTCCATTCTGAAGCTACTACAGTTACGAATTTCTACAGTGACTACAGTTCCAACAGAACAATCCCTCATATGGAACAAATAGGAACATTTACTTACGAGTGTCATACAACGTATTTAAGTCCTAGTGACTTTGAAGCAGACAGCCCAAGAGGCAGGAGGGTAGTAAGACAATAGAGTTTTTTTATTTGTATTGTGTGTGAGATCAAGTGTCATGCATCAAATTGTTATCATAGTTGAGTACACATGTTGTATCATCACTATCTATATAAGTATTAATTATTTTTTAATTGTGTTTCCACGTTTCTGTTACTGTGTTGTCCCTGTTCCTGCAGTTTATATTTGTTATCATGGATGTACTGTCTGTAAAGGGCAATAGTAGAGATTTCATTTTAGTATTTAGTGCAGAAATGTGGGGCTTATGAGGAGCTGCTTGACTATAGCTAGCTGGGCTGCTAATAGCACTTTGCAAGTCTAAAGTGATCCGTCCTCTGTGCTCAACGATCCTCGTCCGCTTTGTCTTGGTGTAGCTACGGTTGTTCCTTACCGATAAAGCTTTGCACAGATTTGTTGGGCAGTGTCTCTAGCATGACCCTAGACAACATCACATCGCTCTTCTCATTTCTGAGCACACAGACAGCGCGTAAAAATGTCTAGAAAATAGTGTCTCCCGCCAAGTACGACAGCCTGGTGAGAAATTTCGCCTGAAACTATGCAGCCATCATTATATAACTGTCGTGCGGTTTCTTCTTCAAGACAATTCTCAGCCGCATTCTGCAGGGGCAATGAAGATGCTCCTGCATCGTTTTCAGTTGGACATGTTTGATTACCCACAATACAGCCCGTAATTGTCTTCCTCTGAGTTTCATCTCTGCTCACATGAACCGCTGGCTATGAAGACAACATTTTGGCACAGACAACGAGCTGTAGGCCAGCATAGAGAATTGGCCGAAAGCACTGGCGGCTACCTTCTATGATGAGGGTATTGGAAAGTTGGTACAACGCTACGACAAATGTCTAAGTCAGAACAGCGACTACGTAGAGAATAAGCTGGAAGGTGTAGCTAACTGTTACAAGTAAAACATTTCTGATTTTCACTGTGGTTTCCATTTCGCGATCAGTCGGAACTTACTTTCTGGACAGTCCTCGTAGGTGCTTTAGAAGGGTTGAAATGTCCCTGATGATTTGTTACTCAGGAGACGTCCACTAACTAGTCCACATTCGAAATCACTGAGCTATCCTGAGTGACCCATTCTGCCGTTGCTGCCAACACAGTACTGCCCCCCCCCCCTTCCTTCTACATTCGCAAGTCCACCTGTCGTGACGTCTGGTCAATTCCGATTTACAATGGGGTATCTGGATACTTTTGATTAGACAGTGTATATTAAAACTGTCAACGTTTTTCTTACTACTCCCTGTCTTCCGTGAAGCATTTGTGGAATGTAGTGTACAGACCTGAATCGACACAAATAGGCCATAAAATGATTTCAGAAAAAAGTGGACTTACATCCTGCACCCTGTATCATCTTCATACACAAATGAATGTTCGACTCTGCAGTAGATAACGATACAAACTACTGCCCGAACACAATTCTTTAGTTATCTCGGTCTTTGGTCTACCATGCAGCCGAACGTTCTCGGTGACGTAGAATAAAGGTGTGCTCTTAGTTGCCAAGGTCCGGAACTGCTTCGCTTGTTCTCTGTAAGTTCAAGTGACAATACAGCAGCGAGGTAAGCGGTGTCTAGTATTAGGACCAGAAAAGAAGCGCCGACTTATTCTCAATGTTTATGAGATTTATACTTCACAAAAAATAGTCAGACACAGTGTGAAAACTTTGTAAAAATGTTTGTGTAGGTTGTGAAGAGAAACAATTGTTAAGAAAGGATTCGATGCGTTGCACCGTTTCAGAGTTAACTGACATTGTAGTTAGTCAATCAGACCGTTGCGCGCGCAAATTCAACCGGCCCGCAAAATACGATTAGTGGCACTTGTTTGTCATAGCGTAGATGATAGCACACTAGACAGCTCAGCCTTTGTATCGGCTCACATCTTCAACACAGGTCCATGTCCAATTTTTGTACCGCTCTGTTTTTCGATTTCAGCAAACAAACCAAAAGGTACGTTTGGCGACATCTCTGGCGGGCCACTTGAATTTGCGCGCGCAACAGCCTGTTTGGCTAACATCAGTTCTAATAAGCTCCTAAAAGGCGCAAAGCATGGAATATTTTTCTTGACAATTATGCCTCAGCACAACCTACGCTGCAAACACCTTTACAAGTTTTTCAGACCATCCTGTAGTGATTCAGATGGTGTTTAATTTTACTATACCAACAGTGATCATGGCTTTTCCAAGAAATCATGTTTTGAGTTATGAAAGGAGTTCACCGGACAAAATGTCAGTCGCCGCTTTCAAAGAGCACATTGCGCTGTTCGGAGCAAAAAATGGTTCAAATGGTTCTGAGCACTATGGGACTTAACAGCTGTGGTCATCAATCCCCTAGAACTTAGAACTACTTAAACCTAACTAATCTAAGGACATCACATACATCCATGCCCGAGGCAGGATTCGAACCTACGACGTAGCGGTCGCGCGGTTCCAGACTGAAGAGCCTAGAACCGCTCAGCCACTACGACCGCCTTGTTTGGAGCACTGTAGATTTTTTTGGACCTGGTACTAGGCTGTCATATGGCCTTCCAATGCTGACTACGGTCTCAGCTCATCGTTACAAGATTTTCACACTGTTTCTGACTATCCTGTACATTTATTTTCTATGAAGTATAAATCTCATAAACATTGAGAATGAGTCGGCGTTCCTTTTCTGGTCCTAATATTAAATATGCGAGAGTGGTCGCTAGACAGCGCTTACCTCGCTGCTTATCGTCACTTGAACTTACAGAGAACAAGCGAAGAAATTTCAGATGTTGAGGGTTAGGAGTACCCCTTTATTCTACGCCACCGAGAACGTTCGGTTGCATGGCAGACAAAAGAACGACATAACTAAAGGATTGTGTTCAGGCAATAGTTTGGCACTCAGTTTCGATTGTTATCTACTGCAGAGTTGAAC
The DNA here is from genome assembly GCF_021461395.2 of Schistocerca americana. Taxonomy (NCBI): domain Eukaryota; kingdom Metazoa; phylum Arthropoda; class Insecta; order Orthoptera; family Acrididae; genus Schistocerca; species Schistocerca americana. Next base: position 378,171,345 of record NC_060121.1, read on the forward strand.
ATTCATTTGTATATGAAGATGACACCGAGTGCAGGATGTAAGCCCACTTTTTTGTCAAGTTGTGTGTATATGCCAGTCGGTTGTATGGAATCAGTGCAGTAAGATGGCTCGACATGAAGACGGGACAGAATGGCAGAAAAGAGGTATCGTTGTCGAATATTCTCCTGACCATCCCCTGAAAAAGTTTTGTCTTCTTCACAATGACAGAAAACATTATACAGTGTTATACAGTCTAGTTGACAGTGACAGAAGATAGTAGGATTACAGCAACGTGCTCATGGGTATGAGCGAGTAATAGTCATGGGAGCTTGTGGGATTTGGAAGTGAGACAAAAGTTAAAAAGTGTGCGAATAAGTTTACATGTCAGAATTTTTGGGATAAGTTGTAAAGATGCTGAGGAAGGTAGAATGAGACAACTGTTAATCCACTTTTCGTTCGTAGTCTTTTCATTAAATACAAACATACTCGCATTTTTCTGTTGGTTTTATTTATAGCCAGGAAGGGACTTCTCGAGTATCCTAAAATAATATTCAGCTTCTTTCTCATTGCGGACATCGAGTTATATTGTTGCTGTACTCTTTAGTCCGAAGAGTGCTTGGATGTAGCTCTTCAGAGTAATCTATCCTGTGCAAGCCTCTGAATCTCTGCATAACTAGTGCAACCTACATTCATTTGAACCTGTGTTTGAAACTTTGCGTTCCCTCTATAATTTTTACACCTCATACTTCACTCCATTGCCACAATGGATTGCCTGACTGATTCCTTCTTTTAGTAAAGTTGTGCCATAAATTTATGGCCAATGTTTCAGGGCGTAAATGCAAATGTATTCCTTTTAGCAGCAGCTGTTTCAGCCGTGTGTGTCTGCAGAGTGTGCGGCCATTGGGGGAAGTGTGGCTCATGATGACTCCACCGGCATTCGCGTCCTCGGTGCCAGCGCCCTTCCACAGCCTCGTCTTGCAGGTTAGTGCTGCAGTGGCCAAACAGTTTTAACACGCCATGCGATTCATATACAATTACCCGAAGTGGCCGTGCGGTTAAAGGCGCTGCAGTCTGGAACCGCAAGACCGCTACGGTCGCAGGTTCGAATCCTGCCTCGGGCATGGATGTTTGTGATGTCCTTAGGTTAGTTAGGTTTAACTAGTTCTAAGTTCTAGGGGACTAATGACCTCAGCAGTTGAGTCCCATAGTGCTCAGAGCCATTTGAACCATTTTATACAATTACACAAAACATCCGAGAATTTCATTGTACCGAGGAAACCATTAGCAGTACGATATTCCACCGCTAGGTGTCTCGAGGTACACTTCTTAACTTCTGTGGCACAATGTTGCATCATCTTTGGCGCATACAGTTGTGAGCCGCAGTGGTGTGCCTCAGGATGGGTTTCAGTGCTTCTACGAATTGTGGAATGGCTAACGTGAAGGAACAACGGATTTGTAACAAATTCTGTTTCAAGTTGAAGAGTTCTACAGCTTAAACACACCGCATGCTGACAGATGTATTCAGTGGGAGTGCACTAAGTTAAGCAAAAACATTTAAAGCGCTGCAAGGAAGGCCGAAAATCTGTGGAAGAGGACAAACATTTTGGTCGACCCCCAACATGCATAATACTGGAAATGATCATGCAAGTGCATGGCATGATTCACGAAGACTGAAGGCAGACAATTCACAATGTTTTTAACAGGCTTGGGCTGTCGTATGGTACATGTCAACAAATTCTAGCAGATGAAATGAACACGAGACGTATTTCACCGAAGTTTGTCCCTCGCCTTCTCAGCATCGACCAACGAAGCCTCATGGTTCAGACACGGACCGAGCCAAAACAAAGAGTTCGAGAGAGTCCACCATTCTTATTCAAAGTAATAACGGATGATGAATCTTGAGTCTATGGTTAAGATCCTGAACGAAGGATCAGTCATCACAATGGAAAATGCCATCTTCTCCAAGGCCGAAAAAATCTTGACAAGTTCGCAGCAACGTAAACTAAGGGCTGACCATTTTTTCCGACATTCGGGAAATAGTACATAAGGAGTTTGTTCCTCCTGGTCAGACCGTCGACGCTCAGTTTTACTGCGAGGTTTTCAGGCGACTGAGGGAAGATGTTCGGCGCAGACGGTCAGAGTTGTAGAAAAATAAAGACTTTTTAGTGCACCACGAAAAGGCACCTGCGCACGCCTCGTAGGTTGCGAAGGAATTACTGGGTGCTTAAGGTGAGAATCGCGTTGAATGGGCGACATTTTGATCAACTGATAACATGCAACTGGAATCACAATGGTTCCAGAACACCCTTCATCCTGAGCATTGCCAATAGTGCTTCCAAAAATGAGAATAACGCTGGGATCGTTGCACACAAGCCCAAGGTAACTATTTTGACGGTTACAAAGGACTTGAGGACATAAGTACAGTTTTCTGATTTTTACAATGAAATTCTCGGATATTTTAGGTAGCACTACTATGGTATACAGATTGTCCACAATTTTAAGGGCAAAAGTTATGCTGTGGCAGAGCAGTCAAAGTTAAGCTTAATTATCCACAGAAATTTATTGAAGTGAGGCCAAGTCCTTAAACCTTCATTTACTGTAATTGTAAAAAAAAAAAAAAAAATATAATACCAGAAATGAAAATTTTTACTTTAATAGTTGAACTGTTATTGTATTAATAACAAATTATTATATTTAAAATGATACGAAGTCCTTAAAATGTATAAAGTGTTCAGAGTGCTTGTAAATCCCGACAGAATTATACACTCAAAGTACATTAAGGGACTGAGAAGTCCTGAAAGAATCATACAGTTTGTATCATCGCTTCTGGTGATACTTGTAAAACAGTTCTTTTTTTCATTAATGAACAAAAAATATTACACCCTCAACACATTGAACGTGATTTAGATTATTTAGATTCCGCTTTTGTAAGTGAACAAAGTTCACATATGCCTCTTGAACTGATAAACGTTGGCCGTTGAGATCTTGTATGTGAAAACATATGTCGTTCGGTACCGAAAATGCTGTATTTTTTTTTTCTTTTTGGAGTTTAAAGAGTAGAACTTTGTTCATTTTTGGGCCTGTTCCTAAAGATGGGCATGGTTGTGGAATGATTTCTCGTCTTCCATTGTGCACCAGAGACAGATGCAGGGTGCGTATTTTCCTCTTCATTCTCCTCCTCTTCCTCATTTTACTGCTGGTTCTGCAACATTTTGTGAAATACTAGCAAATATTGAAAGAGATACTGGTTGAACATCTTCCTCATTGTCCATCTCTTCGTCATTAGCACTTAGCGCGGTTCTGTAATATTTTGTGCAGTACTAGCTCATACTTGAAGATTCTTTGCATTATTCTTATTGCGCCAAGTACCACTTATCATTACATATTGACTGTCATCACTACAATCAAATGGTCTATCAATATCATCTGAAAAATTTACTACTTTAGTAAGAATTTCTTCGTCGGTAAGATCTCTAATACATAGCCAAAACTTGAAACAAAAAATTTTACTAAACTGATTGATGGTGTATTATTCACACGTTATTTGTACGGTCTTTTTATAAAATTAAACGCCTTATTGTCCTCAGCAAGGATATTTTCTTATTTATAAAAGGTCTTGAAATCAGAATAAGCTATAAACACGAAATAAAAGCAAACAAAAGTCAACCTAAGCTCAGCTTGTGAAGTCAATGCCCTGCACCTGACGAGATGCTAGGTCCCAAGCATACTTTACGCAATAACTGAATATTCCAAGAATACTATCTTGATATATTATCAAAATTAACATTAGTATGTATGTTGTTGTTGTTGTGGTCTTCAGTCCTGAGACTGGTTCGATGCAGCTCTCCACGCTACTCTATCCTGTGCAAGCTTCTTCATCTCCCAGTACCTACTGCAACCTACATCCTTCTGAATCTGCTTAGTGTATTCATCTCTTGGTCTCCCTCTACGATTTTTACTCTCCACGCTGCCCTCCAATACTAAACTGGTGATCCCTTGATGCCTCAGAACATGTCCTACCAACCGATCCCTTCTTCTAGTCAAGTTGTGCCACAAACTTCTCTTCTCCCCAATCCTATTCAATACTTCCTCATTAGTTATGTGATCTACCCATCTAATCTTCAGCATTCTTCTGTAGCACCACATTTCGAAAGCTTCTATTCTCTTCCTGTCCAAACTATTTATCGTCCATGTTTCATTTCCATACATGGCTACACTCCATACAAATACTTTCAGAAACTACTTCCTGATACTTAAACCAATACTCAATGTTAACAAATTTCTATTCTTCAGAAATGCTTTCCTTACCATTGCCAGTCTACATTTTATATCCTCTGTACTGCGACCATCATCAGTTATTTTGCTCCCCAAATAGCAAAACTCATTTACTACATTAAGTGTCTCATTTCCTAATCTAATTCCCTCAGCATCACCCAACCTAATTCGACCACACTCCATTATTCTTGTTTTGCTTTTGTTGATGTTCATCTTATATCTTATTTTCAAGACACTATCCATACCGTTCAACTGCTCTTCCAAGTCCTTTGCTGTCTCTGACAGAATTACAATGTCATCGGCGAACCTCAAAGTTTTTATTTCTTCTCCATGGATTTTAATACCTACTCAGAATTTTTCTTTTGTTTCCTTCACTGCCTCCTCAATATAGAGATTGAATAACATCGGGGAGAGGCTACAACCCTGTCTCACTCCCTTCCCAACCACTGATTCCCTTTCATGTCCCTCGACTCTTATAACTGCCATCTGATTTCTGTACAAATTGTAAATAGCTTTACGCTCCCTGTGTTTTACCCCTGCTACCTTCAGAATTTGAAAGAGAGTATTCCAGTCAACATTGTCAAAAGCTTTCTCTAAGTCTACAAATGCTAGAAAAGTAGGTTTGCCTTTCCTTAATCTAGCTTCTATGATAAGTCGTAGGGTCAGTATTGCCTCACGTGTTCCAATATTTCTACGGAATCCAAACTGATCTTCCCCGAGGTCGGCTTCTACTATTTTTTCCATTCGTCTGTAAAGAATTCGCGTTAGTATTTTGCAGCCGTGACTTATTAAACTGATAGTTCGGTAATTTTCACATCTGTCAACACCTGCTTTCTTTGGGATTGGAATTATTAGATTCTTCTTGAAGTCTGAGGCTATTTCGCCTATCTCATACATCTTGCTCACCAGATGGTAGAGTTTTGTCAGGACTGGCTCTATCAAGGCTGTCAGTACTTCTAATGGAATGTTGTCTACTCCCGGAGCTTTGTTTCGACTCAGGTCTTTCAGTGCTCTGTCAAACTCTTCACGCAGTATCATATCTCCCATTTCATCTTCATATACATCCTCTTCCATTTCCATAATATTGTTCTCAAGTACATCGCCCTTGTATAGACCCTCTATATACTCCTTCCACCTTTCTGCTTTCCCTTCTTTGCTTAGAACTGGGTTTCCATCTGAGCTCTTGATATTCATACAAGTGGTTCTCTTTTCTCCAAAGGTCTCTTTAATTTTCCTGTAGGCAGTATCTATCTTACCCCTAATGAGATAAGCCTCTACATCGTTACATTTGTCCTCTAGTCATCCCTGCTTAGCCATTTTGCACTTCCTGTCGATCTCACTTTTGAGACGTTTGTATTCCTTTTTCCCTGCTTCATTTACTGCATTTTTATATTTTCTCCTTTCATCAATTAAATTCAATATTTCTTCTGTTACCCAAGGATTTCTACTAGCCCTCGTCTTTTTACCTACTTGATCCTCTGCTGCTTTCACTACTTCATCCCTCAAAGCTACCCATTCTTCTTCTACTGTATTTCTTTCCCCTATTCCTGTCAATTGTTCCCTGATGCTCTCCCTGAAACTATGTACAACCTCTGGTTTTTTCAGTTTATCCAGGTCCCATCTCCTTAAATTCCCACCTTTTTGCAGTTTCTTCAGTTTTAATCTACAGTTCATAACCAACAGATTGTGGTCAGAGTCCACATCTGCCCCTGGAAATGCCTTACAATTTAAAACCTGGTTCCTAAATCTCTGTCTTACCATTATATAATCTATCTGAAACCTGTCAGTATCTCCAGGCTACTTCCATGTATACATTCTTCTTTTATGATTCTTGAACCAAGTGTTAGCTATGATTAAGTTGTGCTCTGTGCAAAATTCTACCAGGCGACTTCCTCTTTCGTTCCTTACCCCCCATCCATATTCCCCTACTACGTTTCCTTCTCTCCCTTTTCCTACTGACGAATTCCAGTCACCCATGACTATTAAATTTTCGTCTCCCATCACTATCTGATAAATTTCTTTTATTTCATCATACATTTCTTCAATTTCTTCGTCATCTGCAGAGCTAGTAGGCATATAAACTTGTACTACTGTGGTAGGCGTGGGCTTCAAATCTATCTTGGCCACAATAATGCGTTCACTATGCTGTTTGTAGTAGCTTACCAGCATTCCTATTTTCCTATTCATTATTAAACCTACTCCTGCATTACCCCTATTTGATTTTGTGTTTATAACCCTGTATTCACCTGACCAGAAGTCTTGTTCCTCCTGTCACTGAACTTCACTAATTCCCACTATATCTAACTTTAACCTATCCATTTCCCTTTTTAAATTATCTAACCTACCTGCCCGATTGAGGGATCTGACATTCCACGCTCCGATCCGTAGAACGCCAGTTTTCTTTCTCCTGATAACGACATCCTCTTGAGTAGTCCCCGCCCGGAGATCCGAATGGGGGACTATTTTACCTCCGGAATGTTTTACCCAAGAGTACGCCATCATCATTTAACCATACAGTAAAGCTGCATGCCCTCGGAAAAAATTACGACCGTAGTTTCCCCTTGCTTTCAGGCGTTCACAGTACCAGCTTAGCAAGGTTGTTTTGGTTAGTGTTACAAGGCCAGATCAGTCAATCATCCAGACTGTTGCCCCTGCAACTACTGAAAAGGCTGCTGGCCCTCTTCAGGAACCACACGTTTGTCTGGCCTCTCAACAGATACCCCTCCGTTGTGGTTGCACCTACGGTACGGCTATCTGTATCGCTGAGGCACGCAAGCCTCCCCACCAACGGCAAGGTTCTTGTGGGGGGGGGGGGGGTAATTAAACAAATATTATAAATATTAGACAAATACTAACAAAGAGATAGAGGGGCTGGCCAGTACTTACCTCAGCTCAGTACAGCCGATAGATACACATAAAACAGAACTGAAAATTTACATTCCTAGCTTTCGGAACTTTGTTCCTTCATCAGGGAGGAGAGAGGGGAAAAAAGGGGAGAAGGGAAAGTGGATTCAGTTACTCACAACCCAGGTTATGAAGCAACAGGGAAAGGTAAACAGGGAGGGTAGCAAGGATGGAAGCATGGTTGTCAGAGGGAAGCCAAAGATATTCTACTGTAAGTACTGTGCCAGCTTCAAACCAAAGAGGATGCATACAGAAGTAAAGAGGTATATAGTATAAAGATAAACACAACTATGTAGGATGAAAAGATGCGTGAATGGCTAAAGAGGAAAGGGAAAGAGGAGAAGACTGAAGAGTGAATGGGAGTGAGGTGGTTTAACGTAGGTTCAGTCCAGGGGGATGGCGGGATGAAAGGATGTGTTGGAGTGCAAGTTCCCATCTCCGCAGTTCAGAGGGACTGGTGTTGGGTGGGAGAAGCCAAATGGCACATACGGTGTAGCAGGTTCCTAGGTCCCTAGAATTATGCTGGAGGGCATGCTCCGCTACTGGGTATTGGGCATCTCCTAGGCGGACAGTTCGTCTGTGTCCGTTCATGCGCTCAGCCAGTTTGGTTGTTGTCATGCCGATGTAAAAGGCTGTGCAGTGCAGGCATGTCAGTTGATAAATGACATGTGTGGTTTCACACGTAGCCCTGCCTTGAATTGTGTATGTTTTACCAGTAGCGGGGCTGGAGTAGGTGGTTGTGGGGGGATGCATGGGGCAGGTTTTGCAACGGGGTCGGTTACAGGGGTAGGAACCGCTGGGTAGAGAAGGTAGTCTGGGAATATTGTAGGGTTTAACAAGGATGTTACGGAGGTTAGGGGGGCGACGAAAGGCAACTCTGGGTGGTGTGGGGAGAATTTTGTCAAGGGATGATCTCATTTCAGGGGTTGACTTGAGAAAGTCATATCCCTGGCGGAGTAATTTGTTGATGTTTTCGAGGCCAGGATAATATTGGGTGATAAGGGGGATGCTTCTGTGTGGTCTGGGGGTAGGAACATTGTTGTTGGACGAGGAGGAATGTATTGCTCGGGATATCTGTTTGTGGACAAGGTCTGCAGGATAGTTGCGGGAGAGGAAAGCACTGGTCAGGTTATTGGTGTAGTTGTTGAGGGATTCGTCACTGGAGCAGATACGTTTGCCACGAATACCTAGGCTGTAGGGAAGGGAGCGTTTGATGTGGAAAGGATGGCAGCTATCAAAGTGAAGGTACTGTTGTTTGTTTGTGGGTTTGATATGGACAGAGGTGTGGATGTGAGCTTCAACAAGATGAAGGTCAACATCCAGGAAGGTGGCTTGGGTTTTGGAGAAGGACCAGGTGAAATTCAGATTCGAAAAGGAGTTGAGGTTATGGAGGAAATTAAGGAGTGTTTCTTCACCATGAGTCCAGACCACAAAGATGTCATCTATAAACCTATACCAGGCCAGGGGAAGCAGCTGTTGGGTCTTCAGGAAAGCCTCCTCCATGCGGCCCATGAAGAGGTTGGCATAGGAGGGAGCCATCCTGGTTCCCATGGCCGTTCCCCTGATTTGTTTGTAGGTCTGGCCTTCAAAAGTGAAGTAATTATGGGTGAGGATGAAGTTGGTAAGTGTGATAAGGAACGAGGTTTTTGGAAGATCTTCGGGTGGGCGTTGGGAGAGGTAGTGCTCAAGGGCAGAGAGACCATGGGTGTGTGGGATGTTTGTGTAAAGGGATGTAGCATCTATGGTGACAAGAAAGGTTTCAGGTGGGAGAGGAGTGGGAATGGATTTGAGGCGTTCTAGGAAGTGGTTTGTGTCTTTGATGTAGGATGGGAGTCTGCGGGTGATAGGTTGTAGGTGCTGATCTACCAGAGCTGAGATACGTTCGGTTGGGGATTTGAAGCCTGCTACAATGGGACGGCCAGGATGGTTCTCTTTGTGGATTTTGGGTAATAGGTAGAAGGTAGGGGTACGTGGCTCAGGTGGAGTGAGTAAGTCTATGGAAGCCGTTGTGAGGCCTTGTGAGGGACCTTGGATTTTTAGGATTTTTTGCGGATAAAGGCTCCACAACTGTCGTACTTGACCGTGTGGAGTATGTGGCAGAAGGACTGCGTCAACTCTCTGACACCTCAACCTACAAAGCTGTCACCCAGGATCCCATTCCCTCCATCCAGACTGAGCTGCAAAAAATCCTAAAAATCCAAGGTCCCTCACAAGGCCTCACAACGGCTTCCATAGACTTACTCACTCCACCTGAGCCACGTACCCCTACCTTCTACCTATTACCCAAAATCCACAAAGAGAACCATCCTGGCCGTCCCATTGTAGCAGGCTTCAAATCCCCAACCGAACGTATCTCAGCTCTGGTAGATCAGCACCTACAACCTATCACCCGCAGACTCCCATCCTACATCAAAGACACAAACCACTTCCTAGAACGCCTCAAATCCATTCCCACTCCTCTCCCACCTGAAACCTTTCTTGTCACCATAGATGCTACATCCCTTTACACAAACATCCCACACACCCATGGTCTCTCTGCCCTTGAGCACTACCTCTCCCAACGCCCACCCGAAGATCTTCCAAAAACCTCGTTCCTTATCACACTTACCAACTTCATCCTCACCCATAATTACTTCACTTTTGAAGGCCAGACCTACAAACAAATCAGGGGAACGGCCATGGGAACCAGGATGGCTCCCTCCTATGCCAACCTCTTCATGGGCCGCATGGAGGAGGCTTTCCTGAAGACCCAACAGCTGCTTCCCCTGGCCTGGTATAGGTTTATAGATGACATCTTTGTGATCTGGACTCATGGTGAAGAAACACTCCTTAATTTCCTCCATAACCTCAACTCCTTTTCGAATCTGAATTTCACCTGGTCCTTCTCCAAAACCCAAGCCACCTTCCTGGATGTTGACCTTCATCTTGTTGAAGCTCACATCCACACCTCTGTCCATATCAAACCCACAAACAAACAACAGTACCTTCACTTTGATAGCTGCCATCCTTTCCACATCAAACGCTCCCTTCCCTACAGCCTAGGTATTCGTGGCAAACGTATCTGCTCCAGTGACGAATCCCTCAACAACTACACCAATAACCTGACCAGTGCTTTCCTCTCCCGCAACTATCCTGCAGACCTTGTCCACAAACAGATATCCCGAGCAATACATTCCTCCTCGTCCAACAACAATGTTCCTACCCCCAGACCACACAGAAGCATCCCCCTTATCACCCAATATTATCCTGGCCTCGAAAACATCAACAAATTACTCCGCCAGGGATATGACTTTCTCAAGTCAACCCCTGAAATGAGATCATCCCTTGACAAAATTCTCCCCACACCACCCAGAGTTGCCTTTCGTCGCCCCCCTAACCTCCGTAACATCCTTGTTAAACCCTACAATATTCCCAGACTACCTTCTCTACCCAGCGGTTCCTACCCCTGTAACCGACCCCGTTGCAAAACCTGCCCCATGCATCCCCCCACAACCACCTACTCCAGCCCCGCTACTGGTAAAACATACACAATTCAAGGCAGGGCTACGTGTGAAACCACACATGTCATTTATCAACTGACATGCCTGCACTGCACAGCCTTTTACATCGGCATGACAACAACCAAACTGGCTGAGCGCATGAACGGACACAGACGAACTGTCCGCCTAGGAGATGCCCAATACCCAGTAGCGGAGCATGCCCTCCAGCATAATTCTAGGGACCTAGGAACCTGCTACACCGTATGTGCCATTTGGCTTCTCCCACCCAACACCAGTCCCTCTGAACTGCGGAGATGGGAACTTGCACTCCAACACATCCTTTCATCCCGCCATCCCCCTGGACTGAACCTACGTTAAACCACCTCACTCCCATTCACTCTTCAGTCTTCTCCTCTTTCCCTTTCCTCTTTAGCCATTCACGCATCTTTTCATCCTACATAGTTGTGTTTATCTTTATACTATATACCTCTTTACTTCTGTATGCATCCTCTTTGGTTTGAAGCTGGCACAGTACTTACAGTAGAATATCTTTGGCTTCCCTCTGACAACCATGCTTCCATCCTTGCTACCCTCCCTGTTTACCTTTCCCTGTTGCTTCATAACCTGGGTTGTGAGTAACTGAATCCACTTTCCCTTCTTCCCTTTTTTCCCCTCTCTCCTCCCTGATGAAGGAACAAAGTTCCGAAAGCTAGGAATGTAAATTTTCAGTTCTGTTTTATGTGTATCTATCGGCTGTACTGAGCTGAGGTAAGTACTGGCCAGCCCCTCTATCTCTTTGTTAGTATTTGTTTCATATCTTATATGAGATTTTCCATTAATCATTATAAATATTAGCTCTCACTTCAGTTCATATATAAACCTTGTTTTTTATATAACTTTGCAACATTGTTTAACACACTAATCAACCATATTCAAAACAGTTGTTCATATTTCTGACTGATGTATAAAATTCTGAATGGAGATCAGCTGTGCAAACATCCAGCATAGAAAGCACAAACTGTACGGAATAGGATCTGTCTGTTCTACAGTTCTAACAGGCGTTGAGTTCCACAATTTCACACAAATTCTGGCGGGACTCGTAAGTTCCGTCAGTAGATAAAGGGTTAAACTTGCCATTTTTTACATAATGATTCTCTGAGTTCGGTGACATGTCGTGACTCAAGAACTAAAATAGATAGGAAGTAGTTGGAACTTATTACACACTGTTGGCCATTGAACTTGTAATACCAAGAAGGATAGAAAATGACGCTATTTTACTTTTCATGCATACAGAGTACAGAGGGACTAAAGTGATAGAATTTGTAGATGATTTGGAGCATACAGATTGAGAAATTCAGTACACAGAAGGGTCACCTCTGGCACAAACAACGGCATTCTGGATAGACATTCTGGTGACTGAGCTTAGGTAACAGACACTGTTTCAACTCTGTGACAGAATTCTTCAGTTGTTGTCTCTGGCAGATAGAAGCATGACAGTCACTTGGCAACCCATGACCGGCTGTTTTCAGTGGATGAGAAATCTGGCGGTCTAAGGCGCTGCAGTCATGGACCCGGCGGAGGTTCGAGTCCTCCCTCGGCCTTGGGTGTGTGTGTTTGTCCTTAGGATAATTTAGGTTAAGTAGTGTGTAAACTTAGGGACTGATGATCTTATCAGTTAAGTCCCATAAGATTTCACACACATTTGAACATTTTGTTTTTGAGAAATCTGGAGAACGCGCTGGCCAGTGCAACAGCCAAACACATTGTGCATCGGCCTTGCGTTATCTTATTGAGAGATTGTCACGGAGACATCAATGATAGGACACAGCACTGGCATTAAAATGTCTGTAAAGTACCGGCTGCTGTCTAAATTACCGGTTCTGTGACTCAGCAGTGATGGTGTTGTGTTCCCAACGACACTAATACATTCGTGCCAGATGGTGGGCTGGTATGGCGATGACGAATGCAACGTTGGTTACCCCAGGAACCTCCATACATGTATAAGCGTACTGTGATGCGGTACACAGAAGCGTGACGTTTGAAAAGACTACCTGTTCCAGCCTGGCACGATTGTTGTTGAGTGTCTCGTGTCTCTCTGCTGCAGTGTCATCCAAAGACGCAACAATGGCTGACAGTCCGTGCTGCTCCAGACATTGTCGCACTATCCATAAGAATATTGCCTTGCTGTAAAGAAGCCCATCTCCTGATTCAAATTATGTGATGTGGCAGTAAGGTTCTGGACTGCTGAGCAGACATGTCCATTCTCTCAGGCTCTAGACACATGGGGACGTTGAAATCCTATATGACTCCCTTGAACCCTCGATTCCATATTCACATCACAGCTGTGGGACCGAGTGCAATGTGAGCAACAATATTGTGGAACAGTAAGCCGTACTCTTGATAGGCCACTCCCGTGTTGCAATCCGACATGCGCATCCTTCGCCTTACATAGGGCACAACCCGATTTTCTCACCAGCAATCATAATTTAAATGCAGTTTCTGAATGAGGATTCCACTGCTTAATCTATCGTTATGTACAGAACGCAGATGTTCTTATTCTTACCTACACTGTGCATTTACGCTGAAATGCTGATGGTTTGCATGTCCAGCATGTAGTTCAAAGCCGGCTGCGGTGATCTCGCGGTTAAGGCGCTCAGTCCGGAACCGCGCGACTGCTACGGTCGCAGGTTCGAATCCTGCCTCGGGCATGGATGTGTGTGATGTCCCTAGGTTAGTTAGGTTTAAGTAGTCTAAGTTCTAGGGGACTGATGACCACAGATGTTAAGTCCCATAGTGCTCAGAGCCATTTGAACCATTTTTTGTAGTTCAAATTATGCCAGTCTGAAGTTCTGTTGCATGTTGCCTTCATGGTGTTGCAGTTCCTATAGTTAGCAGCGTATCTCGAAAGACTGCTGTATTCCGACTAAAATTACTTGATAGCTGACACTTCATGCATTGTAGCTCACTTCCTTCAATCAGAGTGCTCAACGTCTTGCCTGAACCATTCGCCATTGCCAAACTGCTACAACAATTAGTAAGTTCACTTCCAATTCCATGTTCAGCTTTCTTTCTTGATGTGTTTAGATCCTGAATCCTTGGGCTCCCCATTATATTTCGTATTTCATCAGACATGATAACCACACCATAAACAACACACACACATACACATCTACATCTAAATCTACATGGATACTCTGCAGATCACATTTAAGTGCCTGGCAGAGGGTTCATCGAACCACCTACACAATTCTCTATTACTCCAGTCTCGTATAGCGCGCGGAAAGAACGAACACCTATATCTTTCCGTACGAGCTCTGATTTCCCTTATTTTATCGGGGTGATCGTTCTGCCCTATGTAGGTCGGTGTCAACAAAATGTTTTCGCATTCGGAGGAGAAAGTTGGTGATTGGAATTTCGTGAGAAGATTCCGTCGCAACGAAAAACGCCTTTCTTTTAATGATTTCCAGCCCAAATCCTGTATCATTTCTGTGACACTCTCTCCCATAGTTCGCGATAATACAAAACGTGCTGCCTTTCTTTGAACTTTTTCGATGCACTCCGTCAGTCCTACCTGGTAAGGATCCCACACCGCGCAGCAGTATTCTAAAAGAGGACGACAAGCGTAGTATAGGCAGTCTCCTTAGCAGGTCTGTTACATTTTCTAAGTGTCCTGCCAATAAAACGCAGCCTTTGGTTAGCCTTCCCCACAACACTTTCTATGTGTTCTTTCCAATTGAATACCTAGGTATTTAGTTGAATTTACGGCTTTTAGGTTAGACTGATTTGTCGTGTAACTGAAGTTTAACGAGTTACTTTTAGCACTCATGTGGATCACCTCACACTTTTCGTTATTTAGGGCCAACTGCCACTTTTCGCACCATTCAGACATTTTTCCTAAATCGTTTTGCAGTTTGTTTTGATCTTCTGATGACTTTATTAGTCGATAAACGACAGCGTCATCTGCAAACAACCGAAGAGGGCTGCTCAAATGGTCTCCCAAATCGTTTATATAGATAAGGAACAGCAAAGGGCCTATAACACTACCTTGGGGAACGCCTGAAATCACTTCTGTTTTACTCGATGACTTTCCGTCAATTACTACGAACTGTGACGTCTCTGACAGGAAACCGCAAATCCAGTCACATAACTGAGACGATATTCCATAAGCACGTAATTTTACTACGAGCCGCTTGTGTGGTACAGTGTCAAAAGCCTTCCGGAAATCCAGGAATACGGAATCGATCTGAAATCCCTTGTCAATAGCACTCAGCACTTTATGTGAATAAAGAGCTAGCTATGTTTCACAGGAACGATGTTTTCTAAACCCATGTTGACTGTGTGTCAATAGACCGTTTCCTTCGAGGTAATTCAAATGGCTCTGAACACTATGGGACTTACATTCTGAGGTCATCAGTTCCCTATAACTTAGAACTACTTAAACCTAACTAATCTAAGGACGTCACACACATCCATGCCCGAGGCAGGATTAGAACCTGCGCGGTTCCAGACTGTAGCGCCTAGAACCGCTCGACCACCCCGGCCGGGAACTCACGATTATTAGTAGCTAAGAGGTCAAGTGTGTTTTCACAACCGTTTACTATTCGCGTGGGCTCATGAACTAACTGCTCGAAATAATTTTCAGAGAATGCGTTTAGCACAATTTCGGATGATATTTTATGCGTACCTCCGGAATTAAACATATATTTTCGCCAACTTATAGAGGGTAAACTGAAGTCACCACCAACTATTATCGTATGAGTCATGTACGTGTTGAAATCAAACTCAAGTTTTCTTTCAATCTTTCAGCAACTGTATCATCTGAACTGGAATGTTGGTAAAAGAATGCAATTATTATTTTATTCCAGTTGCCAACAATGACCTCTGCCCATACTAAGTCACAGGAAGTATCAACTTCAATTTCACGACAAGTTAAATTACTTCTGAAAGCAACAAACACAAATATGAGACGAAATACACATGTTTCATACACAGCACTAATCAAAAACTACTGGACTCTTCCAAACAAGATGTGATTCAGCATCAGATATACAGTTATTGTAACTGCAGACATCGGCTTACAACAGATAAGTTCTGCACGACATAGCGTGAAGTTGAATTTTTTAAGGCTGCATTTGATCGTTGTGACTGGGCCACTAGAGTTAACGACTTGCTAGTGTAGTATGATGACGTAGCATAGTGGTTATCGTGTAAACCACATGTGTGAAAAGTCATAGGTTCGAATGTCGTCAAATGCAACGAAATTTTTTATTTTTCTAAATTTAATCAAAAGACTTTGATTATCACTGTGATTCAGTTAATTGGTTCCAATGTAATTTTTTATCTCTAATACTCCCCCCTGTCATTTTCACCATCGTCTTTTCCCTTGTTATTTGCTCTTATTTTTCTTTGTATCACTCTTTTATCATTTGGAAACTGCTTGTGTCAGCTATAATCTGCAACCAAGTGCCAACCGGAACAGCTCATTGGTTGGTAATACAGCATCTCGTGTAAAAAGTATGAGTATTGTTTCAGGCAACTAATGACAGCGAGAAATAATAGTTTGCTTTTACCACTGAAGCCGGGCGGTGTGACCGAGCGGTTCTAGGCGCTACAGTCTGGAACCGCGCGACCTCGGGCATGGATGTGTGTGATGTCCTTAGGTTAGTTAGGTTTAAGTAGTTCTAAGTTCTAGGGGACTTACCTACATTTCAGCAGGATAATGCACGACCGCATGTTGCAGGTCCTGTACGGGCCTTTCTGGATACAGAAAATGTGCGACTGCTGCCCCGGCCAGCACATTCTCAAGATTTCTCACCAACTGATAACGTCTGGTCAATGGCGGCCGAGCAACTGGCTCGTCACAATACGCCAGTCACTACTCTTGATGAACTGCGGTAACATATTGAAGCTGCATGGGCAGCTGTACCTGTACACGCCATCCAAGCTCTGTTTGACTCAATGCCCAGGCGTATCAAGGCCGTTATTACGGCCAGAGGTGGTTGTTCTGGGTACTGATTTCTCAGGATCTATGCACCCAAAATGCGTGAAAATGTAATCACACGTCAGTTCTAGTATAATATATTTGTCCAATGAATACCCGTTTATCATCTGCATTTCTTCTTGGTGTAGCATTTTTAATGTCGAGTAGTGTAGATTTACGTGGGGCCTGCAAAACCAGATTTCGTAAACAGATTTCCTGATACCGTTTCTGGTTGATAAGTAAACAGTCCAATATCGATTCTGTACAATCAATGTTTTCTGCTATGTAAACACGCAACAGATTTGAAATGTGCTTGGTTTGTCAGGTTATATCTGGTATGTAGTCCTTGGATGCACGAGTGTATGTAGCGAAAACGCATGAGAAGGTCTCTCAGACCCTACCTTAAAATGAACACAAAATTTTGGTTTTGAAACATCCCCTTAGAAAAGTTAATGAATGACAGTGCTGATAAACCTCTTACGTTATTTGATTTTCAAACAGCCGAGCAAAACTGAACGTACTCAGACATTTCTCTCTTTACTTATTCTGATCAACACTAAACTGACACACAATATTTTTAGCACAACGCAATCTGACTTTCAATAATCCCTACAAGAGAATGGCCCTGACTAACAATAACCTATACATTTCATGAATCACTTACCTCACAAAAATCTTCGTTACTCGAACTACTGCAGTACAGCGAGCGCCAATACTGCCAGCTAAATAAAAGATTCTAACTACTGAAGGGACTAACTGCTGATAGGCATAGTTAGTAAATTTAAGATTTTGGTAGAGAACAAACAATTTATTTACCTTAATAATATTCAAAAGTCATCACATATATCAGTTCATGATATACAGTATTACAAATTTACTCTTTCTGATGGACACACGTCCAGATCGTACGCTCTCAAAATTCTGCCATCTCTCTCCCCACATCCACCACTGCTGGCGGCTCACCTCCAACTGCACAACGCTACGCGCTGTTCACATGCAACTACTCAACACTACAATAGCGAATATTCCAACAATGCCAACCAGCCACAGACTGCACACCGCACAGCCAGTGATTTTCATACAGAGCGCTACGTGGCGTTACCAACATAAAAACCTAAACAGCCTACTTACAGTATTAACGAAAATATCAAATTTTGAAGGGAGTAGGGCCGACCGTTGTGGCCGTGCGGTTCTAGGCGCTTCAGTCTGGAACCGCGTGACCGCTACGGTCGCAGGTTCGAATCCTGCCTCGGGCATGGATGTGTGTGATGTCCTTAGGCTAGTTAGGTTTAATTAGTTCTAAGTTCTAGGCGACTGATGACCTCAGGAGTTAAGTCGCATAGTGCTCAGAGCCATTTGAAGGGGGTAGTGAGAGAGTTTCTGTATGAAAGCAATTATTTTTATACTGTGACCTTTATTTTAGTATAGTAAGAAATACAGTATTATATACTACGTCATAACTTTCCTGAGAATCAATAACTGACTCTCAATTTTATCGGTCCACAGTAGAGGGCTTTCTCGTAGTATATAACACTGTTCATAAATAACTGCACTGTATTCTTTGCATATAATTATTTGTGCATTTTAACCACTTTTCCTGTCTAATGGATTTGAGCACATGAAGGACCGTCATTTTAGTGATCTTCGTGTTTCCGCAATCTTCGTCTGTTGGCGAACCGTGCTGTGGCTCGCATAGCTTTCTTCTCTCCATATGGGAGAAATTCTCTTTTCATCAGGTCTGCCTTCCACGTAGTTCTGAAGTTGCTGTGAAAATAAGCACATGACATTTATTGCTCCTACGTCTAATAAGTTTGTCCATAAGACAAAATATCATCTCTTGACTGCTCCTTTCAAGTATAAGGACGGGCTAGCTGGCCAACTCGTAATTTTCATTGATTATGGAATAAAACATTCTCTCATTCGTTTTCATGTCCTTCATCTACACTGGTGCTGTGGGGCAGGGAAATTAGCGATATCATAATTTTGTACTTCGTATCCATATAACGTGTAGTTGTCAAGTTGTCTTTCAAACCAAAATTATGGTGATAAACCACCTCTGGACGTTGAAGCCATTCTTTCTAGTGGGATTTCCTTTTTGTTTTGGTACTCCCTAACTGAGCACAAGGAATTTTCATGATATTCTGCCGTTGGTGGCAGTGATTTTCTCTGTGCAGTTCCATCATGAGCGATAAGGAAATTGTGAGTTGTATAGTCTGTATCACCTAATTCTTCACTGCTTCCTCCAGTTGTGACGCTAAGAAAAAAATACAAATGGCTCCAAGCACTATGGGACTTATCATCTGAGGTCATCAGTCCCCTAGACTTAGAATTACTTAAACCTAACTAACCTAAGGACATCACACACATCCATGCCCGAGGCAGGATTCTAACCTGCGACCGTAGCAGCAGCGCGGTTCCGGACTGAAGCACCTAGAACTGCTCGGTCACCGCGGCCGGCTGAGACGCTAAGAGAGGTGAGCTGATTACCCTGGGAACCGTCAGTGTCTGAATATCTGCTATGTTCCTTGAACAAAGGAAGCTTCATCTTCAAGCCATTCAGTAACAGTTAATTCAGAATTTCGGTTGCTTGTACTGATTTCAGATGATGTTCTTTTGTGACTTACATGTACTATTTTATCCCTGTTTTACATAAAAAATGAAACTGTCTTACGTAATTATTCTGTTTATGGACCTAGACTTATGCTCATCTGAAAGTATTTTGCCAATGCCCATTACACTTAGCTTCAAAACTGACGTAGCTGTAGTTTTTACAAGACGTTGGTAATTCTCAACGCAGAGTACAACTATGCAGATCTGATACGTGTTATCAGTAACTTGCTACTTTAACACGTCAGTCAGTTCAGTGACAAATAAACTATTGGAGAGACAGCTTATTTGTTAAAGACTCTCAAAGACTCCTGTCACGATTTATACGTGTAGGATTACGAAATTCATAACACGAGTAATTTGACCTACACCAATGTTTTTTTCAAAGAAAGGCAATTGTTTTTGCAACGATTATAAGGGAAATCAACTAAAACAAACTAATTTTAAGTCAATTTTTTGAGGAATCGACAGGTTGCCGGGGCTAAATGAACTCTGTTATGCATCCAAACGTTAAAATTTATCGTATAGTCTGCACATAGTGCCTTTTTTTGCTGTGAAAGAGAAGTAGAAATACAATACTGGCCATTAAAATTGCTACACCACGAAGATGACGTGCTACAGACGCGAAATTTAACCGACAGGAAGAAGATGCTGTAATATGCAAATGACTACCTTTTCAGAGCATTCACACAAGATTGGCGCCCGTGGCGGCACCTTCAAGGTACAGACATGAGGAAAGTTTCCAACCGATTTCTCATACACAAACAGCAGTTGACCGGCGTTGCCTGGTGAAAAATTGTTGTGATGCCTCATATAAGGAGGAGAATTGCGTACCATCACGTTTCCGACTTTGATAAAGCCTATCGCTATTCCGGTTTATCGTATCACGACATTGCTGCTCGCGTTGGCCGAGATCCAATGACTGTTAGCAGACTATGGAATCGGTGGGTTCAGGAGGGTAATACGGAACGCCGTGCTGGATCCCAGCGGCTTCGTATCACTAGCAGTCGAGATAACAGGCATCTTAAGCGCATGGCTGTAACGGCTCGTACAGCCAAATCTCGATCCCTGAGTCAACAGATAGATGGGGACGTTTGCAAGACAACAACCATCTGCACGAACAGTTCAACGACGTTTGCAGCAGCATGGACTATCAGCTCGGAGAACATGGCTGCGGTTACCCTTGACGCTGCATCACAGACAGGAGCGTCTGCGGTGGTGTACTCAACGACGAACCTGGGTGCATGAATGGCAAAACGTAATTTTTTCGGATGAATCCAGGCTCTGCTTACAGCATCATGATGGTCGCACCGTGTAGGGCGACATCGCGGTGAACGCACATTGGAAGCGTGTATTCGTGATCGCCATACTGCCGTCTCACCGGGCGTGATGGTATGGGGTGCCATTGTTTACACGTCTCGGTCACCTCTTGTTCGCATTGACGGCACTTTGAACAGTGGACGCTACATTTCAGATGTGTTACGACCCGTGGCTCTACCCTTCATTCGATCCCTGCGAAACGCTACATTTCAGCAGGATAATTCGCGACCGCATGTTGCAGGTCCTGTACGGGCCTTTCTGGATACGGAAAATGTTCGACTGCTGCCGTGGCCAGCACATTCTCCACATCTCTCACAAACTGAAAACGTCTGGTCAATGGTGGCCGAGCAACTGGCTCGTCACAATACGCCAGTCGCTTCTCTTGATGAACTGTGGTATCGTGTTGAAGCTGCATGGGCAGCTGTACCTGTACACGCCATCCAAACTCTGTTTGACTCAATGCCCAGGCGTATCAAGGCCGTTATTACTGCCAGAGGTGGTTGTTCTGGGTACTGATTTCTCAGGATCTATGCACCCAAACTGAGTGAAAATGTAATCACATGTCAGTTATAGTATAATATATTTGTCCAAAGAATACCCGTTCAATATCTGCATTTCTTCTTGGTGTAGCAATTTTAATGACCAGTAGCGTATTAACACTGAGCATGGAGTTGTTTTCCCTTGATGTTTAACTGAAGAGAAACAGCCATTGCGCTGACTAAACCAAAAGCCGGAACAGCTGATTACCAGACGTCATTTGTGTAAAATAACGGACGACGGGAAAACCAGAATTTGACGGGTCTAGCAAACCCGCTTTAGGCCTTAACGTGTAATCACGACAGCGAAAAAGAAATTCGGTTTTCGTCTTCCGGAAGAAGTGTGGCACGTGAGTGGAGGGTGGTTTTCCGGACAGGTGTGCCACGTGGGCCGGCGCTGCGTGCTGCTGCGCGAGCGCTACTCCACGGCGACGGACGTCGGCCAGCTCGGCGGTGCCGTCGGCTGCTACGTGAGGGAGGCGTCGCCGCCGGACATGGAGTGGGTGCCCGTCATGTACATCGACCGCCGCTACTCGCTCGGTGGCATCCACCTGCGCGTGCTCGTACAGCACGTGAGTATACCGCCCGTCAGACCACCAATGTTATCGAAACTTCCTGACAGATTAAAACTGTGTGCTGGACCGAGACTCGAACTCGGGATCTTTGCCTTTCGCGGGCAAGTGCTCTACCCACTGAGTTACCCAAGCACGATTCACGACCCGTCCTCACAGCCTCAATTCTGCCAGTACCGCGTCTCCTACCTTCCACACTTCACAGAAGCTCTTCTGGAAACATCAGTGTTATTATCATCTGTATAGGGTGTACCAAAAAGGACTTTCTAACTTCGAAAATTCGGACAAACTTATTCATACGAGTGACGACTAAAAGGAAAACAGATGTCGTGGTTCGCTAGTGCAGAATCGCGCCACTGCAAGCGCTGACGGCAGTTGCAGCAAATACGGCTGCCTTTACCAATCCCGAGTGCACTTGCTGGGTGTTTTGGCTCGAAGAGTTGTAGTCTGTGGCAACTGTGCGACGTAATTTTCGTGCAGAGTACGCTAAAGATCCTCCCAGTAGGCCTGTTCTTTAAGAATGGCGAAAGTATTTTATTGAAAGTAGAGGTTTGGTAAGAAATAACAAACGTTGGGTTGTCCTCACACGTCTGATGACATCATGGAGCAAGTGTGGCAAAACTTTGTGAACAGACTTTCAAAATCGACCCAGCGTGCTGCTTCAGAGCTGTTCATCCACCATACGAATGTTTACTATGTCTTAAAAAACGGTTGCATCTCAAACCATACAAGTTTACCATGTTGCAAGAATTAAAAAACACTCATAGGATTGCTCATAAGGACTTTTGTGCGGAAGTTTTACGCCTACATTGTTTAGATGAAGATGAATTCTTTGGAAAGATTATCTTTAGTGACGAGTAGGCGTTTCACTACACAGGCTATGAAGTGGCGCTATTTTCACGCTCAGTGCTCATCCGTAGGCCTCATGCTGTATTGTGAAGTAGCTGACTGCCATGTTTACTTCGCTGAGTGGAAAGGGCCAAGCTTTGAGCAGCCACTGGTGAAGTATCAGTGCAGCAGCAGTGTAGTAGCGAGTCGCCTATTTAGCTTTCAAATTTGTTTTACAGTTTGATTCTTAGTTTCTTTCCGAGTGATTGTGCACTTGCATATTTAATTACATAAAATCCTTGCGTATTCTCGTGTTTGAGAGGAGTAATATTGCGTATTGATAGCCGTAGAGTATAAATTCGCGGAGTCGTTAGATTTTAGCAGTAGGATGGATAGGGTGTGTGGGGGCGCAGGAGGAACTGGCCGCGGTTCGCGAGCAGCCGAGCGCCTTCAGGCCGCTGCCTCGAGATGCAGCGACGGCGGAGGGCCTGGCGCGTCGCTGGAGACACCCCAGGTGTCGCTTGTTGCGGCTGCTGACTCATCCGACGAGAAACCTTCTAGTGTACCCGGCGCACTGGGGCCGCCCTCACCTCAGGGTGAGTGGCGGACTGCAACGGCGTCGCTCGAGGCGGACGGCCAATGTGGAGGCTGGCCGGCTGGCCTCGCCCTTTCGTCCTGTCAGAGAACAGGTGGCCGCTTCTTCAGCAGGGCCCGAGCAGGCATACGGGGGCAAAGGCTTGCTGGTTATTAGGAGCTCCAACGTTAGGCGGGTGATGGAGCCCCTTATGGAAATAGCGTACAGGGCTGGAAAGAAATCCAACGTGCACTCGGTTTGTCTGCCGGGGGGCCTCATCGTGGAGGCGGCCTTGCCTACGGCTATCGAGCGTACGGGGTGCAGTCGTCTGCAAGTAGTTGCTCACTTGGGCACCTATGACGCCTGTCGCTTGGGTTCTGAGGCGATCCTCAGTTCGTACAGGCTGCTGGCGGATTTGGTGAAGACCGCTGGCCTCGCACGTGCAGCATCGTTCCCAGAGTGGATCGGGGTTCTTTGGTTTGGAGGCGAGTGGAGGGTCTCAACCAGAGGCTTCGTCCACTCTGTGACGGTCTTAGCTGCAGATTTCTAGACTTGCGCTATTGGGTGGGGAATTGTAGGACGCCCCTAGATAGGTCAGGGGTGCACTACACAAAGGAAGCGGCTCCTCGGGTAGCAGAGTACTTGTGGCATGCACATGGGGGGTTTTTAGGCTAGGCAGTAGTGCGAGGTGTCCTGATGAACACTCACCAGTCGACGTGCAGGCAGGGAAATTAGGACGCGCTCAGTGTAAAGACACTTCAGCTATCAAGATATTAGTAGTAAATTTTCAGAGTGTTCGGAAAAAAGTTCCTGAATTTACTGCCCTCCAGGAAGCGTGTGGTGCGCAAATTATTCTCGGGACTGAGACCTGGCTGAACCCTGAGATAGGAAGTTTTGAAATATTTAGTGAGGGTTGGAATGTGTATCGGAAAGACAGATTAGACACCGTAGGAGGTGGTGTCTTCATTGCAGTTGACAAAAATATTGTGTCTACTGAGGTCGAAGTAGAGTGTGATTGTGAAGTTACCTGGACACGTTTAACAGGGCTAGGGAATATAAAGTTAATTGTGGGGTGTTATTACCGGCCACCGGGTTCCACTGTGACAGTTCTAGAATCATTCAAAGGGAATCTACATTCTGTATTGCAGAAGCACCCAGATCATGCTATATTAGTCGGAGGCGACTTCAACCTGCCTAGTATAGAATGGGATGTCTATGGATTTAGTACAGATGGTACAGAGAAGCCGTCGTGTGAATTACTTTTGAACACATTATCCGAAAACTGTCTTGAGCAGCTAAATCGACAGCCAACGTGTAATGGAAATATTTTAGATCTGGTAGCCACGAACAGACCAGACCTCATCGACGGTGTCAGTGTTGAGACAGGGATTAGTGATCATGATGTTGTCATTACGACTATGGTTACGAAAGTTAAAAAGTCGGCCAAGAAGGCTAGGAGAGTATTCTTACTAGAAAGAGCAGATAAGAAGTTGTTAGCATCCCACTTAGGAAATAAATTGACTTCATTTACTTCCGGTAAGATGAACGTGGAAGAATTATGGTCAAGTTTTAAACACATTGTAAACCACTCATTGGACAAGTATGTGCCGAAAAAGTGGGTTACGGACGGAAAAGACCCACCGTGGTTTAACAGCGTAATTCGGAGAATGCTCAGGAAGCAAAGGCAGTTGCACTCGCGTCACAAGAAAGATCGGGAGAACGAAGACAGGCAAAAGTTAGTAGAGATTCGTGCTGGTGTAAAGAGAGCGATGCCCGAAGCATTCAACCACTACCACCGTCATACCTTAGCAAAAGATCTTGCTGAAAACCCAAGGAAATTCTGGTCTTACGTAAAATAGGGGGTCGAAGGCTTCCATCCAGCCACTCACTGATCAGTCTGGCCTGGCAACGGAAGACAGCAAAACGAAACCTGGAATTTTAAATTTAGCATTTGAGAAATGTTTCACGCAGGAGGATCGCACAAACAAACCGCCGTTTGAGTCTCGTACAGATTCCCGTCTGGAGGACATAGTGATAGACATCCCTGGTGTTGTGAAGCAGCTGAATGGGTTGAAAATAAATAAATCTCCAGGTCCTGATGGGATTCCAATTCGGTTTTACAGAGAGTACTCTACTGCATTGGCTCCTTACTTAGCTCGCATTTATCGCGAATTTCTTGCCCAACGTAAAGTCCCGAGCGACTGGAAAAAAGCGCATGTGACGCCTGTGTATAAGAAGGGTAGAAAGACGGATCCGCAAAATTACAGACCAATATCCTTAACATCGGTTTGTTGCAGGATTCTCGAACATATTCTCAGTTCGAATATAATGAATTTCCTTGACACAGAGAAGTTGCTGTCCATGCAGCAGCACGGCTTTAGAAAGCATCGCTCCTGCGAAACGCAACTCGCCGTTCTTTCACATGATATCTTGCAAACCATGGATGAAGGGTATCAGACGGATGCCATATTCCTTGACTTCCGGACCATATTCCTTGACTTCCGGAAAGTGTTTGACTCGGTGCCCCACTGCAGACTCCTAACTAAGGTACGAGCATATAGGATTGGTTCCCAAGTATGTGAGTGGCTCTAAGACTTCTTAAGTAATAGAACCCAGTACGTTGTCCTCGATGGTGAGTGTTCATCGGAGGTGAGGGTATCATCTGGAGTGCCCCAGGGAAGTGTGGTAGGTCCGCTGTTGTTTTCTATCTACATAAATGATCTTTTGGATAGGGTGGATAGCAATGTGCGGCTGTTTGCTGATGATGCTATGATGTACGGGAAGGTGTCGTCGTTGCGTGACTGTAGGAGGATACAAGATGACTTGGACAGGATTTGCGATTGGTGTAAAGAATGGCAGCTAACTCTAAATATAGATAAATGTAAATTAATGCAGATGAATAGGAAAAAGAATCCTGTAACGTTTGAATAGGCCGGCCGGTGTGGCCGAGCTGTTCTAGACGCTTTAGTCTGGAACCGCGCGACCGCTACGATCGCAGGTTCGAATCCTGCCTTGGGCATGGATGTGTGTGATTTCCTTAGGTTAGTTAGGTTTAAGTAGTTCTAAGTTCTAGGGGATTGATGACCTCAGATGTTAAGTCCCATAGTGTTCAGAGCCATTTGAACCATTTTGAACGTTTGAATACTCCATTAGTAGTGTAGCGCTTGACACAGTCACGTCGATTAAATATTTGGGAGTAACATTGCAGAGCGATATGAAGTGGGACAAGCATGTAACGGCAGTTGTCGGGAAGGCGGATAGTCGTCTTCGGTTCGTTGGTATAATTTTTTGAAGATGTGATTCATCTGTAAAGGAGACCGCTTAAAAAACACTAATGCGACCTATTCTCGAGTACTGCTCGAGCGTTTGGGATCCCTACAGGTCGGATTGAGGGAGGACATAGAAGCAATTCACAGGCGGGCTGCTAGATTTGTTACTGGTAGGTTTGATCACCACGCGAGTGTCACGGAAATGCTCCAGGAACTCGGGTGGGAGTCTCTGGAGGAAAGGAGGCGTTCTTTTCGTGAATCGCTACTGAGGAAATTTAGAGAACCAGCATTTGAGGCAAGGGCAACACTCACACAATGCCCGAGGGAGGACTTGAACCTCCGATGGGAGGGGCCGCGGAATACGTGACATGGCCTTCCTAACTGTGCAGCCACTCTGCATGGCTGCAGCTCTTCACGTTATGCTATCCTGTGCAGGTCTGTTCATCTCTGAGTAACTACTGGAGCCTACAGCCACTTGAAACTGCTCATTCATTCGCGACCCCACTCTAATTTTTTTAATTTTTTTTTCCGTGTACCCCCGCCCCCACGCACACATTTACCTCAATTAGCAAACTGACAATTCCTTCATGCCTCTTGGTGTATCCTATCAACTAATCATTTGCTTTAGTCGAGTTGTGCGTTAAATTTCTTTTCTCCCGCGTTCTGTATAGTACGTCCTCGTTACTTATCAGATACACCTACGTAATCTTCAATATTCTCCTGCAGCGCCACATTTTGAAGCCTTCTGCTCTCTCTTTCTCTGAACTGTTTACCATCTATGTTTGACTTCCATATAAGACTACACGTCAGACTAATACCTTTCGAAAATATTTCTTAACACTA
Source organism: Schistocerca americana (assembly GCF_021461395.2). NCBI lineage: Eukaryota > Metazoa > Arthropoda > Insecta > Orthoptera > Acrididae > Schistocerca > Schistocerca americana. The sequence continues at coordinate 378,198,511 of NC_060121.1, forward strand.
AAGTTTATCCAGAATGAGATTTTCACTCTGCGAGCGGAGTGTGCGCTGATATGAAACTTCCTGGCAGATTAAAACTGTATGCCGGACCGAGACTCGAACTCGGGACCTTTGCCTTTCGCGGGCAAGCGCTCTACCAGCTGAGCTACCCAAGCACGACTCACGCCCCGTCTTCACAGCTTTATTTCCGCCAGTACCTCGTCTCCTACGTTACAAGAGCACTTGCCCGCGAGAGGCAAAGGTTCCGAGTTCGAGTCTCGGTCCGGCATACAGTTTTAAACTGCTATGAAGTTTCACTAAAATTTATATTCGATATTAACAAATTCTTCTGCTTTAGAAATGCCTTTTCTTTTAATTAGCATTCTGCATTTTACATCCTTTCTGTTTCTGCCGTTGGCATTTATACTTCTACGAAAGTAGTAAAGCTCATCTACTACTTTCAGTGTCCCATTTCGTAGTCTAATTCCCTTAGCTTTGCCTGTTTAAATCCGAATGCAGTTCTTTACCCATGTTTTACTTTTTTTGGAGTTTATCTTATTCAACTGCTCTTCCAAATACCGTCAGGTGCGGTGAAGTCGACCGATTTCAGACTATAAATTTAAATATTTCTGAGACCAATAAAAATTAATGTACTAGTCTTAATTTCAGAGCATGGGTATTGAGCTGTAGTAGTAGAAGATTGATTGATCTTCATTACCTTTCGCTCTAACAGATCGCAAAATTTTTTAAAATCCGCCTTCCCAGGAGGGGTGAAGTTAAAAGTGAAGTTGACCGATTATAATATGATATCTGTGCACTGTATATGACTCTAGAATGTCTTTAATTGTTTTGAATCTTTATCAATAATCAAAATGTAAATCTAACATATTAATTAAATTTTAATACTAAGTTCAGAGTAACATACAAAGGAAGTGTAAGATCAAAAAATGTGATCACATATTTGCTTAACGAAATTCAGAAGGAATTCCTTAGCGCTGCAAAATGGCCGACTGCCATTTGTTTTACCATGACGACTATAAATCCTTTTTACCAGGTTTTTTGGGAGTTTTATACAATTGGCTAGCATTGTTCATGTTTACTTTTCCATTAGGAAGACCAAACCTGTAATATTCGGATACACCACCGTATTACTAGTGTCCTGCTTGACACAGTCAAGTCGTTTAAATGTCTGAGCGTAATGCTGCCACAATGATCATACGTTTATACAACTTCCTTTGTCGATTGTTTTTGGCAGCTCTCATGGTAGTGTGTTACGCAAAAAAGAGAATTGTGTCCACGATGCAGCACTTTTTTCTTCACATGAAATGAGTACGTCTTCAAGTAGACAACAGACACCTTTTAGTTTGCCTGGACATTGCTGTTTAGATGAGCTGGCTGCAACTTTTGGGACATTGTTCACTGTCACGGAACTGGATGCTGATGCACTGAAATCTTGGTTTCTTTCAGCTACATTGAGGCATTTGGCCAATGAATCGTTTTTTCTCCTGATATTTTGCGTTGTTGACTACTGAGGTGAATTTGGAACCTTCAATAAACCTTCCGCATTTTTCAATAGCTTGTCCAGATTCACTGGAAGCCTTAAATTCAACCCGTAACATTTTCTGAATTTTGACCACCACGTGCAATATTTTAGCATTTGTATATGTTCAATGTCTTCATTGCCCTACAAAAACTTTTTTATAGTGTTGTAGGCATCACCAAATAATTTTTATGTTTTACACATAGTGATATTTTCACTTTCTCTGTTTCACGTTTCACTTTATTCGTTTTCTTTTAGGTTTCACTGTACACACATCCCTTATCAGTAACTTTCTTTTTAGGGGCCATATTGAACCACATGCTGTAAGTTCGAAATAAAATATATCAGCATCAGCTTAAAACGCATTTTAAATAAACACATCAAAAAAGATTTGCATCATCCCGGTTCCCAGAACTCCTGAAAATGGAGGTTAAATGTAGATAAAGTACACAGACACAGTCCCTTTGACTGTTCAGAGATGTCACTAAGCCGGCCGGAATGGCCGTGCGGTTCTAGGCGCTACGGTATGGAACCGAGCGACCGCTACGGTCGTAGGTTCGAATCCTGCCTCGGGCATGGATGTGTGTGATGTCCTTAGGTTAGTTAGGTTCAATTAGTTCTAAGTTCTAGGCGACTGATGACCTCAGAAGTTAAGTCGCATAGTGCTCAGAGACATTTGAACCAATATGTCACTAAATCCGCCCAAAGATGTAAACAACCATGCATGAGCAGAGCCTATTAGATAGAGGGGTCCGACAGCCGATCAGTTCCAGTCATGCCACCAGGAAGGAGATACACGGCTCGTGTTGTCTGTAGTTCAACCATGCCTAGACGATCAATACCGTGGTTCGATCGCGTCCACGTTGTCACTTTGTGCCAGGAAGGGGTCTCAACAAGGGAAGCGTCCAGGAGTCTCGGAGTGAACCAAAACGATGTTGTTCGAACATGGAGGAGATACAGAGAGACAGGAACTGTCGATGACATGCCTCGCTCTGGCCGCCCCAGGGCTATTACTGCAGTGGATGACCGCTACCTGCGGAATATGGCTTAGAGGAACCCTGACAGCAACGCCATCATGTTGAATAATGCTTTTCGTGCAGCCACAGGACGTCGTGTTACGACTAAAACTCTGTGCAATAGGCTGCATGATGCGCAACTTCACTCCAGACGACCATGGCAAGGTCAATCTTTGCAACGAAGACACCATGCAGCGCAGTACAGTTGGGTCCATTAACATGCCGAATGGACCGCTCAGGATTGGCATCACGTTCTCTTCACTGACGTGTGTCGCATATGCCTTCAACCAGACAATCGTCGGAGACGTGTTTGGAGGCAACCTGGTCAGGCTGAACGCCTTAGACACACTGTCCAGTGAGTGCAGCAAGGTGGAGGTTCCCTGCTGGTGGTCATAGAAGGCGCCGTAACAGCTGTACAATACGTGAATGCCATCCTCCGACCGATAGCGCAACCACATCGGCAGGATAATGGCGAGGCATTTGTCTTCATGGACGACAATTCGCACCCCCATCGTGCATATCTTATGAATGACTTCCTTCAGGATAACGACGTCGCTCGACTAGAGTGGTCAGCATGTTCTCCAGACATGAAGCCTATCGAACATGCCTGGGATAGATTGAAAAGGGCTGTTTATGGACGACGTGACCCACTAACCACTCTGAGGGATCTACGCCGAATAACCGTTGAGGAGTGGGGCAATCTGGACCAACAGTACCTTGAAGAACTTGTGGATACTATGTCACGACGAATACAGGCATGCATCAATGCAAGAGGACGTGCCACTGGGTAACAGAGGTACCGGTGTGTACAGCAGTCTGGACCACCACCTTTGAAGGTCTCGCTGTATGGTGGTACAACATGCAATGTGTGGTTTTCATGAGCAATAAAAGGACGGAAATGATGTTTATGTTGATCTCTATTCCAACTTTCTGTACTGGTTTCGGAACTCTCGGAACCGAAGTGATGCACAACTTTTTTAGATGTGTGTAGATGTGTATTTCATAAATAATTCTTGCGTTATACAGGAAGAGAATTTAGGAACAACAAACAACTTCACATATTTCACAAAATAAATAAAATTATTTATGTAACACTAAAGGTCTCATAATACCAACTGTTTATAAGCAAAATGTATATTGCTTGCTTCTTGCAGCTCTAAAATGGATTTACAATTTCGAAGGAACAAACCATCCTATTTTCAGCACCAAATGCGTCACACGGAAGCAACTTCTGTTGTCAGTGCATTACAATGGTTTCGGGAGAGTGAAGATGTATTACAACTCGACACGACATTCTCATGTTGCCAAAAATTGGAAACACTATCGCAGGAAGGTCAGAACAAAATATTGCAAAATTACCTATACTGCGAAATTACCTTAACTTACCCTATAGCAAACAGCAGCCATCATTTTTCCCTAAATGAACATCGGTCTAATTACTGAACCCTCGGGTGTTAAAAGAAGGAATATCTCGAAATTTTTGTTGGAATCTCAAAGACGGAAGACCGACAGGTGATGTCTGTGTGTGCTCCCAGCAACCAACTATTGTGTGGGCCTTCCCCTACCTTCTCCGGCGAGCTAGCTTCCCTTTGGTGGGTCCTGCATTTCCTATTCTCCTTCCACTCTATCTGGCCACCTTCTGCCTTTTGACAAAGGCAGCTACATTGAGGCATGTGTGTCCCCAAAACAAACGTTCTGATTGGTAGCTTTTGACACTGCTCTTTTCTTTTAATAAACGAAGTCCTTGTGAGGTTCATATTCTAACAAAAATTTAGTATGCTACTTTTTTAAAGTAAAAACCATTGTAGTCTCGTAAAAAGGGTGTTTCAAAAAGGACTTCACAACATTAAAAATTCATATAAATTTATTGTAAGAAGATATAGAGCTACATCTACATCTACATCTACATTTATACTCCGCAAGCCACCCAACGGTGTGTGGCGGAGGGCACTTTACGTGCCACTGTCATTACCTCCATTTCCTGTTCCAGTCGCGTATGGTTCGCGGGAAGAACGACTGTCTGAAAGCCTCCGTGCGCGCTCTAATCTCTCTAATTTTACATTCGTGATCTCCTCGGGAGGTATAAGTAGGGGGAAGCAATATATTCGATACCTCATCCGGAAACGCACCCTCTCGAAACCTGACGAGCAAGCTACACCGCGATGCAGAGCGCCTCTCTTGCAGAGTCTGCCACTTGAGTTTATTAAACATCTCCGTAACGCTATCACGGTTACCAATTACCCTGTGACGAAACGCGCCGCTCTTCTTTGGATCTTCTCTATCTCTTCCGTCAAACCGATCTGGTACGGATCCCACACTGATGAGCAATACTCAAGTATAGGTCGAACGAGTGTTTTGTAAGCCACCTCCTTTGTTGATGGACTACATTTTCTAAGCACTCTCCCAATGAATCTCAACCTGGTACCCGCCTTACCAACAATTAATTTTATATGATCATTCCACTTCAAATCGTTCCGCACGCATACTCCCAGATATTTTACAGAAGTAACTGCTACCAGTGTTTGTTCCGCTATCATATAATCATACAATAAAGGATCCTTCTTTCTATGTATTCGCAATACAATTGTCTATGTTAAGGGACAGTTGCCACTCCCTGCACCAAGTGCCTATCCGCTGCAGATCTTCCTGCATTTCGCTACAATTTTCTAATGCTGCAACTTCTCTGTATACTACAGCATCATCCGCGAAAAGCCGCATGGAACTTCCGACACTATCTACTAGGTCATTTATATATATTGTGAAAAGCAATGGTCCCATAACACTCCCCTGTGGCACGCCAGAGGTTACTTTAACGTCTGTAGACGTCTCTCCATTGATAACAACATGCTGTGTTCTGTTTGCTAAAAACTCTTCAATCCAGCCACACAGCTGGTCTGATATTCCTCAGGCTCTTACTTTGTTTATCAGGCGACAGTGCGGAACTGTATCGAACGCCTTCCGGAATTCAAATAAATAGCATCTACCTGGGAGCCTGTATCTAATATTTTCTGGGTCTCATGAACAAATAAAGCGAGTTGGGTCTCACACGATCGCTGTTTCCGGAATCCATGTTGATTCCTACATAGTAGATTCTGGGTTTCCAAAAACGACATGATACTCGAGCAAAAAACATGTTCTAAAATTCTACAACAGATCGACGTCAGAGATATAGGTCTATAGTTTTGCGCATCTGCTCGACGACACTTCTTGAAGACTGGGACTACCTGTGCTCTTTTCCAATCATTTGGAACCCTCCGTTCCTCTAGAGACTTGCGGTACACGGCTGTTAGAAGGGGGGCAAGTTCTTTCGCGTACTCTGTGTAGAATCGAATTGGTATCCCGTCAGGTCCAGTGGACTTTCCTCTATTGAGTGATTCCAGTTGCTTTTCTAGTTGCTAGAGCTGGGTTTAGTGTTATTTTGTAGGGAAACACATCAAGTTATTGTTACCTTAAACTAAAGATGTTGTATGTGGCTTCCGTTGGCTATGCTGCACACATTCCATCGGAAGCCAATTTCTTCCCAAACTCGCTGTAGCATCGCAGGTGTAACTTGCTCAGTGGCAGCATATCACGCAGACAAGCTGGCACAAGAGGTTGTTATTGTTGATGTGGTCTTCAGTTCAGAGACTGGTTTGATGCAGCTCTCCATGTTACTCTATACTGTGGAAGCTGCTTCATCTCCAAGTACCTACTCCAACCTACATCCTTCTGAAGCTGCTTAGTGTATTCATCTCTTTGTCTCCCTCCAAGATTTTTACCCTCCACGCCGCCCTCCAGCACTAAATTGGTGATCCCTTGATGCCTTAGGACATGTCCAACCAACCGGTCCCTTCTTCTCCCCAATTCTATTCAGTACCCCCTCATTAATTACGTGATCCACCCATCTAATTTTCAGCATTCGTCTGCAACACCACATTTCGAAAGCTTCTATTCTCTTCTTGTCTAAACTGTTTATTGTCCATGTTTCACTTCCATACATGGCTACACTCCATACCAATACTTTCAGAAAATACTTCCTGACACTTAAATCTATACTCGATGTTAATAAACATTTTTTCTTCAGAAACGCTTTCCTTGTCATTGCCAGACTACACTTTATATCCCCTCTACTTCGACCATCATCAGTTATTTGCACAGGAGTTACAAACACGATATCCTTGATGAATCCTCATTTAAAAAAATCGAGAAGTGTCAGGTCTGGAGAACGAGGGGGGTCAGCAGTTCGTGGTCGTGCAGTAGCGTTCTCGCTTCCCGCGCCCGGGTTCGATTCCCGGCGGGGTCAGGGATTTTCTCTGCCTCGTGATGGCTGGGTGTTGTGTGATGTCCTTAGGTTAGTTAGGTTTAAGTAGTTCTAAGTTCTAGGGGACTGATGACCATAGATGTTAAGTCCCATAGTGCTCAGAGCCATTTGAACCATTTGAACGAGGGGGCCATGCAATTGGCTCACCACGGCCAATCTGTTGACCTGGAAAGTGGTCACTGAGAAAATCCCGGACGTCAGCCAGGGAGTGGGGTGGTGCACCATCTTGCATGAAGTAAAGGCCTCGTTCTTCGACATCCTCATCGATCTGTGATATAAAAAATTGTTGTAACATATCAAGGCACACTATCCCATTGATGGCTCTGTCACAGAAAAAAAGGGGCCGTACACTTTGTTCCTGCTCAATGCACAAAAAACTTTCACCTTAAGGCTATCATGAACATGTTGCAATGTTTGATGTGGATTTTCACTGCCCCAAATCCTACAGTTATGTGTGTTAACCGTTGCCACTTAAGTGAAAATTTCGACTCTTCAGAAAAGATGATTTTGTCCAAGAAATGTTCATCCTCATACAATCGATTTAACATGTCCACAACGAGGTTCTTATGAGCAATTTTACCTGTGTCTTTTATTGCTTGTACGATTGTCAATCTGTACGGTTTCAAATGCAAACGGTTTCTCAACACACGTCAAACAGTCGTCTGTGGGATTTGCAGTTCGCGATACCCACGCCGGGTCGATGTCTCACTAGAGGTGTACATGTCCCGCTTTTAACCCGCCCATGCTTGCCCGGTGGCCAGGCGGGCAGGCCGCCGCTCGTTGTCAACAGAACGGGCAGGCTGCTTCACTCCCAGCCAAGCCAAGCAGAACCCAACCCGGGCAGGCTGCGGGAAACTTGCTTGCCTGCTCAAATTACTGCTGAGCTGCGCTACGCAGCCGTTTAGTCTGCGCGCGTCATTGTCGTATTATGAACGTTAATCAAAAGTTTTTATTTTACCTGAGCACCAAAAGACAAACCCCAACATTATATATATGCATTAATTTCAGGTAAAAAAATATTGGTTTTATTGGTACATTCTTCCTTTACGCGTATATTTCGGGCTTCTTATCTATATAAATAAAAATTAATTGCCAAATGTGTTGATAAGCGTAAAACTCGAGAACGCCTGGACCAGTTCGGTTAAATTTTTTTTGCTGTGTTCGTAATTCTCAGGACAAGGTTTTTATGAAATAAAATTTTTCGAAAATCGACCGAAAAATTGGAAAATTTGACAAAAACTGAAAGTGCGTTTTCATTGTGTCCGTGTGTTTGTATTGCATACAACCTTGATGAAATTTTGCACACTATACCTTGAAACCAAGAGGAAGGTCACAGTCTACATAAAATTTCATATGGTGCATGGCAGAGGTTCCTTTACATAACGGAATTCGACAAATTGTACGTATTTATTCCGATCTTGATGAAATTTGGCACACTTGATATTCAAAGCAGGATGAAGGGCGCTGTCTGCTTAAAATTCTGAATGGTGCATGGCGGAGGATACTTTACTTACACACTTCTACACCAACCTACAATTTTATTCCGATCTTGAAGAAATTTTGCACACTTGACATCAAGAGGAACATCACTGTCTACATAATATTTCGGACAGTACATTGAAGAGAGTACCTTACAAAAGATTTTGACATCGTTTGCGGGTTACCATGAAAGTTCACTATGTCCGCATGTTTCCATGGAGAAGGTTTTTGAATATTTACATGTGCATGTATATATATATATATATATATATATATATATATATATATGTGTGTGTGTGTGTGTGTGTGTGTGTGTGTGTGTGTGTGTGTGTATGTATTTGGCTATGAGTATATATATATATATATATATATATATATATATATATATATATATATATATCCTTTAAACGAAATGTCTATGATCTTTTTGAAATTTGAGAGCTGTCTGACACATTCACAGTCATCGTGTTGGACAATTTGCGCACAGCAAATGTCGTTTAACAGTTGCAAACCATTTTTGGTTGAGTGAATGTGTTATACTGGCTGCAAGAAACCTTGATGTTAACGATATGAATTTTCAGATTCAAAATATAACACCTGGCGAATTGCTGACATACAAGTCGGTTTATTCCGTTACTAACCAAGATGATGTAGTCAACTATCCTACGGAATTTTTAAATTCGCTGGATTTCCCCGGATTACCGCCTCCCAATCTGTAATTAAGTCGGATCGGCAATCATGATGCGAAAGGTAAACCAGCCACGTCTTTGTAATGGCACCCGGCTTGCGGGGAAGAAGTTAAGGAACAACGTAATCGAAGCCACAATTTTAAAAGGAAAGTACAAAGGTGAGGACAGTTTGATTCCAGTATCACTAAGATTCCGACCGACATGTCATTCGACTTTAAACGGTTATAATTTCCAGTGCAGCTTACATTTGCCATGTCGATAGATAAATCGCAAGGGCAGTTGTTACATGTTTGTGGCATCAATCTTGAAAATCATGTTTTTCACATGGCTATTTGTATGTCGCATATTCCCCTGTCGGGACACCTTCTACTTCATTTGTTTACGCACCAGAAAACAAAACTATCAATGCTGCGTATCAAACAGTATTACAATAAATGCTACCTAGCAATAAGCTTTGACATTGATTCACTGATCACCACAAAAGTTGACAGATATATATGAGTTTTCATAGATAGGAGAAGAGGAGATGGATAGATGGTGGGGGGGAGATGGGCCAAGGGATGGGTTCAAAAATGGTTCAAATGGCCCTGAGCAATATGGGACTTAACTTCTGAGGTCATCAGTCCCCTAGAACTTAGAACTACTTAAACCTAACTAACCTAAGGACATCACACACATCCATGCCCGAGGCAGGATTCGAGCCTGCAACCGTAGCGGTCGCGCGGTTCCAGACTGTAGCGCCTAGAACTGCTTGGCGACTTCGGCCGCGAAGGGATGGGGAGGGGGGGGGGGGGGGAGGTGATCAAAGAGATAGTGGGAGAGGACTAAATGGATAGAGAGAAAATACGGGAGGGAAGATGGACTACGAGAGTATGGAATAAATAAATGCCCAGGCAACGCAATGCAGTCTGTGCTGCACTTTTCAACACCGAAACGGATGGATATTTGTACTAAAGAAGTGAACCTCCACCCCCCAAAAAGAAGATTGGTCACCTCCCCAGAAGAATAAATTATCTACGCCCCTATTAACCACTGTACTGCAATGAGAACCAAATTAAGATTTTGGAAGTCTACATTCTTTAACTTTAGTATGTTTCAGCCAAGTATGACACCAATTATATAAATATTTAACTACGTTTCCAGGATGTATTTTACTGGCTCTGTTAATTCATTCGAAGTTGGCAAAATCATTCTAAATTGCCAAAATGAATTTTAACAAAATCGAAGGACTTGTTTCGTATCCAGTTCGTCTAAAAACTATAGTACTGGGAATACAATGGCGACCCTGAGTCATTTTTCGCGGCTCCTGCGTTTGCGTCATGAGAGTCCATACTTGTAGTATAGGTCTGCATCATGAGGGACCATATTTCGGACCATCATGATGCAGACTAAGACGACGAGTGTTTACTTGCATGATGCAAATCTAAACGACGACTCTAGACCCTCATAACACAGAACTAAACGACGAGTCTGAATCCTCATGACGCAGATATAGACGCTGTGGAGAGTGGCTCAGAGTTTCCATTATATTCCTACTACAATACATTCATGGAAAAAGACGCTCTTCATTTTAGGAGTATTTGTAGTGTCTAGGTCTTCAGCGTCTTGACTCTGCATGTGGGATTCCCCTTAATATAGAAATAAAAGAATAAAATTACATTTTGCAATGTGTGTGGAACTCAACAAAATAAATTGTAATTTAAACTCAAAATGTGTATTGCCTTACTCCACAAATGAATATTTTATTTTGCAGAACACTTTTCAACATAAAATCTTTACAAATTTTCCTTCAGTTCCCCTGAAAGTATTATTTAGGCCAAACCAGATACTCCTAAAAATATTTGGCTACTTTTGCAAACCCAAGTAACAGAAAATGGTTTACAAACAATAATTAATGTCACTTGGGAGGATTGAAATCAAAAAGTTTAGTCTAAAATAAAAATGAACTGTATGCATTACAAAATTTCTATCTCAGAAATTGACGCCCAGAAAGCACAAGAAAGAAATCTGCACTCTTAATTAGTAAATTTGCGCTCAAACTCAGTTTCCCGTTTAATGTTCTACTGTATTTTCAATATGTCTGCTGATTAGTGTTTGAATTAATTATGACGAGATCGTTAAGTCTGTCTGCATTAAGACGTGATCGTTTTTCGCTAATTAGGTTTCCAGCGCAACTAAAAATTCTCTCACAAGACGCACTAGTGGCTGGTATATTTAATATTTTTCTTGCCACACACGCAAGTCGAGGAAGTCGTTGGGAGTTATTTTTCCACCACTGTAGAATATCTCCCTCGTTCACACAGTGTTCTTGCAAGTATCTGCTGACTTCATCATGTAGGAGAGGAGGCTCTTCTGCCCAGTCCTCAAATTTCGCCATTTTGTACGGCCCTGGGTTTGTTTCTTGGTTGCTGTGATTGGGCACTTGTACTGAAACTGTACAGGTTCCAATTAATATTTGCAGAATAATGTGAAGATCGTACTACACATAGTTGAAGTTATAATAGGTTTTAGATGATGCTATCATTTATCGTCCTGTAAAGTCACCAGAAGATCAAAACTAACTGCAGGACGATTTAAATAAGGTATATATTTTTGGTGTGAAAATTAGCAGTTGGCTATAAATAATGACAAGAGCGAGTTTATCCCTGTGTGTACTAAACTAAGTCCGTTAAACTTCGTTTACAAGATCAACCAGTCAAATCTAAAGGCTGTAGATTCTACTTAATACCTCTGATTACAATTACGACCTACTTAAATAGGAATGGACACACAGAAAATACTGTAGGCGTTTTAATGACAAAACACTCTTTTGGAGCATTGCTACGAAGTTCGAGAGCCTTACTATTGACGGAAGAGGTCGAAAGAGTCTAAATAAGGGCAGCTGGTTTGGTATTATCGTAAAACAGGGGAAAGAGTGTCGCGGAAAGTACACAAGAGTTGGGGTGGTAGTCATTACAACAATGGCGTTTTATGACGTGGCGCGATCTATATATGAAATTTCGATCACCAACTTACACCTCCGAATTCGAAGAGATATTGTTGAGTCCCATATACATTGGAAGAAATGATCATCAGAATAAAATACAAAAAAGCAGCGCTCAGACGGAAAGCTGTAGGTGTTCTATCCCGCGCGAAATTCGAGAAAAGGAGACAAATAAGTTGAAAGTGGTTCGATGAACCCTCAACTAAGCACTTGCGTGTGTCTTGCAGAGTAACCATGTACATGTAGATGAAGAATATATGCATTATCTTAGGAGCTTACCTTCAGCACACATCTGTCGTGCTGCTTGGTAAACATCAATTTTTTCATCCTCGGTTAACTTTCTTAATGTGCGGTAGTTAGCCACCATAAACGTTGCAATTTTATGCAACATACTAACGCACATTTTCTGTTCTAGGAAGGCATCGGCGGCTTGTTTCAAAGGTTTCATGTCCTGAAAATACATTTTCTCAACATACATATTTCACAAGTGGTTCTATAATATTCAGATGGAATAAAATTACAAACCTCTTCATCGTTATCCCGTACGGTACAGTGAGTTTTTAAGGCATAAAACCACGGTAGAACTAAATGTAGGGTTGGATCCTTGTCACTCTCTAGATCAACTGTGGCTTCTTTAAACGGCCTAAGAAATTCCATAAGCTGGCCAGTTATATGGTGGTCATAACCCAGCATTTTATCAGAGGCACCTTCATTATGTAAAACAGCCTTCACTGAATCAATCTGAGAATGGACTGATACAAGCATGTCAAAATAACTATTCCAACGAGTTGAAACCCACTGCTTTAAAGATGAGTTCAGTCTCACACAGAGACCTCTTCTCTTGAAGTACGAAACCGTAGCCCGCACTGTATTAAGAATGGCTAATATATTTGGAACATTTTCTTTCAAAAACTGTTCGCTCAGAACATGTTTCAAGACTGTGTATATACTATGAGCCATGCATGGAAGACGCTGATATACTTCGAGAGCTTTGACAACGTTACTGCCCTGGTCTGTGACAAACGTAATTTTGGCAATGTCTTCACGAGAAACACCCATAGTTTCTAAGCCATCTTCCAACTCGTTTCGAATATTCGAGCCAGTTTTTGGGCAGTCAGGAAACGCAGAGCACATCAGTACATATTTATTCAAACGCCAGTCTGAATTTATGTAATGCATTGTCACGGACATGTAATGCACCCCTTTGTAATTGTCTGTCCATAGATCAATTGTACTGGCACATATACCAGAACGAATCGCATGCACTATATCTGGGAGCATTTTGCTGCGCACTTTATCAGCTAAGGTTTGAACTTTCCTAGCTACTGTCACTCGGGAAGGCATAACATTTTTAATATCAACTGAGCCATATTTTTTACCTATGTCGATCAGTGTCTGCCCTAAATTAAGAAATCCTTCTCCCTCTATGCTGCTAAATGGTCTCAGGTCCTTAGCACACATTTCGACGCACTTTTCGGCCACTAAATCTTTGTCCTCTTTCAAGATATTTACGGAGTGAGGGAACTGCTTGTCAAATTTGCACACATGTCGTAACATACTCGAGGTTCCCGAATAAGTACATAAGAGCTTTTTACATAGTTTGCATTGAGACACACCTACCGATTTATTTGAAGCGGCCTCATAAACACACGAAAACGTTTCCCATGCGGCACTTGTGCTCTGTTTCGTTACCAGCATGTATTCGCCAGTTGTCAATTTTTTTTTCAATCTCACTAAAGTTCGACCTATTCATTGTGCTGCCTCCACCGTTGCGATAAATGAACTGCGGGCTAACTACCTGGCTACTCTAGTCACGGTAGCTTGACAGCGCAACCTGTTGTCAGGCGCAGCAAGCTGAGCGGGTCCCGTGAAGCCCACTATGCCTCAGTACACGCGCACTCTTGTGTTTACGTCGCGGCAGGCTGACCTGCATGAATGGTTGCAGAGGAGCTAGGGGCAAGCAGGCTGCAAGGGGAATTTGTACACCTCTGTGTCTCACTCGCTCAACGATGTCGCCAGGAGTGCTTGGACGGCCTGATGATTTCCAACGTCTTACCGAGCACCCTGTTTCTACAAAACACATATGCCACTCAAAAATTGTAGGCCTACTAGGAGGATATTTAGCGTACTTGGTACGGAAATTTCGCTGAACTATTGTCGCAGACTTTGATTCTTCAAACCAAAACACACAACTAGCACACTTGGGTGCACTGAAGGCAGCCATCTTTAACGCAACTGCAGCTAGCGTTCCTTTCGATTCGATCCGACACTAGCGAACTACGCGAGTCAAAACTTGATGTATTTCCCTACAAATTGACACTACAATCAACCTCTGTAGGTACTATGAATTAATTTATATGAATTTTCTAAGTTGTAAAGTCCTTTATGAAACACCCTATATTTATAATTGACAGTAATGTAAAGGTTTAATGTATAAAGAAGCTCCGCAGTTTAAATTTGCCTCCCAGCGTTTCCACCAGTGAAAGATATGTCACTTGTTTGAGTGCACTATTTATGCAGGTGTTGCGCAATATAACTTGAACATATTCACCTTGGTAGCCATTAGCTACATTGCACATTCTCCAGTAAGGACGCTTCTGAACAATTTTAATATCCCATCATAGCGGAACTGTAATATATTCGCCCACATTTCTTCATGTTATTATGCAAAGAATGTACAGTGTTACCCAAAAGTCCGTTAACATCTGAAAATTTAATAGTTCACGGAATAATGTAGATAGGTAAGAATTGACACACATGCTTGAAATGACATGGGATTTTATTGAAACGACATTGTTGGAATTTGCTTTTGCTAGATGCCGCTAGCACTTCTACAACAGCTAAAAGGTTTCGCCTTCATCAATAAAGTTTATGTGATTTTTTAAAAAAAATAAGCGTTGGGATCTTATAAAAACTAAATTGAAATTGACATTGATATTGAAACCTCAGTCTGAAACACGGTAAGAAAGTAGAATCGCAGCTGTAAAAGCAATGTTTTTGCAATTTGATGATGTCATCGAAAGCGTGAGTGACCTGAAAAATAGAACTGGTGATTTCGAAACTCTTAGCGACTGTGAAGCTGTCTTGAAGGAAATGTTAACTTTTGAGTTTATTGTTGCAATACACATATTGTATGAGATTATTCTTGTCAACAATATAAGTAAACCATGGCAATCGGATCGAGTGAACTTGAAAGTCGCTATTGATACTTTAAGTTCATTTCGTGACTGCATTCAAGAATTCCGTAACACAAGATTTGAAACAAGCATTGCAAAGGCTGGATTGTTTGTAGAAAAAAGTAGTTACGAAACTGAGTCTCAGTTTAAAAAAATAGCGCAGAAAAAACAAACGTCCGGTAACGAACAAATTGATGAACCTATACGATCTGCTGAAATTCAGTATAGAGCTAGCTTTTTTAACAGAATGACAGGCGCTATAATAATCTACACCGAATGTCGATTCAAATCGCTCAGCGAATATTTTGAACTATTTGGTTTTATTTACGATATTAATTATTTGAAATCGTTATCCTAGAACGACTTTCGCAAACGTTGTAATGATTTGGGTACAATACTTCGAGAAGGCGAAAACAGCGACATACGGCCTTTCCAACTTTATGAGGAACTCCAACTTTTAAATCCAACCTATAGGAATCAAAAACGCAAAACAACTTACTCAGAACACATTAGAAAATAATTTGGAAGACGTATGTCTAAATCTTTGCATAACAAGCAGAATAATAATCACAGTTCCCTTCAGTACAGCTTCTGCTGAGAGAAGTTTCTCAAAGTTAAAATTGATGAAGACATGCTTAAGAAGCACAATGTGCCAAGAAAGACTACCACCGTTGTTAGTGCTATCAATTTAAGTGGAAATGATGGCTGGTATTAACCACGACAAAATCTTAAAAAAATTCAGTGAGGCGAAAAGCCGGAAGTTTCTTTAATTTTAATGGGTATTTGTTTAATGCAATTTTTATCATTGCAATAATCCTTGTATTATTATAATAATTAAATTTGTGTATAATTTTTATCAGTGTATAACTCAGCTGATTTAATTTCACCTTTTCTTTCTCACTGGAAAGTGAAAGGGGCCTCGCAAAACTGATTCATCGCCGACGTTGTTTTTGTCTAGCGCCGCCACTGCTGCATGTAGTTAAATGGGCTTCGGAATTCGTATGTTTATAAATCTTTTTTCTCAATGATGTTAACCGAGCTTGTTTACTTCCACAAACTGGACCCACCGAAAGACTACTCCATTCTTTAGGAATGTACAGACCCTATGATTTACTCACTCCAGTTTTCTGCACATCTTTACACACTGAGCAACCCAACTTGCCTTCCCTACACACTAACTACTCATATTTCGTCATTATTTCTCTCCATGTACTGTCGTTCTAACAAACAGGATAATTAGATATATTTTGAGAATCCATATAAAATGCAATTACTTCACATAATTGGCTTTTATCTTATCCCTCGAGCAGGCGCGCCGGTGTATAAAGTGCGCCAACCGCAAATAACATTGTCTGCACAGTTCCATTGTTGTTTTACAATAGCAAGCCCCTACCTATTCCTGTATTACTGTTTCAGATAGCACAGTGAGAAGTTGTGTTGTAATAGGTTCACGTGAACTACAGTAATTTAAAATAAACTGCGAGTGCGTCATCTTATAGTACAAAGTACGCCATGCGTCCGGTCATGTAAATAATTTTTTCTTCACTTTTATTTCGTTCCTTTTTAATCGAATCAAAAGATAACACGTAACAAGCGGGTATGTCATTGTGCAGGACGAGATCAAAACTGACAGACAACGAGCTTGATTGGTTACTCAACGAGGATCCAGAGTCCAGCTCTGTACCAGACAACGAAAACGATGAAGACTCTGAAGAAGAAGAGAAATTTATCACACGAAGTGACCACTATTCAGATTCTGATCAAGTCCACGATTCAGGTAATGACTGTGAAGAGCCAATCTCCACTAGTGGTATTTTTATTGGGAGAGACAAAACGTGTAACTGTAATAAAATTTTTTCCCAATGTGACATCGAAAACAAGCTGAAAGAATACTGTGGGCCTACACGTGTTGCCAGTTGTGTCACAAGTGAAACTGAGGGTTTGTGGATAATTCTTAGCCAGGAAATGATTGGTTCAAATGGCTCTGAGCACTATGGGACTAAACTTCTGAGGTCATCAGTCCCCTAGAACTTAGACCTACTTGAACCTAACTAACCTAAGGACATCACACACATCCATGCCCGAGGCAGGATTCGAACCTGCGACCGTAGAGGACGAGTGGTTCCAGACTGTAGCTCCTAGAACCGGTCGGCCACTCCGGCCGGCAGGAAATGATTGATGAAATTGTAAAAGACACGAACATATACATTCAATCTAAGAAAGAATGTGTACAATATTCCAGAGAAAGGGTCACTAAGGAAACTACAAAGTATGAAATAATGGCATTGTTGGGATTGCTGTATCTAATTGGGACCAAGAAAGCAAACCACACAAATGTTACTGAACTGTGGACAGCAGATGGAGCTGGTATGGAGTTTACGAGAGCTGTGATGAGCTACAGAAGATTTCTGTTCCTTTTGCGATGAATCTGTTTTGACGACAAGAGAACAAGGCAAGAAATAAGAGTAACTGATAAACTTGCTGCAATAAGGCAAATATTGGATGTCTCTGTGGTGAACTGCAAGAACGCTTACTGTGCAGGGCAATTTTTAACAGCAGGCGAAAAGTTCCAAGCTTTCCGGGTTCGCTATTATTTTGTTCAGTATATCCCAAACAAACCAGCAAAGTACGGGAAAAAGATTTTTGTTTTAGCAGATGCTAAAACATTATTAACTAGTAATATTGAAGTATATTGTGGACAACAACCTAAAGGACCATACGATGTTTCGAATTCTCCCTGTGATATTGTAGCAAGGCTAATTACTCACACTGAAGGCTCAGAAAGAAACGTTGCAATAGATAATTGGTACACTAGCTATTCCTCTGCCAACTCCCTTTTGAAAAGGCGACTAACATGCATCGGCACGTTGAGAAAAAACAAACGCGAGATCCCACAAGAATTTTTACCCGGGAAATGTAGGGCTATCCACTCCTCTTTATTTGGTTTTTGTAATGGTATGACGCTAGTTTAGTATGTGCCGAAACAAAACAGGGCAGTTATATTACTTTCAGCTAAACACCATTTTGGAACCATTAACGAAGTTACAGGTAAACCAGAGATCGTTTCGGATTACAATATAACGATAGGAGGAGTCGCCACAGTCGATCAACTTGGAGGTGCGTATTCCGTCCCACGGGTGACAAGAATATGGCCATTGGTTGTAGTCTACGCTCTACTGGATATGGCAGGAATCAATGCTCAAATAATTTTTCATGCAAAGGAGGCAAATCCAAGAAAGAAGAGAACTGTTTTCTTGAAAGATTTAGCACTGTCTCTTATGAAGCCTCAACTAGTGGGAAGAGCTAATATTCCTTCACTTCCTGTCGACATTGCAACTTTTCTCGTGAAATACAAAGATCAACGTGTTGAAAGAATTGAGAAAAAGAGTTCGATGTGTGACATGTGGGAGAACAAGAAACACATCTACTGCTTTAAGGTGCAACACATGCCATAGCTTAGTTTACAGAGGGCCCGTAAAAATAATGCATACATGTGAGAAGTGTAAAGCATTTCCCGAAAATGCGCAAGATAATCAACTGTGTAAATAGATGTAACATTGTGATAATTGATACTTCTTCAATATATGAAGCCTTTGTCCTTTTACAGTGCAATGAAAGAGTGTTTTTGTTCGGTATGTGCTTAAAATCGTTTTGGAATAGACCGATATTCAGCAATAGAATGATATGAAAGTTTCTTATTTGTTTAATAAAATAGTAAATTAGCAATGTAATAAAAGTTTCTTGTATTGTTTAAATAAGCTAAAATTAAATTTTGAATAGTTCACACATGTTTCCCTTGGTAGCATAATGACAGCTTTTGACTACATGTGTACAAAGTGCGCCGAGCGCCCGCTCGTGTTACGAAAATCGGCGCGCCTGCTCGAGGGTTAAACAATAACTGTTCTACTATTCGTATAGGAAGCCGATGGACCATTATCAGCTTCTCGTTTTTTCGAACCACACTGACCAGATTCTGTAGTTGAAACCCCGGAACTAAATTTACTGAAACGATCTACTACACTGCGTTCCATACTGAAAAGTTACACCTTTCGATTATTAGCACAGTTTATATACTTTTCACTTAAAAGTGTAATATGCGAGACTTTGAAACAGCAAAGTAATATGTAGAATCGAAGGAGTCAACAGAGCCGTTCAGTAGAATGCCTGTAATTTCACTGAAAAGAAAGCTGGACAACAATACCCTAAAGTGTTAACAATCGGACTGTAAACGCACAAAGGAAAGGTACGACAATGGCTCGAAATAATAAATATGTCTATTGTAATAATATCGTACAAAGGGTCAGGTCAAGAGCCGACATTCGACATTGTGGCTCGACCATTGAAGAGTGTAATACCAGCCTAAGGAAGCGGGAAATGTTTTTACTTTACATATATCATACCTTACTGATTAGGTTTCAGATAGGAGTCAGGTTTTGTTGTGTTATCAACCCTCTAGTGTTCGCGGAATTTGACTCAACGTCAGCGCTCGAGCGCCGCCATTTACACCGCCACGAATTGGTCCTCGCTTTCGAATGCCCATACATTATTACATGGAGTATAGAGACAAATCAGTGTCAACAACACGCGCATTAAGTGATCCGATAGATAACCAGGGATTACCTGAGAATCAAACGCGTAAACAGTTCCATGTTCAAGAGGCAGTGAAAATCTGAGGCCAGACTGCGGCCTTGTGTGTGTGAGCCGCGTTTGTGTGTGTGTGTGTGTGTGTGTGTGTGTGTGTGTGTGTGCGCTCTGTCTCGAACGAAGGCCTTGTTGGCCGAAAGCTCATTTCCTGACAGTCTCTTTGTTGTGCCTATCCGCGACTCTACATCTCCGCTATGTGGTAGTAGCAACTATCCTTTTGATAAAATTGTTATATTCCATCCTGGATTTTCCGTTGTTGAATAAGGGAATTGGGTGTTTTCAGGCGTTTTTATCGTGTTACGCGATGTGAGCAACTAAAGGCGAGTCGGCATCGGATGTGCAACGCCGCACAGCGCCGCTCGGGCCGGTGCACAGCAGCCCAGAACTGCCAGGAATAGAGTCTTTTTAGGTGCCCAGCAATGCTCCAGCCTGTGCGTGCGTGTCAGTAATAATGGAAAACGAGAAGCGCCGTCTAAACAGGGCGCGCGTTTCCTTTGATGTTCCGACACTGCAAGGAACTTTTCATTGTTGTGCAGAGCGGTGCGGTTTGACGTCCACACCGGCCGTGCTGCGCATAATCTCTTTCTTGGCTTTGCGCGGATGCCCGATCCCATGCGCCTGCTTTTCGTTGTTCTTTTCTATTGCGTTGTTTGTCTGGACCATTTATCAATACTCAGTTGACTTCACAGCTAATATGTTCTATGAGTTATAACTCATAATTGACGCTAATTTAATTTAGAGAGACGCTGGAAGAGAATTACTGTAATAAGAAAATATTCTCCACGTAAAATAGTAAGAGGACGGTGTACCCGTCGGAAGAAAAGTGGGAGGACGGCGTTCACCATCCAATACGGCCCTGATCGTAACTAGTCTCGTCCAAATAAACTGCTTACTAAACAATGCATCATTTAAATTTCTTCTTTATCGCCCTTTCCTGTGTGTCTATCTTAATTTCAGATCGAGACATTTATCAGTTAAAAGTACTGACCTTTTCTTAAAGAAATAAGAAAGAAAAATGTCAACATAACAATGCAACAATTAAAAAAATTGTTAGGCATTCTTACAGCCTTTTTGTGTACCTTTTGTGTAACCTTCGTAAAGAATCGACATCATTTAAATTGATGTTCTAACAAGGTAGAACAGGAAAATATCTCTACTTAGTTCGGAATAATTTGTAACAGTTCTTAATGTTACTCCTTTTAGTCCGAAGAAAAAAAATGATTCAAATGGCTCTAAGCACTATGGGACTTAACATCTGAGGTCATCAGCCCCTAGACATAGAACTACTTAAACTTAACAACCTAAGGACATCACACACATCCATGCCCAAGGCAGGATTCGAACCTGCGACTGTAGCAGCAGCGCAGACCGGACTGAAGGGCCTAGAACCGCTCGGCCACAGCGGCTGGCTAATCCGAAGAAAACTGAAAATATTTCTCTTGCCTTTGAGTGATTTTAAAAAATATAATTTTAATTTGGAGTGACTAAAAAAAGTTTCCAATGCAAAACTGGAACACTGTCGATGACTAGGTCATTAGTGATGGTGCACAAGCTCAGTTTGAGGAAGGATGAGATATTAAATCCGCCATACCTTTTGAAAGCGGCCATGCAGCGTTCACCCTATAAGATATAGGGAAATCATTGCAAACTTAAATCTGAATTGACAGATGGGGATTAGAAACGCTGTCCTCCGTTGGACATGCCCATTGTTTTAACCACTATGCTATATCTCTCGGTTTTTGCAGAATCGAGAATGGGATGTTCGGTCAGTTAGTTGTCTGTTGTGTCCCTTATACTAGGGTGCTAGGTGAGAAAGTACAGGGTGTTTATAAATGAATGTCGGGGTTTTAACGCTTTATAATATTTACTACATTAAACTTACAGTTATAACTGATAAGTCAAATGAAAGAGCAACTCAAACAGTTTTACCAAGAACCTTAAAAATGTTCAATGTGAGCACTGGCATAGCGAAATACGCGATTGGTTGAACTTCACCGTACCCAAGCGCTGGATAGGCCGCAAGGGGCCCAATGACAGGGCTTGCTTTGCATGGCCTCCAAGTTCACCCGACCTGACGCCATGCGATTTTTTTCTTTGGGGCTTCATCAAGGGTCGTGTGTACGTGCCTCCGCTACCAGCAGACCTCCCTGAATTAAGAAACCGGATTGAAGCAGCTGATGCTACACTCACTGAAGACACACTTATCAACATTTGGGAAGAACTCAGCTACAGACTTTATGTGTGCCGTGTGACAAATGGTGCTCACATTGGACATTTATAAGATTCTTGGTAAAACTGTTTGAATTGCTCTTTCATTTGACATATCATTTATAACTGTAAGTTTAATATAATAAATATTATAAACCGTTAAAACCCCGATATTCATTTATAAACACCTTGTATTTGATAGACTATTGGCTAAGGTAATTCAGTGTTTACTTGGTAGGCAGACAGCTTTGGAGTGCAGGCTAGAAGTCCTGGGGACGGAATGCTCGAGCGTTTCTCGCTTTCATTACTCTCTGGTTTTCTGCGGGGTAGATGTAGAGGTACCGCTAGTTCCACCAGGAAGTTTGATCTCCACTTATTTATTCAAGTACACCGATGGCTATGTTCAGACTTCTTAGCAGATCCACAGCTTGACTGGTAATGAGTTTTACGAATTTACTCTAAACACCCCACAATATTGGATCTGCAGATTAACTTGTTTTTCATCATATAAATACTTACGCCTGTGGCTTTGGCGACTGCTTGCATTCAGTTTCACAGCGGGAAATGTGGACATAACATTTAATACAGGTCCGGTGGTACACGGATTGCCGAGAGAACTGTAATTAGCGCGGCGCTATCAGATTGTTCTGCTGGAACACTGGCCACCGTATGGTCAATTAAGAGGTATATTTGTAGGCGTGATCCGGTGGGAACCGGCCGTCGGTGTAAGTAATTACCGTTCTTTAGCCTGACACTATCAGCTAGCCTTTACTATCAGCACGAGTCAAGGGGAACACGTGCCCTCCAAAGGTAGCATGACAACCTCTCATTGGCGACTGGTGCCACCTATAGCCTGAAATGGGTGATTATCAGCCAAAGCACATACTGGGACAGATCGCTTCATCTGTTAAGAGCAGCAGGATAATTAGGTGAATTGTGTTTGCACAAGGCCAAGGTTCGCTACGTGCTGACCTCACTGAAATAGACTCCACAAACTGATTTCCGTCACATGAAGCCCGTCCAGAGTAGCTTCTTACGCTTCTCAAAATAATCATTTCCCAAATGTGTATTTTTACAGCCGTGTCAGATATGAAATTTTAATGTCCAGAATGCCAGCTCTACAGATTGCTTCAGGCTTCACCAGGATCCTGTGAAACTCGGAAGTGAATGAAACCGAGCAGTGAAATCCCTTATTGGTAAAAGTATTTTTATCAGAGATTATATGTTAATGGGGCACCTTAGTTTTGTTAACGGCGTTGCACTATTTGCCTATAGTACAGATAAATTTCATCAACTAATATATTGGTTCTATCAATGTGTTCTTGTTCTGTTTTGTTCTTTGTGTTTGTCACATACTAACCTATTACAATAGAAAAGATCGCAAATGTGGGAACACATTAGGTGGTAGCGTAGACGGAACCAAAAGTGCCCACTTAGCACTTTCCAGGCTACATGTCAATGAAAATTGTACGCAATTACCTAGGATCATACTTTACACCATACCATAAGTTCACAACTGCTTGTATGATGTATTGAAGTTATAGTTAACAAAATGTCACTTTCAAGAATACGGATCTTTGCTACTGGTTTTGAGTAAACTTCCTATCGTTATGAGGCAAAATTCAACATAAAAAGAAATAATTGTAATCATAAGAGACTAAAGAAACTGCCATTGTTAACATGTATAACATTTGACTATATAAAAAATCATCACAATCATCATCATGGTCATTTTGTCTCCATCACTGTGATCGCATCGAACATCAAAACATGACACCGACATATCACTGGTTTAAATGCAAAACATTTTAACACAAGGAAAAAGTTGTATTATTGTTTTTGACCGTTTCTTGCCACACTTTTTTTGTAGTTTTCTCGGTACAGGCTGTGTTTCGTTTTCATTATAGACTCGAAGGGGCTGCAAATGATATTTAGTTTGTAAAGTTTCCAAGTGGCTGAAAAAAGTTCCATTTGTGCTTTATTGAACCACATTATAGTCCTGTCATTGATTTTCCCCGGTTGTTTCAAACTTAAATTATGACGAGCGATTAATGAGCGCGTCCAGTCTTCCCCTGCTGATTGGGTTTCTGTACTAAACGTGTGGTTCACACCATTAATTTCGACCAACTGATATGCTACATGTCGGAAATATTTAAATGTAAGGCCATAGAACAAAGAATCCAGATTGATAAAGTGCTCCGTCAATATAGTTTCCTCTGTCTCAGAAAATACTCTCTTGAAAAACCACAATGATGTCATTCCCAGGCGTGCTTCAAGTCTTTTATATAATGCAGGTTCATTACATCGAAGCCTTTTATCTGCATTTCTAATGGAAGATCCATTTTCTGTACGTTTCTTAGCCTCTTCTAAAATTTTAGAAGCCAACGGCGTGGAGGACGTGTTCTCTAGTAGTTTCTGACACATGAAGTTGAACTGGTCTTATTAATACCTAATCAGTCGACGTTAAACGGTGAACAATAAATTACGGTCAGTTAAATACGTTAAATAAACCTACGAGTTCAGTATTAAAACTGAAGAAAGAATAGAGCAAAGGAGCGCATGAGGACATCAAATAAACTAACAACTAAGCTTAAAGCGTGATTTATTTTATGTACTTACATACTAGGTATTGGTAATTCATTGGGATTTCTTATAGCACACAGATAACCATCAATTACATGGCAAATACTTAGAGAAAGTTCCTTAAAACTAACTCACCTCGTATCTCGAAAGCTTCAAAGCGCAAACAAACAACACAACACACCTAACGCTTCCACCACAAAAACTTTCAACTGAAGACGCAGGGCTGCCACATTACAGTAAAAAAAGAAAAAAAACTACATTCGAATGTCGAATGTTTGCCTCGTGCGTGCCCTTGCCCCCTGCTACCCCATGCTGTTTGGAGTCCTCGTTTTGTCAAACAACACAGTACAGAAACATCTCAACGTCAACAACTCCTTCCAAGGCAAAATCAACAGCAATGGTTTCTGTCAGATATCTTGTGGTTCATGTCGATTGTGTACATGGGTCAACCATGCACAAATTTTAAAACACGAAAAAAGCATCGTGTGGACGCACCTTAACGTTAACTGACGACTGTGGCGAAAGAAAGGATATCCGACCACAAAGTTCGAAATAAAATAAATTTTCCAAATCATGAAAACACACTCATCATGAGATAAGCAACATAGACGGGAGATTCTCATTACTTCTGTATTTACTTTCTCGAAATCATGGTAATGGACGAGGCACAGTATACCACACCTTTAGGTTACAACCCCGGAAATGAGCTTCAAAACAATGATTGCTTTTGTTATAGTGCGAGTTATTGTTGCCCACTTTTATTTTCAAGGTCAATAGGGTAACACCTTATGGGAAAACTTGTGTCCAAGAAAGTGTCTCCTGTCTGTACAGAGAAACCCGATTACGGAGCCGCACTAGAGTAACTGAATACGACGACCACATGAATTACGCACACGCGTTGCGCAGTTGCTACAACGCCAGTACACACGCTTAAAGGATATTTTTTCGAACTGTTGTGTGGGAGATCATTCGTCCTCAGTTAGTTTACACAGAATTTTATAGTTAGGACACCGGTTGTGTTGCCTAATAAAGGAACCTCTACACAGCTAATAAGACTTGAAAAATTTTCATTCATCCTCAGAAAATTTGTAAGGGATATTTAAAAATTTTTGGAGAATTTTGGAAATTTATTTACGTTAGCAATGTATAGTTGTATTTATTTCATGCTGTCTTCCCCAATCATTTGTGTCTGCTGTGGCTCACTCAGGTACCAGTTATTGTGTAATGTATTAACACACCCTATCCCTTCCTCTAGTTAAGGATTCCAGCATTTTTTCTTTCTTCGCCGCTTACAGAGAGAACCACTATCTCAGTCTCTTCTATTATCTTCTTTCCCAATTTTCCATACTCTGCTTTACTCCAAACGTATATTTTCAGAAATTTCTTTCAAATTGATATTCATATTTGGTACTAGTACTCTTTTGGCAAACGCTCTCTTTGCCTATGACAGTTTTATATTTCCTTGTTTCGTCAATCGTACTTTATTTTGCTTCCCAGGTAGCAGAATCCTTTATTCCGTCGACCACATTCAAAATGGTCGAAAATTCGATTTTTGTTTTATTGCACGTTTTGAAAGGTATATGTATCTAGAATGTTGGATGAAAAAAGGTTTTTAATCCGTGCGTTATGAAAGTTTCTACAGCCCAGGTTTCGAAGCAGTGTCACGGCCGCCGTGGGACGCTCTCAGCCAGAGACGCCGGGCTCATGTAGAAAACTTGTCGTGTCCTGACGCACATTCACGAGATGATTTATATTGCGGTATGAATGTAAACATGATTGCCGAAGAAGCTGACAACAACGTGTGCAGGTAGCCTAACGCAGCATATCCAGCTTAGCCAGATTGGCTTTTCTCACCAAGAAGAACGAGGGAATTGCTCTCCACGAACAGTTCGAGTTAAGGGCGGGTTGATATACGGTCCTGAAATTGCGGACTAAACGTAAGTAGCGAAAACACTTTTATGGTCAAATTTTAGTCAAAACGGGTCAAAACAATTTTTGGACCGCGATTTTAGATTAGCCATTTTGAATATCTAACTTCAGCCTTGTGCCCAGCGATGCCAAAAATATTTAATAACTTGCACTTTTTATGCAAATGGAACTAATAATACATATAATATTTTTCTCTAAAGTTCAAACACGTTTTTCTTGAGAAAAGATTTTTCGAAACTGGGTGCAGCATAAAATAAAAACGATTCAACTTTTTAACTTTTACCTTTGACCTCCGAAAAGTGTACACACTTCTCTTAGGATCTTATATCGATAATATATGAAATTTATTAATATTAACAATTTTTGTAAAGCGATAAAGACTGAAACGAACCCCCAAAATCGAACTCAAAGTTTGAGTTAGCACCATATTCAAGGTTATTGCATTGTGGTTAATTATAAGCTCCCATAAATTTAATGTAGCATCGACTGATGTTATCCGTTTTTGGCTTCGGATAACTCCTGAAGGGTTACACTGCACGCAGTCTGCGTACTTCAAACTTGCAGACTCTTAATCAAACCATAGTTACGAGAGCCATTTTTTTGCATTGAAAATCTAAGATAAAGTCAAGGTATGGTCAATCACAATCCCCAAACAGATCTTTGTATGTCTTTTAGTTGTCTCCAAAAAAAAAAAAAAAATAAATAAATAAATAAAAAATAAAATAAAATAAAATAAATAAATAAATCTAAATTTCGCTTATTTTTTGCTCGTTTGAATCAGAACCTGTCCTTAAGTTTGTGTCTAATCTCACTTCTGCTGCACCTCAATACTATCGTCTTTCTTTAGTTAACTTTCAATCCATATGCTGCGCTCAGTCGACTGAACGTTCAATTCAACAGGTTCGTAGTGCTCACTTTCGCAGATGATAGCAACGTCATCAGCCAATATTATCATCGACATCCTTTCACCCGGAATATCAATCCCATTTCTAAAACTTTCTTGTATTTTCTTCGCTGCTTTTTCGATACAAAGGCCCTCTTCAATCTGAACAATTCTCATTCGGTCTTCCCTTCTTAGTGTTTCGTTTTGTTTCTTGTAGATATTCGCTTGCCTTTATCTGTTTCTATGCCTATTTTCCCAGGAATTTGAAGCCCTTACACAATTTCAAAATGTCGAAAGTTTTTCCTTGCTCGAGAAATCTTATGGAAGTATCTTAATTTACTTGTGTCTTGCTTTCATTATCGTAATATCAGAACTACCTCCCGGTCCCATTATCTTCCCTAAGACGGAACTGATAATCATCTAACAGATCTTCAATTTTCTTTTTCCTTCGTCTCTATATTATTTTTGCTAGGAACTTGAATATACGAGCTGTTCAGCAACAATTTTGAAAAAAATAATTTTCACCACTAGCTACCTAATTATTTATATTACTAATTGACTGTCTCGGTACCAGGAACACGATATCAGTTGCCTATCAAATGGCTTCCGGGGACGATAAAAGTTTTATTTTCAATACTTCGCATAGCTATTGACCGAATTTAAAAGTTTAAAATGTTGCCATAAGCTACACTAAAGTGACAAAAAGTGATAGCGACGTTCACATATACCTATGGCGGTATTATCGTGTACACAAAGTATAAAAGGGCAGTGCATTGGCGGAGCTGTCATTTGTACTCAAGTGATCCATGTGAAAAAGTGTTACGTGATTATGACTGCAAGACGGAAATGAACAGAGCACGGAATGATACTTGGAGTTAAACGCACAGGATATTCCATTTCTGAAATCGTTGGGGAATTCAATAATCCGAAATCCACAGTGTCAAGACTGGGCCGAGAATACCACATTTCAGGCTTAACCTCTCACCACGGAAAACGTGCTGGTCGACGACCTGCACTTAACGACCGAGAGCAGCGGCGTTTGCGTAGAGTCATCAGTGCTAATAGACAAGCAGAACTGCGTGAAATAATCGCAGAAATCAATGTGGGATGTACGGCTAACGTATCCGTTAGGACAGTATGGCGAAATTTGGGGGCAATGGGCTATGGCGGCAGAAGACTGACGTGAGTGTCTTTTCTGACAACTCGCAATCGCCTGCAGCGCCTCTTCTGGGCTCGTGACCATATCCATTGTATCCTCGACGACAGGAAAACCGTGACCTGGTCAGATGAGACCCGATTTCTGTTGATAAGAATTGATCGTAGGATTTGAATGTGGTGCAGACCCCACGTAGCCATGGATCAAAGTTGTCAATAAGGCTCTGTCAAAGCTGGTGGTGGCTTCATAAAGGTGTGGGTTGTGTTTACATGGGATTTGCTGGTCCTCTTATCCAACTGAACCGATCAGTTCCTGCACAAAATCCTACACTGGCAACTGTTTCGCACTTATGGCAGCATGGCTCAACATTTCTGCAGGGGACTTCGAACTTGTTGAGTCCATGCCCCGTCGAGTTGCTGCATTACGCCTTGTAAAAGGAGGTCCAATATGATATTAGGAGTCATCTCATGACTTACGTCATCCCACAGTGTAACACCCCACCCGTCACTTATCTGGTTTTGGCGTGTGTTCACCCCAGCTAATTGACTAACAGATCAACAGAGAGTGCAAAACTGCCGCAATATCGGATAACGCAAAGAAAGTAATAAGGCCCTGTGACTCCTGATTGAACTGCGGTGGCAGTGTTGACATTAATTGATTCAGAATTGATCACTTTTAATTAAAAAGGGGTGCACATTGATGTTATATGCAGCTATTGAACACCAGATGCAAATGTTGAACATAAAATTAATTAAGAAAGTGACTTGGGATTTCAACTACTTGATTGAAAACAGATGCAGTCGATTATCACAAATTTATTTTAACTCACGACCTTCAATCATCACATTACATGACTCTCCTACCAGGCAGTGGTAACAAATTGCATTTACGTGGAGTAAAGCTCAATAACTCAAAAGTAATTCCTGTCGACTGACCCAGGCGTAATGCGAAGTGCGAGAAGAATTCTTCCGCACTCTAGGCAAGCTGGGAACGGAAATGACCTCTACGGAGACTTCTCACAGTCTGCTCTTCGCCTCGGTTTCCCCTCCAGCATAATCACTTACGCCAATTGCAGCGCAAGTTGCGTTAATTATGCGTAGCTTCCCAGTGCCGACCAATGCCTGCTCTGGAAAGTGAACAAATTCCCACAAAATTTCCCTTCCTCTCAACTTCGGCTATTTCGCTCCTCCCAGGCCATCCATCAAGGTTAGTGTCTGCACAAACACCAATTTTTCCGGAATTCTGGCTCGCAGGAGAGTACTTCAAATTCCTTGGTCCTACGTTCCCATCGGAGGCCGGTGTATTTCATGCTGTCGCTTTTCACCTGATTTACTTCTGGCTCTATGGACCGTGAATTCACTGTGAAGTTGCTATAGTCACGAACAAGCATATTTTGACCTCTGTTGACCGCTCCACCGTAGCTTTGTGCGGCTTTCTTGCACGTTTCACAGAAAACGGGACAACGGACATTTATCAACAGGCGTAAAGTTCTCCGTCTGTTTCCCGGTACACCAGTATGGAGTCGAGGTCAACCACCCACTCACTGTCACTCATCTTATGGCGGCTGGAGGCCGCGCTGCGTTACTGCATTCTCAGAGCTTGAGCCGCCCTAAGCTGCCTATTGACGCTTATCCTAGCCGCTCCCCCGGCGGCGACGGTCAGTTCTGAATACTTCCCTGGGGTAAGCTTGCCTCCAGTAAATCGACGCGTTTCCACAAAGTTTTCGTGTCGTGTGAATTACTTTAAAACCATCACCTGACATTAATTATTCCAATACATCCATACTATACCCTCTACAAGATGCATTGTGCCTTGTCAATCATTTTTGTTCAGTCCTACTGTTCGCTCAACGTGAGTTAAGTGATCTTTATTGACTTCATGTAAGTGGCATAGGTCTTGCCATCTTACAACAGTACTCATTAACCCTCGCGGTACCATGGGGGGGGGGGGGGGGTACTTTATCCTTATTTTGAAAATATTGAAATCTACTTAGGTACTTTATTTTTTAAAATTTTGTAAAAAAAATTAATTGTCTTTAGTCAAGTCTTCTTCCAGATTCTATGATTGTTTTACATTTTTCATTTAAGCTTAATCGGAAAATTTAAGTTTAAGGGAGGTGCTCATAAAGTCTCCCTCGCCCCCCCCCCCCCCCCCCACCCCCTTGATAGTAGATACGACTTCCCACAATGGTCGTCTTACTCCACAAACAATACCATTAGGTGACCTTAGAACACGTGGACATTATATTTCTCTGGGTTGACAGCTACAATGTTTTCCTGTTCAGTGGCACTTAGTCCAGTGTTATATACAACTGTGATTGAAAATGTATCGACACTCACTTACTGACAGAGAAATACCGCAGATTTTGGAAGAATCTGCAGATTCTCAAACTGAATTTGATGAAACTGTCAATGTAGGGAGTAAACCTGATGAGGAATGTGTTGTGCGCAAGGAAGTGGACAGTGACAGAGTACCTACAGATACTGAAGATGAACTCTGGGCACCTGAAACTGATGACGACGCAGCTTGCGAGGTTAGTGACAAGTATATGACAAGCACTGGATAAAATTAAAGCTCTATACATCCTCATATTAGAAGACGAGTAGCACAAAACATAGTAACAGAAAGAGAGGGCATAAGAGACGAAGGTAAAGTAGGAACAATAAGAGAATCATTGAACAGTTTTTGTCTCCAGAAATTGTCAGCATCATAATAAAGCATACTAATGAAGAGGCATTAAGTCATAAAATACCCTAGACAGACAGACTTGAGTTCATGGCATATATAGGGCTACTTATTAGAGGGGAAGGAAAATGATAGTAAGTCATCTCTTACAGATTTATGGCCCTACACTTCAGGAAGTCATCCGTTACAGATTTTTGGTTCTACACTTCAGGAAGGTTTGTTTATACTGCTACTATGAGCCGAACCAGATTCAAACAGCTTACTAACATAGTAAGATGTGATGACAGAGAGTCCCGAAACGATCGCAGGAAACGTGATAAATTTGCTACACTACGAGAAGCTTTTGATAAAATGAATGAATTACTGCCAAAATATTATTCTGTTAGCATGCACACTGATGTTGATGAAATGTTATTTTTCCATGGCAGGAGTCCCTTCAAGGCGTTCATGAAGAAAAAACCTGGTAAATACGATATACTTATAAGCATGCTCACAGAAACTAAAATCAGATATGTTATTAGCATGGAGCCTTCTGCTGGGAAAAGAAATGATAGTATACAACAATCAAATTCCGCTGCAACTGTAGTCAAACGCTTGGAGGTTCCTGTACATAATTCAGGACAAAGTGTCACCACAAACAGTTAGTGCACTTCAGGTGATTTGGCCGATGGTCTATGGAGGAATCGCAAGCTTACTCTCGTGGGAACATTACAAGCTAATAGGGAACATATACCTCAAGAACTGAAAGATATCTCAGGACGAGAATTATATTCTTCTAAATTTGCTTTCAGCGACACTAGTACTGGAAATATTACAAACACAGTTGTTTCTTACATCCCCCGTGAAAAACTCAAAAGAAATCTGCTATTTCTATCACCTCAACATTATGAAACTGCAATTGGTTCACCTACTGACACTAAGAAGAAAACAGTTATAAATTTATATTATAATCAGACTTAAGGTGGCTTTAACACGATACATCAAATGGTGAGGAAATATTCAACTAACAAGGGGAGGCCGTCAATTGTGAAATTCAGATTCGATTCATACTGCGCATAATAAAAGCTCATGGCCAAAGGTGTAATGTGGCAAAGCACCAAGATGCACTTCTCAGCCGTTGTCGAGAAAATCGACAGTTAAAAGAAACCGTTGCGGTGAAATACTCTCTACGATTAATAATTCTCTACAGCGTCGTGGCGCAGCGATAAGCGCTCAGGTTCGTAATCCGAAGGTCGCTGGATCGAATCTCGCGCTTTGCAACCTTTTTTTTTAGTATTTGTTTCTTATAATTCATATATATATGTATATATATAAATATAAAATTCCCGGCAATCAGTTGCAACAATTATGCATATAAGTTGTTGAAAGTCGTTTGTCG
Source organism: Schistocerca americana (assembly GCF_021461395.2). Classification (NCBI taxonomy): domain Eukaryota; kingdom Metazoa; phylum Arthropoda; class Insecta; order Orthoptera; family Acrididae; genus Schistocerca; species Schistocerca americana. The sequence continues at coordinate 378,231,136 of NC_060121.1, forward strand.
TGGAAAAACTGGCGACATCATTATGTTTTCCGCAAACAAAATTGTATTTCACAAATGTTATTAATTGTCTTCATAATGTTAACCACGTATAGTTAACGGAAGACGTAGAAACGATATTCCGAAACGAATACGTATAGCGTAAGTCAAACGTTCGAATTAGAATAGAGACGCCACGAACACAAATTTGCTGTGGCAGGTATGAAATATAAACTCCGTTACTCGCTCGTTACACTTGAATGACAGATGTTGAATGGGCCAAAACGAGCCGCCGCATAACAGCGTAGTTGCCTGCTAACTTCGAAAGAAGGTAGATGCGATCCCTAGCGCAACTTACAACATTGTCGGAAATCAGTGCGGACGGGAGAGCTTTGGTACACCCTGTTAAAAAAAACGGAAAAATGGAGGCGGTACAATTGGAGAGCGATCCGCCTTCACCAACATGCATAAGCAATTCATTAATACTTTATATATATATATATATTTGAATTACAAAAAAATAATAATAAAAAAAATTGCATGGCGCGAGATTCGATCCGGCGACCTTCGGATTACAAACCCGAGCGCTTACCGCTGCGCCACGACGCTGTAGTAAATTATTAATCGTAGAGAGTATTTCTTTTAACTGTCGATTTTCTCGACAACGGCTGAGAAGTGCATCTTGGTGCTTTGCCACATTACACCTCTGGCCATGAGCTTTTATTATGCGCAGTATGAATCGAATCTGAATTTCACAATTGGCGGCCTCCCCTTGTAAGAGGGCTACAAGAAGATGGCCGCTGTCTGTTGTCTATACTCTTGTGGACATAGCAGCGGTAAATAGTTATACTTATTTTTGTTAAATTTTCCGGACTGGAATAAGAAAAGACCTAATAACCGACGAGTTTCTCTTCAAGAACTGGGACTATAGCTCACGAAACCACACATTGAAGAAAGGTCTACAAATATTGCAGGACTGCCAAAGTCTGTAGTTTCAAGTGTGGAGGGTATTCTCGGACGGAAAATCAAGCAGAACTTCGGTGCAAAGGTAGCTCATGGAGATAAAGGTGTGTTAGTGAAAGCCGTTCAATAGCAGAAAAGTACAACAAAGTGAACGCAACGGCAATAATCTGTAACAATCGTAAGAGATACACACATGGTAAACTCAACAAAAAACTTTTCTGTGTCCCAAGTGTGAAGTAGATTCCGAAGAAAGTGGTGAATAGTTCTTCTAACAAAACTATGTTATGTACCTAAGCTACTTGTATATTACCTCAAGTTTTTGTTGTATTTTTTAATTACAGTAAAGAGTACTTCAACAGTACTATAACGACTTTTATTACTAATTTTTCTCAAGATAATTAAACTTAGTAAACTTAATTGAAGAAGTAAATGAAAGGTATAAAATGCATTTTTGAAAACAGTTTTAAAAGAAATATTCAGGATTTGGATCCTGATTATGCATCAATAGATCTTTCGAAAGTATCTTATTAATGTAATTCAAGAACAATTAATGAATTTTATTTACTTCTTAAATTTTTTATGGTGGCCACAAATTCCAGGGTTAAGAGGTATAATCAAATGTTAAAAATTTTAACATATTAAGACAAGTCTTGAGACATCGTAACTGACGGTGACACGGACTTCATTCATTCAGTATTTGTGAATTACAGCATTTAGTGACTTCCAACAAACTTAACACAAAATTTCAAGCCTTTGCGAAACTTTTTTCTCGCTGACGCCCCATGCCAAACGATGATAGGAAGAGAGTTAATCGGTTATTACATTTTCGCTGTTCCTGACTGCCGCATCAGACATGACGTTTTAATTTATTAGTTCTTTACTAGCGAATCCGTTCGCAACACATTTTGCAGACAGTATCCATATATAGCACCACATTTACATGCAAAATTATATCATTTTACGACACGTACACGTAGTTCAGGAGATGTGACGTCAAAAACACTGAGATGCATGAAAAACGTGCTTTTGCTCGATATGGAGCGCATATTACCCTGAAAATATGTATTCAGTGTTGCATAATGAGAGCACTTAGCGACTTCTAACAAACTTTAAGCATAATTTCAAATTTTTTCTTAAGTTTTCCTCGTTTACTTGCTTAAAGTCAAATATTTAACACGTTATCTCCATTGCAAACTAATCAGACGTCTGAAGCTGTGTTATACATGCGAGTTCGATTGCTGAAGGAATCGGGGGTTTACTGTAAATCGCTTTAAGCAACTACACTACCGACGTTTCGACCGACTTTTCAGAGCGGCTAAATTCTGGATACTGGTGAAAGTCTATACTTATTTGCTGTCTATTTCGGTTTGCGATAGCTGTCAACGTAACATGGCATTGGTCAATTAGAAGCGCGGTTGCTATGAACGTGGAACCGCGCGACCGCTACGGTCTCAGGTTCGAATCCTGCCTCGGGCATGGATGTGTGTGATGTCCTAAGGTTTAAGTAGTTCTAAGTTCTATGGGACTGATGACCTCAGAAGTTAAGTCCCATAGTGCTCAGAGCCATCTGAACCATTTGCTATGGACGGGGACGGCTCTACGGTAGCCCATCGTCTGTCTACTCTTCCACCCTCTCCCTCTCTCTTTTTTCCCCACTTCCTCTCTTTCTTTCTCTCTCTCTCTCTCTCTCTTTCTTCTCACCCTCCTTCTCTCTCTTCCATTGATCGAATATAATAAAGATTCCCCAACAGACGAAATACATTCAAACAGTTTTCGAACAAGGTTTAGTGGCTGAATCTCATTTGGGGGTTAATTAAGCTTCCCTGGACTTTTCCCGACAAATTTGAGTCTGATTTTTCCTTCCCCACTGTTAGAATTGTGTGATCGCTCCACCTTGAATTGCTGTGAGCAGATACCCCTGAGTTCTTGCTGGTTGTGACTGAGTCCAGTCACTCTCCGCTTATCGAGTATCCAAAATTATACGATCCTTTCGTCAGTTCGTATGCTTTTCATTTAACTTATTTATGTCAAGAATCTGCTGCCAGTCTTTGGACCAAACACTAATCAACTCTTCCTGCACTTTTTAGGATTTTACTAACTACTGTGTGTACAAGTCCGCAAATTTCGCAGTAAGACTGAGTAGTTTTAAAACATGTTTGCAGATAACAGACTTCATAGTGTTTTTCAGAATCGCAGAATGGTACAACGGCTGTAGAGGCCGCTTATTCTCAGTCTTGAATAACTCTGACAGCAGAAGAAACCTCGTACACGGAATATCATCGTTACGGAAGTCTTCTCAACTGCTAATCAGTTTAAGCAGTGATCCGTACCATAATACAGTCGGTGTGGACAACTGGATTGTTCCGAGACATAGGAAGCCACGTTGGATAGTCAGAGATTTTTTCCTCATAAACTGACGCCATTCTTAAGTGAATTGTGTCAATCCTCAACCCACTGTTGGATTCGTTGTTAACATCTTCTTTTTCTCATCGAAAAGGTTCCACAGAAATGTACCCGAAAGACATACAACAGGAAATTGTTTCTCCATTACACCGCATATGGTGTGTGCAGATAAATATAGTTTCATACAAACCACTACACTGTATTTTTATTACCTAAGGAAAGTGAATTAAGTCAGTTGCAGGAAATTCGTGTGTATAAAATTTATGGGTGTACGGCACGAATATTATGTTGTAACTTCGGAGAGCTCAAACAATGTAAGTGGGTTGTGGTTCTAATTCCCTGTTTTATTTTTTAAACATTTGAATCATAGGTAGATTTTGCACTAAGTGGAACAGTTAATAGAACCGCTGCACCTACAGCAAAAGGAAATAATGATAAATCAGTCATTTAGTTCTGCAAATCTTTATTTCTTCTTTTTTCAGTTTCTGATGTCCACGTTTCTGTGCATCCTAAATTTGCACTTCATCATCTCGATTCCGGAAAATTTTATTCTTTTTCCTACATGAACTTGCCACTGACCTGACATGCCAAAATCAGCGCGCTTCATACGAAGCATTAGAAACCTATAATTTGTTAGAGATTGTTCCTGGAGAGCGCTTGCACATTAACCTACAGACGACTGTGCGTGCGTTTGCGTATAATCAGTGCTCGGGCTTCCGCCTATGTGAAGGAAACGTCAGCTAATTACTCATCGTAAAAGTACTTGGCAGACAGTAATTACTGCCTTCGCAGAGCGTCTGTTTGCCAGTGGCTGTTAAACAACGCTTGATTGACTCTCGAGGAGACAGCTACAATCCTTCGTTCCGTCCGACGTGCTCTACTGCTTCAGTAAATACAGGCTGCTTCAGGAGGAACGATCAGTATTCAAGGATATGGCAGGAACGATCGTCGGAAGCAAAAACTTCATATTGACATATGCCCTAGACCGAATGGTTTCCGAACTATAACACATTTAATGTGCACTGTTATTTATTTTCTGTGTTATTGGATACATTACCCGCCCGGATAGCCGTACAGGTTAAATCGTTGCTTTCGGGACGGGGAGGTGCTCCGGCACCGGATCGATTTCGCCCAGCGGATTATGACGAGTGTCGGTGTCCCGGCCTGCCTCGATGTGGTTTTTAGGCGGTTTCCCCACACCCATCAAGGTGAATACCGATCTGGCACCCCAGTTCCGCGTCAGTTGCACGATTTGAAGGCATTTAGAAAACTTACGCTGACAGTTGGGGTACACATACACTACTGGCCATTAAAATTGCTACACCAAGAAGAAATGCAGATGATAAACGGGTATTCATTGGACAAATATATCATACTAGAACTGACATATGATTACATTTTCGCGCAATTTCGGTGCATAGATCCTGAGAAATCAGTACCCAGAACAACCACCTCTGGCCGTAATAACGGCCTTGTTACACCTGGACATTGAGTCAAACAGAGCTTGGATGGCGTGTACAGGTACAGCTACCCATGCAGCTTCAACACGATACCACAGTTCATTAAGAGGCGTAAGGTGACGAGCCAGTTGCTCGGTCGCCATTGACCAGACGTTTTCAATTGGTGAGAGATCTGGAGAATGTGCTGGCCAGGGCAGCAGTCGAACATTTTCTGTATCCAGAAAGGCCCGTACAGGGCCTGCAACATGCGGTCGTGCATTATCCTGCTGAAATGTAGGTTTTCGCAGGGATGGAATGAAGGGTAGAGCCACGGGTCGTAACACATCTGAAATGTAACGTCCACTGTTCAAAGTGCCGTCAATTTCGAACAAGAAGTGATTGAGACATGTAACCAATAGCACTCCGTACCATCACGCCGGGTGATACGCCAGTATGGCGATGACGAATACACGCTTCCAATGTGTGTTCACCGAGGTGTCGCCAAACACTGATGCTGTAAACAGAACCTGGATTCATCCGAAAAAATGACGTTTTGCCATTCGTGCACCCAAGTTCGTCGTTGAGTACACAATTGCAGGCGCTTATGTCTGTGATGCAGCGTCAAGGGTAACCGCAGCCATGGTCTCCGAGCTGATAGTCCATGCTGCTGTAAACGTCGTCGAACTGCTCGTGCAGATGGTTGTTGTCTTCCGAACATCCCCATCTGGTGACTCAGGGATCGAGACGTGGCTGCACGATGTGTTACAGCCATGCGGATAAGATGCCTGTCGTCTCGACTGCTAGTGACACGAGGCAGCTGGGATCCAGCACGGCGTTCCGTATTGCCCTCCTGAACCCACCGATTCCATATTCTGCTGACAGTCATTGGATCTCGACCAACGAGAGCAGCAATGTCGCGATACGATAAACCGCAATCGCAGTAGGCTACAATCCGACCTTTATCAAAGTCGGAAACGTGATGGTACGCATTTCTCCTCCTTACACGAGGCATCACAACAACGTTTCACCAGGCAACGCCGGTCAACTGCTGTGTGTGTGTGAGAAATCGGTTGGAAACTTTCCTCATGTCAGCACGTCCTAGGTGTCGCCACCGTCGCCAACCATATGTGAATGCTCTGAAAAGCTAATAATTTGCATATCACGGCATCTTCTTCCTGTTGGTTAAATTTCGCGTCTGTAGCACGTCATCTTCGTGGTGTAGCAATTTTCTGACGTTAACCATGCCAGATCCGTCCATAAACACGCCGATCGTAAGCCGAAGCGGAAAATAAGGCACAAGAAAAGAAAAGGAGAATTATTCAATACGTTGTCAGGCTTAGACATGTACAACAGTCAATAAACATTACAACATGCGTTTTAGAAAGTTCAATTGAACAATACGTTTCTTCCCCTCTTTCGTACGTGTACAAACTCAGTTAACCGACGCTTCGGTCAGATACACTGTCAGCCTTTCGTACTACTCCGCTCACCGCACGCCACGGACAACTGCACTTCAACTGACTAATTTAATGGCAGAAAGATATGCCGAGCAAGCAGGCTGACTGCAACGGGGTAGGTTGGCCTAGAATATAACGCAAAGAGGTTGAGTGGGTAACACGCATACGTACGTCCCATTAGTCAAAAAACAAATATACGTTAAATGTGTACTATCTCGGAAACCATCCATAACAGGGCATGTGTCGACATGGAATTACTTGCTACAAATGAGCGTTCCTGTGATATGCCGGAATACTGAACATTCCTCTGGAAATTGCCATCAAAAACCCGGGCATATAGTTCCGTTACGTGGATGATACGTTTGTTTTGTGGCGACGTCGAAAAGAGGAACTAGGGCATTGTCATAGATACCTCAATGAGATTAATCCGAAGGTTCAGTTAACCAAAGAGCAGTAGATAGACGGCCGATTACGTTTTCTGCATGTGCTAGTTTCAACAAAGAAGATGGTAACTTAGGCCATTCGATTTACCAAAAACCCACACCCATAGACTGTTATCTACATCAGGAGTCAAATCTGCATAACCACAAGAGCGAGGTGTTACAAAAACATTATCGGATAGAGCGATCCGTTAACCGGAGCTACTCGAAACAGAATTAGGATGTCCACGAATATGTTACCTAAGAATGGTTCAAATGGTTCTTAGCACTATGGGACGTAACATCTGAGGTCACCAGTCCCCTAGACTTAGAACTACTTAAGCCTAACTAACCTAAGGACATCACACACATCCATGTCCGAGGCTGGATTCGAATCTGCAACAGTAGAAGCAGCGTGGTTCCGGACTGAAGCGCCTAGAACCGCTCGTCCACAGCGGCCGGTCTAAGAATGGTTATTCGTCTGTTGCTATAAACAGAAAGTAAAGACCGCCCCGTTAAGGTTATAGTGATGCTCATCCCACTGAAAAACCCGTTTTCTTATCGTAAATTGAAGACATTGCTGACCTGATAGAAAAAGGCCTGAAGAAATGAAATATTGCTGTAGTTTACTCTACCGCCCGAAAGATACAGGACTATCTAAGGGTGGCTTGTGTTCTTGCAAACAATTGGGGAAAAATAAAATAAAAAACATAATTTATATAATATGAAGTAGTTGTGTAGGTGCGTACATCCGTATGACAGAAAGAGCGGTGCAGAAACGACTAGAAAAACACATGGTAAACTATTGAACGAGGGAAACAGATCAGCAGTCGAGTAGTACACTTTGCAGGCTGGAGACCTCTACATTTGACTCGATAAGTGTCTTACGATATAGCATGCAGTCGCTGTGTCTTTAAGAAGGATGATGCAATGTTCCTATGGACATGCATGAGAGAACTGTACGCTCGTATAACGAGTTCGTGGATCACTGGAGAAGAGAAGTTGCTCGGTGGCCATCCGTTTACATATGTCTCCCATATTTAGATTTCGTTGGCGCTGTAAGGAAGCAAGTCTTCCAAGGATGGTCACGGATGAGTCAGCTCTCACAACGGTCCAGAGGAAGACTTTATGCAGCAGTACAGCTTAGCATTCCGGAAAAAACCTGATTTTCACGAATAATACTATATAGACGTCATACCACTACCATAACGTGCATCCGGCTCGGTAACGGCTTTTATTCTCCACATCTTAACAGGATGAAAGTTCAGAACCTCCATAATGCGAAGTACGCCCAACTGAGTTTTCAGACTTCAACCACGTGACGCTTGGCTGTTCGCCTCACAACAGCCAAGGTGTGAGTTTCTCAGGCCCTTGATCAGAGCAAGAATTCTTAAACTACGTTTGTGAAAGACCTGTTTGGACTGCTGTCCACAGTGGACTATGTCAGTATTGCCTAGTTTCTGAAAAAATCGGTTATATAATTACAAATCGGACACCAAGGATCCAGCGTGAGAAGATGTGAAAGACGGACTCAATTGAATGTAGAGAGAGTACCATGAAGTTTAACTGGTATTGTGTTGTTGTTGTGGTCTTCAGTCCTGAGACTGGTTTTATGCAGCTCTCCATGCTACTCTATCCTGTGCAAGCTGATTCATCTCCCAGTACCTACTGCAGCCTACATCCTTCTGAATCTGCTTAGTGTATTCATCTCTTGGTCTCCCTCTACAATTTTTACCCTCCACGCTGCCCTCCAATACTAAATTGGTGAGCCCTTGATGCCTCAGAACATGTCCTACCAACCGATCCCCTCTTCTAGTCAAGTAGTGGCACAAACTCCTCTTCTCCCCAATTCTATTCAATACCGCCTCATTAGTTATGTGATCTAACCATTTAATCTTCAGCATTCTTCTGTAGCACTACATTTCGAAAGTTTATATTCTCTACCTCTACATTTGACTCGATAAGTGTCATACGATATAGCATGCAGTCGCTGTGTCTTTAAAAAGGATGATGCAATGTTCCTATGGACATGCATGAGAGAACTGTACGCTCGTATAACGAGTTCGTGGATCACTTGGAGAATAGAAGTTGCTCGGTGGCCATCCGTTTACATATGTCTCCCATATTTATCGTCTATGTTTCACTTCCATACGTGGCTACACTCGATACAAACACTTTCAGAAACGACCTCCTGACACTTAAATCTATACTCGAGTGTAATGTAATGTGCCGCTGTCATATAAACGATATTGTATACCGAGTCTGTCATTGCTCACTTCTATCGCTAAATGGTTAACACCAAAGGCCAATAAATAAATAAATAAGATCTGCACCAGAAAATGTCAGAAAAAGGTTGGGAACTCAATTTCATTTCTGCTCTGTAAAGATTCGCGTCCACGTTGACTGCAAGATAGACAATGAAACATCGTAGTTTCCCGTAAACTGTGTGATAACCAAACAAAGCAAGTTTTACAGTGCTACCGAACCCACAGTATTTCCCGTCGTGCTTGGGAATGTTAAACCTGCCGTTTAACGGAATCGCAGACAATCATTGCCAGAAACGCGCGAGAATTTGCAATGAACAAATAATCAATACTACCAGGTTACATGAAGGCCGAAGTACTGCATCTCCGCCCCCCCCCCCCTCCCCCTGCCCACCACCCCCTCTATCTCTCTCTCTTAAACACACACACCTTGTGAACGTTTGCGCATAAGAGTCAGATCCTAATATCGACCCGCCTATGGAACAACGATGAGAGTATCTGTCGTCCAGCGGCTCTAGATGGTATCCCAGTTGGATGGTGCCATCGTCATGTTGAATGGGCGTACTCTCGTGGCTAACGTGGTACACACTCCAACAACTCTAGCAGAACATTATGAATAAACACGAGCAAATATGTACCATTCAGATGAAATATCAGCAGATATCATTTAAGATGAAGGCCGAGATAGATCCCTAAGAAGCGCCGGCTGATTCCAAGTGAGCTATAACGTCTCTAATGATCTCATTGCAGACTAGATGTTTCCACACATAGTCAAACGATGATCCTCTACCTGGCAACCTCCTTAGTATTAACATGTTATACCCAATGAAAAAGAAGAAGATACTTTTACTGGGGTGGAGAGCGATCACCTAGAGCGTGCGATTAAAAGAGAAATAATTTTGCATTCTGAAACATCAAGCTGCCTTTTTTGGCGGAAATAGACTCGAAGGTAACTGCACAGTTGTCCCAAGGTTATTTGATTTAGCACATTCTGGTGACCTACGTGGAAGTTTCTATTTCATTCAGTGCATGGTAAATACACTGCGCAACACAACTAAAGGATCACTTCTTGTCCTGTTAAAAATCACAGCTGCTTCACTTACCTGCTTAATCTCACTAGTGTAAGTTATCTGTTTGTAATTTAGTAGCTATTAAAGACAAGACTTTGGTTCAGCCACTCCCATGGAACATGTCACCAAAGTTGATTGCCCAGTTTGTTGTCTTCTAAGAATGATTGTTGTAATTTGTTGTATAGTTCTTTAGTTCCTGTTTCACTTATTTTATCTTAGTTAAATCGTCTTACATCGCATTTTCATTAAATAATTCCTCTCGTTTTATCCCTAAATCCAAGATTAATAGTTTTCATATTTGGAATTGGAGATACTCTGTAGATGCACTAGTTTAAATTTTTGATCCTACAAACATTTCCCTGCACCTCATATTTATCTTTGTACATGATGATGGCGTAACAGCCGAAAACCGGACTGAAAATAAATAATAAATATTGTAAACTTGTATACCTGTATCTCGTGTGTTTCCATTCAGAGTGGATAAAATATTCTATCAACAGTCTACGGTACAGTCAATCAATGTAAGACGGGAACATCTGCAATAACGGCAACTTTACTCTTTTGGGAAAAGAATGTCTGCAGCTCGAATGTAGCAAAAGCTGAATTAGAACCTGCGTTTCAGATCTTATCTAACGAAATGGAATAATATTTTTCAGCAAGGGTCAGGACCCATGTAGCAAAAACAAGAAAGGCAATAATGACAATCTGTTCTGAAGTTAAACCAAACGATGTTATCAATATTACCATGGTCAATACTGTTAGTACCAGTCTTGACAGACATATTTAATTTTTCTCTTGTGAATAGGACACATCCCACTGAGTGAAAAGAAAGCCTGTCCTTTTCCTAAGAACGAAATTCCAGAATCGCCATGGGATTACCGGGCCAATCAGAATCTTACCCGCTGTACCCAAACCCCTGCAAAATATTGTTCGTGATCTGTTGAGTGAATAATCACCTAAATTCGACTTATATGATAAATATGTCCTGTGTCCGAAAACACTATAGCACAAACACTGCACTAATTGAGGCAGCTGATAACCTGAAATGTATCATTGGCAACCATGAGGCAGCAGTATTGACACTATTAAACTTCATCAAAATCCTTTGATACCGTCTTACCTGACGTACCACTCAGAAATATATGACTTGAAATTTACAGATATTGCGTAGAAGGGGTTTGAAAATTACTTTCGAAACAGACAGCAGCTTAATGTCTGAGGAAATGATACGAATGCCACAGGCGTCAGTCCTGGGCAAATTATTGTTCTCCTTGTATGTCAATGACATCTCGTCCGTTCTCTCTGCCTGTGAACATTTCTATGCTGGTGACTTCCAGCTTCACTTATGGGTCAAGACTTGAAGATATCAATACCGCCATCTTCCAATGAATTAAGATCTAGCTTCAGTGGTCAGATGGACGCAAAACGTAGGATTTAAACTAAAAACGAACAAGTTACAAGTAATTTTAATGTCTCATTATAAACTAATTAGTTCTGAAATCCACTAACAATTGTCTTCTATACTTCTCGACGGTATTCCAATACCATTTCACAAAACGGTGTGTAATTAGAGCGTAACTTTGGATGAGTACTTTGACTGGGCAGAAAATATTGTCACCAACTGGGGGCAGGGTTCCATTTGCCTCTGTGACCTCCAGAAATTTCGGAACGTTCTTCAGCAGGTTGTAAACCACAAACATATACAGTCACTTGTTCCGCCGAAACCTCCGCAATTGCGATGTATCCCAACACGGCACCACCAGTGAAAACACCAGACGGTTTGTGTGCGTTACATCTGCAACGTCCGTGCATTTGAGCATGTTAGTGCTTCATGTGCCCAATTAGGATGGGTGCAGCCAGACAAGTGACGTGACTACCATATGCTATGACTGCATTGTTTCTTTGTTTCCTAATACGCATACAACCAAGCACCTTGTATCTCCGATCAAGCACCTTTCATCTTATCATAACAGCAATATCCCCTTCTACTTATCTAGCTTTATAGTTGTGTTCACCCTGTAACATTCCTCTTCAATGGTGCATCCTCAATGACTTGTCGTCAGAGAGGATGTTAGTCATTATTTTGAAGTGAATTGCGTATAAGGGCGTATCCACATATATAAAAACAATGTTTTAATTAGCTGATTATCTCGATGCTGAGTTCGTTGTCTTCTTTGGTGGCGCGGTAACGTCCACAGGTTTTCTTCTAGTGCGCAGAAAAGCAATTGATGACAGGATTGTGAAAATCGGTTAATTCTCGAAATACTAAGCAAAGTATGGTATCTTAACTTTTAAGCGTTTGTACTCTGCAACATTTCACATATAATGGTAGCACAATCTGAACAAACAAAACAAAAAATACGTCTGTTTTCTGCAGCCTCACTAAACGACCCGACTCCCACTTACAACAACTTCTCGCCAAGCTTCCATACAATGAAGAAGGACAGGGCTGCTACACAAAAGAAAGAGTTTACATCTTTGTCAGAGGCAATAGCTGTTACATATTTAGTAAAATTAAAAGAACTGAATGAACAAATGTTACATTAAAACTTCAATATTATTTTAAATAGATGGAACATAAATATTTAGGCGTGAAATAAATAATTTTATGGGTACATTTTTACATGAATTTTTCTTCGCACAGTCCTTTTCTGATGCTGTTGTTTGCCTTTGGAATTAGCTACTCTATAGGGCAGCTGTGCATAATTGAATGCCCTGTTGCATAAAGAAAAATCTGAAGCATTTCTTTTTTCAACTTCATAATTTTGGCGTAAAATATTAACATATATAGCCAGTTCAGTCTGTCAAAATTTCAAGCAAGTGTTCCCATCTTCTTCCAGTTTCGATTCTTCCTATGTTTGTTTATCAGTCAGTCACGACACTTACTTTCCCTCTGTCTTCGTTACTTGTATTAAGTTACGTTTCTCTCCCTATCTGTCTTCTTTCAAGTCCATTGTTGCCACTGCCCTCAGTGTCATTTACTGATTGTCTGTCTTCGCTTTTCCATGAACTAATAAAAACTGTTTTTTTCCTACTAAAGATGGTGTTATTTCCACTGCTTATATTAAAGTTGTTTCAAAGCGTTGTAGCCCATACTAATGTAAGATTCTTATAAGTAAATTTCGATGAGTGCTTGGTAAGATGAAACAAAGGGTCTCGTAGTCGGAATCATGGCAGGATGAATAAATCAATAAATAATATTAAAAATGTCTCGCTTAGGGATCATGAGAATAAGCGAAGAGATAGTGTGGGAAACGTACTGATGCATGTAGACGACCATTTTAAATAACTTGATGCGATAACTGAAGAGGACAGAAATTCCATAATGCTCGCACTGTGCCTTCATGTCCCTGTAGATGATTTTTCGCTTAAACTGTTGTTGGGCGTCTTCGAAAACGATACTTAATTAGATATCAGTTGTTTGTTTGCTGCCATATTCTCATGTTAAGTTTTACTGTTGCAGGAACCACCATTTGCAATATACGAAGACAAAACGCGAGCCAGCGGCTTCTTTGGCGGTTTGTGGCACATCCTGGAAACACGGATGAATTTTAGGTAAGCACTTTCGGTGAGGTGTGAAAAAGGCAAATTGTGTGAAGGCTATTAAACGTTCACACACATAGGGATGGTTCTAGATGTGGCTTACAAAGATATACTGTGGTGTGTTTGTACAAAGAGTCTGCTGGAAACACAGAGGAAATTACCTCGCCAAATAATCGCATGACAGGCATATTTTGGAGAGTGTCGTTTTAGATATGACTATGAAAGATCGGACCCAAGTCTTCCTGTTGGGCTGTATGTCAGTGATGATGCACCACTCTCAAGCCCGTGGAGATTTACGGCCTAACAGAATACGGAGGCTACACTCACGTGTTCTGAGAGGAACAGCCAAACTAAGTATTATTCTAAAACGTTTTTATAAGGAACGTTTCCTGGCAGGTACAGGCCCCTTTAGATGAGAAACGAGAACATGAGGTAACAGCAACAGAAGTTGTTGACAAATAATTTGTCTGACGAGATGAGCTGGCCAGTTAAATGTACGAAGAAGCCCAGGGTGATTTTTGTAGAAATCTAGAGGAGGGAGGCAACTTAGAAGTGCTCCAGTTATGAAAACACTTCATTGCTAAGCCTGATGTGAGGCATTTAAAGATGAAATACCCGCATCATAAGCGCAAGCAATGATGATCAGTCAGAGTCACTGCTGGTAAATGCAGTGCCACGTGCACCATCATCCCACACATATTGCTCATAGTGCAGGAATGCTGCAAACTCACGGAATCTACATTAGTTCCAAGAGTCTCCTGGCGTATAGAAAACGCTGCGAAATGGCCTCACCTATGTGAGAACTGCTGTTTGCGGAGCAAAATAACAGTTGATGGCCGAAGTACAGAAGATATACACTACTGGCCATTAAAATTGCTACACCAAGAAGAAATGCAGATGCTAAACGGGTATTCATTGGACAAATATATTGTGCTATAACTGACATGTGATTACATTGTCATACAATTTGGGTGCATAGATCCTGAGAAATCAGTACCCAGAACAACCACCTCTGGCCGTAATAACGACCTTGATACGCCTGGGCATTGAGTCAAACAGAGTTTGGATGGCGTGTACAGGTACAGTTGCCCATACAGCATCAGCACGATACCACAGTTCATCAAGAGTAGTGACTGGCGTATTGTGAGGAGCCAGTTTCTCGGCCACCATTGACCAGACGTTTTCAATTGGTTAGAGATGTGGAGAATGTGCTGGCCAGGGCAGCAGTCGAACATTTTCTGTATCCAGAAAGATCCGTACAGGACCTGCAACATGCGGTCGTGCATTATTCTGCTGAAATGTAGGGTTTCGCAGTGATCGAATGAATGGTAGAGCCACGGGTCGTAACACATCTGAAATGTAACGTCCACTGTTCAAAGAGCCGTCAATGCGAACAAGAGGTGACCGAGACGTGTAACCAATGGCACCCCATACCATCACGCCGGGTGACCAATACACGCTTCCAATGTGCGTTCACCGCGATGTCGCCAAACACGGATGCGACCATCATGATGCTGTAAACAGAACCTGCAACCATCGGAAAAAATGACATTTTGCCATTCGTGCACCCAGGTTCGTCTTTGAGTACACCATCGCAGGCGCTCCTGTCTGTGATGCAGCGTCAAGGGTAACTGCAGCCATGGTCTCCGAGCTGATAGTCCATGCTGCTGAAAACGTCATCGAACTGTTCGTGCAGATGATTGTTGCCTTGCAAACGTCCCCATCTGTTGACTCAGGGGTCGAGACGTGGCTGCAATGCGGTTAAGTTGCCTGTCATCTCGAATGCTAGTGATACGAGGCCATTGGGATCCAGCATGGCGTTCCGTATTACCCTCCTGAACCCGCCAATTCCATATTCTGCTAACAGTCATTGGATCTCGACCAACGCGAGCAGCAATGTCGCAATACGATACACCGCAATCGCGACAGGCTTTAATCCGACCTTTATCAAAGTCGGAAACGTGATGGTGCGCATTTCTCCTCCTTACACGAGGCATCACAACAACGTTTCACCAGGCAACGCCGGTCAACTGCTGTTTGTGTATGAGAAATCGGTTGGAAACTTTCCTCATGTCAGCACGTCGTAGGTGTCGCCACCGGTGCCAACCATGTGTGAATGCTCTTGAAGCATATCACCGCATCTTCTTCGCGTCGGTTAAATTTCGCGTCTGTAGCACGTCATATTCGTGGTGTAGCACTTTTAAGGGCCAGTTGTGTAAAATACATACTGGCTGTAGCAAGGAAAGCATATCCGAAAAAGAGGAATTTGTTAACACCTAACATAAATTTATATGTTAGGAACTCGTTTTCTAAAGGTATCTGTCTGGAATGTTACTTTGCTCAGAAGTGAAACGTGGACCGATAAACATTCCAGACAAGAAGAGAATAGAAACTTTTGAAATGTGGTGCTACAGAAAAAATTCCAAAGATTAAATAGATAGATTAGAAACTAATGAGAAAGTACTGAATTAACTGGGGCAACAAAGAAATTTCTTGCACAACTTGACTAAAAGCAAGGATAAGTTGACAGGAGATATCCTGAACTGTTGTTGTTGTTGTGGTCTTCAGTCCTGAGACTGGTTTGATGCAGCTCTCCATGCTACTCTATCCTGTGTAAGCTTCTTCATCTCCCAGTACCTACTGCAACTTACATCCTTCTGAATCTCTTGGTCTCCCTCTACGATTTTTACCCTCCACGCTGCCCTCCAATACTAAATTGGTGATCCCTCGATGTCTCAGAACATGTCCTACCAACCGATCCCTTCTTCTAGTCAAGTTGTGCCACAAGCTCCTCTTCTCCCCAATTCTATTCAATACCTCCTCATTAGTTACGTGATCAACCCATCTAATCTTCAGCATTCTTCTGTAGCACCACATTTCGAAAGCTTCTATTCTCTTCTTGTCTAAGCTGTTTATCGTCCACGTTTCACTTCCATACATGGCTACACTCCATACAAATACTTGGACTCGCATTCGGGAGGACGACGGTTCAATCCCGACTCCGGCCATCCTGATTTAGGTTTTCCGTGATTTCCCTAAATCGTTTCAGGCAAATGCGGGGATGGTTCCATTGAAAGGGCACGGCCGATTTCCTTCCCAATCCTTCCCTAACCCGAGCTTGCGCTCCGTCTCTAATGACCTCGTTGTCGACGGGACGTTAAACACTAACCACCACCACCACCACCACCACCATACAAATACTTTCAGAAACGACTTCCTGACACTTGAACCAATACTCGATGTTAACAAATTTCTCTTCTCAAGAAACGCTTTCCTTGCCATTGCCAGTCTACATTTTATATCTTCTCTACTTCGACCATCTTCAGTTATTTTTCTCCCCAAATAGCAAAACTCCTTTACTACTTTAAGTGTCTCATTTCCTAATCTAATTCCCTCAGCAGCACCCGACTTAATTCGACTACATTCCATTATCCTCGTTTTGATTTTGTTGATGTTCATCTTATACTCTCCTTTCAAGACACTGTCCATACCGTTCAACTGCTCTTCCAAGTCCTTTGCTGTCTCTGACAGAATTACAATGTCATCGGCGAACCTCAAAGTTTTTATTTCTTCTCCATGGATTTTAATACCTACCCCGAACTTTTCTTTTGTTTCCTTTATTGCTTGCTCAATATACAGATTGAATAACATCGGGGATAGGCTACAACCCTGTCTCACTCCCATCCCAACCACTGCTTCCCTTTCATACCCTTCGACTCTTATAACTGCCATCTGCTTTCTGTACAAATTGTAAATAGCCTTTCGCTCTCTGTATTTTACCCCTGCCACCTTCAGAATTTGAAAGAGAGTATTCCAATCAACATTGTCAAAAGCTTTCTCTAAGTCTACAAATGCTAGAAACGTAGGTTTGCCTTTCCTTAATCTTTCTTCTAAGATAAGTCGTAGGGTCAGTATTGCTTCACGTGTTCCAACATTTCTACGGAATCCAAACTGATCTTCCCCGAGGTCAGCTTCTATCAGTTTTTCCATTCGTCTGTAAAGAATTCGCGTTAGTATTTTGCAGCTGTGACTTATTAAACTGATAGTTTGGTAATTTTCACATCTGTCAGCACCTGCTTTCTTTGGGATTGGGATTATTATATTCTTCTTGAAGTTTGAGGGTATTTCGCCTGTCTCATACATCTTGCTCACCAGATGATAGAGTTTTGTCAGGACCGGCTCTCCCAAGGTTGTCAGTAGTTCTAATGGAATGTTGTCTACTCCCGGGGCCTTCTTTTGACTCAGGTCTTTCAGTGCTCTGTCAAACTCTTCACGCAATATCATATCTCCCATTTCATCTTCATCTACCTCTTCTTCCATTTCCATAATATTGTCCGCAAGTTCATCGCCCTTGTATAGGCCCTCTATATACTCCTTCCACCTTTCTGCTTTCCCTTGAAACGTCCCCTTAGAACAATTTATACAGGACTGTGCTTAAACTGACATACAATATTTTTAGCGCAACGCAATCTGACTTTCGAAAATCCCTACAAAAGAATGGCCCTGACTAACATTAAACTATACCTTTCAGAAATCACTTACCTCATTAAAATCTTCATTACTCGAACTACTGCAATACAGCGAGCACCACTACTGCCAGCTAAATAAAAGATTCAAACTACGGAAGGCACTAACTACTGATAGGGATAGTTAGCAAATGAAAGATATTAATAGAGAACAAACAATGTATTTACCTTAATAGTCATAGTATATATATCAGTTCATGACAAATTACAAAACTCCGCCATCTCTCTCCCCACATCCACCACTGCTGGCGGCTCACCTCCAACTGCGCAACGCTACGTGCTGTTCACATCCAGCTGCCCAACACTACAATCGCGAGTATTACAACAATGCAAAGCAGCCACAGACTGCACACAGCACAGCCAGTGATTTTCATACAGAGGTGGCGTTGCCAATAAAAGAACCTAAACAGCCTACTTGCATAAAGAAAACATAAACAGCCTACTTACATAAAGAAAACATAAACAGCCTACTTACATAGCCCCCATGCTCCCCACAAAAAATTTTACAAAATATTTTTGGGCAGTGGCCAATAATGATTTGATAAAATTTTTCATAATTACAATAACAAAGATATCAAATGCACACACTTATTGATACAATGTT
The DNA here is from genome assembly GCF_021461395.2 of Schistocerca americana. Classification (NCBI taxonomy): domain Eukaryota; kingdom Metazoa; phylum Arthropoda; class Insecta; order Orthoptera; family Acrididae; genus Schistocerca; species Schistocerca americana. The sequence goes on from NC_060121.1 coordinate 378,249,800, forward strand.
GGTCAAAAGCTAAAATTTTCTCACAGTCCATAAAGACAGTCCTGATCATTCATCACAGTAAAACTGCCGTTTCTTTTATCAAAGTCTGAGCAGTAAAAGACATTGCACATGGAAGTAGTGGATTTCCATGCAGTCTTGAAGAAGTACTGTTGTCCTTCCAACGGAAAGACAGTGCTGACTCTTGACATGCTGACAGGTAATGGGCCACAACAGAGCAAACCCACAGCAGAGTCATTCGACGGTTTGAAGAAGATTGGTAGGTAGGTCATCACAGAGCAGACCCACTGTAGTCCTGGTAGAGAGTATGGTATTGGTGGGCCACCAGAGGTGCAGACCCACTGCAGTCCTTGTAGAAAGTGTGGACAGGCCCACTGTAGTCCTGGTAGAGATGACCAGCAGCCATCTGTTGTGACTGTGCGGGTGCACAATCACCATCGAAGAGTCTTTCAGAGAATATAGCAAGTCCATAAACCACCACTTGTGCACTCACAAAGTTTTTGGAATTGTCCTTAGAACCAGCAATGCTGTTATCCAGTCCCTTGCTGAATTAGTAACACACGTGCAAACACTAACAGTCCCAACTTCTCACATATTGTCCATATACTATGACCAACAGAAACGTGTGCAGTGAAATGTAACTAACAAGTTAATAATAAGATGACCTGGTGTCAATTACAATTTTATAACATGAGAATACAATTACAAAGGTACAAAATACATCATTAAAGAACATAACAATACAGATAACATTTGTAGTAAAACAGGCGTTACAAAAGAATAGAAATAGACATATACGTCAGTGTTACAGGAATTATGACATGAGTACATACATAAAAGATCAGAATAATTTTCGAAACATCAACTTCACACATGAGCATTGAAACAAAACAGAATAAATAATGTCTAAACATCTTTACAAGGTAAATAACATATTATTAATGCCAATTATATTTGAGGATAACAGTATTCCTCATCATAGTGAATGTAGTTTAGTATTAGAAGAAGAAAAAATTCTATGAAACTACACAGAGACAGGAAGAAAACAAATACACAAGGGTACACAAACACATAGTGGGATAACACCAATAGGAAAGGACAGGGTTCGTTTTCAGTGTAACATTTGGTACTGCAGTCCAACCCAAAACTTCATATATCTTTCCTCTTATTTCATCCATTGTTTCCACCAAAAAAATTCTATCTAAGCATGCTTTCTGTATTTATATGTTCACACATTTCTTACCTCAACATTTATTTCCAAGAAAATCCTACCTAAACCTGTTTTCTGTACTTTTTTCCGTATAACTTCTCAATGCATTTCTTCCAATTCATCGCAACTCACTCTCTTAGAGGCTACCCCCTCTTAAGCTAACTTAAATCTACTGAGCTCAGATGCTAAACTAAGGGACGAGGCAATGCAGCAGCACAAAACAATTAACACAAACAGCAATGACAAATAAAATGGAAATTTGAAAAGCAAGCTACAGTAAATCTAAATTACCAAGCAATGCAACATTACAACTAATATGAGCCAATTTGCAGCAACAAGAAAAATAAAGCAGTAGTAAAACTAGCTTAACAGGGTAATACAAAGTGAAATTTAGTAGCACTATGCCTGGCAAACAGCAGCAGCAAATGCAATAACTAATATCTAAACATGACAAAGCTCAAGCAGAAAAATATTACAGTAAAGACAACAATGCAGATAAGGGAAATGTCTATTCACATCTTAATATCTATGTCATTAAAGTGGTGCACCACAAAAACTTATTCTATGAAATAAATTACCAAGTACTTGAAAAGAAAATTATACATGCAGTTACTGTTATTAGTCCCTTCTTATTGTTCTTTCCATTCCAAGAGCTCCTTTTTCGAAGAATGTAGATCATGAAATAATTATTTAATAGATCTGTTGACAGAAAGTGTTCACATTAGCAGATGCTTTTAAGTTTATTTTATAAAACCAATGCTGCAACACAGCTGGAAACCAGATATTAAACAAAATGAGCAATCTCTTAACTACAAAGACAATAGATGTAAAATGTTTCTAATCATTTCATTAGGCATTTTAGTAAATATCATAAATTATGAGCTCCACAGTATGCTTTCAACAAGGAAATCTCAATAGTGAGGACAATGGCCTCCCCTTTCTTTTTTTCTACCTGTGCTTCTGATGAGGCACTCACTAATGACTTGTTCTCCCGGCGTCTGACACAGCTGCGTGCCCACGACGCATTATGAGCAGGTGGTCACTTAACTTTCTTACGGAAATATTTACGACAGCAGTTTCCGCTACTGTGACAGTCTCATATACAAAATTTCACGGGTCGAGAATTTGCGTTGCAAATGTGTAGAAACAAAACCCTATAAATATAACAGTGTCCAAAAAATTTTCGCCGGCATTGTGATATATTCACGCATTTACACACATTTCATAACTCTTAAAGTACGAATCTTGGTTTCCAACAACCTTTTTCACAAACCAGAGTCCCTAAACACTACTCATTATTCCTTACCTTATTCGTCGACACTTCTTCAATATTTCATCATAACAGCTACGTGGCTTAATCAAATAACTCATATAGCATCAGCCTATTAATCATAAACATACCTCAGCAGCATAATACACATCGTCGTCATAATAATAACATCATAACACCTCAGTCAAATCTCAAAAACGTCGTAGCTTTCTGCAATAATTTCAAACCCTAAAAAATATTCTCTGCTCATTTCAATAATGTCATCTACCTCAAACGTACTTTAAAAATCATGATCTCATACCAAATACATCATTCAAAGCTCTCATAGTATCACAATGGGTCCGAAAAAATATGAACAGTTCACACAGTACAGACAAAATACAATTTCATAAGTGTTAAGTAATCCAACTCTGTAAATGCGTAAACATCTGTCACTGACGTTGTAAAAAGAATGTTTGTTTCTCTGTCAGTTAAATGATCAGATAGCTGTGTAATTCTGTCTTAGAGAAATATGGTACCGAAGTGTAAAGTTGTATAAGCAAATACCACATTAGCTAGGGCTCCTTGTGCTTGCCAAACACATCGTACACAAAGTAAGTGTGTACCCCCCTGAGGATTAATGTAATTATACCCTCAGGTGTTACAGATTACAGCAATGAAATGAAATGTATCACTGAAAACCTTTGTATCATTGTACTTCAAATATCTTTAAAAATAAATGTTTTAAGTACAAAATTAATCACTCAAATGCGTGTCCTGTAGCGCTAAATGTGCGTCTTGCTGTAAGATAATTCTGTGGAAGTGTCGTACTTATCGTCCTCCGAAAGCTAAGTTCTGCAGAAGTCAATGTACTTACCTCATGATAAACAAAAGAGAAATGCTTTACGTATAGATATCTTAGTTATTACACTTATTGCCATGATGAAGAAAGTACTGTGCTGTAACGTATTGTTGTGCTACAGAAAAGGCAGTCTCATTGTAGCTATACCACAAAAGTTACTACTAAAACATGTTTTACTTTCCAGAATAAAACAGAAAACTGTGCAGATATAAAACAGAAACACTGCAAAAGCAACATTGTAAATTGTCACTCATTAGTAGCATCGTGATAAAATCGTGTAGCTGTCACATAAACTAACCACTGTGCCATCTGGTATCTCACTGAAAGTACTTTAAATCCAGAATATATTTTCAAGTAAACCAAAATGTTGCATTAAAATCTCATTAGCAGTACTGGTAAATGTTCTAAGTATGTCAGCCTTATAGTCGTTACATAATCATGCAACTAACAAGCAAGAATGTACACACACAATAACACTGTGACGTCTGTTCACTATAACAATGCATTCGTCATTTCTGTTTAAATAAGTTCTCTTGGTTCTTGATTGGATATTTAACTTCAAACATTGTTGTATGTTAACAGATTCTAAGTCTGACAAAGCATATTAGTAATGTGAAGCGAAAAATTTTATGACAAAGACTAAGTTAAAAAGCAGATTATCTTTCAATAAACGGTTTTACATGTGAAATGTGGTGTAAACCTTTACTCTTCCTAGTACGCAGAGTTTCAACTTCAACGCAATTATCATGTGGTATACGTCGGATTCTGTAAGGTCCATTGTAAACTAAAAGAATTTGTGACTCAAGTGTTTCTTCTTATGTGACAATGAATGAGCTTTAATGAGAACTTTCTGACCAATATACAACTTCTTTGCATTTGCTTTACCGTGTAGTTTTCTCCTTTTGTCTGCTGCAGATTTTATATTTTTAAGAGCCAAATCAATTATGTCTTTGTGTCGAAGTTTACGTGTATTCGGGAAAGGTACAAGCTCTCTGATTCTGCTCGGTGGTTCTTCATTCTTCAGTACAAGAGTAGGTGGTAAAGCAGTGGAATCATGAGGCATTTCATTCAGCACATTTTGAAATAATTGTAGATATCTGTCCCAATGCTGATGCTTTCTGTGACAATAAAGTCTGCAAAGCTTATTGATTTCTTTCATAATCCATTCAGACGGGTTGCAATGTGGTGAGTACAATGAAATAAAAACAGGTTTGTTTTATGATTCCGAAGCGTGCGTGACCAAACAGCAGATCTAAATTGCGATCCGTTGTCTGAAATGACTTTAGCAACGTGGCCAACTTCACGTAAGAAATTTTTAACAAAGGCGTTGGATACAGATCGTCCAGTGGCTTTACGTAACGGAGTGAAAGAAACAAATATTGAAGTAAGTTCAACAGCGACTAGAACGTACGAAAATCCATTGGATGTTCTGACAAGCGGTCCCAAGAGATCAACAGCAGCAAATTCTTTTAATTTAAAAGGAATAATAGGAAACAACGGAGCACGATGTGAGACAGTAGATGGTTTCGCCTTTTGACAAAGTTTACAAATAGACAAGACTCTTCGAATTCTTTTTTCCATATTGTTAAAATAGCAAGTCGTTCGAAGAATATGATAACATTTTCGTGGACCAAAATGTGCGTAGCTGAAATGAATGTACCAAATGAGCTTATTAACAAAATCGTCAGGAATGCAAAGTACCCATAGCTTGTCATCAACAGTGCAGCGTTTGAACAGTATGTTGTTTCTAACCAGATAATAATGCCGAATCTGTGTGTGTGTCTTTTCATGCCATTTGCTCTTGATGTCTTTCCAAATCGGATCTTTATCTTGTTCATGAGCAATGTCCTTTAAAGATGTGGTGATGAAGTTTTCAAAGGCGACTTTATGAATGTAAAGAATACTGAAATTTTTCTCTAGGTTGCCTTCTGTGTTACTTTTCTCAAGCCCAGCCGGTGCGCGTGACAGTGCGTCCGCAACAATGTTCTGTTTGCCGGGAATGTAGACTATTGTGAAGCGGAATTCTTGCAGAAACAATGCCCAACGTTTTAACCTGTCATGATTTAATTTTGAAGACATAAGAAATTGTAATGCACGATGATCACTGTATACTTTTACGTGCTTACCAGAAAGAAAGAAACGGAATTTGTTAAATGCCCAAACAATAGCTAAAGCTTCTAATTCAGTAACGGAATAATTTTTTTCAGATTTTGTTAGCACTCAGCTAGCAAAAGCAATGGTTTTCTGAATGGTAGTGTCATTTTCTATGGCTTTTTGAAATAAATGGGCACCAAGACCGACTTTAGAAGAATCTGTGCTAAGGCAGAAATCTTGTGACAGATCTGGATGAGCTAAGATTGGCGCGTGAAGTAACGCTTCTTTCAAAGAATTGAATTCCAATTGTGCTTGTTCGTCCCAGTTCCAAATAGTATTTTTTCCAGTGAGAGAACAAAGTTTTCGTGTAACAAGAATTTGCATATTCAGAAAACGACGGTAAAAATTTACGAGACCTAGAAAACTGCGGACTTGTCTTTTTGTGGATGGAACTGGAATGGCTCTGATTGCTTCTAACTTTTCAGGATCCGGCTGAATGCCTTCAGAAGAAATAATATGTCCCAAAAACTTCACCTTTGTCCTACCGAACTCAGACTTTTCCAAGTTAACTGTAATTCCAGATTCTGCAAAAATATGTAACACGCTGTTGAGGATGCGATTGTGTTGTTCCCATGAGGCTTCTGCTATCAGAATATCGTCTACATATAAGGTGATGTGACGTTTTAAGAACTCAGGTAATATGGAATTTAGCCCACGAATGAATGCTGCCGAAGAAATGTTCAAACCAAAAGGAAGTTTCCGAAACTGATAACAAACGCCGAAACAAAGAAAAGCTGTGTATTTTCTACATTCTGGATGAAGTTCGATCTGATAAAAGTTGGATCTGAGATCAATGGAAGACAACACTTTTACACCGTTAAAATTTTGAAGAAGTTTTCCATCGTCTGCGGCCTGTCTGTTTCAGGAATAATGATAGTATTGATTTGTCTCGAATCTAAGACAAGCCTGATCGGTCCATTTTTCTTCTCAACAACATGTAATGGATTGTTGTATGAGCTTACTGCAGGCTCAATAATGCCCTCGTCAAGCATAGATTGTATTTCCGTTCTAACACGGTCCCTATAATGTGCCGGAATTACGTATGGTCTAACACAAAATTTAGTATGCTCACGAACACGAAATTGGTGTTGAAATCCCTTGATTGTTCCTGTTTTGTGAGTAAAAACTGTAGAATGTGCTTGTAAAATCTCAAAAAGGTCTTGCCTATCAGTGTCATTACAATTCTCAATTGTTTGAATTTTATTCTGAATTTACTCATTAATTTCAAATATGTCGTCGATATCATCCCTGTCAGTACTTGCAGAGTGATTGTTGGTGTCTAGTTCCGTAGAAAATTCCGAACTGTTGTCTAACAGAAGGTAAAGCCGATTAATTTCCTCGTCATGGTTTGAGAGCCAATCTTCAAATTTCAAAGCTATTGACTTACCTTCCTTCTCTAAACTTATTTCCGCATCGTGAAAGTTTAAGATTGCTTTGTATTCATTCAAAAAGTCTACTCCCAATATAATTTCCGTCGACAATAATGGAACAATAAGAAAGTTCATAGAGAAGCTGTGGCTTTGACAAAAGAATTCTAAGTTGGTTTGTTGGCGTACATCTACACTTTTTCCAAAGATTGCACCTTGTAATTTAATCTTACGTAACGGAAGTGTGGGACAATCGTTCGATTTGTTGCACTTGCTAAAAGCTGTTTCACTAATTACTGAAATGGGACTGCCAGAGTCAAGTACTGCCGTAAATTTTACGTCATTTACAGTAATGTGAATCACAGGATATGCAATGTTGTTATGTTTTACGTCGTGTTCCTGGAGTAAGATGTCCCTAATGTCTTCCATTTTTACGTAATTACTAGCTACGGCAGCTGCGTCGTCAGTTTCATAAGTACGTTTTGTGGCAGCCAGCGGTGTGAGTCATTGCATATTGTCTGTTTGTTGGCGCGCGTCGTTATTGGGATTTGGAGACCTAACTTCTACAAATTCACCGTGACGAGAGGGCCCTGCCCTGTTTAAATCCCGCCAGTTCTGATGCAGTTCAGGTCTGTCGTTACGATCACATCGTCTGTCGTCATGTCGGTAGTTCCTGTAGTTTCTTTCTTGTCGGTTAAGTGGTGGAGAATTTCTCCCTGAATCGTAACTGCGCGCTGGACTGTTGCGTCTAAAGTTATTCTGTCTCCCTTGATAATAATTATTTTGGTTCCCAAATTGTCTGTTTCTCTGATTGTCTCTGTGATAGTCACTACCGCGGAGAGGTGCTCTTTCCCTGTAATTATTACTGCTCTGCCAGTGGTTGTCATATGGGTGGTGTCTGTTTTGGTCACGATATGTGTTGTGAGAATAGCCTTGTCGTGTCCAGTTATTATTTCTTTCATCGCGGAATTGTGACAGATGTGACCTGTAATTGTTGTGTTCTTGTTTTCGCGTTCCGCGATTATCAGTGTCAATTTCTAGTTCTTGTAACAGTCCCTGAAAAGCTTCAATGTCGTCTTTGCAACGTCCTGCTAAAATAATATGCCGTAAATGTTCAGGTAATTTGATTAAGCAAAGGCGGATGAGTTCTGAGGGGCTGTATGGGTTTGAAAGATACTGATTCTTGTGCAACATGTCTTCAAAATATTTCATAAGACTGGAAAATTCAGATTGTTCGAAACGTTTCATCATTATGATGCTATGTTTTACTCGGTCTTGTGTAGCTTGAGACCAATATGCTGAGAGGAAGGCATGATAAAATTCTCCTTCACTGTGACAATCGTGAATGACCGATCGCATTCTTACAGCTGGTTCATTCTCCAAGTAGCCACACATAAATTCTAATCTGTGTTCTAACGACCAGTTGGGAGGAAAACAATGAGAGAATTGATGGAGCCATGCTTGTGGATGAATGTCGTTGCCAGAATTCTTAAATGTTTTGAATTTACGTGTAGTAATGAACAGCTTATAGTCAAAATCATCATGTCGGTGAGTCGCATATCGGTCATTGTTAGGTCGTGTCGGCCGTTCCATCTCAAAATTCGGTGCACATTGCCAATTTCTTTCATAACTTCCGAAATGCCCTGTGTTATTATTTTGTGGCTGTTCCATATTTCTGTGTCCCTCTTCCCGTATTGGGGCGCGAGTATCCTCTGAAATACGTAATTCTTGTATTACCTGTGTCAGCTGATCTTGTACTTCCCGGATTTCTCTTTTGTACTGCGTATTGATTTGATTTTATTTCTGTTTGAATTTTCTAATTTGTTCATACTCTTCTGTGTCAGTGAAGGCTACAGGTCTTGTGTCATTCAGATCGTCATCTACCTTTGTAGATAAGTTAGTGACCTGATCCGAAAGTTCGGCTACTTTCTCCGATAGTGAACACATTTCCTCAGTGTGTTTTTCTGAACCAAGTTTCAGAGTGTCCATTTGTCCATTTGTGTTGAAATCGAATCTACTGTGTCCTTTAAGTTTTCCTGAGTTTTTGCAAGTTGCGTAACCGAATCGGTAGATGCAACTGAGTCACTTTTAGCCCACAAGGTCTCATGATTTTCATGAACAATGGTTTGCAGTTCTTTTATGGCTGCTTCGTGATTCTGTAATGCACTTTCATGCCGCGAAAAAATAGGTTGAAAATGCTCACAAATTTGTGTTTTTACGTCATTACAGACTTTTTGACATTTCGATTCAATGTTATGTAACTCAGTAGTTAAATCTTCACGTGTTTGTTCAAGTGTGGTGTCTAACTTTTGAAGATTTTGTTCCATTGTGTCTAACTGTTGCTGTGTTTGTCTCTGGTGTTGTTCCATTGTGTCTAACTTTTGAAGATTTTGTTCCATTGTGTCTAACTGTTGCTGTGTTTGTCTCTGGTGTTGTTCCATTGTGTCTAACTTTTTAAGATTTTGTTCCACTGTGTCTAACTTTTTAAGATTTTGTCCCATTTGTCTCTGATTTTGTTCCATTTGTTGCATTAATTGCAATAATAATGTATTAGTGTCTGGAATCTGTTTCTCTACGCTTTTCGGCAGTGCATTTGCACCGGCAACATTCACATTTTGACAAGCAGAAAATGTGTCTTGACTTATTTGAGAAAACGGTGATGACCCAAAACCTGAATCTACAGTATTTGCGAAATTGTGTCCTGTCATTTCGGATTCCTGAGGCGAGCTGTTGCCGACCGATCGATCGATAATGCTTCCCTGTTCACTACCTGTTTCACTGTCTACACCATTGTTTGCAGCCCGCTCCATTTCCCTATGCACAATTACCAAATTACTACTTTGAACATCAGTTAATTCACTACTCGGTGGCGCTAACACACTGCTTTCGTCTTCACTGTCATTTCTCAGTTTACTTTGGAGCCTAGTATTATGTTTTTCACACGCCATAATTGTCACAATATTTCACACGATAACACAGAAAAGCACAATTTGAAGAGCAAAATAAAATAACATAGCAATGGATATAATGTCTACTTAATTGCAAGCGCAGCTGCGAAATACTTGGTGCAAATCTATGTGCATGCCACACCTGTTTTACTGTACAACAATGAAAGACTGCAACTACAAAGGAGATTCTCTCTACAATTATGCGCCAGCAATAAACAAAAGCTACGCTAATTACACAAACTGCAAGAAAAAAATCAGAAGATTCCAGTGAGGTATCCTCGGCTAAGGGTCGACATATGAAACGTCCCCTTAGAACAATTTATACAGGACTGTGCTTAAACTGACATACAATGTTTTTAGCGCAACGCAATCTGACTTTCGAAAATCCCTACAAAAGAATGGCCCTGACTAACATTAAACTATACCTTTCAGAAATCACTTACCTCATTAAAATCTTCATTACTCGAACTACTGCAGTACAGCGAGCACCACTACTGCCAGCTAAATAAAAGATTCAAACTACGGAAGGCACTAACTACTGATAGGGATAGTTAGCAAATGAAAGATATTAATAGAGAACAAACAATGTATTTACCTTAATAGTCATAGTATATATATCAGTTCATGACAAATTACAAAACTCCGCCATCTCTCTCCCCACATCCACCACTGCTGGCGGCTCACCTCCAACTGCGCAACGCTACGTGCTGTTCACATCCAGCTGCCCAACACTACAATGGCGAGTATTACAACAATGCAAAGCAGCCACAGACTGCACACAGCACAGCCAGTGATTTTCATTCAGAGGTGGCGTTACCAATAAAAGAACCTAAACAGCCTACTTACATAAAGAAAACATAAACAGCCTACTTACATAAAGAAAACATAAACAGCCTACTTACACCCTTCTTTGCTTAGAACTGGGTTTCCGTCAAAGCTCTTGATATTCATGCAAGTGGTTCTCCTTTCTCCAAAGGTCTCTTTAATTCCCCTGTAGGCAGTATCTATCTTACCCCTAGTGAGATAAGCCTCTACATCGTTACATTTGTCCTCTAGCCATCCCTGCTTAGCCATTTTGCACTTCCTGTCGATAGCATTTTTGAGACGTTTGTATTCCATTTTGCCTGCTTCATTTACTGCATTTTTATATTTTCTCCTTTCATCAATTAAATTCAATATGTCTTCTGTTACCCAAGGGTTTCTACTAGCCCTTGTCTTTTTACCTATTTGATCCTCTGCTGCCTTCACTATTTCATCCCTCAAAGCTACCCATTCTTCTTCTACTGTATTTCTTTCCCCCATTCCTGCCAATTGTTCCCTTTTGCTCTCCCTGAAACCCTGTACAATCTCTGGTTCTTTCAGTTTATCCAGGTCCCATCTCCTTAAATTCCCACCTTTTTGCAGTTTCTTCAGTTTTGATCTACAGTTCATAACCAATAGATTGTGGTCAGAGTCCACATCTGCCCCTGGAAATGTCTTACAATTTAAAACCTGGTTCCTAAATCTCTGTCTTACCATTACATAATCTATCTGCTACCTTTTAGTATCTCCAGAACCCTGGGTCCTGAACTATCAACGAATAGTCAGTTTGGTAATGGGACGTAGTGTGTGTGTGTGTGTGTGTGTGTGTGTGTGTGTGTGTGTGTGTGTGTGTGTGTGTGTGTAATTGAGGGTGGGGGGGGGGGGATGTAAAGACGACATAGGCTTACCAAAGCTTGAACACAGGGTGCCGATTCATATGAAAGTAGCGGAATTGAGCGAGATCAGAGCACATTGGCCAAGGCCGTCAACAGGATTCGTCAGTTCAATGCAGGCACACGTAACAGGGACGACTTACAACAGAGATCACATGGCGAAATACCAAAACCAGAGAGAACAACCAAATCCGACAACAAGATATAGCAACCATTAACGACCAGAGCAATGAAGAATTGGTCATGAGCGCTGTCAGAACACGACTGCGGACTGAGCCCAATCGCTGCCGGCTTTATGGCACCACTGTCAGCGCCGATAGGCGCATAGTGCTGTGGCTGCGACAGCAGCGCTCGCAGACTGTAGGGGCGCCCCTTAGCGGCTGTTTTCAATGTCCATGCCTTCTGATGGGATGTCAAACTTGCCACACTGGGATACCAGATCCCTCCCCTCCTGTCCCCCACCCCCCGAAAACGGCACGTAGGTCCTGAAGCGCCTTGGGCGATTTTTTGGGAAGTGAACAGGTGCAGTCCCGTCAGTGGAGGCTGCCAGCTGGGAGAAGGAATTTGGGGCTTCGAACACTGCACAGGGAACTGTAGTGTGGGGGAGAACTGTGGAGCAGACAGAGGTTGCTGTGATGTCTCGTCCTCCATACCCATGCCAACGGGAGCTGCCGATGGTGTCCTGGAGTACAAATGGTATTCGTAAGGTGGAGGGACATTTGAAGGTGGGGACTCCAACTCAGAGCGATCCACCACTGTAGGTGTAGGCTGGAGGTGTGGATCGAGTTGGTTCTCGCGCTGACGCTCCAAACCTCTTGGGTTATCAACCATCATAAGGCACCGCCCATGAATGGTCAGTACTGTAACCATCATCCATGAGGGTCTTGCCCCTTCGGAATGTGGCCAAATAGTGAAACCTAGAAGGTATTGTCCAGCATGTCGGGTCTGGGGTTTCTTGGGTTGGTGGTGCCAGGAGCTGGAGGAGGTTTTGTAGCTGTCGACCATGTAAGGGTTCTGCTGGCCTGCAGTCATGGACAGGGGTGGACCTTTAGGTGCTCACGAACACCATGAGCGCCACTGTCGTGGTAGACACGCCCAAGGCCTTCAAAATTTGTTGCTTAAATGTGTGCACCAAGTTCTCTGCTTCGCCATTGGAGGAAGGGTGAAACGGAGGGCTGGACAGGTGTTTGATGCCACAGATCGTGCAGAACTCTTCAAAGACTGTGGTTGTGATTGGGGCCCATGATGTGGGCAAGCCCTTCAATGATGAGAATCTGGAGAAGGGCATTGGGTGTTGCAGCTGTGATGGTGGACACCATGCTAACCTCATAGTTTGACTAGGCATTCGCGACAATGAGCTACATGAAGCCGAGCAAGGGGCCAGCAAAGTCGTGATGAATGTGGTCCCAAGGGCGATGGGAAGTAGGCTAGGGAGCGAAAGACTGAGATGGAGCAGCCTGATGGTGAGCACATGAACAACAACAGCGCATCGTAGCCTGCATGTTATTGTTCAGTCCTGGTCAGTAGGCATGTCGCCTGGCAAAGGCTTTCATTCTTGACATACTCCAATGCCTGCAATGGAGGAGTTCCAAGATGAGAGTGCGTAAGGTAGTTGGGATGAAAACACGGTGGGTACCTGCTTCCGCGTCCAACAGGAGCACACTGGAGATGACAGACAAACAATGAGAGAGGTGAGCTGAGGCCCGAGGCTCAGGATCAGCAGACTTCGAAAACCGAGTGGGTCACCCATGGAGGACATAGTGCGTGACACGCTGCAAGATAGGGTCGTTGTGTGTGTCTGCCAAAAAGAGAGTAGCGGTAATGGGAAACCCATCCAAGGTGTGCTGTCGTTCCACATTGATGTGAAAACAGATCTACAGTTGGTCAAATGCCGGGTCTTGGTCTGAGGGTAAATACGAGAGGGCATCTGCATTTGCATGTTGTGCAGTAAGCTTGTAATTGTTGGTGTAATTGTAGGATCTATGGAAGGGAGCCCAACGCTGAAGCCGAGAGTGTAGCCCAAACAGTCCTACTAACGGTTTATGCTCTGTAATGGGACTAAACAGGGTCCCAAAAAGGTACACATGGAAGTTCTTCATGGCAAAGAAGACATCGACACCTCCTTCTCGATCTGGGAGTAACTGCGTTCGGCAGGCATAGCGTTTTAGGTGCGTAGGTGATCGATTTCTCCATACCGTCATCATTACGGTATTCCAGCACTGCATCAGTACCATAGGTAGAAGCGTCCACAGCCAAAACAAGGGGGCATGACAGTAAGAAGGGGGTAAGGCAGGATGCAGAATGTAACACACGATTCAGCTGCATGAAGGCCTACTCACAGGCCACCGAACACTGAAACTGAATGCCTTTCTTCCGCAACTGGTTGAGTCGCTGCATAATGTGTACTGCCTGCAGAAGGAACTTAGAGTAATAATTCACTTGCTGAAAAAAAGCGTACAACTCCTGGAGGTTTTGAGGAAGTGGGAGAGAGTCAATAGCGGAAACATTGCGGTCCGTGGTCTGAATCCTGTCTTTGGTGAGCATTTGTACAGACGGCACCTGTGCTCTGTATCATGCAACGTAGTGAATAGGATACGTAGGTTGTGCAGATGGTCTTGGCACGTAGTGCCTGTAACAATTAAGTCAGCAAGGTAATTGGTTCAAGATGGGACAGACATGGCTAACTGTTCCAATTATCTCTGGAAGATCACTTGAGCGTAAGAAATCCCAAAAGGCAAACACTTGTCTTTGTATAAGCCAAAAGGCATATTGATGACAACAACGCATTGTAATTCTCATCTAGCGGAATCTGTAAGTATGCAACAGGAAGGTCAATTTTCGAAAAACACTCAGCTCCAACAAACATTGAGAGGAGATCCTCTTGACATGGTACGGGAAGGTTTTCACCAGTGCTTTGGCATTGGTTGTCGACCTAAAATCTCTACAAAGACGGGGGGTGGGGAGCCATTTGGCTTCTGGATCACAATGAGGGGACTGGCCCAAGCAATCGTTTTGACTGGTTCTGTGACCTCAGCATCGTGGAGGCGATCGAGTTCGAGCTTAAGGACAGTCCATAAGGAGACTGGAAGAGGACGTGCTCAAACAGAAGCAGGGCACCGCATCTGGACATAAAGAAAAATGTGCCTCAAAATTGGTGACGCACCCCATGCCAGGCTCAAAAAGAGACGGGAAAGAGGCACAAAGGTCATCAAGTTTCTGGAAGGGGACTGTGCCCAGGACGTCCTGAACTTTGTCTGTGATGGAGTACCCAAACAACAAGAAAGCATCCAGGCCGAAAATGTTGCCAGTTGAATGATTTTTGACAACACACAGCGTTAGTGACTCTGAGGGGAATAGAGCTTGACCGTATGCAACCAGCTAGCGAGAGGGCGGGGCCAATGCCAGATAACCAGAGAGCGTATATCGGGAGACTGAATGGGGAAACCGTCACTCCTGTGTCGACTTGGAAACGGATGTCCTGACAAGCAATCTTGAACGATGGCCTAAAGCTCATGCACCGCCCTGTGATGCAAGTTAGGAATGGGATTGCACTGACCAGATGCCTGATGGTATACAGTTCGGAGATGTCCATCGTTTCCACGAGTGTAGTGCACCCAGCGATCAGGGCAGTCTGCATGTTGGTGCGTCACAAAAGAGTCAGGGCAAGAAGGCAGACCCTGCTGTCTGCACTGACGCAGCTGGACTGGATGCACAAAGGTCAATGACACACCCAAAAATAATAAATCACAGCGCCGCTGTCAGAGAGAATTCCGTCCCTGTGGCGGTGGTTGAACCGCTGCGACCTGGGGCGGGCCATAACACGTTCGTTTGTTGCCTGCGCGATCTCTAAAGAGTGCACGATTTTCAGTATGTCGTCCAAGGAAGGATTGTGTAGCTTAGATGCTACAGTGCGAACTTCGGGATCGGAAGTCAACTGGACCACTACGTCACGAATCAGGGAATTGGCATATGAGGTTTTGCAAGACGGGTTGGCACAGGTGAAACCACAACGATGACTCAGAACTCGCAGATTCGTCATCCACGAGCGAGAGGACTGGCCGGGCTGCTTGCGGTGTTGGAACTCAATGCGCGATGCGACCACGTGGAACCGTTGTGAATAATAGTTCGACAGCAACGAGCACATTTCCTCGAAATTTAGCGCAACTGGGTTTGAGAGAGGAGCCAACTTCTTAACTAAGAAAAATGTTTCCTGGGAAGTGCAGGAAAGGAAGGGCAACTATTGGAGAGTGTTCAGAAACCCGAAAAGTGACGAAGTGCTGTTTCAGCCGCTGCATATACGTGTTCCTATCCTCCTTGGTATCGTTAAATGGCGGAAATGCAGGTGGGTAGGACTCCATCTTGGAGATGACCACAGTCACGACGGGTTGTGAACTTTGTACCTGCAATCGTTCTGACAGAAGTTCAATTTCCTGACGCAAAATATCCGTTTGCTGCTGGAACTGCTGTTGCAAATTGCTGCTATTGTTCCACGAGCTTTACAAGTTTTGCGTCCATAACGCACCATTAACCTTTTACCTCGTCGCCAGTTCTAGTAACCGGAATCGAGCGAGACCGGAGCGTACCGATCGACGGGCCGACGGCGTCAATGATGAATCGCCAGTACAACGCAGACACGCGGAGAAATACCAAAACCGGGGAGAAACCAAAAAAGTCAGCGAACAGAGCAACGATGAATAGAGATACGATCGCGAGCGCTGTCGGAACGCAGCTGCGGTCTGAGCTCCGGCGTTGCCGGCTCTATACGACCAAACAGAGCGCCGATTGGCCGTGCGGGGCCGTGTCATGCGAAGCGCCGTGGTGGCGACAGCAGCGCTATCAGATTATACGCTACTGGCCATTAAAATTGCTACACCAAGAAGAAATGCAGATGATAAACGGGTATTCATTGGACACATATATTATACTAGAACTGACATGTGATTACATTTTCACGCAGTTTGGATGCCTAGATCCTGAGAAACCAGTACCCAGAACAACCACCTCTGGCCCTAATAACGGCCTTGATACGCTTGGGCATTGAGTCAAACACAGCTTGGATGGCGTGTACAGGTACAGCTGCCCATGTAGCTTCAACATGATACCACAGTTCATCAAGAGTAGTGACTGGCGCATTGTGGCGAGCCAGTTGCTCGGCCACCATTGACCAGACGTTCTCAATTGGTGAGAGATCCGGAGAATGTGCTGGCCAGGGCAGCAGTCAAACATTTTCTGTATCCAAAATGCCTGTACAGAACCGGCAATATGCCGTCCTGCATTATCCTGCTGAAATGTAGGGTTTCGCAGGGATCGAATGAAGTGTAGAGCCACTGGTCGTAACACATCTGAAATGTAACGTCCACTGTTCAAAGTGCCGTCAATGCGAACAAGAGGTGACCGAGACGTGTAACCAATGGCAACCCATACCATCACGCTGGGTGATACACCAGTACGGCGATGACGAATACACGCTTCCAATGTGCGTTCACTGCGATGTCGCCACACACGGATGCGACCATCATGATGCTGTAAACAGAACCTGGATTCATCCGAAAAAATGACGTTCTGCCAGTTGTGCACCCAGGTTCGTCGTTGAGTACACCATCGTAGGCGTTCCTGTCTGTGATGCAGCGTCAAGGGTAACTGCAGCCATGGTCTCCGAGCTGATAGTCCATGCTGCTGTAAACGTCTGCGAACTGTTCGCGCAGATGGTTGTTCTCTTGCAAACGTCCCCATCTGTTGACTCAGGGGTCGAGACGTGGCTGCACGATCCATTACAGCCATACGGCCGGCCGAAGTGGCCGTGCGGTTAAAGGCGCTGCAGTCTGGAACCGCAAGACCGCTACGGTCGCAGGTTCGAATCCTGCCTCGGGCATGGATGTTTGTGATGTCCTTAGGTTAGTTAGGTTTAACTAGTTCTAAGTTCTAGGGGACTAATGACCTCAGCAGTTGAGTCCCATAGTGCTCAGAGCCATTTGAACCATTTGAACAGCCATACGTATAAGATGCCTGTCATCTCGACTGCTAGTGATACGAGGCCGTTGAGATCGAGCACATAGTTCCGTATTGCCCTCATGAACCCACCGATTCCATGTTCTGTTAAGAGTCATTGGATCTCGACCAACGCGAGCAACAATGTCGCGATACGATAAACCGCAATCGTGATAGGCTACAATCCGACCTTTATCAAAGTCGGAAACGTGGTGGTACGCATTTCTCCTCCATACACGAGGCATCACAACAACGTTTCACCAGGCAACGCCGGTCAACTGCTGTTTGTGTATGAGAAATCGGTTGGAAACTTTCCTGTCAGCAAGTTATAGGTGTCGCCGCCGGCACCAACCTTGTGTGGATGTTCTGAAAAGCTAATAATTTGCATATCACAGCATCTTCTTCCTGTCGGTTAAATTTCGCGTCTGTAGCACGTCATCTTCGTGATGTAGCAATTTTAATGGCCAGTAGTGTAGGATTGTCTGCGTTGATGCCTTCTGGTGGGCTGGCAAAATTGTCACACTGGGATACCAGATATACAGAAACGAAGAAGCTTGCTCAGAACAGACTAACGTGAAATCTGCATCAAAACAATCTGGGACTGCAGACCCCACAACACCGCTCCTTTTGGTGACAGCCATTGTTCCGCACAGGTGCTTGTCAATGAGCACGTTCCATATAGATTGTAACTATATTTTAATCTCACCGGTGCCAAAACCCATCAGAAAGTGAAGTAACCACAGTTCACAATGGGATGAATCACGATGGAGGATACGAAATGTACACTGCAGGTCGTTGACTGAAACAATATTTTCCAGGTGCATGTAATCAAAGCTCGAAATCAGGTCTTTATCGTATACCATATTAATGCGGTAAGGCATGTGTCAGGGAGACTGTATGGACAATGGAAGGAAGATGCAAGGAACACAGAAGACACATCGAACTTAAGCAACTAACACAATCAGCGGTTGCAGAACACTGTATGGCTACAGTGGACCCCATGAAGTATGAAGAAACGAGACCTCGTCGTTTTGGACACTGCGGCAAATTGTTGTTGAAGATCTGTTATTTTCCCATGAAAAATTCAAACACGTCAGCCGTTAAGCCCCATGCCAGTGGAACAACAGTTGTTTTTCACTGACACTTCTGACGAATAGGACTTTGGAGTGAATATGCTTTGGTTTAGTGACGAAGCCCACTTTCATTTGGATACGTTCGTCAATAAGCGAAATTGGCTCATTTGGATGACTGAGAATCCGCATTGCGAAATAGAGAAGTCTCTTCATCCTCAATGGGTGACTGTGTGGTGTGCAATGACCGGTCGCGGATTAATCGGTGCGATATTCCTTCATGGCACGATGACTACCGAAAGGTACATGAAGGTTTTGGAAGACCATTTCATATCCATTATCCAAAGTGGCCCTGATTTCTACAAGATATGGTTCATACAAGACGGAGCTCGACCTCATCGAAGCTCGAATGTGATGTCCTGAAGGAGCACTTTGGGGACCGCGTTCTGGTTCTGGGGTACCCAGAGGCCACTGGCATGGGCCACTATTGGCCGCCATATTCTTCAGATCTGAACAAAAGCAACTCCTTTTTGTAGGGTTATATTAAAGACAAGGTGAACAGCAATGACCCCAAAACCATTACTGAGCTGAAAACTGCCATTCAGGAGGTCATCGACAGAATCGACGTTCCAACACTTCAGCGGGTCATGCAGAGTTTCGCTATTCGTCTGCGTCACAACATCGCCAATGATGGCAGGCATATCGAACATATCACAACCTAAATCCGAATGTCTGTAGTGACGTTTACATATTGAATAATTGTGTGTACATTGTAGTTTGTAACTAATTTGCATTTTATTCAAATAGTTCCACAATTGTCATAATGTATTTCTATAATAGGTTTCAATCCGTCAGTTATTACAGTTATTACGCTCCATGAAAATAGTTAACCTGAAATGTGGTGTTGGGGCGGAACGGGACGAGGAAAAATGGGAGAATGCTCCGTTCAGCTCCTCAATTTTTGATACAAATAGATTTCAACCTATATGTTTCCTTTTATTCCTTGCTTTTTCCACATTATATGACGTTACTTTAGAAAGACTGATAGACAGGAGTTGGTTCTTAAATTAATAGAAATGGCAGTTTTAGCCGTTTAATCTTCTGAAAATTGAAGTTTTGAAAGCATACAAGAAGTGCAACGTACCCAAAATAACGTTGGGAGATAGTTTCGAAAAACTAAGAATAATCCCAGCAACAAAGTTGACAAGTCAGATGGGAAATTTAAAAATTTGTTTACTGTAGAACAAAAACACGGGCTGATAGCGTACCTGAAGTCAGTGGTGGGCAGACATTTTAGTCTGACCATGAAACATCTGAGTGCCATATCATAAGCCTACCGGCTAACAGAAAAAAATGGCTTACCACACAGATTTGACAAAGGAACTTATCTAGCTGGACAGGGCTGGGTTCTAGGACTTATTATGAGGCATCCTACATTGTCTATTCGCAAAGCTAGAAAATTCGTCTGGTTCAAGAGCGATAGCCTTCAACGAAGTGACTGCAGCAGTAACAGTAACTAGATACTACGAATTAAAAATAATGTACATTTTCAGAGAAATAAAATATTTTCTTGTTGTTGATGGCGTTTTTGCAGATTCCATATTTCTTAGTCTAAATTATTCATTAAACAACTGTATTTCTCAGTCTTAAAACGATATTTCTAATAATAATTTCAACATTTATACAATAATTTCATAAAAAATTGCCTTATCGCTTTCTGCCCCTTGGGTCCCCAGGACGGAAAATATGCAAGCATTTCTTTGAAAAAATGTAAAAAATACGTATCATACAGTTTAAGCTATTTTCAAGTAGGTATATTAGGTTACTACAGATGACTTTGTATATGTATTTAAGAAGTATTATGTTGCCTATCATTTATGTATTTAAGAAGTGTTTTCTTGATTTCCTTAATCTCACAAAAATTACTAAATACTAAGTATTCCGTTCCGCACCGAGTTACCCTATAAAGGGAAGAGCAACACCCGAACAACTACATACTTCAGCAGCATCTTATGATGACGCGAAGTACGTCGCCTAAATACAAATGGTTCAATTGGCTCTGAGCACTATGGGACTCAACTTCTGAGGTCACCAGTCCCCTAGAACGTAGGACTACTTAAACGTAACTAACCTAAGGACGTCACACACATCCATGCGCGAGGCAGGATTCGAACCTGCGATCGTAGCGGTCGCGTGGATCCAGACTGTAGCGCCTACAACCGCTCGGCCACCCCGGCCGGCGCCTAAATACACTGACAGAAAAAGTCGCAGTATCAAGAAGCAGTTGTGCGAAATAAACGAAGGTTGGTTGGCGTGTTTCTGCATCTGAAAGACGACGGCTATTCAGAATACGCGCAAGTCACATAAGAAAATTGTTCAAATGGCTCTGAGGACTATGGGACTTAACATCTGAGGTCATCAGTCCCCTAGAACTTAGAACTACTTAAACCTAACTAACCTAAGAACATCACACACATCCATGCCCGAGGCAGGATTCGAACCTGCGACCGTAGTGGTCGCGCGGTTCCAGACTGAAGCGCCTAGAACCGCTCAGCCACCCCGGCCGTCGCCTAAATACACTGACAGAAAAAGTCGCAGTATCAAGAAGCAGTTGTGCGAAATAAACGAAGGTTGGTTGGCGTGTTTCTGCATCTGAAAGACGACGACTATTCAGAATACGCGCCAGTCACATAAGAAAATGGTTCAAATGGCTCTGAGGACTATGGGACTTAACATCTGAGGTCATCAGTCCCCTAGAACTTAGAACTACTTAAACCTAGCTAACCTATGAACATCACACACATCCATGCCCGAGGCAGGATTCGAACCTGCGACCGTAGTGGTCGCGCGGTTCCAGACTGAAGCGCCTAGAACCGCTCGGCCACACCGGCCGTCAGTCACATAAGAGTGGTACTAAGTAGCGCCACTATGAGGATGCAAGTCAGGTTTACTTTAAACACCCGCTGTAACGGTCATGATTCTCAGTTACTTTTGACATTGGATGCGGTGAGTTGATGTTGGTCAAAGGTGCCTTGCGGTGAGAAAGACGCCATTATTAACATCTCACTGAATTTGGGCGAGGTCATATTGTAACCTCCCCACAGAAATTTTAAATGACAGAAATAATAAATGAATGGTAGCCAAACGTAAACTCCCTAGCAATTAAATTTAATGACAATAAAAATGAGAATCGCAACCTGACTCAAGGTGTAAGCTCTCACGAAAATAATGGAAAACAATTCAATGCTAATGAGACTTCAGTGACAATGTAAACTCAATTAAACCGAAATATCGGTCTTTGGCCCTGTGCAAAAAAATCATAATTAATTTCTTACCTCATTCGAAACTGCATGTCAAAGTTCTGCTCTTATTGTTGGCCACTGCTTGGAGGAAATGCATTGCAAGTATTATTCTTTTTTTTTTTTTTTTTTTTAAATTTAACTGAAACTTTTCTTTAAAGGAAATGGAAGGAAATCGTTGGTTCAACTAAATGGTTCTTTTGTTAAAAATTGCTTTGAAATCAAAATTATTATTGGGGCACTTGTTGAAAATTAATTACAATAAATAAACTTTACATTATCTGATGTGCGCAATGCAGCTTGGTTACCTTAATTAACAATATACCTCATTCAGCATCTTGACCAGAGACCCATGTCGACGCCTGCGACTGCGTTCCGCTCGCGACCGTACTCGACTACTAGTGCTAACAGACTACCCGCAGACTGCACTGGCCTACTGCTACCGACAGACTACTGCTCGCAACTCTCGCGCGGTCAAGCGCAGACTAGGAACGACAAATAGCTCTCTGGTCAGAGACTCTGTAATGCCTCGCCATCGCCGCCACACAACATACGTGTTTCAATATAAATGGGCTACGAGAGGCTTCACGTAATTGCTAGCAGTGGTGGTCACGAAAATGTACAGTCGCAAAAAGACCGGGCCTCGGACAGCGGCGTGGCACTACCGAGAGGGAAGACCACCGTGTTGGGCGTGTGCCCTGGCGCATCGTACTGCATCTGCAGCGGCAATTGAGCAGCAATTGGCTCCACAGTAACACAACGATCTGTTACAAACCTGTTACTTCAAGGACACCACCGAGCCACACGCCCTGTAGCGTGTGTTCCACTGTCTCCAAACCACCGTCATTTCCGACTTCAGTGGTGTCAAACGAGAGCGCATTGGAGGGCAGGGCGGAGATCAGTTATGTTTCCTGATGAAGGCTGGTTCTGTCTCGGTGCCAGTGATGGTCTTGTGTTGGTTATGAGAAGCCCAGTTGAGGGCCTGCAACCAATCTGTCTGCATACTAGACGCACTGGACATACACCTGGAGTTATAGTCTAGTTCTCAATTTCATATGACCGCAGGAGCACTCTCGTGGTTATCCCACGCACCCTGACAGCAAATTTATACGTCAGTCTGGTGATTAGACCTGTTATGAAGCCATTTATGAACAGGAACAGGATAACGCTCGCCCACATGCTGCTGTTGTAACCCAACATGCTCTACAGTGTGTCGACATCTTGCCTAATCTTGCTCGATCACCAGATCTGTCTCCAATCGAGCATATATGGGATATCATCGCACGACAACTCCAGCGTCATTCACAAACAGTGTTAACTGTCCCTATAGTGACTGACGGAGTGCAACAGGCGTCAAACTCCACCCCACAAACTGACATCCAGCACTTGTACAACAAAATGCATGCACGTTTTCGTGCTTGCATGCATCATTCTAACGGTTACGCCGATTATTAATGTACCTGTATTTCACATTTGCAATGTCTTATCTCACCCTTAACATTAACCTGTCAGCTTGCAATGTTAGTCACTTGAATACACTACTGCCCATTAAAATTGCTGCACCACGAAGATGACGTGCTACAGACGCGAAATTTAACAGACAGGAAGAAGATGCTGTGATATGCACATGATTATCTTTTCAGAGCATTCACACAAGTTTGACGCCGGCGGCGACACCTGCAACGTGCTAGATGAGGAAAGTTTCCAACCGATTACTCATTCACAAACAGCAAAACAGCAGTTGACCGGCGTTGCCTGGTGAAACTTTGTTGTGGTGGCTCGTCTAAGGAGGAGAAATGCGTACCATAACGTTTCAGATGTTGATAAAGGTCGGATTGTTGCCTGTCGCGATTGGCGTTTATCGTATCACGACATTGCTGCTCGCGTTGGTCGAGAACCAATGACTGTTAGCAGAATACGGAATCGGTGGGTTCAGGAGGGTAATACGGAACGCCGTGCTGGATCCCAACGGCCTCGTATCACTAGCAGTCGAGATGACTTGCATCTTATCCGCATTGCTGTAACGGATCGTGCAGCCACGTCTCGATCCCTGAGTCAACAGATGGGGACGTTTTCAAGACAACAACCATCTGCACGAACAGTTGGACGACGTTTGCAGCAGCGTGGACTATCAGCTCGGAGACCATGGCTGCGGTTACCCTTGACGCTGCATCACATACAGGAGCGCCTGCGATGGTGTACTGATCAACGAACCTGGGTGCACGAAATGCGAAACCTCATTTTTTCGGATGAACCCAGATTCTGTTTAGAACATCATGATAGTCGCATCCGTGTTTGGCGACATCGTGGTGAACGCACACTGGAAGCGTGTATTGGTCATCGTCATACTGGCGTATCATCCGGCGTGATGGTATGGGGTGCCGTTGGTTATACGTCTCGTTCATCTCTTGTTCGCATTGACGGCACTTTGAACAGTGGACGTTACATTTCAGTCATGTTACGACCCGTGGCTCTACCCTTCATTCAATCCCTGCGAAAACCTACATTTCAGCAGGATAATGCAGGACGGCATGTTGCAGGTCCATTACTGGCCTTTATGGATACAGGGAATGTTCGACTGCTGCCCTGGCCAGCACGTTCTCCAGATCTCTCACCAACTGAAAACGTCTGGTCAATGGTGGCCGAGCGACTGGCTCGTCATAGCACGCCAGTCACTACTCTTGATGAACTGTGGTATCGTGTTAAAGCTGCATGGGCAGATGTACCTGTACACGCCATCCAAGCTCTGTTTGACTCAATGCCCAGGCGTATCAAGGCCGTTATTACGGCCAGAGATGGTTGTTCTGGGTACTGATTTCTCAGGACCTATGCACCCAAATTGCGTGAAAATGTAATCACATGTCAGTTCTAGTATGATGAATGTGCCCAATGAATACCCGTTTATCATCTGCGTTTCTCTTGGTGTAGCAATTTTAATGGCCAGTAGTGTATGTAACCTAAACAATTGTCCATCAATGTAAAGTGTTTCATAGCAATAGCCTCCTCATTGTATAGCCACTCTTCGTATTATGCCGGTCAGACGTTAGTGTCCAGATGAATGCCTGTGAAGACACGTGCTGTTGGCAGACGCCTGGTGTGGTGTGGTGTGCAGGTCTGACATGGAGCGCATGCAGGGCGACCAGTGCGGCTGCAGCGCCAGCTGTGAGCTGCTGAGGCGGCTGGAGGAGGGCAGCGTGGACGCGGCGCTGGGCGGCATCTCGCTGTCGCCCGAGAAGGCGGACGCCGCCACGCTGCTGCTGCCCGTGCTCACCGTCAAGTGCGTCACACTTTGAGACTTGCACTCTACAAAAATTACGGTTTGGTAGTTTTTGCTGCATTTACATACACGACCGGTAGTGTTGGTGGTATTGGCAGGGAAAGAAACATACACGGCAGTGACAAAATCATTGGATAGCGATATGCATTTATACGAAACCCAGTTCTAAGCAAAGAAGAGAAAGCAGAAAGGTGGAAGGAGTATATAGAGGGTCTTTACAAGGGCGATGTACTTGAGGACAATATTATGGAAATGGAAGAGGATGTAGATGAAGATGAAATGGGAGATACGATACTGCGTGAAGAGTTTGACAGAGCACTGATAGACCTGAGTCGAAACAAGACCCTTGGGAGAGCCAGTCCTGACAAAACTCTACCATCTGGTGAGCAAGATGTATGAGACAGGCGAAATACCCTCAGACTTCAAGAACAATATAATAATTCCAATCCCAAGACAGATGTGAAAATTACCGAACTATCAGTTTAATAAGCCACAGCTGCAAAATACTAACACGAATTCTTTACAGACGAATGGAAGAACTGGTAGCCGACCTCGGGGAAGAGCAGTTTCGATTCCGTAGAAATATTGGAGCACGCGAAACAATACTGACCTTACGACTTATCTTAGAAAAAAGATTAAGGAAAGGTAAACCTACGTTTCTAGCATTTGTAGACTTAGATAAAGCTTCTGACAATGTTGACTGGAATGCTCTCTTTCAAATTCTAAAGGTGGCAGGGGTAAAATACAGAGAGCGAAAGGCTATTTACAATTTGTACAGAAACCAGATGGCAGTTATAAGAGTCGAGGGACATGAAAGGGAAGCAGTGGTTGGGAAGGGAGTGAGACAGGGTTGCAGCCTCTCCCCGATGTTATTCAATCTGTATATCAAGCAAGCAGTGAAGTAAACAAAAGAAAAATTCGGAATAGGTATTAAAATCCATGGAGAAGAAATAAAAACTTTGAGGTTCGCCGATGACATTGTAAATCTGTCAGATACAGCAAAGGACTTGGAAGAGCAGTTGAACGGAATGGACAGTGTCTTGAAAGGAGGATATAAGATGAGCATCAACAAAAGCAAAACGAAGGTAATGGTATGTAGTCGAATTAAGTCGGTTGATGCTGAGGGAATTAGATTAGGAAATGAGACACTTAAAGTAGTAAAGGAGTTTTGCTATTTGGGGAGCAAAGTTATTGATGATCGTCGAAGTAGAGTGGATATAAAATGTAGACTGGTAATGGCAAGGAAAGAGTTTCTGAAGAAGAGACATTTGTTAACATCGAGTATTGATTTAAGTGTCAGGAAGTCGTTACTGAAAATATTTGTATGGAGTGTAGCCATGTATGGAAGTGAAGCATGGACGATAAATAGTTTCGACAAGAAGAGAATAGAAGCTTTCGAAATGTGGTGTTACAGAACAATGCTGAAGATTAGACGGGTAGTTCACATAACTAATGAGGAGGTATTGAATAGAACTGGGGAGAAGAGAAATTTGTGGCACAACTTGACAAGAAGAAGGGACCGGATGGTAGGACATGTTCTGAGGCATCAAGGAATTGTAAATTTAGCATTGGAGGACGGCGTGGAGGGTAAAAATCGTAGAGGGAGACCAAGAGATGAATACACTAAGCAGATTCAGAAGGATGTAAGTTGCAGTAGGTACTGGGAGATGAAGAAGCTTGCACAGGATAGAGTAGCATGGAGAGCTGCATCAAACCAGTCTCAGGACTGAAGACTACAACAACAACAACCCCGAAAAACTAGAATTATTATTTATAAGTTATATATTTTCAAATTGTTTACAAAACAGTCTTATCCCCTTCAAAATACTCTCCATTATAACTACACTGAAGAGCCAAAGAAAGTGGTAAACCTGCCTAATATCATATTGGGCCCCGCGAGCAAGCAGAAGTGCCGCAACACGACGTGGCATGGACTCGACTAATGTCTGAAGCAGTGGTAGAGGAATTGACATCGTAAATCCCGCAGGGCTGTCCATAAATCCGTAACAGTACGAGGGAATGGAGATCTCTTCTGAACAGCACATTTTAAGGCATCCCAGATATGCTCAATGACGTTCGCGTCTGGGAAGTTTAGTGGTCAGGCGGAAGTGTTTAAGCTCAGAAGAGTGTTCCTGAAGCCAGTCTGGAGCAATTCTGGACGTTTGGGGTGTTGCATTGTCCTGCTGGAATTGCCCAAGTCCTTCGGAATGCACAATGGACATGTCTTTATCAGAATACGAACACTGCAGTGAACAGTTGAGAAACTATACTTACTCAAACGATCTAACTTCTCATCAGTTGTCAAGTTTTATGAACGAAGTTCGAGTCGGGTAAATACTCTCAAATAAATAAACAAAGCATCACGAAGGAATTATCTTAATAGGGCGGAGATCTGTGGATATGATGTACATGTGTAGAAAAACGAAACGATTACAGTTTCAGAAAAATTCGATGATTTATTGCGGAGAAAGAGCTTCGCAAATTGAGCAAGTCAACAACGCATTGGTCCACCTTTGGCTCTTGTGAAATCAGTTATTCGCTTGGCAATAATTGGCAGAGTTTTTGGCTGTCCTCCTGAGGAATATCGTATCAATTTCTGGTCGATTGGCACGTTACATCGTCAAAATCCGGAGCTGGTTGGAGGGCACTGCCCATAACACTCCAAACTTCCTCACTTGCTGGAATTTCCCAAGTCCATCGGAATGCACAATGGACGTGAATGGATGCAGGTGATCAGACAGGATGCTTACGTACGTGTCACTTCTCAGCTGTATGTAGACGTATTGGGGGACCTATATCACTCCAACTGCACGCGCCCCACACCAGTCCCCTGCTGACATGCAGGGTCCATGGATTCATGATGTTGTTCTACGCTCGTACAGGTCCATCCGTTCGACACAATTTGAAACGAGATTTGTCCGACCAGGCAACATGTTACCAGTCATCAACAGTCCAATGACGGTGTTGACGGGCCCAGGCTAGTCGTAACGCTTTGTGTCGTGTAATCAGCATACGTACACGAGTGGGCCTTCGGCTCCGAAAGTCCATATCCATGTTGTTTCGTTGAATGGTTTGCACGCTGACCCTTGTTGATTGCCCAGCACTGAAAACTGCAGCAGTTTGCAGAAGGAGTGCACTTCTGTCACGTTGAACGATTCAGTTCAGTCGTCTTTGGGTCCATTCTTATAGGATCTTTTTCCGGTCGTAGCGATGCCAGAGATTTTTTACCGGATTCTTGACAGTCACGGTACACTTGCGAAATGGTCGAACGGGAAGATCCCTACTTCATCGCTACCTCGGAGATGCTGTGTCCTATGGCTCTTGCGCCGACTATAACACCACGTTCAAACTCACTTAAATCTTGATAACCTGCCACTGTACCAGCAGTAACCGATCTAACAACTGCGCCATACACTTTTTGTCTTACATAGGTGTTGCCGACCGCAGCGCCGTATTCTGCCTGTTTACATACCACTGTATTTCAATACACATGCATATACCAGTTTCTTTGGCGCTTCAGTGCAATACACTAGTGACAACAGTGCTTCCACTGTTCGAAACAATTTTTGTAGTCATTTTTAGAAACGGCTGACAACTCCTCCCTTGTCTTTTTCTTGATTTCTTCAGTATTGTCAAATTGACTTTTGACGGAAAATCTGTATTAGCTTCGTGCTGTTGTTTCAAAGCACATGTTTCACCTCGACATTCCGATTGATTGTCAGTCAGAACCCTAATATCAAACTTGGCAGGGACCCTATTTATTCTCAATCTTCCGTTAAAATTCGCTGAACCGAGCACCAAGGTAACCCACTAATGTTTGACAGTTGATCAGTCGCCTGTCGACGGTCTGCGGTCATTAGCTGACGAATTTCTCCAATATTTTCGTCGATTCGGGGAGTTGATGGACGTCCAGATCGAGGTTTATCGTCAGTCGACATGTCACCGTTTTTAAATCGAGCGAAACGGTCGTACACTTGAGTTTATTCCGTAGGGTCAGCTTGGTAAGCTGTTTCAACATTAAAACAGTTTCAGCAGCATTTCTGCCGAGTAGAAAACAAAATTTCACCGCTGCACGTTGTTCACGTAACCTTTTTATTACAGAAAATGAAACAAGAACAAAACAGCGCTAACAAAAGCAATCACTGCAGATGAAGAGAACAAGCCAGGTGACAACACAGGCGCCACTGAACTAGCAATGAGGTGTATACACGTCTAGTGGCAGAAATGCGTACTACACAAGCTCCGTATACATGGCGGTAGTATCGTTTGCTCGAGTTATGAAAGAGCAGTTCATTGGTGGAGCTGTCATTTGTGTTCAGGTTTTTCATGTGAAAACGTTTCCGATGTGATTATGGCCGCCCGACGTGAATTAACGGACTTTGAATTCGGAATGATAGCTGGAGATGGGACGTTTCATTTCGAAGATAGGGGATTCAGTACTCTGAGATCCACAGTGTCAAGAGTGTGCCGAGAATACCAAATTTCAGGCATTACCTCTCATACGGACAACACAGTGGGCGACTACCTTCACTTAACGACCGAGAGCAGCGGCGTTGCTTAGAGTTGTTAATGCTAACAAAGAAGCAACACTGCGTGACATAATCGCGGAAATCAATATGGGACGTGCTAACACTTGTCCATTAGGACACTGCAGCAAAATTTTGCGAGGGTGTGATAAGGTAGCAGACGACACACACAAGCGCCTTTGCTAACATCACGACGTCGCCTGCAGCGCGTCTCCTGGGCTCGTGACCATATCTGTTGGGCGCTAGACGACCGGAAAACCGTGGCCTTATCAACGAGTCCCGATTTCAGCTGGTACGGCTCGAGTGTGGCGCAGACCTCACGAAGCCACGGACCCAAGTTGTCAAGTTGCCAAGTTGCTAAAGTTATCGAGAAGGTTGTATATACAAGGTTACTGGAGCATTTAAATTCACATAATTTGCTGTCAAATGTTCAGTTTGGATTTAGAAATGGTTTAACAACTGAAAATGCTATATTCTCTTTTCTCTGTGAGGTTTTGGACGGATTAAATAAAAGGTAGCGAACGCTAGGTGTTTTCTTTGATTTAACGAAGGCTTTTGACTGTGTTGACCACAAAATATTACTGCAGAAGTTGGACCATTATGGAGTAAGGGGAGTAGCTTACAATTGGTTCGCCTCTTACTTTAAGAACAGAAAGCAGAGGGTAATTCTCCGCAATATTGAGAGTGGTAGTGATGTCCAGTCCCAATGGGGCACTGTTAAGTGGGGCATTCCACAAGGGTCGGTGCTGGGGCCACTGCTGTTTCTTATTTATATAAATGATATGCCTTCTAGTATTACAGGTGATTCAAAAATATTTCTGTTTGCTGATGACACCAGCTTGATAGTGAAGGATCTTGTGTGTAATATTGAAACAGTAACAAATAATGTAGTTCATGAAATAAGATCGTGGCTTGTGGAAAATAATTTGATGCTAAATCACAGTAAGACTCAGTTTTTACAGTTTATAACTCACAATTCAACAAGAACCGATATTTTGATCAGACAGAATAGGCATATTATAAGCGAGACAGAACAGTTCAAGTTCCTAGGCGTTCGGATAGATAGTAAGCTGTTGTGGAAAGCCCATGTCCAGGATCTTGTTCAGAAGCTGAAATAAGTGACACTTCAACACGAAAAGTAGTCTACTTCGCATATTTTCATACGCTTATGACGTATGGTATTATTTTTTGGGGTAATTCTTCTGATTCAAAAAGGGTATTTTTGGCTCAAAAACGGGCTGTTCGAGCTATATGTGGTGTAATTTCGAGAACCTCTTGTCGACCCTTATTCAAAAATCTGGGAATTCTGACATTGCCCTCACAGTATATATTTTCTTTAATGTCGTTTGTTGTTAGCAATATTAGCCTATTCCCAAGAGTTAGCAGCTTTCACTCAGTTAATACTAGGCAGAAATCAAATCTGCATGTAGAATGCACTTCCTTGACTCTTGTGCAGAAAGGAGTGCAGTATTCTGCTGCATCCATTTTCAATAAGCTACCACAAGAACTCAAAAATCTTAGCAGTAGCCCAAACTCTTGTAAGTCTAAACTGAAGAGTTTCCTCATGGCTCCTGGAAGAGCTAAAAATTTAAGCAAATTCCAATGTTACATTGTTGATTTTCTTCATTTAAACTTACGACTTGTCACCTGAATATGTTTTTTTATATTTCATTTTATCTGTTTCTAATATCGTGTTATAATTTCATGTATTGACTCGTTCCATGACCATGGAGACTTCTCCTTAATTTGGTCCCACGGAACAATAAATAAATAAATAAATAAATAAAAAACAAGGCACTGTGTGAGCTGATGGTGGCTCCATAATAGTGTGAGCTTTGTTTACACGGTATAGAATTAGTTCTCTGGTCCAGCTGAACCGATCATTGACTGGGAATGCTTGTGTTTGGCCCTTCATGGGCTTCGTGTTCCCAAATGACGATGGAATTTTTATGGATGACAATGCGCCATATCACCAAGCCAGAATTGTTCGCCGTTGGTTTGAAGAACATTCTGGACAATTAGAGCGAATGATTTGGCCACCCAGATCATCCGGTGTGAATTCCATCGAACATTTATGTGACGTAACCGAGAGGTCAAGGTGTGCACAAATTACTGCACCGGCAACACTTTCGCAATTGCGGATGGTTATAGAGGCAGTACGGCTCAGTATTTCTGCAGGAGCTTCTAATGGCTTACTGAGTCCACGCCACGTCGAGCTGCTGCACCTCGCCGGGCGAAAGATGGTCCAACACGATATCAGGAGGCATCCTGTGACTTTTGTCACCTCAGTGTAAATTAACGTGCAAGCTAGAAACTGGGAACCGACGACTTCGTTTTATATTTTTTGTTTGGTTGTTTTTTGTTTTGCACATAATTAGGACCGCACATCATTAAGCGTCGTTAAATTGTGTATTTTACATCCTTACAGAATATAAGTTACAATTTTTAAATAATTAAAATTTGATGATAACCTAATTTTTGAGCTTTTATGTACGAGTAACAAAGCAATAATTTTTAATGCAAGTGCAGTTTACATGCGCGAACATGAAAAACATATATAGTCATTGTTGTTATTTTGTACTCAATAGTACGTTCTTCATCATGATCAGAGACAAGGTTTTCCTGTAATTATTGATAAATTGCAAAAGTTGCTTATGAATAACAGAAACCTTGTTTTATATAAGTTCTACTAAATGTGGAAGCGATGTGTGATGAACTTTTGTTTTGCGGTTTTTGTATTTAACCATTTAGTTCAAGAAATTGCGTTTTCTAGCGCTGTTTGATAAATCGGTATTGTTTTCTTTATTTTTACTACAGCATCCCTCTGTTCCATGTCGCAAATCAACAATTTTCGAATAAAACCTGAACTAAATATTGACAGTTTCAATTCTGCTGTAAATACTATTTGCTTTTAAGTAACAGACGGGAGAATAATTATGCAGAACAAAAATGTCCCGCAGATCGCCCGGCCCTTGATATATATCCTCTGTCAGGTTATAGACAGCTCACCGTTGCCGGTTTCCAGGGGTATCTAGTAAGACACTGATCGCATACGGAAAGAAGGCGATCGTTGTTAGTGTGGTGTCACCGCCAGACACCACACTTGCTAGGTGGTAGCCTTTAAATCGGCCGCGGTCCGTTAGTATACGTCGGACCCGCGTGTCGCCACTGTCAGTGATTGCAGACCGAGCGCCGCCACACGGCAGGTCTGGAGAGACGTCCTAGCACTCGCCCCAGTTGTACAGCCGACTTTGCTAGCGATGGTTCACTGACAAATTACGCTCTCATTTGCCGAGACGATAGTTAGCATAGCCTTCAGCTACGTCATTTGCTACGACCTAGCAAGGCGCCATTATCAATTGCTATTTATCATTTGATGCATGTACCGTCAGACCGATGTTCACCAATTATGGATTAAAGTTAAGTATTCCAACAGCTACGTACTTTATTTGCTACACTCAAATCCTTTAACTGTTCCAGATCTCACGCCAGCCTGCGTGAGCTTAAACGCGTGCCTTTCGGCTTCACCTCCTAGTGGCTTGGCTGTCTTGCCAAGTCACAACAGTTAGTAACTCCCGATAGGTATGAAACATACCCAACTTACAGGTAATGGGGGTACGAAATTGAATGACCAAAGCTACTAGGAAAACTATAGTAGTCTATACTTACTTATTATAGTCTGTGATAGTTTTACAGTTCAAGTAACACTGCATCTACCGGGTGATCAAAAAGTCAGTATAAATTTGAAAACTTCATGAACCATGGAATAATGTAGATAGAGAGATAAAAATTGACACACATGCTTGGAATGACACGAGGTTTTATTAGAACAAAGAAAAAACGAAGTTCACAAAATGTCCGACAGATGGCGCTAGACAGCAAAACATCAGTGACTGCGCATGACAATCGTGTATAAAAGGAGCCTGGCCTCCCAGGTCCCCAGACCTCAGTCCGTGCGATTATTGGCTTTGGGGTTACCTGAAGTCGCAAGTGTATCGTGATCGACCGACATCTCTAGGGATGCTGAAGGACAACATCCGACGCCAATGCCTCGCCATAACTCCGGACATGCTTTACAGTGCTGTTCACAACATTATTCCTTGACTACAGCTTTGTTGAGGAATGATGGTGGACATATTGAGCATTTCCTGTAAAGAACATCATCTTTGCTTTGTCTTACTTTGTTATGCTAATTTTTGCTATTCTGATCAGATGAAGCGCCACTGTCGGACATTTTTTGAACTTTTGTATGTTTTTGATCTAATAAAACCCCATGTCATTCCAAGCATTTGTGACAATTTGTACCTCTCTATCTACATTATTCCGTGGTGTATTCAGTTTTCAAATTTATACTGACTTTTTGATCACCCGGTACATCTACTCACATACTCCATAAGCTACCATAAACTGTATCGCGGGGGGTAGATGAGACTGGAGCATATTTACCTGGATTTCTTTCCGAGTTTTTTTTATTTTTTCGGTTGAGTTTGTCCTGTTTAAAATTGTTTAGTCTTATAACATGGTTATTAACTTAAGACCTTAATACCTTTAAAATTACACTAGATATTAACAAAAGGTTTTCAATATGTGATAAAATAACTCATAAAGTTCCGTTTTCTCTTTCGTACACATCAATGTGTGCCCCCTTAGTGCCGCGGATAGTATCTAGTCTGAATTCCATTTCGCTTCAAGTACGATTCAAGATCCACATAATGACATGTTAAAATGCATTGCTAATGCGTACCTTCAAGTCCTGAAGGTCTCTAATCTTGGTTCGGCACACCAGAGCCTTTAAAAAACAGTGCAGGAAGCAGTCTAGTGGTGTGAGGACAGGGGAAAACTTCAACGGTACTATAATGAAAATCTCGAAATGAGAAGATGCCACATTGCCCTTTTTTTTAAAAAAGGAAATAAGTCTTTAGAGCCAGTCTAACAGTAATGCTTGAACCTAAGTTCGCGGGAGTCTAATACTCACTTATCAAGAATCATTGCAAGTTCATAAAATCATTTCTACGCGACTTGAACAACCGTTCGAAGTTATTCACTTGCAGATTTGCATATAAACATTCACTGAGGCACTTTTAACTCACTAAATCACTTTTATGTGAAAACATATTCAATACACTCCACTGACGTGGTGGCTCTCCAAAAACTGGTCCAAGACGGGGTAACTAACTAGCTTCGGTGCTTCACGACTGTCTGGTTAGAGTGCGTTTCTGATAGGTGGTTTAAGCGGCCAATGACTGACAAGCTTAATAAAATTCTAATTAAAAGAGCAGATTGTTCTTGAAGTAATTGAAGTCATTTATTTTGATGTGAGGCAGAGATTTATTTCAAACATCAAAATAATATAACACATGCAGCATATGATATCTATTATATCTACGAGCACATCTATACACTGCAAGGCAACTGTGGCGGAGGGTACACGGAGTAACCTCCGTGTACCACTGTTACTTTGCCTTTTGCTGATCCAGTCGTGAATGATTCGTTGGAAGACCGATTGCTAGGAAGCCTCCGTATGGGCCGCAGTTTCTCTAATTTTACCTTCATAATCTTATCGCGAGATATACGTAGGAGGGAGAATTATATTGGTTGCCTTTTCTAGGAAAGTAATCTCTCGGAACTTCAATAGTAAACCACACCATTATTCAGAGCGCTTCTCCTGCAATGTTCGTCTCTGGAGTTAGCTGAATATCTCTGTGATGCTTTCACGCTTACTAAGTGAACCCGTAACGTAACGTTCTGCTCTTCTGTGGCTCTTCTCTATTTCCTATGTCAATTCTATATGGTACGGATCCCATAGTGACCAGCAATATTCGAGTTTTAGTTTAAGATAATATGTGATAACAGTTTGAATCTATTAAGGAATGTCACTATCGCCTGGGTAAATTTTCTTCTGGATCTCAGTTTCAAACTGATCGATGCTTGTTGCTTTGAATGGTATTAATGTCCACTGTTACCTCTGTGGGTATATCTCTACTGGTGAGTTTTCGAGTCCTGACTACTGTATGTAATGAGTCTCCAGTTTCTGCATCACACATAGTAAGTTGTGTCCGCTATCAACTTACCTTCCATATTTCACAGACTCTTTGATAACAACCGACATATAGGAAACAGGGAAGGGTTCAATGTAAGCGGTGGAAGTACTTTTCAAAATACAGTTTTTTTATGTGACATGTAATCGTTTAATTTCCGTAATGAAATGTTCATATTGGTGAAAATAGAAGTATAAACTAATGTGCCATATGGTCTAGGTTTGAACACGTGAAATTATGTATATACAGGGTGGTAAAAAAACTATCCAATATTTCAGGGAATGATAGTATGCATCAAAACAAGACAAATATTTCTTATAACCATGGGTCCTACAAACGTATATATTGTCATACGTCATATAATCATGTGTTCATAAGGGGAGCTCTTGTGACGTCATCCATGGTAATGCATTACTTGTCCTGCTGCAGATGACTACTCGATAATTAACGTTAATTACAGCCTCTGGCGTGGAACATTGCGACGTAGGAAGGCATCAGCGACATGTAGTTGCGGATATGAGCACCGTATTCGCAGGGGCGCTCCGTGTCATACCAGGGTCAACAGCGTTCTGCGATAATGCCGTGCAGTATCGATGTAAACACTGGTTGGCTCACTGGTTTGCGGTGAACTGTTCCGTTTACGTTGCGCGACTGTACTGCAGTCTTGTTACACCTAGTTACGTTCGCGTACGTTTCTGATAACTCCGGGTGCGCACCATGATGTTTGACCTACTTGCAAGTCACGTTTAAAGTACATATTATTGTAATGTTTGTAGTGCGGTGTTTCTCTCTTTGCCGGCCGGTGTGGCCGAGCGGTTCTAGGCGCTTCATTCTGGAGCCGCGCGACCGCTACGGTCGCAGGTTCCAATCCTGCCTCGGGCATGGATGTGTGTGATGTTCTTAGGTTAGTTAGGTTTAAGTAGTTCTAAGTTCTAGGGGACTGATGACCTCAGATGTTAAGTCCCACGGTGTTCAGAGCCATTTGAACCTTTTTTTTTTTTTCTCTTGCAGATACTCTGACACAACCTAGCAATGGAGGCCTTTTATTCTACAAGGGAAATGACAGACATGATTTACTGCTATGGTTTAGCAGATGGGGTCAATTTAAGAGCCCATAACCTGTACATTGAACGATTTCCAGCAAGCAGGGTACCATCTGTTAAGCTGTTCAGCAAATTGTTCCAGCGTCTTGGGGAAACAGGCTCCGTAGCACCCAACAAAGTAGACAGTGGAAGGCCTCGTTCAGTTTCCACCCCTGAAGTGGAGGAGCACGTTCTAGGTTAGTGGAAGACAATCCTGGAACCAGTTTGTGACGAATAGCACCAGCTGAAGGTGTTAGTCATCCTCTAGTCTGGGTGGTACTTCATGAGCAGTTGTTGTATCTGTACCATGTTCAGTGCGTCCAGGCCCTTAGGGTGAAAGGCCATCCTGTCACAGTGCAGTTCTGCCAGTGATTCTTGCGGCATTGTGGTGCAGATCGACAATTTGTCTCCAAGATTTTGTTTATTGATGAGGCAGGGCTGACATGAGAAGGCATTGTCAATTTCCGTAATCAATATGTGAGGTCCGATAAAAATCCCCGTGCAGTTCAAGAAACAAGGCATCAGGATCGTTTTTCAATCTATGGATGGGAAGGCGTTCTTGGCGGTAGATAACTAGGGCCATACGTGCAACTGCAGAGATTAACTGGGGCTATTTATAAATGTTTTCTGAAGAACGTACTGCCTATCTTGCTGGAGGATCTGCCATGCGAGGACAGACTGCAGATGTAGTTCATGCTTGACGGTGCACCAGCACATTTTCTCTTCATTGTGCGTCGGCACCTGACGAGGATATTTGGAAACCGGCGGATTGGCCGGGGAGGTTCCTTACCGTGGCCTTCTCGTTACCCGGACGTAATCCAGCAGAGTTCTGGTTATGAGGATACATGAAGCAGTTGGTTTATGCCATTCCAATAAACTATGCGTAAAAACTACACAATCGTGTCTTCCGTACACCTCAGGACATTCGGAACCAACCAGGGAGATTTCAAAGGGGACGTTATTTCTTACACCGAAGGGCAGAGGCATGAATTAAGATGAATGGACATTATGTTGAGCACCTCCTCTGAGTAAGTGGTCATATATCAGAATGTATACTTTGTAGGACCCATTGTTACAAGACATTTTTTTCTTGTTTTGATGCGTACAGCTATCCCCTGAAATACTGGAGAGTTTTTTAATACCCTATACATCTACTTTTTACTAATTTTCTGTGATCATTTTAAGCATTTTTTTCCGCAGACCTTACGTAGAAAACAATCAGACTGTAAAGGAAGAGTTAGGATATAAGACTATAGATCTTTCATAGTTAAAGAATCAATGAACTGCAGATATATATAAAACCGCACAGTTTAGAGGGTAGAGCATTTTTCTGTAATATGAAGTTCCGGCTGAAGAACAACTGAACGGAAGAGGCTGCGTCGGACTACAAATCCGACAAAACAAGAACGGATTCCTAATTCTGGAACTGAGGTCCGCGTTGACTGCTTCCGCCATGTAGCAGCGGTGCTCAATCACTACTAGAGTGTTGGTTAATCTTCGTGTTTTACCGTCCTTGTTAACACTTGTCGATAAAACAGATATCGCACTAGACTAACTTGTGATCGCTGTATCGAATGGACACTTAAAATTTCGCTTTAAAAATAATTTTATTTGGAAGGGAAAACAAAACAAACCGACACTTTTCGTCGACACTGGGCGATGCGTGGAGGACATAATGAGCTGTATTTACTAGAGATGACTGGAAAAACGAGACCTAACTACATGCCGAAACACCGAAGAAAATGCACCCGGCCACTCTTAACTGAGACCCCCGATATGTTGCAAACAGCAAGGGCCCTGTAGCACTCTTTCGGGATAAAACCGAACTACTTTCTCCATTTAAAGGATGGCGATGCTGAGTTCTTTTCGCTAGGAATTATTCATTGCATTGTACAATTGATCCAACACTCCGTAAGTTGGTATTTTGTTCAATAGCGAACCGCGCCGTCGAGGAGTGAAGGAATATGGCATCAACTTCTGAATCTCATGGGCGAAAAGACAGAGCTGTATTTCACAAGTTCGCTTTCTGCGTAATCCTTGTTGATTCCTACAGAGGAAGTTGTAGCTGTCTAAAACGTCATAAGAAACAATTAGAATGCTATCCATTAGTCTACGACAATTTCACGTAATCCGCCTTGAAAAGGGGTATAACTCCCACCGTTTTTCTATAGCTTGAAACGCCTCGTGCACCATCCACATACGATGAACTGTCCGTAAGAGGGGAGCAAGTTGTTTCTCTTAGTCCATACTGAATCTAAAATTATATCGTTTCCTTTGCCGTTTACGTTTCACGTTTATTCTTAATCGTATGACTAGTTTCGATCAAAGGTGGTCATCTTCAGATCTGTAGTTGTGTAACCTATCTGTCGTGTCATACTGGACTACACATGAAAATACGCAGTACACAGCAATAATGATGTAACTTAAAGAATCATGTTCATTCACCTTTTCTCTTCGGAAAAATTTTAATTGGTTTTATGTACTGCTATCATTTATCACAGTCTACGTGAAATCGTTCGTACCATGATTCAAAAGAGGAATTGTAGTACCATTAGTCCTTATTGAAACAATTCGTTGTGAGGTCCTTCTTAGGGTTTTATATTTTTGCTTATTTCAAGCCTTTGAAAACGTACCTCATCATATTTTCGAGAATTCATCTTTTGAATATTGGATTTCAGCCATTGGAATAAGTCCATATTCGCAGTTACAATCGAAAGTACTTTTCCCTGGAAGCACCTACGCTGTTCTCATATATGAGATGTAAAATTCGTTCTTGGTTATCATTGCACTGTCAGTAACAACAAACGGCTTTCGCTGCGGACATTACTCTTGTCTGTACGTAGATTAAAATCCATTCTCCCGCACGTGACGTGGCCGTGTTTTCCCGACAATCAGTGTCCTCACCAGCCCGCCTAAATACCGTTGTCGCCCGGAAATGTTTAGTTTGCACAGATGTTCTCTTAAAGGGCAGCTGTCTAAACAGTGCCGGGGGACTCCAACTGCAAAGCACACTGACCAAACCAAAGAAAATACGACAAAAATATCACTGTCCTAATGAAGAAGTTCGGCAAAGCATTACGCTCCACCTCCCACTTACTGTATGACGTCGATGTTGACTGTCATTAGTCTTCCGTTTCAGACTTTACATTCTCCTCCTCCACTTGTAACATCAGTCTGTCTGTCTGTCTTTCTTTCCCTCTACCTTTGTACTGTGCGTGAAACACAGAGAGACTCCTGAGTAAATTGAAGCGAGATATGAAGTTGTTGTCGTGTGCTTCTGAATTTTAAGATTTTTCACCTCGTATCAGCCTGTGAGGGCTTAGATATAGTTTCTGTAATTTCATAGGAAAAATGCTCTAGCAGATCCATGCTACTACAGGTATCGAATTGACGCCCTTCAACTTCCGCTGTATTGTGTCTTTTTCTTAAATTGCTGACAACTTGGTTCAGTTTATATTTCATACAATATTCTAAGACTTCTTCCTCTCCTCTCTTCCATACAATCTTTCCTTGGAAAATTCTTCCATATAAATAATTTCTTCGTAATTTATACTGAAGGGCCTCAGCATTATGACCATCTGCTTAACGGGGGTAGGACGTCAAACGGGCCGACTTGGAGCAGGAGAGGCACCACGGGACATTTTAATTTCCACTGGCTATACTTTTACAAATAAATTCATAAAACTTTGTCAGCATGACCAGGAAGGATTCAGGATTCCATTCATAGCAGTGGAAGTTCAAAATTATAACAAAATAATTTATATTAGATGTGAAATTTTCATCATTTTTTCACTTACTATTGGCTGCATTTGTTGCTACAGGTACACTTTTCTTCATAAGTAAGAGATTCTTCGATGAATTTTGCATAGCATACAAACCATACTTACAGGTGTATGAAACTCTAGAATTTTCCAAATCTATTGAAAATTGTGGTAAAAATTGAGATAATTAACTATAAAATTTGAATTTTTTCTAAACATGAAATTTAAAACCTAACAGCTCATTAATTTTTTCATAAATTAAATAAATTATCTGAATGCGGCGGAGATCGGTAGATATGATGTACATGAGCAGACAAACAAAACGATTACAGTTTCAGAAAAATTCGATGACTTATTGTGGAGAAAGAGCTTCGCAAATTGAGCAAGTCAACAACGCATTAGTCCACCTTAGGCTCTTATTCAAGCAGTCATTCGCTTGACAATAATTGGCAGAGTTTTTTGCTGTCCTCCTGAGGAATGTCGTATCAAATTCTGGTCAATTGGCGCGTTAGATCGTCAAAATCCGGAGCTGGTTGGAGGGAAATGCCCATAACACTACAAACTTTCTCAGTTGCTGGAATTTCCCAAGTTCGTCGGAATGCACAATGGACGTGAGTGGATGCAGGTGATTAGACAGGACGGTTACGTACGTGTCCCCTGTCAGAGTCGTATATAGACGTATCAGGGTCCCATATCACTGCAGCTGCGCACGCCCCACACCATAACAGAGCCGCCATCAGCTTGAACAGTCCCCTGCTGACATGCAAGGTCCATGGATTCATGAGGTTGTCTCCACACCCGTACAAGTCCATCCGCTCGATACAATTTGAAACGAGACTCGTCTCACCAGGCAACATGTTTCCAGTCATCAACAGTCCAATGTTGGTATTGACGGGAGCAGGCGAGGCGTAAAGCTTTGTGTCGTGCAGTCATCAAGTGCACAGGAGTGGGCCTTCGGCTCCGGAAGCCCATATTGGTGATGTTTCGTTGAATGGTTCGCACGCTGACACTTGTTGATGACCCAGCTTTGAAACCTGCAACAATATGCTGAAATGTTGACTTCTGTCACGTTGAATGATTCTCTTCAGCCGTCGTTAGTCCCATTCTTGCAGTGATGTTGGAGATTTCATGCTTTACCGGATTCCTGATATTCACGGTACACTCGTGAAATGGTCGACGGGAAAATCCGCACTTCCTAGCTACCGCGGAGATGCTGTGTCCCATCGTTCGTGTGCCGACTATAACACCACGTTCAAACTCACTTAAATCTTGATAACATACCATCGTAACAACAGTAACCGATCTAACAAGTGCGCCTGATACTTACTGTCCTATATAGGCGTTGCCAACCGCAGCGCCTTATTCTCCCTGTCTTCGTATCTTTGTACTTGAATGCGCATGCCTATACCAGTTTCTTTGGCGCCTTTGTGTAGTTTTTCATATGACGACGCACTTTACTGAAATGAATTTTTTCTCAGTACATAAGGTGGTTACCTTTTCCACTATGTATTTATACTTCCTTTAAGTTTCCCACCTCGGTTATTACCACGTCATTTGTCAGTGCAGAATAGCTAATAGCTATTTGGAGGGGGGGGGGGCTATGGGCTCTGAGCACTATGGGACTTAACATCTGAGGTAATCAGTTCCCTAGACTTAGAGCTATTTAAACCTAACTAACCTGCGACCGTAGCAGCAGCGCGGTTCCGGACTGAAGCGCCTAGAAACGCTGGGCCACAACGGCCGGCGCAGAGTAACTACCACAACCACTAGGAACAGGTGTGTATAGTGAAGATGCAGATCTTCGAAGATGATTGCTGTCCATTCCGATAGGCGCGGGACTGTCACGTTTTTTGCATAATTTGCGCAAGTATTATTCGCCAAAGTGTAGCGGGATGTCTGCGAGCTGCGGCGGTTAAATTTAATGGGTAATCAAATGAAAACCGAACACACGCCATAATACACAGCCCGCGAGGAAGTTGACCAGCTGCGTTTCGATACTGTCACTGCTGTGATAGGGTAACAGCACAGTGCCACGTCACAGGCGCACGCAGTTGTCGGGCTATGACGTTGGCTGCTGGCGAACTAGTCTAGTGCATCCGTCCACTGGTCATAGTGTCGTACTGCTAGCGCCCAAGACTCTACTACCCTTCACACAGCTGTGTAGCAGACGTGGTCTGCATTCCTCGCCCTCTCGCTACACAGATTCCGGCGATCACATGGAAACAAGCTCCTAGGGCGTGGAACTACAATCGGACGAAGGCTGCGTTTCAGCGATTTGGTTGGGAGACACTGCAGCAACCTCTGTATAGCACGGATCCTTCACCGCGTGATTTTTGCATCTTTATCGCTCTGAAGAAAGACGTGTTTGGGCGTCGGTTGCAGTTGAACGGAGTGGATGCGGTTGTGGATTCGTCAGAGGTCGAAGGCGTTCTACGAAACAGGAATTGTCTCGTCTCCCAGTGCGATAAACGTCTTAACGCGTCTGGTGATCACTTTCGGATGGAACCATTCCGTGACCCCGTTGTGGCGGGTGTTCGGATTTCATTTGATTGCCCCTCATAGCGTAGGTCGACTTCCGTATCCAGGCGTATCCAGGTCGGTACTATGCGGACGTTGACATGAATGGGCAAATTAATACTAGTAGAGTATGTACCCTTAGCCACACACTGAACAGTGGCTTGAGGAATAGGAATGTTGGTGTAAATGGCAGGGAGATGGGAGCACTGGACACAAAAGAAAGTGAGATAATGTTTGGGTAGTGAGGCAACAGCTGGTCTAAAGTCGCTACAGGAGTACCATGGCACATATCCTGGGCGCAAGTGCTCATTGGAGACAAAGATGTGTTCAGGACTGCTTCAGGGGAGTGTAACACAAACAAACGATCTGTCGAACAGGGTGAGCAGTAATCTGTGACTGTTCCTGATGACGCTGTAGTGCACAGGAAAGTGTCATCGTTGAGTGTCTGTAGCAGGACACTCGATGCCTTGGACATAATTTCTAACCAGCGGAAAAATGCTCCAAAAGAAAGGCGAATATGCTCCTTTTTTCCTAAAAAAAAAAAAAAAAAAAAAAACGACTGACTGAAAAGTGGGGTATCAGCTGCCTCACTCTACATTCTTCTTCAGCAGCTTTAAAATTTTTCCCAAAGATTCTGGCATGCGCACATATTCGCGCCCTCTTTAACACGCACCCCTCACACCCACAAGCTCCCGTCACTATAACCCGCTCATACCATCGATGTGAGTCGCTCATACCCACCCGCTTCCCCTCGCCCATTCTCATTAACTCATTCAGCCCAACTCATTGTCAATATCTCTTTATGTTTCCTGTCTCACAGCCACAGCCCTCTTTGTTCTGTTCTGCTACTACTGTCTACTCTGTCTCCCTCTAAATATCTCTTACTGCTACCATCTCATTCACGCCTTCCCACCGTTGCTGCTTTTCTCACAATCACTATCTCTTTCTTCCTCATTGTCCATGTCATAGGCTGTCTCTAATTATCACTGGTTCTTACCCACTTCCACTTTCTCCTACTCTTCATTCCTTCCATCTGGCACTGACCCCTTCACCCTTTTCCTAGCATTGTTCTGTCACAGTCAAATATTATATTCCTCTGCCACTGTGCCCCTCTCTTTCTCTCACACTGCCCTTGTCTTCTTCGCACTTTCTATAACATACCCACAACTACTATCTTCCACCTTCTTGCCACTGCCACTGTCTTCTTCTCTCCAAGCATAAAACAGCGCGAATACGTTCGTATGCCAAAATTTTTGGGAAAACCTTTAGAGGCGCTGAGAAAGGAAGAATGAGGCAGCTGGCGCCCCACTCTTCAATCAGCAAATTTTTTAAACAGGAGTGTATTCGCCTTTATTGGGCTCCGATAGCAGCATTTCTGCGCTGGTTCCCGTATTTTCTCTGCTACAGCAGGGCATATCACTAACGTTAAAAGAACGGTACAGATAAGTAAAATTTTTTTAAAGTTTACTTATGTGAAATTGAAATAACACAATACTAATTTTAAACCTCAGACCGGTTTTTTTGTGCACAAAAATTTTCCACGCGCTAAATAACATGGGGTTCTCAGAACCCATGTTGCGATAACGGAGACACTTTACAACATATTTCTCTGTGCTACGTCACTTTATAAACTACGTTTCCACCTCACATCGGACTTTATGTGTACAAGTAGGGCTCCTTTGAACCTCAGCATCTCGAAACGATAGAAGTATCAAGAACATTTCCAACGTTGTTCGAGATCGGGAGCTTAGGAACATATCGTCAAAATTTTAGCTATTTGCTGTGGATAGCCGTCTTGGAATCCGCGGCTCAGTTCTCGTAGCCAAAAACCATGTTTCTGATACAGGATCTAAAACTCATTTAATGAAAATTCATTTTAAATGATGGAAA
Organism: Schistocerca americana; assembly: GCF_021461395.2. Classification (NCBI taxonomy): domain Eukaryota; kingdom Metazoa; phylum Arthropoda; class Insecta; order Orthoptera; family Acrididae; genus Schistocerca; species Schistocerca americana. Next base: position 378,294,729 of record NC_060121.1, read on the forward strand.
TCGGATTTTTTATCCGAAAACGTTATCACCTGTCATAAAATCATATCATCCTATTTGGGTCCCCATACAAGTCAAGCGAACTACACGTACACCCAGTTTCTTTGCAGACTGCTTCTTTTACACCATATGAGACAGTCCTTAACTTTAAAATGTTTATTTTTTGGCACGAACTCTGTTTTACAGCATTTGTCTTAATAGAATATGAACTCAGCCTTAACTTGCGTACAAAGATCCGCTTTATTTGACACTGCATTACCATGGGACAATTCCCAAGTCACGACAGTCCTTAAATTTAAAACATTAATCATTTTAGCATGAATTCTGTTTTACAGCATTTGTCTTAATAGAATATGAACTCAACGTTAACTTACGTACCAAAATCCGCTTTATTTGGCACTACATTGGCACGGAACAAATTCCAAGTTATAAGGAACACATTAGAAACTTTTCTATCCTTAAGAGTGCGAGAGACACAGATTTGACTTTAAACACACAGATTTTCGCAAGAGAGTGTGTATACCGCCGATAGTGGGCGAAATTCCATCTAAGACAAGTTCAGATAAACAATTTCTCTCTTTCGAAGTTAGCTCCGCTCGCATAGTACTACAACTGCCAAACTGAACTCTGTAGCCCCTATTCAACACACACTTTTATGAGTAACTATAATTCACTAGAAATAAGTTTTAAAACTATAATATTTTGATAAGACTTGGAGTTGGCTCTATCCAGTGTTGAAATTATTGACGTACGCCTTGTGAACGTAAGCCTCCGTTCTTCTTTAGAAAGTAGTTATTAATAAATGTTTCTATTCTAGATCTGCCTTATGCGTCATGCAGACAGTACAAATGACGCAATGTTGGCCAGTCATTTCTGGACAGGCTATGTGTCACGCAAGCAACTGGTCCCACTGTGTGAACTTGTAACGTTCCGCCAATACGCTGTGCGCTTTACCTTATACGTCAGTGAGTACCCACAGGGATCGTACTCCAGTGGACATTATGCTTCATAATATACACTACTGGCCATTAAAATTGCTACACCAAGAAGAAATGCAGATGATAAACGGGTATTCATTGGACAAATATATTATACTGGAACTAACGTGATTACATTGTCACGCAATTTGGGTGCATAGATCCTGAGAAATCAGTACCCAGAACAACCACCTCTGGCCGTAATAACGGCCGTGATACGCCTGGGCATTGAGTCAAACAGAGCTTGGATGGCGTGTACAGGTACAGCTGCCCATGCAGCTTCAACACGATACCACAGTTCATCAAGAGCAGTGACTGGCGTATTGTGACGAGCCAGTTGCTCGGCCACCATTGACCAGGCGTTTTCAATTGCTGAGAGGTCTGGAGAATGTGCTTGCCAGGGCAGCAGTCGAACATTTTCTGTATCCAGAAAGGCCCGTACAGGACCTGCAACATGCGGTCGTGCATTATCCTGCTGAAATGTAGGGTTTCTCAGCGAGCGAATGAAGGGTAGAGCCACGGGTCGTAACACATTTGAAATGTAACGTCCACTGTTCAAAGTGCCGTCAGTGCGAACAAGAGGTGACCGAGACGTGTAACCAATGGCACGCCATACCATCACGCCCTGTGAGACGGCAGTATGGCGATGACCAATACACGCTTCCAATGTGCGTTCACCACGATGTCGCCAAACACGGATGCCACCATCATGATGCTGTAAATAGAACCTGGATTCATCCGAAAAAATGACGTTTTGCCATTCGTGCACCCAGGTTCGTCGTTGAGTACACCATCGCAGGCGCTCCTGTCTGTGATGCAGCGTCAAGGGTATCCGCAGCCATGGTCTCCGAGCTGATAGTCCACTCTGCTGCAAACGTCGTCGAACTGTTCGTTTAGATGGTTGTTGTCTTGCAAACGTCCCCATCTGTTGACTCAGGGATGAGACGTGGCTGTACGATCCGTTACAGCCATGCGGATAAGACGCCTGTCATCTCGAATGCTAGTGATACGAGGCTGTTGGGATCCAGCACGGCGTTCCGTATTACCCTCCTGAACCCACCGATTCCGCATTCTGCTAACAGTCATTGTATCTCGACCAACCGAGCAGCAGTGTCGCGATACGATAAACCGCAATCGCGACAGGCTGCAATCCGACCCTTATAAAAGTCGGAAACGTGGTGGTACGCATTTCTCCTCCTTACACGAGGCACCACAACAACGTTTCTCCAGGCAACGCCGGTCAACTGCTGTTTTTGTATGAGAAATCGGTTGGAAACTTTCCTCATGTCAGCACGTTGTAGGTGTCGCCACTGGCGCCAACCTTGTGTGAATGCTCTGAAAAGATAATCATTTGCATATCACAGCATCTTCTTCCTGTCGGTTAAATTTCGCGTCTGTAGCACGTCATCTTCGTGGAGTAGAAATTTTAATGGCCAGTCGTGTATTAAACGTTGTCATCATAGACTACCCTGTTCTCTTGAATCAAGATGTAATAGGGAAACTGATTTGTAGGTGCCAGAACATTGCTTAAGAAGTGCCATATTTTGTTAGTCAACGACATAATACGAGGGTTGTCCAGGAAGTAAGTTCCGATCGGCCGCGAAATGGAAACCACTGGGAAAATCCGGTAAAGATTTGCACAAATATGTTGGGCAGTGTCTCTAGTATGCCCGTCGATCGTATCGCGTCGCTCTTTTCAGTTTTGAGTGAACAGCGAGCACGAAAAGATGCGTAGGGAATACCGTTTCCCGCCAAGTATGAGGGCATGGTTAGAGATTTCGCCTGTGTCATGCAGCCCATATAACAGAACTGTCGAGAATTTCCTTCTTCATGCCAATTCTCGGCCTCACACTGCAAGGGCAATGAAGACGCTCCTGCAGCGTTTCCGATGAGAAGTGTTTGCTCAACCATAATATAGTCCGTAATTGGCTCCCCTGAGCCTCATATCTGCTTAAAAGAACCGCTGGCTATGAAGACAAAATTTTTCCACAGACAACGAGCTGCAGACCAGCGCAGATAACTGGCCGTAAGCACAGGCGGCTGCTTTCTATGACGAGGATATTGGAAAGTTGATGCAACACTACGGCAAAACTCGAAGTTGGAGCGGCGACTATGTAGAGAAGTAGATGGAAGGTGTACCTAACTGTTGCAAATAAAACGTTACTGGTTTTCACTGTGGTTTCCATTTCGCGACCGATCGAAACTTACGTTCTGGACAACCCTCGTACTTCTTCCTCACCATATATTGAAACTAGTTTCAGAAAGTCCTAGCTCAAATCTTAGCATTATTATCGGAAACGTCACTTTTTAATTATTTTTTTCTTTTAAATACATTAACCTCTTCTAACTGCGATTCTACAGCTGCAAACAGATATCCGCTTTCTCTTTTTATTTTTAATCTAACTTGCAATTAACGAGTCGAAGATTATTGAATACTACTAAATTAAAACGCACAGAGCAAGTTCATTTCAGTAACATAGTGTTACATTTATTTCAGTAAAATATACGGGACCTGGAGAACTGAGCTTTCAGTCAAATATACCTTCCTCGTATCACAAAAAATACCAAGCGCTTCCACCACTTGGCGACTAATCAATAATACATAAAGAAACTTTCAAGCATAAGTTTTTGAATATTACTTTTCCCTTACGGTAAAGTTCACTCAATTAACACAGGGCGAGTTTAGAACTGAAAACGACATTTTATCTCTTTATTCACCATATATCGCACACTACTGCATACGCACAGCTACTTCTAGTAATGTCTTAACAAAAAGTCTGTTCAACACGAGTTACGGCTTGGTACCACTCTCGGACAACAGACAAGGACGTCGTTGACAATATTAATAGTTGTTAACTCTTGCTCAGCTCACTAATTCTCGCCGTAATAATATGAGAGTTCTTTGTGTGAGGTGCTGCGCTTCATTTCATTTCCACACTTCTTAATCGTTGCTTACGCCGGCTACCTCACTTATTGAGTGACTATAACTCGACAGTGCTTCAAGACTCATACGTCAACAAATATTTCTATAAATATATACAAAAATGGTTCAAACAGTCCTGAGCACTATGGGACTTCCACCCATGAACCATGGACCTTGCCGTTGGTGGGGAGGCTTGCGTGCCTCAGCGATACAGATGGCCGTACTGTAGGTGCAACCACAACGGAGGGGTATCTGTTGAGAGGCCAGACAAACATGTGGTTCCTGAAGAGGGGCAGCAGCCTTTTCAGTAGTTGCAGGGGCAACAGTCTGGATGATTAACTGATCTGGCCTTGTAACATTAACCAAAACGGCCTTGCTGTGCTGGTACTGCGAACGGCTGAAAGCAAGGGGACACCACAGCCGTATTTTTTCCCCAGGACATGCAGCTTTACTGTATGATTAAATGATGATGGCGTCCTCTTGGGTAAAATATTCCGGAGGTAAAATAGTCCCCCATTCGGATCTTCGGGCGGGGACTACTCAAGAGGATGTCGTTATCAGGAGAAAGAAAACTGGCGTTCTACGGATCGAAGCGTGGAATGTCAGATCCCTTAATCGGACAGGTAGGTTAGAAAATTTAAAAAGGGAAATGGATAGGTTAAAGTTAGATATAGTGGGAATTAGTGAAGTTCGGTGGCAGGAGGAACAAGACTTTTGGTCTGGTGATTACAGGGTTATAAATACAAAATCAAATAGGGGTAATGCAGGAGTAGGTTTAATAATGAATAAAAAAATAGGAGTGCGGGTTAGCTACTACAAACAGCATAGTGAACGCATTATTGTGGCCAAGATAGACGTGAAGCCCATGCCTACTACAGTAGTACAAGTTTATATGCCAACTAGCTCTGCAGATGATGAAGAAATAGATGAAATGTACGACGAGATAAAAGAAGTTATTCAGGTAGTGAAGGGAGACGAAAATTTAGTAGTCATCGGTGACTGGAATTCGTCAGTAGGAGAAGGGAGAGAAGGAAACATAGTAGGTGAATATGGATAGGGGGGGAAGAAATGAAAGAGGAAGCCGCCTTGTAGAATTTTGCACAGAGCATAACTTAATCATAACTAACACTTGGTTCAAGAATCATAAAAGAAGGTTATATACCTGGAAAGATCCTGGAGATACCAAAAGGTATCAGATAGATTATATAATGGTAAGACAGAGATTTAGGAACCAGGTTTTAAATTGTAAGACATTTCCAGGGGCAGATGTGGATTCTGACCACAATTTATTGGTTATGAACTGCAGAGCAGATTGAAACTGAAGAAACTGCAAAAAGGTGGGAATTTAAGGAGATGGGACCTGGATAAACTGAAAGAACCAGAGGTTGTAGAGAGTTTCAGGGAGAGCAAAAGGGAACAATTGACAGGAATGGGGGAAAGAAATACAGTAGAAGAAGAGTGGGTAGCTCTGAGGGATGACGTAGTGAAGGCAGCAGAGTATCAAGTAGGTAAATAGACGAGGGCTAGTAGAAATCCTTGGGTAACAGAAGAAATATTGAATTTAATTGATGAAAGGAGAAAATATAAAAATGCAGTAAATGAAGCAGGCAAAAAGGAATACAAACGTCTCAAAAATGAGATCGACAGGAAGTGCAAAATGGCTGAGCAGGGATGGCTAGAGGACAAATGTAAGGATGTAGAGGCTTATCTCACTAGGGGTAAGATAGATAATGCCTATAGGAAAATTAAAGAGACCTTTGGAGAAAAGAGAGCCACTTGCATGAATATCAAGAGCTCAGATGGAAACCCAGTTCTAAGCAAAGAAGGGAAAGCAGAAAGGTGGAAGGAGTATATAGAGGGTCTATACAGGGGTGATGTTCTTGAGGACAGTATTATGGAAATGGAAGAGGATGTAGATGAAGATGAAATGGGAGATACGATACTGCGTGAAGAGTTTGACAGAGCACTGAAAGACCTGAGTCGAAACAAGGCCCCGGGAGTAGACAACATTCCATTAGAACTACTGATGGCCTTGGGAGAGCCAGTAATGACTAAACTCTACCATCTGGTGAGCAAGATGTATGAGACAGGCGAAATGCCCTCAGACTTCAAGAAGAATATAATAATTCCAATCCCAAAGAAAGCAGGTGTTGACAGATGTGAAAATGACCGAGCTATCAGTTTAATAAGTCACAGCTGCAAAATACTAACGCGAATTCTTTACAGACGAATGGAAAAACTGGTAGAAGCGGACCTCGGGGAAGATCAGTTTGGATTCCGTAGAAATGTTGGAACACGTGAGGCAATACTAACCTTACGACTTATCTTAGAAGAAAGATTAAGAAAAGGCAAATCTACGTTTCTAGCATTTGCAGACTTAGAGAAAGCTTTTGACAATGTTAACTGGAATACTCTCTTTCAAATTCTGAAGGTGGCAGGGGTAAAATACAGGGAGCGAAAGGCTATTTACAATTTGTACAGAAAGCAGATGGCAGTTATAAGAGAAGAGGGGCATGAAAGGGAAGCAGTGGTTGGGAAAGGAGTGAGACAGGGTTGTAGCCTCTCCCCGATGTTATTCAATCTGTATATTGAGCAAGCAGTAAAGGAAACAAAAGAAAAATTCGGAGTAGGTATTAAAATTCATGGAGAAGAAGTAAAAACTTTGACGTTCGCCGATGACATTGTAATTCTGTCAGAGACAGCAAAGGACTTGGAAGAGATGTTGAACGGAATGGACAGTGTCTTGAAAGGAGGATATAAGATGAACATCAACAAAAGCAAAACGAGGATAATGGAATGTAGTCAAATTAAGTCGGGTGATGCTGAGGGAATTAGATTAGGAAATGAGACACTTAAAGTAGTAAAGGAGTTTTGCTATTTAGGGAGTAAAATAACTGATGATGGTCGAAGTAGAGAGGATATAAAATGTAGACTGGCAATGGCAAAGAAAACTTAAAAAAAAATTTAAAAATTTAAAGTATATCCGTACCACTTATATTTAAAAAGTGTGTAGCCTATGTCCGTCCGAAGTTTAGTAGACTATCGTATAAAAATCTGAAGAAGAGAAATTTGTTAACATCGAGTATAGATTTAAGTGTCAGGAAGTCATTTCTGAAAGTATTTGTATGGAGTGTAGCCATGTATGGAAGTGAAACATGGACGATAACTAGTTTGGACAAGAAGAGAATAGAAGCTTTCGAAATGTGTGCTACAGAAGAATTCTGAAGATAAGGTGGGTAGATCACGTAACTAATGAGGAGGTATTGAATAGGATTGGGGAGAAGAGAAGTTTGTGGCACAACTTGACTAGAAGAAGGGATCGGTTGGTAGGACATGTTTTGAGGCATCAAGGAATCACAAATTTAGCATTGGAGGGCAGCGTGGAGGGTAAAAATCGTAGAGGGAGACCAAGAGATGAATGCACTAAGCAGATTCAGAAGGATGTAGGTTGCAGTAAGTACTGGGAGATGAAGAAGCTTGCACAGGATAGAGTAGCATGGAGAGCTGCATCAAACCAGTCTCAGGACTGAAGACCACAACAACAACAACAACACTATGGGACTTAACTTCTGAGGTCATCAGTCCCCTAGAACTTAGAACTACTTAAACCTAACTAACCTAAGGACATTACACACATCCATGCCCGAGGCAGGATTCGAACCTGCGACCGTAGCGGTCGCGCGGTTCCAGACTGTAGCGCCTAGAACCGCTCTGCCACTCCGGCCGGCTAAATATATACAAAATCCAGCTGTAAGTGTAATCATAAATACCGTTTCTGTACTAGCGCTAGTACGATTACCACTTCGTGATATCCCCCTTACTTTGAATCGTGAGAGGCTACCGCCACTCCCGCGTCTCAAACCGTCTGGCTGAAGCTGCAGCCTTAATGATGTTGTTAAGAATAGGTCTCAAGAAGTTGAAGCGTGTCCTCACTCCACGAGACAAAACACAGATGATTTATATCTGACACGCAACATCGAAACACCATTTACTGATTAGTAGGCTTAACTGAGCGCCATCTCTTATCTTCATCTCCTTTATCCCTGTACTTACATGTGAAAATTACGAATCCAACAGACCTGATCGTGTACCATCGTGTGTCTCCATCCATTCCCCCCCCCCTGCCCCCCCCCCTCTCACCCTTATGCACATCTTGAGGAGCATCTCAGGAGTTATGCTTCAAAAGACCTCCTCAACACGTTTTCTGAACACGTTTGTGCAATTTGTCTTGTACCGACTTTGGGCCATAGAGGACTTGATATTGCCCACAATGAGCTGTCTGGTGTGGTAAAGTCTGGGTTTCATGGTGGCTGTTTCGTTGAGGCTGGAGATATTGCCGAGCCACGCCCAGTACAGTGACTTCGAAATTGTGCTTCAAGGCACTCACGTAACTAAACAGCCAAGAGCGTTGGAGCTCCATCCCGTTATAACCACACATGATCCATGATTCTCTTTCCTTCGTGCTGAAGTATTAAACACAGATGCAACCTGTCCAAATAAGAATTTCCATTCATATGCACTTAAAAAATGCGCTGAGCAGGTATCGTGATGAGATCCCTTCACATACCATAACATGAGGGAGGTTCTGTTCCAACTCTTGCACGTATTGGGCATTTTTCTTAGACCAGAAAACCACATTCCTCCTGTGTGAACTATCTTTGAGTTCCGGTATGTTTGACACTGCCTAAAACATAAACACGTTTCTTGCATTCAAGCACTCTTGCTCTACGAGTCGCGGCTTTGCCAAAGCGATCTCTAAACGCACTCAGTATTGTCTCTGCCATTATTTTGCCAGTTGTCTGCATTCATGCACTCACATCCATAGTACTATTCTCTCCTTAAGAGTGGAACTGTGTCCACTCAGACCAGCCAACACTTCACAACTGGGACAAAGCAAAGCTGAAAACGAAGCTTTTCGTCAGTTTCAAAGCAAGGGTTGTCAATAAAAGAACTACAGTATTTATTTCCGCGATTCTACAAAATCGAGAGGGGAATGGGATTTCTCCGACTCCCTGTAGATATGAGGTCTGGTTTAAATACATCCGAATTAGGAATATAACATTCTTTATTTTTTATGCTTCACAATTTTTACTTTATCCCATTCGAAATACTCCCCTATACGATCTTTACACCGATCCTCGGGAATTTTCCACTGCTCAAGTGAGTGGAGTTATCTTCTGGAAGCATGTTCAAGGTCTCAATCGCTTTTTCTTTCATAGCTTCAACTGTCTCATATCTTGTCCCTTTCTGCCGGGTTTCACTTTTGGGAACAAAAAAACTAAACAAAAAACATAACACGGAGCAAGAACAGGTGAATAGGGTGGATTTTCCACCACGGGATCCCATGCTTAGTCGGAAACGACTTGACCACCAGTGTTCTCTTGTACATGTTCTTCGGCACCATTTTTGAACAAACTTTCCTCTGTTGAAAATGTGCATATAAAATATGCCAAAGTGTTTCTTTGTCGATTCTTACAATATCCACTGCTGCACAAATACTGAATGGATGGTCTCTCCGGATTAAATCTCCAGTTTTCCATTGTCTTCATCTATTGTTGATGTTGAAAATCGCCCTGGACTTGAGTCATCTCCAGTCTGTCCTCGTTTCTGTTATTGCCGCTTAAACTACATAAAAAATTGAGTCCGTGAAAGACATTCATCCTCGTGCACTTCTTTCAACAAAGAATGGGCCTCTGTTGTGGAATTTCCAAGTTTAACTAAAAGTTTCAGAATAATCCCTTTCTCCTTCAGAACCCTTAACGCTTTCTCGACGGGCTGCGAATACACGATCTGATACAAATGAAGGCCACGGTCGGACTGAGGGGTAAATTCGTGAACGGGTAACGGAAATTGAGAGCGGAGATCTCACTCACATAACTCTGCAGTGTAGGGTTTGACCTTTATGCCCGCACTGTTTGACCGTTAAAAAACCAGTCTGGTTATTTTTTAAGCAAACTTCATTTGATAAAGATCCCTTTCATCATCAGAATTCTAGATGTATAACTCTTGAGTCGAAACACACAGCTCCAGCGTGCCTCGGCCATCTCGGCTACGGCCAGGTAGGAACATCCTCTACAAAACGCGGTTGGTATCACTGAAATCTATACTACTACATAAATACAAGGCGTTTAATCTTGTTACCAAAAATCTGGATAAGTTTAGTTCATATCCCTACACGAGACTCTATTTAACATTCACACAGACATAGGCTACAAATTTTTGTAAATGTAAATGATGTTAGCAAATACCCCGAAAAATTCTTGACAGATTTACTTCAGAGTTTTACTTATGCTCTAATAGATGTTCTGATGGACACTGGCTACATTTTTAATATACACATACGATTTTTATACGATAGTCTACTAAACTTCGGACGGACATAGGCTACACACTTTTTAAATATAAGTGGTACGGATATACTTTAAATTTTTTAATTTTTACATGATGCTCTAACAAACATTCGGACGCTTATAGGCTACGTATTTTGTAATATATAAATACGTAAATTATATAAATATGAAACCGTTATAAGCAAAGATTTGGGAAAGTTCTTACCTGATTTATTTCAACTTTTACAGAATACTATAAAAAACAATAGAGAGTTTTTCCATTAAAACCGATTGCGAGAGAAAAGCTTTGAGCTGTGTTGTCCTCTGAAACTATGCGATTTCGTTTTCTTTCTCGCAGATATTCTTTCTCCTTGAGCTCAGCGCTTTAAACAAAAAGTTTTGTAATCCTACCAGCTCGTATATAAAATCTATCCGACATATTGTCATTGGAGCTACTTTCGTCACATAGTGTAGGCAAATTAGAATTTTGGTGGCCAATAAATACGCACAAGCTGGAAAAAATTTTAATCGACGTTAGTAATCCCAAATAATAGTTAATTTTATAATTTAGGAGCTATTTTACGCAGAATTATATGCTCTACAACTTTAAAGAATGACCCTTGTCATTTGGAGTTGTGGTTTTGAGTAGTGGTTTGCCGGCCGTCGTGGCCGAGAGGTTCTAGGCGCTTCAGTCTGGGACCGCGCTGCTGCTACGGTCGCGGGACTCGGGCAAGGATATGTGTGATGTCCTTTCCAGAATGTCCTTTGTTAGGTTTAAGTAGCTCTAAGTCTAGGGGACTGATGACCTCAGATGTTAAGTCCCATAGTGCTTAGAGCCATTTGAACCATTTTTTTCAGTAGTGGTTTTCGAGGTACAGACGTTGGAACACGGACATAAGTCACTTTTCTGACGAGTTGTTAAAAATTGCCGATCTTTGACGGTCGATTGTTGTTAAACGGCTGAATTGACTTTAACTTCTAAGTAGATCACTCTACGCTAAATTTTTGGCCCCTTCCTTTTAGTGTATCGGTAATTTTCTGTAACGAAAAACTGAAAAAAATGAGACCCTGAAAAGCTTAGCAGAAGCCAGAAACTGTCGCAAACTCATTTAACTATTTTTTGGGACGCCTAGCGTCGAATAAAATTATTTGTTGGCCGGCGCGGCCTTCATTCGGGCTAATTTTTCTGTGCTAACAGACCCATCAGCTGGAGAGGTCTGTCTCAAATCCTTTATATCAATGGTCCCAATCTATATAGCCATTCGTTTTGAGCAAGTTCAGTTCCCAATCAAGGTTTCGTTTGCAGTACCAATAAAGAAGGCTCAATGTCAGGGAGAGGGGGAATAGGAGGTGGACGGAGGGTAGGGAGGAGGAGGTGGACAGAGAAAGAGGGGAGGAAGTGATGGACAGAGAGGTTAGAGGAGCAGATGGACAAAGAGAAGGGGTAGGAGGAGATGGATAGAGAGAGGGCTGAGAAGCAGATAAGGACGTACATGCGATTCCCATACACACAGGGCGACAATTATTGAAATATTTGAAAAAAAACGTAAATTAGTTACAAACTATTGCATGTGTACTACTCATTTAACGTGTAAACGTCGCTACAGATTTAGGTTATGACGTATTCGATATTACTACCATCATTAGCGATAATGTGGCGGAGATGAATAGCGAAATTCTGCAAGATCCGTTGAAGTGTCGGAACATCGATGCTATCGATGACCTCCTGAATGGCTGTTTTCAGCTCAGCAATGGTTTTGGGGTTATTGCTATACAGCACCACAAAAAAGTGTCGCACGTGTTCAGGTCTGGAGAATATGGCGGCCAATCGAGGCCCATGCCAGTGGGCTCTGGGTACCCCAGAGCCAGAATGTGGTCCCCAAAGTTCTTCTCCAGGTCATGAAACACTCTCCTGCGTCGAGGGGATCGAGCTCCGTCTCGCATGAACCAAATCTTGCCGAAATCAAGGTCACTTTGGATAATGGGGAGAAAACCATCTTCCAAAACCTTCACGCACCATTCGGTAGTCACAATGCCATCAAGGAATATCGCACCAATTATCCCGTGACTGGACATTGCAAACGCTCAGTCACCCGTTGAGGGTGAAGAGACTGCAGATCCCCAGTCTCCCAAATACGTCAGTTTACTTATCGACGAACCTATTCAAATGAAAGTGGGCTTCGTCGCTAAACCAAACCATATTCACATCAAAGTCCTGTTCGTCAATTCGTTGGCAAAAGTGTTGGCAAAACGCAACCGCTGTTTCATGGCCCTGAGGCATAATGGGTACGGCTGATGGGTTTGAATTTTGTATGGGAAGAGAAGCAGGTCTTCAACAGCAATTTCTCGCAGTGTCTGCCGGTTGATTCCCACCCGTTGTGAAGCTCGTCTGATCCATTTCCTGGGGCTGACTGAAACACAGCACGTGTCTTCTCGAGGTTTTCAGGAGTTTTCACCCTTGCCAGCATTGTCATCACGAAGATTACCCGTTCTCTCAAACTAGCGAATCAAATTCTTGATTGTTAGTACACTTGGACGGGTTGTGTTCAGCTTGAACTCGGTAGCAAACTTCCTTTGAGCAGCAGTTGGGCTGTTATTGCTCGCATACTGGACCTTCACAAGCGCTATACGCTCAGGCACGGTGTACCGTGCATTTTCACTTGCAAATAGCCGACAACAACAAGGCGAGTGCGCGTGCGCATACTCGTACCCATCATGCTCCACGGCCAACAGTGCAGTTTGAACGTCCTAAAGCAGGGCTTCACAACATACGTGCTCGCAGAACAAGCTGTGAGCAGCAAGGCGCGAGCACGGAGCAGCGCGAGCACGCTACCCCCACTACCGGACCAGAGCCAAGAGTGGGGAAAGTCACGTGGGGCACACAACAGCTGCCGCCAGTCAATGTAAATCCGCGGCCACCTGCAGGGATATCACTCACGAATTATTACTGCGACAAGTGAAACAAATAAAGGAGAATGTACACGTGCCACATAATTTTATTAGCTTAGTGTATGCCTCTACATTCGAATTAATTTGTGAACTGTTACACAATAAAAGGTGTCATTGAAGTATGGGATTCTCGGTTATCTTGTACTTTTTGCCCTTTACAATTGCGTCTATGTTCGGAGTAATTGTTCAAAAAAAAAAAAATGGCTCTGAGCACTATAGGACTTAACAGCTATGGTCATCAGTCCCCTAGAACTTAGAACTACTTAAATCTAACTAACCTAAGGACAGCACACAACACCCAGTCATCACGAGGCAGAGAAAATCCCTGACCCCACGGGGAATCGAACCCGGGACCCCGGGCTTGGGAAGCGAGAACGCTACAGCACGACCACGAGCTGCGGACAGAGTAATTGTTCTTGTGCATTTTAGGCGCAGCGTGCAGTTTAAATTTCGATCAGACAATGCGTTTCTCAGGCGCGTCTTATTACATTTCATTGCAGAGAACAGTTGTTCACAAACATACGTGGAACCGAACATTGATATTATTGTAGCTGCCAGTTTGTGCAAACGAGGAAATCTATCCTGAGGAAAGTGTCTGTAGAATTCCAAAATGTTTTTCTTGTTCTGAAATTTGTCTCTGTATTCTCTGTCACACTGCAGATCAATAATTTCTTGCTGCAGCTCAGGACGAATCTCTTAAATATTCGCTGAATATGGAGAGAACAGATCAAAATCACTGTCTAGTGCTGTCAGATCTTGAAAGCGCTGATCAACTAAACTATGTGAATAACGTTCACAGTCTTTGTGAACATCTTGCGTGGATCATAATTTAGGAAAATGAGCTAGGTTTCCTGTTTCCAGCTGACTCAACCAAAGTGTCAATTTCATTTTAAAAGCTCGTATTCGATCTACGAAATGAGTAATTAGCAGATCTTTACCTTGTAGTAAAATGTTCAAAGCATTCAGATGGCTAGTTAAATCTGCTAAGAACGCGAGATCACATTCAATCGTGCGCGCGCATTTCCCCTCCCTCCCCTCCCTCCCTACTCCGCGACCTTGCACCTGCTCGCGAGCACGTGCCTGAGCAGACGCGAGTACTCGCGCTCAAAACCGGCCAGTTGTTAAGCCCTGTCCTAAAGCAAACCGTTCAGAAGTTATGACGCTATTATTGCATACAGTTCAATAATTGTCGCCCAGTATTCGGCAACTGCGGGCTTCGCTAGTGTTTGCGCCGTATAAAGGCGGCCGGTGGTGTGCGGCAGGTACTCGGTGTACATCCGCGCGCTGCCCTCGCTGTCCACGGACCTGGCGTCGTTCCTGGTGCCGTTCTCTGCGCGGCTGTGGCTGGCCATCGTCGCCACCGTCGTCTGCTCCTCCCTCATGCTGGCCCTCAACTGCCGCCTCAGGCACCACCACTGCCGCTGCTCCCTCACGGACGCCTTCATTGACGTCTACGGCATCATCTGCGCACAAGGTAAGACGGCCGCCCTTCAAGTTTTCCTAATATTTAATCGTGACGGTATCACTACGTTGTAGGAGAAAATTACAGCCAAGGATTACCTAACAGTTTTTTTTGTTTCAAAAATAAACATGAGTAATCAGAAACGCAAGAACCTTCTTTTTTTATGAGGTTGCCAGTTTCGGTCTGTTTTAGACCTTCTTCAGGCCTACCACTGAAATATGTACACACAATAGAATTACAGGGATGTAGATGTATTACGGCAGTCGTCTTCCTTGCATGCCAATAGTTGGTAACAACTAATCGCTGTCGCAACTTTGAAATCTGCTCCTGTGAAATCTGCACGTCGTCATCTTCACGCCGCTTCGATGATAAATAACGGCGTCGGTCAAGCAGTATTTTCACTAGCACTACTGCTGCATTTCTACATGTCGACTTGCGTGCCAGCACGTATCTAGTCGATGTTGCAGTCCTCAGATCCTCTTCTGCTGGATGGCGCATATCGATATGACCACGGCGTCTCCAAGGAACCATTAGCTTCGCTTAACCGCTATCTTTGCTGCCATACAATTTACCAGTTGCGATAAATCCCCACATATGGCTAACGAGGTTCTCTCAACAGATTATGATAGGTTATCATTTATACATACATAGTCAATCTGTGATATTTAATGGAGTACGCGTACCCTGTCTGTGGATACACGGCAAAGCAGCACCTGGACAAACTCCAGAGGCTGCAGAAGCGCGCCCTCAGGAGGGCACTGCACCTACCCATGGGATTCCCCACGGACGATCTGCACGCTGCTGCCGAAATCCCACTCCTCAAAGAAAGATTCCAGGATCTGGCAAGGGCTTTCTATGAGAGCTCTTCCAGATCTGGAAATAACCTTATCCAATCCCTAGGTCGGTATGACATGTCCCGTGACAAGCACAAATGCACCATGACCATCTTCAACGACTAAGTCAAAGAGAAAAATCCCAAAAATCCCCAAATCCTAACACCAATCCTTAATCCTTAAAACACCCAACATCTCGTCAACCTCAGGCAAGTACTAGACACCACCAGAACACCAACACAACACACAGACAGCCAAAACAGTCAAAGACAGTCACACACTCACAACACGCACTGTGGAGTAAAAGCCAACAGGCTACAAACTCCTCAATATACTTCTCCAAGGAGGGGAAAGTTAAATGGTGAGAGAGCCTGCTTACAAGGGAACCTCCCCATCGCACCCCCCTCAGATTTAGTTATAATTTGGCACAGTGGATAGGCCTTGAAAGACTGAACACAGATCAATCGAGAAAACAGGAAGAAGTTGTGTGGAACTATGAAAAAAATAAGCAAAATATGCAAACTGAGTAGTCCATGGCCAACATAGGCAACATCAAGGATACTATGAATACAAGAGCGCTGTGGTTCCGTGGTTAGCGTGAGTGGCTGCGGAGCGAGAGGTCCTTGGTTCAAGTCTTCCCTCGAGCGAAACTTTACTTTCTTTTTTTTCCGCAAAGTTATGATCTGTTCGTTCGTTCATTGACGTCTCTGTTAACTGTAATAAGTTTAGTGTCTGTGTTTTGCTACCGCACCGCAAAACCATCCGATTAGTAGACGAAAGGACGTGCCTCTCCAATGGGAACCGAAAACATCTGATCCCAAGGTCATAGGTCAACCGATTCCTCCACAGGAAAACAAGTCTGATAT
Source organism: Schistocerca americana (assembly GCF_021461395.2). Taxonomy (NCBI): domain Eukaryota; kingdom Metazoa; phylum Arthropoda; class Insecta; order Orthoptera; family Acrididae; genus Schistocerca; species Schistocerca americana. The sequence continues at coordinate 378,311,065 of NC_060121.1, forward strand.
ATTCTATATGACACTGGTGACGGCATGTGCTTCACATGACAGGAATATGTTGTCGACCCACCTACCTTGCACACTTGGCGAATGGGTAAAAAGATTCTTCTACCTTGCCCGATTTAGGTTTTCTTGTGAATGTGATAATCACTCCCAAAAAAGTGATGAAAACATAAGAGTGTGTCACATAAACTGCAACAAATGAATGCAAAAGTTTCACAGTCGCACAGTTTTCTCTGTGCTCTGTCAAAACATAAGTTTTTAATGTTTTCAAATTTTTCTGTGTGTAGACCGTCAAATCTTGTATATGTCCAAGCAAATCTGAACATGTCCTGGAATTTTGGAGAGCGAAGTTGATTATGTGTGGGTGCCTGAACTCTGATAATTGTCTGAAAATAAAAATTAAAATTTTCACTCGAGGGGAGACTTGAACCAAGGACCTCTTGCTCTGCAGCTGCTCACGCTAACCACAGGACCACAGCGCATCTGAACTCACACTATCCTAAATGTTGCACATCTTGCACATACTCAGTTTGTATATTTTGCTTATTTTTTCATAGTTCCACACAACTTCTTCCTGTTTTCTCGATTGATCTGTGTTCAGTTTTTCAAGGTCTATCCAATGTGCCAACTTATAACTAAATCTGAGGGGGTGCGATGGGGAGGTTCCCTTGTTAGCAATTACCGTTTGCGGAGTCGTAGAGCCTGCTCCTTCACCACCACCGTCTACCATCATGGTACAATTTCGTCTTTTATTACTTGTTATGTACGAGGTGCATTCAAGTTCTAAGGCCTCCGATTTTTTTTCTCCGGACTGGAAAGAGATAGAAACATGCACATTATTTTAAAATGAGGCCGCGTTCATTGTCAATACGTCCCAGAGATGGCAGCACCGTATGGCAGATGGAATTTTACCGCCAGCGGCGAGAACGAGAACTGTTTTAAATACTTAAAATGGCGGCGTTTTCCTTACTTGAACAGCGTGCAATCATTCGTTTTCTGAATTTGCGTGGTGTGAAACCAATTGAAATTTATCGACAGTTGAAGGAGACATGTGGTGATGGAGTTATGGATGTGTCGAAAGTGCGTTCATGGGTGCGACAGTTTAATGGAGGCAGAACGTCGTGTGACAACAATCCGAAACAACCTCGGGCTCACACAAGCCGGTCTGACGACATGATCGAGAAAGTGGAGAGAATTGTTTTGGGGGATGGCCGAATGACTGTTGAACAGATCGCCTCCAGAGTTGGTATTTCTGTGGGTTCTGTGCACACAATCCTGCATGACGACCTGAAAATGCGAAAAGTGTCATCCAGGTGGGTGCCACGAATGCTGACAGATGACGACATGGCTGCCCGTGTGGCATGTTGCCAACCAATGTTGACGCGCAATGACAGCATGAATGGGACTTTCTTTTTGTCGGTTGTGACAATGCATGAGACGTGGATGCCATTTTTCAATCCCGAAACAAAGCGCCAGTCAGCTCAATGGAAGCACACAGATTCACCGCCACCAAAAGAATTTCGGGTAACCGCCAGTGCTGAAAAAATGATGGTGTCCATGTTCTGGGACAGCGAGGGCGTAATCCTTACCCATTGCGTTCCAAAGGGCACTACGGTAACAGGCGAATCCTACGAAAATGTTTTGAAGAACAAATTCCTTCCTGTACTGCAACAAAAACGTCAGGGAAGGGCTGCGCATGTGCTGTTTCACCAAGACAACACACCCGCACATCGAGCTAACGTTACGCAACAGTTTCTTCGTGATAACAACTTTGAAGTGATTCCTCATGCTCCCTACTCACCTGACCTGGCTCCTAGTGACTTTTGGCTGTTTCCAACAATGAAAGACACTCTCTGTGGCCGCACATTCACCAGCCGTGCTGCTATTGCCTCAGCGATTTTCCAGTGATCAAAACAGACTCCTAAAGAAGCCTTCGCCGCTGCCATGGAATCATGGCGTCAGCGTTGTGAAAAATGTGTACGTCTGCAGGGCGATTACGTCGAGAAGTAACGCCAGTTTCATCGATTTCGGGTGAGTAGTTAATTAGAAAAAAAATCGGATTCCTTAGAACTTGAATGCACCTCGTAAGATGTATTTTCTCTACTATTACATCCTTCTAATGTACATACTTCAGTGGCACGTCTGAAGATGGTCTAAAACAAACCGAAACCAATATCATCATTAAAGAAAGAAGATTCTTGCGGTTGTGACTGTACGTGTTCATTTTTAAGTAAAATAAACCACTGTTCTTAAAGAGAAATATTCTCAATAATTACTTCTTTTCCAGTTTTTGTACAGAAGAAATGACACCCTAGACTATCACTGCCAGTTGTTGGGCTGTGCGGCGGGTGATGGTGAGGCTGGCGTCTCACCGCTGTTCGGGGCATCTCCACACACGTCTTCAACCTGGACTCTCATTGATTGGAGTAGAATTTTCTTCAGTGATGAGTCCCGTTTCGAACTGAACGCCGATGACCAGCAAAGACGTGTCTGGAGACTCCTCAGACGGCGGTGGGATATCAACTTGACTATCGCCCGCCATTCGGCCCGACAACGTGGAGTGATGATCTATGGTGCCATTTCGTTTCACAGCAAGACCCCTTCAGTTGTCATTCCCGACGCCCTTGCAGCACCCTTTCTCTTACATTTCAGTAATGCCAGCCTGTACTTGGCGAGGGTTTGTACTGCTTGACTTGGTGTTCACCAAACACTAGCTTGGTCATCAAGGTTGCCAGATCTCTCCCCAATTGAGAACGTTTGGAACATTATGGGCAGGGCCCTCAACCATCTCGGAATTTTGATGATCTAATGCGCCAATTGGACAGAATTTTTTACGATATCCTTCAGGAGGACTTCCAACAACTCTATCAATCAGTGCCAAGCTGAACGACTACTTGTACAAGGGCCAGAGGTCGTCCAACGTATTATTAATTCGCTCAATTTGTGAAGCTTTTTGTCTGGGATAAAACGTCCAATTTTTCGGAAATTGCAGTCATTTCTTGTAAGTAAAAACCTCCTTTTCATACTGCAATATATTTTAGTTCTTCCAGGCGCGATTCGCGTTTTACTTTAAGGCGTCTTCGGTATAATCTAGAATGATACAGTTTTGCTTCGACATGTGATATCTGGAGATTATAAAATAGTTCACATCTTACTTTTTAACATAAATAAATGATTACTTACAGTTCTTCGCGTTTTTGGTTGACAATTGCGATTCCTCTCATCTGGTCACATGCTGTAGGTCGTACTATAACTTCGCATACGAAACATAAGATCATTTTTATGTTACGAACTTGTTTATTCACAATTTTCGTATTGTTTACCCTTATTGCTGTGGATCGCTTTTAGTCTTCTTTCACTAGTTGTAGATATTTTAGCGAAAACTGTGATTTAAAGTTGTAACTACTGTGTGTTCACTTTATGTCTCATCCAGTTTCATTTGTTTAGGTACATGTTGCCAGCCTGACGAAGTATATGCAGAAAACTAATGTTTATCCATTTCTGTTCTGTTCATATCTGTGTGTGTGTGTGTGTGTGTGTGTGTGTGTGGGTGGGTGGGTGGGTGTGTGCGTAAGAAAAAGAAAGAGTGTGTATGTACGATTTTGTGTGTGTGTGTGTGTGTGTGTGTGTGTGTGTGTTTGTGTGTTTGTGTTTGTGTGTGTGTGTGTGTGTGTGTGTGTGTGTGTGTGTGTCTGTGTCTGTGTGTGTGTGTGCTTGGTTATGCAGGCGAGTTGTAGAAACCTGCGGTTCTAGGCGCTACACTCTGGAGCCGAGCGACTGCTCCGGTCGCAGGTTCGAATCTAGCCTCGGGCATGGATATGTGTGATGTCCTTAGGTTAGTTAGGTTTAATTAGTTCTATGTTCTAGGCGACTGATGACCTCAGAAGTTAAGCCGCATAGTGCTCAGAGCGATTTGAACCTTTTTTTTTATCAGTTTAAGAGCTGTCAGAGAGTGGTTGAATGGTTTGATGTTCAGGTGATTTGAATTCTGGTTTACGTTTTTCATGCGTACTTGGTCATTCAACACAGTTTTTTTCTGCTTTGTTGAGTATCAGTGTAATAGCTGTCAGAGAATGTTTGGTGTGCAGATGATATGAGTTCTGGTTTACGTTTGTCATGCATACTTGATCATTCAACAGGGTTTTCCTTTCTCCTTTTTTTCTGTGTGTGGTAATTTTCTTGCAGGGTTTCAAGGCTTTGATTATTGTTGATTCTAGGTTTTTTCGTGCCATCTTCTCTAGAGGTTGGTTTGTGATTTTGTTCTTTTAGATGTTCTGTAAATGTGGAAAGGTTTGTCCCATACTTCCAGGCTCTCATGTGCTCTCTGCATCTGACATGAAATGTTCTGCCTGTTTGAAATATCTATCTGCCATCACAAAGTTTACACTATAGTTGACATATACCTGCTTTCTGGTACTTGTCTAGGTCTTCTGTCAGTTTTGGGGTATATTTTTGGATAGAACTGTCTGTTGTGTATGCTATGTTTACGTCCTGTCTTTTGAATGTGATGGTGATTTCATGTGAGAGTTGTGTGTGTGTGTGTGTGTGTGTGTGTGTGTGTGTGTGTGTGTGTGTGAATTCCTAAGGGACCAAACAGCTGAGGTCATCGGTCCCTAGACTTACACACTACTTAAACTAACTTATGCTAAGACCAATACACACACCCATGTCCGAGGGACGACCCGAACCTCTGGCGGGAGAGGCCGCGCAATCTGTGACATGGCACCTCTAACCGCGCAGCCACTCCTCGCGGATGTGATTTTATGTGTGAGTTCGTGTTTTTTGTATGTCTTTGTGTACCATCCTGTGTTCTCTCTTTTTTCCTAAATATTCTTTGTAGTAAATGCACTCGTCATATCCGTAGTTATGTAGATTTTGTAAAACTGCTCGACAACTTCAGGGTGAAAGACTCAAGATATTCTGCTGCGTTTTGACGTCGTTTTGATATTCACCAGGGCACCTCTACGAGAGTCACTGGAGCTTATTGGTCAGTAACTTGACGAGAAGAGCACCGACTTTTTCAGCCATGTCCTGACATCCACGTTCTTTCTGTGTATTGGAGACTATGAACAAAAGGAAGAAGTCGCAATCGTATGCGCACTCTCGCCTGTGGTCGCGAATTTATCTATGGAGCCCTTCAAGGAGGAAGCCCTGGTTTCATCCAAATGGAAACCCACGTGTTTTGCCGTTATTTGGATTACACGTTCGTCATATGGCACCATGGAAGGGACAAAGTCCTTGACTTCCGTATACATTTGAACTCCATATATCCCAACATCAAATGTACTATGGACACCGAAGCAGAAGAAAGATTACAATTCCTGGACGTCACTGTCAAGGGAAGAGCTGATGGCATTCTGTGTCACGTTGTGTATCGGAAAAGAACGCAGACTGACCTATATTTGCATGTAGACAGTTCGCACCATCTTCGCATAGAAATGGGGTACTACAGACATTAGTACGTAGGGCGCGCACTATTTCAGACGCAGAGAGTCTGCCCCAGGATCTGGAACACCTCAGAACTGTATTCGTTGCCGAGAACACAAGAGGCACCCCAACAGATGCATCCCAACAAGTCAGTGATCGCAGAGCACTGTTTGTCCAAGAATCACGCGACTGAATTCGAATGTAGCTGGATCTTGGCCCAGACTTCCAAATACTGGGACAGCGTCATTAGACGTTATTCTCACCAGGGACGATTTCATCAACTGAGATTGCGGCTATTATCTTAGCAATTAATTAAGAAGACCCTCAGCAAACAAAACAACCTTGCGACCAGAGCGGACTGAGAACTTACATCAACGCAATCACAGACACCGACGGTAGCATTTCCGAGACTACCGACGAGCTGTCGCGGACGCAGACAGCGAACGGAGTGGCTCGCGAGGGCAAGGTACATAAGTCGGCCACGCGCCCTCAGGAGCTCATTTCGTCAGCGCACCCGACGACGGTGACATTTCTGATCACCGAAATAACTGTGCCCGTTTGACACTACGAATCGGCAGTTCGATCTACAAATACTCCAGGACGAACTGAAGAATCACATCATTTTGTTTCCTACATCTGCAACTACATCAATATCCTGCAAGCTACCAGACAGTGGTTACTCCTGGTCCACTGACTGACCCCCGCTTCCCTGTTCCACTCGTGAAAGGCGCATAGGAAGGGTGATTACCGCTCTACTTCTGTACCAGCTCTAATTTCTGGGATTTTCTCATCGTGGTCATTTCGCGAGATGTATGTGGGAGGAAGTAATACGAGGCGTGTTTTTTAAGTAAGTACCGTTTTGCCACACCGCGGCCACAGCGCTGCGGTCGACGTTCTGCGCATGCGCACTGGGTACCTACATCTGTTGTCTACGCACTGACGCCATTACAGTCTGATTCCTCCTTGTTTCATCTACATCTACACCTACGTCCATACTCCGCCAGCCACCTGACGGTGTGTGGCGGAGGGTACCTTGAGTACCTCTATCGGTTCTCCCTTCTATTCCAGTCTCGTATTGTTTGTGGGAAGAAGGATTGTCGGTATGCCTCTGTGTGGGCTCTAATCTCTCTGATTTTATCCTCATGGTCTCTTCGCGAGATATACGTAGGAGGGAGCAATATACTGCTTGACTGCTCGGTGGAGGTATGTTCTCGAAAATTCAACAAAAGCCCGTACCGAGCTACTGAGCGTCTCTCCTGCAGAGTCTTCCACTGGAGTTTATCTATCATCTCCGTAACGCTTTCGCGATTACTAAATGATCCTGTGACGAAGCACGCTGCTCTCTGTTGGATCTTCTCTATCTCTTCTATCAACCCTATCTGGTACGGATCCCACACTGCTGAGCAGTATTCAAGCAGTGGGCGAACAAGCGTACTGTAACCTACTTCCTTTGTTTTCGGATTGCATTTCCTTAGGATTCTCCCAATGAATCTCAGTCTGGCGTCTGCTTTACCGACAATCAACTTTATATGATCATTCCATTTTAAATCACTCCTACGTTGTGTACCGAGGGTTTGAGATGCCTCCGATAATCGAGAGTCCCGTCGACTGTAAAGTACAGACTGTTATAAGATTTATTAGTACTAAAGGCCTAAAAGCGATCGATATTCATTGCGAGATCTGTGCAGTTTACGGAGAAAACATTATGAGCGACGGAATGGTAAGAAAGTGGGTGAGATCATTTAAAGATGGCCACAAAAATGTGCATGATGAACAATGGAGTGGGCGACCTCCGGCCGTTAATGAAAGTTTGGTGAAGAAGTGGACAATAAGGTGAGAGAAAACAGACGGGCGATGAAACATGGGTGGCCTACATCACATCAGAATCAAAGCAACAGTCCATGGAATGGCAGCATTCAGATTCACCCAGAAAATTGAAGTTTAAGCAAATAATTTCTGCCCGGAAAATCATGTGCACAGTTTTTTGGGACAGAAAAGGAGTATTGCTTGTGGAATTTAAGCCTCTTAATGAGACAATCAATGCTGCAGCTTACTGCAAGACATTGCACAATCTGCACCGTTCAATTCAGAACAAAAGACGTGGCGAGTAAGGGCATCGTTTTGCTGAAAGACAATGCCCGTCCGCATGTGGCGAATCAGACCAAAGATCTCATCACATCTTTTCGATGGGAAACTCTAGATCATCCTCCGTACAGCCCCGATCTTGCGCCCAGTGACTACCATCTGTTCCTGCACTTGAAGAAACACCTGGGCGGTCAGCGTCTTTCACACGATGACGAAGTCAAAACAGTGGTGATGCAGTGGTTAACAAGTCAGGCGGCAGACTTCGATGAGGAGGGTATTTAAAAACTGGTACAACGTTATGACAGGTGGCTCAATATTGACGGAAATTATGTAGAAAAGTAGATTAAGGTACAGGCTTTCATGTAAAAATAAAATTATTGAGATATCTTAGCACATGTTTTTTTTTTAAATTTCAAAATGGTACTTACTTAAAAAACACGCCTCGTATCTTGACGGACTCTTCCCAGGAATTACTCCCTCGTAATTTCAATAGTAAACCTCTGCACTATCCTTGATGCCTCTCTTGTAGCGTCTGCCACAGGGGTTTATTTAGCATCTCTGTAACACTCTCGTGCTGATCAAACGACCCCGTGACGACGGGTGCCGCTCTTCATTGGATGTTCTCTGTCTTTTATCTGTCATACCTGGTAATGTTCTCCGATTGATGGACAAGTCTCAAGAATCGTTCGAACAAGCGCCTTGTAAGCCACTTCTTTCGCGAATGAGTTACGTTTCCGTAAGATCCTTCCTTGGAACATCAATCTGGCATCTGCTTTTCCCACTATTTGTTTTATGTGGTCGTTTCACTTAAGATAGTGATACTTTACGATAGATACAATTTACAGCAATTTGTCATCAACAACGTAGTTGTACAGTAGTAGATTTCTTTTCCTGTGAACACACATTTTGTTAAATTTACTTAGGTTCAGTGTCAACTGCCAGAGCCTGCATCATTCATCAGTCATCTGCGGGTCATTCTGCAAATTGATACTGTCTTCTGGCGTTGCTACTTTCTTCTACATCTACATCTACATGGATACTCTGCAAATGACATTTAAGTGCCTGGCAGAGGGTTCATCGAACCACCTTCACAATTCTCTATTATCCCAATCTCGTATAGCGCGCAGAAAGAATGAACACCTATATTTTTCCGTACGAGCTCTGATTGCCCTTATTTTATCTTGGTGATCGTTCCTCCCTGTGTAAGTCGGTTCAACAAAATATTTTCGCATTCGGAGGAGAAAGTTGGTGATTGGAATTTCGTGAGAAGATTCCGTCGCAACGAAAAACGCCTTTCTTTTAATGATGTCCATCCCAAATTCTGTATCTGCCTTTCTTTGGACTTTCTCGGTGTACTCCATCAGTCCTATCTGGTAAGGATCGCACACCGCGCAGCAGTATTCTAAAAGAGGACGAACAAGCGTAGTGTAAGCAGTTTCCTTAGTAGGTCTGTCACATTTTCTAAGTGTCCTGCCAATAAAACGCAGTCTTTGGTTAGCCTTCCGCACAACATTTTCTATGTATTCCTTCCAATTTAAGTTGTTCGTAACTGTAATACCTAGGTATTTTTTACGGCTTTTAGATTAGACTGATTTATCGTGTGACCGAAGTTTAACGAGTTCCTTTAGCACTTTCTTATAGACAACCGCATCGTCTGTGAACAGTCTTAAAAAGCTTTCGACACTTTCTACTAGATTATTTGTATTCACTGTAAACAATAACGGTCCTATGAAACTTCCTTGGGACACTGCCAAAACTGCCTTTACATATGTCGATTTTATTCCGTTCAGAGCTACATGTTAAATTTTACTTGCAAGGAAGTATTGAATCCACTAGAAAATCTAATTCGGTATTCATTCAGCTCGTATTTTTTCACTAAACTGTGTGATGAGAACGTCAACTGCCCTGTCCGCAGGGAACGGCATACACACATGGCGGGGGCGAACTCGTGCTGCTGGACGTGCTCGTGTTGTCCATCCACAGTGTGGATGTTATATTGTGCTTTATTGTGGAAGTGGGGATTCTAGCACTACGGCATTCGTCGAAAGATAATGAGAACACAGGCGTACTCGAAAGGGTTAAACATAACACTGAGGCGACAAAAGTCATAGGACGGCCATATGCACATATACAGATTGCAGTAGTATCACGTACGCAAGGTATAAAAGGGCAATGCATAGGCCGAGCTTTTACTTGTACTCAGGTGATTCATGTGAAAATGTTTCCCAAGTGGCTAATGGCCGCACGACGGGAATTAACAGATTTTTTGAAAGACATCATGTTTACACCAGTGACTACTAAACTTTTTATGTCCACTATTGCAATTTCGGACTTAGGCCATTATCAAGTGCAGATGTTTTGGCTTTAAGCCATGTCAACTTTATACCTGCTCACACATTTATATGTCTTTTTTTTTTATCTTTATTGTATTTCAATTCCCCATCAGGGCGGGCTGGCAGCAGCATAGGACCTGTTCTTCAGCCGAAAGACATAGAACAAAACAATAGAACACATTTTAAAAAAGCAAAGGAGAGAATAAGGTGAACATAGATATATAAAAGGGGGAACATCATGGAAGGCAATAGACAAAAAACGGGGTGACTGTAAAATGGAGATAAAAAACTGTTTAAAAGTAGCACACACAAAAAGCCACACACTGCGACGGTTAAAAGAACATAAGGCACAGTACGACAGGAGAATAACGGTAGCGACGGATGGCATAGCACATAACGTAACACTGGCGGCGAACCTCAAGGCAGTTCACAATTAAAATCACACCTCTAGACGCACACGAGAAACAGCACTAAACACAACACTGACGTGGCACAGTGACGATGATCAATACAGAGGATCTGCCAGGCGCTAGGAGATGAGGGAGACATGAAGAAGGGAGGGAGGGGATGAGATGGGGGAGGTGAGCGGGGGGCGCGCGGAAGAGGGCCAGGTAGGGAGGGATGGGGAAGGAGAGAGGCAAGTACGGGGTGCAGGGTCTCAGGGGAGGGGGGGACGGAAGAAAATCCGCTCTGGGGGAAGGAGGAAAGAGGAAAAGGGGGTTATATGTCGTTGTCATTTGCTGTTATATACATTCGTAATGCTGCTAAGTAGTGCGAGCACACATCTCCATATATCGTAAAACAGCACACTCTGTACATACACATGTTTGTTCCACCATCACTAATAACTTTTGCACTAAACCACAGCAGCGAACGACTGTTTACTGGCGTAAACATTGTCTTTCAAAAAATTTTACATGAATGTGAATCCCAGTTATGAAAAGTTAATTAAGGAATTAACAGACTTTGAACGCGGAATGGTATTTGGAGCTAGATGCATGGGACATTTTATTTCGGAAATCGTTAGGGATTCATTATTCTGATAGCCACAGCGTCAGGAATGTGCCGAGAATGACAGATTTCGGGCATTATCTCTCAACACGGAAACGCCGTGGCCGACGGCCTTCACTTAACGACCGAGATTAGCGGCGTTTGCGTAGAGTTGTCAGTGCTAACAAACAAGCAAAATTGTATGAAAGAACCGCATAAATCAATGTGCGATGTGCAATGAACGTGTCCGTTAGGACAGAGCGGCGAAATTTGGCGTTGATGGTCTATGACAGCAGACCACTGACGCGATTGCCTTTGCTAACAGCACAGTATCGCCTGCAGCACCTCTCCTGGGCTCGTGACCATATCACTTGGATCCTACACGACTCGATAACCGTGGCCTGGCCAGAGGGGTCCCAATTTCAGCTGGTAAGAGCAGATGTTAAGGTACAAGTGGGGCGCAGACCCCATGGAACTGTGACACAAGTTGTCAACAAAACACTGTACAGGCTGGTGGTGGCTCCAAAATGGTGTGGGCTGTGTCTACATGGAATGGACTGGGTCCTGGTTATGTTCGACTACTTGGAGACCATTTTCAGCCATTCGTGGACTTCATGTTCCCAGACAATGACGGAATTTTTATGGATGACAATGTGCCATGTCAGCGAGCTACAATTGTTCACAATTGGTTTGAAGAACATTCTGGACAGTTCGAGCGAATGATTTCGGCCCCCAGATTGCCCGACATGAATCCCATCGACTATCTGTGGAACTTAATCGAGAGGTCATTGAGCTGGTGCGCTGCTGGCACCAGTCACCATCGATTGTCATCCCGATCGTAGTGAGTCGATTGTCGATGCCTGCTTGTCTTCTTCACATCTTTGGCGAATGGCTATTTAACTGCGGCGCGCGCTCTGCAGGGGCTGGCGTTCGGGGATCAGCTGGGTGAGCGACAGCGACGTGTGGCGCTGGCGAGTGACCGAGTCGTTACGACAAAGGAGCGTGGGCTATTGCTGCGGCGTGTTTCGCCGTTTGAATGCAGATCTCTTGCCGATGGTGACTGGGATTTCCTGGAGATTTGGAGGACAGATTTCCTTTGCGTCTGTTACATGTTAGTCAAAGTGAACAAACTGGAGTCGTAGAATTGTTTCTCGGTGGGTTCTGTTCACGTTAACTGAATAGCCGAGTGCACTGAAAACTGTCTTGGTTGTTTCAGTTATTTGTCACTGTACTTGGTCTCTGCGCCTGATATGTTGATGGTATTTAAGGGAGTGCTAGCTACTCACAACAAATACACTCCTGGAAATGGAAAAAAGAACACATTGACACCGGTGTGTCAGACCCATCATACTTGCTCCGGACACTGCGAGAGGGCTGTACAAGCAATGATCACACGCACGGCACAGCGGACACACCAGGAACCGCGGTGTTGGCCGTCGAATGGCGCTAGCTGTGCAGCATTTGTGCACCGCCGCCGTCAGTGTCAGCCGGTTTGCCGTGGCATACGGAGCTCCATCGCAGTCTTTAACACTGGTAGCATGCCGCGACAGCGTGGACGTGAACCGTATGTGCAGTTGACGGACTTTGAGCGAGGGCGTATAGTGGGCATGCGGGAGGCCGGGTGGACGTACCGCCGAATTGCTCAACACGTGGGACGTGAGGTCTCCACAGTACATCGATGTTGTCGCCAGTGGTCGGCGGAAGGTGCACGTGCCCGTCGACCTGGGACCGGACCGCAGCGACGCACGGATGCACGCCAAGACCGTAGGATCCTACGCAGTGCCGTAGGGGACCGCACCGCCACTTCCCAGCAAATTAGGGACACTGTTGCTCCTGGGGTATCGGCGAGGACCATTCGCAACCGTCTCCATGAAGCTGGGCTACGGTCCCGCACACCGTTAGGCCGTCTTCCGCTCACGCCCCAACATCGTGCAGCCCGCCTCCAGTGGTGTCGCGACAGGCGTGAATGGAGGGACGAATGGAGACGTGTCGTCTTCAGCGATGAGAGTCGCTTCTGCCTTGGTGCCAATGATGGTCGTATGCGTGTTTGGCGCCGTGCAGGTGAGCGCCACAATCAGGACTGCATATGACCGAGGCACACAGGGCCAACACCCGGCATCGTGGTGTGGGGAGCGATCTCCTACACTGGCCGTACACCACTGGTGATCGTCGAGGGGACACTGAATAGTGCACGGTACATCCAAACCGTCATCGAACCCATCGTTCTACCATTCCTAGACCGGCAAGGGAACTTGCTGTTCCAACAGGACAATGCACGTCCGCATGTATCCCGTGCCACCCAACGTGCTCTAGAAGGTGTAAGTCAACTACCCTGGCCAGCAAGATCTCCGGATCTGTCCCCCATTGAGCATGTTTGGGACTGGATGAAGCGTCGTCTCACGCGGTCTGCACGTCCAGCACGAACGCTGGTCCAACTGAGGCGCCAGGTGGAAATGGCATGGCAAGCCGTTCCACAGGACTACATCCAGCATCTCTACGATCGTCTCCATGGGAGAATAGCAGCCTGCATTGCTGCGAAAGGTGGATATACACTGTACTAGTGCCGACATTGTGCATGCTCTGTTGCCTGTGTCTATGTGCCTGTGGTTCTGTCAGTGTGATCATGTGATGTATCTGACCCCAGGAATGTGTCAATAAAGTTTCCCCTTCCTGGGACAATGAATTCACGGTGTTCTTATTTCAATTTCCAGGAGTGTAGACATGAAGCCGTGCTTAATGCGTAGCTAGAGGTCATGCCAAGTAGTACGTAAGTCTGTGCCTGACGTTCAAGAACGGGCCGAAATAATTTTCCTATTTCCTGTTCCTGTGTTATTATTTTATTTCTTTGTTTTAGAGAATTGGATAATCAAATTTTAAGAGCCGTTACTGGGCAAGTGGTCACCTGAGTTAGTCCGGCTTGAGTTCATTGGTACCGCGTATAATTAAAGGTTTATTTATAACCAGTTGGGCAGATATGTTTGTCTATCTGATGCGCCACAATGTTGTCTGCCGCTGTTTATGTTTCAGATAACTGGCAGTGGTGGACGCAAGCAAATTCCGATCGGGGTATCACGGTGGAGGAAGGAAATTTAAGGACCTGGATCGATGTCTGTGGTTACGTTGTTAGTGTCCTGCAAATCCATCCTCCGGCGGAGCGTTGTGCTTTTCTGGAAGCTTAATTGTAGCCCAAAGTTGAGTATAGTTCCATTTTACCTTCTCGTCCGTGAATCTCCTCTACCTGGTAGCACCTTTCGGTCTGCTCGCGTCCATCGCTAGTTTTCAACGTAAAAATTGTACCTGCTCCATGTTAAGACTATTTAATATCCTATTATTATATTCTGGCCATGAAATGTATGTGAATCTCGTACCTGTGAGTAATACTAAAGAGGAGCTAAGTCGAGTGCATTAATCTGATAATACTTTTAATTTGTTACAATTGATCAAAATCAGTCCATGGAAGCAGTTTCAGAATTTGATATGGATGCCAGTTCCGATGTAAGTCATGAAACATTCAGTTATGTCAGTTAAATTTTATTAACGGGGTTTTATGAACATTGTTTTGATTACTGAAAATTGCTTGAGTAAATTTTGAAAGATCTGGGTCTGTCACATTTAAATGCATTAATGTTCCAATCTGAGTACTGCTACTGGTTCTGTAGGCCAGGTGCCTTTTATTATAATTGTGTTGCTCTTGATTTCATTAACAGCATGTGTTTGTAATGAAGAAGTGTGTGGCAAGTACAAACTGCTTATGTGTTTAATTTCGATGTGTCGAAAGGAAGGACGCATCAGTCAGTTTGTGCACAAAATCCTGCACTGGGAACACTTTCGCAATTACGAACAGCTATAGGGGCAGCATGGCTCTATATTTCTGCACGGGACTTAAAGCGAGTTGTTGAGTGCATGCCACGTCGAGTTGCTGCACTGCACGAGGCAAAAGGAGGTCTGACTCAGTATTAGGAAGTATCCCATGACTTCTGTCACCTCAGTGTACAGTCGCTAACAGTCGACGGTCAGGGTGTGAGTGAGTGGACAAACAGGGCAGCGCTGTCGCCTTCTGCCTGGCAGGGTCGCCACGCCTCCGCTGTGTTGCCAGGTGCACACGAGGCGGCGTGCACGAGCAGCGCCGGCAGACTGGTGCTGCTGGGCGTGCTGATGGTGGCCACGACGGTGCCCGCAGCCTACTCGGCGGTGCTGGTCTCCCTGGCTGTCCGCTACCCGGACTTGCCCTTCTATGACCTGCCGGGCCTGCTGAGACACGGGGGCTACACTGTTGGCGTTCTGAGGAACTCCACGGAGCACAGCTTCTTCAGCGTGAGTTTCTCTCATATGCTGAACTTCCACTGACTCTACAATGCTGGCCTGGAGCACGATGCCTCCTACGCATGGCCACTGCAATATGATGGTAGTTTGAAAAGTTCTCAGAACAGCATAGAACAAAAGTACTTACATCACTGAAACTTTTTTTTTATTTTTCAATGTAGTCTCCTTGTAGATTAATGCACTTGGTCCAACGATGCTCCAGTGTCTTGATCCCACCTCGAAAATGAGTTTCCTCCAGACCTGCAAAATAGTTGTCAACTCCGGCGTTCAGTTCTTCGTTTGAAGTGAATCTTCGTCCACCAAGACAAGTTTCAGTTTTGGAAAGAGATGGAAGTCTGACGGAGCCATATCAGGTGAATAAGGCTGGGGTGGCAATAATTCATACCTTAGTTGGTGTAATTTTACCATGGCGAAGGCACATGTGTGTGGGCGCGCATTGTCTTGATGGAAGATGACTTTCTTCCTTGCAAAACCTGGCCTTTTTTCGCGTATCTTTTGTTGCAATTTGTCCAGGAGTTAGCACAGTATTCACCAGTAATTGTTTGCCCAGTGGGGAGATAATCTACTAACAGAATCCCTTCGCAACCCAGAACACTGATGCCATTACCTTTCCCGCCGAAGGAATTGTGCCGGCCGAAGTGGCCGTGCGGTTAAAGGCGCTGCAGTCTGGAACCGCAAGACCACTACGGTCGCAGGTTCGAATCCTGCCTCGGGCATGGATGTTTGTGATGTCCTTAGGTTAGTTAGGTTTACGTAGTTCTAAGTTCTAGGGGACTGATGACCTCAGCAGTTGAGTCCCATAGTGCTCAGAGCCATTTGAAGGAATTGTCTTTGCTTTCTCTGGTGGCGGAGAATCAGCTTGTTTCTACTGCTTTGACTGTTGTTTTGTCTCTAGGGCATAGTAATGCACCTAAGTTTCATCTGTGAACCTTGTTAGTTTCTCATAAAACGGGCCAAACATTGTTCCAATATGTCCATTCTCATGCGTTTTTGATCCAGCATCAAGAGTCGCGGCACCCATCTTGCAGATAATTTTTTTCATTTCTGATTCTTCAGTTAAAATGTGGTATACCCTTTCAGATGACATCTGGCAAGCGTGAGCAATTACACGCTCTTTCCAACCGGCGATCCTCCATGACCATTTTGCGCACTTTTTTAATGATTTCTGGAGTAGTGACATAGCTTGGCCGAGCACTGCGCGGATCATCATCCAAGCTCTCTCGACCAAATTTAAATTCATTTGTCCACTTGGCAACAGTTGAGTATGAAGGTGCAGGGTCCCCAGAGTATTCTGGAAATCGGCAAGAATGTCCTTTGCTTTCATACCTCCGTTTATGAAGTACTTAATCATTGCTCCAATCTCGATTTTTCCCATCTTCGCAAATCACTACACGGAAACAACAACAGAGCCACGTCACCACCACAGCTCTCTTCCAAGAGCACTGACGACAAGAGTGATTACAGGCAAGAGTCCAATGAATATCACGTGAACAACTCGTTGCGCTAGCGCTGATCTCTCATGATGATTCCGAGAGCTTTTCAAACCACCCTTGTATAATGTGATGCCCATAGCACTGACGAACTGAAAAGCCTCTAGTCAGCAATATAGACTCATGTTTTTGGTCATATTACTTTTCTTCGATGTAATATGCTGAGATAGCATTTAGTGAAGTTTTGTTTCACTAATTTAAGTATTAATGGATGCTATACATCATGATGTATGTTAACCATTATCTAAGCAATATAACCAACATTACTCAAGACGCTAATACCAGTTGTCACTGTGATTTCCCTAAATCACTCCAGGCAAATGCCGGGATGGTTCCTCTGAAAGGGCACGGCCGACTTCCTTCCCCATCCTTCCCCAATCCGATGAGACCGATGACCACGCTGTCTGGTCTCCTTCCCCAAAACCAACCAACCAGTTGTCACAGTTGATTAATATTATGAACAACAGGTCTTCCCATTGCAGACATGAAATAATAATATAGGGTGTTTCATGTACGATGCAAGAGATGTGGCTGGTGTTGTGCAAGAACCTATACCGAGGAGGTAGGCTCAGCTCATCGGTGGTGCTTTGGTCCATTTCCTGGACACTAGCAGATTGCGTACAGTTTTAACTGAACTGCAGACAGGTGGGTCAGTAGCACCCACTCATAGAAATGAAATGAACTAGCACACACCACCAATTCATCTATGGCAGTTTGTTCGATGGTAGGAACTACCCTAGTAACACAGTATTCCAAGGTGTTCTGATGTACGGGAATACCCTTGAAATACACTAGCGGGGAAGGACAATTCCAATACTAAAAAATAATTAATGTAGAGTAATGAAATTTCGGGAATGCATTCCTCTACGAAATGTATTTAAGTGACAAACATTGCAAGTGCGAGTTAAGCCATTTTCAAATGTGAAATGCAGGTACGTTAATAAGCAGTGTAATCTCCAGAATGTTGAATTCAGACAGGCATTCAAATGTGAATGAATTGTGTTTACAGGTGCCGGATGTCAGGTTGTGGCATGGAGTTCTATGCCTGTTGCACTTGGTCGGTCAATACAGGAACAGTTAGTATTGGTTGTGGATGACACTTGAGTTGTCTCCCGGTAATGAACCAGCATCCCGACCATGTACCAGTATTTACGGATGGCTCTAAACAGGGGGACTCTGTTGGTTGTGCTGTTGTTTTCCCTGATCGAGTCGTCAAGTTACGGCTTCCTGCGGCGTTTACCATCTTTGATGCCGAATTGTTTGCGATCTTGCGGGCATTGGAGCAGATGAGATGTGTTCCCAGTCTTAAGTTTCTCATCTGTTCTGACTCCCTGAGCGCCCTTCAGACCATGCAACACTTGCACCCAGCGGATACGGTCGTCCAGAACATCCACGATGCCCTACTCCACCTGCAACGGCAGGGGAAGGAGGTTTTTTTCTGCTGGATGCCGGAGCACGTGGGTTATGGGGAAACGAACTGGCGGATGTCGCTGCCGAAGATGCATGTTCCCTCCCTCACGTTGTTGAATGTGCCGTCCCCCTCCATGCTGTTACCTCCCTTTTGCGTTTTCGTGTTATGCGTCAATGGGAAGAGGAGTGGCTGGCAGTCGGTGAAAATAAGCTGCGTCTGGTCAAGGCCACCACGCGGCCATGGCGTACGTCCTACCAGTCATGCAGGCGGGATGAGGTTCTCCTCACTCGCCTCCGCATCGGGCACAGTCGCTTAACGCACGGTTTTTTACTCCGGCGGGAGGTCTCCCCAATCTGCAGTGCTTGTGGCGTCCAGATTACTGTCCGCCACATTTTACTTCACTGTCCTTTATTCTCTGACCAGAGGGCGGTGGTTTCCTTGCCACCGGATTTGCCCTCTATTTTGCAAGACGACGCAACGACTGTGGTTAAGGTCTTACGGTTTTGTGTCCTGTCCTATTTGTTGCCTCGGATTTTAGGGAGAGGATTTTAATGTGCTGCTGGGTGACTGGCTCACCCAGGTTTTAGGTAAGAGGTCCGCCAGCCACGATTACCTACTTGTTTCACTTCGATTTCTGTTCTCTTTTCCTTGTGTTTCCTTTCCTTTTTTAGTGCGTTTCTTCTCCTCTTGTTTTGCCTCTGATTTGTGAGGACTTGGAACTGCGTCAGGCCTGTGTCTTTTAGCCGTTCCCCTTGTTCGCTGCCCGTCTTCGACCCTTCACCGCATGTGTTCCTGTTTCTATGCGTTTGGGCGCTGATGACCATGCTGTTTAGCGCCCGAAAACCTCAAACTACACACACACGCGCCCATATGTGCTCGACTGGAGACAGATCTGGTGATCGAGCAGGCCAAGGCAACCTGTCGACACTCTGTAGAGCACGTTGGGTTACAACAGCGGCATGTGGGCGAGCGTTATCCTGTTGCAAGAAACGCCCTGCAATGCTGTTCATGAATGGCAGCTCAGCAGGTCAGATCACCGCATTGACGTACAAATTTGCAGTCAAAGTGCCTCGGATAACCACGAGAGTGCTCCCCCTGTCCTACGAAATCGCACCCCAGACCATAACTCCAGGTGTAGATCCACATCGTCTAGCACGCACGCGACAGACCTCCATCCTCCCCTCCAATGAGCCCTCGCTTGACATCATTGAAGTCGCAAATGGCGGTGGTGTGGGGTCAAAGGGATACGCGACACAGGGCGTCTGGCTCGTTGCTGTTCTTGAAGTAACCGATTTGTAACAGTTTGTTGTGTTACTGTGGTATCAGCTGCTGCTCAAGCTGCAGATGCAGTACAATACTCCAGAGCCATACGCTAAACATGATGGTCTTTCCTCTCGACAGTGCCACGTCACCGTCCAGATGGGTAACCTGTTAGACTTCAACTCTTTCACTGTATATGAAATTTTCATAGAAATTTTGCAAAATGGTTCAAATGGCTCTGAGCACTATGGGACTTAACATCTGTAGTCATCAGTCCCCTAGAACTTAGTACTACTTAAACCTAACTAACCTAAGGACATCATACACATCCATGCCCGAGGCAGGATTCGAACCTGCGACCGTAGCAGTCGCGCGGTTCCGGACTGAGCGCCTAGAACCGCTAGACCACCGCGGCCGGCGAAATTTTGCACATGCAAAAGCTTTGTTCGGAAATAGTGCCGAAAAACTTCACAACTGAGCAGAAGGGGAATAGAAGAATCGTGTGCGTTAATCATCTTGAGAGGACTGCCATTGCCCACGAATGGTTCAGTCCTGTGATCACAGGTGATGAATCCTGGATTTTTGAGTACGACCTAGGGACAAAGCGGCAATGTGAGGAATGACACACTGATACATCTCCTCGAACGAAAAAAGCTCCAATAAGCAAATAAAAGATAAAACAATTTTGATTTGGTTATCTGGCAATAGGGGCATCGTGCATAAGTAATGTGTTCTTTCAAGACAAACTGTCAACAAAGATATCCTCGGAGTGCTCAGGAAAAGGGTGAACCGAATGAGACTGGACAAGTGAATGCTGCGTCGTGACAAAATTCCATGTCATACTGTTATTTCTGTCACGCAATTTTTGACCTCAAAAGACATTCCTGTTGCTCCAAGGCCCCAGTGTTCACCTGATCTGAGTCCTTGTGAATTTTTCTTTTCCCTAAATTGAAAAATGACTTAAAAGGACGTCATTTTAGAACGCTGTAGAATATTCAAAAGAATGTAACCGACATGTTAAAGGCCGTCCCAGCTGAAGTCTTTCGGTGCTGCTACCATGACTGGGAATAATGACTCCTCCGGTGTATAGCTGCCGAAGGGAACTGCTTAGAAGGGGATAATATTGGTGTTTGAAAAAAAAGATAAAACCTTTGGTAGATAAAAAATCAGTCTCATTACTTTTATCACACACCTCGTATTGTTCGCAAACCTATCAAAAGTTATGATAGGATGTAAAAAGATCGGTCCAGTAACCGGTGTTACACTAATTGCACACCACACGTTGTGCTGTGTTATGCCACTTTGATCTATGTAAGTGGCGCGGCGAGATATGATTCAAATCTGTAATCTGACAACGGCCCTGCCTTCAAGACTAGACACAACTCGTCCCAGTACGTATATAATCCGTTAAATTTTAGTCCAAGAGGTTTAATTGTGAGAATTTAAAAGGGACTGTGGATAAACTACGCATCCGATTAAAGCAGAAGCACACAGGTTACATGCCCCTATTACATCGTACACACTCTGTCAATACTACTACACTCCTGGAAATGGAAAAAAGAACACATTGACACCGGTGTGTCAGACCCACCATACTTGCTCCGGACACTGCGAGAGGGCTGTACAAGCAATGATCACACGCACGGCACAGCGGACACACGAGGAACCGCGGTGTTGGCCGTCAAATGGCGCTAGCTGCGCAGCATTTGTGCACCGCCGCCGTCAGTGTCAGCCAGTTTGCCGTGGCATACGGAGCTCCATCGCAGTCTTTAACACTGGTAGCATGCCGCGACAGCGTGGACGTGAACCGTATGTGCAGTTGACGGACTTTGAGCGAGGGCGTATAGTGGGCATGCGGGAGGCCGGGTGGACGTACCGCCGAATTGCTCAACACGTGGGGCGTGAGGTCTCCACAGTACATCGATGTTGTCGCCAGTGGTCGGCGGAAGGTGCACGTGCCCGTCGACCTGGGACCGGACCGCAGCGACGCACGGATGCACGCCAAGACCGTAGGATCCTACGCAGTGCCGTAGGGGACCGCACCGCCACTTCCCAGCAAATTAGGGACACTGTTGCTCCTGGGGTATCGGCGAGGACCATTCGCAACCGTCTCCATGAAGCTGGGCTACGGTCCCGCACACCGTTAGGCCGTCTTCCGCTCACGCCCCAACATCGTGCAGCCCGCCTCCAGTGGTGTCGCGACAGGCGTGAATGGAGGGACGAATGGAGACGTGTCGTCTTCAGTGATGAGAGTCGCTTCTGCCTTGGTGCCAATGATGGTCGTATGCGTGTTTGGCGCCGTGCAGGTGAGCGCCACAATGAGGACTGCATACGACCGAGGCACACAGGGCCAACACCCGGTATCATGGTGTGGGGAGCGATCTCCTACACTGGCCGTACACCACTGGTGATCGTCGAGGGGACACTGAATAGTGCACGGTACATCCAAACCGTCATCGAACCCATCGTTCTACCATTCCTAGACCGGCAAGGGAACTTGCTGTTCCAACAGGACAATGCACGTCCGCATGTATCCCGTTCCACCCAACGTGCTCTAGAAGGTGTAAGTCAACTACCCTGGCCAGCAAGATCTCCGGATCTGTCCCCCATTGAGCATGTTTGGGACTGGATGAAGCGTCGTCTCACGCGGTCTGCACGTCCAGCACGAACGCTGGTCCAACTGAGGCGCCAGGTGGAAATGGCATGGCAAGCCGTTCCACAGGACTACATCCAGCATCTCTACGATCGTCTCCATGGGAGAATAGCAGCCTGCATTGCTGCGAAAAGTGGATATACACTGTACTAGTGCCGACATTGTGCATGCTCTGTTGCCTGTGTCTATGTGCCTGTGGTTCTGTCAGTGTGATCATGTGATGTATCTGACCCCAGGAATGTGTCAATAAAGTTTCCCCTTCCTGGGACAATGAATTCACGGTGTTCTTATTTCAATTTCCAGGAGTGTACACTCATCAATAGTGTTACAATGAGTTGAAATGGTGAGTGGTCAACACACTTTAGTATTGGTACTTATCGTGACGGTAACAAGGATTTGATTGAATCATGTGCACACTGCACTTTATCTAAAACATAAATACACTCGTTCAGTGAGCCGTAAATACTGCTATCGACAACAACAGTTCAACATCACTCAGTAAAATTGCGTACGTTATAAACCGTAACTTGCGCCAACTATCGCGTTATTATTCACGTTGGAAATGATTAAAACCTCTTAATGACAGCAAACAACTTTATAATCCGAAACAACTATAGCTATCGCTGGTCATTTATGTTATTGGTTCAAATGGCTCTTAGCTCTATGGGACTTAACATTTGAGGTCATCAGTCCCCTAGACCTTAGAACTACTTAAACCTAACTAACCTAAGGGCATCACACACATCCATGCCAGAGGCAGGATTCGAACCTGCGACCGTTGCGGTTGCGCTGTTCCAGACTGAAGCGCGTAGAACCGCTCGGCCACACAGGCCGGCCACTTATGTTATTCACACTAATGATCGGTATACTTTACTACGCGGAAATCTTTCACTCACTGCCCCAAAAAAATGACCTAAAATCTCGTCATAAATATTTACCGTGATAAAAATGTCAGTTACTTTCGGTAAATCTCAATTTCATATACATTTGTTCAGTTATATTTAATAAACCGTTTCTTATTATGATAATTCCGGACGTAGCAAACAAAGCTATAATTTCATTGCAAACTAGCGATGTAGCGATAGCTATCTCTAAGACACTATAGATTCTCTTGCGATCTGTACACATCA
The DNA here is from genome assembly GCF_021461395.2 of Schistocerca americana. Classification (NCBI taxonomy): domain Eukaryota; kingdom Metazoa; phylum Arthropoda; class Insecta; order Orthoptera; family Acrididae; genus Schistocerca; species Schistocerca americana. The sequence goes on from NC_060121.1 coordinate 378,334,161, forward strand.
TTTCTTACTGTCACTTTTCCTTATTTCTTTCTCTTCAAATCCGTGATATAATCGTTAAGTGAACAAAAACGTTAATACTTTTTCCTTTCCTTTAAATAACATCTAATGAAATCCTTTTTCTCTAATTATTGATTTTAAAGCCTAATAAAATCTCTACAGGACATTAATTCTTTGAGTCTAGCTCTTTGAAACATGGAATAACTGACTTTTAAAAAGGGGCTTCACTTCTTTCCACTGTAAAATTAGAATCCGAACTCAGAACTAAGTTTGACTTTCCTTTATTGAAAAACAAATGGTTCAAATGGCTCTGAGCACTATGCGACTTAACTTCTGAAGTCATCAGTCGCCTAGCCCGAGGCAGGATTCGAACCTGCGACCGTAGCGGTCGCCGGCTCGAGACTGCAGCGCCTAGAACCGCACGGCCACTTCCTTTATTGAAATCAAATTAGTATCTCACATACAACTATCATGTGGACGAGTGAAATTCAAAATATCTAAGCCCTACTCAAATCTGGATAGGACAGACAAAACAAAAACGCAAACAAAAATCCTACATGCCATCACTACTTCTGTACTAACTGGTGTTGGCAATCGCGTTCCCTTGAACAATACCTAAGTTAAATTTTCCACTCGTCCCCTACCAAGCAATGAAATTGAATGTCGTCGAATAATATTAATTGGTTCCGCTAGAGTAAGTAGTCTATCTTCAAAGATTAGGGTCACAAAATTTACGGGTAACAATAACTGTGTCCTCTTTTACGTACGTCGTGCAGATCCTGGTTCCCGGCCTTATAAAACACCACTTGAGACTTAAACTCAATGGTACACAAAATCACAAATATTACGCCACTAATCCTGTAGTGCTTTCTCAAAATATACACTAACATAAACCGCTCAACACTGAACTACCTTGGGGTGGATGTCCAAAATTACATAAATATCGCAACCGCTCAATTACCTTACAGCGTGCTTGAACACAATATCCACCAACTACCACAACGACTTCTAGATTTTTGTGAGCACCAGGAATACCACGAATCGCACTCTGGTAAGTCCATTCCATGCACGCTATTGCAGCGTCAATTAACCAATTCCTCCACATATACGATCGTGTGAAACATCTCTCCAGAGGTACGACCAAAGAAACACAAATCAATTATTTTAACGTACACTACTTTCTCTCGCAGAACAATATAAACTGAAGCAGATGCAATGCTAAACGTGTCTAACAACTAGGTCACACTAAGTTCTGATCAACAACACCGACCGAATACTAACTCAATAATTCAATAAAACTTCTTGACGATATCCTCACAAAATTTGTTAATCGCGATCTCTATATCCGGTGACTGTTACACACGATAATCAATTAGAGCTTGCACCTACCAGCTCTAGCGTAGGCTTTCCTAGCAAGACCCAAATCAGAACTGAGCCTGTAAATCCAAAAAACCATAGGAGAATCAATTTAGACAATCACTTCACAATTCCATTGCTTTTAACAATTAAATGTAAGTTCTTCGGCTGCCTTTGTCTCGTTGAATAGCAACCAGTTCGATGCGATGATATTTCTGGCTCGGATAGCTGAATGCTGCTGCCGGCGCCAGGAGACTCTTGACCGCAACTTGATCCTTCTGTAAAGCGCGGTTGAAAGCTCACTTTCCTACAACAGTTGCACACATAGAGACTTCAAGTGCAAAATTACACACAATTTTAGCCATTCATCATGTGTGTAATACTTGCCAACCGCTAAGTTAATATGTTGAAGCGAATTAAAGTCCACGAGGGCACCCAGAAACGTTTGTCACAATGTCATCAGCAAACCCTCCTGTTTCATGCACTTGACGCAGCTGAAGAGGATTCTCCGAACACCAGCATCTATTATTGTGCGACAGCACGAAGGCATACTTGATTCGAAAAAATGGGCCTTTCAGGATCGAAATATCCGTCTTGGACAGTCATCAATAGCCAGTTGCAGTACCGACGTCGAGCAAAAGTCTATACAATACCGGTACCTTGTATGGTTTCATTTGGGGTTTGAATACATCTCCATGAACGGGCCAAAGCGTCGCCGGCGATCAGAGCCTACCTTCCGGATATTAGTTCTCGAACAACGCTAGACACAACTCTTCCATCGTATGTGAAACACACAGCATTTGGAACACCATCTACTGAGGTCATGTGTATACCGAAACTGACCGGGCGATCAGGGTGCTGTTACTCTTGTCACTACGAAATGGCAATATTACCCTATTTTTTACCATCGCTTGAATTACTGGCAAGCAGAGCCATAGGCGCCTAGTTTCGCAGGAGATGATTTGCGGTAACATCCTCGGAGCTGGTTATAAATTCTTACAGCCCATGTTAAAAAGTAAAATGCGTCATGTTACAAAATTTAAACTTCTGAATAGAACAATATTTCGTGGCACACTTCATAGGTTTGTGTCACTCAGTGAAACGACACGGGTCAGGTATCCTCAATTTACTTTGTATTTCGTGGTGAAAGCTGGAAATCTAATACTGCGACAGTCGTCGAGAGAGAATGGGAACACTGGTGTATTTGAAAGGGATAAACATTAAAGCATTCTTGCAAACCTTAGAGATATACAGTATTATGTGGGAACTAATAGACAGACTTACTGTACAGACACACTGAACTTGATCTAAAAATTCATTAAAGCAACGTTAATCTTAACAGCAAAAATAGCAGTAAATTAACTAGGTTATCACTAACAGTAATTCCAACGAATATCTGTCAGCCCTCGGAAGTATTCTGATTGTGCGACTCTTTCGCTGAATGGCGTGTGTCGTTTGGTGGGAAAGTCCTAGGTGGTTATAATTAAACTTTCCGTATTTAACACGTTATAATGGGGAAACTAATTACCACACGAGTACCAAAGTTGGCAGCATTAATGTCCAGAGTATGTGGTGCATGATCTCCATGCGTCACAGCGTCACTGACCAGTTCCAACTACGGCCACCAGGTGCCGTGATCAGTCGTTGTGCCTCATTGTCTCACGCACCTGACCAGCCGCAGTGCACTTGTTGATGTGTCAACATGAACATGGACAAAAGTAGCAGGGCATTATTGGTGAAACTCTATTATCAAAACAACAAAAAAATGGCTCTGAGCACTATGGGACTTAACTTCTAAGGTCATCAGTCCCCTAAAAGTTAGAACTACTTAAACCTAACTAACCTAAGGACATCACACACATCCATGCCCGAGGCAGGATTCGAACCTGCGACCGTAGCAGTCGCGCGGTTCCAGACTGTAGCGCCTAGAACCGCTCGCCCACCCCGGCCGGCTGTCAAAACAACAGTGTTGATTTCGCTCCCCACTTTCTTGCAATGATTGGAGTTGACGAGGGCTGGCCCTGAACAGACGAAGCTCAATTTTCTCTGACGAGTGAGGTGAACACACAGAATTGCCAAGTGTGAAGATCTTCACCTACAGTCACTATGCATGAAGTTCCTCTGTATTGTGAATGTGTCACCATTCATCATGGGCCCATTCTTATTTGAACAGGTTGGCGCTCAAGTACCAAAGACGTGCAGTGTGACTGGTCAGCGTTACTGCGATATGCTTCGCCACCATTCATACCTGCCCTAGAGGAGAGAGACGCATTAAACTCAACAGTTTTCATCCAAGCTTGGGCCCCATCGCACATCGCTCATGATGTTCACCAGCTTCTCTGAAACACATTTTGAAACGATCGAATTACCAGGCGATCGTTTTTAAATGCTTAGCCAGCGCGATCATCTGATCTCACTCGTTGTGATTTCTGGTTGCGGGCATACCTGAAGGGCAGGGTTTACCTGCGAATCATTCATATATCTACTGATCTGAAGCAAAGCATGTCAAGAGAGGTAGCCAGCATAGCAACGGACGTGCTTCGTTCTACTGTGCAGAATGCAATCCTGCGCTTTCAGACTCTTCTAGACACTGGTGCCATATTGAGCCCCTTTTGTAGCAGTAATGGTACCGGTATGTAATGGTACGATGTACCGTAGAAGCACATTAAAAGTGTTTCAATTGAATTGATTCTGCATTATTTCTCTTCCCCATGTCCTCAACATTAATGCTACCAAGTTTGATCCACATATAGTAATTAGTTTCCATGTTATAACGTGTTAAATAGGGAAAGTTTAATCATAACCACCTGGTAGAACGACAAGGAGGACACACAGGAGTGTGTCATCAAATGGTAGAGGTGACAAACACATCTGATGCCAAATGTAGAGGTCAAGACTTGACCTCTATGGCGACAGATACTGCTGGTAGATGAGGTGGTGTACAATGCCCCATCACAGAAAAGTTTCTAGTTGAGACCGTTATTTATTCCAAACAGTTACAGTGGAAGTGGAGTCACAGCTGGAGAGGCGGTCAATGATCTCCATTACATAGGTGACCATGAGTGGCGTAGCTTGCCGGTGTCAGAAACAGGAGGATGGCGTGTGGTGGCTGTCACTGGGGCACTTTTCTCAGCACAGCGGCAGAGGTACTGATGCAAGGGGTGATGGCAGCAGAAAGCAGCCAAGACTAGTGGCCTTTTTATGCATCTTGGCAGGAACCACACCAGGCAGGTGGTGCCAAACGATGGCATCCAGCATAGCTGATGACGATGGCATGTGCCTGCACCAGGTGTTGGACAGCTGCAGCTCGAACTGGCTCAGGCCGACAAGCAGTGACAGTGTGCCTGCTCAGGCATTGGTGGCTGGGAGCCAGATGGCTCAGACCTGAACCCAGGGGGTAGCTGTCAGCAGATTGTAGGAAAGTGAGACCCAACGGTGCAAAGGCACCAAGTTCACAGCATTCATACGCAGTTCAGGCACTGGCCTGCAGCTATTCACTGCACAGTCTGATGGTGGTGCTCGCCAGTTCATCTCAGACTGCAAGCAGACTTCTTGTTTTGGCTAGTGGCTGGCGTCATCTGTGTAGACGAGCTTACTGACCATAGCTGACTACAAGTGAGAGCGAGAGTATAAATCAGGCGGTATTTATACAATCCAGGCTGACTGGTGTTTCTGAAACGGCATTAATCCTGGGCACTACATCATAACAGGCTGACGGTGGTGGGTGAAATTGTTGGAAAAGCATGACGCCATTTTCCGGGGCTTTCTTGTTTTTTCAGCTGCTCCAGAAGCCTTGTTGGTGCTGAAATGTATTACAACTCCGACTTTACGAAGGTTGCGCGGCTTCTTTCGCATTATCAGCATACCAAATAAATATTCTTGTGTAAAGAATATGCGTTCTTGTGCCATGACACGAAGTTGTTGAGCTGATTGCGATACTCTCCCCGTGACATTGTCCTACTGAATTGATGCAGGAGCTATGTGGTTCACTAACTGGAAGAGTGGCGGAACACCATAATGAAATTAAAAATAGTTCCTATCCCCATGTCCTGACCAAAGTTTTGGAAGGCATTTTTCCTTGATTTCCAAGCGAACGTTTGGACTGGAACTTCCTTTCAAAATATTGCCAATTAAGTGTTCCTTTGCCCTATTTCCTGCTTGCCAGGAATCTGGCTGGAAAGAACAAAGTTCTAAACAGCCTGTCAGAGGTCTGCATTTATGTGGAGGCTACCTAGGCTGTATAACAAAAGGACCGGCACCACTAACAATTAAAATTACCAAAAAAATGTTTTAATACTATGGTGCGAGACTTTTTATAATAGTAGAACTAACGTAGCATAGTATTTCAGTGGACAGCTGGTATGAATTCATTTCTCATATCCCGCATTCTCTCAAGTGAAATTACCAGTGGCACCCAGTCAATCGTGTGGCATTTGGTTAGCAAAATCTCTAAAAAATCTCAAAGAACGATTAAAGGAATTTTGCCATTGAAATATGAGATCGATTCTGGAGAAATCGGATTTCTTCCATCACTCATTTCTTCCAAACCAGGGTTACAAATGTCAAATACTGATTTCCTAGTATCGAATTCACTTACAAGAATATAGTGTCTCTTTTGATCATAAACAGCAGATAGAATAAGGCCATTTTCAAAGCTGAAGTTGATAAGAATGTTAGAGACAGGATCAACATTTTGGCTTTGCCCAATACTGAAAGTATTATATCTGAAACGTTCATTTTAAGGATTGTTAGTAAGAAGAGTATTGTGCTTGAATGCAGTGCTTAGTTGATAATTTCTTTCGTTATTTTGCATTAGCCAAACAGAAATATTCGCTTATAGCTGCAGTATGATGTGCATTAACCTAGCAAAAATATTCGCTTATAGCTTCAATACGATGTCTTTAAAAATGAAATGTTGATTTTTGAACGGACACGAATCTCAATTTTTGTTCTTTTTATAAAAAAAAAACAGTTGTTCCTAGCGATTTTAATAAATAAATGTTTTCAGCTGTCTTAATTTTTTTAAGTCTCATCAATTTATTAATTCATAAACTGTATAGGTACACTACTCATACAATAATAACTGATAGTGACTTCAATCTAATCTGGATATGTTGGCGAAAATACATTTCAAATTCGGTAGAAGGCATAAAACGTCGTCCGAAATCGTTCTATCACTTTTTCCGAAAATTATTTTGAAAAATTAGTCCAAAGGTCAGCGGACGAGTAAAAACTTGATCTCTTAGCAACAAATAATCCTGAGCAAGTAGGGAGCATCATGACAGATAAGGGGATTAGTCATCACAAGATCGTTGTAACGAGACTGAACACCGTAATATCCATGCCCAGCAAAAATAAACTCAATATATATCTAGAATGAGATTTTCACTCTGCAGCGGAGTGTGCGCTGATATGAAACTTCCTGGCAGATTAAAACTGCAGAGTGAAAATCTCATTCTGGAAACATTCCCCAGGCTGCGGCTAAGCCATGTCTCCGCAATATTCTTTCGTTCAGGAGTGCTAGTTCTGCAAGGTTCGCAGGAGAGCTTCTGTTAAGTTTGGAAGGTGGGAGACGAGGTACTGGCAGAAGTAAAGCTGTGAGGAAGGGGCGTGAGTCGTGTTTGGGTAGCTCAGTTGGTAGAGCACTTGCCCGCGAAAGGCGAAGGTCCCGAGTTCGAGTCTCGGTCTGGCACACAGTTTTAATCTGCCAGGGAGTTTCATATCAGCGCACACTCCGCTGCAGAGTGAGAATCTCATTCTGGAAACAGCCCCCAGGCTGTGGCTAAGCCATGTCTCCGCAATATCCTTTCTTTCAGGAGTGCTAGTACTGCAAGTTCGCAGGAGAGCTTCTGTTAAGTTTGGAAGGTAGGAGACGAGGTACTGGCAGAAGTAAAGCTGCGAGGACGGGGCGTGAGTCGTGCTTCAGTAGCTCAGTTGGTAGAGCATTTGCCCGCGAAAGGCAAAGGTCCCGAGTTCGAGTCTCGGTCCGGCACACAGTTTTAATCTGCCAGGAAGTTTCGCAATTTATATCTATTTAAAAAGGCAGAGAAAATCAGCTTCACGCCTTCCAAAGGGACAGTCTTTACTCTTTCCAGACTAACAATATAAGTATAGAACAGATGTGGCTTAAAAACAATGAAATTATACAGCAGCTGAGAGGCTTATAGCAAGAGACGAAACTGATGTTTGATGGTACACAACCCTGTTGCAGAAGCAACAAAAAAAGCATACCAATTTTAAAAGTGCGAAATCTCCAAGACTGAGTATGTTTTACAGAATCTCTAAATTTAGCGCAGACTTCAGTGCTAGACATTGTGAATAGTTTCCACAACGAAACTCTGTCTCGAACTCTGGCAGAGAATCCAAAGAGATCCTGGTCGTATGTAAAGTAGAGTATCTGCAAGACACAATCAGTACCTACACAGTGCGATAACAATGGCAATCCCGATGATAGTGCCACTAAAGTGGAGTTACTGAAAACAGTTTTCCGAAATTCCTGCACCAGAGAAGACGAAGTAAATATTCCATAGCCCGAATCAAGAACAGCTGCCAACATGAGTAACTTATAAGTAGATATCCTCGGTGTAGAAAAGCAGCTTAAATCACTTAATAAAGGCAAGTTTTCTGGTCCGGATTGTATACCAGTTAAGTTCCATTCAGGGTATGCTGATTCAGTAGTTCTGTAGTTAGCAATCATATAAAACCGCCTACTAAACTTAAAAGATTGGAAAACTGCAGAGGTCACACGATTACTTTGAAAGGAACTATGAGTAAGCTGCTAAATTACAGACCCATATCACAGACGTCGATTTGCGAAAGGATTTCGGAACATATACTGTGTTCGAACGTAATCAATTACCTCGTAGAAAACGATCTATTGCCTCATAGTCAGAACAGAATAAGAAAATATCGTTACTGCGAAACACAACTAGGTGTTCATTCACACGAAGTAATGAGTGCTAACTACAGAGGATCTCAAATTGATTACATATTTCCAGATTTTGGCAGTGTTCCCCACAAGTGACTTCTAATCAAATTGCTTGCCTGTGGTGTATCATCTCACTTTTGGGACTGGATTCGTGATTTGCTGCCAGAATGGTGAAAGTTCGTAGTAACTGTCGGATTGACATCGAGTAAAACAGAAGTGATACCCGGCGTTCCCCAAGGACATCTTATAGGCCCTGTGGTTTTCCTTGAATACATAAACGATTTAGGAGACAAGCCCTATTAGACTGTTTGTACATGACGCTGTCATTTACCGCCTATGAAAGTCATCAGAAGATCAAAAGCAATTGCAAAATGCTTTAGACAAGATATCTGTTCGGCGCAAAAAGTGTCAATTGACTATAGTTAACGAGAAATGTGATGTCATCCACATGAGTACTAAAAGAAATCCGTTAAATTTCGGTTACACGGTAAATAATACAAATTTAAAGGTTGTGTATTCAGTTAAACACCTGGGTATTACAATTATGAACAACTTAAATTGGAACCATCACATAGAAAATGTTGTGGGGAAGGCGAATCAAAAACTGTGTTTTATTGGCAGAACACTTAGAAGATGCGGAAAATCTGCTGAAACGACTGCGTGCTATATGGCATCCTTGCGAGATAGGATTGACGGAGGACATCGAAAAAGGTTATAGAAGTTCAACTCAATTTGTATTATCGCCCAATAGATGAGAGAGTGTCACGGATATGATACGTGAGTTGTAGTGGCAGTCGTTAATACAAGAGCGCATTTCGTTACAGCGAGTTTTTTACACGAAATTTCAATTACCAGTTTTTCAAAAATGGTTCAAATGGCTCTGAGCACTATGGGACTTAACATCTTAGGTCATCAGTCCCCTAGAACTTAGAACTAGTTAAACCTAACTAACCCAAGGACATCACACACATCCATGCCCGAGGCAGGATTCGAACCCGCGACCGTAGCAGTCGCGCGGTTCCGGGCGGCGCGCCTAGAACCGCGAGACCACCGCGGCCGGCTACCAGTTTTTCCACCGAATACGAAAATATTTTACGGCCGCTGAATTACATGAGGAGAAATGATCATCGTAACAAAGTATGAGAAGTGAGAGCTCATACGGTTCGTTTTCCGCCCACGCTGTTCGAGAGTGGAACGATAGTGAAATAGTCTGGAGGTGGGTCGGTGAACCCCCGCTAGGCACATAAGTGTGAACTCCAGAGTAGTCATGTACATGTAGATGTAGACGTGTAGCAAAATGTTATGCAATTGAATAATAAAAAACGTTAAATGCTGCATCATATTCCTGTAATTCGAAAATTGCTCACATATGTTATTTTTGTGGGTAGTTATAAAATATCCCCTAGTAGGGAGCGGAGCACAGGTACGGCATAGTGGTCTATAGATCGTAATTACGCCCTAGCGCGCCCTGCCGTCACGGCTAGACGGTGAAAACTCTAGGGCATGGAGATACTTGTACTTTAGAAAGACAGTAGCCGGCCTGGCCCTGACGTTGCTTCGACTGTAGCCCGTCCATCAGTCCTGCGTCGAAGCTATGATTTCTGCTGAGTTCTGCCTCTACATGGTATCATAAACTGACAAAATACGAGGGTTTCCTGCAATATAAGATTCCCAATTATTTTTCGCAATGAAAAACACGTTTATTGGCACTGAATAATACATGTGAGGAAAGCTTCGATTTTTACCTATTTTTCGACATAGTCGCCGTTGATCTCAATGCGTTTTTGCCAGCGCTGTATCATGTCTTGTATGCCTGTATCGTTGAACTCTCCCACCACGCCACGAAGATAGCTTAAAACCTCTTCTTTCATCTTTTCTCCAGTTGTGAGATGCGTCTTACCCAGGTGTTTCTTCAATTCAAATAAGAGACAGAAGTCACTTGGTGTTAGGTCTGGGCTGTAGGGTGCGTTTGTGACAATAACGCATCCAAATTAGTTGATGAGATTGGTTGTGACACTGGCAATGTGTGAAAGAGCACTTGTCCTGATGAAAACACACTGCTTTCGTGGGTGTGGCTCTCCTCTTGTTTTGGATGGCAATGGCGAAGGTTCAACGTTTCACAGTAGAGGTCAGCACTGACTGTTGTACCGGTAGCAGGAATTCATACAACAATAACCCGTTCCTGTCCCAAAACAAGTTCGCCATCACTTTGCCGGCAGACGGTATTCGTATAAACTTCCGCGGCTTTCGTGATGCCGGGACTGTTGGTTCGTTTCCGGTGCTGTGTAGTGGACCCAGGTCTCGTTCCCAGTGATAACAGAGTCCAAGAATTCCTCGCCATCAGTTGCGAAGGCCTGAAGAAATTCGCGGTCCGCGTCCACACATTTCCGTCTGTGGTCTTTCGTAAGCATTCTGCGATTCACTTTGCACAAACCTTGGCATACCGTCAATAGTCTGTCAAAATTTTGTTAACGCTGGTCTTGCTGACATCAGGAATCATCTCACAGAGCTCCCAAATCGTCACCCTTCGATCTTTCCGCATTGCTTCTTCCACTTTCGCAATTTTTTAGTCTGAAACCCATGGCTGTCCGGAACGCTGTTCGTCATGGACGTCTGTACGTCCGTCTTTGAATTCTCTGTACCATTAGCGCACATGTCGTATGTTCATACACGTTTCTCCATAGACTTCACACAGCTGGGAATGAAAGTTCACAGGCGCAGTGTTTCTGTAGACAAATAGCGAATCTGTAATTCGCACCTGGCGTGAGACGCAAGTGAGAGGTCCAGCTCTAACGGCTGCCAAGCCAAGACTAAGCGTTACAGACAGCTCACTGGGGAGGGAAATCGGAAAAGGTGATCCATGCTACACGCCGGTGTTACCGGATCGCACGTAACAGCGTTCCTCGAGACAGCAGATCCTTGGGAACCTTATGTTATGGACAGCCCTCATATAATTGTGTGAGCTGTCTTCAATCATTTACCACACAATGAAAAATTTATACTGAAAAAGATCAGTTGGATTACTCAAGGGGTACAGACAGAAGACAATTATGCTGACAAATTGCTTCAACGCACTGCCAAATAGTGCCAACAGTGTATAGTGTTGTATAATTTAGGCATGTGTTTCTATTCAATGATATTCAATATAAGTGAAAGATCACTCTAAACAGAAATGTTCCAATATGGCGTCGTTCTGTTTGTTGCAGACCACATCAGATCCAACAATGCAGCGGGTATACAACAGACTAATGGAGCCTGATCCTGAGAATTTTCCAGCAACAGATACCAAAGCCTTTCAGCGAGTGTGCGAAAAGAACTTCGCTTACTTCATCCCTCAAGAGTATACTTATGCTATCATGGACAACATCTCGTGCAACGTCGTGCCGCTACCCACAACACACTTCCACCTTAGTTTAACTATCGCACTAGCGAAAGACAGTCCATACAATATGCTCTTCAACCACAAGTAAGTCCATTTAGCTACTATTTCTGGATAGTAACTAGTGAAACGTCTAGAATAACCTCAAAATGGACAAATGGATATAAAAAAGCACACTATATCTGTGAATTACATGACTGCCCATAACCTGACATTGTACGATGTCTATAGGAAAAGAGTACTTTCTAATTTGAATAGGCATATTAATCTAAGATAACTGAAAGAATTGCATTAAGTGTTTAATTTCTCAGTTATGCTTCAGTAGTTCAGCACCTGTCACACTTCACACTTAAATGACCTTGAATAGTTCAAATGTTAGTACTACACTCCTGGAAATGGAAAAAAGAACACATTGACACCGGTGTGTCAGACCCACCATACTTGCTCCGGACACTGTGAGAGGGCTGTACAAGCAATGATCACACGCACGGCACAGCGGACGCACCAGGAACCGCGGTGTTGGCCGTCGAATGGCGCTAGCTGCGCAGCATTTGTGCACCGCCGCCTTCAGTGTCAGCCAGTTTGCCGTGGCATACGGAGCTCCATCGCAGTCTTTAACACTGGTAGCATGCCGCGACAGCGTGGACGTGAACCGCATGTGCAGTTGACGGACTTTGAGCGAGGGCGTATAGTGGGCATGCGGGAGGCCGGGTGGACGTACCGCCGAATTGCTCAACACGTGGGGCGTGAGGTCTCCACAGTACATCGATGTTGACGCCAGTGGTCGGCGGAAGGTGCACGTGCCCGTCGATCTGGGACCGGACCGCAGCGACGCACGGATGCACGCCAAGACCGTAGGATCCTACGCAGTGCCGTAGGGGACTGCACCGCCACTTCCCAGCAAATTAGGGACACTGTTGCTCCTGGGCTATCGGCGAGGACCATTCGCAACCGTCTCCACGAAGCTGGGCTACGGCCCCGCACACCGTTAGGCCGTCTTCCGCTCACGCCCCAACATCGTGCAGCCCGCCTCCCGTGGTGTCGCGACAGGCGTGAATGGACGGACGAATGGAGACGTGTCGTCTTCAGCGATGAGAGTCGCTTCTGCCTTGGTGCCAATGATGGTCGTATGCGTGTTTGGCGCCGTGCAGGTGAGCGCCACAATCAGGACTGCATACGACCGAGGCACACAGGGCCAACACCCGGCATCATGGTGTGGGGAGCGATCTCCTATACTGGCCGTACACCACTGGTGATCGTCGAGGGGACACTGAATAGTGCACGGTACATCCAAACCGTCATCGAACCCATCGTTCTACCATTCCTAGACCGGCAAGGGAACTTGCTGTTCCAACAGGACAATGCACGTCCGCATGTATCCCGTGCCACCCAACGTGCTCTAGAAGGTGTAAGTCAACTACCCTGGCCAGCAAGATCTCCGGATCTGTCCCCCATTGAGCATGTTTGGGACTGGATGAAGCGTCGTCTCACACGGTCTGCACGTCCAGCACGAACGCTGGTCCAACTGAGGCGCCAGGTGGAAATGGCATGGCAAGCCGTTCCACAGGACTACATCCAGCATCTCTACGATCGTCTCCATGGGAGAATAGCAGCCTGCATTGCTGCGAAAGGTGGATATACACTGTACTAGTGCCGACATTGTGCATGCTCTGTTGCCTGTGTCTATGTGCCTGTGGTTCTGTCAGTGTGATCATGTGATGTATCTGACCCCAGGAATGTGTCAATAAAGTTTCCCCTTCCTGGGACAATGAATTCACGGTGTTCTTATTTCAATGTCCAGGAGTGTAGTTGGTTGCCCACTCAGCTAGCCACGCTCTCTAACGCGCTGCTTTCCGAGCGAGAAGGCTTGCTGGTCCCCGGCACGAATCCGCCCGGCGGATCAGTGTCGAGGTCCGGTATGTCGGCCAGCCTGTAGATGTTTTTTAAGGCGGTTTTCCATGTACCTCGGTGAATGAGGGCTGGTTCCCCTTATTCCGCCTCAGTTACACTATGTCGGCGACTGCTACGCAAACACTATCTCCAAGTACCGCATACCATAATTACTCTACCACGCAAACATTTGGGGTTACACTCGTCTAGTATGAACGTTCCCGAGGGTCCACTGGGGGCCAAACCGCACATTAACCCTGGGTTCGATGTGTGCCGTCAGTGGGGTGGGTGAACTGCTGTGGGCTGTTGTGGGGTTGTGAACCACTGAGGGCTACGTGGGGACAAAGCCTCTTCGTCGTTTCTAGATCCCCGGTTCAATACGCAATACACTAGTTGGTTACATGCCAGAAAGAAATGCATGACGTCACAAGCCACAAACCCTTATTTATGACGTCATTTCATGACATCACACGCAATGCTCCTTTTCTATAACGCCCTCAGGCCCCTCCCCTCCCCCATATCCATCTTCCAGTCTTGTGAAGCACTTCTGTACATGTTTTCCAAAACCTATTTAGAGCAGCTAGTCTGAGAACCAACTTGGAACAGAGGTATTTTAGACCTTATAGCTACAAACGGATCTGACCTTATCGACAGTGCCACTACAAAGACAGGTATTAATGATGATGATATCATTATAACGATGATGTTTACTAAGGCTAATAAATCCATGAAGAATGCTAGCAGAGCAGTTGTTAGCATCCTACTTACGAGGGAAGTTCCCCATCCGACATGTTGAAACCAGCCATGAATATTTTTTATGCGAGAATACACCGAAAGAAATACAATGTCAAAATTGTAGCTTCTAAGAAATATGACAACTATTTTTTTTTAATGTTGAAATTTACCAAATTCATAGCAGCTGGAGAAATGTACTCTCCTGCGTAGCTGTAGCAGTAGCAGACAGCACACGCGCATATCCTTGGTTGGCAGCACATCAATAAATAGGTAACACGGCACAACGAGATCGTAATTTGTAAATCGAATCCCTGGTTCCTTTGACAGTTTCTCTGGCACAACTTTTCGTAGTTACTATTTGTTCGAATTTGCAACTGATTTAATATCCATAATATTTAGCAGTTGCCTTTGCGGTATTGCTAAGTGTTAATAATGGAGCTAAGCTGAATCATTTTCTTTGTGATTTCTTGGTACATGCTTGCTAATAGCATCTGTCTTTGTGTAGGTTCCAGAGTTTCACAGTAATGTGGAATCCAGTTAATGTTTTCAACATTACAAAGATGAAATACGGAGAACCTGGTATGCAGTCGAAGTTACCTACTTCTCCTGAAGACCTACATATGTGTTATTTATTAGTTAATTTATTGGACGTTCATTCGAATTATGTCCACATTTCTTTAGAAATTGTGGAAACATAAGAGGAAACAGAAAATAGCTCGGATGATTCCATGAACTACAATTCAAATAATGACTTTTGTATCGATTAAAGTCCAGAACAAAAATAGAGTACCTACCAAACCTGAGGAAGACATTTACAGTAATAACTTTCAGCGAGAGGGAAAAAAGCTATAATTTTTTTATTAAATGAAGGCTGGAGAAAACATACATACGCAGTGCACAAAGCTGGTTTCGTCTCGTAAAACTGAACATGTAGAAATGGAAGAAAGATTTAGAAAGAATACGAAATATGCGCTAACATAAAAGTCGCTTAAGTGTGAAAAAAATATTCGAAAGATGTAGAACTCCTCATGAAAGTCAATGCACTGTTACTGGGGTAAAGGTGCAAGATTTGACGCTCTGAATTGCAAGTGAGATTAACGCCATTCGACCTGGTCAAACAGATTCAGGAAATTATATGGAAAAGGAAGTCGTAAAATTATGAAGTTTACCTCGAGTAAATGTATAAAAGAGATAACATTAATAGGAAATACTGTAGAGAAATTTGTAGCCGAAGTGCAGTTGAAACTTCCTGCTATCCCCTAAAACGCTGCATATAAAGCCAGTCAGTCAGGTTCCACGCAAAATGCACTTTCTCATTTACTGCAAGAAAAGAGGTGTCGCTTGCACAATCAATGAATGGTATGACACATTCGTATACAACAATTACAGTGATAAGTGTTAATGGATTATTGTTTCTGTAGCATCAAGGCAAATTAGAGCCAAAAATTAAAAAGAAGAGCTACTTACTTGCAACAGTCTTATGATCGACGTAGGAAAATCTGGAAAAAATGGAAGAAAATACTTTTCAATGTTACATCCAAAACGTCTTCTTATGATTCACTCTTGGCATGGACATAATGACATCTCGGTCTTTCGGAGGACAACGGAAAGACTCTTACCATAATACTCTCATAATTTAGACTCCACCTAGAACTAAATGTGATTCAGCTCCACAATTTAAAAAAATTCAACAGTCTAAAGCATAGTTTCAGAAAATTGTCTAGCAGTACAATTTCCGTTAGCTCTTGTCATTCCAGGTTTATCAACAGAACAGTATTGTCAAACTTTAGTCATTTCTGCATTGTCAGTTTGCATCACCAAGCTTTACAAATGTGATCAAGTATGCCTGGTATGTAGCACAAGATACAGAACAGCAGCCACGACCATTTCCTACCCAGTCCAGTTCTGTCTAAATAAAATAATAATTACTGTGAAGTGCATAAATGTACTCCTTTTCATCAGGTGTACCTAGTGTAAAGAAAATGTTTGTTTTCATCATCTAATATACACTTGCAATTTTGTGATGGCTACAGGGAATAAACAAGGAACTGTTCCAGTGTTCGCAATATATTATTATTCAAAAATTATTATAAGAACTGTGCTACAGGAGTTGTTATAAAATAATAATGTCAACAAATTAAAGCTCCGATTTATGTAAGTCATCTATAATGCAACATCATAGACTGCCTTGATTTTATTTCCTCTGCTAACCACAGCAGCAACAGTTTAACTGCCGATATGAACCACAAGTTATTCAAACAATTAAGGGTTAGAGACAGTGCTTAAATGATTAAAATTCGCGCTTGTGTACTTTGGACTACGTGCTATGCTGCACTTCGTCATCTTGTCACGGCTGCGTCTACTCATTCGCCGATCCACGGTGTAGTAGAAAGGGCTGTACAAACCGCTGTTACAAGCGGTTTTCTGTGCGGCAAAAATGAGAAACTTCAACAGTTTTTTTAAAAAATACTTGCAGTGAGTATAAGCAATTACAATTTTGTCAATGCATTTCTTTTGGAGTATTGTTCCTGTGTGAAAAATTTTAGGGTAGGATTCCACATGTCTCTTATTAGACAGTGAATGAACGTCATTTAGCTCCATATATAGACGAATTATGACCAAAATTTAAGCTGACTGTAAATGGCGCTCTGGAGAAATATATGCTGAGTAAGTGGATTGAGAATGGAAAAGACATCATGGTTTAATAAAAAGCAGAGATTGGCATCCTCTCAGCTCAAATAAGATCGTAGATATGTCGACATGCAATAATTAGTATAAAGTCGTGCTTCTATAAAAAGATTAGTGGGCAAAGCATACATCAGCTTCCACCATCACACCTTAGCGAAACTGTGGTGTGGCAAGAGAAGACACCAAACGAAAACTGAAGTCTTAAATTTTGTGTTTAAAAAACTTATTCACACAAGAGGATCGTACAGATGTACTAAATCGTCTATCACACAGCTTACCCTATGGAGAACATAGAGACAGGCATCCGTGGCGTTGAGAAGCAACTAAAAATGTTGAAAACATGTAAGTCACCAGGTCCAGAGGGAATCCCAATAATTTAGTTTTACGGAGTACTTTACAGCATTGGCCCCTTACCTTTACCGCAAATCTCTTGGCCAGCACGACGTTTAGAGCAACAGGAAAGATGCATAGGTTACTCCTGTATATAACAGGGGAACAGACCTACAAAGTTACAGGCCCATAGCGGTAACACTGATACGCTGTAAAATTCTTGAACGTAAGCTAAGATCGAATATAGTAAATTACCTCGAGACAGAACAGAATCTGTCCACAAACCAGCTTGGATTTAGAAAGCATTGCTCATGCGAAACTCAGTTTGCCCTTTTCTTGCATGATATCCTGCAAACTATGGATGAAGGGCACCGAAAGTTTCCATGTTTCTAGATTTCCAGAAAGCGTTTAACTCGGTACCCCACTGCAGATGGTTATCAAAGTTACACACAGCGCCGGCTTTAGGGTGGGGCGACTCGGGCGGTCGCCCAGGGCGCCGGGGCCCAAGGGGCGCCACGTACTAAACGCATGTAAAAAAAAAAAAATTACAATTTACAATCACCCATTTCGCGAAACTAAAATATTATTCAGTCTCATTCAACATACGTCGCTAATCTCACGAATGTGCGATGAATTCGGGGTAGCAGAAGAGAAATCATGCTGAATGCAATCTTCGTATTGTCTGCAACCATCCATGTTTGACGCGGGCTAGCACGGGCTCTAACAAAGCGCCTCTCTTATTTGTTTCAAGAACTGCAACAAGGAAGAGCCCATGCAGCCGCACCATCTCTCGTTTACAACAGAAACTACCGGTCGCTCCAAATAAAAGAAAATACAGACTGTGAAATATACACTACATTATGATTTAATTAATACGAATGTATTTATATCGAATATTTGTGACTTAATGACTCATGTACATTAATTAATAGATCATGCAATGCGTGCACTGCATTCATAGAGAATTCTCCCCTAACTTACTGAAATAATACAGCACCACACAATGTTTGTTAGACTGCATATGTTGGCAGCGCTACGATTTGCACCCGCATGTCAGTAAGTGTCAGTAAGAGTCGGAGGCAGCGGTCATGTTTTCGTGGCTGAATAATTGTGAGTGAAACGAGTGTCGTGACTGTGTCAACATTTTAATTTTCTGGTACGTGCGAAAAACATTTTTATCTTTCAGTTCAGGTTTTTTTCTAGTTACGTCTACTGATAGGTGAATTTCTTTATTTGTTATAGATCGAATATTGTGGTCGCGAAATAGAGCAGTGTCCAAGCAATAATTTGTCAAATTATTAAATCATGCCAGAAGAGAAGGAAATGATTAAAAAAAAAGCTTTCTGGTTCAGAAAATCGGAAAAGAAAAGCTGAAAAAGAAAAAGTTCTTGAAGAAACTAAAAAGCACATGAATATTTATAAGTATCTTAAAGGAAATTCTAAGGCAAATACTTCAGATATTGAATCAAAAGTCCATGTATCAGCAAATATTTCTTCAGACTGTCAACAATTATACACAAAAAATATACAATCACCTATTGAAGGTGATCAAATTGACCAGCGCAGTACATCTTTGCATGAATCCTCTGATAATTCTCCAAGTTAAAATCAACACATGACATCTGTGGTCGATGAAAGTATCAACGTTCTTGCAATAAAAGAATACAATGTTTCTGATGTAGGTACGTGGCCAAAAGTACTTAATGCTAGAGATATAGATCGCATTATAATATGTGGACCCTCACAAGTATGTCTAAATATCTTTCCAAAAGATGAAAATGGGCATCATTTCTCTTCAACTCATTACACAAGAAAACTATCAAACGAAGAAACTGTCAGACGACGGTGGCTAGTTTATTCTGTATCAAACGACAGTGTCTTTTGCTTTTGTTGTCGACTGTTTGATTTAAAGTCAACTACTAATTTCACTACCACTGTGGGTTTCAGAAATTGGAAACATTTAAGTGAAGCTCTGAAACTGCATGAAAATAGTCCTAAACGAAAAGAAAAGCTGAAAAAGAAAAAGTTCTTGAAGAAACTAAAAAGCACATGAATATTTATAAGTATCTTAAAGGAAATTCTAAGGCAAATACTTCAGATATTGAATCAAAAGTCCATGTATCAGCAAATATTTCTTCAGACTGTCAACAATTATACACAAAAAATATACAATCACCTATTGAAGGTGATCAAATTGACCAGCGCAGTACATCTTTGCATGAATCCTCTGATAATTCTCCAAGTTAAAATCAACACATGACATCTGTGGTCGATGAAAGTATCAACGTTCTTGCAATAAAAGAATACAATGTTTCTGATGTAGGTACGTGGCCAAAAGTACTTAATGCTAGAGATATAGATCGCATTATAATATGTGGACCCTCACAAGTATGTCTAAATATCTTTCCAAAAGATGAAAATGGGCATCATTTCTCTTCAACTCATTACACAAGAAAACTATCAAACGAAGAAACTGTCAGACGACGGTGGCTAGTTTATTCTGTATCAAACGACAGTGTCTTTTGCTTTTGTTGTCGACTGTTTGATTTAAAGTCAACTACTAATTTCACTACCACTGTGGGTTTCAGAAATTGGAAACATTTAAGTGAAGCTCTGAAACTGCATGAAAATAGTCCTAACCACAAAAAAGCATTTACTCAATGGACTGAAGCTGAAATCAGGTTTAAAGCTGGATTAACTATTGACAAGGAAGAACAAAAGCTAATTTCTAAAGAAAGTTTACGATGGAGCAATGTGCTTCAAAGATTGATGCACATTACTTTGTATTTGGCTGAAAATAATATGGCATTCAGAGGGTTATCAGATAAATTATTTACCCCAAATAATGGAAAATTCTTAGATCTTGTACAGTTATTGGCAAAGTTTGATCCAATCATGGAAGAGTACGTCAGACTGGCATTGAATGGTGATTTGGCTGACCATTGTTGCGCCAAAAATATACAAAATGAATTAATAGAACTCATGGCATCACACATTATGTCTACAATCGTATCCCGCATAAAGGGTTCAAAGTATTATGCAATCATAGCTGACTGTACACCAGATATAAGCCACAAAGAACAACTTTCGATAACTTTAAGATGCGCCGACATAACAGAGGATGGCGTAAGTGTAAAAGAACATTTCATCTCATTTCTGCAAATAGATGATACAACCGGTGAAGGCCTCACAGAAAGCATTTTAAAAACATTGAGTGATCTTGACCTTAACATTAATGACTGCAGAGGACAGGGCTACGATAACGGCGCGAACATGAAGGGGAAAAATAAAGGCGTCCAGAACAGAATTAAGAAGTTAAATCCACTAGCTTTTTTTGTGCCATGTGGATGCCGTAGTTATAATTTGGTATTGTGTGATGCGGCAAAATCATCAGTAAAATCCGTGACACTGTTCGGAACGTTACAAAAAATGTTTAATCTATTTGCTGGATCGGTAAATAGATGGAAAATTTTGACCGACCATTTGAAGATATACACCCTGAAAAATGTAAGTGACACACGCTGGGAAGCTCGAATTGATAGCGTCAAAGCGGTTCGTTATCAATTATGCGAAATGCATGACGCTTTGGTTTCCTTGGCCGATGCTACTGAACAAAGCGATGCTGCGGTGTCACACGAAGCGACAACACTAGGAGGACAATTAAAAGACTTCAGCTTCATTGTTTCTCTCGTGACATGGTATGATGACCTTTCATCAGTAACATTACCAGATGCCAAGTTTGTTTTGTTTGCTGATGATACAAACATTGCAATAAATAGCAAATCAAGTGTAGTCTTAGAAAGATCAGCCAATAAAATATTTGTAGACATTAATCACTGGTTCCTAGCCAATTCTTTGTCACTAAACTTTGAAAAAACACACTACATGCAGTTCAGAACTTGTAAGGGGTGTCCCAAGAGTATATGTCTAACATATGATGACAAGAAGATAGAAGAAGTGGACGGTGTTAAATTCTTGGGATTACAGCTTGATAATAAATTCAACTGGGAGGAGCACACCACAGAACTGCTGAAGCGTCTTAACAAATCTCTGTTTGCAATGCGAATTTTGTCAGACATAGGGGATATAAAAATGAAAAAGCTGGCATACTATGCTTACTTTCATTCCATAATGTCATATGGGATTATTTTCTGGGGTAATTCATCAAGCCAAGCTAAAGTTTTCCGGGCACAAAAACGTGCAGTAAGAATTATATGTGATGTGAACTCAAGAACATCCTGCAGAAGCCTGTTTAGGGAACTAGGGATACTAACTACAGCTTCCCAATATATTTATTCCTTAATGAAATTTGTCATTAAAAATATATCACTTTTTCAAACCAACAGCTCAATTCATGGAATCAATACTAGAAATAAGAATAATCTTCACAAGGATTTAAAGTCACTTAGTCTTGTACAAAAAGGTGTGCATTATTCAGGAACACACATTTTCAATAACTTGCCAGCAGCCATAAAAAGCTTAACAACCAATGAAATTCAGTTTAAGAGAAGCCTAAAGGATTTATTGGTGGCCAACTCCTTCTACTCCATTGATGAATTTCTGAGGAAAACCAACTGATTTGTATATAAGTACAACATAACTTCTGCACAATTTCAGTGCACTAATGTGTTCACTGAAAATTTGTGTGTGTGTGTGTGTGTGTGTGTGTGTGTGTGTGTGTGTAAGTATAATCTAACTTCTGCACCATTTCAGTGCAGTAATGTGTTCATTGTAAATAAGTATTACAGTAGTTGTATTACATGTTTCTTACCTTATAAATAAATATAAAACTTTTTTATTTTAAATTCAGTGCAATAGTATTTGTTAAATGACTCTTAGTGTTCATTAAAAAATGACGATCATTCCACTTGGGACCTGTGGAATGGTACATTAGCTTATTTGTTTTAGTTTAAATATTTGTCATGTATTGTTGTTTTTCTGACATGTTCCACATCCTGGAGGACCTCCTCACTACGGATCAATTGGAATGAAAGTAAATCTAATCTAATCTAATCTCTGTTTCAAATTAACGTTGTGAGTAAAGCAAGTCAGTCACCCACAATCAACTTTGTCGAGTTTATGGGAATCCTTGACAAATGTTGCTCTTATTTGGAAACATATAGACAAACAGGTTTCGAACAAGCTATTGTAACAGCAACTGAACTGGCTTCGGATCTTGATACGCAGCCATTATTTAAACCACAAATGCGATTAAGACGTATTAAACGCAGGCCGGGTGAAGAGGCTGTTGATAATGAAATAACTGACCCAAAAAAGAAGTTTAAAGTAGAGTTTTTCAATGCACTGTTGGACACCGTGCACATATCCATGAAGAAAGATTTGAACAGATGCAAGAATTTTCTGCGACGTGGAGTTTCTTGTTTTACATTTAAAAAAATCAAAATAAAGAAGAACTAATACAATGCTGTGCTAAATTACAAGAAAAGTTAACTGTCAACATGAAGTCAGATATTGATGGAAATTTGCTGTGCGACGAAATTTTAGGCCTGCAACACTATCTCGAAGACAGCCAGGCAACGCCTATTGAAGCCTTAAACTTCATAAAAAAGCATAATCTTCAAGAGTTATATCCCAACATCTGGATAACGTTACGTATTTTGCTAACAATACCAGTGACTGTCGCAAGCGGCGAACGCAGTTTTTCCAAACTGAAGTTGATAAAAACGTACTTGCGGTCTACAATGTCTCAAACAAGACTAACCAGTTTGGCCTCACTGTCCATTGAAAATGAAGTTGCAGAAAACCTGGACTTTGCTAATCTGATCAGAGACTTTGCCGACAGAAAAGCGAGAAACGTAAAATTTTTGTCGTTTATAATTGTTTTTCATTAGGTGTAATATGTTTTGTGTTCAGACGACTGACAGAAAATATAGGTTTATGGCTTACAGTTATATTAAATTCAATAAAAATATGGTACCCAATTCAAAATTAGTGTTTTTTCGTTATACATATTACCTCCTATACATAAAAATCAATTGTTGTGTGTTAGTCTCACCAAAACAAAGAAATGGCTTGACCAATTTGAATAATTTTTGTTTTGTTTTGTTCGCTTTAGTACAGGGGTGCTTCAGAAAAGAAAAGAAATATTTGGGATATACGAGCCTGTTTCAACCACATTTTACGCATCTTTTCTTTGTTTGGAACACGCAAAAACAATTTTCTGGAGTTGTTGTAGATGTACAGTGCAGTACTACGCAATATTTTTAGACAATTTCCCAAAACGTGAATGCCCAAACAATATATGACTGCTATACTGACTGTTACGGCAGCGACAGCAGCATGCTGGACTGACGTCACAGGATACACAAGACTCACATGGAGCGTCTTAGCGGGCTTTCAGATTATTTGGATTTCATTTCCATTTATAAAAATAAAATACTCAAATTTACGATGGAAAAAACCATGTTATGATCATAAGATGACGCCATTAACCACCTAAGACGATTTCTAGAAAACAGTCAAATACCGTGTTGCAAAGCACTGCCAGGTTCGCTATTTATACAATAAAGGGCGCCAACTGGACGACTCGCCCGGGGCACCTGGATGGCTAAGGCCGGCCATGGTTACACACATTCAGAAAAGATTTCCAAAATGGCTCGAAGACTTCTTAAGTAATAGTACCAAGTATGTTGTCCTTGACGGCGAGTGCTGATCAGAGATGAGGGTATCGTCAGGTGTGGCCAAGGAATGTATGACAGGACACCTGTTGTTCTCTATATACTTAAATCATCTGAGAAATTGGGTGAGCAGCAATATATGACTGTTTGCTGACGATGCTGTAGTATACTGGAAAAGTATCGTCATTGGATGGCTATAGAACAACATACACTGGAGCGCCAAAGAAACTGGTATTGGCATGCGTATTCAAATACAGAGATATGTAAACAGGCAGAATACGGCTCTGCAGTCGGCATCGCCTATAAAAGAGAAGTGTCTGGGCGCAGTTGTTAGCTCGGTTACTGCTGCTTCAGTGGCAGGTTATCAAAATTTAAGTGAGTCTGAACTTGGTATTACAGTTGGCTCACAAGCGATGGGATACAGCATCTCCGAGGTAGCGATGAAGTGTGGATTTTCACATACGACCTTCCACGAGTGTACCGTGAAAATCAGGAATCCCATAAAACATCAACTCTCCGACACTGCTGCCGCCGGAAAAGGATCCTGCAAGAACGGGACTAATGACGAATGAAGACAATCGTTCAACATGACAGAAGTGCATCCCTTCCGCAAATTATGGCAGATTTTAATGCTGGGCCATCAACTATTCACCGAAACATCACCGATATGGGCTTTCGGAGCCGAAGGACCACTCGTATACCCTTGATGGCTGCCTGACACAAAGCTTTACGCCTCGCCTGGTTCTGTCAACACCGGCATTGGACCGTTGATGGCTGGAAACATGTTGCCTGGTCAGACGTGTCTCATTTCAAATTGTATCGAGTGGATGGACGTATAGAGTTATGGAGACAACCTCATGAATCCATGGACTCTGCATGTCAGCAGGGGACTGTTCAAGTTGGCGGGGGTTCTGTAATGGTGTTTACGTCTAGATACGAAGAAACAACTTTGACAGGTGACACATACCTAAGTGTCCTGTCTGGTCACTGCATCCATTCTTGTCCATTGTCCATTCCAATGAACTTGGGCAATTCCAGCAGGACAATGCGATACCCCACACATCCAGAATTGCTACAGAGTAGCTCCAGAAACTGTCTTTTGAGTTTAAATACTTCCGCTGGCCACCAGACTCCCCAGACATGAACATTAATGAGCATATCAAGGATGTCTTGCAACGAGCTGTTCAGAAGAGATCTCCACCCCCTCATACTCTTATGGATTTATGGACACCCCTGAAAGATTCATGGTGTCAGTTCTCTCCAGCACTGCTTCCGACATTGGTCGAACCCATGCCACGTTGTGTTGCGGCACTTCCACGTGCTTGCGTGGGCCCTACATGCTATTAGGCATGTATATCAGTTTCTTTGGCTTTTCAGTGTAAAATGACTTTGACTAAATTTCTATTTAGTGTGATGAACGGCAGTTTGCTCTAAATGTAGAAAAATGTAAGTTAATACAGATAGGTTGGAAAAACAACCCTGTAATATTCTTCTACAGTATTGGTGGTGTGTTGCTTGACACAGACATAACTATTAAATACCGAAGCATAACATTACAAAGGGATATGAAATGAATGAGCACAGAAGGTTGGTAGTAGACAAGGCAACTTGTCGAGTATTGTTTATTGACAGAGTTTTAGGAAAGTGTAGTAAAACACATCTGCAACTCATCTGTGAGTACTGCTTGATCATCTGGGATCATGAACAGGTCCAATTATTGGAAGACATCAAAGGAATTGAGAAGTGTACTGTTAGATTAGTTACTGGTAGCTTCAATCAACATGCAGGTGTTGCAGAGATGCTTCATGAACTCAAATGGAATTCCCTGAAGGAAAGACGCCATTCTTTGTACAAAACACTTTTGACAAAATTTAGAGAACAGGCATTTGCAGCTGACTGCAGAAGGATATTACTGACATCAATGTAAATTTCTTGTAGAGACTTGAAGACAATATAAGAGAAATTAGAGCTCATATGGACGCATACAGACAGTTGCTTTTCACTTGCTCCATTTATGAGCAGAATAAAAAAGAAAATGACTAGTAGTGGCATGTGGTACCCTCCACCACACACCAGATGATTACTTACTGAGTAGGAACGTAAATGTAGATGTAGTGAGCAAGTTGGGACTTATCAATGGCAGAAAGCCAAGACTTGATTCATCAAGTAAAATTCCTAGTCACATTCATGATATCACTTTCATCTGTCAGTACCCTAATGACAAAATCACAGTCCATGCTCCCTTTACTATGATGTCTCAGTCCATGTCGTCATGGTGGAATTCATTATAATGGCTATTAAAATACTGCCCTGTGATAGGCTTTCATTTTCGTGACCAGTACCACACTGCTGTGGTGTCATATTCCACCGTCAAGGATTTTGACAGCATGTTCTCAAGGCCAGTGATCTGTCTTTGATGTCATGATGATGTACAATAAAGGGGATATGGCTTATGATTTCATGGTCAGGTTACTTACTGGCACATGTGATGTTTTGAATCTGACTACATGTTTTGCTAGTTGGATCAAGTCTTGACTTGCTGACGTCAATAAGTTTGTCTTAGCTTAGTTAACCAGTGATATATGGAGCAGTCTGTTACAGTTTCGTGTAACAATGTTGACGTATGCTGCAATTTTGCTGAATCATATCAGTGTGTACAATTTTTGTTATAACAGGGGCACTTTACTAAAATTTCATGTAACAGTGGTGAAGTATGGGACAATTCCTTGTACTTTTGTGGAGATATAGGCATGCATGCAGTAGTGAGAATAGGCACCATATGCCAACTGTCTATCATTGTCCCCACCCTGCAAACTGACTATAATTGCCTCCAGTGGTAATGGCAGTTTCCCTGTGTATAAAAAATCATTGCCTCCAACCTGTAGACTGACCATCATTGCCTCCACCCCATAAACTGACCATCATTGTGCCACCCTGTAAATTAACATCACTGCCACACACTGTAACTGGTCATCATTACCCCCAATAGCTTTCAGGGTAACTGTACTCATCATATGTCGACTGACGATTATTGCCACCAAATGTGTTTTTGAATTGTAATCTTCATATGTCAATTGACCATCATTGCCCCCTCATTCCATCTGGGTAAAAGTAGTCAACTGATAAATTGACCATCAATGCCCCACCCAATAGTATAAGGGGTAATGGCAGTCTTCATATCAAAAGACCATTATTGTCCCGATACCTAACTTCACTGTAACATTTTGATATATGGGTTAGTTTCATACAATTTTGTTGTAACATTGTGAGGTATAGGGCAATTTCGTACAGTTTTGCAGTCACGTGGTGTAATTTGTTACAGTTTTGCCATAATATTGTGTTGTATGGGGCGATCTATAACAAATTTGTTGTAACATAGAGGGTATTTGTTAGGGTCAATTCTTACAATTTTCTTTAACATGGAGGGCAGTTTGTTACAATTTTGCTGTAACACGAGGCAGTTTTTTTACATTTCTGCTGTAATGTGTTGATTTATAAAGGGGTAAGAGTCATGTAGTCTCAAATGTGTGATAGTAGATGATGACAAACATTTTATACTGCAAGCTAAAGTTAATACCCGAGCATGAGGTCACAATAATGTTTGACTGACTTTGAAAGTAGACAGCTGAAAGCACAGCAGTTGTCATTGCTCACTTGTAAAAATGTTTTCATTACCATTAAATATGGTACTTCATCACTCACATTGTTTCCCCTGTGTGAAAGTATAAGTTAGTGTTATTACAACTTGAAATATCTGCTGTAAGAGAGATGTACATAAAAGTGAGAGGTAGTGTTCTGTGCAACATGAGTAGCAAATCCTGTCTTATCACGTAAATAACGAAACTACTGTAAGTAGAGTGAGATTCATCAAGCCAGGTGCCTCACTTGCTGAAGTCTATAAATTCAAGAAGCTATCAGCAGTTGATGAAAGGTGTTTTAAGTCCTGTCAGCATGCTGACTATTTTATGTTTCCCTGGTGAGCAATGCAACTATACCCAAATTTTCCATTAAGAAGCTTTTTAATTATCTAGGCATAATGGACATAACACCTGTTATGTTGGTACAGCATGAACTGCTTTACGTCCAGTGATGTGTCTTTTATTAAACATGGCAGTACATCTATTAGGAACTGCAAATACAAGGTAAAAAGTAATACCTCCAAACTTTTTGTGTGAAAACCCTTTTTAAGCTTTTTAAATGAAACAATCACTATTAACTGTCACAACTTTAATCTTCATGTTTACATCATATTTGCAGCCATGTGCTACTAGAAGGCTCTGAATTGTAGCAAGTAACATGGCAGTGTGTAACATAAGTGTGAGAAAAAGTGTGTTGCAAACGAGTCTCGAATTTAAAGAGTTCGTCCACCAATAGAGTGCTAACTCGTTCATCATGACAGTACCAGACCACACACAAGTGCTGTGACATCACCAACAATACAACACCTTTGAGGGCTGCACTTTGATAGTGATGAACGCCTCGAAGACCTCACTTTGATAGTAATGACGCAGCGCAAGCAGAGGTGAAATTGTGGTTCCATCAACAAAGTTGAACATTCTACAGTGACAGTATCAACAGACTAGTCTCTCAATGTGAGATATGTCTTCATCGCCTGGATGATTATGTTGAGAAATAAAAATGTAGACATGGAGAATAAAGTTTAGAATGTTAATAACATTTGTTTTATTTAAAAAGCTTTAAAAGTTTTCACATAAAAAATTCAGAGATACTGCACTTCAGCATGCCCCCGTACTTGTGGCTATTTAAAGATCCATCAATGAAACAGGGACCAGTGATACAATTCTTGATAAGCCCACACCACATGTTCATAGCCCAAGATCATTGTTTCTCCACTTCCTCAGCCAGCGTGGATTTTCAACTGATCAGTAGTAGAAAGTGTGAAAATTTATTTGCTCAGGATTTATTATAATTGATGCTACTCCTGTAAAAAAAGAACTCTTGCATAGACAAGCCATGCCACACTAGTTTTCGAAGACACCATTCAAATAACTGTAGCTAATTCTGAAATCATTTTCATGAAGTTATTGATGCAATGAAATATGAGAAGGTTGAAACATGTTTGAATGTAGCATATGCAGAACACTCCCTTTTGCTGATTCCACTCACACATTCAAGCTGCCTCATGGTGTGTGAATTCTGTTCTACCACTGCTAAAATGTTTGCTGCATTTCTCTCATCAGTTGCTGTTTTTGTTCGTTGGCGTGTTTTATTATTAGCACTTTCAGATTCTTGAAATTTGTTTATACTGTTTGTTAAGACAGACAGTGAAGGCTTGGCACGAACAGGATAACTTTCAGCACACAAATGCTCTGTTGCTCTAACAATTAGGTAACTTTCGCCATGAAAGAAAAGAATATATAGTTTTCGACTTTCGTATGCACTTTGAAAATCTAAATACTGGTATCTTCACCAGCAAGTTGTCGAATCACCACAGTAGCAGAGTAAAGACTAACAGACTTGAAGTGCATAGACACATTCATGAACTTTTTGCTTGCTTACATTTTGGATGGTAGGGCAGATGTTTGTGAGATCTCTTCCCCCAACGGTGAGCCTGTGGTTAGTGGTGCTATTACCTTTTTACTGTTTGATCAGGCTCCACATTCATCATGTCACTGAAGTGGTCTTCTAAAGCTCTTTTTGGTGCCACAGGAAAAAGATATTTACTTACATTTTTAAGAAAAATCTGGATAAGTGCGAGTATGACTCACACACCGAAGGTTCTGTACAAACTTCATTATGTGTGTAGATAGTTCATCAACTTTGGGAATCGAGAACCCGGACGATTTTTGCCTGTTCTCTGGCTTGACATCAGTCTCAGAATCCCAAGACTTTCGAGAATGTTTTATGTTATAAGTTGAAATTTGTTGTGTATTTCCAAACTTGATATTTTAATTTTTCATTTAGTTAATAAATTTTGGAGATATATTAACATGCTGCACTAATTAGTGATTGCAGGCACTTTGACTTCATCTGCTATCGTCCTTGTTGTCATTACTGGTAAGATTTGATAGAAGTCTCCAGAGTAAAAACCTGTGCAGCCAGCAGCCCTAGGGCTACTGCTGTTTTGTAAAAGTCTGATTGTTCTGTGGAATGCTTCAATGGATATTTTATGGGATATCAGTACTTCATGCAAAACAACAGAAGGACAATCCTCCATCAATTACCAGTATTAATTTGCACTGAAACTTTACAAACTCTCTACATGACATAGGCGTAGACCGTCACCATAGTAGTCGGGCGGCCTTATGCCTATCTCCGCTAAATGTCAAAGGCATTGTTTTCACAGTGGGAAGGGACACTCTTCTTCATATGTTTTGAAATCTAGACAACAAGGCATAAACAGTGGATGCTAGAAGGCAGTCATGAACAAGTTGGTATCTTGAGAAGTAGTGGTATCGTTATTCAAAGAAGACTTGCCATTTCTTATGACTGTTCATTGTTCTGCTGGACTAAGGTATGTGAGCTTTGGGAAGTAGGGGCTCTAAAAGTTGTCTATTTACAGCGATTGCTGTTAAGATTGCTTTCAATATGTAGAACTCTAGATTGCATTTTTTTTCGAGTGGAGTTCCAAAACATAGCACATGTTTGTTCGCTATGCTGATCAACATGGATTTACATGTTGCCATCATGTATTTGGTTTTCCCTATATAACAAGTTGAAACAGCTCTTTTGCAAGAACACTGCATTTAGTCACTAAACACCATGTGAATAGAGTTCATGTGCCCATTGCAGTCTGGGGTAAATGTGGTTTATGGACAGTGGTAGCTGACACAATGGCATTTGTGCTACCATACCCTTCCAAGCCACAACAGATACCACCAACCCCAGGGAGGTAGAAAACTCTACACCCGTAGCAGTGTTCCAACATCACAGCAACACAGTGGAAAAAGCTGTTCAGCCCATTATGGCCATGTGAATAAAGGGGCACTCATCCCATGCATTGCTTGGTCTAGTACCCATTCATAACTGTATATGACCCTCTTTTATGCATTGGTTCTGCTTATGCATCACTGTTGTGGCACCAGATCATGCATGAGCCGAGATGTCTTAGTATAATCTATTTTGTAGAGAATGATCATTCTGTCTGTGGCTAAAGAGTCCTTTGGATATTGCAACAATATAAGTTTTGTAACAAATAAGAAAAATAATAAATTTGATTATTAGATTTTCTGTCACTTCCAAATGTAATCTAAAATATTTAATTGATATATTAGCATATCCCTTTGATGATACTGTGTTGCACACAAAATTAATCATTTGGATGTAAATAATAAAATACTCCATGTTGAATAAAAACTGGTGCAGCTGTTGTAAATCCTTTGTCAGAGGCATGACCTATTTGATAATTTAAATTATGTCATCAGATGCATATCTGAATAAAAAGGAGACAGATATTATAAACAGTATTATGCAAAGACCATATCACAGTGATAAAAAGTTTCAACAATACTGAATATTTACATTTTAGTGGTCAAGCCATTTTTATAGTCTGATCCCAAGCCTTTCTCTAAAATCTGGAAAATTTCGCAACAAGTGATAGTCATGGATTAAAACACAGCAATGAAACTGGAATCTGTGAATAAATGAGACGAGAGGAGATTGCTAAAAGCGTCAAAAAAAGAGGAAGATGGAGATGAAGTTTAGAGTAAACAGTGCCTCACCTGAAGCCACTCAGATGAGTGATTAACATCCAATAAACTTTAAGGAAACTGTTGTGAACCTGGTGTACAAAAATACTCATATTAATAAAGACAATTTAGAATTTAAAATTCTTAAAAATTCATAAAATGTTTAAAAAATGTTCAAAAAGGAGAATTACTCCAGTAAAGGGACCAAGGACGAGGAGGTAAGGGAGAGAGGGTGAAAGAACTAGGCTCTTCATTTAAATAATTGAAGTTAGCAAAATTGGTTTATGCCTTGATTTAGTTTGAGTATTAAGTGTTTGGTTTGAAGATTTTTTCATAACACACAAAAGATCTCCAGCTCTTCCAAGATATTAAGAATGTTACCCCTGTGTTCTGTATAAAAAACTGTAAGACAAAACGTAGTACTAGAAACTGAGTGACCCATTTCAGATAAATGTGAACTCAAGTCATAACTGAAACCTGAATTAGAAATATGTTCCTTAGACCTAGCTTGAAAGGACCTTCCGGTCCTACTCGTCTTAAATTTGAATCAATTTTCGATAAATAACAGTAACACAATATGTCAAGTTTCATTTTGTTCCCTCCTGCCCTTTTGGGTGCTTCACTTTTTTGTCAGGCAGGATAATTCTACTATTTTGTTTTACAAATGGTAACTAATCATAATAGCTTCCAATATGTATGAGAAGAAATAACTCTGTATAAACAAAATCTTAACCAAGAAATATTAAACAAATGTAGAAGTAGAAGAAAGAAGGTTATTATTGGTACTTTCAGGTTGAAATTGCCTCTAAATATGGAAAAAAAACATTCTCTTTCATGAGGGGGGGAAAAAAAAAAAAATACTCCAGTACATAGAAAGTTATGATTGATTTAATGTAAAAGCACTGCTCACGTCATAAATTTTTAGGTCTACAACTTTGATTCCGCCGTTTTGCAATAGACAGCAGTAGCGGCAAGTGGGGTACGATTGGTTGGTCATAGCTGTAACACAATCAGCTTAGGCATCTGTATAACATAATGCCATAAAAATATTGCATCATAAGGTGTTCACCTGCTTAGCTGTGTGGTAACGTGCTTGCCTCCCATGCAAGCGGGCCCGGGTTCGAGATGTTTTCTACTCGTGGACTGGGTGTTGTGTTGTCCTCATCATCATTTCATCCTCATCACCGGTGCGCCAGTCGCTGAACTACCCCGAATAGGGCCTCCCGGCCAACGATGCCATACACTCATTTCCATTTTATTTTTCATCATAAGGTTATTCTCGATTAAGCACGTCAACTTATGTAGGCTACCCATTTCTCGCAATTTGTGGGAAGTTTTAATTTTCTGCTTTAACACGAAGAAATCTGTGTCTTTGGCTCTTAAAACGCTGGGTAAGACCAATGTGAGGGAACTATTAGTGAAAGAGCGGGCAGAGAATGTTTTCAACTCCTTAAGAATGGTGATTTTGATGTCGAAGACCGGAATGGCGGTGGTAGACAGAACGTTTTTGCAGCTACTGAAACAGATGAAGACGGTCACAGGACATCATTATCAAAAGCAACTGATGCGTTCGAGTCCAGCACTGAAACACAAACGACCACAATACAGAGATAGGCACGTA
Organism: Schistocerca americana; assembly: GCF_021461395.2. Lineage (NCBI taxonomy): Eukaryota > Metazoa > Arthropoda > Insecta > Orthoptera > Acrididae > Schistocerca > Schistocerca americana. The sequence goes on from NC_060121.1 coordinate 378,367,372, forward strand.
AAGGTAATTTTGCAGCAGGTCAGTGCTCGACCCCATGTAGTAAAACCCTTCAAAATATACATCGAAAAGTTAAAATGAGAAGTCCTATTCCTCCCACCGTATTCTCCATACATTGCTCTCTCTGACTACCACCTTTTTCGATCAGTGGCATACTGTCTGGCTGACCAGCACTTCCGATCATATGAACAAGTGCTAAATTGAATCGATTCATGGATCCACACAAAAGACGGCCAGTTCTTCTGCCATGGGATTAGTATGCTATCCGAAAGATGGGAGAGTGTAGTGGCCAGCAATGGGCAATACTATGAACAAAGCCCCGAACTTTGAGAAAAAACGATGGAAGCAAAGTTGTAGACATAGTATTATTAAATTATTCAAGATGATTCATTATTTTGGTATAATTTTGGTGTTAAATGAATGATCTGTGTGTAAATAAATGGCAGTAGGAAAATGACACACAGTATGTAAGTAGGCAGTGTCATAGTACAAAGAAATTTCATATAAATGACCCAAATCTGACTCTGTGAATTTTTGTTCTTCATTAAAATCAGTGTGATACTACGTCCAGTTTTATTACAAGTTGAAACTCACTCACATTCTTATATTGCACCTTTTGATCCTATTGAGGATTCAGCATTTGCTTTTGCATTTCCACTTCATTTTATAATTCTTCACTAGCTGAGCTTTATGTAAAATTTAACTTTCTCTTCACCCAAGGCAGGAAGCAGCTGGACACATGAGCATGGCATCTATCTGCAAACATAATCATTTAATGCTAGTGTACTATTCTTCACATCCTCTAAGTTGTGACTCATATTTTTTCTGGGTATTCCAGTTTTCACAAACATTTATTTGTTCACGTAATATTGGATCATTTGCATGCTACTGGTGTTAATAATTTGTAAAAATTGAATAACACACAATGATGCATACAACAATAATAAAGAAAACAGTTAGATCATATAGATTTGCATACAAACATGCAATGAATATAAGTTAAAATTTTTGATCTTTTTCACAATCAAAAAATTTCTCTATGGCACAGAAAGCCTTTTTTTTGCAAATTTTTTCAAACATTTCTGAAGATTTTAAATGAGGTAGTGTGTACCTCTAGCGCCAGTGCATTGAACAGTTTTGTTCCAATGTATGTATAGTTACTGTGACTCTTGTTTAGTCTTGTAAAGAGTTGGCCAGTTTTTTATTTTATTTTATTTTATTTTATTTTTTTTTTTTGTGACGTGTTGTTACAAAGAAATGAAAAGTGACCTACAAGATACATTGTTTTTGAAAACACCTGCTACACATCTGATAGCCTTTTTCTCCCACATCGAAACTCTTTTCGCTTGAGAGGAGCTGCCCCAATGTAGAAGGCAGTATGTTATGTGACCATGAAGAAATGCATAATGACAACAGAGCATCATGTTTTCACTCACACATACTCGTAGTTTATATAACAGGTATATGACTGGCCACAGCAACCAGAGACAGTGGGGATTGTAACCTCCCCCACACTTATCAACCTTAATGAGAGTGAAAAATTAAACTGCGTATACCTAATGGAAATTTGGGAAAAGGAATCGTCACCAAAGTTAAATCTGTTGGTAAATAGGGAGGAAGGATTACATCTAAATTAAAGGAAAAATTCAAATGAAACTGGTGGAAATTAATTTTGAAAAAGGGTAAGTTAATGAAGAAAGTAAATGTGCAGTCGTTACATTAACAATTAACTGGCATTAATTAGATATTTGAGATTTGGGGAAAATTACAGTCGCCAGTTCTATGGACAACTACTATAATAACTGAAAAAGAAAGGTTAATGCAAATATAATTAGCAGTAAAAGTGTGGCAACTGAAGGTTGACACGTGTTGTGCGAAAACTGAATGTTTGTCAGAAGTAATGAATTTCGCTACACTCTGAAATAATGTAGCAAAAGAATTAATAATACCAGAAAATTGAAAGTTAATTTAGTGACTGAATTTAATAGTGAACTTAGTTTCTGAAGCACTACGAAATTAAATAAAATAAGGTTAGTCTTGGGCTACCTCAACCTTCATCTCAAAAGCAACTTGAATCTACGCAATAAAAGAAATAAGAAATTTAACTTTGAACTTGAATTAAATGATTTTGAACAATTAACAATAGTAAAATTTAGTACATACCAAGCTGAGCTGCAGCCACAGGTAAGCTAAAATATGGTAACAAAACTCGCACTCTTAATTTGTGCTTGTGTAATCTAAATATTGTAGTCAGCTATGAATATTTTAACTAAACTTTGAAATTAAAGCAGTGAAATGGAATGATATTACTTTAATGCTGGCGTTTGAATTGCTACGACACTCGGATTCATTTAGGAAAAGGAAGGGACCATGCTTGGTAATGCAATTGGGACAATGAGCAACAAAGGTTCATGCTAAGTTGCTATATTTTTGTGATGCAAATGGAACAGTTTGAAAAGCTGAGGTCTGCCATACAGTTCTAAAACTTTACATGCTTTCAGTCTTCATTGTTGGTTGATTGAAGGTTTGAAGTCGTCGATCGAGGAGGTGGCGACAATCACTTATTCTCGGCCGTCGCTGTTGCAGAAGATGGATGTTGGCGCACCTTCTTCTCGACACAGTCACCAGGCAAAATGGGCTCTTGATGTGTGCCAGCTAATGCTTCCCATCCACAACACCGCGTCAGAAACTATCATAGCAAGTCAAGCGCAATTACATGCGCCAAACCTCAAAAGCACGGCAACTCACGGGAGCGTCACACAACACACCTGCTCTACCGCCCTACTCCAGCCAGACTCTGCTCTGCCCATGCTCCACACGGCAGAGCCAACACTACTAAAGATCCTAAACACTTTGGTTCTCCACACAACCTATCGATGTTATTGTTCGATAGCATAGTTTTTCCTAGGCAAGACCCAGCATAAAAATACAAATAATATTTACAAAACAAACCAATTATACATCAACATAAATGCATAAATATATATATATAAATTGTAAAACAATTACAATATATAAAGACACAGAAATGTCATATCTTCAGGTGACAAAATAAGGAAAAAATTTATGGTACAATAGATGGAAATAGGAGGATATGCATTTCCGGCATTACAGGATGTGTGTTTGAACTGTGCTTGTGTGCTATGTCTGAATGCGCTGATGGCTGGAACTGGCGACTGACATGGTCCACGCTCTTTCCATTGCTCTTGTCTTTTGCTCTGGTTACTTCTCGTGGCCCCATGATCCTGATCGGTGCTGCTGTGCGACCCTTATGTAGAGGAGCAACTACATTTATCTTTAAGGAGGCTGGAAAGGAAAAGCCCATAAAATCCAGTGTATTAGTATGCAAAGTGGTTTAAGTATAATGTCCATTGTCTTTTTAATAACAAAATTTGACAGACCATACAGGTCTACTGATTTTGAATTGCAGAATTTTGGTATAGCTACTGCAATGTTAGTGACAGCAATTTGTGACCACTTGAATGTAGACGTTGCAGGTTTATTGTGCAATATGAATAACTCTGTTTCTTCTTGATGCTTATTAATGCTTGACTTATAGTTGTCATTTTGTCCAGGTGGATGTCCTTCGTTACCAGAATTAATAAATAAATTATTCATTTCACCAGGTGTGATATATGTGGTATCACAAGTGGTTCTATTTGTGTTGTCCAGTTCTGGTTTGATAACTCTCTAAGAAGCCTTGTGTTTGTTTTGGGCTAGCTGAATATAGTTATAATTTGCTATTCGTTTCTGTTTTATAATTTCTAACATCAATGTAATTTCTAACATCAGTGTATGATATTACTACAGAAGGAAGATCTTTTTGAATTTATAGTAATAATAGAAAATTTGTGCCAGACCAGAACTTGAATCCGGATTTCCTACTTACCATAAGCATTCACATAACCATTAGGCTATCTGAGCATGTATTCACGTGTGACTGAAACTTACATTTATCATGGATGTTTCCACCTATGATTTCCTTACACTTCTCCAGTGGGGTTCAGTATGTGGAACAAGCATCAGAAGAGAAACAGAGAACTTTGCTTTATACTATCAAAAGGGATGAACAGCTAGGAGTATGCACCACTGCAGTCAATGCATACAACTGACAAAAATGGACAGGTTTTCTACTCTTACTAAAGTTTCACTAGACATAGTCAGTGCTTTAGGCATCCACGAGTGTATATTCTTTCAGTGTAAGCGCAGCGCTGGATGTCATGCTCAATATCCTATATACACCACATTGACTCATCCCATTGACTCATTTCCCCCAGCATTTCATATTATAAAAGTGTATGGAACACTAACTGGAAACTACGTCATAGTCACATGTATTACTGTATTTACTCAATTATAAGATGAGGTTTTTCTCCCAGATTCATTTTTCAAAATTCACAGATTAAACTATTGCTGATGAAGTCAAAATTTTTGCATTGTTTAATGGATGAATACAGGGTCATCTTTCTCGAAAATTTTCAATTTTTTTCTCAAAATTCACAGATTAAACTATTGCTGATGAGGTCAATGTTTTTGCATTGTTTAATGGATGAATATAGGGGTTATCTTACATTTACAGTTGAAGCTTTGGCTGAGGAAGCTCTGCACAAATTTATTTCAAAGAATTCCAAAGCACAATGCTTACAAGACATGAGGCCAGGTTCACACATACAACAAGAGTGCCAGAGCTTGTGGCATACTACAGTTACCTTGCAGTTGCATGTGTGAACTCCCAGTTTTTAGTGGCTCAAATTAAGAGACACAATTTTTGTCATCCCACAAAAAGTTCAAGTCAGTTGTACTTTGTTGCACCACTTTCCTTCCACTACTGCTCCTCGACTGTTCTGTTAAAGTTATCAAGGAGTAACTGCTGCTATGCTTCATTGAAGTTCAGTGTGTTTATTACTGAAAAAAGTGAAAACAGTGGTCATCAGGTACACTTTTGCAGCTTCTGGAACAACAAGAACAGCAGCCTATGTTTGATTTTCTGCAGCTGTGTGTGTGTGTGTGTGTGTGTGTGTGTGTAAAATATTTGCAGATCAATGTCCGCCCCTGGTATCTGTGTGGTCAGCACAGCATGACAGAATGTCAATCCTAAAGCAACAGGTTTGATTCCCGGCTGGGTCAGAGATTTTCTCCACTCAGGGTCTGGGTGTTATGTTGTCCTAATCATCATCATTTCATCCCCATCAATGCGCAAGTCGCCAAAGTGGCATCAAATCGAAAGACTTGCATCAGGCAAATGGTCTACGCGACAGGAGGCCCTAGTCACACAACATTGATATTTGCAAATCAATGACATATCCCACAATTTTAAAAGATTTTTGAATGAATAAATAAATAAACTTATATACATAACCGTAAAACCGAACCTTGTAAACTTCCTGCTTTGTGATACCAAATATTGTGGATTATCTGCAGGAAATAGCTAATGAGCATGTTGTGATAGCTGTTAAACTAAACCGTTGCCAGCTTTCGACAAAGATGGTGACATTCAGATGATACGAGAAAGAAAATGAATCAAGAATTAAATTTCTAACAAACAAAATTAACTACATTAAATGGGCTGCATTTATTATCACAGTTATAAACTATGCCAGGATGACCCACTGTGGAGACAGTACTTATCGCAGAATGAGTGATAGTTTGAGAATTGGACTGAATCATGGTTGTTGTTGTTGTTGTTGTTGTTGTCTTCAGTCGTGAGACTGGTTTGATGCAGCTCTCCATTATACTCTATCCTGTGCAAGCTTCTTCATCTCACAGTACCTACTGCAAGCTACATCCTTCTGAATCTGCTTAGTGTATTCATCTCTTGGTCTCCCTCTATGATTTTTACCCTCCACGCTGCCCTCCAATACTAAATTGGTGATCCCTTGATGCCTCAGAATATGCCCTACCAACCGATCCCTTCTTCTAGTCAAGTTGTGCGACAAATGTCTCTTCTCCCCAATTCTATTCAATACCACCTCATTAGTTATGTGATCTACCCATCTAATCTTCAGCATTCTTCGGTAGCACCACATTTCAAAAGCTTCTATTCTCTTCTCTTCTTGTCTAAACTATTTATCATCCATGTTTCACTTCCGTACATGGCTGCACTCCATACGAATACTTTCAGAAACGACTTACTGACACTTAAATCTATACTGGATGTTAACAAATTTCTCTTCTACAGAAACACTTTCCTTGCCATTGCCAGTCTACATTTTATATCTTCTCTACTTCGACCATCATCAGTTATTTTGCTCCCCAAATAGCAAAACTCCTTTACTACTTTAAGTGTCTCATTTCCTAATCTAATTCCCTCAGCATCACCCAACTTAATTCGATTACATTCCATTTTCCTCGTTTTGCTTTTGTTGATGTTCATCCTATATCCTTCTTTGAAGACACTGTCCATTCCGTTCAAGTGCTCTCCCAAGCCCTTTGCTGTCTCTGACAGAATTACAATGTCATCAGTGAACCTCAAAGTTTTTATTTCTTCTTCATGGATTTTAATACCTACTCCAAACATTTCTTTTGTTTCCTGCACTGCTTGCTTAATATACAGATTGAATAACATTGGGGATAGGCTACAACCCTGTCTCCCTCCCTTCCCAACCGCTGCTTCCCTTTCATACCCCTTGACTCTTACAACTGCCATCTGCTTTCTGTACAAATTGTAAATAGCCTTTCGTTCCCTGTGTTTTACCCCTGCCACCTTCAGAATTTGAAAGAGAGTATTCCAGTCAACATTGTCAAAAGCTTTCTCTGAGTCTACAAATGCTAGATACGTAGGTGTGTCTTTCCTTAATCTTTCTTCTAAGAAAAGTCGTAGGGTCAGTATTGCCTCACATGTTCCAACATTTCTATGGAACCCAAACTGATCTTCCCCAAGGTCGGCTTCTATCAGTTTTTCCATTCGTCGGTAAAGAATTCGCATTAGTACTTTGCAGCTGTGACTTATTAAACTGATAGTTCGGTAATTTTCACAACTGTCAACACCAGCTTTCTTTAGGATTGGAATTATTATATTCTTCTTGAAGTCTGAGGGTATTTCACCTGTCTCATACATCTTGCTCACCAGATAGTAGATTTTTGTCAGGACAGGCTCTCACAAGGCTGTCAGTAGTTCTAATGGAATGTTGTCTACTCCGGGGGCCTTGTTACGACTCAGTTCTTTCAGTGCTCTGTCAATCTCTTCACGCAGTATCATATCTCCCATTTCATCTTCATCTACATCCTTTTCCATTTCCGTAATATTGTCCTTAAGTACATCGCCCTTGTATAGACCCTCTATACACTCCTTCCACCTTTCTGCTTTCCCTTCTTTGCTTAGAACTGGTTTTCCATCAAAGCTCTTGATATTCATGCAAGTGGTTCTCCTTTCTCCAAAGGTCTCTTTAATTTTCCTGTAGGCAGTATCTATCTTACCCCTAGTGAGATAAGCCTCTACATCCTTACATTTGTCTTCTAGCCATCCCTGCTTAGCTGTTTTGCACTTCCTGTGGATCTCATTTTTGAGACGTTTGTATTCCTTTTTGTCTGGTTCATTTACTGCATTTTTATATTTTCTCCTTTCATCAGTTAAATTCAGTATTTCTTCTGTTACCCAAGGATTTCTATTAGCCCTCGTCTTGTTACCTATTTTATCCTCTGCTGCCTTCACTATTTCATCCCTCAAAACTACACATTCTTCTTCTACTGTATTTCTTTCCCCCATTCCTGTCAATTGTTCCCTTATGCTCTCCCTGAAACCCTGTACAACCTCTGGTTCTTTCAGTTTATCCAGGTCCCATCTCCTTAAATTCCCACCTTTTTGCAGTTTCTTCAGTTTTAATCTACAGTTCATAACCAATAGATTGTGGTCAGAGTCCACATCTGCCCCTAGAAATGTCTTACAATTTAAATCCTGGTTCCTAAATCTCTGTCTTACCATTATATAATCTATCTGATACCTTTTAGTGTCTCCAGCGTTCTTCCGTGTATACAACCTTCTTTCATGATTCTTGAACCAAGTGTTAGCTATGATTAAGTTATGCTGTGCGCAAAATTCTACCAGGCGGCTTCCTCTTTCATTTCTTTGCCCCAATCCATATTCACGTACTATGTTTGCTTCCCTCCCTTTCCCTACTCTTGAATTCCAGTCACCCATGACTATTAAATTATCGTCTCCCTTCACTATCTGAATAATTTCTTTTATCTCATCATATATTTCATCAATTTCTTCATCATCTGCAGAGCTAGTTGGCATATAAGCTTGTACTACTGTAGTAGGCATGGGCTTCACGTCTATCTTGGCCACAATAATGCGTTCACTATGCTGTTTGTAGTAGCTTACCCGTAGTCCTATTTCTTTTATTCATTATTAAACCTACTCCTGCATTACCCCTATCTGATTTTGTATTTATAACCCTGTATTCACCTGTCCAAAAGTCTTGTTCCTCCTGCCACCAAACTTCACTAATTCCCACTATATCTAACTTTAACCTATCGATTTCCCTTTTTAAATTTTCTAATCTACCTGCCCGATTAAGGGATCTGACATTCCACACTCCGATCCGTAGAACGCCAGTTTTCTTTCTCCTGATAACGATGTCCTCTTGAGTAGGAACCTGTAATGCATACTTTGTCTTTATATGAACATTTACCAAGTTTAAATTGCAGTTTGCCTGAAGCGATTTGTGCTTGGAATCGAGCTGACCTAAAAATTGGATAAAAACTCTACAGTCGCACACATTTCTGCAGGAGATTGTTAAAATCAAGGCTGGAGCTAGTGGCGTATTAACGTGTTTCATGCAGGAATGTTGTCGATGTTCACCGTCAATAAAGATAGGAGCAATTGGAGCCGGGGGGGGGGGGGGGGGTGGGGGGGGGGGGGTGGGGGGGGGGTGGAGGGGGGGGGCAGTTGCTGGTTCATACACAGCTACTGAGAGAGTGGTGGGCAGACAGTGTGTGGAAGCAAGAGATATTACAACAGTCTCAAGTAAGTATAGAAGCGAAATCTGCTGTTTTTCCAGTAAAAAACATCAGTGTTCTCAGATCCCACTGTAACCACAACCTCAGAAAACAGAACATATTTGGAAGGAACAGACAAATATTTGTGACATCAAAGATATAAGTTTCAAAACTGTCCTGTTAGGATGATGATTAAAAATTGTGATACCACAGTCGACAGACTAACGAAATGAGGCAGTGAAGATAAAAAAATTAATATAAACAATTTCTTTTCATTAATTTCTCCTTGTATTGTCAAAATGCATAAGTTTAGAATACGTGTAACATTAAATTTTTAGGCTGGTACCATATGTCAATAAAAATTATGATTTTGATTAGTCAGAATGTGTAAAAAATAATTTTTTCCTTAAGAAACCTGTTAAATAAAGGGGGGTCATATACCCAGGTAAATAAGGATTCATTGATTCATTTCCATCACCATTCCATGTTATTGTGATGTGTGGAACATGGCGTGCGACTGAGGGCCTCCCGTCGGGTACACCACTCGCCTTGTGCAAGTCTTTCGATTTGACGCCACTTCAGTGACTTGCACGTTGATGGGGATAAAATGGTGATGATTAGGACAACACAACATCCGGTCCCTGAGCGGAGAAAATCTCCGACCCAACCGGAAATTCCATGTTATTGTGATGTGTGGAACATGGCGTGCGACGAGGGCCTCCCGTCGGGTACACCACTCGCCTTGTGCAAGTCTTTCGATTTGACGCCACTTCAGTGACTTGCACGTTGATGGGGATAAAATGGTGATGATTAGGACAACACAACATCCGGTCCCTGAGCGGAGAAAATCTCCGACCCAACCGGAAATTGAACCCGGGCCCTTAGGATTGACAGTCCGTCACGCTGACCACTCAGCTACCGGGGGCGGACACTTCTGTCAGTTATATTTCCACATGTTAGAATGGGGAGTGATCCTACATGCCAGCTGATGTTGAGAGCATGAGGAACTCCTTACCATGGTATGCAGCAGTTATATCCACCATAATTTCCTCATACCATGGTACCAAGTTTGTCATTCTCTCGACACTAGCTAGTGTCTAGAATCACTCACCACACTAACAAGTGGGTGTATCACTGGCATAGGTTCCAATGAGTGTTTGATACAACACTATAATATCAAACGTCGGTGGAAATGAGTCAATGGAACACTCCGTGTAGTATGTTTAGGATACTGAGTATGGCTGTTCAGCACAGTGCTGACATTTTGAAAGAATCTGGAGTCACGGATGCCTGAGGCACTGACAATGTCTGTTGAAACTTGTTATTTGATAACTCTGCTAGTAGCCCTGTGTTTCTTTTAGGATTGCTGAATATAGTTATCATTTGTCATTCATTTCTGTTTTGTAATTTCTCTTATCAATGTATGATCTCACTATTGAAGAAAGATATTTTTGAATTTATAGTGATAATTGAAAATTTGTGCCAGAACAGGACTTGAATCCAGATTTCCTGCTTGTCATAAGCATTCACCTTAACCATTAGGCTCATGTGTAACTCAAACTTTCATTTATCACAGATGTTGACACCTATGATTTTGTAACACTTCTCCAGTTGGGTTCCATATGTGCAAAAAGCACAGTGGGGAAACAGAGGACCTTGGATTATCCTGTCAAAGGGGATGAACAGCTAGGAGTATGCACATGGCAATCAAGACACACAGTTGGCAAGGACGACAGATTTTCTACTCTTACTCAAGTTTCACCAGACATTGTCAGTGCTTGAGGCATCCATGACTGCATATTCTTTTAAAGTGTCAGCAAGGTGTTGAACACCATGCTCATTATCCTATACACAACACAGTGTGTGTACCATTGACTTATTTCCACCAACATTCCATATTATAGAGGTGTGTGGAACACTAATTGGAACCTATGTCAGCAATATTCCCATATTTAATTTGGTGATTGAGTCTAGGTACCAGCTAGTGTTGAGAGAATGAGGAACTTCTTACACATGGTATGTGACAATTATGGTGGATGTAGGGGGTCTGTTGTGTGTGGGGCCCATGACAAGTGTCAGAATTCAACTCCATATTTCCATGGCAGGGTGCTTCATTGGAGATCAGTATTTCATTGAGATACCTGATATTTGGTTATTCTGTGATGGGGTAATACTTTACTTAATTTTCACAAATGCTGATACTAGTACTTCTAAGAGAGGAATGAAACTATGAGAAGAGATACCCAAAAGGAACTAGAATTAGTATGGCTTGTGAACAATATTTAATCATACAATATTATTCACTCCCATCTATGGAGTGAAGATGTTTTATCCTGGCTTATTGTAATGTTTTGATGTCTACTTTTTTTCTCTTTTTCAAATGTTTCAGAAAAAAATCATGTAAGTGTAGTCTAAATTCACAGCAACACTTCAATTCACTACACTGTGTATAGTAGTGACAAACTGACTGATATGAGTTACTTCCACCTTTCAGGAAGTAACCATCTGTATCTAGTAAACATCAGTACACTATAAATGATTCTTTATTGCTTAGACGTGTGTCAGAATCTTATTGCAGTGGAAAACTGTTCATTAGCACTGGTTAAATGTTCTTCGATTGCATTTCCTTGCTGCTGATGAATGTATCTTGTTGAGAAATGATGTTTTGCAGCATCCAAGTTCTTCGGCGCAATGGCATTATCCAGAAACTGTACAGAGAATGGTGGCCACGCAGAGAATATGAGCAAGATGACCACTGGGAAGCAGTGGACATGGATCAACTTATGTCTCCATTTGGTATATTACTGATTGGCATCCTTGTGGCCTCCCTCATTGGCGTAGCTGAAATTTGCTGGCATCTAAAGCATAAGGTACAAGTAACATTACCTTTCATCATTATTTGGTTGATTTGATGTTCACATTTTACACATTAATCCTGATACTTGTTTAATAATCTCTGATGTAATGCTTCAGTTAATAAAAATGTATTGTTTTGGATAAGATGACCTAGCTATTAGTGTAATTTGTAGCCTATGCTCTGTGATTTCTAGCAATGGGAAGTGCATATGTTTAAGTCTTGCACAGACAGACTTACTTACTTGCTTTTCACTTATGCTCTTTGTTTATTTCCTGTCTTAAAATGTGACCTATATAAACAGAAAATAGTGTTGTTTACCTCCTACTCCTTCTATCTGCTCTAACGCCAAAGGGAAGTATGCTGGTTAAACAGTTAGAAGGTTACTCGAGCTATCCTGATACATCGTGTTAGAATGAGGAAACGGCTACACTGCTCACCTAGACATGTCAACAAGAAAGTCTGAAAGGGATGGTATTGAACTCTTGGAGCATCTGGAATTGTCATCATTTGATGGCAGCTGTAAGCGAACTGGTCTTATGTTTTGTCTCTTTGATGTTTGTAATTCTCTTGATGGTAGTTCTGTAAAGCTTCTAGAAGGAAAAGTATGAGCTAGTTTAAAATAATGATTGTTACCTGTGGCCAACTGTCCAGTTTGCAGCAGACAGGAACAGAGAGAGTTTGCGATCATATGTCCTTGGGGTCTTTCGCAGCAGCATGCCTGAACAAATTTTTCTCTGTTTTCAATCCCCTTCATTTCAGATAAAACACTTGGCCTTTCAATGGCACTCTCTGCTATGGTCATCAAGAATAAAAACCACTGACTACTGGAGCTGGCACAATTTTCCACTTACATTGTGACAGTCACAGCATCTGGTACCTAACAGAGTGCTGAAATGATGCACATGTGGAAGATGAGTTGGGCAGCTCATAGCAGCTACTGCCTGCCACGGGACCAAGTGATGTTCAGTGGTGTGAGAGGTTGACATCATGTTTAGAACTGCCACTCCCCCCTCCCGACAGTTATCAATTACCTGCCTTTGCTTTGTTTCAGTATCTAAAGCCTGTCCCCATGTCCTACTGAGTGTGTACCTGGTCCCTACTAAAACTGTTACTGTTTGTTATAATTTTATCTGCCCCATTTATAACGGAGTCCCAATATGTTAACGCATGACGCAAGACTCTCATCTTTTCAAGTGGTATTTTGTGTCTGTTTTCCAGGCAGTGACCAGCTCTGGCTGACTTGTCAAGCTCACTTTCTTAATATGTCACTTACGCTCAGCACAACACTCTGCAACTGCTGTGCGAATTGTTTGGTCTATGTAGATGCTGCTGCATTTGCAAAGAACACCATACACACTGGGTATGAGAAGAGCTATGTCATCTTTAAAAGGGTACAGCATATCTTGTATCTTGAAGGCAAACCAAAACACTGGTCTCAGTCCACATCTAGCTTACTATTTGTTGTCTCACACTATGGCAGGAAAGCAGCTGGCTTGGCATTTTCTGCTGATACACATAGCGTCCTTGGTCTGTGGCTCCTGAAAGTGTTTGCAATGTCTCCCTTGCTATAACCATTTTCTCTGAACATGCGTCTAAAATGTTACAATTCAGACTGTAGGTGCTCATGGCCAGAAATAATCTCTACTCTGTGTGATAACATGATCAGGACCTCTTTCTAGCACACAGTGTGTTGAAAACTGTCGGTATCTGATTACTGATCAGTGTGCATTGGTTTCCTGTACACTGAATGACCACTCAACTAAAACATCCAAATAGGGCATGGGGGCAGGTGTTGGATATTTCTAGGAAAGCTAAGATGGATGCCTTACACTCGTAGGGAGGTTGGAATGGCAGTTTCAAATGTTGCACTGGCCACTCACAATACTTGATGTCACTCAATCCCATGGCAGGCCGGAACTGCTACGAGCTGCCCAACTCACCTTCCAGGCACTCATCATTTCAGCCCTCTGATTTGTGGCAGATGCCACTGTTGTGTCTATATGAGCAAAAAGCCATGCCAGTCCCGGCAGTCAGTAGTTTGTACTCCTGACAACTTTGGCTGAGATACTCATCGAAAACTCGAGTGTTTTATTCAAAATGATGCAACTTGAAAACTGAGGAGATTTTAGTCAGTTGCTATCATAATGTGTTAATTCAAAGAGCACATTTGACATTTAGTTCATACAGGATAGGGTAGTACTTGTACAGACACAGATGGCACATTAGTGCTCTTTCTGTTAGACGAGTCAGAGTCTATGTCCTTAAGTCACAGTCATTTCATGATTTTCGTGTCGGCTGTCAGCAATTACAATTTGGATATTATCATAGCTATATCTGCTCTTCACAATGTGGCATTTTAGCCTCAAAACTCTGCTGGTGTAGAGAGAATACTTTACAGTCAGGTGCAAGAGATTGAATTAACGTGATTAAATGTGTAGGAAGAAGAAAATAAGAAAGTTCATATTTCTCCTACCACTCGCTGGCCCTCCACAACAGAACCATCAGAGTGATACTGTCGTGTCTCCTGCCCAGCCATCTGCATAGCTAAGGGCCAAGTTATAGTGTGTGCACATTGTTGTAAATACTTGATAGTCAGTTGGTAAAGCTCACAAAAAATTTTAGTATTAATTGACATGTCTAGGACATTTTAGAAGGAATGTATGTTAACTGTACACCAAGAAAGTAAATGTTAGTATTGGTACAATGAAATGTTGTAGCATAAATGGCATCTTTTGTTCGTAGATGGAGTCTTATCTCCATCAACAGAAAGCAGAGGGTCATATTGACAACCTGCACTATAGGAATAAAATTAAACTCATAATGAGAGAACAAAACATGTGGGGTCTCACAAGATTTGGTAGTAGAACCACTCCTATTCTTAAACTACATAAGTGATCAAGTGATTTTGTTGGGCCATAAAAGACTATAGTGTTTACTGATGGGACAAGTACAATAACAATAAGCTCATACTCAACAATAAGAGGCATAACATAGATGGTAGCTGAGCAATCCCGCAACTGGTTCACAGTAAAAAATTTCAAGTTTTAATCTCACAAAGACTTATGACATTTCAACCAAGGAGAACTGACCTGGCTGTACCACAAGTAAACAACAGTGGTCATACTCTCCATCAGTGATTCCTAACTTGGCAGTAATTACCCCCTGAGGGGTAAAATGAAATTTTCTGAGGCGTAAAAACTACACGATTCGAATCTGTTTCAGTCATGAAACTAAATTATTTTCTAAAGATCATTACTATTATCTCAGTTTTGTAAGACTCAAAGGTATTAATAATTACTTTTTCACAATTAGCTGCATTAATGCGGTGTGGTTACAGGTTCCTCACATAGTCCATTCACTACATGCTTATGTTGTGCTTTGTCCTGTACATCACTCATGACAAAATGGAAACATACACATAGCAAAAGGGAAACATACACATAGCAAATGCTAACTATCTCAAGAGAAAATGTCTTCTCCAAGTTGTAGATAGTACCTGCAGTAGTCCTGAAATTGCCTCATTACTTGCTATGAAATAGATAAATGAATTAATTTACATCATGACACAGCAGTGACTACATAAGGGGTACTATAATGCTGTACAAGGTTTTATTATTATTACTGAGCAGTTAGACACAAAGTGTTAGCAGCCTGAAGTCATCCAGCTTGTGACAGCTAAAAAGTAAGGAGTGCGGCAATGAAGTGGGCTTTGAACAGTAAGTATAGTGCATTCATGTGAATCTGTTTGATTTTAAATGAGATTGTAGTGTGCAGGTCAAGCTACTGCAGGGGTCTAACAAGTGTGTATGCTCACTGTGGATAGCTGGCTTAAGGAGTTGTGGGTAGCACTTGCAATGCATCACAAATTCCTTCGTCATTCATAAAAAAAACACACACACACACACATTAAATATCATTCATCTTTCATCATTTTAAAAATAAAAGTGTTCCAAGAAAAGTCTTTCACTCTTCAATTTATTTAGGTGCTAAAGTTGGTGATAATGAGTGGAAGGGAGGGGGGAATGAGGGCAGGGGTACTGCTAATGTCTGATTGCACTCCAGGATAATGGTGTAAGAAAGGATGGTAATCACTGCTCTAAATGAAACACCATGTGTAAATTTCATTGAAGTCCTGCTGAATAACAATCTAAAATAAAATCAATATTTATGTTAGTACTTTGCATCCAGACAGCAATAAATAGTTGCAACTATCTCTGAGTGACCAGTACTTCCAGTAGAGGTTTTTTTTTTTTAATTTTTGTAGTGTAGCATGCTTTCAGCTAGTTCTTTGTACCATACAAACAATAAAATACTGCAATTTCACTTTAGAACCACATGAGTGCTATTTCAAATATTACTCCACCTGGAATTCCTAGTGTTGACCTGTGACAAGCAAGCAAACCACTTCTGGCAACATCTGAGATATGCAATGGGGTACTTCACAGAGACAGTGGTTCATTCCAGTGAACAACTGTTACTTGGACCATTTTGCCAGCACGGTGACTTCCTTAGTGGCTCTTAACATGTTTCGAACAATGCTGAACATACAGTGTACACAGTGAAATCAAAACTTTCACCACCAGCACATAATTATGGTCATATAGAACAACTATATACACAATGTGTTGCACAGTCAATACCTTTAAATGACTTTATAAACAATTCTGATTAAATTCACTGAGCACAGGATAGTGTACAGGACAGTATTCCCTGCTAATTCACATCTGCACTGCAATGCAATGGATTCTTTTCTTTGTCCTCCCATGTTGGAAACAATTCCATCGAATTCATTCCTTCAACCATGTCGAACCCGGCTGGCTGGGGTAAACAACAGACTTTCTGAATTTTCTTCCACACCACATGATTGAGTTTACCTCTGCCAAAGCCTTCATACTGACAGAACTAGTGCCTTATGGACACGTTTTTCATGAAATACCTATGAGACAGTGTCCTCCATCTAAACCACTTCCTTTTCAACCAGATCATTTAAGAACTTGGTTTGCCATTGTGGAAACAATCCTTGGCACTAGTGAACAGCACTTAGAAGTTTTCCAGCCAAGTAGACAATTTTGGGGAATATGGTTACCTCACAAGTGATGTGATTCAGTTGGCTCCTGAACCTATAAATCTGATGCAGCAAAAGCTACTTTGGTCTGACACTTAATTAAATCACCAGAATGACAGATGCAGCAAGTGATGTACACAGAAAAATTGGGCAGCAAAACAAGTTCGCAGCTGTGGAGTCATTTACGTGAATTAATTGATCCAACATACATGCCCCCACAGATACAGGCTACAATTATTAACCACAAATATGATATGGGAGAAGACAGTTTACAAATTGTAGATAGAATTTTAGCACTCCTGTACCATCAGCAACACTATTATGGTGGCATGCTGGAAGTTGTCTCTAACCTCTCCACTGCAGCAGCAAGTCACCAAAGGATGCTGAGCACTTGCAGAAATAAATGACTTGATGCCACATGTAAACAACAGACAACAACTGCTAGCAGGAATTCCAGACAGCTGCACACATCAGATATTCACAGTTGATGATAATGGACATTCTATCCTTGACCCAGAACTGATGCCTTGGAGTTGGTTTCAAACACATTTTGGGAAACGCAAATGTTCTGTGCTGTGCACTCACCCAACCTCCAGCTGTGACTTATAATAGGTGCTCGGGTCACAGCACATATAAAAATGTACCTTCACTACAGCAGGTTGGCCAGACAAGTTCAGTTCAACCCACACAGGATAGCTGCAGGTTGTACACCTTAAACAAGACATCAAACTAGTATTTCCTAATTGACACAGGTTCTGAAGTGAGCATACTTCCCAAAAGAGCATCTCAAATAGAGGTTTCAGATTCCATCCTTCAGGTGTGAAGCTCAAATCACACTTACATCAAACTATATTGAACAATCACCCACACTGCAGACCCTGGACTACATAAACTTTTCATCTGGCATCTCATGATAGCTGACATAAATTAGCGCTTATTGGGTGCAGATTTTTTAATACAGTTGTGCCTCTCTTGCAGCCTCACTGATGGCACGTTTGACAACACTGTCAATGCAAAATCAGTGCTGAGCATGACAGACAGACCACCCACACATTCACAAGTGCCAGTGACAGTTTCCAGTTCAACAGTGACTAAACAATTAATGAATACATACTGTACCTTGAAGTTGAAAATGGCCACTATGAACAAGAAATACAAACATGTGAGGATGAGATGTGTGAAGTTACATTAGGAACATCAATACTTACAATCCAAGATGACCAACAGTAGAAAAGAATTGGAAGATTCTAGAAAAAAATAGTTAAAATGAAGAAATACACTATGTATTTGGGAGAACAATCTACCATTCCAGTTCTCTGTGTGCCAGCAGGTTTGAAGGATGTGGAAAATCTTAAGATGGTTGGTTGGTTGTTTCAGGGAAGGAGACCAGACAGCGAGGTCATCGGTCTCATCGGATTAGGGAAGGACGGGGAAGGAAGTCGGCCATGCCCTTTGAAAGGAACCATCCCGGCATTTGCCTGGAGCGATTTAGGGAAATCACGGAAATCCTAAATCAGGATGGCCGGACGCGGGATTGAACCGTCGTCCTCCCAAATGCGAGGAAAATCTTAAGAGACCAATGAAAAACTTTGCTTGGACCTCCAGAGTTGTCAGGCAGTTTATGTAGCCCAACAAAATGCATTAAATGTTGACAAAGACTTTATTAGATAATATTGACCATGAAAGCAAGGATAATATCAGACAGACACAAAAGGATGTAATACGTCACATACAGAAATGTGTCGGTAACCTTGAGTCATCAGTTGGAGCTGTAGATGTGGAGAAGAATCACCGTTTGTTCCAGCATCATGCACATGCACCTCACAAGGAACATTATGTGTTTATGCAGATCAGTAATGCCAATGTCAGTGCACAAACTTCTAGTAGGATTTTTCCAGTGTTCCATCTGTCACATATGTTCCTAGAGCAAAGAGAAGTATCAAAGACAACACAGTTCATAGGATAAATACTACACAAGGCCCTCATATTTTTCACAAGACTTAGCAGTGTGCTATGGACAAGTTAAGGTTGCCACTGATGATTTATTGCAATCAGAGATAGTACACCTTTCAGGCAGCCCATGGGCTTCCCCCTTCATTTAGAGCCAAAGAAGGATAGTTTGTATCTGTTACATGGGCTCAGTCCCAATACCCACACATGTTAAAGTGTCATAGAATGTCCAGGAGAGGTGTGCCAAACATGGATTGAATCTGCCTAACAGATTAATAGCAAGGGAGGATGTGCTGGCCAGCCTGTAATATCAACCAAGAGCAGTGCCTCCACCCAGCAAGTTATATTATCTGTTGCCATTTTGGGCAGGGGTCCCACGAGGTCAACATTTACGTACTGCAGACATCCTTTTAGTATTGTATAGCAGCAATGTTTTGGGGATGCTCAACATCTGACTTTACACCAGTGACACCTGACCCAAGTTGTGTCCATGCTTTGCAGTCTGCCTTCACTTTAGGCCAGACAAATTGGCCTGTAACTTAACTTTGTGGTTGGTTGTACTCTGAGCTAAAGCACACTGCGTAGGCTATCAAAAAGTGCTTTACAAAACTCTCACAGAAAAACTGGATATAACCTCTTCTGTGTGACAGGCAGCACTCATAAAACGAGGACTAAAAGCAGCCTACAGAACAGGTAACTCAATACAGAGATAACTAAGGACAACTAGTGCCAACACAAACAAATACAATATATCTACATTTCTCAGATGACATGTCAGGACTGCAGTTCGATTTATATGGGACTGACAAGTACAAATTTCAACATTAGGTTCACAAAGCAGCAGTAAAAGATAATAGTTGTCATTTTAATTCAAAGAACACCTAATGATGGATACGGAGCAACAAACATCAACACTGACCTAAAAATTTTCAAATGCAGCAAGAGCCTCCCCCCCCCCCCCCCCCAAAAAATAAACTAGTAACTTAAGCAAACCACCAAATACAGAAAACCAGAGGTGAGTGAAAAGAAATAACTGAATACTGAGGTCTCTGCAACGGACCTCTGTGCTCTGCCCTCAAAGAACTGTCAAACAACACAAACCAACAAATGCAACACACACATGAAGTTCAACCATGACAGTGACATTGCCAGTCATATATTCTTGATGTACAAATATTTTGTATATTAAGTTCTCCACCATTGCAGATTATAAACTGAAAGAGAAACTGCTATAGCTGTGAGCCACAGAAACCACAATATATCTTCACAAAGCATATAAAAAATTTATTTTTAAATTTTTAAAGCCATCTTTTTCCTGGCTTTATCCTATATCTTTACAAGTTTGGCATGTTGATCTGGACCCGGCAATGTTAGTGGTAGAGGGTGGCCTGATGCCCTTTGTTGCAGCCTTGTGACAGAATTTATGTACCTCTGTCCACAGCTAGTGTTACTCCATGTGAAAGTGTGAGAGCATTTTTGGAATGTTTGAGAATTGTGCAACTGAGGCAAGATGTGGGTACCAGCCTGGTATTTACCTAATCAGGTGTGAGAAATCACCTAAAAATCACATCCAAGATGATAGGCACACTAGCCCCGTATCATTAATCCGCCAAGCAGATTCGATCAGGGACCAGTGCACATATCGCAGCAGCAGCAGGTAACATGAATGGCTGTCCAGGCAAGTTTTTCAAATTAGTGAATATTTTAATTAAAAGGTGACAATAAATTTTTCCTGTTATTTAATATAAAACAACTAAAAACTATTGATAATGCAGCAACTTCAATGAAACATGTTTGGGTTGAAAATAAGAAAAAATTGTGTTTGCTATTGCAAAATCTATCCAAAAATAAATTTATTTGCACCCAAACATGGACATAAAAATGAGCTTCAACTGAAGATGAGTATTTAATAAAATATATTTCCAGAAGTCACCCCCAACATGAACTTGAGATTATCAGCTGCCTTGTTATGCATTTTTAGTTTAGGACTTATTAAAATAAAAGATCATTATAAATTTTGTTATCTTGTTTATTATCCTGCTCCTTTCTTCCCCTACTTCCTTACTAAAAATGCTATGTCTTTGCAAGAGGAATTAATGTAACAGACTAACTGAACCCTGAAATTTTCTGTTTTACAGAGATCATCAACAAATCCTGCAAAGTATAGACTGTTCCTCCAGATGACAAATAGAAACCTGAAACTGAGATTTTAAAGATGTAATGAAATATTTGAAGCAAGAGACTGACAAGATTTTACTACTACTTCTACACATCTGCTGCCACTACTATTATACATAATTCAGTACTGGGTCAGGAATAACCCATGACACTGTAATGACAACAGAGATGATAATGAACACCACCACTACCTTCCTTATAGACATCAATGTACCCAACCCATAAGATGCAAAACATCTGCTGTGAGAAGATGATCAAATATATGGACTTGGCAGCTGAGGTGAAAGCCATGTGGAAACAGAAGTTTGTACCCATCATCTCTGTAGTAATGTCAGTCACTGTTGTGTTGTCCTAAAACATACAGAAGAATGTACAGGACCAAAAACTGCCTCCTCCTCTCTGTTGGCAACTGCTGAAGGCAGTTACAGTGCACACCTGCAGAATAGTTCATCACAGTCTTGGAGAACATAGTTGATTTAGTAGTAACTTGTTATTTAAACCATTATCTTTATATCAGTGCCATGTAAAAATGAGAGTAATAATAATAACTTTCGCCAGATAGAGTAGGCAAAACATAGGCAGTAGCCCAGACTATTCAACACTGAACCGTAAGGTCCTACTTCTTACCAGTAACTGAGCACAGGTTCTTGAGCAGTAGGTACTAGTAATCAGTACTGACATTTAAAGTAATCGCTGTACTTAAGTTTCTGAAAGTGCATAATATAGTTTCATATGTGCTTCTGTGTAGAAGTGAACAGCCATCAGGTAGCCATGACTAAGGATGATTATAAATTATGATTTGTTTTGGTCGAATAGTTGACTACTATCCAAAAACAACAGGAAGGAAGGTTGTAACCAAGTTGACACCTAATTGTAGCTAGTGAGCCGTGTTTAGGTCTGATGTAGTGTGGGAACAGTTGTACAAGATGGATAGCTAAAAGACTGGTCCAATACTTTGAACAAACAAGTTCAAGGAATAGCATTTCATTGGCAAATCTGGCTGGTTGGTCTTACCTCTTCTGGAGTAATGGCCTCTCAAAGGTAGTGAACAGCAGCCACAGAAGGAAAAGAAGGGGCTGTTAGATATAGGCAACTCAAATAAGGTGCAGAGTGGTTGAGAGGTGCACTACATACTTGATTTAACCACATGTGTGGCCAAGTACATGTGGAATTAACTCATTTTTCCTGTTTTTTTCCCTTCATTGTTCCTTTTCTTGTAAGGTAAACTACTTTAACTCATACAACAAGGAAAAACACTCTGTGGTATTGGATTACAGTAGTAGTGGCACACAGTGTTCAAAAATTTTGGAGGACAAAGATGTTAAATCAAAATCAGGGAAGGCAATTGGTAGAGGCTCATCGAAAATGTGGTGCAACTTTAAAGGAAACTACATGCAAGATGTCAGTGTGATGAGTTTTAGAGTACTGCTTGTATCATTTAAGTCCTTATCAATCAGACATGACAACAGGCATGTAATGAATTCTGATATGCACTGCTTTATTTATCAAAAGTCAATGCAGCATATTGATATAATTGGGACCCTCAAGGATAGGTAGTTTTGAAAAAAAGGCAACATATGCTTCTTGAAACTGTGGGCTAAATGTAAAGAGCCTGTGTTAAATTCTGTGGAATAATGCTGCTGTTTCCTTTGTAAACGTTATGTAGATTCTGCGGTAATATAAGACATCATAGCATATAAGGGCATATGGATAGTCATTTTCCATTGTTCCATATTCGTAACAGCAACATTTCATTCCTACAACTTCATCCTTGAACCTCCGTCCATACAATATCCAGTGGCTTGAGAACAGCATATGTAGATTTAGAAATTAGCATCAGAAACATGGTACTGAGGCTGCTGCTTCTCATTTGTTGCAGAAGACATAAATCTGGAATATAAGTTTCACACTCTGAGAAGCTCAGTTTATGTGCTGAAGAGGTACCAACTTCTTTGTGTACAATCTCATGATTAATTAGTAGAATGTCTTGATAAAATAATTATGAATTCATTATTTTATTTCTTTTACTTATATGGTACCCGCTAATGTAAATTAATATTTTAGTGTTGTAATAAATACGTGAAACTGATGTAACTGCAACATGTCATGTTTAAGACCCATTTCATCATTCTTTTTAGATTTTCTGGTACAAAGGTAATTTTTTTTTGATATTTGCTTGTTACTTGGATGATAAATAAAGTCTTTCACTATGATGTGGGGTGAATCATTTTTATACTCTTCTGTGCAACCAACACTTTCAAATTTCTCTAAATGAAAATGCATTCATCTGTAAAAAATTTCTTTATTTTCTAGGTAACAGTCAAATATTCACAATGATGACAGTCTTATTCAAAACACACTGTACACACTGGTCATAGTTTGATTTAATATAACAGCTGAACTCCAAAGTGTAAACTACAAATAAAAATTGGAAAAGTCAACCGTTTACCCACAAATCAATGAATAATGTTGATCACACATAGGTAACAGATCACAAAATCACTCTGGGTTCTTAGGTACACTATCATTCTTATCTGTGGCCATGTGGTTGGTTGCTGTTCATAATTTATGCATAGGCATTGATTTAAAGATCATTAAACCTTAAAAAAAATTGTAATAATTTTTTATTTATGATTGTATTCTGTACTGTACAATCTAAGAATCATTTCATATAATTATTAGAAATATTGGTGCAGCAATCACACATACAGAAAATGCAGTTCAATATAGTGTCAGTCATCATAAAACCAGTTATATCTATTACACAGCCTCCTCAGTTTGCTCCTTAAACTAAGCTGTATCATTCAAAAAACTATTGTCAATTTCTATATTTTCATGATATTTCTTACAGTCTTGGATCATTCAGTATTACTTGTTCATACACAAACACATTGTGTCATGTATCCCTTATGCATAGCAGTGACCCTGATTCTGTAGACACCACTCAGGCTCTATGGTATCTGCAGCAATGCCCTCATCAACAAGCCTCTGCCTCTGAATCAGGAATCTGTGTTCAGCTGACATCCAGCCTTCTACAGGATCAGTCCATAAACGTTCAGCAAGGGCAGCAGCACGGGGCCAGAAACGACCATCAAGTGCAAACTCATCAGCCTGCTCGGACCACAGTGCAGCTTCACTGCCAAGCACCAACTTCCGTGCTTCTGAACCCTCTCCAACATCTATACCAAATGCTGATAACAGGTCCCACACATTGTTGTCATATACTTTCTGCCACCCAATATATGGTGAACACCAGTTGTTGCCAGATCCAATCCATGCTCCAAATCTGTAAATAAATGCATTATGTTCATACATAACATAATATTTATGAAAACAGAACACTGTGAATAGAGTATACAAATCATTCAAAAACATATTATGCCATGTATACAATTATAAATACAAAGTCATTTTCAAACATGCAATGGCCAAGAAGCAGAATCTGAACCAAAGCCTATGGTAATGTTCATATTACTTGTGTCCACTGCTGCATACTACACTTTACTGCTGCGTGCCACCTTATTGCAGATGAAATAATAATGGGAAAGTTCTTGTGAGTCTTTAGTTACACTTTTCACCAGCTTCAGCCTCACAATTTCATTAGTTTATGTTTCTGATATTGCTCAGCTGTTTATATGAATTTTTAGTTTTAGCTGTTCATCATATCCCAGCATATTTCTTGTTATATAAGAGAGAGAGAGAGAGAGAGAGAGAGAGAGAGAGAGAGAGAGAGAGAGAGAGAGTGTTTTCTCATTCTACAAATCAATTTTCAGCCATAGTCTAAATTGTGTGTGTTTGGTTTTTATTTTAATAATTTCTTTACTGACTGCACCCATCATTTTTTCCCTCACTTTCCATTTCGTCTTTATATTTTCAACTTGTCTGAAAATATTTTCACAGAAACACAGCCTTCTATCTCTATTAGTTACTGCTCAGGTGTAATTATATTGGAGGACTGTCTTAGTTAAACTTTGCTTTTTGGATAGTGTTAACATGTTTGTATACTGACTTAAAATTTAGTTGTGCTGAAGGCAGTGACAAAATGTTAATCACAAAATGTGCAACTCAAACATCTGACACATAAAAGAAGTACCGATGCTTCTTCGTATCTTTACAACACTTATGCTTTCAGATACTGCCTTGCTTCTTGTCATTTATTGTTCTGCAAATTTCCAAATGAAAACACAAAGTATTATTGGAAAAAAATCAATGAACCTGTGTCTTATTTCCACATACTTAATTGTATAAACTAATGATCTTCTCCAGTTACTCATTTCCTCTACTTGCATGGCATTATTGCTGCATCTTTTCCCAACCTCCATGTTACTTTCAGTTAGTTTGTTAGTTATACTTTTCATGTATCATTTTGCACAATAGATCATAATGATAGGGAGTGGGACATTTTACATTCACATTGCAAATTAATTTGTACATATGGTTACAGTATGAATATTTCAAAGGCTTTTTTTTCTTCTAAAAAGAAAAAAAGATAGGGATGTGAGTTAGTAACTCCTACCCTCCACCTTTTACACATTACAGTAATAGAAATTCTTTTACAGAGTAGAAGGAGTTGTCAAGGAGAAAATTTCTCAGTTTATTTTCAAATTTTACTTTGCTGTCTGTCAGACATTTTATATCACAGGGTGAGTGATCAAAAATTTTATTGCAGCATTGTACACATCATTTTGTGCTAAAGACAAACTTAATTTGGAGTAATGGATTTTATTTTTCCTTCTGGTATTGTAATTATGTACATCATTGTTCTTTTTGAACTGTAGTGGATTATTTAGAACAAACTTCATGAGGTAATGAATACAACGTGAAGGAGTAGTCAGAATTCCCAACTCATTAAATAGATGTCTACAAGATAATTGTGGGTGAGAACCACGTAATATTCTTACAGCACATTTTTGCAGAACGAGGAATTATCTTTAAGAAAGAGAGCTACCCCAGAAAATTCTTCCATGTGGCATTCAATGAAAATATGTCAACTTAGTGATTTGTCCTGCCCCAAGATTTGCAATAGTTGTAAGTGAAAATGTGGCTGAACTAAGTTATTTTATAGGTGTTCCAATATGTGCTTTTTCCAGTTTAAATCCTAATCAATGTGGACACTTAAGAATTTTGAAGTTTCCACCCTATTTATTATTTCCTCACTATGTACTACATTTACCATTGGTGTAGTGCCCCTAGATGTATGAAACGGAATATGTTGAGTCTCTTTAAAACTGAGGGTGAGAGACCATTTGGAGAAAACCAGTCAATGATACTTTTAATAACTTTGTTTTCCATTTCTTCTGTTTCTACTTGTAGCTTGGACTGATTACAGTACCAGTGTCATCTTCAAAAAGAACTAACTCTGCTTGTTGTATATTAGATGGAAGATTGTTTACATGTATGAGGAACAATAGTGGAACTTAGATTGAGCCATACATGATTTCTCCTCAGTTAGAATTATGTTCACTGACTATATTGGTTGAATCACTAAGTAAAACTCTCTGTATTCTTTTGGTTAGCTACAACATTATCCATTGGTTGGCTATACCATTAATCCCCTAAAACTTCTGATTTGATCCATTATAAATGGTTCTGAAAGCCTGCAACTGTGAAAACAATAGCTTTGTTTATGAATAACTCGTCTGCCAGCAGTCATGATTTTCTTTATTTAATTTTTCCCACGATGCGTTTCAGGAAATGATTCCCATTTTCAAGTGCGTTTTGTGTGTGTTATGTCATTCCCATGTGATGATGTCAATGTGTGAGATTCTGCCTCATTTTGTTGCCTTTACTGCAATGTATAAGAAAACACATGATTTTTAGTTGGTTGTCGATCTTTTTGTGAACTAACTTCGCAGAAGAGCTTCTGTGAAGTTTGGAATGTAGGAGATTAGGTACTGGCAGAATTGTGGTTGTGAGGACGGGTCATGAGTCATGCTTGGGTAGCTCAGATGGTAGAGCACTTGCCTGCAAAAGGCAAAGGTCCTGAGTTCGAGTCTCAGGTGTGGCACACAGTTTTAATCTGCCAGGGAGTTTTAATGCTTTGGTTTTTAATGTTGGCTGAGGTAGTTCCTACTACGTGTCTTCTATGATGGAGATAAGACTGAAATCATTTTTTCTCAACTCCTCATATACCAATAGCTTCTAGTTCGTCTAGCGAGATATCATGTTGGACAGTACCAAATCCCTTCAATAATTCCAAATTTATTCCTATTGTACTGTTGTGTGTGTCTAGCCCCATTATGATATTTTCAATGAAATGGGTAATAGCTGATTCTGTGCTCAATCCTTAGTGAAAACCATGTTGGTGTACAGATGAGACATTGAATTTTTCAAGGAAATTTGTAATGTTATGTTTCACAACTGTCTCCATTACTTTTGAAAATACATATAACAATATTGTATTTTTGACATTTTTGTTCTTTGAGGAAACACTTCTTCCAATAATGATATATTTATGATGTGTGAGAGTAGTTTCGATATGACACTAGCACATTTTATTACGAGTGAACCAGGTACTTTGTCAGTCCCTGAAGAAATTTTATTCCTCATTCTTTTTATTATTCTTAGAGCTTCTGATTTATTTGTGGGGCATAACAATATTGAACTGACACTTTTTTCGCTCAGAACAGAGGTTCCTCTGTTCCTAAGGCAATTTTTACACAGGTTAACTGGAGTACTTACGAAGCAGTCATTTACGTAATTTGCTAGAGTAAGATTTCTGACTAATACACCGTGATCATTGTTTAAAACAATGCCATGTTGAATTTTAATATTTTTGTTTGTTCCTTTTTTTACTACGTTTCATATTGCTTTTGATGTGTTTGCTGACCCTAAAATTACTTTATCATTGTGCATTGATTTAGCTTTGTTAATCACACTCCTATAAATATTTTTGCCGTATCTGGTTACTAGTGCACGTGAGTGAGTGCACCTAGTGTATGTTTGTCGCACATGTGTACTTAAATAAACCACCAACTGTATCAGTGCAGGCAAGCCACTCGAAGCCACCTGCAGGAAGCATGCACACAGCTCAGTCTCCGGCATGCTCTCTGCTGGTGACTCGTGCCTATAAGTGGACAGAGCAGTGCTGACTCACTCCCACTATGTTCTTTTAGTTTGTACCACTAACATCAATTGTTTTGTCTATCACTTATGTTGCACCTTCTGTATGATTTGTTTGTCTTGTTACATGTGGAGTCACAAGAGGCTTATTTCCATTATTGTTCAGAAGTTTATGAATAAAGCCATATTTGTGTTACTTGGATCGGTCTCATGTATTACTTGGTTATTACATGATCGACAATGAATTTGGAGCAGTTTCCACATATACTATCTTTAAGTGCGGTTTCATCAAGTTTAGACATTATGGATGCCATGCTACTGGCCCTGATTGAACAGCTTACTTCAGCAGTGAACACTTTGTCAACTTCCATTAATAGACAGGGTACTGTTCCTCTGGTCTCTCCACCCACTTTTCCTCCTCATGACAATTCAGTCGAGGATTGGGAAGCATATGAAAAAAGGCTCTGACAGAATTTTTTGGCTTTCGGTGTGACAGACTCTAATTTGTGCAAAGCCTTATTCTCCCATGGATTCCACCTAAGTTGTATCAAATACTGTGTCAGCTTGTCCCTTTACAAGAACCAGCAGCTCTTACTTTTGATGGCGTGTGCAGTCTATTGTCCAACTATCATCACAAATGAATGCATGTCACAGCAGCACGAGTTGAATTCTACCAGTGCCACAAGAAATCAAACCAGTCATAGAGGGCCTGAGCAGTCAAACTCACAGCCTTAGCCATAAGTGTCAGTTCGTTACTGATACTGTGATGACTCTTATGCAGACACTATGGTGTGCAATACAATTATCTGTTTAGATCCAGACAAGGAAGTGCACTAGAAGGTGCAGAAGTTTTGCAAATAGCACAATATTTCAAAGTTTCTGAGGCAGTGGTTGACCAAACTGAAGCATGGGGCAATGTGGGAATAGTGTCACAAGATGTGCTCACTAGGACAACAGATAGCTTGCATGAGGAAGCAACAGCGGCAATGGTAAACACTTGGGCCCAGTGCTGGGCACACCAAGGCTGGCTGAGGCTGGCCCAAGCAGCCACAACCGCCACAGTACCAGCATCAGCATTCTCTATTTCAGTCTTGTCATTTCCATTTTGTCCAGAGTGAATATTCAGTGTGTCCTAAGCACTGGGCTGCTTGTAATGCTTGCCAGAAGAAAGGCTACATCACCTCCGTATATCATTTACCAAAAGTTGCTCAGGATATGTACATGGATGTAGGCTGTGCGACTCCAATGCTTGTGACTTCTCCCAAGTTGTTTATTGAGTTAACTGTTTTACACCATGTGCTCTGGCAGCAGGCCAACACAGGTGCTGTGGTGATGTAATTGAATTCTGAAAGCTAAGCGAGTTTAGACTTGCTGCCATTGACACCAGTCACAGCTATTGGGGCAGTTAATGATATCTGCCTTTTACAAGTCAATGGTTTGCTCCATTACATTTCTTATGGTGATGAGAACTTGTTTGGGATGGACACATTTCAGGCATATTTCACTGATGCAGTTCACATTGTGTCTGATCAAGTATCATATTCTCAATTGGAAACACTGTATAAGGGGTTTTTGGACTTGTTTTAGAGGGTATAGTGATTGCTACAAATGTTTCTGCTCATATTTCTTAGAAATCCATGGCCGGGCCTTTTTCTTGTGACGCATGTCCTATTCCTGTCACTCTGAAAGAGCAAGTGAAAGCAGAACTGGACAGAGGTGATGCAACCTGTTATAACTTGTGAATGGTCATCTCTGCTTGTTGTAGTTCGGAAGCCATTGGGGAAACGATACGTCTGTGGTGACTTCAGTACTACTGTCAACATGCAGTTTATCATGGATACACATTCTCTCCCAAGCCAGGAGGAAATGTTGGGAAAAATACTGGGTGGACAGTACTTCTCCAAAATTGATTTGTGTGAAGTGTGTGTGAGTGTACCTGTGGGTGAACAGTCCCAGTGACTTCTGGTTTGGTTGGTCTGTATCAATACTTGTGCCTTTCTTTTGGTGTGGCTATCACCCCTGTTGTTTTCCAATGATATTTTGAGCAACTCACTATCCCTGTCCTGGGTTGCATTAATTAACTGGATGATGATGATGTCACAGGCTCCTCCACAGCTGATCACTTGAAAAATATGTGCAATGTGTCTTCTGTCTTATGGTGTAACCTCGCAAAATGTCAGTTTTTCCAACCTTCTGTTGTTTATTTGGGATTCAAGGTCTCGCAGGATGGGATTCCCCTCTGACAGACCACATCTTTGCTGTTATGTCTATGCCTCAGCTCTTGACCATGAAGGAGCTCCAGGCCTTCTGAGAGAAGATAGCCTACTACCATAAATTCCTGCCAGGGATGGCCACTTCAGCCCACCTGTTGCATGCCTTGTTGCACAAGAATTTACCTTTGGTTTCGTTGTTTAACACTCACATTTTCTTGCCTAACAAGGCAGCACACTGTGTACAATGCTGGGCAGTGTTCTTGTCTTGCTACAATTATGAAATACATTTTTTGACCTACATCTAAACATTCCAGTGTGGATGCCTCATCCACCTTCCTGTGGGTCCTGATCCGAACTTTGATCCTGAAGAATTGCTTTACTTCCATCTTGACACTGAAACACAGGTTGCAATTGATGGTTTCCCAATTATGGACTCATGCATAGCATGTGCCATTGCCACTGACACAGGTCTCTGCCGGGGGGTTCTGTTTTTTAAACAGGGCTGGCCAGATGAACTGCCAGGTCAGGCTTTGGACCTTCCCGTCAACTATTTTTCCTTACAGTATCGCTACGTTTTCATGGTGTTTTGCTGTTGTCCACAGAAGATCTCTCTCCCAGAGCAGACATTCCTATCGCCCAGGTCACAGTTTGTATGCTCTTGAGGGTTTTTTCTATTGAGGGGTTGGTCTGTACCTTAGTTTCCAATAATGGGCCCCAGTTCGTTTCTCACACCTTTCAGCTATTTTGTTACCATCACAGCATTCATCATGTTACAACCACACCATTCCATCCTCAATCAAATAGTGAGGTGGAACAACTAGTGCGTGCTTTTGAGGCCCAAATGAAAAAGTTTGTTATGGAATCTTCATCAGACGATGCCCTTCTCTGTTTGCTGAGCACGTATCACTCCACGCCTATGGGGGAGTGGAGCCTGGCTGAGTTTCTTTACAACCAGCAGCCACACATGCTCCTCCACCTTCTGTGGCCTGTGCCACACCTGCCAAAGTTGGGTTAGTCCAACCCCTTCATGCCAGGATCGCTGGTATGGGTGTGAGGGTTTTGTCGCTGGCACAAATGGAAACCAGCCACTATTTTCTGCCACAGAGGATGCCATCTTCATGCTGTCCGTATGGCCAACAGGCTGGCGGCACACCAATTTGATAAGTTGTGCTCCCACTCACTGCCAGAAGCTACTAGTATATGAGTGCGGTGCCTGTCACCACAGCCTGTCCCTCAACTCTCCCCCTCGAGCCTGTCATCGCCTGCCGTGGAGGCACCCCCATCTCATTGGGTGTCTCTTCCATGTGTGGCACCCTGTGGTTCCAGCTTCCTGTCACCGGGTGCCAGTCTTGCTCCAGCCTCAAGTCCATAGCAGCAGGCTGCGCCAAGTGTAGGGTCATCATGCATGTGTACTTAAATGAACTGCTCACTGTATCAGCACAGACCAGCCATTAGAGGCCTCCTGTAGGAAGCTTGCATACAACATGGTCTCTAGTGTACCATTTACTGGTGACTTACAGCTACATAGTACATTCAGAGCAGTGCTGACTCACTCTCACTATGTTCTTTTTGTTTGTATCATTCACATCAGTTGTTCTGTGTATCACTAATGTTGCACCTTCTGTATGATTCTTTTGTCTTGTCATGTGTGGAGTCATGAGAGACTTATTTCCATTATTATTCAGAGGTATATGAGTAAAGCTGTATCTGTGTTACTTGTATCAGTTCTGTGTATTACTTGAAAACTACAGTTATTATAAGTCTTAACGTAGTCTGCGAAGTGTGTATTTTTTTGTAATTTTTTATTTGACAGATGTTTTAGAGTTTGCCTCAATACTCTGATAGCAGGTGGCATCTATTGGCTGTTGTTCCTTGGAATGACTGATTTTTATTAGCTATTCTTGGAACACACCTTTCAAATAAGGACATGAAAGTACCAAAAAATCATTGTTAAACCCTTATTTCACACCAGAATCAATATTTTCTTGGAGAAATAAAGAAAAATCGTCCTGAGTTAGGATGACTTCAAACATTGTAGTTATAGCTTAGTTGTGTACATATTTTAATCCTACAATTTTCCATTACAGCTCCAATATCAGACAAGGTCTGATGTGTTTCCATATTGTGTGTATAAGTAAGGGCTGGCGAGAATGCTGTGAGTACAAAAATTTGCTGGAAAGGGGTAAAATAAAGGACATAAGCGCAGAAAGATATCTGATCTTAACTTTAAATCTGCTCAATTTGTAAGAACATTTTAGTTGCGACTTTTTAACCAAACACACGATGTTAAACTGATGTGTACATTAGTTCCATGAAATCAAAATTTCCAATGTAATATGAGTGATATTACCACAGTCATGTAATACAATATCAAACAATAGAGTAACCTAATAAACCTGTAGGAAAATTAGGCTGTATTTATCACAGTATCAAAGATATGCAACATTGTTTTGATGTATTGACATTTCAACACTAATTAGTTTGAGGTCGCAAAACAATTTTTACTTAAAAATGGGTATGAATAAAATAACACTTACCCACAATCAAAATACAAAGCATCATAGTTGGAGAAAATTACTCTAAATCCTTTCCTGATAAGTTCTGGTATTACCAGATCTGTGCCACGAGTCCAGATTTGTATAATGTAACGTTTGTTGTCAAGATATTTGTCAACATGAGCCACATCTGTGAGAGTGCTAGTCCACAGTATAACGGGTAGCTCCTTCTTTCCATTTGCCTCTGCCAACAAAGAGTATGCTCGGCTCTGGAATCTGTCCCACAATTCGTGAAGGCCTTCCTCTGTGCGAGGTATGCCATTTGCATCCATCCAATCTGTTATCACTTCAGATGTGTTCCAACAGTTCATATTGACCTAAGAAAATAAAATGGTAATGAGTGTAGGGATTATTTTGCATCGCACAAATGCAAAATCATGTGGAATTTTATCAAAACTTTACATCATGTATGCACTGCATGTGAAAATGCTCTTTGTATATTACATATTTGTAAACAATTTAAATCTGGGTGTTTGGAAGGACTTTAGTAATAAACCAGCAATATATGTAACATATAGAATATTGCTCAAATGTGGGGGCCAAATACAGGTTTGCTTGATTCATGGAGGCATGTCACAAAAATACTGAAGGCACTGAACTGGAAGACTATTGAAGATAGACAAACTATCCCAAGAAAGTCTGTTAACAAAGTTTCAAGAACCGGCTTTAAATGATTACTTAAGGAATATACCACAATATCCCACGTAGCACTCACATAGGGATCATGTGGATAAAGTTAGAATAGTTTCTGCATGCACAGAGGCATTCAGACAAGCATTATTTCTGCACCCTATATGTGAATGGAATAGGACGACACACTAATAACTGATATCATGGGACGTACCCTCTGCCATGCACCTCAGGTGGTTTGCAGAGTATAAATGTAGGTATAGATATACAGTCTAGAAATATGTTACAAAGCCACCGAATGAGTATATAGCAAAGAAACCTTTTCAGTTCAATTATGATTTTAGTTGTTGAAGCACCTGAAAAATCAAACAATGGGGGAAAAAATCACTAGGAAAACAAACTATTACCCATAGGGAGAGGGGAATGAGTAATTTAGCAATGAGTAATTTAGGAATGAGTAATTTAGCAATGAGTAATTTAGGAATGAGTAATTTAGCAATGAGTAATTTAGCAATGAGTAATTTAGCAATGAGTAATTTAGCAATGAGTAATTTAGGAATGAGTAATTTAGGAATGAGTAATTTAGGAATGAGTAATTTAGGAATGAGTAATTTAGGAATGAGTAATTTACAGATGCGGGGGGATTGTATTATGACTATTTTTTAGCCATTGATTGAGCTGAAACAATATACTCGTTGCTCCTTCTGGATGGGAGAATACTGTCTGCTCCTATATTAAGGAAAATAATCAGTTTTTGAAAATATAACTGGATAGATAAAAAAGATCTATTCACCAAATGGCAGCAGAAGTAACCACATACGAAAGTGAAGGAAATATGTAAGCTTTTTGAGCCCATGGCTCCAACTAACAGAAGGATTGAAGGGGAAGGGAAAGGGATAAAGAAAAAGAACTGCTGAGGTTTAGAAAATGGGGAAAGCTATGTGAAAGTCACCCAGAGCCATGGGTCAGGGGAGACTTACCACATGGGATGAGAAGGAAAGACTAATTGTTGGGGTCTCCACAGGACAAGATCTGAAAACCTGAGAGCTTAAAAGGTGGAAGATAGGGTAATAAGCAGACAGAGATTACTGACAAAAAAAGTGCAAGAGTTAGTAAGAGCAGAAATATATGTTAGAGGTGGGGGAATAGGAAATAGACAAGCCAGAAAATAAAAATGTAGAAAACTAAAAGGGGCTGAAAAAAGATATAGCTACTTAGAAGGAATACTGAGACTGAAGAAACTGACATAGGCTAAAGCCAGGTGGGCAGTGAGAACCAAGGACATGTAATGCCTGTTCTCATTTATGGAGTTCTGGGACACTGGTGTTGGGAGAAGAATCCAGGTGGCATGTGTGGTGAAACAGTAACCGAGGTTGTTACATTCATGTGTGTTGCCACTATACACCCTCTGTCCATGCTAACTAACTAATAAGTTACTGTTAGTCAAAAAATTCTGATTTTGTTCATAGCTGTAGTTCAGCAGCTGCAGAATATTTCAATAAGGGTAAAAAGTCGGTCATCAGCTGCACAAGGAAACCTCTATTTGGTTCACTTTAGCAATTTTGCCAGTTTAAACCGTCATCTTCCGAAGCAAAATTGCTTCAAATCATGAGTTAGGCAATGTCAAAATAAGAATTGGATGGTGGTGTCCTTTGTTACAGAAACAATAGAACACTGAATCTGTAGCAAAAGACACCACCATCTGATTTTTATTTTGATGCTGACTTACTAATGATTCGAACCTATTTCACTTCTAAAGATGACAGTTTAAACTGTCAAAATTGTTAAAGTGAACCAAATAAAAGTTGCATCTTTATTGCTGGATGTGGAGGCTTAACTGTAACAGCTTATTGAAAAACCTCTTCTCAGAGCTGTTTTGCTTTTCATGACAATGTGCCTACATCACAACATTTGACCCTGGAGAAACTGACAACAGTTAACCAATACTGTGACTTAGTTTCATAGAACTATAATTCTTCCTTGGGTCAAGTTAGTTTATTATATTATAAATTTATGAGTTTAAATTCACAGCTCATTTTTACTCACCTCATCTCCTCCCATGTGAAAGACATCAGAGTCAAAAACATTTAACATGTCCTTATAGATACCAGCAAGTACTTGATACATTTTTTCACTAGTGGGATTCAGTTGACCACATGGAGGTTCCACACAATACTGAGACCATGGATCAGCTTTGAAGCATACTGTGGCATTATCTCCCACCCACTGCCATCCTTCACCCACATGTGCAGGAGCATCAAACTCTGGTATAATGCGAACCCCTCGCACTCTGGCATATTCCACAACTGATTTTATGTCATCAGGAGTATACACCTATCAAGAAAACAAAAAAATGTTTACTTATTTTTAGTAATACCACTTAAATTGCTATTGAGTAACAAATAATTAACAATTCAAATTAGTTGTAGTACATGTAATATCAAATTCATAAGCTGACATAGAATGGTCATATTTTTATTTGTGTGCATGTCTACTGCTCAATACCTCCATTATCACTATAAATGGCCATCTTTTCCTGTTCAATTGTTTGAATGATTATTGTTTGGATCCTGTATTTATCATTAAGGACTGTTCACTTTGTTTCAAACCTTCTTTCATTGGTGAATGACTGGATGGAGGTATAAAGTAAGTTACAACTTGTGAAGCCATTCATACTGGTGAACATTCTTCAAACTTAAATAATTCAATTAAACTCTGTGAAAACAAGACTTGGCCTTGTGGCACATGACCACACATCTGTTGGCAGATTTCTTAATTAAAATCAATGGGAGGATATTATACTATGTCTCAGAGATGAAATCTGATCTTGTTTCAGCTTTTTCCAGTTAATAATACAGGAGATGCTAGTGTAACTCTATTCTCGGGAGTGAAATGTAATTGAGTTTTGCGAAACTTTTATTTCCCTCCTCATTAGAGTGCAATGATATACAATTTCACTCAAAATTACTTACCAGTACCTAAATGTAGTGTAAATATTAGGTCAGTTATTTAGACCACTTAACCATTACATTGCAGTGTATGTAAAAGTAATTGAAGTATGTATTATTATAATTATGTAAACCACTAAGTATTATTAAAGAAGATGTAATTAAACAAGCACTTTCCTTATGAAGTTCAGGGAAAAGTAATCAGAACACACAGGAAAAATTTAATTTATTATTTCTTCTTGTTACCAAAAATTTCTGCCAAAAGGAGGTACTGTGTGAAATTAACAACTCTGGAAGAGGCAAGTAGAAGAATAACTTCCACAAAAAGGCAAAAATAACAAACAATAAAATGGATGAGGAAAAACGAGGAAACCTTACATGGGAAAAACACAATCACAATTCTTAAAAAAAACAATTACCTTTTCTGGTGAGTATGCTCCATATTGACTAAGTTTTGGGAAAGTCTCAGAAACAAATGGAAAACTGTGCGAGTCAGTGATATGCCAGTGGAAAGTGTTGAGTTTATTTGCAGCCATAGCATCAATTGTCCTCTTGATGGAAGCAACAGAGAAATAGCTTCTTGCAGTATCAAGTGCGATGGCACGGTGTGGGAAAGCAGGACTGTCAGAAAGGTTTATCTCTGACAGCAACAACAACTGCTTATTGATGTCATCATACACAATAAGCTGATACAGTGTCTCCAGTGCATGCCGTGCACCAAAGAATGTGTCTGCCGTTACAGCTACATTTACCTGTAAACATTTGAAAGTTGTTTCACATACAACATTTGAAAATAATACACAGTGCTTGGCAGCCAGAGCAGCATAGAGAGCCATCTACAATCTGCCTTCTTTTGGAAAGTAAGAAGTTTACTCTAATATTGTTTGAAGAATGACTTCTACATACAAATCTTTGAAAGTGCTTTTATTTTACAGCAGTATCTTCAGAATATGCTGTCTGAGTAAAATAAGTTATGAACTCAAAAGCAAAATTATAAATCAGTCAATCTTCATGTATATACAATGAAGAACAGTAAATGGGTGATAAGAGATAAACAACTGCTATTCAGTATAACTGCAGAAGCAGAAGTTTTTTTCAAAATAATTTACTTGGTTAAATTCAGCTGGCATAAACATGAATAGCCTTAAATACTACAGTAATAGAACTATTACTTGTTAATACAGTGAGCAAATTAAATTTCTATCATTGGCTTATCTTTTGTTAATATGTACTTTTGACTTGTTTCATATCACTGAGGGTTTTCCTCCTTGATGAGATCTATTTAACACAATGAATGAATGAATGAATGAAGTGGATCTGTTATTACATGCAAATATTCCATTGCTGTGACCAGATCAATCATTTCCTAACATGGTACATATTAACCACTTCATTTTGCGTCCACAAGTTGACTGCTAAGTATTATAAAGACTAAATTTGTTCAGTTCTCTCTGTGAGTTATGACTGTGACAAACAGGATAGCTTGCAATTTCATTACATGTATACAGCTGACAACCTGGCAAATGCACTACCTTCCACTTTCCTTCATTACAAGTGGTGGTACATAAGGCATTTAACATTACTCTTTAATGTGTCTGGATGCAGAATTTCCTGCCACATACCACTGACAAAATGCTCGTGGGTTTCCAACCAAATGGCAGTGTTGGAAAACCTCAACATATCAACAAAGATCATGCCCATCATCTTCTGACTGTAAACCTGGCAGCTCTTCATCATCAATACTTTGAGTAACATGTATGATAATACTGGCCTGGAAGCACAAAAATAAACTGCTTATTATCAGTCTAACTCAAGACTTATGAATCAAATTTTCTGCAGCAATGATGACACCTCTACCACACATCAAAATCACTAAAATTATTGTAACATTAATGTAAGGTGGACTTTCTATCCAGAAGTTCAAGTTCCTTTAGAATATTTTTGATGTCAGTTCTGATTTTTATTTCTTATGGCTTCATTTTTTTTTTTTTTTTGCTTAGTTCATATTTTACAATGTATTATTTATTATAAATTCACTGTGATAGTAGCTCTTCATTCTTACAAATTGACTGCCTACATGAGGCTCAAATTTGAATATGCACCATCTCACAGCTGTCTCCTTTTCATTCCTTGTTCCGTATGTGCCACTTGAATCAAACTTTATAGAGGCTTTTCTTCTCTGAATCATTTGTGTATAGATCACTCTCAACTTTTTACTCCAATGATAAAATATCAGAAAAATCCTGGATGTTTAAGATCGATGATCTTATACGTTGACAAACGGAACTTCAAATAGTCACATTACCGCGCGGCCACTATGGTCACAGGTTCAAATCCTGCCTCGGGCATGGATGTGTGTGATGTCCTTAGGCTAGTTAGGTTTAAGTAGTTCTAAGTTCTAGGGGACTGATGACCCCCAGATGTTGAGTCCCATAGTGCTCAGAGCCAAAAAAATGGTTCAAATGGCTCTGAGCACTATGCGACTCAACTGCTGAGGTCATCAGTCGCCTAGAACTTAGAACTAATTAAACCTAACTAACCTAAGGACAGCACACAACACCCAGCCATCACGAGGCAGAGAAAATCCCTGACCCCGCCGGGAATCGAACCCGGGAACCCGGGCGTGGGAAGCGAGAACGCTACCGCACGACCACGAGATGCGGGCGCTCAGAGCCATTTGAACCTTTTTTTAGTCACATTACTAAGTAACTATTTGTCACGGTATATTAATGTGTGTTATTGTGTTGTGACAAGTTCTATTAGAATTTATGTACTCAGCGATAGTGGAAAATCAGTTTACTACATAGTTACATTAACATAGTTATGCTCCAAAAACAAAGGAGCTTCTGTGCAGTCTCACAACAAACAAATAAATAAATAAAATAAAATAAAATAAAATAAAATAATAATTGACATGGTGAAATTGTTCTGAGCAGTGGAAGTAACAAATGCAGTTATACGTAATCAAAAATTATTTCTTGTTTGACAGTGACCATAATTAACTACACATATTTGGTAAATTCACAAGTCAGCATCATCTGTCTTGTTTGTTTTGTTTCAGAGCAAGTACACATTTTCCAGTGGAGTGAGAGAACACTCCCGCATGAAACTATAAGTTGATTGATACCGATGAAGCTTGTTAGAGTTTAAAGTCAAAAAACTGCCATACAAAAATGGCAGAAATAGTTCCTTAAATGTAAGCAGTCTTCTCTTTTTATCTGGTCTCAATTTTTTATATTTATTTTTGTGACAGCTCTGTTTGCAAAGTGACAGGAAATGGCAGAGTGATATTGCCTACCAGAGTGAGTCACAAATAATGAGTCTGAAGGGGCGGAACAAGGAAGCAGGTGGGAGGTGAGCCATAAGAGGTAAGGAGGAAGTGGCCGTATGTATGCCAGATATGCAGTTGTGCTGTTAGCTGCAATGGACAACAGAAGTTGAGCATGGGTGTATATAGGGTGGTTTTCTCAGCATTATAAATTATGTTCAGTCATGTGAGCAACTCCAACCAGCTGCATAAACAAAGCATTGTAATACCACATGGGGAAATAATAGCTTTTAAACTAATTGAACAATGATAATTCAAAGCACATCAAAATGACTTTCTGACCAAGGTGATTAAATGAAGTAATGACAAAGGTAATTGAGCTTCAGAGGCTTTATTGGGTTACATTTGTATAAAATATAATTATTTATTGTCTACAACAACATGTCAGCTCCCTCTATTGATTGGAAATTTGGTTTGGCTGCAACACTGGCAAATATGATTGTACAATACCATAATAAAACCAGATTTTTTTACTGTAGTAGTACATGAAACTTGGTAGGCAAACAAATGCTTTACCTACAAGGAATTGGTTTAATTAAGAAATTTTAATTTGCCTATTCAAATATTATAATTTTCTGGAGTTTGCTAAGATTATTTAATGACTTCCATCTTAGACATTTTATTTATTTACTTTTAATGGTTTACTATTTGTGTATCCTGCTCAGCTTTTAGAAATAGAGTTTGTTAATTGAACTAATTTTACAGATGTCAACTCATTCATTCAGACATGTGAACAAAGCCACGCTTACCTGCACAGTTGCACATTTTAGAGGATTCAGAGTTGAAGTGAGTGAAGTCCTCACTAGCGAGGGACAGTAATGTTGTGCCACTTTGTGATTTGTGTAATGACAATTGGCATAGAGGCTATTTTCAGCAGTGGCTTATAAAACTGAAGCCATTTTTAAAACAATGTAATAAGACCATTTAGCATCATTCCAACAACAACAGAAGTTTAATTATGCCTATAATGATTGTAAATATCGTCGAAGTCCATCATATAAAAAGTTTAATAAGAATTAATGACATGTACGCAAGACTGGACAAATGAATGCAGCTCCCTCAGGCGATAACTTTGTCTCTACAAAATGACAGGCCTTAGCATGCTCCTTGGTTGATGCATGTTCCCATGATTTGTTACAGTTATGTGTATGTGTGAGTGCAGAAAAGCACACAGTAAGCTGCTAAATGAATTGCGTGGGTCAGTAAGCTACCTGTTAGTAAGGTTTTTGGCTACATGATGTACTATAAAAGTTTCTCTTGTTAACTGATTGATACGTGCAAGACCATATCTGTAACATTCAACATAATATATCTGTCTGTCCCCACAAACACAAAATATTTTTTTTAAATGTGACACATGTTTCACCAATGTCACGTAAGTGATGTGAGTAATTTAATTATCAAGTGAAACACGCAAGCATAATGTTACCAACTAATATCTTATCTATCAGCTGCACTCTTGGTATTGTGTTGCAAACATCTGATAATGGCCTAAGGCTGAAGCTTGCCAGTAATATAATGTATATACACGATGTGTCAAAGGAATAAAACTGACAGCCTGCAGTGGTTAAAATGGTTTCATCATTTAGATGATACATTGAGGCTGTGGACTCTTCTGAAGAAATTTGAGTTCGAGGACCTGACATGAAAATGTTAACTGTATATTTGAAGTTCCTATGGTCTGGGCATTCATTCTTGCCTAACTGTGGACTTTGGTATACTTTAAAAAGCAAGTAAAAAGGAATGACACATTTACTTGCTGGAAGATTGCCTCATAATGATAAAATCAGTAAATAGGAATAAGCTTCAAACTCACA
Organism: Schistocerca americana; assembly: GCF_021461395.2. Lineage (NCBI taxonomy): Eukaryota > Metazoa > Arthropoda > Insecta > Orthoptera > Acrididae > Schistocerca > Schistocerca americana. The sequence continues at coordinate 378,408,912 of NC_060121.1, forward strand.
GACATTTTAAAATATAGAAATAAATTTCTGAACATCAGAACTTTGGAAAACACTATAATTAACAGGAAAGGGGACTTGCAAGCACAATATGTTAACTGGATACATATACATACGCTGAGACTTTTAAAATGCTGGCCTTTTTGACTGAATACAAAGAAACTTTCTGAGCTCTGTTGGCTCGTGTTCCCGCCATCATGTATTTTACACCCTTTTTTTAATTTAAATTACTGTTGTCACTGAGTTGCTGCTTTGCCTGACTGTGACCAATGCTAGCAGTGCATACTGATATATCCCCTCTCACAGTATCTTTGCTTGACTGGTATTGCTTCCCAGTTGTCGTTTGTCATAGGGGAGTTCGGGTTGCGAGTTCGGGCTGCCAGTCAGTTGGAATGCATCTGGAGCACAGTCCGGACCTGCCAGTCGGGGAGTTGCAATGCAGCACTAGTGCAGTCAGGTTGGAATTGTGAGGTCTGCGTCAACATGGCTCACCCGACAATGGTCGCCACGCATCGCTTGAGCTGGGCTTCGGTCTTGGTGTCAGGTTGTGCGTGTAGTTGGCGTTATTTCCACTGATGACTATTTTAGATGTTGTCAGCATCTGAGAGGAGTCGGTTGGTTGCCAAGGACCAGGTACGTTATCTCCATGTGGTCCAGCCAGCTGGGTCCGCTGGCGGTCCCTGTGCAGTGTCGGAGCATGTGTGGAGCTGTTCAATCGCTACGAGCTTCATGGTTCACCGATCCAGGACATCAACTTGAGTAGTGGTTTCAAGTACCCAAGCCACATCCGTTTGTGCTGTGTGGTTAGTTTTGGTGGTTTGCTGTTGGGGAAGTTTTCCTGTGAGCAACACTGAGTGTTTCTATTGCTGAAATTTAGCTGCCATGTGTTGGAATTAACTATATGGGTTGACTACAATTCAAGTGCACCAGTGGACTTTTCTGCCTTGTGGCCATTAGTGTTCTAGTTACCTACCCTGGCCAGCTTCCTTTCCTCACCTGTTGTCACTGTTCAACATGGTGTATCTCTCTCTCTCTCTCTCTCTCTCTCTCTCTCTCTCTCTCTCTCTCTCTCTCTCTCGGGAAACATTCCACGTGGGAAAAATATATCTAAAAACAAAGATGATGTGACTTACAAAATGAAAGCACTGCCAGGTCGATAGTCACACAAACATACACACAAAATTCTAGCTTTCGCAACCAACGGTTGCTTCGTCAGGAAAGAGAGATGGAGAGGGAAAGACGAAAGGATGTGGGTTTTAAGGGAGAGGGTAAGGAGTCATCCCAATCCTGGGAGTGGAAAGACTTACCTTAGGGGGAAAAAAGGACGGGTATACACTCGCACACACACACATATCCATCCACACATATACAGACACAAGCAGACATATTCAAAGACACAGACACATCGACCTGCGAGCGCTTTCGTTTGGTAACTCACATCATCTTCCACTTTCGATCACCTTTGTGTTTCATTTTGAGAGATTACTCCAGAAAAGAAACTACAAGGAAGGCCTCCACAGACTAGCAAACATGCATGAAAATCTATCTTATTAGTACAGAAGACCAGTGAGTATACAGAAGAGAAATTATATGATTCATTCCTGCCATTGTGCTTTGTACTTCAAAACTATTCCAGTACCGCTAAACACATGGTCCAGCAGTGTAACTATATGGAATAAAGATGACATTTTTCATGACAAGAATATGAAGAAATACTTCCGTATGCAGTTGTGACCAGGGTAGTAGATATCCCATGTGTAGTGAAGCAGTTTACATAATTCAATAAAGGCAAGTGTTCTGGACCAGACTGTACACCAGTTGGGTTCCTTTCATAGTATACTGACACAATACCTCCATACTTAGCAATCATATACAGCCATTCGCTTGTCAAAAGATCCACATCTAAAGATGGTAAAGTTGCATAGTCGCACCAAAATGTAAGGGAAATAGGAATAATACACTGAATTATAGATCCACATCAGTGATGTCAGTTTACAGTAGGATTTTGGAACATATATTGTGTTCCATCATTATGAATTACCTCAGAGAAAAGAAAATATTGACACAGTCAACACAGCTTCAGAAAATATTGTTCTTGGAAACACAGAACTGTGTCTATGAAGTAACATCTTAGTTGTGCAACTGGATTCATGATTTACTGTCAGAACAGTCACAGTTTGTAGTAACTAATGGCAAACCACTGAGTAAAACAAAAATAATGTAGGATTCCCTAAGGAATTGTTATAGGCACTTTGCTGTTCTAATCTATATAAATGATTTAGGAGACATCTGAGCAGGACTGTTGCATTGCTTGCAAATTAAGGTCTTACTTGCTATCTAGTAAAGTCATCAGAAGATCAAAAACAAATGCAGAATGATTTAGATAAGACAACTGTATTGTGTGAAAAGTGGCAATTGACTCTAATGGAAAGTGTGAAGTCTTTCACATGAGCACTAAAAGAAAGCAGTTAAATTTTGGCTACACAATAAATCACACAAATCTAAAGGCTGTCAATTCAACTAAATGCCTATGTATTACAACTGTGAACAACTTAAATTGGAATGATCACACAGAAAATGTTGTGAGGAGGAACAGCCAAAGACTGTTTTTTGGCAAAATGCTTAGAAGATGCAGCGGGTCTACTAAACGAACTGTGTACGCTATGCTTGTCCATCCTCTTCTGGAATACTGCTGCATGGTATGGGATCTGTACCAGATAGTACTGGTGGAGGACATAAAAAAAATTCAAGTAAGAGCAGCCTTTTCCTGTTATCACAAAATGGCGGCGGGGGGGGGGGGGGGGGGGCAATGTTATGATACTTGAGTTAGGGTGGCAAGCTTTCTTTTTTGAATGCAAAAATATTTTGTTGATGCCTACTTAGGTGGGGAAAAATGATCATTGTAATAAAATATGAGAAATTAGAGCTCACACAGAAAGGTGTAAGTGTTCGTTTATCCTGCACGCTATTCGAGAATGGGATGGTAGAGAAATAGTCAATGTGGTTCAGTGAACCCTCTGCCAAGCACTTAAGAGTGAATTGTAGAGTAGAAATGTAAATGAATAATTGTACAGGTTTTATCAGCAACTTTTCTATCTAACCTGATGATATGTAAGGTATGTATGTTAATATAATACTAAACAGATTTGTGTCTTTTTGATGTAATATCAATAATAAAATGTTTCACATATTTTCCTTAAAGATTCTAAGGGTAAATGAACTAAGTGCCATACATCATCAAATTGTATCCTTCACTGCAGTAACTATAATGAGTTAGTGGACATAATATAGTGCTGTGTGGGGCAGCCGTGCAGTCTGAGGCACCGTGTCATGGTTCGCGTGGCTCCACCCATCGAAGGTTCGAGTCCTCCCTTGGGCATGGGTGTGTGTGCTGTCCTTAGCATAAGTTAGTTTAAGTTAGATAGTAGTGTGTAAGCTTAGGGATTGATGACCTCAGCAGTTTGGACCCATAGTATTTACCACCAATTTCCAATTTTTTCAATAATATAGCATAGAAGTCAATTTAAAGGCTTTCTAAATACATCAAAACCTCAATGATTTAAATTGCAAGTTTTAATAAAGTAATTTACGTTTCTAGTCCTGTCTCAGAAAACTGGATTTAATGGGTATGGTCCACATTAATTCTGAACTCTATACTGGTGAATACTGTATCTAACACAGCAAATGACTGTGACCAAATGTACATTGTACACTGCACATGCATACAGTGCTGAATATAAGGGAATCAGGCAAGCAGTATGCCATTAAGCAGTGATCTGTGGATTTGCATCCGAGAGGTACAGTATTTTCAGGTGGATGTGACAGTGGAGTGCCACAGGTAGTGTTCTGAACCAGCAGTCACCAAGTTAGGAGAAAGGTGTTTGAATGTATTATAACTTGGAATGAATGTATGTAACTTTAACACAATAGTAGTCATTCAGCACCCTGACATGCACAAACACTTTAACAGTTCATTGGGCTTACTGGATGAATTTAATACTTTGTACATCAATCCCATCAACTGACAGAATGCAAAAAATTCAGTTGACTGCCAATCCTGTCATTTGATGGGGTATGATTTCTATTGCTTTTCAGTACAAAATGACACTTATTGATGAGATCAGTTCATCTTCATTGTTGGCAAGTCCTCTCTAAGAAATGGCAAGGTTTATGTAATTGGCAGTGAAAGTGTTAAGTTTCATCCATATAAACTGCAGGTGATTCAAGACCTGAGAGACAGTGCTAGGCAAAAGACTTTCCCACTGCACTGAAATTCTTGCAATGGTTACTGTTTCCCCATCAACTGCTGACATCCGATTAGGCAAACTACTGTGTGACTGGCTATCTTAATAAGCAAAACCTGCAGTACTGGTGTCAGGAACATCCATGCATGACGTTTATGTGAAAAGCCCCCATGTGACTCCAAAAGTTGAGGTATTGTGTGTGTCATTAGCACATGAGTGATTCTTAGTCACTGTTTAGCTTGAGGATGATTCCCTACTGTGGTAATGTGACATGGCCATCTCTTTCCCCAGATTTGACAGCTCCAGATTACTTCATTTGCAGTTATGTGAAGAAATTAAGTGTCATTGTGGACGATACATCAAGTATGTCATGGAATCCTTCCTGCGACACCTACAGTACTGCATCCAGGTGAATGGGGGGACAATGGAGGAAGTCATTTTCAAGGAGTAGTGGTTAGTGACAATATGTATTACATACTGTAGTAACTACCATTTTATGTACTGTTACATCTACATCTTCTCTCCACAAGCCACCTTTCAGTATGCAGTGGAGGTTATGCTTTTATTTCATAACCAGGGCTGGCATAAGGCCCAAGCAACGCAAGCAGTTGCTTGGTGTTCCAAGCTGAGTGGAGAGCCAGAGATATCCCACTGCAAAATTTGCATACATGGTGTAATGCAATTAGTGACAGAAATTGACATGGGGGAATGTATGCAATAATAAAATCAAAAAGACTGCAATAAACACAATGGCAAAGATTAACAAACGGCCAATTTTTGAGATAGTTGCTAATCTGTGGTGAAGGGCCACCACTGACTTCACCATGAAATATTGTCCTAGTTAATATAAATGTACAGGGTGTCCAGGTTAAACATATAATGATATAAAATGTAATAACTAGAGATGTAACTGAGACATTTATTGGCAGTTTGCTTCTACGTGCATGATAACACAAAATATTTTCCATGTCTGCTTGTGGCACTTGGTACCAAGTGTACAGATGTGTAACTGCTTTGTTTATGTAAACACATGTCAGTAGCCACATGGACTTCATGGCAGAATGTGTTATGTGCACTTTCACTCATGAAGCTAAAGTCTGTTGCACTGGTACAACATTGTTTTCAGCACGGGTATAGACAGCAACTGACTTATGACGACCCCATTTACGTATCAATCAAGAAATGGGACAAGCAGCTCTGGGAATGAGTGTATATTTCTGTCAGGCCACTATGCCAAGCCTGCAATTCTAGAGGCACTGCTGAATTAATTCACATTTACAGTTACCTTATTCAGGCATACAAACTGCAGTGTTGTCACAAAATCAAGGCTGAGGACAGGCCACAGTGGAAAGCATTTGAAGCGACAATTCTGGGAAAAATAGACGAAAATGAGGCATTCCTAAATTTGGTCTATTTTTTGGATGACGATTCATATCAGCCTCCAAGTACAGTAAACTTCCCACTTCCCACATGGTTAACACACAAAATTGCCACATATGGGGATCTCAAACACCCCCGTCCCCACATAGTGAGAATGCAAATGTGACTCTCCAAAAGTCAATGTGTGTGGTGTGGATTGTTGAAGGACAGGGTTATAGCCCCTTTCCTCTTTGCAGAGCCTGCAGTTAATGCAACAATGTACATAGACATGTTGCACTGCATCCAGTGCCACAACTTCCTCATAACATGAGGTCTCAAAAAGATTGCACACAATGCTACTTTGAGAACAAATTGTGAGGGATTTCCTGGATCGTGAGTTCCCAGATTGGTGGATTGGGAGAGGTAATTCATTGACTACATGGCCCCCTAAAAGCCCAGACATTATACCACTTGATTTTTTTGGTGTGGGTGTTTATCAAGAACAAGTGCACCAGACACTAACACTAGTTTGTGATCTGCGTCATCACTTTCGAGCAACTATTGCAACTATTACACCAGCAATGCTGCAAAACACTGAGAGAAGTGGAATACAGGTTAGTTGCTTGTTACACCACTAATGGTGTGTATGTCGAGGTGTATTATGTGTGTAAAGAAAACATTTTTTTCTATACCTGTAGAATCATACTGTCAACAAATTACGTCTTAAGTTACTACATTTAATATTATACACTCCTGGAAATTGAAATAAGAACACCGTGAATTCATTGTCCCAGGAAGGGGAAACTTTATTGACACATTCCTGGGGTCAGATACATCACATGATCACACTGACAGAACCACAGGCACATAGACACAGGCAACAGAGCATGTACAATGTCGGCACTAGTACAGTGTATATCCACCTTTCGCAGCAATGCAGGCTGCTATTCTCCCATGGAGACGATCGTAGAGATGCTGGATGTAGTCCTGTGGAACGGCTTGCCATGCCATTTCCACCTGGCGCCTCAGTTGGACCAGCGTTCGTGCTGGACGTGCAGACCGCGTGAGACGACGCTTCATCCAGTCCCAAACATGCTCAATGGGGGACAGATCCGGAGATCTTGCTGGCCAGGGTAGTTGACTTACACCTTCTAGAGCACGTTGGGTGGCACGGGATACATGCGGACGTGCATTGTCCTGTTGGAACAGCACGTTCCCTTTCCGGTCTAGGAATGGTAGAACGATGGGTTCGATGACGGTTTGGATGTACCGTGCACTATTCAGTGTCCCCTCGACGATCACCAGTGGTGTACGGCCAGTGTAGGAGATCGCTCCCCACACCATGATGCCGGGTGTTGGCCCTGTGTGCCTCGGTCGTATGCAGTCCTGATTGTGGCGCTCACCTGCACGGCGCCAAACACGCATACGACCATCATTGGCACCAAGGCAGAAGCGACTCTCATCGCTGAAGACGACACGTCTCCATTCGTCCCTCCATTCACGCCTGTCGCAACACCACTGGAGGCGGGCTGCACGATGTTGGGGTGTGAGCGGAAGACGGCCTAACGGTGTGCGGGACCGTAGCCCAGCTTCATGGAGACGGTTGCGAATGGTCCTCGCCGATACCCCAGGAGCAACAGTGTCCCTAATTCGCTGGGAAGTGGCGGTGTGGTCCCCTACGGCACTGCGTAGGATCCAACGGTCTTGGCGTGCATCCGTGCGTCGCTGCGGTCCGGTCCCAGGTCGACGGGCACGTGCACCTTCCGCCGACCACTGGCGACAACATCGATGTACTGTGGAGACCTCACGCCCCACGTGTTGAGCAATTCGGCGGTACGTCCACCCGGCCTCCCGCGTGCCCACTATACGCCCTCGCTCAAAGTCCGTCAACTGCACATACGGTTCACGTCCACGCTGTCGCGGCATGCTACCAGTGTTAAAGACTGCGATGGAGCTCCGTATGCCACGGCAAACTGACTGACACTGACGGCGGCGGTGCACAAATGCTGCGCAACTAGCGCCATTCGACGGCCAACACCGCGGTTCCTGGTGTGTCCGCTGTGCCGTGCGTGTGATCATTGCTTGTACAGCCCTCTCGCAGTGTCCGGAGCAAGTATGGTGGGTCTGACACACCGGTGTCAATGTGTTCTTTTTTCCATTTCCAGGAGTGTATGTTAACCTTGCCACCCTGTATTTCAAATGTAAACATATCAGGTAGGTCTGTGTGCAACAGAGCTCTAATTTATCTAAAGGACTATTTTAAAACTAGAAATACAACAGTACTTCAGCACATCATACGTTACAATCTTATTGTACACTCACAGCTGCTGAAGAAGGAGTTCTACCTATCATCACCACTTCTGGAGGCAATACTGCACTTTTCCCACAGTGAGTTACAAATCTTCAAACACCCCTGGATTATCTCGGGACTTAACCAGTTCATGAACCTTATCAACAGGTGTGATACATACTCCACTTTTTGAAAGGACCACAGAAAAATCCAGAGCACTGACAAGTGATCTTCGTGGCCAAGTTACAGGCCCCACAGCGTCTATCCATCTTAGTCCACACTGGTGTGTTAGATGATGTACCAGCAGTAAAATGTGCCTGGGACCCTGTCCAATGTTCTCAATAAGTTGTAACCTTTCGTCCTGGTCATAACAGAGTTCTTTTTGTTTGTTCTGTTTTGTTTTAGGGTGAAAAAACAACTGGGGTCATATTTTCCCAAGTCAAAACTATAGAACACAAATACAGAGACGAAAGAAACGACTATATGTCAGTCCCAATGGACAGAATAGGAGACAGCTAAACAAGACGTGGAAAAAGGACTAAAAAAACAGCATACAAAAATGGAGGTCCAAAACTAAAAATTAAATGACCTTTGCCATATTGCTTTGGCAGATGAAAAAGTAAAACGCGGTCGACAGCTCACGCATCATTCGCTAAAACGGCTGATAAATCAGATAGCAAACCCAAGCTGGAAAAATTGGTAAAAAAAAGGGCATTCCAGCTGCAAGTGGCGGACAGTTAAAACTTGGGCGCAATGCATACAAAGTGGTGGGGTAGCGCCACTGAGCAAATGACAATGGCTAAAAAGGCAGTGCCCAATACGCATCTGAGTTAAAATAATCTTCTCCCAGTGGGAGGGCCAAGAGGAGGTCATCCAAGGTGCCAGGAGAGGCTTAATAAACTAAAGCTTATTCCTGTGAAGGAGGGAACATTGGCGATGACAAAGTGACACCACCTCCTGACAGACGGCAATGCAGAGATGATTGGAGGGAATAGAGGTACTCGCGGGCTGAGGTACGAGGACTGGAGCCTTGGCAGGAGTGTCAGCAGCCTCGTTTCCTGGCAGACCGACATTACCAGGGACTCACACAAATATGACATTGGCACTACCAAGAGTGAGCAAGTGACAGCTTTCCTGGACCTGCTGCACTAAGGGATGAGCAGTGCACAGCACACAAAGACTTTGGAGGGCGCAGAATGAGTCTGAGCAGAGGACACAATTGGGACGGCTGTGTCGCGGGATGTACTCTGTGGCCTGATGCAAGGTGAAAAGCTTGGCTGTAAATACGGAGGAGTGTGTCGGAAGCCGATATCAAAAGACACGGGTGCTAATGATGAAGGCACATCTGACTCCACAGTCAGTCCGAGAGCCATCAATGTATACATGGGTACTATCGCTAAGTTCCATGCTAAGGTCATGAAACTGAAGGCGATAGACCGAGGTTGGAGTAGTATCTTTAGGAAGTGAATGAAGGCCAAGGTTAACAAAGGGTGCTTCACGAAGCCAAGGTGGTGAAGGGTTCACACCCACTGGAAAAGGTGGTGCATGAAGTTAAGCCGCCGTAGCAAGTGGCGAAAGCGGACTCCAGGAGGTAACAGAGAAGAGGGACGAGCCCCATACTGACTATCTAAGGAATCATCAAAGAAGGAGGCATAGGAGAGGTGGTCATGCATGGCAGACAAACGGCATTCATATCTGCTGAGGAGAAAGCCACTGTGGTAGTTCAGCAGCTCAACTGGGCTGGTGTAAAAGGCACCCATGGCCAAATGGATGTCATGATGTTGGATAGTGTTGAGACAGCGTAAAAGAGATGGGCGTGCAGATGCATAAACAATGCACCCAGGTCGAGTTTAGAACGGACAAGGGACCAGTACAAATGGAGGAGGGTGGATCGGTTGGCACCCCAAGAAGTACCATTGAGGACACAGAGGACATTGAGGGATGGCGTACAGCAGGCTGCCAGGTGAGAGACGTGGGAGGACCAAGAGAGTTTCCTATCGAGCATGAGCCCCAGTAATTTCACAGTGTCAACGAATGGAAGGGCAACAGCCCCAAGGTATAGAGATGGTGGGAGAAACCATTTGCGCCACCAGAAATTAATACAGAAGGTTTTGTCAGTGGAAAAGCGAAAGCCATTGGCGATGCTGCAGGAGTAAAAACGATCAAGGCAGCGCTGAAGACGCCGCTCAGTGAGACATGTCCGTGGAGAACTGCAATAAATGGCAAAATCATCGACAAATATGGAGCCAGAAACGCCCGGTGGGAGACAGGCCATTATAGGGTTAACGGCGACAGCAAAGAGGATGACACTCAGGACGGAACCCTGAGGCACACCATTTTCCTGAATAAAGGTGTTCGACAAGGCAGAACCCACACGCACTCTTTTAAGACTGCCCGAAGAAAACAGGGCACGTGCCCACGGAAGCCCCACGTGTAAAGAGTACGAAGGATACCTGTTTTCCAGCAAGTGTCATAAGCCTTCTCCAAATCGCAAAACACGGCCACAGTCTGGGATTTCCGCAGGAAACCATTCATGACATGGGTGGAGATGGTCAACTGCAGAACGCCGCACTTGAAATCCACTTTGTGCATTTGTGAGTAAATGGCGAGACTCGAGCCACCACACCAGCCGGGCATGAAACATATGTTCCATCACCTTGCAAACGCAGCTGGTAAGAGAGATGGGGCGGTAGCTAGAAGGAAGGTTTTTTTCCTTACTGGACTTAGGTATGGGTATGACGGTGGCTTCACGCAAGCATCCAGGAAATGTGCCCTCAGTCCAGATGCAGCTGTATGTGTTAAGCAGAAAGTGTTTGCCTGCATGAGAGAGGAGCTACAGCATCCGGATGTGGATAGCATCTGTCCTTGCGATGGAGGACTGGGATGAACTGAGAGCATGATCTAGCTCCCTCATAGTGATGATGGCATTGTAGCACTCACGATTCGGAGAAGAGAAGGGAATCGCCCGAGCCTCCTTCACTCCTTTTTGATGGATGAAACCAGGGTGGTGGGGGGAAGAGCTCGAAACTTCCGCAAAATGGCTGCCCAAGGTGTTGGAGATAGCAACAGGATCCACAATGACATCGGCACCTACTGTCAGGCCAGAAATGGGGGAATGGATCTTGGTTCCAGAGAGCCATTGGACGTTGGCCCACACGACAGAGGAAGGTGTGGAACTGTTAAAAGAACTAGTGAATAAAATCAAACTAGCTCTTTTGCTATGCCAAAGAACTCAACGACACTTTGCACGCATCTGTTGATAATGAATGCAGTTTTCCAGCTTAGGATGGTGGTTAAAAACGTGCAGAGCACGTCTCCATGCACAAATTGCGTCGTGGCATGCTTCAGTCAACCAAGGGGTAGGGACTGGGACACAACGTGGTAAAGAGGAAGTGTGAGGAATGGAATGTTCTGCAGCAGTAAGGATATCTTTGGTGAGATAATCCACCTGGTCGTAACAGCTGAGGAAATCTTGTTCTACGACGGTCGCCAGGGAGGTGTAAAGCTGCCAGTCAGCCTCAGTAAGCTGCCGTTTGGGCATGCATGTGGATGGGGTAGGAGTCAGCAGACGGAGAGCACACGGAAATGGTCGCTCAAGTAGGCGTCAGAAAGAACGGACCACTCCAGGCGATGGGCAAGCTGGGCAGTGAAAAAGGATAGGTCTAAATGGGAATAGGTGTGCGAGGAGTCAGAAACGAATGTGGGTGCTCCAGTGTTAAGGCAGAAGAGGTTGAGTTGGTCAAGAATGTCAGCCAAGAGGGCACCTCTCTGGCAGGCCCTGGGAGAACCCCAAAGGGGATAATGCGCATTAAAGTCACCAAGTAGCAAAAACGGTGAAGGTAGCTGCCCAATAAGCTGGAAGAAGTCAGCCCTCGTGACATCGAAGGACGGAAATACATAAATGGTACAGAGGGAGAAAGTCAGGTGAGGGAGGAAAAGGCGAACAGCAACAGAGCAACAGCTTGAAGATGGGTAGTCAGGGAGATGGGTTGACTATGAAGGTCATCACATATGAGCAGCGTAACATCCCCATGAGATGGGATACAGACCTCAGGGTGAAGGTCAAAACGAATTGGTAAGCAATGTGAAAGCTCAAAGCGGTCTTGAGGGTGCAGTTTCGTTTCCTGAAGGCAGATTCCAAGTGGATGTTGCAATGCTAGAAGCAGCCATAAATCCTCGTGGGACTGAAGGCCGCAAACGTTCCATTGGAGGACAGTCATGAGGAGGAAGAGATATATGGGTGTCAACTCGGTGGCGGCCAAGGGATAGCTGGTGGAGAGTCGCTACTAAGGGCACAGAATCAGGAGGATCCTGCTCCATGGGGTCCACAGAAGCATCAGCGTGCTTGTGTGGTTGGTCTGCGGAGTCCAACGTTGAAAAACGGTTGGTGGTGCGCACCAGTGAGACAGAGGCCGGCTGGGCTAAGTGACCACATGGTGACACCATCATGCAGGATCTTCGAGTTGGTGAACGAAAAGACCATATGTCTTTAGCAGGCTTCTTCAAGCCCTTCTGGTTAGAGGAAGACTTGGGTGTTGTTTGGCTGAAGAAAGTCTTCACTGCAGGAGTACTCCTTCTGTCCTTTCCTGCCTGTCGGTTGTGTAGTGGGTAGCTTTGCCCCTTTCGACGAGAGTTTGACAGTTTGCTGCACAGCAGGAGGGGGACGGGGAGGGGGGGGGGCGGCGATGCTACCTTGACACCGTGTGACTTCACAACCTGAGAGCCAAATTTGAGGCCGCATGTCTGCGTGACCATTTCCTTCATGGACCGAGGGGTCACAAGAACTGAACTATAGGTGCCAGACTGGAGAACACAGCCAGTAACTTGCAAGTTACTGGGTAAGGCACTTTTTCCTTCACCTGAATCTCTTGAACAACCTGCTCATCTAGACACATGGGACAATCCCGGGAGAAGGCGGCATGGCCGCCATTGAAGTTGATACAGCGGGGAGGAGGAGGCGGACATTCGCCCTCGTGTGCATCCCTGCCACAGGTTACGCATGTGGCTGGGTGTCGACAAGATGTTTTAGTGTGATTGAACTGATAACACTGGTAGCAGCGCTTCGTATTCAGAATGTACAGCCGGACTGTGATGATTTCGTAGCCTGCTTTAATATTTGACGGCAGCACCACCCTATCAAAGGTGAAAAATAGTGCGGGTGGGCACCAAGGAAGAATCGACCTTTTTCATTACATGATGGGCAGCAATGGCACCCTGATCAGAGAGGTAAGATTGTATTTCAGCCTCAGTTAGACCGTCAAGTAGCCTGGTGTAAATTGCACCATGGGAAGAATTCAAAGTTCTATGTGCCTTGGCACGAACAGGGTAGCCATGGAGAAGTGAGGCAGCAAGTAGTTGCTGTGCTTGAGAGTCAGAAGCCGTCTCCAAAAGCAAAGTGCCATTCTGTAAACGAGAGCAAGATTTCACAGGGCCAGCAATGGCATCAACACCTATCTGAATAATAAATGGATTGACCATGGCGAAGGATTGACCATCTTCAGTACGTGATACCACAAGGAATCGTGGAGCAGCGGGAAGGGTCTTCAAATGACTAGCCTCATTACATTTACGTTTCGTCGACGTCGATGGAGAGGATGATTGACTCATCACTAGGAAATCCTCCACGATTGCCAACGTCTCCGATGGCCCGCTCCTTCCAACTGGGGGCCCCCTTCACAAGGGGGTGCACCCGCCTTAGGTGATTGTTCGTACCTCAGGTCACACCTCCTGAACCCCTGACAGGGTGGGCAATCTGGGAAGGTTACTGCTTAGGCAATCACCCCTCCCTGGGCCTGGCCTGTACCAGGGGGTACGTCCGAACCCTACCTGTCGATCCAGGGTTGGGAATTACGCGTTACCCAGTCACCTTTTAAGTGTCAGACGTGTGGACCGGCCTTAAGGAGCGCACAAGGAGGAAGAAGAAAAAAGAGGATCCTCAAACGCCTTAGTGGAGGAACGAGAGGAGAAGGGAAACAAAGAAAGGAAAAAGGAGTCAAAAACAAAGTTGAGACTGTTCGCAGATCAGCGACAGAATGCAGAACATTCCCAACAATACCCCAGACATGTTCCCCAAGGGAGGGGAAAAAGAATAGTAAGAGGATAGACAGAATCTACTATGTAGGAATCAACATGGATTCCGGAAACAGCGATCGTGTGAGACCCAACTCGCCTTATTTGTTCATGAGACCCAGAAAATATTAGATACAGGCTCCCAGGTAGATGCTATTTTTCTTGACTTCCGGAAGGCGTTCGATACAGTTCCGCACTGTCGCCTGATAAGCAAAGTAAGAGCCTACGGAATATCAGACCAGCTGTGTGGCTGGATTGAGGAGTTTTTGGCAAACAGAACACAGCATGTTGTTATCAATGGAGAGACGTCTACAGACGTTAAAGTAACCTCTGGCGTGCCACAGGGGAGTGTTATGGGACCATTGCTTTTCACAATATATATAAATGACTTAGTAGATAGTGTCGGAAGTTCCATGCGGCTTTTCGCGGATGATGCTGTAGTATACAGAGAAGTTGCTGCATTAGAAAATTGTAGCGAAATACAGGAAGATCTGCAGCGGATAGGCACTTGGTGCAGGGAGTGGCAACTGACCCTTAACATAGACAAATGTAATGTATTGCGAATACATAGAAAGAAGGATCCTTTATTGTATGATTATATGATAGCGGAACAAACACTGGTAGCAGTTACTTCTGTAAAATATCTGGGAGTATGCGTACGGAACGATTTGAAGTGGAATGATCATATAAAACTAATTGTTGGTAAGGCGGGTACCAGGTTGAGATTCATTGGGAGAGTGCTTAGAAAATGTAGTCCATCAACAAAGGAGGTGGCTTACAAAACACTCGTTCGACCTATACTTGAGTATTGCTCATCAGTGTGGGATCCGTACCAGGTCGGGTTGACGGAGGAGATAGAGAAGATCCAAAGAAGAGCGGCGCGTTTCGTCACTGGGTTATTTGGTAACCGTGATAGCGTTACGGAGATGTTTAATAAACTCAAGTGGCAGACTCTGCAAGAGAGGCGCTCTGCATCGCGGTGTAGCTTGCTCGCCAGGTTTCGAGAGGATGCGTTTCTGGATGAGGTATCGAATATATTGCTTCCCCCTACTTATACTTCCCGAGGAGATCACGAATGTAAAATTAGAGAGATTAGAGCGCGCACGGAGGCTTTCAGACAGTCGTTCTTCCCGCGAACCATACGCGACTGGAACAGGAAAGGGAGGTAATGACAGTGGCACGTAAGGTGCCCTCCGCCATACACCGTTGGGTGGCTTGCGGAGTATCAATGTAGATGTAGATAGATGTAGACATACGGCACGGAAGGGAAGAAGTGCTGCAAAGGCTGGGGCCCCGTGGTAGCCAAGCACGAACCTGCCAAAGAGTGGTGAGCCCCCTGGGGGATATTACAGAGTTCTAGGTAGTCCTGACAGAGAGCATTATGTTGCAGCTAAGTGAGTTCAAACGTGGGCAAATTGTTGGTGGTTCTTGTATGGTGGGTGCTTCCATAACCAATGTAGCCCAGGGGTATGGTGTTTCACGAGGCACTGTATTGAAGATTTATACCACTTGCAGGGAAAATGGCAAAACATCATCCACTAAGTCACAATGCAGACGAGATTGTTTTGTAGAGTGATATTGACAAATGGTCATTGAAGAAGACTGTGATGAAAAGTAAGAGGACAACAGCTGTAAAAGCCATTGCAGAAATTAATGCCACATTCATGAATTCTGTCAGCACCAAAACAACACAAAGGAAGCTCCTGAAGTAGGGAACTACAGGGCGATCTGGAATTCCAAAGCCATACGTCAGTAATGCAGATGACCAAAATGTAAGACATAGTGCCAAAGCCAGTAAAACCTGTACTGTGGAGCAATAGAAGAAAGTAATTTGGGTGGATGGGCCTTGTTTCACATTGTTTTCAACTTTTGGAGTAGCTTATGTCTAGCATAAGCCATTCCAAACGTACAATGGACTGCTTGCTGCCTATAGTGAAACGCAATGGGGGTACTTTGACGATTTGGTCAGCTATATTGTGGTATTCCATGGGCTCCATGGTTACTCTACAAGGTTGCATTACTGACAAGGACTATATGACCGTTTTTCCTGATTAGGTCCATCAGATGGTACAATGTTTGATCTACAATGGTGATATAGTGTTCCAAGACGACAGGGTTCCTCTTCACAAAGGCTGCATCGTCCAGGACTGGTTCTGTGAGACTAAGGATGAGCTGTAGCGTCTCCCCTTAACCACCAAAGTCATTATATTTCAGTATGATTGAGCCTTTCCGGTCTACTTTGGAGAGACCGGTGTGCGATCGCTATCCATCTCCATCATTGTCACCTAACGTGCCAGTATCTTGCAAGAAGAATGTTACAACATTCCATTGAAAACCATACAGAACTTGCATTTATCCTTTATGAGATGACTGGAAACTGTTTTAAATGCCAATGGTTTTGCAACACCGTAGTAGGGATGGAAATGTGCTGTGTTTGTGGTGTTTCCATCCTGTTGTCCACGCCATGCGCATACCACATTCTTGGATGTGGCACAACTTTAATACATAGCACATTTTAATTGAAGCTAGAAGAGTACACTAGAAAAATTAACAATCACAGGAACTACGTTAAATAATAATGAACTGTTTCTTCTTGGCCGTTTAGCACTGTAGTAGGATTAAGGAATTTACTTATGTTACAGATGACCACCTGAATAACCTTCTTCTGCAGGTGCACCACTGCGAGAATTGCAAAACAGTGTCAGTGAGCTGGAAGGTACCGACAGGGATGTGGACCATGTCGACTCCAGTGCAATGGCCATCGGCCCTAAGTTTGCAGGTTGAAGATCCATGGCATGGACAGCGCAAACGAGGTGGTCCCACAGATTTTCGATTGGGTTTAAATCTGGGGCGCTCTTTGAACTGTGCACATATATGCAAGCTATGTGGCATGTTGTTTTATCCTCCTGATAGATGCCATGATGAAAGGAAAAACAAACTGCACGTAGGATTGGACACGGTCTCCAAGGATTGATGCTTATTTGTCTTGATCGATTGTGCCTTCCAGAACGACGAGACCACCAAGGGGATGTGTCGATAATATTCCTCAGACCATAACGCTCCATCCTTTGGCCTGGACTCTTCCGAAGATTGTAGCAGAGTGTTTGGCTTAAGACACTTCGTCTATCATCTCAAAATTCCAACTGTCGTCAATCAGTGAACGTCCAGTTGCAGTATTGGCGTGAAAATTACAGCCTTCATCGTTGCACGAACCAAGCACCTGCAGTGGACATCGATACGCAGGGACATTCGCTGAACGGTCATTGAGGAGACACTGTTACTAACCTCTTGATTCGTCTGGATGGTCAGTTGCTCAACAGTTGCACGTCTATTCACCTGTACACGTCTATGCAGCCAGTGTTCACCCTTGTCATCTAGGGCTCAGGGTGCACTACAGTTGCCTCAGAGTTGCCTTTGGATAGCGCCATTCTGCCATCCTCGGTATACTTTAAACACGACAGCACGCAGTTTACCAACTTAGCCATTTTGAAATGCCTCCACCCTTGTACGTTAGATAAGTCCTCAGTTTCTGAATTATGAAGATGACTGCATTGCTTTCCTTGGTCCCCTCCCACGACACATCCCCCCACTGCTACTGCTGTCACCTGGTTGTTGCACATCGATCAGTTTACCAACTTAGCCATTTTGAAATGCCTCAACCCTTGGACGTTAGATAAGTCCTCAGTTTCTGAATTACGATGATGACTGCATTGCTTTCCTCGGTCCCCTCCCCATCACATCCCCCCCACTGCTACTGCTGTCACCTGACATATGGGAATGGTTGTTGCACGTTGTGGTGAGCGTACTGTAAGACCTTCAGTACACACACCATCAGATTATTTGACTTGTCGCTCTAACGAAGTAGGCGAGAGTCAGCAATACGTCTCGTGGTCTTATCGTGGCGTGTTTATCTTCTGCCGTTAGGTTAGACGATAGAAATGCCACTTGCACGCTTAGAGTAGCAGATTGACGGTGACCAACTTTAAACAGAACTTTATAAATTTTCACACACATTTATTAAAATTATAACAAGCATAAAAATTACTTAACTTGGTTCTGGAGGCTATTTACAATTGACAATCTGAAGTTCCTTTGGTATTGGTACGTTAATATTATTCTCACATATATCTCTGATCCTTGACAAATGTGTCTATACATTTATCTTCCTGGCTATGTACAGGAATATGGTAATCTTATTAGGCGCAGACTGAAACTTGACTATAGACTGGTACAGACAAATGCAGACTGACTAATCGGAGGTCTGAACACTCGTTATAATACCTCGTGCGTTCATGTATCACTGCGTGAGTGTGATCAGCGAGGAGAAAAGGTTCTACGTTAGCAGCATTGGCTGCGTTACATATTAATACGTGGATCAGCGGAAGCAGAATTCAGTCCGTCTCTATGGTAGCGCCATCTGGTACTGCGGAGACAGATGAGTGCTGCGCCTGCGCTGTTGTGCTTAGGCCGGTATTACACTATCAAATTTCTTTGTCAAAAATCTTTGTCCAGTATCTTTGTCAAAGATATTTGATGGTGTAATAGGGAACTTTGTCAAATGTCATCCAATATTTGATCAAATCTAGGGCCTCGCTGTAGATTTGATCAAAGAAGTCGCTTGTATTCTGTTCACTGCAATGTGACATGTTACCACATGGAGCACTAGTATCGCTGCATTCTGTCGTCTGTAGTGTTTTTATAAACATTGCGGGTAAATACAATTGGTGTGTGCTGACAACTACAAAATTAATAGAGAAGTATGAAGCTGATGAGGTGCTTTACAACGTGAGGCGCACTGAATACAAAAATAGATTATGAAGATTGGAGACCAGACCAGACCAGACCTGACCTGACCTAACCTAACCCAACCCTCTACTGTAGCAAGGAATCTGAGTGTTACAGTGAGCCCGTCTTCTAGATGTAGCAGTTCTTAAGTGAATATTGTGCTTTGTGATATGAGGATACACTTCATTGAGCACATACAGAAATGTATGCTCATCCATTCTTAAGTAATTGATGTACGACTTGACGTCCTCCACTATAAGCTCACGTAACAAGTTTTGGTGAATGCTTTTATCGTGCAATCGTAAAACCCATGGCTTCACCCAGGTATGTTTCCTTTTTTTCCCCCGCTTCTCTTCCGCATATGCACACAGTGCAATTGTAGTATATGCAACTGCTGCGGTTAATACCAAGTTGTGGTCAGCCATCTTGAACTTTGACGAAAAATATGATAGTGTAATACCCCTTCTAGCGCTACGTCAAAGATCTTTGTCAAATATATTTGACGGAATATTTGATCACATCTTTGACAAAGAAATTTGATAGTGTAATACCGGCCTTAGCGGGGCGCGCTCTAGTGGGAAAGTTGTGTACGCGCTGACTACGCGGAACTATGTGCACAACACACGTTGACGCCGAACATAGGCGGTGGTCACAAGGTGACTGGGCCGCGTACAGTATGCGCACTTACCCTGCCAGCAGTGACTTCCGAGATGGAGAGGGAGTAGGCCTCCGAGGTGTCCGTGTGGAAGGAGCGCGTCTGCCCGTCGCTGACGGTGAGCGTGACGAAGAGGGAGCGTCGCTCGCCGGCGGACCGCTGCTTGGCGCTGGTGCGCGCCTTGCGCTCCACCTTCCTGTGGAAGATGCGTCCCGCCTCCTGCAGCAGCTGGCGCACTCCGGGCTGCAGGTCGCGGCCCGCCGCCTCCACGGACACGCTGTACGGGTTGAGCGCCAGCAGGCGGCCCGGCGTCCTCTGCAGGCCGCCGCGCGGCCGCGGCCACAGCGTCGCCCAGGGGTCGCACGCCAGCCGGCACGCGCCCAGCGACTGCGCCTCGCCCTCACCGGCGGCCACCTTCTCGCATCGGCTCTCGCGGCACTCCCACGTCCACACCGGCCTGCAACATTTGTTTCTGCGCTCAGCCGGCATACAGTTAGCCACTGTTGTAGTCAGCCATCCTGTATAGTAAGATATCTCCCGTATTTGAGAGTTAAAAACATTTTTTCATATCGAAATTCTGTCTTC
Source organism: Schistocerca americana (assembly GCF_021461395.2). Classification (NCBI taxonomy): domain Eukaryota; kingdom Metazoa; phylum Arthropoda; class Insecta; order Orthoptera; family Acrididae; genus Schistocerca; species Schistocerca americana. The sequence continues at coordinate 378,428,896 of NC_060121.1, forward strand.
GACTCTCTCTTTACAGACAACCTTTTAGGTAGAACAACCACAGCTAGGAGTAATCATCTTGGGTATCAATAAAGCACTTTAGCTGTATTTACCCCCCCACCCCTTTTTTATCACCACCAGTTTCATGGCACTAAAAGCTATATATTCAGGTGAAGATCTGCGTAACAGTAAATCAAGAAACCGGGTTGTTTTGGAAATCAGCCTTATGCAAACACAATTAGTTTATTTTTAGTGTGCGGAAATTTATGAAGAACTGAGTGAAAGCAACGCACTAAGTACACTACTGGCCATAAAAATTGCTACACCAAGAAGAAATGCAGATGATAAACGGGTATTCATTGGACAAATATATTATACTAGAACTGACTTGTGATTACATTTTCACGCAGTTTGGGTGCATAGATCCTGAGAAATCAGTACCCGGAACAACCACCCCTGGCCGTAATAACGGCCTTGATACGCCTGGGCATTGAGTCAAACAGAGCTTGGATGGCGTGTACTGGTACAGCGCCCGTGCAGTTTCAACACGGTGCCACAGTTCATCAAGAGTAGTGACTGGCGTATTGTGACGAGCCAGTTGCTCGGCCACTATTGGCCAGACGTTTTCAATTGATGAGAAATCTGGAGAATGTGCTGGCCAGGGAAGCAGTCGAACATTTTCTGTATCCAGAAAGGCCCGTACAGGACCAGCAACATGCAGTCGTGCGTTATCCTACTAAAATGTAGGCTTTCACAGGGATCGAATCAAGGGTAGAGCCACGGGTCGTAACACATCTGAAATTTAACGTCCACTGTTCAAAGTGCCGTCAATGCGAACAAGAGGTGACCGAGACGTGTAACCAGTGGCACCCCATACCATTACGCCGGGTGATACGCCAGTATGGTGATGACGAATACACGCTTCCAACATGCGTTCACCGTGATGTCGCCAAACACGAATGCTGTAAACAGAACCTGAATTCATCCGAAAAAATGACGTTTTGCCATTCGTGCACCCAGGTTCGTCGTTGAGAACACCATCGGAGGCGCTCCTGTCTGTGATGCAGCCTCAAGGGTAGCGGCAGCCATGGTCTCCGAGCTGATAGTGCATGCTGCTGCAAACGTCGTCGAACTGTTCGTGCAGATGGTTGTTGTCTTACAAACGTCCCCATCTGTTGAGTCAGGAATCGAGATGTGGCTGCACGATCCGTTACAGTCATGCGGATGAGATGTCTCTCATCTCGACTGCTAGTGATAGGAGGCCGTTGGGATCCAGCACGGCGTTCCGTATTACCCTCCTGAACCCACTGATTCCATATTCTGCTAATAGTCATTGGACTTCGACCAACGCGAGCAGCAATGTCGCGATACGATAAACCGCAATCGCGATAGGCTACAATCCGACCTTTATCAAAGTCGGAAACGTGATGGTACGCATTTCTCCTCCTTACACGAGGCATCACAACAATGTTTCACGAGGCAACGCCGGTCAACTGCTGTTTGTGTATGAGAAATCGGTTGGAAACTTTCCTCCACCCCACTGGCGCCAACCTTGTGTGAATGCTCTGAAAAGCTAATCATTTGCATATCACAGCATCTTCTTCCTGTCGGTTTAAGTTCGCGTCTGTAGCACGTCATTTTCGTGGTGTAGCAAATTTTAACGGCCAGTAGTGTAGTAGCTGATAGAGACTCCAACCAACGACACGAAACAGGACGGAAAATATGACATGCTGTCAAAAAACGCCGAAAACGAGCACTAGAATCGATGTGTAATAATACCGTTCAATTAGCGATGTAATTTTAAGAAAATAAAAATTTAACCCACAGAAGATGACATTGGTGTTGAAACATGTCTGGGGAAATATAAAAATAAACTTATTGTGTTTGCATAAGGCAGATTTTCAAAACAACCCAGTTTTTAAATCGCAAACACGGAAGAACGCTAAGAGGATCTTTAAACCTATGTAAAATGAATAAACCAAGAAGGAATAACACTAAGACATCCACTCAAGTTTCTTTCTAAAATTATTCTACGACTTTTTAAAAAATTTTTAAATCCGTTAAATCTTTTACGTGAGAATATTAAAATATTTGTCTTCGCATAACTAAAACATTAGAGCTAAAAAGTTCTGAACTTTCTACTTAACGATCGTTGTTTGTCAGAACAAAACATCGCTACAAGACTGTATGTCATTGAATAAAACAGCCGGATGGATGGATTCCCATCGAATACGGTGATCACATCAGAGTGCTCCAGTAGTAAGGTAAAAATAAATGTAAAGCAATTAATACCTAATTTGCCGCTATCACGGAAAACCAGGAAGTTGTTGCAACAAACTCGAGAGATGTCGTACCTGGACCAACGACATCAAGTAAATTGCTACTGACGGTAAAGCACAACCTGGAAACCGGATTTACCGCTTCTCCGGTCCACACGCAGTCGCGAGCAGGGGATCTCGGCCGCGTGCTGTCCCATACTGACGGCAAGAAAGCAAACCGCTTGCCTATGGACGGCTCGCGCATGCGCTGATGATGCACGGCCTCAACTGAATGATCGGACGTCTTTGGCAAACACACGGATGGTGAATGAGAACAAGGAATATTGATATAACAATATTCTTTGTTCTCATACGCGAGCCGTTTATAGGCAAGCGGTTTACTTTGTTGCCGTCAGTAAGGGACAGCATGCGGCCGCGTCCCCTGTTCGCGACAGCATATGGGTCGGTTTCCAGGTCCTGCTTTTCCGTCAGTAGCTATTTACTTGAAGTGCAGGCAGAACATCCCTCCAGTTTGTTGCAACCACTTCTTGAATTTTCGTGCTAACCACAAATTAGGTCTTAATAGTTTTACATTTATACATACTATGGCATTATTTGTTTAAGCGCCATCCACCATACTGAACTGGAATCCATGCATCCGGCTGTTTTATTTAATGACATTCCGTCTTTTAGCGTTGTTTTGTTCTGACAGACAACGAATGGTGGCTACAAAGTTCAGAGACTTTTAGATCTAATGAGTACAAATATTTTAGTATTCTCATGTAAAAAATTTTAATCGTTTTTTAAAAAAAAATTTAAAAATCGTAAAATAATTTTAGAAATGTAGCTTGATTTATTTACTGTTATGCAGATGTTCACCTGAAGATGTGGCTTTTAGTGTCATGAAACCGGCGGTGATCTAAAAATAATGGACTAAATACAGCTAAAGCGGTTTATTAATACCCTAGATGTTTCTTTACAAATAAAAATCCAGGGGTATTCTGGCACAAGGGCAAAGATCAGTGATGTAGATATTACTACCAATGGTGTTGAGAAACAGCTGAAATATCGAAAACTGAATAATGCTCCAGTGCCCAATGGAATCCCTCTCACATTTACTCCTAGTAACTCGAAGAAAGCAATGGTCACACACGCCTACAAGACGCGCTGTAGAAGTGATTCACGAAAGTACGTAAGTCTAACAGAATGACCTACTCCAAGCCAACAAGCATTTAGCGTTTCGAAAAAGACGATCATATGGAACCCAGCTTGCACTTCTCACGTGACATACTGAAAGCCATGTATCAAGGCAGTCAGGCAGAAGCAATATTTATTTCCGAAAAGTACTTGCTCAATACCACATCTATGCTTATTATCAAAACTAGCGAGTGGCTGTGATTAAAGTGCAGCAACTCACAGAAGTCCAGCGTAGACTGTAATTATTGTATGGCAAAACTTGGTAGATATTCTACTACCTTAATGAGGAAAAGATTTACGTTGGAAAAACGTTAGTTCCCATTTTTTCCACCAGGTGCAAATCTGGCCCTGTGAATGCAAGAGAGATGTACAAAAATGTTTCCATGTGTAATGGATTAGGAACAGGACATGGGTAGAAAAGGTTAAACAACTGGGAAGAGCATAATGTTGATATTATTAATTGTCAATTTGACAATATGAACACCGGAGCCACGGACGAGATGCTGTACATAGCCAGGTTTGCACCTGGTGGCCAAAACTAGAACTAATTTTTTTCAAGGAACAGGACATGGGTAGAAAAGGTTAAACAACTGGGAAGAGCATAATGTTGATATTATTAATTGTCAATTTGACAATATGAACACCGGAGCCACGGACGAGATGCTGTACATAGCCAGGTTTGCACCTGGTGGCCAAAACTAGAACTAATTTTTTTCAAGCGTATATCAGTTCCGCATTAATGCGTTCGAGTATCTATCAATTTTCGCAGCCGTACGGTAACTATAGCCTACACTGGACCTCTAAGAACAGCTGCAATTTAACTATAACCACTCACTACTATCGTAAGGGTTACAAAACGGAATTTGTGGCTGGGTTGAGGACTGCTTGACAGGAAGCACGCAGCATGTTACCTTGGATGGAGAGTTTTCGACAGATGCAGAAATAACTTTGAATGTGCCACAGGGAAGTGCGTTGGGACCCTTGCTGTTCACGTTGTATATTAATGATCTTGGAGACAATATTAACAGTAAAATTAGATTTTTAGCAGATTAGTTATCAATATAGTACTGTCTGAGAAATGCTGCACAAATGTTAAGTAGGATCTCGATGATATCTCAAAGTGGTGCAAAGATTGGCAACTTGCTTTGAATGTTCAGCAATATAAAATTGTGCACTTCACAAAACGAAAATCATAGTATCCTACAACGGCTGCAGTATCAACGAGTCACATTTGGAAACGGTTAGCTCATACAAATAACTGGATGTAACACTTTGTACGAATATGTAACGGAACGATGACATATGCTCAGTCTTGGTTAGAGCATGTGGGAGATTTGGTTTATAGGTAGAATGCTAGGTAAATAATCAGTCTGCAAAGGAGATCGCTTACGAAATACTCTTGCGGCCACACCAGAATATTTATGAAGTGCGTGGGACCCTTACCGATTAGAAGGAACAGGGGATATTGATCGTATGCAGAGACTGATAACACTAGTGTTTGTTTGACCCTTGGGAGGGTGTCACAGAGATGCTGAAGGCAACTGAACTGGCAGCTGCTTGAGGATAGGAAACCCACTTTCAAAGTTTCCAGAACAGGCTTCAAATGCTGATCCGGAAAATACAACCGCCTACGTATCGCTCCCGTATGGATTGTGAGGACAAGATTAGATTAATCACAACGAACAAAGAGGCTATTGAACAGTCATTCCTCATGATCTCCATACTTGAATGGAACGGGAAGAATCCTGAGTAACTGCTACAATAGGAAGCAACCTCTGCCATGCATTTCACAGTCGTTTGCACAGTATTGATGTAGGTGTAGATCTATACCTTGTAAGGGGCGCTAAGATCAGGTATTTTTTCGCTAATTTGTTATTCGTGTAACAAGTTTGTCGAAGTTACATCAATATTAGACCTGTATGTCGCTGAAAAACATATTGAAGTATGAATTGCTCACATAACACGCTTATCGAAATCACGGTACGATAATCACATTATTTACACAATGCATTTAAGTTTGAATTTACCTCATTTAAGCTGTAGCCTATGTCAGTTGTCAAAGTAACTTAAATAATATAATCCATCTATTACGAAGCAATACATTGAAGTTTGAAAGTGCAACAGCAATGAACCATGTTTGATTTTTTTTTTTTTTTTTTTTTTTTTTGTCGTTACTTACCGAAGCTCTGCACCAACGGCAATTACGCGTAGACATCAAATATCAACTGTCCGCACTGGAAAACTTGGAAGTTTGTGGTAAGAACTATGGGACCAAACTGCTCAGGTCATCGGACCATATGCTTACACAATAATTAAACTAACTTACGCTAAGGACAACACACGCACCCATCCATGCCCGGGGGAGGACTCGAACCTCCGACGGGGGGAGCCGCACCAATGTCCGCACTGGATAGTTCTTTGTTGTATGAATACGATTGACATCGAAATAATAATGTCTAATTCGCTTGCAAACGAGTTAAAATTCCGTGTGTTTATGCAGCAAGATAAGAAAAGAAATAGCCATGGTAAGCACGCATGAACAAAAATTCGTTCAAGGGTTTTGTAAGCTACCTGCTTTATGGATGTACTAAAGTTGCTGCTGATTTTGCCAATGAATCTCAAAAAAACCATTCAGCAGCCAAGATCGCATAATATGCTGAATGGTTTTTTATAATTACAACAGAACGCCCTCCAGTATTCTCAAAACGAGGAAATTCAATCAATGAATCTCAGTCTGGCATCTGCCATACCTGCGATTAGTTTTACGTCGTCATTACACTTTAAACTGTTCCGCATGCATATTCCCAGATATTTAATGGATGTGACTGCTTTCAGAGGTTATTCTGAAATCGTGTAACCACACAATAATGGATATTTCTGGCTATTTACGTTATGCTGAAGGTCAACTGCCAATGCATGTACCAAACATTGATCCACTGCAAGTCTTCTTGCATTTCGCTACAATTTTCTAGTGTTGTGACTTCTTCGTGTGTAACTGCGTCGTCCATGAACAGCCTCATTAATCTTCCTACGTTATCCACAAGGTCATTTACATGTATTGCGAAAAGTAATGGTCCTATAACACTCCCTTCGGATACGCACGAAGTTACTACTACTTCTAAAGATTTCTCTCCGTTAAGAGTCACGTACTGTGTTCTGTTTTCTATGAACTCTTCAATCGTGGTACAGCTGTCAGGATTATTTTAAAAATTGTTACGAACGACAACCTGTTAACAAACGTAAATGAAATACCGGTAGGTAAACACGATTTTGTCAGATTGGCCGACTGATAGAATGCTGTACTCCTGTTCAATGTTTGACATTGATTATTTTGTAAGTATTTAAACAATATCTGTCATATTTACATTCAAAGTTAATTAATAGGCCTACAGTATTTTATACTAAACTGATCAACGTAAATGTCCTGGTTAGTACGTTATGCAAGTCCTTCCCTAACTAAAAATAAACTCATCAGCATGAAAATATGGAGTTATCATTGGTCTCCCATATAGCGCTGTTGTGGAAGTTCGCAATCGTATTCAGCACGGTGGTCTATTGTACAGGCTCCTGAGTAGAGCCTTCCCGATTAAGATTACGCCATAAAAATGTCAAATTTTTATGCAACATCCGCAATGTGTCACGAAAACAAAGGAAGCAAGGCAAGAAGACAGGAGGAAAAAAAAATTACTGCTACATCGTATGCGAACGCGACGAGAATGGCTTAATTCCAATGCTAGCAGACGATACCACCGCCAAAACACAAATCGCAGTTAATCTTACGTATGTGTCTAATACTGCACTGTTTTCAGTTCGGCGTCTATGTTTCGATATAAAAGCTGCTTATTGTGCCCCTATCTTACATGTACACATTATGTACCTACAGACGCTAAAATGGTCCATGCGATTGTTATGCTTTAATCAGTACACTCTCTCTGCTTGCAGAACTAATTATTGTTTCAGTATTTTGTGATCATCAAATGGATAGGAACATCATCATTGAACTAGCACCACAGTCTAAAGATAGGCATTGTCTTATTATAAGAAAGAAAGGATTGCAGAGGCGTGCACCGAACATACCTGCGCAACACTGCAAGTGTCGACAGTAAGCCCTGTGTTTCTTGTTTGGAAAGAAACCAGTTCCTTCCATACACGGCACTTGCTCTGACAACAGTAAAGCTCACTTTATGCAACACCCTGAAGTCTGCATTGACTAATGCTCAGTTCTGTCTCGGGTCTGTTTTTCCGGCAGTATTAGTTGTATGTTAACAGTGATACACATCAGTATGGGCAGGTTTACTGATTAAGAACTGGACGATGTGCATCTCTTGGTTCACTGAATGCAATGAACAAATAGTACAACGACACTATGGTGAGCTGTTCCCTTAGCGACAACAAACATATGAACGTATTTCTGCATCTATACTGAGCCAAGGGTGGCATTATTGAGGTTGGCACTACTCCAGTTCGTTAAGTCCTTGGGCAGCAATGTTATGACCTCTCTGGTATGAGTGACATTTGGCAGTGCCGAGTGGAAAAAGGGAGCTCACCATTTACAAGCGTCCTGTCCAGTTGTCCAGTTGACTAACACACTAAAGCACCTTGGATTAACCTTCGACCGGCAACTAATGTGGAAACCTCATTTACTAACTATCCATCAGAAATCCCACAATAGACTATAACTACTAACTCGCGAACATGGGAATTACACCCCTCCACTATCCTTCGCACATACATATCCCTGTTCCGCTCCATCCTTTGCTTTGCCAATGCTGAATGGATATCTGCCATACGCAAGTTCTGTGAGTTCCTCCAGATTCTGGAACGTCATGCTTTCCACCTCACTTCACATACCCACTTAACCTTCCCCCACAATGATCATTTACCAACTCACCAAATTCCCACCTCTCTTCACTCGCGTAGAACATCTCCCGATAATCTACACCATTTGTAAACTCAACTCCACCAATCGTATTGTGTCCCACCTCCTCTCCAATCCTAGAATGCTGCGTCTACCTACACGTCCCACCAACGCTCCACCTGCACATCCTCCACATCCTCTGCCAAAGAAATTTCAACCGACTCCCTCCTCCAGATCATGAACTCCATCCCAAAATATACCCCTCCTACCAACTATGAATCCACCCTCCCCTCTCCACCGCCCCAGGGGCTTCCTCCCCTTCCTCCCCCACTTCCTTTTCCGCCTACAGTCGCTCCCCACTCCCTTTTCTTTCAAATTCACAAATCCCAATTCCAGCTACCCCTCTTTCGCTGTCCCCCAACAGCCATCCCTATCTCATTGTCATTGCCACCTCTTCCTAGCCCTCAATTCCCATCCCCATGACTCTCCTCTCTCGCTCTTTAACTACTTTTCCTTTCGTCTACCATCCCAGGGCAGGACCCTTCGAGTTTTAGTAAAAGTCTGCAGTGCTCCGTTTTTAATGTTCAGTGTCTCTTCCGTGTTGTTCTAATGTTTTTTTCGAGTGTTTTAATGGTGTTCATGTGTTTCTTAAATTGTGTTGTATGACCATATTTTTATCACTGCTTTTAAAGTATTTGTTCAGCCAGACTTATTACTTTAGTCTTTCATAATCCTCATATTTCACTACTATTTTAAAATCATTGTCATATTGGTTATATGTTAACGCCTAGGTGTGGGTTGAGTGTACCAGTATCAGTCCCCCCTCCCCCCCCCCCGGGACCCACATAGAGTGAGGGGGGGAGGGGGGATGAAAATCACAGAAAAAGGGGAAATTGAGAGTGCACCGTGAGTCGAGTTGCGAGTTTATTGACTGTTCAAGACGGTCCACTGGAGCTAAGTTTGCTGTAAGCCGAGTGCTGGCTGGCTTGTTGACAGTGGAGGATATCTGACCGCAGCGGAGCTATCTCGTGTCCTGATGAGTGGTGGAACGTATGGCTCGCCGATGATTGGTTGCTGTTGTGGCTGTGGCTGCGTTTTCTACCATTTTGGACACAGTGTGGTATGGCATGCCAGTGCGTGAATGCAACTAGTTGTGCTAAGAAAGAGTGCTTCTGCAAGTACTGTAAGCTGAGGTTTTGCTGACGGACATAAAACGGTGTCATTAAGTACAGACTTCCCTACCCGTTTACGTTAAAGTGAATGACTAGCCTGGACAATTAGTTGATTTTTAGGGTACAGACTTATGACAAATTGTGTTAATATGATTGATCACAGAAGATGTTTAGTAAATTCTTAAATGTGGAGAGACTGCCTGTAGAACATGATTGGCTGCATTGACAATGATAAAGGATTGGAGTGTTTTGAGACTAATACTGAACTGTTTGAGATAAATCACTGCATTGTTAACTTTCATGTACACTGTATGTGAGGATGTGGGCAGATTGTCTTGTACCAAAGTTTGCCGGCCGCGGTGGTCTCGCGGTTAAGGCGCTCAGTCCGGAACCGCGCGACTGCTACGGTCGCAGGTTCGAATCCTGCCTCGGGCATGGGTGTGTGTGATGTCCTTAGGTTAGTTAGGTGTAAGTAGTTCTAAGTTCTAGGGGACTGATGACCTCAGATGTTAAGTCCCATAGTGCTCAGAGCCATTTGAACCATTTCAGCCACCAAAGCTAATGTTAATGGCAGCCAATTGAAACAGCTAACATCGATACTCTTTCCAAAAGGGAAGCTATTGTTATTAACTTTTACAACTGTGTATGCTGAACGTTTGATTTTCAAGATTCAATAAGAATTTCTGAAGTGTGGTTTTTAACTTTGTGGTAGCTTTATAAGCTTAGTTACCTGTTCTCTACCACAGTGCTGATTTTAAATATGATGGTGTAATTATTGTTAACTAATTTTTGAAATTCCACAGAACCTGCTAAGAATTTTGTGGTCCGGAAGCTTTTGATTTGTAAAACATTTATGAGCCCATTTGAGATCAATTTAATACCTACACCTGAAAACTTTACCTTTTTTACGATGCTTATGATAGAAATAAATGTATAATTATTATTCTGATAAGTCAGACTCAGTCAATCGATCATGTTCTTTAATTCTACTGGTTAGTCCCACCACAGCACATAGACGCCTACGAGGAACCTGATTTGGTGATGGGATACTATAGGATTTTCACTGCTTGTTCATAGAAACAAAGGCAATTGTGCTAACAGAATAAATCAGAACTACATTATTATTATTATTTCCTTCACTTTCTCAGACGTTAAGTCCGGTTAAAAATGGAGTGACACGGACCTTGATCGAGCGTCACTTCCTTTTAACTGTACGGTATGTGTTATATTGCATTTAGGAACTTTCGGGTAATTTTATTATTATTATTATTATTATTATTATTATTATTATTATTATTATTCTGTAACGAGACACAGGTTCCTAAGCCCGTATTACTCGAGCATCTTTCTATTTAAACGGACTCGCCTTAGGTGCACTGGACTGAAGAATATGTCCAAATTTCATGGGGGACTGCATCTTCCGGCGTCGCCCAGTCGCTGCTTCTAAGGGCTCTCTCACATCACCACAGACCTCTCCCTCAGGAAATCATGATTGACCTATTCGAAAATCATGAAATATAGAATCAAGGGCCGATCAGTCGATTATGTTCCAGTGTCAACGCTGTGGTTACGGTAACGCCGACAATGGTCGTGAGACGCCATCGCAAGAGATGGGCCGACGCTTTGGTCACAGTGCATCCGATCTCCTTTGTCGGTTTTTGGTGAGATAGAGGGATCAACAAAAACGACCTTGCTGTTCTGATACTGAGAACGGCTGAAAGAAAGGGGAAACTACAGCCTTAATTTTTTCCAGGGGCACGCAGCTCTACATCAAGGGTTCGCCAATTAAGTACTGGAGGGAAGCGTGGAAGGGGAAGGGGGAAGGTAAAAATCGTAGAGGGAGACCAAGAGATGAATACAGTAAGCAGATTCAGAAACATTTAGGTTGAAGTAATTACTTGGAGATGAAGACGCTTGCACAGGATAGAGTAGCGTGGAGAGCTGTGTCAAACCAGTCTTCGGATTGAAGACCACAACAACAGATGTCACTGTGCTTTGTTAGATTCGAGTCCTGCAGTACGACTTTTGCTATTGAAACGACGCTAGATGGTCTTGAAGGAACTATGTCTATCTCGCTAAGAATGTGCAAACACCATACACACTCTCCTCAGCTATTAGAGCAAGTAGACAAGTTTTACCAATATATGTGAACGAATCGTTATATTACATACTAGAGATGATTTGCGGTGACTCTGCAAAGCAGTTCAACTTCAGAAGACGGAGTCCAGCTGAAGAGAGGCTAGTCTTTACAAAACGGTAACTTTTTTTTTAATGCGTTCTTTTTAATACCTCGTCCAAGAACTTAAAGTTCCTGTAAATTTGTTATTAACTTCATTTCTAATGAAGTACAAATCGATAGAGCATTACACAGTAACCCTGGTGAAGTAAAATAACTGAATGTTCTTGCAAATTGTCAGTATCCTTCAATTTACGCCTTTAGTTATTGTCCGTGAATATTTTTATTTGTGTTTGACATATATTGCACGATTAATGGAGAAATAACTGCAGATTTGAAATACCAATGGAATGGAAACAATTTTATTACAAAAATATCGCATTACATTTTGCAAATGATACCTCCTACCAAAGCGTGCATCTACATCGGAAGTGAAGACAGAAGGGAGACAGTGAAACAAGATCTCTAGCTAAGGAAACTAGGATCATTTGTTTCAACAGTCAGAGTCATAGATTACTTTTACATAATTTTTTCGCTACGTTGCGTTATTCCATCTGTGGAGCGGTAACCTGTCCAACAAATTTAGAAAAAAGGTATATTGTAACCAGATTGAGATTTTCATGCTACGCTCGCAGGTTCGAATCCTGCCTCGGGCATGGATGTGTGTGATGTCCTTAGGTTAGTTAGGTTTAAGTAGTTCTAAGTTCTAGGGGACTGATGACCACAGATGTTAAGTCCCATAGTGCTCAGTGCCATTTGAACCATTTTTTTGAGATTTTCACTCTGCAGCGGAGTGTGCGCTGATATGAAACTTCCTGGCAGATTAAAACTGTGTGCCGGACCGGGACTCGAACTCGTGACCATTGGCCGGCCGGAGTGGCCGAGCGGTTAAAGGCGCTACAGTCTGGAACCGCACGACCGCTACGGTCGCAGGTTCGAATCCTGCCTCGGGCATGGATGTGTGTGATGTCCTTAGGTTAGTTAGGTTTAAGTAGTTCTAAGTTCTAGGGGACTTATGACCACAGCAGTTGAGTTCCATAGTGCTCAGAGCCATTTGAACCATTTTCGTGACCATTGCCTTTCGCGGGCAAGAGCTCTACCAACTGAGCTACCCAAGCACGACTCACGCCCCGTCCTCACAGCTGGCAGATGTAAAGCTGTGAGGACGGGGCGTGAGTCGTGCTTGGGTGGCTCAGTTGGTAGAGCACTTGCCCGCGAAAGGCAAAGGTCACGAGTTCGAGTCTCGGTCCGGCACACAGTTTTAATCTGCCAGGAAGTTTCGGGGGTATTGTAAGTTGTACTGAAACTGCACGTGTAGTAGTTTGGAGAGCTGGATGTCTGTCGTCGGACGAATCCCCTGATATCAATGCCACTGCGACGGCAGGCTTACGATGGTAGTACCAAGAGATGTCTGCTATGAGAGGATGAGAGCACAGTAAGAGGAAACAGCCGTGTGAGCTTGCACAACAGGAGGAAGTGTGTGTAGCGATGGCATAAAAGGGGGGGGGGGGGGGCTGTTGTGATGGCATAAAGATGGTTCAAATGGCTCTGAGCACTATGGGACTTAACATCTGAGGTCATCAGTCCCCTAGAACCTAGATCTACTTAAACCTAACTAACTTAAGGACATCACACACATCCATGCCCGAGGCAGGATTCGAACCTGCGACCGTAGCGGTCGCGCGGTTCCAGACTGTAGCGCCTAGAACCGCTCGGCCACTCCGGCCGGCTAGCATAAAGAGGAAGGGGCACTGTTGTGTTGTCATAAAGAGGGGGGGGGGGGGGAGGGCAGAGTTGTGTTGGCATAAAGGGGTGGGGCAGTGTTGGTAGTTCAGGCTGTAACTTTGGCGCCAAGCGACATATCAATAAGCTGCTCCGACTGCTCTACAATGGTCATAGTAACTGGGGTCTACATTAGGTGGTAGAGTCTCATGAAGACATCAAGTGTGAGCCGTGTGAAACTAAAACTCACAAATTATTTATTAAGTAAGTATGCAGGGGAAATGAGGTACAGTAATGCTAACTCCCTGAGAATCTCAACCTTGGCATTAGTCTGCAGTGTAATGTTGGGGATTGAATGAGTATTGCACATGTCAAGAAGGACATACACAAAGGATTGCGGATAATTACTGAAACCCTGAAATATGCCTACAGCAGTGCTTCCTGTGATAGTACATACAGATCCTCTCCCTCTCAGATGCCTCTAAACATTGTGAAAATCAGGACTAACTGCTCAAAAATAGACCAGCTTACCAATCCAGCAGTAAAGTAGCCATCCCCAATCCCGAACTGTGTTTCTCATAGATCTGAATTGACCACTCCTGACTGTTGGTAGACAGACTGGCAGACGAAGAATGTTCCTCATTATAAGCTGAATGTATGTGATCCAATTAAAAAGCGCGTGGCTTTTTTAATCGTCTCAAAAATTAGACCACATTAAACAGAAGTGAAGTCTTGCTTCCCCAAAGCACAACGTGTGACACTGGGGCGGTACAGATTCACTACAGACGTTTTGCAGAATTTGGTTGTAAAAGAGATTTAATGGATTTGAACAATTTAAAAGACAACGCCAAAGAAAGGCTGAGTAACGCACACGTTAGTTCATAGTATTTACTGCCTACACACAAATTGTCAAATGCTGAAATTTTACATTAACTCTTTTACAATTACACAAATATTTGAAGAATCTTTTCTAAAAATTGTGTCCATTGATATATACATCTACATCCACACACTGAAAAACCATTGAAGTGTATGACAAGGGAACTTCCCATCATACATTTTCCCTGCGCATTGATGTATGGAGCGCAGGAAGAGCTATCGCTTAAATACAAGATTGTAATCATTCCTGCTCTTTTATTTTGTATATATCCAATATCCTCAGTTATTCCTGTTTGGTATGGGTCCCGCAAACTTTAGCCATATTCTTGGATAGATCGAATGAGTATTATGTGAGCAATCTCCTTTGCAGACCAACTGCTGCCGAAGTCCGCCACCTACAAGTGAACCTATGTAATCACATTCCATTTCATATCCTTACAAATCGTTACACCCAGGTATTTGCAAGAGCTGACCGATTCCAATTGTACCTTACCGTTTTGTTAAGTGCATAATTTCAGAATTCTGAAAATTTAAAGCAAAGTGTCAATCTTTACACCAATTAGAAATATTATCAAGATAGGACTGCATGTTTGTGCAGCTTTCTTGAGACAGCACTTCATTGTAGATAGCAGCTGAAAAATGTCTGTGGTTGTCATTAATATTCCTCACAAGGCCATTAACATATAACATGAAAATCAAAGGTCCCAATACTTCCCTGGGACACACCTGGAGATTCTTCTACATCTATCGATGACCCTCCATCTACGGTAACATGTTGCTATCAAGTAATCCTCAAACCAGTCACAAATTTTGGATGATAAACAATTTGCTTGTACTTTAGATAATAAGCGTAGCTGTGGCACTGGGTCAAATGCTTTTCGAAAATCAAGGAATGCTGCAGCCAACTGACTGCCTTGGCGCAAAGCTTTCAGTATGACAAGTTATGTTTTTGGAATGCGTTCTGGATGGCAAGATGGGATCATTCTGTTTGAGATACCTCATTACGTGTGATTTCAGGATATGTTTCAAGATTTTATAACGAAAGGCTGTTGAAGACATTTGACGATAGTTTTATAAATCGATTCTATTACGAGGCCCTTTTTGTAGACGTGTGTGCCCTGTGCTCTTTTCCATCCAGTGAGCTTAGTTCTTTGTTGGAGGGAGTCTAAGGTATATTATGGTCAAAAAAGGTGCTAACTCAGCCTCATCTTCTGTACAGAATCTAGTAGTGATTTCATTAGGTCCTGGAGACTTGTTCGATTTTAGCGATTTCAGCAGTTTCTCGACGCCTATGACCCTTATTTCTATTTTGCTCATCTTAGCAGTGGTGCGAGACTTTAATTTGGGCAGTACCAGTGGAAGGAACATTTGGAATCCGAGTTCACCATTACTGCTTTTGCTTTGCGATCCTCAAGTTCAGTTCATATTTCACGCATGATTGAGTGGGCAATAACCACTAGTAACCTAACGTATTAGCAGAATATGCTTAGGATTCTGTGAGAGATCTTTCGACAGTATTCTGCTATGGTAGTCGTTGAAGGCTTCACTCATTCCTCTCTAGACAGCCAAATGCGTTTCATTCAGCCTCTTCCTGTCTGTAGTTCTATGCTTCCTTTCGCACTATTTGGCAGTCGTCACTGTTTATCTAAAAGTTTCTTTACAGCGGCCTTATACCAAGAAGGGTCCCTCCCATCAAAGTTTTCCACTAGGTAAATATCTATCCAGTGCACGATTAACTACTCTTAAACTTGAGCCACAGTTATGCTACATGTTCCCGTCCAGACAGCCGCGCGGGATTAGCCGAGCGGTCTTGGCGCTGCAGTCATGGACTGTGCGGTTGGTCCCGGCGGAGGTTCGAGTCCTCCCTCAGGCATGGGTGTGTGTGTTTGTCCTTAGGATAATTTAGGTTAAGTAGTGTGTAAGCTTAGGGAGTGATGACCTTAGCAGTTAAGTCCCATAAGATTTCACACACACTCCGTGCAGACAAATATTTCACATTCCTCACTGACGTATACTGCTGCGTCTGTCTAGTTTACTGAACATATAAATCTCTCGACATGTCTTAGTTGTCATTTGTACTTTTGATAATCATTGTTGCTACAACTGACTCATACTCGCTGATACTAATTTCGATATGGATATCCTCAAAAGTGTCAGGTGTCTTTATTGCCATTAGATCGAATACATTTCCATCATGAGCGGGCTTCCGAACTATCCGTTCTAGGCAGTTTTCAGGGCAGGCATTCAGTAACGTGCTACAGCATTTGTTGTCGCGCTCAAAACGAATGTTCGTTAGTTGAATGGCACTGTTCTTTTCAGATGTGTTCATGGCGTACTAGCTCTTTGGTCAGAAGTGTATCTCATTAACATTAAATGCGACCATTATAGGTTAGGCTTGATCGCGATCTTTACAATAGAAAGCAGTCACACTTACTAAACTCTTGTACGTTTTGGGGTGTTATACATCAGCTGAATATGTGTCAGGTAGTAAGACATGGATGTAAGTACGACTTTCGGGTAACCTGTGGTTCTATCTTTCAGTGGCCTCTGGCTCCTTTTCCAATCGTATTTACATCAATTACCGTACACTCAAGTTTGAAGGCGAAGTTGTGGCATCTCTAAGCTGGTCCGTGTACCAAATGTCAACATAAGAGAGGCTATGAGTGTTCATAACTCAATAACAGACACCACGGTGGTGAAACGTCTAAAACGGAAAGAAAGGATACGATCAAAGACAGTGCAGCAGTGGATTCCAGCGGAAAGAAGAATGTGGGGACGACCTAGAAGGAGCTAGAGGCGAGAGGTCCAGGACGAGGTAGGTGAAGGAGACTGGCATGATCGGAGGAAGCTGTATACGCAGACCAACACAGCACCAGCCGTATAACACACGCAATCTGATGATGATGACGATGATGACCATACACTGAACCAAGCAAAGATCTTTACTTTATGAGGGATGTATAACTCTCTGAAGAGCGTAGTGGACAGTATAATAAATGTAACTGGTTACAGTTATTCGTATTTTCAATTGATGAGTGCCATTACAAAAATCTCCAGTGATTTCTGTGATCTTCTTTGGGTTACAACTTTGAAATTCTTCCTATTCATATGTAACAATCACCACCCACGACTCTCACTTGTGGTAGTGCATGGCTCTTAGTATATTGAGTTATTTCCATATCCCTCACCGTCAAAGTGTCACGTCAAATTTGATGTTGAATGTAAAAAATAACAGACGAAAACAGTTTGTATAGTAATCTTCGTTTCCATACTATCAGGTGTGGATCCAGGACCAGGACCACAGATCATTATAGATTCTAGGGGGGGGGGGGGGGGGAAATCACGCCACGAACGAATTATACGAATGGGACGGAAATCGGTAGAAGTGATATACAAGTACAGACAAACAAATCAAATGATAGCAGAAAAATTAGGTGATTTGTCCAAGAGACAGGGACTCACAAATTGAACAAGCCAATGACGTGTTGGTCCAGCATTCGGCTTGGTACTGATTGACAGAGTTCTTGGGTGTCATCCTGAGCGATATCGTGCCAAATTTTGTCCAATTGGCGCTCGTGTAAATCCCGAGCCTGCTGGAGCGTACTGCACATAATGCTCCAAACGTTCTCAACTGGGGAGAGAGCTGGCGACCTTGCTGGCCAAGGTGGAGTTTGGCAAGCGCGAAGACAAGCAGTAGAAACTCTCGTCATATTAGGGCGGGCATTACTTTTCTGGAATATAATCCCAGGATGGACTCCCATAAAGGACAACAAAACGGGTTGCAGAATATCGTAGCTGTATTGCTCTGCTGTCAGGGTGCCGCGGATAACTACCAAAAGGGGTCCTGTGACGAAAAGAAACGGCACTCCGGACCACCACTCCTGGGTATCGGGCCGTATGGCAGGTGACAGTCAGGTTGGTATTCTACCACTGTCTGGGACTTACAGACACGTCTTGATTTGTCATCGGGGTTCAGTTCGAAGCGGGACTCGTCACTGAAGAGAATTCTACTCCAGTCAATGAGATTCCAGGCAGAAGACGTGTCTGGAGACACCCTGGACCTGACAACCGGGAATGATGGTCTGGGGTGCCATTTCATTTCACAGCAAGACCGCTTTGGTTTTCATCCGAGAAACCCTTTTCCACGTCCCGTTTTATTGCCCTTCATAGCAAGCCGTCCTGGACATGTATTTCAGCAAGACTGCAAACGGTGAGAGTTTCCACTGCTTGTCTTTGTGCTCTCCAAACCCTACCTTGGCCAGTAAGGTCGCCGTATCTCTCCCCAATTGACAGCGTTTCATACATTGCCTATAGGGATCTCCAACCAGTACGGGATTTTGACGATCTAACGCGCCAATTGGAAGAATTGGGCACGATATTCTGCAGGAGGACATACAACAACTCTGTCAATCAATGTCAAGCCGAATAACTGCTTGCTTGAGGGCCAAAGGTGCCCGCCCAGCTAGCCGCGCAGTCTAACGCGCTGCTTCCCGAGCGGGAAGGCGTGCCGTCCCCGGCACGAATCCGCCCTGCGGATTAGTGTTGGGGTGCGGTGTGCCAGCCAGCCTGTGGATGGTTTCTATGGCGGTTTTCCATCTACCTCGGCGAATGCGCGCTGGTTCCCCTTACTCCGCCTCTAATACACTGTCAGTCATTGCTGTGAAAACACTGTTTCCACGTACGAGTACATCATAATTATTCCACCACGCAAACATTTGGGGTTACACTCGTCTGGTATGAAACATTTCTGGGAGGGGTGGAGGGAGGTGTTCACTGGAAGGGGGGGGGGGGGCGAACGGCACAAAAACCCTGGGTTCGGTGTGGGGTAGCAGAGGGGTGGGTGTACTGTTGTGGCCTGTTGTGGGGTTGTGAACCACTGAGGGCCACGGCGGGACGAAGCCTTTCCGTCGTTTGTAGGTCCCCGATTCAATACATACGCACATACATACACGCATACAAGGGCCTAAGGTGGACCAACGAGTTATTGACTTACTAAATTTGTCAATCATTCACTTTTTTTTGAAATTATAATCACTTATTTGTCTGTACATGTACGTCACATCTACCGATTTCCGTCCCATTCGAATAATTCCTTCGTGGTTCGTCTGTGTCTTACTGCGAATTAAAGGTGTTTATATTTTTAAGTATATAAATTCCTCCGTTAAAGTGCAGAAAATAAGGTAGCATGAACACGGAATCTCGAAAATGGCAAGGAATTGTCGAAGTTAGCTGTGTTTAAAGCCGGGCACTTATGTGCGGGAAGTACGAACCAAGTGAATGGGCTTGTGCCCCAGAGGACTACCTGCACAAAACATTCGGACCAGGAAAAGGAGTCCATTCACAGCCTTCACCTACTTAGCAGCAACAAATGCTCGCGATTCTACAGATAGAACGGCACAACACAGAGTGTTGGTTTACTCAACACAGAAAGGGAAAGACCGTCCAACAAAGGAAAAAATAGCCAGACTATATTTTTCAAACAGAAGTGGAAAATAATGAAAGAAACCGCATTTCTCACATAGCCGTAGTGTCTCAACTGTCTGTAGGATGGTTAACAGAAGAGATCCCAAAAACAGAACGACCTCCTTAATGCAAACCAGCATGGTTATCGAAAACATACATCACGTGCAACCCAACTCGCACTTTTCTCGCGTGACATCCTGAAGACTTTGGAGCAAGGCAGTCAGATAGCTGCAGTACTTCTTGACTTCCGAAAAGCTTTTGACTCAATACTACACTTACGCTTATTATCAAAAATGGGATCATATGAAGTATCAGACCAAATATGTGACCGCATTGAGAATTTCTTGGTAGGGAGGACGCAGATTATTATCTCCGATGGAGAGTCGTCGACAGATGTAGGAGTAACTTCGGATGTGGCCCAGGGAAGTGCGTTGGGACCCTTATGTTCACGTTGTATATTAAAGACCTTGCAGACAATATTAACAGTAAAATAAGGCTTTTTGCAGATGATGCATTTATCATAATGAAGTATTATCTGAAAGAAAGTGCATAAATATTCAGTCAGCCTTCGGTAAGATTTCAAAGTGGTGCAGTGGCTTGCTTTAAATGTTCAAAATGTGAATTCAGGTCAACGATATCAGAGAAATCGGCCTGTGGCTAAAACGAAACGCAGGAATTGTAGTTTCAAACGTTGTAAAACAAAATGTAAGCGAGGAGCGAAACTCGTCTCAGCAAACTGGAGGCCTATTCTTTTCTCTTGACTCCATCGTACTGAGCAGACGATTTTAGTAGTAGCAGAGTAGAGTAGTAGACGAATTAGTTTTGATTTATAATTAAATATGTTAAAAACGGGCTATATCTATCTTTGATTTAAAAGGAAATGTACTTTCCGCAGTTATTAAGTGGTACTAGATTTATGATTTTTTGTGATATTTGTTTGAGAAAAGCTATCTGGAACTGCGGGTTCAGCAGATCATGGTAAGGAGACGCAATGTGCCGAATGCAATTCGCGTGCAGCCGTTGATTTCATTTTGCTATAAGCAAAGCGCGTCCCTGAGATTATTTGCGGATCATTTAACAGTGGCTTGCGATCATTTTGAGCAAGCACTAATTACATATGATCCGGCCATTGTCTCCGAA
Source organism: Schistocerca americana (assembly GCF_021461395.2). Classification (NCBI taxonomy): domain Eukaryota; kingdom Metazoa; phylum Arthropoda; class Insecta; order Orthoptera; family Acrididae; genus Schistocerca; species Schistocerca americana. The sequence continues at coordinate 378,449,740 of NC_060121.1, forward strand.
CTCTGAATCTGCTGCTCTCGCTTCTGTCAGATGCAGGCTCCACAGAATTGATGGTGGTGTTAAATTACTACGGCTCGTAAATGATAATAACTTCAGGAGAAAATTTTATTTTGAAATCAGTGCTTTCTTTTTAGGTACGTATCAGACGCAACAGACTGAATACGTGCCACTAATAACAATGACCGTTGCTCCATTGCTCAGTGAGAAACTATAATCATTTGCTAATTTGATGTTTCACATGTTCTGTCATTTTATTCAAATAACTGGGACAACAACGTATCATAGTGGATACTCAATGTATACAGAGAAGAGCAGCATGAATCTCGCAAATCTGTTTGACGTGTGGGAGAGTGTCACCGACATGGTGAAAGAAGTGAATTGGCAGACTCGTGAAAACAGACAGAAACTACGCCGAGAAAGTCTACTGACAAAGTTTCAAGAACCTGCTTTAAATGATGACTCTAGGAATATACCACAGCTCCCTACATATCACTCTCATAGGGATCGTGAGGGTAAGATTAGATTAATTACAGCACGCACAGAGGCATTTTCCCGAGCTCCTTTCCGCAATGGAACGGGAAAAAGCCCTAATATCCGGTACAATGCGACGTATCCTCTTCCATGCACTTCACCTGCGTTCACAGTCTCATTGCTGATAAAATACCCACAATTTTGATCGTGTTTCTGACAGCGCCGAAGTAGTGAGATTTTGTTGCTATCATAGCTCTTAAGGCAATTGCAGACCACGTAAACTTCTCAGATCTTCGGAAAAATGCTATTTTAATCACATGTTGTTCTATACAGCAATTTCTTGCAAGTTAAGCCCAAAGACGTGCTGCGGCCGAGCGGTCCGGAACCGCGCTGCTGCTATGGTCGCAGGTTCAAATCCTGCCTCGGTGATGGATGTGTGTGATGACCTTCGGTTAGTTAGGTTTAGGTAGTTCTAAGTGTAGAGGACTGATGACCTCAGTTGTTAAGTGCAATAGTGCTTAGGGCCATTTGAATCCAAAGACGTACTGAACACTAATGTAACTTATCATCATCACCACCACCACCCTCATCACCATCATCGTCACCATAATCGTCACCATCATCATCGTCACCATCATCATCGTCACCATCATCATCGTCACCATCATCATCGTCATCACCATCATTATCGTCATCACCATCATTATCGTCATCACCATCATCATCATCACCATAATCATCATCACCATAATCATCATCACCACAATCATCATCACCATCAGTATCATCACCATAATCATCATCACCATCATCATCATCACCATCATCATCATCACCATCATCATCACCATCATCATCATCATCACTACATTGTTACCACTACCACCACCACAATCACTACCATTATTCTGAAAGTCTCTGTATTAGCTGTAATTTCCCGACTTTTCTCTTCGCCAGGAAGTTTGGGGGAAGTAATATATTGTCTGACTCTTCCTAAAAAGTACTCTGTCGGAACTGCAATAGTAAACCTCTCCGTGATGCACAATAACGCCTCTCATGCAGCGTCTGCCACTGGAGTTCGTTGAAAATCTCTCTAACGCTTTCACGCCGACTAAACGATCTCGCGACGAAACGCGCTGGTGCTCTTTTAGACTTCTCTGTTTCTTCTGTCAGTCCTACTTGGTAAGGGTCCCAGACTGATGAATAATACTCAATAATCGGCCGAACAAGCGCCTTGTTAGCCACTTTTTCCGTGGATGAGTTACATTTCCTTAAGATTCTTCCTACGAATCTCAGCCTGGCATCTGCTTTTCCTACTGTTAATTTTATGTGGTCATTCCATGTAAGGTCGCTCTGGATAGTTACTCCTAGGCACTTTAAGTGATTGCTGTTTCCAGCAATTTTTGATCAATGGTGTAGTTCTACAGCAGTGGATTTCTCTTCATATGTATGCGCAATATCTTACATATGTAGGCCGCTATGTAACTTGGGTCAGTACACATCCGCTAACTTCAAAGAAGAGATCATTACCACAATGTGCGTTGTGTGGCAAAGGTTTGGAATGGACCGTGCAATTGCAAATTTCATCCACTGTGAAATGTGCGCATTGATACGTTTTCTGTGGAGGTAAAATAAATGTGCCGTTAATGTAGTATAATGATTTTGCAGGGAAAGAAGTCCCACCTAACAGCTACAATTTTTGTTTGAACTTTATTCGCAACAGTCCGGTTTAGGAAATATATTTCTTGTCTGCGAATGAAGTTCAAAGAAAAACTGTAGCTTTTCGGAGGACCACCTCTCCCTAGAAAATGGATTATACAGCTTGGACCCAGCCCAAGCATGGAAACGCAGAAATGAGTGTTGTCAGTGCCACGAGACAGTCGCTCAGAATGGACGAAGTGACGTGCATTACCAGGCAACGAGTGGACGACTGCTTGCAGCCACAAACGAACTTGTGCAAAGGCGATACAATTTGGAAAAGTGATCCAAACTTTCAGAATCATCAGAGGGTTTTCTTCCTGTTTAAATAATATTTGTGCACAACGTAGTAGCTGGCAATTGAGGCTTTGTGCCAGTGTGGAAGCCCAGTTTTTATCTTGTGACTACTGGGCCCACGTAATAGGTTTGTTTCAGATTTTTGTTACTGGTAACAGGCAAAAATGATTGTTCTTTTCCCGTCACTTTGTTTCAGGCAATTAAATGTGGGCTCTATATTACGTGAGATGAAGAAACAGTATAGTGGAGCAGTCCTACACCAGTTCGTCACGGAAATCTGAACTTCAGCCAGTCATATTCTTTGGAGAAGGTTATGGTCATTTTGTTTCGGGATAGGAAAGCCTTTTAGTATCTTTACTTTCAGAAAAGGGGCAGAACAATTAACAGTTTAGAACGAGACGTTAAAAACAGGTACGAGCAATAATTCAAACCGACGGCGTGGCATTTTGAGTTCCGGTAGCTTTCTGCTTGCTGCCTATACTCATTTACATAGTAACAGAACTTGGAGAATTCGTCAAATATGCGAACGGGAAAGCTGGACATTCTATTTACAGCTCCGTGCCCCACCCCATGGTTACCGTCTCTTAGCAAAGCTGAAAAAAGACTGTCGCCATAGGTTTTCGCAAATGATGAGGTCCAACACCTGAAGTTATGTTGAAGGTTCCTGTCGGCATATTTCTATGACGAGAGTAAATGATTTCGTCCACCGCTACTACAAGTGCTTTAGTGTTGCAGTACATTATCCTGAGAAATAGCTATGAATTATAGCTTGTATTGATGTTCTATTAATAGCTCAATTTAAATTGCTTTCGAAATTTCCCCGTTATTTCATCGAGGCTTTGCTGTCACACTGTCCCTCAAAAAACTTCTGTATCTGAAAATTTCTCAATTTCTCAGGAATAATGAGGCGAAATATCAAGGAGAATATCAACCTCCAAATTCATCTTCGGAACGACAAGTTGAAATTTAAATTACTTTCAATTAAAATATACAATCCAACTTACCTCTCCTCTTCTCCTTGCGTTGCAAAGCAGGAGAATATCCCGTACAGTGCGAACACCAGCACCGTTGTGGATATAACACTCATCACGACTTTGAAGCTAAACACTGGAAAAGAAAGACGAGGGAAACATTAAAAAAATGAATAATAAAAACACTCACTATAAGTCAATTTGTTAGTAAAACAGCTTGCGGAATACCCTAGGTAACATTCTACATCTACATCCATACTCCGCAAGCCACCTGTCGGTGTGTGGCGGAGGGTACTTTGAGTATTATGTCAAACTGTTTTTTTTTCAAAATTTCATGGCGAAAACGTGCAGCATGCCGTGCAACTACATTTGAATTTACTAGAATAAAACGTTTAGTGGCAGTGGTTTACAGAGGACCAGCTCTTGCTTCACTACTTTCGTAATCTACTTTTATCTATTAACGTTGCTTGGAAGAAAAGTTTTAGATTGTCGCACTCCTCAACGGCGATTCGGCGCAGATCTCTCACAGCGGTTGGTGGGCCACGTCGTCTATCAACAGCCGTTTTCAGTCTATCCAAGGCATGTTCGATAGGGTTCATGTCTGGAGGACACGCAGGCCCCTCTAGTCGAGCGATGTCGTTATCCTGACGGAAGTCATTCACAAGATGTGCACGATGGAGGCGCGAATAGTCGTCCATGAAGACGAATGCCTCGCCAATATGCTGCGATATGGTTGCACTATCGGTCGGAGGATGGCATTCATGTATCCGTACATCCGTTACGCGCCTTCCATGACCACCAGCGGCGTACGTCGGCCTCACATAATGCCACCCCAAAACAGCAGGGAACCTCCACCTTGATGCACTTTCTGGGCAGTGTGTCTAAGGTGTTCACAGCCTGACCGGTGCCTCCAAACAAGTCTCCGACGATTGTCTGGTTGAAGGCATATGCGCCACTCATCGGTGAAGAGAACGTGATGTCAATCCTGAGCGATCTATTCGGCATGTTGTTGGACCCATCTGTACCGCTGTGGTTGCTAAGATGGACCTCGCCATGGACGTCGGGAGAGAAGTTGCGCATCATGCAGTCTATTGCACACAGTTTGAGTCGTAACATGACGTCCTGTGGCTGCACGAAAAGCATATTCAACATGGTGGCGTTGCTGTCAGGGCTCCTCCGAACCACAATCCGTAGGTAGCGGTCATCCACTGCAGTAGTAGACCTTGGGCGGCCTGAGCGAGGCATGTCATCGACTGTTCCTATGTCTCTGTATCTCCTCCATGTCCGAACAACATCGCTTTGGTTCACTCCAAGACGTCTGGACACTTCCCTTGTCGAGAGCCCTTCCTGGCACAAAGTAACAACGCGGACGCGATCGAACCGCGGTATTGACCGTCCAGGCATGGTTGAACTACAGACAACACGAGCCGTGTTCCTCCATTCTGCTGGAATGATAGGAACTGATCGGCTGTCGGATCCCCTCCGTCTAATAGGCGCTGCTCATGCATGGTTGTTTACCTCTTTGGGCGGGTTTAGTGACATTTCTGAACAGTCAAAGGGACGTCTATCTTCAGTCAAAGGGACGTCTATCTTCAGGAGTTCTGGGAACTGGGGTGACGAAAATCTCTTTTTGACATGTGTATTAAACTGAAGTTTCATCTGTGGATTCAAATTTAACACTAGCAACACAAAAATATGTATATTTCAAGCGGAAAGTTCAATAAACCTCAGAATGTTTGGAATTCCAACTACTTATTTGGACACACGAATTCTAGCTTTCAAGAAACCACGTATTTTAGACGGTCCACAGGTAATGGCAGCAAGTGATAAGGACTCGGGGGTTTACCAGCGTATAACTAAAGTAAGGCAGAACAAATTTTCTAATCAACTTGTCAAAATCCGTATCATATGAGAGTATACAACGGAATTTTCTTTTTTCAACTAGTTTTGTAACAATTCATTCTGTTGTTCTCCAGGAACAAAGTATTTTCTTCTGCATTCTAGCGGCTTTTTGTTGCTGCCATATTGCAGTTGGGCAAGATACGAAGTACGAGAATCTTTGACGGATACACTTAACCGTAGTTACACCATCCAGTTTACGCACAGACCAGGAAACCCACAACTCCCGAGCCTTTGCCGAATCGCACTCTCTTGTATAAAACAGCTTCAAATGTCTGAATACTTTACGACTGAATTAATACATTAAATATCTGACGCTAAACATGTAAGCGAGAAGAAGTTCTTAAAAGTTTTCATATTGCCTCTGAAGTTTGCTGAAAATCGCAAAGTGCTCTTATTCTCAAATACTGAATGAACGTATTGTGGGTACTTTGCGTATCGGGAGTTACCCTCTCTCAAGACATATAACCAGTTTCTAACTGCGATACTCGCCTTACGGTGTTGAATCTTTAACATAGGATTACCTCTCTTAATGAGTAGATTACGACAGCACTTTAAATTTTTAAATTCGATAAGTAGCTGTCATGAAACACTGAAAATCAAACTCTCTGTTGCTCCTGGAAGCCGTTAGATAAGCAACTCACAACTAGGACCGTGCACTTTGCATAAGTTTACCTGTTTAGCAACATTTAATCGCTTATGACCTAAGCTGCACTACGAAATGCAAATTGTTTCTGAGGACAAAAACGATATTGTTTAACGTTAATACTTTCAAAAATGGAACAATTACTTGATGGCCTCTTAAAATCTGCACTACGAGTGTGGTCCCTGCGGAACTAGCATTTGAGCCAGTAGCCAGTATGAAGAGTCAGGGGCATAGAAGCTGCAGTTCGCGCGCGCGCGCGCGCCTACACACACACACACACACACACACACACACACACACACACACACACACACACACAACGCTTCTGAACCACAATAAGACCTACATTCACAGAATGGCATAGACGAAATCTAATCACTCTTAAGGAAATTGGTAATCAAATCATATCTAACAACAAGAAAAACATATGCTAATGTTGCTTTGCAAAAAAAAAACCTTGGATTAGCTGTTTACACTATGATCGTGTAACCATCTGTGAATCCTAACAACAACAGGGTGATACGTCGCCTCAGTGCATTCGTATAGCACGTTTACAGCAAGACAGCAAAAGACGGTTCTAGCTATGTTCTGGCTCTCTTATCATTGAAGACTAACATTTGACTTCACTTTTCTTGCAGAATACATAGTTCACTTTAAACTTTCCAACGCTGAAACTATTATTACACCGTGGTGCATCAAGAGGGCGACAAAATGAATCTAATTCCACGGCTCTCCAACGACATGGCACAAAAATGTTGAATGCTGCCTAAAATTATGCTCAGAGAAGTTATCCTACTGCGTGAGGCTCTTTATATAGACTCATATAGACATCGTATCAATATCTCTTCCAAACTGGACTTAAAAGCTCTAAGTTCTCCCAAATTTCGAAATGTTGACAGAAAAATAATATGGTGAGTTTATAACAAATATGTGGTATCGTCCAGAGATCAGAGTGCCACAGCAACGTCTGCAACGCGAATCGACACGACACACGTTACTGAGGGATCACTGTAATCCGCTGTGGTGTACCGGAGGCGCTCCAGAAGACCACACCTCCCTCTCAGCAATGGTAGCGCCCTCGCGCTGAGGTCAATATAGTGTTGAGAATGCAAGAGATCTGCCCACTTCGAAACCTCAGCTCCAACAGCAGGCAACATCGCCTACGACCAACGAGTAGTTATAGTTTCAGATGAACTTTTAGTGTTGTTAAGGCTGAACATTGTACCTCAAGAGAACAGATTGTTAATTAGTGCATCAAGTGAAGCTTTGTTAGTCCGTAACAGTTGTAAATTATCCTGTTCTCCTTTGGCAAAAAAGAGTGTCAAAGTTAAGAAAAACTTTTATTAATTCATGTAACAAAGTGAACTAATATTTCATGTGTTCTGGTTTGATGAACCTTCTCCCAGAGCAATCAAAGACCTCACATTTGTGGCTGGACGAAACTACTTTCCCTTGGTCGCAACAAATCATTTTTAATTTCACTCCTAAGCAACCACATGCAATAATCAACCAAGTAGTCAAGCGATCAACAAAACCTAATTGTCAGTGATTTTTCTTCTCTTTTAAAGTCCTTTTGTATGCCTGTAATATGTATACCGGTTTATACTTCCAATTTTTACTATTAGGACATGGATATTATATACGATCATAATTGAATACCTATTGAAGGCCGAGAAATTTGAGACAACGGAGGACGACGCGGATTTTTTGTATATACCCTTAGCTCAGTCGAGTTTGTCACTGTTAGACGATTGCAGTGTTACGGTAGAAGACCCAGTACTCACCACCGAATGAAAATTTACCTGTAAATCAGAATCACGTACGCGACGCTTTCGACGGATAAACTGCATAGAAGTGTCCCCTGCGACTTTTAAAAGTTCCCCAACCAATCTACATGTTTACCTACGGATTTTCATTAATTCCCGGGCTTTAAAATGTCAAAACAACAAATATTTGAAATGAGAAAATGAGTAACACTACACACCAGGAATTAAACATTAGTCCGCGCTAAACCTGGCCATAAATGAGGATCCAGTCAAGGGCGCCGACGAGAAGGCAGTTATAAAACCACGGTAAACCAAGTGCTCTCGGTTCACGCCTTGCTTAAAGCAACAAAGCGCATACTTACAGAGCGGACTGGGCCCTTCTAAAACGCGCAGGTATTCTCGTAGTTCACTGTCGGTCATTAAACAGCGTTTCATTAGTTCGAAGGTTGTACTTCAGGTAAGCCTGTTGTCCGTTTCCACGTATCACATCCGTGCTACCTCAACTGTTCCGTACACTCAAATGGTGGCTGTAACACGGGCAGGGAATGAGGAACAAAGCCTTACAAGTCGTTTATACGAGTGAAAATATTTCTTAGCTACATGGAAAACAGCCTAACGATTTCTCCGTCGGTAGACAAAGTCGTTAACTCTTGTGTCGTTAAGATAAGGCACCCTTGCTATTTCGAGAATACCGTCTGATTTTCTCATCAAATGCCATTCTCAATTGCTGAAATTTGTAATGGATTTGCTGTTTATTTCTCGATATTAGATTCCTTAATTCCTTATGCTTGTTATACATTCACTTTCTTCTAAATCGGATCTGTTTTTAGACTTGTCATTGATTCCCAACCATCAATTGACTCCTGTTTTGCACTTTTCTGTTGCTCAAAGTTATACACCCTAAATATTTTGGCAACGTAATGGTGATAATTGACCAGACTGGCAAATCATGTTCGTATCCCCATGAAACAAAGGAATTCTTAAGTAATAATAAAATCAGAAATTCTGTTACAGATTCTATGGACTCACTGAGCAGTTTTCTGGCAGCAAGAAATATCATCTAGTATTTGTTTTCTAGATTGTTCGTATTATGAATTTTCGTTAATCAAGCTGGCTTCAGTGGCAGTTCAGTTCATGGAAAATAGTTCCTTCTCTCTCTGAGCATTGAGTAAGGAAATGTATGAAGTGAGCATTCACGAGGGCAGAAAAGTATTTTTGTAGCGTGCATTTAAGGCGTGGGCCGAAAGTCACTACCCATCTTAGCCCACTGAAAACAAATTGATGATGATATTTGGTTTGTGGGGCGCTCAACTGCACGGTCACAGCGCCCGTTCAAATTCCCAGTCTGTACACAGTGCAATCTAGCCACTTTCACGAATGATGATGGAACGATGAGGACAACACAAACACTCAGTCCCCAGGCAGAGAAAATCCCAACCCGGCCGGGAATCAAACCCGGGACCCCGTGATCCAGAGGTAGCAACGCTAGCCACTAGACCACGATCGGCGTACATTGAAAACATATTATTTGAAAACATCACAGTTGATTGCTATACTTTTTCAGTTAATTACATGCACAAACACTAGACTGCACTGTTATTAATTTAAACATTTCTAACTCTGTTTCTAGTTGTTTCTAACCTGTTTTTAATTTTTTTCCGACGTAGAGAGAGCTTTTGCTACAAACACGTTGTACAAAGATGGTTATAATTGAACAATGAATAAGTGGAATAATAATTTCAACACTACTTCAGTTACAAAGAAGCCTGTCTGCAAATTACGAAAACATTTTGTGAAAAATGGATTTGCAGCGGATCACCCAGGTCAGGCAGGCTATCAATAAGTGATGAAACTAAGCTTAAAAGTTTTACAAGCGGTCATCCAGAGCCCTAAAAAGTCTACTCATAGGCTCTCTCTCGAACGGGATATTTCTAAAACTTCTGTGCAGAAAGTTTTACATAAGGCCAAATCCAGAAATTACGTACCCCGTCTTATACACGGGCTATTGGAATACGAGGTGCATTCAAGTTCTAAGGCCTCCGATTTTTTTTCTAATTAACTATTCACCCGAAATCGATGAAACTGGCGTTACTTCTCGACGTAATCACCCTACAGACGTACACATTTTTCTCAACGCTGACGCCATGATTCCATGGCAGCGGCGAAGGCTTCTTTAGGAGTCTGTTTTGACCACTGGAAAATCGCTGAGGCAATAGCAGCACGGCTGGTGAACGTGCGGCCACGGAGAGTGTCTTTCATTATTGGAAAAAGCCAAAAGTCACTAGGAGCAAGGTCAGGTGAGTAGGGAACATGAGGAATCACTTCAAAGTTGTTATCACGAAGAAACTGTTGCGTAACGTTAGCTCGATGTGCTGGTGCGTTGTCTTGGTGAAACAGCACACACGCAGCCCTTCCCGGACGTTTTTGTTGCAGTGCAGGAAGGAATTCGTTCTTCAAAACATTTTCGTAGGATGCACCTGTTACCGTAGTGCCCTTTGGAACGCAATGGGTAAGGATTACGCCCTCGCTGTCCCAGAACATGGACACCATCATTTTTTCAGCACTGGCGGTTACCCGAAATTTTTGTGGTGGCGGTGAATCTGTGTGCTTCCATTGAGCTGACTGGCGCTTTGTTTCTGGATTGAAAAATGGCATCCACGTCTCATCCATTGTCACAACCGACGAAAAGAAAGTCCCATTCATGCTGTCATTGCGCGTCAACATTGCTTGGCAACATGCCACACGGGCAGCCATGTGGATGTCTGTCAGCATTCGTGGCACCCACCTGGATGACACTTTTCGCATTTTCAGGTCGTCATGCAGGATTGTGTGCACAGAACCCACAGAAATGCCAACTCTGGAGGCAATCTGTTCAACAGTCATTCAACGATCCCCCAAAACAATTCTCTCCACTTTCTCGATCAAGTCGTCAGACCGGCTTGTGCGAGCCCGAGGTTGTATCAGTTTCTTGTCACACGATGTTCTGCCTTCATTAAACTGTCGCACCCACAAACGCACTTTTGACACATCCATAACTCCATCACCACATGTCTCCTTCAACTGTCGATGAATTTCAATTGGTTTCACACCACACAAATTCAGAAAACGAATGTTTGCACGCTGTTCAAGTAAGGAAAACGTCGCCATTTTAAGTATTTAAAACAGTTCTCATTCTCGCCGATGGCGGTAAAATTCCATATGCCGTACGGTGCTGCCATCTCTGGGACGTATTGACAATGAACGCGGCCTCATTTTAAAACAATGCGCGTGTTTCTATCTCTTTCCAGTCCCGAGAAAAAAAATCGGAGGCCTTAGAACTTGAATGCACCTCATACAATCTTCATCGTGGGCTTCAATTTTCTGAGGCATTGTTAATGAATTAAAAGAGGGTGATAGTGTGTTGTTTTCTAAGATAATTGTGAGTGATGAGTTTTTTTTTTTTTAATTCTAATTAAGTTACGATGGGTAGCGACTTTTGGCCCACCCTGTATTGTCTCCTAGGCATGTAACAGTACTACTTATCTATGAAAAGTAACTGTTCCTCCTTTCACGTATTTCGACTTGCGTCCGTAACGGCGACAAGTATTCATCACTACTGTTAATGATAAGGCTGTAAATATAGGGCAGATAAGTGAAACATTAAAGATTGGTGTTAGTACAAAATGTAAACAAACACCGTTATACCAAAGTTTTAAATTGGTAGCATGCGCAGTGCGCTATGCTAATCCTGTAGATATTCAAATTCTGTTTCTGAGCACTAATTTTCAACCATTCCAAGATGGCGGACAGAAATGTCTTTAACAAGACGATAAAAGATTTATTTAATTAAATGAAATGTAGAATTTATACAAAGGTCGTTCCGTTGCACATTTAGCACCATCATTCAACACAATTCATGACATATAAGAAACAATGCTGATGATTTTAAAGTGGACAGGCCATGGGAAAGATCTACCAGCATTCGAACTCCTCATAACATCGAAAGTGTTCGAGCGACGCCGAAAAATAGTTGTAAAAACCGTCCGAAAAGCACCATAACTCTTTCGGATTCCCACGCGTCTGAGCAACGTGTTTTTACTCTTACCTAAATTAGCGATCGACAACAAGCGCTAAAGAATGGAAATCACTCGATGGACTCTGAATTAAATAGTGTATATTGTTTACCTTTGTTTGCTTTACACAGAAGCACTGCTTCAACAGAATAAATTAATCCAAGTGGAGAGCGTGTTTTTAAAAATATGTACTTTTGGACCTCTAAGAACACAGACGCATTCCTCCAACGGTGCATCCTGCTCCAAGAATAGGCAGCGAACGTTAGATAAACAGCTAGGGTAATCATTTTTCTTTCCCTTCTTCCTCATGAATGATGACCGGTTCCAGAACATTCTTCCCACACAAGCGATTTATCATTTGACCCCTTTGGTCCTTTGAACCCTTTCATACGTGTCGCTACTGATTGTGACACGCACTGCCTACAAAATCTTATATTTGGGCGCCATTAGCTTGGCGCCCCAAATAGCGGCTTGTGTTACTTTGACGCTGCAAAGAATTCGAGCAAGTAGTTCATTCAGGGTAAAGGGAGTTAACTCTTTAACTACCCTTGGGCCTCGGAGGACAGTCTTACTTTTATTATCTTCTCTATTAGTAACTAGACATTTTATTTTAATGAAATTTTAGGACTTCCTAATTTGTCTTGTTAGTCATAATTTTGGAAAATAATTATAAAAATTTACCCATAGCTTTCTGTTGAATGCTGGTCCACGGTTTCTCCCGTACGGGCCTCGCAAGCTAGTGTGGTTAGAAGCAATTTTTAAACAACAAGACGTCTGTCTCGGTGCATCTATTATCTTTAAATGCGAACATTTTAGGTTAGCCTTTACCGTGACTGTTATCGACATTAAATGAAACAACAAGTTCAAAATGGTTCAAATTGCTCTAAGCTCTATGGGACATAACATTTGAGGTCATCAGTCCCCTAGACTTAGAACTACTTAAGCCTAACTAAGCTAAGGACATCACACACATCCATGCCCGAGGCAAGATTCGAACCTGCGACCGTAGTAGCAGCGCGGTTCCGGACTGAAGCGCCTAGAACCGTCCGAAACAACAAGTTTACTGTACCAGTCACTGTTTGTTTATTTCCACGGCGCGTTTCAAAGATTTAAGCCTCCATCATCAGGTGGATTTACATTTGTTAGTATGATATTCGTTTGTGTTGTGTTACGATTTTTTTAGAGGAACTTGTGGCACTGTCTAGTGGAGAAACAGTTCCTCCAAAAAATCGTAACGCAACACACACAAATGTCATATTAACAAATGTAAATCCATCTGATGATGGGGGTTGAACCCTTTGAAACGCGTCGTGGAGATAAATAAACAGTGACTGGTAACAGTAAACTTCTTGTTTCATTTAATTAGCATATGTTATGTAATTTGCTGTTGTTGACACGAATTGTTATTCTTTCGGTGTGTAACAGACCTTGTGATAAGCACACGTTTATTTTGGTGCATTACTTCGTAGCATTTGTCTGCTCTACGAACTGAAAATGTTGCGGAGAAGAGGACTAGAGATGGAGATAGTGAAGTGTTGGGTGTTCCGATTCTGAAAACGCATCTAGTAAGTTTGAATTTTTTAGTGATGATGATGTAGACCTCGCTGAAAACTCAAAACACGATGATGATGATCACGAATGTATATTGTTTAACTAGTCTTCGAACAGTTGTAATTTGGCTCTAGAACTACTGAAACCTAACTAACCTAAGGACATCACACACATCCATGCCCGAGGCAGGATTCGAACCTGCGACCGTAGCAGTCGCGCGGTTCCAGACTGAAGCGCCTAGAACCGCATGGTCACACCGGCCGGCTAAAATATTAGTCACAATGGAGACACAAGATAGTCGGTCGGCTGGCTGCCTGCCTGGTGAAGATGGAGGGCGGGGGGGGGGGGGGGGGGGGGTTAAAGAACTAAACAGCGAGATCAGTCCCTCGCCCCCAGGAGTAGTCCATCTATAGTTAGTTACATGAGGCATGAGCGTGTTCTGGTAATGGAAGTACATAGGTGAGGAAATATCGAGGCACTGAAGGCAACACTGAAGAGGGAAAAGGAGAAGGAAAAAGAGGGAGAGGATGAATGTTTGAAATGTTAATAAATGTGAATAGGAGAAGAAGTTACAAGCAAATGAAGGAGGATGCTCGCGACAGAGAAATGGAGAATGTCCTGCTGGCAACTGTCTGAGGACGAATTTACTGGAAGAGGACATCATCATTCATTTCAAACTGCAGTGAATTACTTACAATAAACTTCATGAGGGGGGGGGGGGGGGGAATATGTACTGTAATGGAGTACAGGAAACACCTAACTCCTTAAACACATGTCTACGAGATGATCGTGCGTGTACACCACATTGCTCTTATAGCACGTTTCTGAGCAACCCAGAACTTTTTCTATGCGATATTACTGAATGAAAATATGCAAACTATGTAAACTTTCCGATTTGTTTCTTCCTCAGATTTACAATGATTTTAAGTGAAATGGTGGGTGAACTTAGTTGTTTTAGGAGTTCCAAAAAGTGTTTTTTCCACCTTAGCCATCAATATGAACACCTAAGAAATTTGAAGTTTCCACCCCATTTATTATTTCTTAGCGATGAGTGACACTTATCATTAGTGTTGCACATCTAGATGTGCAGAACTGAAAATGGCGTATGTTTTTATAATTGAGAGAGACCATTTGCAGAAAACCAATGACACTTTTAAGAACATTGTTTACTATTCCTTTTGTTTCTGTATGTATGCTTGGACTGAGTAAAATACTAATGTTATCTGCAAAAAGAAGTATTCTGCTTGTTGAATTTTAGACGGAAGATCGAGGAACATTGGTAGACTTATGATTGAGGGTTGGGGAACCACATAAGTGATTTCTCCCCAGTCAGACTAATCTCACCTGATGGCTTCAAGCTTTTGCCAGTTTAGATTTTTCAGCATCCCTGCGACCCTCTCCCAGGGGGCAAACAAACCTGAGACTTTTCGTGCTTCCCCTCTTTGAACACGATCAGTATCTCCTGTTATTCTTGTTTGGCATGGATCCCACGCAATGCAAGATTCGTCCAACGAAGCATAATGTCTGTACTATTTCACTGAGATTGTAGACAAAGACTGCAGCATAAATCTTTTATGTTATTGTATGCTACCATAAGTAACAAAAAAATCACAAGAAGTTTCAACTAAGCGAGATAACTATTATAGAGGGTGTTTCAAAATGAACATACCGGTTTTAAGGCGTTGTAGCATTTATTATGTTCAACTTACAATTGTAAATAATACACCAAATGAAAGAGCAATTCAGACAGTTTGTATACCTGTGCGCAGTGGGAAGTGTGTGGAATGACAAAGAGGGACTGAAAAACGTGTTGAACGAGTGCGAGTCTTTCACGCTTAGCCCCAAGAAATATCCCCGCGGAAAGTTTATGGGCCTTTCTTTTGCGGTGAGTCAACTGTAACTGATGTTTCTTATCTTGATGTGCTACAGCTATGGCCCGTGCCTCAATGGGAAGAAGCTGAACAACACCTCTTTATTTGGGAGCAAGATGATGCACCGCCTCACTGGCATAAGTCACAAGGGAACCTCCCCGTCGCACCCCCCTCAGATTTAGTTATAAGTTGGCACAGTAGATAGGCCTTGAAAAACTGAACACACATCAATCGAGAAAACAGGAATAAGTTGTGTGGAACTACGAAAAAAATAAGCAAAATATACAAACTGAGTAGTTCATGCGCAATATAGGCAACATCCGGGTTAGTGTCAGCTCAGGAGCGCCGTGGTCCCGTGGTTGGCGTGAGCAGCTGCGGAACGAGAGATCCTTGGTTCGAGTCTTCCTGCGAGTGGAAAAGTTTAATTCTTTATTTTCAGTTTATGTGACAAACTTATGTTTTCATCACTTTTTTGGGAGCGATTATCACAAGAAAACCTAAATCGGGCAAGGTAGAAGAATCTTTTTACGCATTCGCCAAGTGTACTAGTTAGGTGGGTCGACAACATATTCCTGTCATGTGACGCACATGCCGTCACCAGTGTCGTGTAGAATATATCAGACATGTTTTCCTGTGGAGGGATCTGTTGCGATCAAATGTTTTCGGTCCTTTAGTCTACTAATCGCACGGTTTTGCGGCGCGGTCGCAAAACACAAACACTAAACTTATGGCAGTGAACAGAGACGTCAGTGAACGAACGGACAGATCATAACTTTGCGAAAATAAAGAAACTAAAATTTTCACTTGAGGGAAGACTTGAACCAATGACCTTTCGTTCCGTAGCTGCTCGCACTAACCACGGGACCACGGAGCTCCTGAGCTCACATCATCCGTGATGTTGCCTATCTTGCACATCGACTACTCAGTTTGTATATTTTGCTTATTTTTTTCATAGTTCCACACAACTTCTTCCTGTTTTCTCGATTGATGTGTGTTCAGTTTTTCCAGGCCTATCCACTGTGCCAACTTATAACTAAATCTGACGGGGGTGCGATGGGGAGGTTCCCTTGTCAGTACGCGACTGGTTAAACAGCGTTGCATCCGACCGGTGGACTGGGCGCAAGGGGTCGGTTGACACAGCATTTTATTCATGACCTCCATGTTCACACACGATCTGACGCGATCATTTGTATGTGCCTCCTATATCAGCTGATCTATCCGATATTAGAAACAGTGTTATTGCAACAGTTACTCCTGACACATTGATCAAGGTTCCGGAACAAGTCGCCTATCGACTATGTGTGAGGGGTGTTCACACTGAATAATTGTAAGAAAAAATGATAGTGTTTCCCTTTCATTTGGACTATTATTTATATTTGTAAGGCGAATGTAATAATTGCTACAAAGCCTTACAACACGTATATTCATTTTGAAACACCCTGTGAATTATTAGAGCTATTGATCTCTCTCTCTGGAGAAACTGAATTCATATTTTAGAGTTTCAAACTTTAATTACCGTTTTTATGATTTTTCCAAAGCAGTGAATCAGCAGTCAACATAGTTTCTTCAACAAGCCAGTGACGTTTTTCAATAACGTGTTTTAAAACTACAAACATTCCCTGACAGCCTTCTAACTTTCTGTGGTTCACGAAATTACCGTTTGCATTCTCGCAATGATACTGTTTCTGCAAATAAATTAATCCTTCTGAATAACAGCAAATACTCGTCAAATTCTGTGCCATTAAAATACAAACTTGTTTGGATCTACCTGGGTTATAGACAGTTTTCCATTAAGCTACAGGCCAGCGAACGGTGAGTGCCAAACCACCATGGGATCTAATCCGCTCACGGACGCGTAATACTTCAAAGGCATATTGAGAAAAAATGTTACAATGATGACACCAACAGAAAGTGGCAACACAAAGTGCCGTAGACTATGATTAATTAAAATAAACATTTTGAACTTCGCAGAAATGTTTCTTTTTTTTAAAAAAAAAAAAACTCTATCATTGGTCATTTTGGTCCATTAATATCACTTGTGACGAAACTTTTTTGTCCATCCTAAAGATAAAGAAGAAAGAAAACAAAACCCATCTAACACATTAAACTAGAGGAAAAGAAACGATTTCTCATCCTTAATCACGTGAAAAATGCGTTAGACTGGTTGGATAGAAGTGGAAGTTGTAGCAGAAGCACAAACTTTCAGTTGTGTGCTAACAGGCTGCAATAATACCCTAGAAGAGAGACCTTGCACAGAACGGAGGGATTAAAATGTCAGAATTCGAATGCGAAACAACCCGCCTATCATACACCGGGTCAAGAGGAATATTCCATACGAGTAGTAGTCGTCTTTGACCAGTGACGTCAGAGCAGCACCTCCTCTCCCCACATACACACATGTAGTAAGTCTAAAGACCCCGGACACGCCCTGATTAATCGGCTTGCCGACTGTCCGGGCGAGCGACCAATTTCGTGGCACTGTTACTTGTTATTTATCTTAAGTTCATTGTGTTTAAGTTCTACTAGAGCACGTGTTATTTTACACAGAAAAATAGGGGTTGGCTTTGGTTGTTTCAAAGCTAACAAGGCCATAAAAGGCCGAGAAAAAGCTGTGCGCAAAGAAGTCGGTAATGCAAGGAACGGGATTAGCCGAGCGGTCTCAGGCGCTGCAGCCATGGACTGTGCGGCTGGTCCCCGCGGAGGCTCGAGTCCTCCCTCGGGCATGGGTGTGTGTGTGTGTGTGTGTCCTTAGGATAATATAGGTTCAGTAATGTGTAAGCTTAGGGACTGATAACCTTAGCAGTTAAGTCCCATAAGATATCACACACATTCAATGCAAGGAACGAAATTCACCCATGTCCTGTTAACTAAGCATCTGGGAGCCGATAATTTTCGTAATTATCTAAGAATTGACAAATCTTCCATTTCGGAGCTGGTGCACATCGGCAGACCATTCTTAAATAAAAATAATACATTCTTGAGAGAGGCTGCAAACTGCGAGGAGAGGGTGTCAGCTACATTTTGATTTCTAGTCACTGACAGAAGTTAAAGAGGAACTCAAATTCATTGCTGTTATACACCCACAGTTAGTAACTAAAATGATTCCTGAACGTGGGACGTGATTTACAATTGCCTGAGGAAACACCACGGTAAAGTTGATTAAATAAAACAAATGACGTTCATATAAACGTCATGGAAGATTATTTGTAAGTTTAAGAAAATCAGGCGGAGGACTACATATGGCGGTGTGGCACATAATCTAATAAATATAACAACAGATACATAAGAAATTAAGCAGTTAGCAACTGCTAGAACTGTAAAAATTATCCCACACTTTGCTCGGCATAACAGATGGCTTTGATCTAAGCTGGACTTTTTTAACAACAACAACAACAAAGCTAGTATATTTTACGAATTAACGTGTACTGAATTTTAATAATTCGGTCTTTAGAATTCATTTGCGATAAGCACTGGAAATAATACGTAAAAACAGAAATACTGAAGGTCGACAGACTTTTATTCTCTCTACATCCCAAACAAAACCATTCTGGATTCGTAAAAGATAGTAAAAAAAGCGCTTCACTTCATCCATCTGTATTTCTACACTCCTCGCGCGTGTCCCGCAAGTATCTACAGTGTTTGAATTTCTCCAGAATTAGTGAGTAAAGAGGATCTGTTGTTGGGTGGTTGACACGATAGCGCTACACACGGCACTAACTGTTAGGTGGTGGGTAGTGGTGGAGGGGGTGGGGGAGAGGGGAGGGGAAGGTGTATGGGGGGGGGGGACGGTATAGAGGGGAGCGGAGGGGGTGGTGTAGTGGGGCGGGGAGGGGGAGGGTGGGTTGGTTGCTGTCGTGTGGGCCTACACGCTCGTCATCCCGACAAGGTAAGTTAGTCGGTCGCTCGGTCAAAACGCCTAGACACGTCCAGTTTGTCGGTCGGTCGGTGCGCGTGTAGTGGCCTTAACTATGTTTACTCGAAGCAGAAACAGAAGCTTCCGAGGACTTTTTCTCCCTTTGGAAAACACTAAGGAACGTTTAACTTGCCTGCAACTACAGGTAGTACAATCCAGCACACACATAAAGCTGATACATTGCACATTGCTAGCGAAGGAAAAATGCCGTAACTCTGCATCGACACTGCCACAACAACGCGATTTCGTTGCAGGTGTACACTCAAAAATGTAGGAGGAGAGAAATCGACCTTCCTATAAAATACAACTCGAAGTTTCTTGTTCGTGAACAAAATGGTTCAAATGGCTCTGAGCACTATGGGACTCAACTGCTGAGGTCATTAGTCCCCTAGAACTTAGAACTAGTTAAACCTAACTAACCTAAGGACATCACAAACATCCATGCCCGAGGCAGGATTCGAACCTGCGACCGTAGCGGTCTTGCGGTTCCAGACTGCAGCGCCTTTAACCGCACGGCCACTTCGGCCGGCCCTTGTTTCGTGAACAGACCAGTTTATTTTTTACAGCACGCGAACACATCACCACGAGCTTTCGACGTCACAGACGACACAACAGCTGTACGCATGGTAACTGCGGCGACGTCGACGTACCGTGAGGCAGCCATCGCTGCGGCAGCAGAAGGGTCCACCTGTAACGCTTCGCGGTGGGCGCGACTTTGGCGTAGGGTCGCTTGCCGGGACGCTTCGTTGGCGGTGCCATCACTTCATTTCGCAGTCCGTGCGCACGTGCAGTCTCAACAGGTGACTTGCTCTAATATGGATGGCCCTGTCTTCGATGAGTCGACTCTCGCCCGTCGGCTACACGAGATAACGCGCGCCAGCTGCCCTCACCGTCGCCGCCGCGGGTTTGTTGTGGAAGCGATGCCAACGTGTACACAACGCTATCAGCTCATCTGTTGCGCTTCATATCTTGTCCCACTTATCTTACAACTGTATCAGTTGATATGAGGGACAAATACAAATTAAAAGAACGCTGACAGAACCTGCGTTTCAAATATTCAGCAAAAACGGAAGTAAAATCGGGTGTGTCCCAAGAACTGTTCTTTTCACCACATAAACAAATAATTTTTCAGATTAAATCAGCAGCACTGATTTACTGAAGTGTGGGTGCTGGCATCCTACTACGCATAGTGCCGCAATGAAGAAGTAGGCCGGCCGGGGTGGCCGAGCGGTTCTAGGCGCTACAGTCTGGAACCGCGCGACCGCTACGGTCGCAGGTTCGAATCCTGCCTCGGGCATGGATGTGTGAGATGTACTTAGGTTAGTTAGGTTTAAGTAGTTCTGAGTTCTAGTGGACTGATGACCATAGATGTTAAGTCCCATAGTACTCAGAGCCTATTTGAACTATTTTTGAAGAAGTAGGTTGGAACTTGCTGCCATATTATAACCGAGGACAGTACTCTTCCCAGCTGAGCTATCCAGGGAATACTGACGACGAGCACTCCGAGCTTTACTTCCGCCAGTACCCCTCTCCTCTTGGGCGGATTGTGAGTCGTATCCGGTTAACTCAGCCGGTAGAGCACTGCCCGCGTAATGCAAGGTTCCGGTTTCGCGTCTTAGTTTTATCTGTCAAAGTTTCCAAAACATCGCACTCTTCACCGCAGATCAAGATTGTGGTAACATGTATACTGATCTTTAGATTAGCTCGTGGTTTCGGATAGGTCCGTAGGACACACCTTTGTTGTGAGCGAGCCAAAGAATGTGCCATGACAACAATAACATTTTTTTTATAAACACTGAATATTTCGTAGTTACATTTAACCTCGCCCTCTGAAAAGCACATTCTCCCTCTATGAATTGGTATTTTAAAATTTTAATATGTTTGAAAGTGATAAAAGCAGGAATGTCACCGCCAAAAATTCTCATATTCCATTGGGAATATTCCCGATATTTTGATAGATAATACGCGTTACTATATGACGTCATACTAGTGGTACACGACTGCTCATGAAGAGTTTCCGTAGCAGGTTAACGGGTTCTGTCGTTATCGCGTCATGTAGAACCTTCCTAAAAATCATTAACAATGTCTGCTAAACTCTTCTGGTAGAAAGAGTCACTCCCCTTTTGCCAATGGCTTAGTCAATGATGACGCAGGAACGTGCAGTGATTCAGGGCTTGCCCTTGGGGTAGGAAACTGGCTCGTAGAGGCGGAATAATCAGCAACAGTCAACAGCATGAGCATGCAGAAGGCACGGTATATGGTCTGTAGCGGAAAAAGCATCACTATAATCTCTGAATTAGCGAAACATTCGGGATTACTTCCCCAAACGGAACCAGTGCTAACAACAATAGTTCAGATATACATGCCAATACCTCAAACAGAAGATGAAGAGGTTGAGGAAGTACATGAGGGCACCGAAGCTGTAATTCAGAATGTAATGGGATATGAAAATCTATAATATTGCTTAATTAGGGCCGCCCGCTGTGGCTGAGCGGTTCTAGGCGCGTCAGTCCGGAGCCGCGCTGCTGCTACCGTCGCAGATTCGAATCCTGCCTTAGGCATGGATGCGTGTGATTTCTTAGGTTAGTTAGGTTTAAGTAGTTCTAAGTCTAGGGGACTGATGACCTCAGATGTTAAGTCCCATAGTGCTCAAAGCCATTTGAACGATAGTGCGTAGAGCCACTTGAACTTAATTAGAACGCTGTAGGAGGGGGAAGATTAGAAGACAATGTTACGGCAGAATATGGACTGGATAGCAGGAATGAGGTAGAAGAAAGCCTACTTGAGTTCTACAATAAATTTCAGATTGTAATACCGAATACACTGTTTAAAAAAATCACAAGAGGAGAAGGTATACTTGATAAGGACTGGAAACACGAGAGGATTCAAACTGGATTACATCGTGCTCAAACAGTGATTCCCGTGACTATATGGCCACATTAACTCACTTTCTTGCGGAATACAAATGGTTCAAATGGCTCTGAGCACTATGGGACTCAACTGCTGTGGTCATAAGTCCCCTAGAACTTAGAACTACTTAAACCTACCTAACCTAAGGACAGCACACAACACCCAGCCATCACGAGGCAGAGAAAATCCCTGACCCCGCCGGGAATCGAACCCGGGAACCCGGGCGTGGGAAGCGAGAACGCTACCGCACGACCACGAGATGCGGGCTGCGGAATACATAGGAGATATGAAAGACATATTTCAGATCCTTCAAACGCACAGGCGTTCTACAGCGAATATTTCTAAAACGCATTTCCGAAACCAGTAGCCTGTTACAGACAATTTCATTTACCCGTTAATAATCTTTGAAGCCTTTTTGGCAGCACAACTGAGACATTAGACAAGAGTGCTAGCATTCCACTTTGAACATTAAGTTTAGGAAGTAAATCATATTAAAAAAGCTTAACGCGCAGTTCGCTACCTTGAGAGAAAAGAAGGTGTGAGCCAGTCCCGGATCGAGTCCGCGCGATTTGGTAGTGACCGTTGGTGTGCTACACTAGCTAGCTTGAGTGTGGCTTTTAGGCGGTTTTCCACTCTCGCTTTGGAAAATACTGACCTGGTTCCCAATCTCCGCCTCGTAAAATTCGGTCCACAAACAGTTAAAATACGATTACACGCAGAAAATACTATACACGATTCACAGACAAATGGCGACAGCAACAGCATCCGGCATGGTTGAGAAAAATTTTAAATATTGCCAAATTATGGAAGCAAAGGATCCCGTCCGACGGGATAAACACTAGGAAAGAGAGAACAAATTAATTCTGTACTGATCAACGGAAGATTTTCTTACAAATTAATAAATCTTTTTGGAAATTCAATTTAAGAGCTGCGAAGGAAGCCTTCTACTCGAAGAAGAACTTTATCTATGGATTCATCACGAGCGAAGAAATATCTACCCGTCAAATTTTTTAAAAAAATTGTTTGTAATTTACGGTAGCTTCGGCATCGTTCTTACGCAATCGGAAATGACACAAGACTTGTAGCGTAGCCAGGGAAACGTTTTGCAAAAACAGTCGGCAGTTACGCTAAATACAAGATGCGACTCTGCCGATGCAATAAGTATTCGATCTGTTATGTCAGATCTTTTTTTTACGTACCGAGATTGTTAGACACCATATTAGCAATAGCCTGCAATGATTTGGAAAACGCAAATCAGTATAAGCGGATGGTTATGAATGTGTGTCCCCATAAATTGATCAGTATTTCCCAAAATATATTTACAACAACAAGACATTTAGAATTTCTTTAACGAATGGGAGATGGCCGAGAAAGGGCTCTGGAATTTCGACCTGAAAATCTGGGGAGGTAGCTGACAACCTTGAAAATGCATACTACACAACAACCCACAATTTTTTTAAACGGTGGGGAAGGTCAGCTCACAATATCAGTCTTGTGGTCGCTGAACTGATCACTGTTCAAATCAAGTATATATCGTAAACAACAAGTCTATTGAGAGAGTTGATATGCGAACTCAGTGTAACAATCTAGCTGCACACGTCTAAATTTCTTCGATATTTTTCTTTAGTTTGGTGGCAAAGGTTTCAAATACTGGTAGAACTCAAGAGCAGATCACGCAAAAGAATTTGCAGATACGAGCTTATAAAGTTGAGTACACTTTTTCCTTGAAGTCTGCCGCCGCTAAGGCCGAGCGGTTCTAGGCGTTTCAGTCTGGAACCGCGCGACCACTACGGTCACAGGTTCGAATCCTGCCTCGGGCATGGATGTGTGTGATGTCCTTAAGTTAGTTAGGCTTAAGTAGTTTTAAGTTCTAGGGGACTGATGGCCTCCAATGTTACGTCCCATAGTGCTCAGAGCCATTTGAACCATTTGAACCTTGAAGTCTCCTAAAAAATCTAACTTGTCCAGTTCCTTTGACTACAACATCTTCTAATTTGCCATGGTGGTCTATCGGGCAGAGCTGTAGACTCCGGTCTTGAAAGCCTTGAGTTCAATCTCGGGTAGTGGTGGGGATTTTTCCTCGTTCCATTCCCTCCAGGATGGCTCCAGCTCTACTCACCGTACTGTCAACATTAGTGCCCCGGATCTTCCCCGGGAATAAAACGCGATCATTAATACTAAATTCTCCTTCACTATTTACAGCAGTTTGCCAAAGGTGGGGTAAATTTTCGATTCGACGACTGTCAAAATCGCGTGGTTTTAAGGCGAAATGGCAAATGTCGAGCCATGTTCGAAGCGCATTTTCATCCGAAACGACGTTTCTTGAAGGCTGTTCGACAGAGAGCGGAACAGCTGAAAATCTGAGGGCGCAAAATCAGGTGAACAAGGAGGATGCGGAAAGACTTCCCAACCCAACTCCTGTTTAGCGTTTTATGTCCGTCTAACAGAATGCGTTCGGGCTTTATCGCGGAGTAGCGTCTCTTCACACAGTCTTTCTGGTTGTTGTTTCCGGATGGCATCTGCAAGATGCCTCAGTTGTTGACAATATACGTCAGCAGTGATGGTTACACCTTGAGGAAATAATTCGTAATACCGTCGCTGTTTCACCAGATGCATAACATTACCTTTTGCGGAAGGACGCAGATCTTTATACGGGGAATTGCTGCTTTGTTTGGGCTCAACCATTCCTTTCTTCACAATATGCGACATTGTCGCGAATAAAACAGTTACCGTATATACAATAAGTTTCCTTTAATTTATGTCTATGGCCACAAACGTTTTGTTAACAGATTACCGGTTTCGGCCTATAATGACCATCGTCAGATCTGTTTTATAAAAACAAAGTCCTAATGTACTGCAGCCATTGCGGTCTCGTCAAATGTTAAATGCAGAATCAGCACCAGCATCGTCAAATATATGTAAATAACATCATACGCACGAATCATGTTAGCAGTAGCACTAGCAGTAGTATAGACGTAAATTAAAGAAAACTCATTCCTTTCTTTTCACCAGTAATGATAGAAGATAAGAATGATCGATGTTGTTCACGAGCCAATTGATGACGCGGAGCCAGCCTCTGTGGCCGAGCGGTTCTAGGCGCTTCAGTCCGGAACCGCGCTGCTGCTACAGTGGCAGGTTCGAATCCTACCTTGGGCTTTGATGTGTGTGATGTCCTTAGGTTGGTTAGTTTTAAGTAGTTCTAACTCTAGGGGACTGATGACCACAGATGTTAAGTCCCATAGTGCTCAGAGCCATGTGAACCATTTTTTTGATGAAGCGGAGACGCACATATGGCCAACCGGAACCTTCCCCACTGCATACAAATGTCGCACGATGATGGAATGATCACAGTTAGCCAGTTCTCGACTACAATGACGTGGATCATTGTGGGTTAATGCATTTAAACGATCTTCATCAAAACCCGAAGGTCTTCCTTAACGTGTCTTTTTACACTGGCTGCAAGTGCAGATCGCTTTTTAGTCTAGTGCTTGCAGAATAAATGTCGCTATCTCTCTGAATGAGGCAATATTATGAACGAAAATTACGTACAGTAAAGACAGTGTTATAATTCCGAGATACCTGAAAAACGCTCTTTACAAAGCCCGCGAAATGACGCAGCAGATGTGTCTGATCGCCCTTTCCTGGGCCAAGAATATTCCTGCTGAGGACACCAGGGTTGCACCACCACACGAGATGAAAAGAATGGAAGTAAGCAAAGTAAACAAGACTTCGAGTTTCGGCCTCAGAGACAGTGGAGGTTATTCTTATCGCGGAAGATAGCTGCATTCAGCTTCTGCTCAATGTTTTCAACGTGATACTTCAAAAAAATCTCGTCATCTACTCTCAGTCCTAAGACATACCTGTTAATAATTTCATCACGGTCAAGTAACCTGCAGATCATTAACTGACCATGTGTGTACATCAACTTTCTAGTTTCTAAGACTCTCCCGGCGATTTGTTGTCATCTCGTAGAATCGGCTGTACTGCCGGTGGTCCGCGTCTTCCCTGAGACCAGTCTCAGGGAACACCTGATGAAGAAGCCGAGTTACGATGTCGAAATATCATGTTGAGAAGACGCGGACCACCGTCAGTACAGCCGATTCTACGAGATGACAACTTTCTAGTTACCTCCGAAATGAAACAGCGTTGATTATCAGTCCATACCAGGAAAACAGCATTCACTGCTTTATATACAGCAGGGATTCGAAAGTAAGCGACACAGTTTGTTCTTGCCGCCTGTAACAGCTGCTTCGGGGAAAAAATGGCCAAGTGCGAGCACGACTCTCACACTGAGGGTTCCGTAGTACAAACTCAATTATGCTTATATTTCATCCGTCCTGGGAATCGATAATCTCAACGATTTCTGCTTATTATCAATATATTGAACGTAGGATTTCGAAGATCGTGTCAAAAACTTTACAATAGTTCCTCACACTAGCCCGTACATACAAACATGACTGCAACTTGTGGTTTATAATTGCATGCATCACTGTTCGTCTATTATGCTTCTGACGTCTTTTTTTTTTCGTGTGCCATGAAACCTTGTTTCTTGCCGAACTTCATAATTCTAGGTCAACGGGAAGTACCCTACATGTTTTGATGAGTGAGTTTGCGAGTATCAAAATATGTGACATAAATGACCGAATCTTTTGATTACATAGACTTAGAAACTTAAAATTTTTAGACCACCAAGAACCACAGACATCAGTATATGGCATAAATTTAAACTTGAACCGCGGATCTGTTCCAGAGAAAAAGGGGACAGACAGACAGACAGATAAAAAATGACAAAAAATTGTTTTCGTGTCTAATAATTACAGATTAACAGTTTTCGGATTTTTCCTTTGGTTTTACTGTAAAACGGCTCTTTTTGCCAAATTTCATGACTCTAAGTCAAAGGGAAGTGCCCTACAGGTTTTGATGAGTGAATTTTTGAGTATCAAAGTATGTTACATAAATGGCCGTATCTCACGATTGCAATTACTTACACGCTTGTAATTTTTACGCCGCCAAGAGACCATAGACCGTAGTATGTGACATAAATGTGTTGTTACTCCAAATTGTTCCAGGGAAAAAGACGGACAAACAGACAGGCGGATAAAAAATGACCAAAAATTTTTTTCTTGTTATGTAATTGCAAATAAACAATTTTCAGATTTCTTCCTTTACTTGTACTGTGATACCTTGGTTCCTGCCAAATTTTATGTTTCTATGTCAACGGGAGCACCATATAGGTTTTGGTGAGTGACATTCGTTTTGTAGCACCCCGCGCTCGAACCTGTCTGATGAGTGAGTTTGCCAGTATCAAAATATGTGACAGAAATGACCGAATCTTTTGATTGCATCTACTTAGAAGCACAAAATGTTTATACCTTCAGGGGACCTTAGGCCTTAACATGCAACATAGATTTGAACTTGATACGCCAAACAGTTCCTGGGAAAAAAAGGTTCTTAGCAATCGGACAGACAGACAGACAGAAAGACCGACAACAAAGCGATCTTAAAAGCGGTCCGATTTTATAGATTGAAGCACGGAAGCCTAAAAATTAAAAAAAAAAAACAGCTACAGATCGTGAGCAAACAATGAGCTAAGTATTTGGCTCTGACCAATCGCTGCAAAGCTCAGTCGTGCTGACCGGTTACGTAGCCCCGTTAGAAGAGAAAGCGTTGCAGAACAAAAAGGCCAATACGGAATGAAAACCCTACCTGGCGTGTCAAACAATGACTAGAAATACGAAATAAAGAGTTCCAATGCTTCCATTACAATCATTTCGAAATACATGTTCTGCAGTGGAGGCTATTATTTACAGTACGACACAATGAATGTGACTGAATTCTTCTGCCATCAACGGAAGAAAATTCTGACTCGACACCTATATAATGAAGATTTCTCGTTCCAAAGAACAAAATGCGAATATTACGCCACATTACCTACAATTCGCTTTCAAGTATCATCAGTTTTGAATGTTTTGTGTATAGATGTTGCGTTATAAACTAAGGGACAATATTGTAGACTTTCACGTTTTCTCTTTCGGTCGCTTATTTTTAATTCCGGCGCTATAGACAGAATAATGTGTGGCACATCCTTGATGTGCAGTACCAAAAGCTTTCGCAGACGAGATTGATAATGGATTATGGTGCGTGGAATTGATCCTGTAGTCTGCTGAAATTCTGCTGATGGAAAACATTTTTATCACAAGCCCAATAAATGCAGGAGACGTCTTGAAAATGGAACGTCGAAGCGAATGTA
Organism: Schistocerca americana; assembly: GCF_021461395.2. Taxonomy (NCBI): domain Eukaryota; kingdom Metazoa; phylum Arthropoda; class Insecta; order Orthoptera; family Acrididae; genus Schistocerca; species Schistocerca americana. The sequence continues at coordinate 378,478,035 of NC_060121.1, forward strand.
AACTACACCGTTGCGCTAGTGCCTCTACGGGAATTTCGCCAGATTTACGCAAATGCCTCAGTAATAGTAGTATGGTATTCTGCCTAACGGCAGGTCTTGTCATGAGTTAAGCCTCTTCCACTTTTGTCTGTCCGTAGCCAGTCTTTTCATTTCTGAATATTTGCCAGCTTTGATATTGTCCAGCACTTGATATTTTCTTTTCCCTCTTCCCCTCCACTATTCCTTCTATTCCTTCCTTCAGTAAACAGTCCCTCCTCAAACAATGTCCAATCCAGTTCCGTTTTCTCTTTCTGATGACTTTCAGCATGTTTCTTTCTTCTCCAACTATTCCAACAGCTGACAGACACGAGTGCCTTTGCTAATAGCAAGACATCGCTTGCAGCGCCTTTCCAGTGCTCGTGACCGTATCGGTTGAATCCTAGACGACTAGAAAACAGTGACCTGGTCAGGTAAGCCACGATTTCAGTTGTTAAGAGCTGATGGTAAGGTTCGAGTGTGACGCTGACCCCACGAAGCCATGGAACCAAGGCTCTGTGCAAGCTGGTAGTGACTCGATAATGGCTGGTTGGTTGATTCAGGAGAGGGAATCAAACAGCGACGTCATCAGTCCCATTGGATTAGGGAAGGATGGGGAAGGGAGTCGGCCGCGCCCTTTCAAAGGAACCATCCCGGGATTTGCCTGAAGCGATTTAGGGAAATCACAGAAAACCTAAATCAGGATGGCCGGCAGCTGGTTTGAACCGTCGTTCTCCCGAATGCGAGTTGAGCATGCTAACTATTGCGCCACCTAGCTCGGTCCCATAACGGTGTGGGATATGTTTATATGGGATGGCTGGAATGAGTCGTCTGGTCCTATTAAGCCGATCATAGGTTTGAAATTATTATGGTCAGCTACTTGGAGACCATTTGCAGACATTCATGTGCTTAAGTTTTTGTGGACTACGATGCGCCATGTTACTGGGTCACAATTGTTCGCGACTGGTTTGAGGAACGTTCTGGACAATTCGAGCGAATGATTTGGCCACTCAGATCGCCCGGCACGAGCCCTATCGAGCACTTACGGGACATAATAGAGAGGTGAGTTCGTGCCTGAAATCCTGCACCGGCAACACTGTCGCAATTATGGTTGGCTATAGAGGCAGGATGGCTCAGTATTTCGGCAAGGTACTTTCAACGACTTGTTGAGTGCATGCCACGTAGAATTGCTGCACTACGTCAGGGAAAAGAAGGTCGGACACGATATTAAGAGGTATCCCATGACTTTTGTCACCTCGCCGCGCGGTCTGAGGCGCTGCAGTCATGGACTGTGCGGCTGGTCCCGGCGGAGGTTCGAGTCCTCCCTCGGGCATGGGTGTGTTTGGTTGTCCTTAGGGTAATTTAGGTTAAGTAGTGTGTAAGCGTAGCGACTGATGACCTTAGCAGTTAAGTCCCATAAGATTTCACACACATTTGAACATTTTTTGTCACCTTGGTGTATTTACAGAACAGTACAGATACTGAAATAAATTATAGTGAAATCTTGCCAGTAGCCTGTTTTAAAACACTGTCAGTGAAATGTCATGTTCACTGGGGAGGTGCTTCCCGAATTCAAATTATGTCTGACTGGGGGAATCATAAATTTGTAGATACGATCAACCATTTTTAGATAAACTGCCCGTCGCAAAAAATAAATAAATAAATAAATAAAAATAAAAAAAATAAAAAAGGCTGTCTTTTGCAGGAAGTTAACAGAGAAACTGGAGATACAATAGGAACATTAGGGTCGTACACAGACTTACACATCACAGTTCACTGTCGACTGGGACAGTAAAGAGAGCGGTGTGAATCACCCACCGCCAAGCACTTCAGTGTGACTTGCAGAGCATGTATAGAGGGCGTAGCCGTTACTTGAGAAAGGTGGAAGACAGAGAGGCAAGCAGCGGTAGCAGCTACTCGGACCTGGACTGGAGTGGGGACCTGCTGGCCGCCTACTAACCGCCGTCTGCGGAGTCAGCTGACTGTCGGCCTTGGACCACTTCTCCAGCACTCTGCACCTGGGAGGACTCCATTCCATGCAACTTTGGTCTCCTTACACGTAGCAAATTTGCATTACGGCATCAATATTCATTCACCTATCCAGTGCAAATATGTAACTCTTTACAACAGGTCCTTTTTTTGTTCTTCGTGACAAATAGGCTGAACAACCACAGTTAAAATCATTCTGAGTCGCCACTTTTCGTTTCTACCTGCACATAACACTTTTCATGCACGTTCCAAGCGTAAATTAGCTCGTCTGCAGTACTGAAGAGCACGTCACTCCACAGGTGATCTCCAGGCTCCTATAAATCAACATATTTGCGTATATGCAATTTCATTGTTAGAAGAGCGAAAATTCGCCTCCTTCGACGACTTAATAGGTTGATGCATAAGCTCGTAGCGTTTTTCCGTAAGTTTAATAAACACGACGGTATACATAACAGAGACTTTAGTCATCAATAATATATTCTGCTTCAGTATTTACAACAGTCTGCCAATGCTGGGGTTAACTTTTCGATTCCACGATTGTAGAAATTATGCTGTTCCGAGACGAAGAAATCGTCGAGCTACGTTCGGAGCGCATTTTCATCCGGAAGGGAGGTTCCTTGAAGGTTGTTCAATAGAGAACGGAACAGACGAAAATCTGAGGGCGCAAGATCAGATCAATAAGGTAGAAGCGGAATGACTTCCCAACCCAGCTCCTATACAGTGTTTCTTGTCAGTCTAGCAGAATGCGGACGAGCGTTATCACATGTCCACCTGGTCGCTGTTCTTGGACTATGTCTGCAGGATATATGAATTGTTGTATGTAAAGTTACCAGTGACGGTTAAACCTCGGCGAAGTAATTCGTAGCACACCTTACGGTCGCTGTTCCACGAGATGCCTAACATTATCTTTCGTGGGTGCATGCAGGTCTTTTAACCATACAGGATAGGGATAGTCGGTGTTGTTCACCAGCCAATTGATGCCGAGCAAGGAGGGATGCACATATGGCAACCCACTGATTTTTGTGATTTTGGAATAGAGCTTGCGGTACCCATACACCAGATTTTTTCAACTGTCGCCGTTGCATGCAAATGTCGCACGATGGTGGAATAACCACAATTTACGACATTTGCCAGTTCTAGAGTACGCGGACATGGATCATTGTGGATTAATGCGGTTAAACGATCTTCATCAAACCCCGAAGATCTTCCTGAACGTGGAGAGTCACTAATGTCAAAACGATCATCTTTAAAATGAGAAAAAACGTTTTCCTGCGGTGCTCTGTCCAGAGGCATTAACCCCATATCGGCGCAAATGTTTCTGGCTGCCTCCGCTGCTGTCACCCCTCTACTGAACTCAAACAGAAAAGTATGTCGGAATTGTTCCGATTTCTGCACCTGGCACTCCATTTTCTATCATCCACATCTCCACTCACTATCTCCAAATGACGAAATGACAGAACGTAAACTCAAATAGCAACAGTGAACTACAACTAACAAATGACAATCGATAAACAAGCCCATAACAATCGAAATACCAACAAGCAAAACAAAAACGCTACGTACTTATGCAGCAACCTAGTAATCAGAATCGCGCTGTTCGAACGGAAGATAATGATAAGAAAAGTCATTAGTCCAAAGACGTGAAAGTTCCACACTAAGAAAATAGAAGAAGAATAAACAACGTTCTGTCGGTGAGTGACAGCTCGTGGGTTAGAGGTAATTTATATTAGAGTTTTTCTTGAATACATTATAGCGTATTAACGGAGTAGATGTTTGAAACAACTGCTCAGAGCATCGGCGACTATCCAGACGGCAATTGCTGCTGCTGGGGCTGCAGCGCGTATCCGACGAAGGTACTGCGAGAAGGCATCCACTTTCTCTTGCACTCTGTCTAAGCAAGTGTATGCAATGCTGCCTTGTCTCAACCTCCTACCGCGAAACATACGGAGCACTGAAAACACTGGTTTTGTTCCAGTGGAAAAGATTACTACGTAGCGAGGGGTGAAACGAAAGCGTTCGCCTTACGAAAGAGCTACTTGACGCAGAGAAAATAGCGCGTTATTGTTTTACGAACTGAACTTCTGACCATACGCTTCGACAAGTTTCATCCAAATCAATCACAACCAACTCCATCGTACTGGATAATCGGTTTACTAAAGATGTATTCTTGCACTCCGTCGAAAAACAAAAGAGGGATGATTCTGTGAAGCCTTACAGAAAATGACATGCAGAAATGTTCTAAACAATGGAAGCATCGAATGCAGACACACTGATCAGCCAGAACATTATGACCTACATCCTAATAACCGGTATGTCCCCCTTTGGCACGGATAACAGCGGCGACGCGTCGTGGCATGGAAGTAATGAGATCTCGGGAGGTCGCTGGGGTGAGTTGGCACCACGTCTGCACACACAAGTCACCTAATTCTCCTAAATTCCGGGGAGGTGGTCGATGAGCCACATTCAGTCACATTCCAGATGTGTTCGATTGGGGGCAGATCTGGCGAGTTGGAGATCAGCACATCAACTGGAACTCGCCACTATGTTCCTCGAACCACTCCGTTACACTTCTGGCGTTGTCACATGGCGCATTATCTTGTTGAAAGATGCCACTGCCGTTGCGAAACATGATCGTCATGAAGGGGTGTGCGTGGTCTGCAAGCAGTGCACAACACTCCTTGGCCGTCATGGTGCCTTGCACGAGTTCCACTGGACCGATAGATGCCCAGGTGAATGTTCCGCAGAGCGTAATGGAGATGCCGCCAGCTTGCCTCCATCCCGCAGTACAGGTGTCAACGAGCTGTTCCCTGAAAGACGACGGATTCGCGCCCTCCCATGAGCATGAGCATGATGAAGAAGGTATCGGGATTCATCAGGCCATGCGACGCCTTGCTACTGCGCCAACGTCCAGTGCCGATGGTCACGTGCCCATTTCAGTCGTAGTTGCCGATGTCATGGTGTTAATGTTGGCACATGCATGGTCGACGGCAGCAGGGTCCCGTCGTTAGGAGTATTCGGTTCACTGTGTGTTAAGACACACTTGTACTCCGCCCAACATTGAAGTCTCATGTTAGTTCCTCCACTGTTTTAGCAGTCTGCCCAACCTACGACTTCCGACATCTGTAGTGAGGAGTGGCCGCCCAACTCCACGACATCTGGACGTGGTTTCACCTTGGTTTCGCCACGTATAGAAGACACTCACCACCGCACTCCCTAAGCAACTCACAAGCAGTGCAGTTTCCGAAATTCTTATGACGAGCCTCCAGGCCATCACAATCTGCCCTCGGTCAAACTCAGACAGATCGCGTGTCCTACTTGTTCTACACACGGACCCCACGCTCACTGATTCTACGTGTACCGCGCGTGTGTCTGAATAACGGTCATTACTGGCCAGGTGACGCTGCTGTCACCTGGACAGGTTTATATACCGGATGATCAGAAAGTCAGTATAAATTTGAAAACTTAATAAACCACGGAATAATGTAGACAGAGAGGTAAAAATTGACACACATGCTTGGAATACATGGGGTTTTATTAGAACGAAAAAAAACCATATTGCTAGACGCGTGAAACATCTCTTGCGCGCGTCGTTTGGTGATGATCGTGTGCTCAGCCGCCACTTTCGTCATGCTTGGCCTCCCAGACCTCAATCCGTGCGATTATTGGCTTTGGGGTTACCTTGAAGTCGCAAGTGTATCGTGATCGACCGACATCTCTAGGGATGCTGAGAGATAACATCCGACGCCAATGCCTCACCATAACTCCGGACATGCTTTACAGTGCTGTTCACAACATTATTCCTCGACTACAGCTATTGTTGAGGAATGATGGTGGACATATTGAGCATTTCCTGTAAAGAACATCATCTTTGCTTTGTCTTACTATGTTATGCTAATTATTGCTATTCTGATCAGATGAGGCGCCATCTGTCGGACATTTTTTTGAACGTTTGTATTTTTTGGTTCTAATAAAACCCTATGTCATTCCAAGCATGTATGTCAATTTGTACCTCTCTATCTACATTATTCCGTGATTTATTCAGTTTTCAAATTTATACTGACTTTTTGATCACCTGTTATATAGTAGATCGGTGGTCATAATGTTCTGGCTGATCAGTATATATGTGGACTCGAATATGTGAATCGATCATGTGAATCCAAACTCGTATGAGAGCCTACATCAGTAATTCTTCACTTCCGAAACGCATTTCATTCAATAGCACACCTACGCTTATCAACGAAAGTTCAATCATATGGTGTATTAACAAACGTTCTGACTCCACTGTGGATATCTTGGTAGACAAAGTATTCTATCTTGCACTGAGTGTCACAGATGTAGCCAATAACTTCAGGCGTACCCCAGCGAACTGTGTTAGAACACTTGCTCTTCGTGTTGTATATTAACGACCTGCCAGATAAGTCCAACATTAATTTCAGATTTTTGCAGATTATTTAGGAATGTGCAGTGAACTACTATCACAAAAAGCTGTACATTTATCCAGTCAAATCTTGGTAACATTTCAAAGTGTTGCAAAGATTGACATCTTACCATAAATGTTCAGATATGTAAAATTTTTTACTTAACAAAATAAAAAAATAAGTATCCTATGACTGCAATATCAACGTGCGACAGTAGGTAGCAGTCAATGCATTCACATACTAGAGTACAACAATTTGTAGGGATATGAAATGGACATCACATAGACTCATCCTTAGGTAACGGATGTGGTAGGCTACAATTCATTGTTATGACGTGCGACCCGTACCAAATGGGGCTAACAAGGTATATTGAACGTAATACAAAAAAGGTGGCACGAATAATCGCATACTTGTGATACTCAGAGGAGAACGTTACGGAAATGTTTGAAAATCGAAATTGGTTCAAATGGCTCTGAGCACTATGGGACTTAACATCTGAGGTCATCAGTCCCCTAGAACTCAGAACTACTTAAACCTAACTAACCTAAGGACATCACGCACATCCATGCCCGAGGCATGATTCGAACCTGCGACCGTAGCGGTTGCGCGGTTCCAGACTGAAGCGCCTAGAACCGCTCGGCCACTCCGTCCGGCTGAAAACCGAAATTGACAGGCTGTGCAAGATAGACGCAGATACTCGCGAAAGTCTACTTACAAAGTTTTAAGAAGCAGTATGAAATAAAGAATCTATGAATATACTAAAATTTTGTCTGCATCTCTCCCGCAGGGAATGCGAGAACAAGATCAGATTAATTACAGCACGCATGGAGGCATTTAAGCAATCATTCTTCCCGCACGAGAATGGAATGGGAAATAACCTTAAAACGTAGTACAAAGGGAAGCTCCGTCTGACAAGCAGTTCACATTAGTTTGTAGGTGTAGACAATCATGTATTTTGCACAGTTGGAGTAATTTTACTAAAATTATCATTTGTTGAACTAAATACATTATACTGTAAGCTAACTATTTGAAAAATAAAGATTCCTCACCCCTAAATTCTTATATACACTCCTGGAAATGGAAAAAAGAACACATTGACACCGGTGTGTCAGACCCACCATACTTGCTCCGGACACTGCGAGAGGGCTGTACAAGCAATGATCACACGCACGGCACAGCGGACACACCAGGAACCGCGGTGTTGGCCGTCGAATGGCGCTAGCTGCGCAGCATTTGTGCACCGCCGCCGTCAGTGTCAGCCAGTTTGCCGTGGCATACGGAGCTCCATCGCAGTCTTTAATACTGGTAGCATGCCGCGACAGCGTGGACGTGAACCGTATGTGCAGTTGACGGACTTTGAGCGAGGGCGTATAGTGGGCATGTGGGCATGCGGGAGGCCGGGTGGACGTACCGCCGAATTGCTCAACACGTGGGGCGTGAGGTCTCCACAGTACATCGATGTTGTCGCCAGTGGTCGGCGGAAGGTGCACGTGCCCGTCGACCTGGGACCGGACCGCAGCGACGCACGGATGCACGCCAAGACCGTAGGATCCTACGCAGTGCCGTAGGGGACCGCACCGCCACTTCCCAGCAAATTAGGGACACTGTTGCTCCTGGGGTATCGGCGAGGACCATTCGCAACCGTCTCCATGAAGCTGGGCTACGGTCCCGCACACCGTTAGGCCGTCTTCCGCTCACGCCCCAACATCGTGCAGCCCGCCTCCAGTGGTGTCGCGACAGGCGTGAATGGAGGGACGAATGGAGACGTGTCGTCTTCAGCGATGAGAGTCGCTTCTGCCTTGGTGCCAATGATGGTCGTATGCGTGTTTGGCGCCGTGCAGGTGAGCGCCACAATCAGGACTGCATACGACCGAGGCACACAGGGCCAACACCCGGCATCATGGTGTGGGGAGCGATCTCCTACACTGGCCGTACACCACTGGTGATCGTCGAGGGGACACTGAATAGTGCACGGTACATCCAAACCGTCATCGAACCCATCGTTCTACCATTCCTAGACCGGCAAGGGAACTTGCTGTTCCAACAGGACAATGCACGTCCGCATGTATCCCGTGCCACCCAACGTGCTCTAGAAGGTGTAAGTCAACTACCCTGGCCAGCAAGATCTCCGGATCTGTCCCCCATTGAGCATGTTTGGGACTGGATGAAGCGTCGTCCCCCGCGGTCTGCACGTCCAGCACGAACGCTGGTCCAACTGAGGCGCCAGGTGGAAATGGCATGGCAAGCCGTTCCACAGGACTACATCCAGCATCTCTACGATCGTCTCCATGGGAGAATAGCAGCCTGCATTGCTGCGAAAGGTGGATATACACTGTACTAGTGCCGACATTGTGCATGCTCTGTTGCCTGTGTCTACGTGCCTGTGGGTCTGTCAGTGTGATCATGTGATGTATCTGACCCCAGGAATGTGTCAATAAAGTTTCCCCTTCCTGGGACAATGAATTCACGGTGTTCTTATTTCAATTTCCAGGAGTGTATTATCCATCAGTCCGAGAACTTTTAGAATGTCGTGCACAGATGTACGAGGGCAGTTCAATAAGTAATGCAACACATTTTTTTTCTCGGCCAATTTTGGTTGAAAAAACCGGAAATTTCTTGTGGAATATTTTCAAACATTCCCGCTTCGTCTCGTATAGTTTCATTGACTTCCGACAGGTGGCAGCGCTGTACGGAGCTGTTAAAATGGCGTCTGTAACGGATGTGCGTTGCAAACAACGGGCAGTGATCGAGTTTCTTTTGGCGGAAAACCAGGGCATCTCAGATATTCATAGGCGCTTGCAGAATGTCTACGGTGATCTGGCAGTGGACAAAAGCACGGTGAGTCGTTGGGCAAAGCGTGTGTCATCATCGCCGCAAGGTCAAGCAAGACTGTCTGATCTCCCGCGTGCGGGCCGGCCGTGCACAGCTGTGACTCCTGCAATGGCGGAGCGTGCGAACACACTCGTTCGAGATGATCGACGGATCACCATCAAACAACTCAGTGCTCAACTTGACATCTCTGTTGGTAGTGCTGTCACAATTGTTCACTAGTTGGGATATTCAGAGGTTTGTTCCCGCTGGGTCCCTCGTTGTCTAACCGAACACCATAAAGAGCAAAGGAGAACCATCTGTGCGGAATTGCTTGCTCGTCATGTGGCTGAGGGTGACAATTTCTTGTCAAAGATTGTTACAGGCGATGAAACATGGGTTCATCACTTCGAACCTGAAACAAAACTGCAATCAATGGAGTGGCGTCACACCCACTTCCCTACCAAGAAAAAGTTTAAAGCCATACCCTCAGCCAGTAAAGTCATGGTTACAGTCTTCTGGGACGCTGAAGGGGTTATTCTGTTCGATGTCCTTCCCCATGGTCAAACGATCAACTCTGAAGTGTATTGTGCTACTCTTCAGAAATTGAAGAAACGACTTCAGCATGTTCGTAGGCACAAAAATCTGAACGAACTTCTCCTTCTTCATGACAACGCAAGACCTCACACAAATCTTCGCACCCGAGAGGAGGTCACAAAACTTCAGTGGACTGTTCTTCCTCATGCACCCTACAGCCCCGATCTCGCACCGTCGGATTTCCATATGTTTGGCCCAATGAAGGACGCAATCCGTGGGAGGCACTACGCGGATGATGAAGAATTTATTGATGCAGTACGACGTTGGCTCCGACATCGACAGTGGAATGGTACCGTGCAGGCATGCAGGCCCTCAGTTCAAGGTGGCGTAAGGCCGTAGCATTGAATGGAGATTACGTTGAAAAATAGTGTTGTGTAGCTAAAAGATTGGGGAATAACCTGGTGTATTTCAATGCTGAATAAAACAACCCCTGTTTCAGAAAAAAAATGTGTTGCATTACTTATTGAACTGCCCTCGTAGATAAGCAGGAAAGGGGTATTGGAGTTAAGACCCTGTCGGCGAGAGGGTCATTACTGACGAAACACAAACGTGCATAGGACAATGATTGCGAAGGATGCCGACCGTATCATTGGAACAGAAACCACCCAGGCGTTCGCTTTAATAATTTTAGGAGAAACACTTAAACGTACTAATTCTAGGGGGCCTAGCAGGATTTTGAATTTCTTCATTTTTAGAACGCGCGATCGGGTCAAATGTGCGTCCTCGCTCAGAATGTAGGTAAGATCTTTACCGTTTAATTAGTAAACAATAGGTTTACACACAGCTTTGTACCATTTCTGACAACGAGCTCGAGAGCAGAGGGGGAGGATATTCGTTCTTAGCTCTTGTGTAACGCCACAAAAGCCGCTCAGCGGGTTTATTTATCTGAGCCTCGTTCCGCACGCCTCGGATGTAGGACGGCGACCTCCCCTCTTAACCGACTGCCTTTCCCCCCACCAGGCTCCCCACGAACTCATTCATCAGATCGGCCAGCCGCTGCCGGCGCGCAGCAACTGTACACCGCTACGAGGACGTTCCTCCGAGGCTGCGACACCCGCTATATTCACATCGAGCTCCCAAAACCAGATTTCGTAAACGAATTTCCCAATACCTCTTTCGTTTGGTCATGTAAAGATTCCAATATCATTTCTGGAAATGCGATCCGAGGTGCCGAATTTCCACAATTGATATTCGCTGCCATGTAAACAAACGGAGTGACTTTCTGTGCAGTGAGGGAGAAGTAGAAATATTACGCTGGCATGAAGTGATGTACCACCAGTATTTAATTCAAGAGAGCTGATTTCCAGAGGCCATATCTGATCGAGCTAAGAAAACCACTTCAAACCTTAACACGTAATCACGACAGCGAAAAAGATTCCGGAAATTCGGTTTTCGTCTTTCGGAAGTTTTGTCACATGTAAAACATTTACAGGTACCAGCACCTGTCCGCTGCACTCCCACCTCTACTGAAACTCTCGTAACGGTGAATCGCGGGCGCAATAGTGATACAGCAGATTCCGTAGGCTATATAGGTTACGGGAGAAATCAGGGTACGGCGGTGGAAATACCGTTTGTAGACTAACGTCAAGTGAACCGAAAACTTCATCGATTTGCAAAAAGTTGCTACATAAAAGTATACTGAACATGCACAGCACTCTATGTTTTTTGTATAAAATGGAGGAGGGGGAGAGAAAGGGAAAGGATGGGTGGAAAACTCATGATTTCTCAGCCGCACAGGCCACTGTAGCAACGCAGTGGCGAAAATTGAAAATTTGTGCCGGACCGGGACTCGAACCCAGATTTACCGCCTCTCATGAGAAGTTGCCTTAATCGCTTTTTTTGTTTTTTCCTCTCAATTTCTTGATTATAAAGCAACCTATAAAAAAGAGGTCTATTTGCCACCGCCACTTTAAACCTAAAAACAACTTCACGTGTTGACCCCTAAACATGCCTATCTCAACAGTTATACCTAAACTAAGAAAGGAGGAAGAAACTAAGACAGGAGGAAAGAAAATGGGGGAGAGGGTATCAAAGTTATACAAGACAAAAAGGTTTTATTTTTTTTTAATTTTTGCTAGGACTTGTGAAGTGAAGTCCATGAAAGCCACCGGTAGCCGTGGAGAAATCCATGTACATCTTCTGGAAATAAAGGGGAGTACCGTTGGAGATCATAGAACGCTTCGGCCATCCGGACACGGTCCCTGACCGTCTCAAATTTCCAACTTGTCGCACGCTGCAATGCAGCACCCCCTACTCGTAAATTATTGTTTCCCGTAGGCACTCGGAAAATATTAGTGCATCCGTACCGAAACAAACTTCAAGGAGCCTTCGCGCTCTTACAGAAATTTACGGAGCTGAGTGGAGTGTGTTCTGCCAGACATGTCCGACAGAGCACACCACTCAGATGTATACAACTGTATGATACGTCCATCAATTTCCAAAGGTATGACATTGCAAATAGTTCTAGCACGGCGGTAACATTCCTCACGTCCCTTCCTTGAACGATATGGTGTTCCTCTCAAGTCATTGGCCTGGTAGAACCAGTTCAAATCCTTGGTATGCTGATTTATATTTACCAAGGTATCTCTGAGACACGTCATGCGAATGGTAGAGTCCTTTTTTTTTGTTTAATAAATCACAGCTAGATTCCTTCCCCAACGTCCTCCAAGTGAGCTAATGGTGCGTCTTTAATGACCTCTCCATTACTCATACACTAAACGAACCACAACACAGTGCGTGGTGGTGGATACCTCATACTAATCCATTTGCGTACTGAGCGAGGGAAAAATGCCTGTCTTTAGGCCTCGGTACATGCCCTCATCTCTGTTATTCTCAAGATCACAGTACAAGGTAAATGACTGAGGCCGCCGAATTGTCGCATTTTCTTCCTCGGTTTTCGGTTCTCTTAATTTAACCAGCAGGGTTTCGCGAGAACGATGTCGTATTTATTCTAATGACATGCATTTACATCACCGAGCATTTCCATTACACTTACGCATGGGCTATACCGACCTGCTACGTTACGATCCTTGCTGAGTGTGTCTCAATTTGATATCTGCTGTTACACACACTTGACAAAGGTTACAAATGCTGGAATGATCTACTGGGTGTACCGGGATGAATGGTCAATATACACGGATATGACAGGAACGATAATTCGAAGCAGAAAAGTCCAGTAAATATGGTCTGTAAAGTGCATATCTTAGGAGCTACGTGCACTTCTTAAAAAAAAGATTCAAATGGCTCTGAGGACTATGGGACTCAACATCTGAGGTCATTAGTCCCCTAGACTACTTAAACCTAAGCACATCACACACATCCATGCCCGAGGCAGGATTCGAACCTGCGACCGTAGCAGCAGCGCGGTTCCGGACCGGAGCATCTAGAACCGTTCAGCCACCGCGGCCGGCGCACTTCTTCATCCTCGCTTCTGTGAGGCATATTTAAAAACCAATGTTCAGGAGGGTTTTTTTTGTTTTTTGCTTCGAATGATCGTTCCTGTCGTATCCATGAGTACTGACCATTCTCATGAGACGCACTATCCATCAGCAAACCACAATCCAGGAACCCGACACCACTTGCAAGGTGCCTATCCTAGGGCTACTTGCAGCAACAAAAATTTGTTTTTCAATATTTCTCGCGATTATTGACCGAATTTAAAAATTTAAAATTCTGTTATAATCTACTCATTAAGAGGTATAATCTTACCTTAAGGCTTTAACACAGTAACATAAGTATTACATTTACAAACTGTGATCTTGCCTTAAGGCAGCGCAATTGACGGCACGCAAATACCTTGATTGTATTTGAAGGTGAGAGCATATAATGACTTCCAACAAACTTTACACATAATTCCAACTCTTTCCTAAATTTTTCTCCCACTGACACAACCCACACAATGGAGGAAGGAAAAACGTTTATCGCTTATTACTTTTTCGTGCAGTAAAACCGCCACATCATGCATGACGTTTTAATTTATTTCTTCTTGACTATTAACTTCAGTCGCAACACATTTTGCAGACAGTGCCCAAATACAGCACTGAGTGCTCCAGCAAAATTATATCATTGTACTACACGTGGTTCAGAGAAAATGACGTCATAAAAACTGAGATGCGAGAAAAACTAACTTTTGCCTGAAACGGAGAGCAAATTATCCAGAATATATTTATACAGTGTTTCATAATAGGAGCACTTGGCGACTTGCAACAAACGCTACGCATAGTTTCAAGCCTTTGGTAAACTTCTTCTCGCCTAAATGATTAAATTCAAATTTTAACAAATTAACTCATCTGTAAAGTAACCAGACATTTGAAGCTGTTTGATACACGGGAGTTCGATTCTTTAAGTATCGGGAGTTTAGTAAGAAACTAGATTTGCCCTCATTAGCGCCTGGAACGCGGTTTCTTTTACTGTCACGCTGCACATACCCAACACCCTAGTAACAAATCTGAGTCTTTTAAGCAAAACGGATTTTACCTGTTCTACCTATTTCATTCATTTTCTCAGTGTTACCCCTAGATATTTAAATGATGTGATTGGCTCCAGATGTTATCCACTAATCTCGTAATCGAATACTATCGTGTTGTTTCTTTTCGTTCTTCGAATTATTCTGCATTGTCTACATTTAAAAAGAGCTGCCACTCACTTCACCAAGCGGAAATTTTGTCCAGGTTCTTTTCTGTTAAATTTTTTTGAAATATAATTCTTGGAAATAAAAGCGGTCGTAATAGTCTATTAAAATGTTATAATAAAAACAGTCTAGAGCACATGCAATTATTTTATTTCATTTCTTAAATAAAAATAAAATTACTGTATGCAGTCTAGAGTGTTTTTATCTCAAAAAATGTTTTCTATTATCTTATGAGTCCATCGACAGTACTATCGCCAGCGAACATTCTCACTGTGCATGTCACACTACCTGATAAGTCATTTACGGCACTGAGCACGCCATCAGGTCACCTTGGAGCACTCCCGACGTTACTCTCATTCCTGCCTCACATTCACCGTCCAGGATACGGTACTCGCTTCTATTAGTCAAAAAATCATCCAACCAACTCCATATCCCCGAAGATAAAATGGTGCGGTTGAACATCTGTTAGAAATCTAGCTGCTTGTCTGCATCTTTGTTTGCATGATATCGTGTATGAATAACTCAAGCTTCGTTTCAAGCGAGTGTTTTTCCACAATGTGTGCTGATTGACTGAGAAAATGTGTTTTTACTCAGGTATCGTCGTCATGTTTGTGCTTACATTATGCTCTAGGACCTTACAACCAACAGATGACAACAAACTTGATATCGACTAGACGTAATCACTTCTTTCCTTCGTCTGTGACAGGACAACACTAGCGAAATACCTTGAACATACTGCCACCACGCATAAAAGAATTACGGTTCTGAACTACGTACATAAGGAGTGTACATGATTGTGTCATCACAACAACTAAAGTAAGTTTGCTTTACGAAAATTACTTTGTCTACCCTCGGAAATATTAACCTACTGACACCCGAACGTAAAACTGACCAGAAAAATTTATCAAAACTGTTGCGTCAGTTGTTCGATTACTCGTCCAAATATGTTTCAACTTTCACTTTTTAGTTATAGTCGCTTCTGATCAATGGCTGTTGTTTATGTTGTTGTCGTGGTACTGAGTGCGAAGTTTGGTTTGCTGTAGAACCTGCTTAATGTAGTCTCTCTCTACAGTTTGTAACCTAACCCTCTTCCACACACACACAAACACACATACGTATTATTCCATTACGAAATTAACAGTTCCTCATTTTAGTTAAGTCATAAAGGTCTTTTCTCCCTAATTCCATTCAGTGTCTCTTTATTGGTTATGCGATGTACGCATCTAATCTTCAGCATTCTTCTTTAACACTACATGTCAGTATGTCCTATTCTCTGCTTGTCTGTACTGTTTATCGCCCACGTGCCACATCCATGACTGTGGCTTGTATGTTAGAAAGAGCATTCTCTTCTCTAATAATGCATAATAGACGAGGGTTCCACGCGATGGGTCCGTATTTTTAACGCTTTGCTGTACGAGCCATCTCGCTCATCCTATATTCCGATATTACGTATTAACCATGACTAAGTACAACACCAGGAACACAGTGTATGGTATAAAACATATTTCAGATGAATATTGAGTACCAAATGTCACAAAAAATTTAGATTCACGGCAAGCATCAGTTTACATTAAGTGCTTGGTGTTTATGCATTACGAGAGCCTTCGATACAAATCTTTCGTTTAATGCAAATAAAGTACACAGAGAGAAAATAAGTACAAATGACTGTAAACTCTTGTGTGTGGTGTTGTTTGGAGGGCGGTAACTGAGGGAGGTGATGGGTGAAGGGATAGTGGAGCTTGGTTGACTCTTCCAGGTTAGGACAGGATGTAACATTATTAATAGCGAGAACTGACACGAGTGACAGTATACGGTAACAGAAGGAAACACGTAAAAGAAACACGGCCCGTGTTCTCAGTAGCTGCCAGTGACTTCAGTATGAAGCAGATGTACTCCTCGTTAGTAAAAATGTATCTGAAAAGTCTCCATGTTACTCAGCTCAAGTTTTGTTCCAGTAAACGATGTGCACAACAGAGAATGGAGGATCAGAACAAATTTAAGAGTTACTGGAGCTGTCAATGCTACAGAAGAGAGGGCTGAGCTGGCCGGCCATATGGCAAGGATAACGCACTATAGCCTACCCAGTACACAACTATCTAAAGAAATAAATGGGACACGAAGACGTCATAGATCCCACGAGTAGATGGCGGGAAAGCGTTCGGAGCGAGCGTAAGATCAGGGGTCTAGTTGACAACGCCACATAAAATAAAAACAGGAAGAAATGATTAACATACCCTTAAAACAAACAAGCAACAACAATTATTTGTACAATGATTTTAATTGCGGTCGTCGTATACAAATGATGTCACGCCAAAAACACCCGCGGCCGAATGCACTTCTCCCTCGTCATACCATGTTTTTCTTTCATACTCCCAGATAATGTAAACGTTTTCCTTTGAATTACTGCACTGCACAATCATCTGACATACTTTTAATAATCCACATGTAGTTACTGTTAAGGCAGAGCACTCAACCAAATACACGTATGTTTTAAAACATTCTTTACGAATCTTCTTCAGCCGGAGATAGCGTTCCATTGTAGTTGTCAGTGCTCACATTGTGACTCGTTGGCAGAAATAAATGAGACTAGTTGTGAAGTTTGCTAATTACCTTATGGAAAACTGCACAAGCTTCCTTTGCAGTAAGTATATTTATGAAAACTAATAACGAGCATGTCATGGCCGCAAACGTAAGAATATGCAAAATTATTTTTAAAAATTACAGAGATCAGTAACAGCAACAGTGAGAGACGTTCATAGCCCAGCTGACACATTGCAGAATAAGCAATATCATGTGTTCATTAGCTTAAGATGATATCCAAAGTTCCGACTATTCAAATGGCTCTGAGCATCATGGGACTTAACAGCTCCAACTATTCTTTTCATATGTATATGGGTGGGTGGGTGTCTTCCACATCTCCTCCTAAACCAGCGTGACCGATTTCAGCCAAACTTGATACACATATCCCTTACTGTCAGGCGACAAACGCCGTCGTAGTAAGAACCACCTACTTATCACAGGTCGGGAGATATCGTGCAGGACGTTTAAATTTGTTACTTCAGTGCTACTATCTCTATTCGTAACACAGTGTGTAAACAGTATCCACATATGCCGCTGAATGTACCTACAAAATTATGCCACTGTATGACACATAGATCGGGAGATATGACATCGTTAACATTGAGATGCATGAAAAAAATGTCGCATCATGCCTGAAGTTTTAATACACTCATTCTTTACTGCTAAGACACTCCTACAGTCGAGACAACTTAAGTAAATCCCTGACACTTGGCAGCGCTTTTGAAAGGTTTCAAATGAGAAGCGTAAGCGGCTGTAGGCGAAAACAATAGCCGTTTAGCCATAAAGACTCACGTTGTGGACGCGCGAAGCAGCTGGACTTAAACAATTGTACATTATGCGTATTTCTTTGTACGACTGTTTCATAATTTCAAAGGTGTTTTCACGAATATATGGAAATGAAATTTTTTCGGTATTACACTACAAACACAATACATCTCAAGCTTCCGTTTTTGACAGAAAACTGGCGAAATGGATACCCGGGCCGTGCTAGGTTTATCAGCTAGTGTTTCTGTAAGTGTAATCATTGGCACGAAAATACGTCTTTGACACTAATCGTTGTTAAAGGTAGAGTTCGGAGTTCCCCAGGCTAACACACAACGGAATGAAACTGGACGTGTTTATGACGCTGTTCTTCACAGCCACGATTTTCTAGAAGACCATCATAAATACATCACTTCAGAAAACATCGCTACAAACTTTTCCACCACTAATCAGTCTCCCTTTACGGCTAGACCAAGACATATATTTTTTGAGCGTAGTTTCCACCAGAAGACTGTCACAAGAATGCTTTCCGGCAAGTCATCCGCGTAGTATAGGACACACAAGAGCGAAATGCAGCAAGATGGCAAGCTACGCAGAGCGTTACGCACAGTTACGCAAGTCAGGGCGGGGAGCGCCCCTCTGCGGCCGGTGTTCCCGTTTCATGCACGCGAGTCTTCCACGGACGCACCCCGCGAGACGATCGCTCACTGCTCACGCACTGCGTGGCTGGCTGTTAGCGGCTGCCGTGAAGCGGCGGCTCTCGGGGGGAAAGTTCCTCCCGCTGCAGCGGCGGCCGTGGAGGGGGGCCACCATACAGTCGTGTCCACCGAACCAGCCGCCGCCAGTTGGTTCCGTAGGCACAGGAATCGACTATCGCGCCACGGCATGGCAAGCACCTGCGTGCACGCACACCGTCCCTCGCCGTTCCCGGGCAGCTAAACATAAATAATGCGGAGCGTACCAGCAACGAATGCGGTCGGTTGCTCTCGTAAAGGTGTTACCTTCGACAGAATACTCTCTGACTAGGCCAGACCCAACTGGAGAGGCAGGGAGGGGGAGACGGAAGCGGGAGGGGCCGAAACGCCTCCCCCAAACATATTTCGGTAGACGCTGAATAGTGTCCACTACGCTCATAACACCGTAATATTAAATGAATTTTATCCGTAGTGGATGCTGTCGAACTCCGTGACTGTTCCTTTACGGGGTTGTAGAAAAATATCCGCTACCAGTCACAATAAAAGGTTGTTTATTTGTCACACGACCGGTTTCGGGCTTGCGCCCATCTTCAGGTGTTTATGCATTCATGTACATGTTTGTACAGTTGGAGATCACTGTATAAATACAAAAAATTATTTGCTGGTGACTACACAGATACAAGAGGGACAATTGCAAGTGGTAAGGCAGCATTTGACGGTAATATATCTGTACTTACAAAAAGATGAAGCACGATTATTACAGTTATGCTGTGATGATAGTTTTGCCACTTAGTTACACACTTATGGTCATTTTCACGTCCATATATCAGTTTTACCAAGTATAGCTCCATATTTACTCACAGCTTAAATAGTTTTCAATATCTTACAACAATAATTCTTCCCACGCGCCATTCGCAAGTGGAACGGGGCCGAGGCGACCAATTAGTGATACTGTCACATGCCGCCAGGTGGCTTTCGCAATATGATGTAGATGGAGTTGAATCAACGAAAGTAGTAACCGGTATGAGCCAGAAATCAACAGAAGTTAACGGTCATCAGCAAAAAAGACATGTCACAACTGTCGTCTACTGGCGTAACAAAAGTCACGGGATAGCGATACGCACATGCACAGATGGCGATAGTATGGCGTACACAATATACAGGGTGAAAAGTATTTAAACCGACAAATTCTGGGAGGTTGTAGGGGACATCAAAACAAATATTTTTCCCTAATGTCATTTTTTCCTATGAGGATTATTTTCACCGGTGGAGGCCGTATTACAATCTTCAGTTGTTAGAGGGCGTATTACGCTCATCAGTGTAGGCAACTGTTGTCCACCAGTGCAGTAGTGCATTGTCTCTGTTTACTAATGTAGCGATACACCTGGAGTGAGTACACTGATATGGTTGGTGCGTACTACGTAGCGCACCACAGCGGACGAGCTGCACAGCGGGTTTATCAGCAACAATATCCTAATCGCCGTATCCCGCATCATACGACCTTTGCTGCTGTGTATCAACGTCTGTGTGAGACCGGGCCATTTAGCAGATTACCTGGACAGGGGCGTCGTCGCACGGTAAGAACGCTGCAAGTTGAGGAAGTTGTCTTTTAGCATGTGGAGCGGGATCCTTCAATCAGCACTCGTGCAATTGCACGTAACATAGGGACGAATCGGACGAATGTAAGAACAGTCTTTCGAGAGCAATTGCTACGTCCATTTTACTTACAGCGTGTCCACAACCTGGAACCAGTTGATTATCCACCCAGAGCACAGTTTTCTCAGTGGTACCTGGAACAGTGTGAAATGCATCCTAAATTTCCATCCTCTGTGTTGTTTACCGATGAAGCAACGTTCGGGGGTGATGGAGTCTTCAACATGCACAATTCGCATGTTTGGAGTGAGGATAACCCACATGCCACAGCTACTAGCGCTTATCAAGTGCGGTTCTTCGTTAATGTGTGGGTCGGTGTTGTCGGGGACTGTTTAATTGGGCCGTATCTGCTACCTAATTGTTGTCTCTTGGTCATAAAAAAATGGAAAAGTGTTTGTTGGTTTAATTAATTTGCCGCCAGAGAAATCTTCCTCTACCAGTTTAAACACTCCTCATAGGAAAAAATGATTTTAGGGAAAAATATTTGTTTTGATGTCCCCTACAATCTCCAGAGTTTGTCGGTTTAAATACTTTTCACCCTGTATAAAAGGACGGTGCATTGGTGAAGCAGAGTAACTTATACTCAGGTGGTTCACGTGAAACGGTTCCGACGTCATTATGACCGCACGACGGGAATTAACAGAGTTTGAAAGCGGAACTTTCCATTTTGGAAATCGTTAGGAAATTCAGTATTCCGAGATCCACAGTGTCAAGAGTGTGCCGAGAATACCGAATTTCAGGCAGTACCTCTTACCACGGACAACGCAGTAGCCGACGATCTTCACTTAACCACCAAGAGCAGCGGCGTTTGCGTGGAGTTGTCAGTGCTAACAGACAAGCAACACTGCATGAAATAACCGCTGAAATCAATGTAGAGCATACCTCGGACGAATCCGTTAAGAGCCGGCCTGGGTGGCCGAGCGGTTCTAGGCGCTACAGTCTGGAACCGCGCGACCGCTACGGTCGCAGGTTCGAATCCTGCCTCGGGCATGGGTGTGTGTTATGTCCTTAGGTTAGTTAGGTTTAAGTAGTTATGTCCCATAGTGCTCAGAACCATTTGAACCACTTTTTATTTTTTTTAATCCGTTAGGACAGTGCGACATGTGGTGTCAATGGGTCATGGCAGCAGACGAATGGAGCGAGTGCCTATGCTAACAGCACATCGGCTGCAGCGCCTATGCTCTGCTCGCGACTATATTAGTTGGACGTAGACGATTGTACAACCGTGGCGTGGTCAGATGAGTCGCGATTTCAGTTGGTAAGAACTGACGGAAGCTATGGACCCATTGTCAACAAGGCACTGTGCATGCTGGTGGTGGCTCTATAATGGCGCGGGTTATGTTTACATGGAATGAACCGATCATTGACTGGAAATTGTTATGTTCGGCTACCATTTTCAGCCATTCATGGACTTCATGTTGCCAAACAAATCAAATGGTTCAAATGGCTCTGACAAGGGAACCTCCCCATCGCACCCCCCTCAGATTTAGTTATAAGTTGGCACAGTGGATAGGCCTTGAAAAACTAAACACAGATCAATCGAGAAAAGAGGAAGAAGTTGTGTGGAACTACGAAAAAAATAAGCAAAATATACAAACTGAGTAGTCCATGCGACAGGTACGCAACATCAAGGAGAGTGTGAGCCTACGAGTGCCGTGGTCCCGTGGTTAGCGTGAGCAGCTGTGAAATGAGAGGTCTTTGGTTCAAGTCTTCACTCGAGTGTAAATTTTAATTTTTTATTTTCAGACAATTATCAAAATTCAGGCACTCACACATAATCAACTTCGCTCTCCAAAATTCCAGGACATGTTCAGATTTGCTTGGACATAAGCAGGATTTGACGGTCTACACACGGAAACATTTGAAAACGTAAAAAAACATATGTTCTGACAGAGCACACGGAAAACTGCGCGACTGTGAAGCTGTTGCATTCATTTATTGCAGTTTATGTGACAAACTCTTATGTTTTCATCACTTTTTTGGGAGTGATTATCACATCCACAAGAAAACCTAAATCGGGCAAGGTAGAAGAATCTTTTTACCCATTCGCCAAGTGTGCAAGTTAGGTGGGTCGACAACACATTCTTGTCATGTGACGCACATGCCGTCACCAGTGTCGTATAGAATATATCAGACGTGTTCTCCTGTGGAGGAATCGGTTGACCTATGACCTTGCGATGAAATGTTTTCGGTTCCTATTGGAGAGGCACGTCCTTTCTTCTACTAATCGCACTGTTTTGCGGTGCGGTCGCAAAACACAGACACTAAACTTATTACAGTGAACAGAGACGTCAATGAATGAACGGACAGATCGTAACTTTGCGAAAATAAAGAAAGTAAAATTTTCACTCGAGGGAAGACTCGAACCAAGGACCTCTGATTCCGCAGCTCCTCGCGCTAACCATAGGACCACGGCGCTCCTCAGCTCACATTGTCCTTGATGTTACATATGTTGCACATGGACTACTCAGTTTGTATATTTTGCTTATTTTTTCATAGTTCCACACAATTTCTTCCTGTTTTCTCGATTGATCTGTGTTCAGTTTTTCAAGGCCTATCCACTGTGTCAATTTATAACAAAATCTGAAGGGGGTGCGATGGGGAGGTTCCCTTGTGAGCATTATGCGACTTAACTTCTGAGGTCATCAGTCGCCTAGAACTTAGAACTACTTAAACCTAACTAACCTAAGGACATCACACACATCCATGCCCGAGGCAGGATTCGAACCTGCGACCGTAGCGGTCGCGCGGTTCTAGACTGTAGCGCCTAGAACCGCTCGGCCATACCGGACGGCCGTTGCCAAACACCTATGGAATTTTTATAGATGACAATGCACCATGTCATGGGGCCACAACTGTTCACGACTGGTTTGAATAACATTCTGTATAATTCAAGCGAATGATTTGACCACCCAGATCGCCCCATATGAATCCCATCGAACTTTCATGGGACGTAATGGAGAGGTCACACTTTCGTAATTTCGGAGGAAGGCAATGGCAGACCACCTCCGCTAGGACCTGGGCTAGCAGGTGGTGCGGGTCGCCCGCATCGTCCCCTACGCTACTCAGAGTATGGGATCTCATCATCATCATAGAGGCATGTTTGCTCATATTTCTGTAGGGGGACTTCCGACGACTTGTTAAGTCAATGCCACATCAAGTTGCTGCATTACGCCAGGCAAAAGGAGGTATGAGAAGATATTATGAGGTATCCTATGACTTTTGCCACCTCCGTACATTAATGATAAACTTAATGAACTAATAAACAAATACACTAGCAATCGTGATTTTTATTTGTATTTTATCGTAATTTACTCAGATAATAAATGCTCAGTTGATCGTAAGATTATTTCAAGCCATCCACATCAGTTTTCCAGCCTGGGCTTCTTCAAAGCCATCTGGCATTGTCTCTTGCGACAAATTTCACACGTTAAACATTTTGATGCTTTAAATCATTGATGATTTCAAAATGAAATGTTACCTTATGTTAACGTGGAGAATCAGACAACAGACAGACGAGATTATCGAGCTGAGTTAGCCACCTGCTTATGAGGCCCCTCAAAATTAACTACTTGAATTTTAACATGTCATTTTATGTTCTTTGATATCAGAATCTCTACTCCACTTTAAATTAAATGGTAATCAGGGAGGTAATTTCGCAATCTTTCATTTCAGTTTCAGTTGATTTAATTATTCGTCAACCTCTCAATTAGTTTAACTGAAGCTTACTCAGAATACACGAGCACCAAATTCTCTTTCACGTTCAGCGTCGAGCAGGATATTTACGTGAAAACTGAATAGGGATCACGCTTAATATGTTATGCAACTGTTGTTTCAACTATATAAATTACATTTCCTTAAAATTCTTCCAAAGAATCTCTGCCTGGCATCTGCTTTTCTTAGAGTTTGTGTTACGTGGTTATTGCACCTTACGTCGTTCCGGATGGCTACTCCTAGGTATTTTATTGTTATTACTGGTTACAGCGATTTTTCATCAATGACATAATCGAACAGAAAATAATACCTTCGCCTATTTACGCGCACTGTGTTACATTTATTTACGTATGGTGTCAACTACTATTATTGGGTAAAATGTGAAGGTGTCAGAGTTGTGTTTGCTAGTATTATAGTTTTCAAATTGACTGTGTGAGCCGTGTTCTTATCAGATTTTCGGACAAATGCTTCTCACATGTTATATTTCTGCGAACTTCAATTTTTTTGATGTTATACTGGAATTTTCCGAATGGGACGGAAACCGGCAGATGCCATGTACATGTACACACAAACAAACTATTACAATTTCAGAAAAACTGGATGATGTATTCAAGAGAAAGAAATTCAAAAATTGAACAGGTCAGCAACGCTTTGAGCCACCTCTGGCCCTTATACAAACAGCTATTCGGCTTGGCGTTGGTTAATAGAGTTGTTGGACGTCCTATTGAGGGATATCATGCCAAATTCTGCTCAAATGGCGCGTTAGATCGCCAAAATCCTGAGATGGTTGGACGGCCCTACTCATAACCCTCCAAACTTCCTCAATTGGAGAGAGATCCAGAGACCTTGCTGGCCAAGGTAGGGTCTGAAAACACGAAGACAAGCAGCAGAAACTCTCGCCGTATGCGGGCGGGCACTATCTTGCTGAAATGTAAGCTCTGGATGACCTGCCATGTAGGGCAACGAAGCCGGGCGTAGAATATCGTCGACGTGCCGCTGTGGTGTAAGGATATAGCGGATGAGAACCAAAGAGGCCCTGCTATGAAAAGAAACGGCGGCCCAGACCATCATTTCTGGTTGTCGGGCCGTATGGTGGGCGACAGTCAGATTGGTGCGCAGCGTCTCAAGACCCGTCTCCTCTGTCCATCGGGGCTCAGTCCGAAGCGTGATGATCACTGAAGACAATTCTACTCCAGTCAGTGAGATTCCAAGCCGAAGACGTGTCTGGAGATGACCGGGGCAGCGGTGGGATACCAAGCTGTTCTCGCCCACCAAACAGCCCGACAACCACGAGTGATAATCTCGGATGCCATTTTGTTTTCATAACTGGATCCCTTCGGCTGTCATCCGCGGCATCCTTACAGCACGCCGGTTCGTCGACGATGTTCTATGTCCCGTTTTGTTGCCCTTTATGGCAAGCCATCCTAGGATTACATTTCAGCAAGATAATGCCCGCCCGCATACAGCGAGAGTTTGTGCTGGATGTCTTCGTATTTGCCAAAAACTACTTTGGCTAGCAAGGTCACGAGATCTCTCCCCAGTTCACAACGTTTGGAGCATTACGGGCAGGGTCATCCAACCAGCTCGGGATTTTAACGATGTAACGGCCCAACTGGACATAATTTGGCCCTCAAGAGGACACGCAACAACTCTATCAATCAATGCCAAGCCGAATACCTATTTATATAAGGGTCAGATGTGAGCCAACGCGTTATTGACTTGCTGAATTTGTGAAAATCTTTCGTTGGATAAAAGATCCAATTTTCTAAAATTGTAATCATTTGTTTGACAGTACATGTACGTTACATCAACTGGTTTCCATCTCATTCGGATAATTCTCTCGTGGTGCGTTAATTTTTTCTCTTAGTGTATATTATGGGCTCAAAATGGTTCTGAGCACTATGAGACTTAACTGCTGAGGTCATCAGTCCCCGTATATTATTAATATGGCATATTGAAACATTGTTATTGTTATTAAAAATGTAGACGTCTATCGTATGTTAAAAGTGTAGACCATCGCAAGTGATATTTACGTGGAGGAGGTGATCCCTTACAAGGGGAGGCAGCCAATTGTGAAGTTCAGATT
The DNA here is from genome assembly GCF_021461395.2 of Schistocerca americana. Lineage (NCBI taxonomy): Eukaryota > Metazoa > Arthropoda > Insecta > Orthoptera > Acrididae > Schistocerca > Schistocerca americana. Next base: position 378,503,982 of record NC_060121.1, read on the forward strand.
CGATTCATACTGCGCATAATGAAAGCTCATGGCCACAGGTGTAATGTGGCAAAGCACCAAGATGCACTTCTCAGCCGTTGTCGAGAAAATCGACAGTTGAAAGAAACCGTTGCGGTGAAATACTCTCTACCATTAATAATTTTCTACAGCGTCGTGGCGCAGCGGTAAGCTCTCGGGTTCGTGATCCGAAGGTCGCCGGATCGAATCTCGCGCCATGCGACCTTTTATTTTTTTTAGTATTTGTTTTTTGTAATTCATATATATATATATATATATATATATATATATATATATATATATATATATATATAATTCCCGGCAATCAGTTGCAACAATTATGCATATAATAAGTTGTTGAAAGTCGTTTGTCGTGGAAAAACTGGCGACTTCGAACATCATTATGTTTTCCGCAAACAAAGTTGTATTTCACAAATGTTATTAATTGTCTTCATAATGTTAACCATGTATAGTTAACGGAAGACGTAGAAACGATATTCCGAAACGAATACGTATAGCGTAAGTCAAACGTTCGAATTAGAATAGAGACCCCACGAACACAAATTTGCTGTGGCAGGTAAGAAATATAAACTCCGTTACTCGCTCGTTACACTTGAAGGACAGATGTTGAATGGGCCGAAACGAGCCGCCGCATAACAGCGCAGTTGCCTGCTAACTTCGAAAGAAGGTAGATGCGGTCCCTAGCGCAACTTATAACATCGTCGAATTACAAAAAACTAATAATAAAAAAAGTTGCATGGCGCGAGATTCGATCCTGCGATCTTCGGATCACGAACCCGAGCGCTTACCGCTGCGCCACGACGCTGCAGAAGATTATTAATCGTAGAGAGTATTTCACCGCAACGGTTTCTTTTAACTGTCGATTTTCTCGACAACGGCTGAGAAATGCATCTTGGTGATTTGCCACGTTACACCTCTGGCCATGAGCTTTTATTATGCGCAGTATGAATCGAATCTGAATTTCACAATTGGCGGCCTCCCCTTGTTAGTATCGAACTCGGACTCGCGCCTGCCTCTGACCAGCTGCATTCAGCAAACTGTCAGCAGTCAATTGGTGCGACAGAAAGGTCGAATCACTCTGCAGGTCGTCTGCCATCATCGGAAGTTGAACTATTCACCCCACGCTCAGTCATGCTATGTAGGGACTTCTCACTTTTTATTGTATTACATGCCTTTTTTTCGTAACATATTGCAAAGGTTGCACGCAGGCGCGGATCCTGGGATCGCTTGTGGGTTGAGTCATAGTTTGTTGCTGTCTTCACCCCTCTCCTCTCTGTCCACAAATATCACTTGCAGTCACACTTTCAACGTGCCACAGATGCCTCCGATTTTCTCATCGAAAACAATGACACACACAAAAAGTTTAAATATAATAGATAATGTGCACTGGCCTGTAGTTTATAAAATTCCTTGCCATTTTCGGGATCGTTAGTTTTTATATTACTGTACATCCGAAAGTTTGCTGCGAAATTTGAATATTTGTTTGAAGGGGGGTTGGAAGGAGCCTCCCTCCCGTTTCGACCCACGCCTGGTTGCACGAGGAGTTCGGTATTTCTCGTATGAGCGTTCTTCTATAATTTTCATAGCAACGTTCTTCCACAAAACAGGGTACATATCTGAATGCGAATAAGATTTGTGTCTGACGACGCCTAGGCAAAGAAAAACCCTACAATATGCGTAAGTAACTGCGTGAACAACGAAACGATTGTTACTGAAAAGCAATTTTGAATAGTGAAAATAAATGACCTTTACTGAGGGAGAAAAATATAATTATTTTTGACGTTAATTGGTGTTAGAAATAATACAAAATACTATGGATAAAGTAAAAAGGAGCTATGTATTGCAATATAAATATTGTCTGGCATGTTGGTATGTATATATTTTCACGTGCAAATAAATGTTAATATTTGTAATGTTTGGACGTCAGGTTTTCTGTTCTTTCACTTTTGAATAGCGTGGAAAATTTGCCCTACAGCCTTTGTAAAGCAACCGTTATGAATCGAAGGATTGAAATAAAAGTGTGTAACACGGAATTTTGAAGTTTTGTGTGAAATAGGATCCACAGGTCATGCCCAATAACGTACAAAAGGCTCAGACTGCCATGAATGAAAATGTAGTGCCAAATTCAGCCAGTAGATGGCATGAAGTTTAGCACAAACTGCTGTTCACATGCGAAAGGCTCTATGTTCGGCGCGCTTACTCCTCTGTGTTAGATAAAATGTCGGTGGCAGCAGATGTTTGTAACCGCTTGACCAGAAAGAAACGACAAATTAAAGGAGAAGGTACTATGGCAGCAATGAAGAAAAAGCTGAGAAATGGAGGAACTGAATACTTAAGTTCAAGTAAAAAACGTATTCCTGCAAAAGCTCACCCAGCACTGGAGGTAAGTCTCATTACTGATCACTAACCTGTACCATAATTGGACAGAATGTTTAGTCTTGAGTTACCAAATGTACTGTTCCATAAGTTGTAAAGGACATGATTCAGCAGTCAAGACAAATAAAGCCATTTATTGTCAATAACATGAATGCATCTGACTTCTTAGATTTCAAAAAAGTCGCTGATAGTAATGTAAACACAGGAAGCCTAAACATGTCCAGTGTACAGTGGCTATGGGTAGTCAAATATAAGCTTCATCTAGTTAAGACCCTGGAGAAGCTTAAATGAATTTGAGGATTAGGAAGGAATACGTGTTTTGAGAGTATAGGACATCTAGAAAATTCCGCTACATGCCCTCGATGATGTAAGCCACATCTATGACGAAAAGAAGAAAGGTTTGTTTAAAATGATGCAGTACCTGACAACTAATGACCAGGTACAGTTGAAAAACGTAGAATGAACTTTTCCTATCTCTTTTCCAAGTAATGAACTGTGGCACTTACAGCTTTTCATTGCATTTCCACTTTCAGAAAGTTTTTCGTACCATTATGATACAGTGTTTGCAATTTCTTTTGGATACTAGATCCACACTATGCTTAGCTTTCAAAGAAAACACATTAATAGTGCAATTATGACCATGAATTACATAATTATACTTAGAATTAATTTTCCTCAAATTTATGATTTTGGCACTTATAAGTTTTTTTATTTTTTATTTCAAGTCTTCGATTTTGCTCTGTCCATTAACTGTTTATATTAATGACTATTATCATTGCCAGTCCCGACATGGTTCATACACCCCATCGTCTCTGTAGTTCTGTGTATTCCCACTTTTTTTTTATAAGATCGGCGGTATCCCAGAAACTCCATTTCGACGTTCAGTACTACGCTAACCGACGTTTCGTTGCATTGACGTTCTGTCTACATCTACATCTACATTGATACTCCGCAAGCCACCCAACGGTGTGTGGCGGAGGGCACTTTACGTGCCACTGTCATTACCTCCCTTTCCTGTTCCAGTCGCGTACGGTTCGCGGGAAGAACGACTGTCTGAAAGCCTCCGTGCGCGCTCTAATCTCTCTAATTTTACATTCGTGATCTCCTCGGGAAGCAATATATTCGATACCTCATCCAGAAACGCACCCTCACGAAACCTGGCGAGCAAGCTACACCGCGATGCAGAGCGCCTCTCTTGCAGAGTCTGCCACTTGAGTTTATTAAACATCTCCGTAACGCTATCACGGTTACCAAATAACCCTGTGACGAAACGCGCCGCTCTTCTTTGGATCTTCTCTATCTCCTCCGTCAGACCGATCTGGTACGGATCCCACACTGATGAGCAATACTCAAGTATAGGTCGAACGAGTGTTTTGTAAGCCACCTCCTTTGTGGATGGACTACATTTTCTAAGCACTCTCCCAATGAATCTCAACCTGGTACCCGCCTTACCAACAATTAATTTTATATGATCATTCCACTTCAAATCGTTCCGCACGCATACTCCCAGATATTTTACAGAAGTAACTGCTACCAGTGTTTGTTCCGCTATCATATAATCATACAATAAAGGATCCTTCTTTCTATGTATTCGCAATACATTACATTTGTCTATGTTAAGGGTCAGTTGCCACTCCCTGCACCAAGTGCCTATCCGCTGCAGATCTTCCTGCATTTCGCTACAATTTTCTAATGCTGCAACTTCTCTGTATACTACAGCATCATCCGCGAAAAGCCGCATGTCCAGTGCGAACACGTCGTCATTTAACAGTGACGCTCCTTTCCGTTCCATGACGTTACGGCGACGTCAGTGTGGGACCATCTTAAGAATTGAGAATGATTACATCTTAAGTCAGATGCCTAAGCGTACCTGGGAGGGATATTGATTCAGAAAATCAATATCCGTAACTTCTCTTTTTCTGATTCCTTGAGTGTTTCAGAAGTCTCAGTCGCGCCATGCAGCGGCACTCTACTGGGAAAATGCAGCCAGTCCATAAAAGAAGCTGTTCAAAAACAACCTGTGTCTCTTGTCTTACAGTATGTGTGACCCATATCAGATAGAAATGAAAAATGTCGAACGTGGACAAAGAGTGGCAGAACGAAACGTCACAGGTTTGTTTGGTTCGTAAGAGGGTGTCACGGAAATGTTGTAAAACTTGAATTGGTATAAGCTTGAAGAAGTACGCAAATTACACCCCAGAAGCCTGCTCACAAAATTTCAAGAACCATTATCTCAGATCAAGCATCTAGAGGTATTCCTCAGCCGCCTACGTATCCCGAATGGACCACGAGGACAAAAACAGATTAATTACAACATGCATAGAAGCATTTAACCAGTCGTTCATCCCACGCTCCCGAAGCGGTTGAAACAAAAAGAAAAAAAAGAAGAAACTCTTAAATTTGGTAACATGCTAAGAACCCTCTGCCACGCACTTTTCGGCGGCCTGCAGAACGTGATTGTAGATGTAGAAGCTGAAACACGGTTGCAAACGTCTTGACAAAAATAACCATTTTGCACCTGACCGATATGTATTTGGCGATTAAATCTAAGTTTCGTTTGTAGAGTCAAAATGAACGCGTTTGAAATTTTTCCATCTGATGACAGTGCGATATCTCACTACACTGCTCTATGGTGCACCAGAGAACAAATTGGTATCCCTTTCGCATACACGGTTTATTTTTAGAGTTCATAACCTGTGTCAATTTGTAAATAAGTCACACGAAGTCACGGCCACAAACGGAGAGGCAAACTAGTGTCACAACGGCAGCACGCAAAAACGGAAAGACCTTCACTCAGCACACTGTGCTTATCTTCCCCAAGCTATTGTCTGTTACTTAATTACGAATAAAGGACGCCGCAGTTCTTATGACTCTGACGGAGGCCTGCCCACTGGCTTGCATTCTGGGAGACAGTTGTTCCACTACATCGCTCAGGTGAATACCGCGGCGGTTTCAGTACACCTCGACTGACTCACCCGCCCTACTTTTTCAAATGCTTTGTTTCTAATACCTTCGATGTCAACAGCTCATTAATTATCATTCCTTTTACATGTTAAATTTCCGACTTGTTTGGGACCTGGTGGCTGTCTGTCGGGAATGTTTTTAGTTTTGAGCCAATCAGCCCACTATAACGTGATACATAATTTTTTCCCTGATTAGATTGTGAGTCAATGTTCGTTATATGCACACAAAAGGTTTGGTGACGTGGCCATTACCGCAGCTGATTTATAAATTGTTATTTGCATATAACAAACAAATATTTTACGAGCTGCAACGTTAAAAGAGATCATTCTTGTTTTTACCAGCGTGAACGAGTAAAAAATTTCCCAAAGAGCAGGCCAAGCACGATTCTCAGTGGAGAAAAACGAAGGCGTCAGAACTTATGAAATATTTAAAACGGAAATTGATAATCAGGACTGTCTCAGTTTGCGCAGATCCAAGACATAATGTATTTTAAATCTAAACATAAAGTTTTGTATTGTTACAAGCAAAACGCAGAGATTTATAATTTTTAGCTGAACATAAAAGACAATCTCTCTCTCTCTCTCTCTCTCTCTCTCTCTCTCTCTCTCTCTGTGTGTGTGTGTGTGTGTGTGTGTGTGTGTGTGTGTGTGTGTGTGTGTGTCATTAACACTCACTCTCTCTCTCTCTCTCTCTCTCTCTCTCTCTCTGTGTGTGTGTGTGTGTGTGTGTGTGTGTGAGAGAGAGAGAGAGAGAGAGAGAGAGAGAGAGAGAGAGAGAGAGAGAGAGAGTGAGTGTTAATGACACACACACACACACACACACACACACACACACACACAGAGAGAGAGAGAGAGAGAGAGAGAGAGAGAGAGAGAGAGAGACTCATTGGACCAACGTCCACTGTACAGTCACAGTTCGACGTTGCTTAGGCAGTTTTTCCGAAAGTTATTAAGATAGAAGTCATTCTCGTCAATTTCATTTTCATTGCTGTGTTGCCTAATAGCTTAGTCGGACTGTTTCAACTGACACTTCTTATGTATTCCGATATTATTGATCTCGGGGAGCCATCGCGCGCATCGTTTCTGCACTTAGCTGTTTTTACGATAATGATACGAAGTTTCTGCTGTATTAAACGTAAGATGCCAGCAAATACCCCCAATCATAGGCACCGAACTACATACTGCCATTGTTTTTCTAACTTTTAACACGTCTCCGCGGATATCTCCATCGAGCTTGGAGGTACTGCAGTGGTAAATCAGTGTGTAATGAGTTTGCAGTGGTTTACGTGCTGAATAGCTTGAATGAAATGTGTCATGCCTATGGGTGCATCTCCGTGTAAGCAAGCCAAGCTGCAGTAAGTACTGAATGTATCTGCATCTCACGAGTGCGCAGTAAGAATCTCAGAATCTTCTGAGCTCAAACGTAATAACGTATCTCGAAAAGAATGGTCTCCTCCATGCCAATCAGCATGGATCCCAAAAACATCAGTCACATGAAACTCAACTTGCACTTTTCTCACATGACATAACAAAAGCCATGGATCAAGTCAGTAAGGATAGATCCAGTATTCCTCGATTTCCGAAAAGCATTTGATTCAGTATCACACTTACACTTATTGTCAAAAGTACGATCATATGGGGGTGTCAAGTGAAATTTGTGACTGTATTAATGATTATTTGTCAGGGAGGGCGCAACATTTTATTTCTGCTGGAGAGTTGTCAACAGATGTAGAAATAGCTATGGGGGTGCTCCAGGGAAGTGTGTTGGGACTCTTGTTGTTCATGTTGTATATTAACTATCTTGCCCACAATATTAATAGTAACGCCAGACTTTTCGCATATTATGCAATAATGTATAATGAATAGTAGTAGTAGTAGCAGTATGGTATTCTACCTTACGGCAGGTCTTGTCATGGATTAAGTCTCTTCCACTTTTGTCCGTCCGTAGCCAATCATTTCATTTCTGAATATTTGCCTCCTTTGATATTGTCCAGCATTTGATATCTTCTTTTTTCCTCTTCCCCTTTTTCCCTCCACCATTCCTTCTATTCCTTCCGCCAGTAAACAGTCCTCCTCAAACAATGTGCAATCCAGTTCCGTTTTCTCTTTCTGATGGCTTTCAGCTTGTTTCTTTCTTCTCCAACTCTTCTTAATACTTCTTCATTCATTACTCGGTCTTCCCATTTCACTTTTTCCATTCTGCTCCATATCCACATCTCTGGTGCCTCCAGTCTTCTTTCATCTTCCTTCCTCAATGTCCAGGCGTCCGCATCACGCATTGCAACGCTCCAGATGTAACATTTGGCAAGTCTTTTCCTCAGATCTTTGTTTAGTGGTCCACAAAGTAATTTCTGTTTCCTCTTGAATCCTTCTTTTGCCATTGCAATTATTTTCCTAATTTCTGTTGAGGAATACATATAATCCATTATTACACTTCCCAAGCAATTGAAATTATTCACTTGCTCTATTTCCTCTCTCCCTATATAATGAAGTACTGTCTGAAAAAAGCTTGTAAATATTCAGTCAGCTCTCGATAAGATTTCAAAGTGGTGCAGAGACCGGCCACTTGATTAATCAGTACAAAATGTAAAATTGTGCACTTCACAACACGACAAAACGTAGTATCCTATGACTACAGCATCAACGAAACACAGCTATAATCGGTCAGCTCATAAAAATATTTGGAGGTAACGCCTTGTAGGGATATAAAATGGAACGATCACATAGGCTCACTCGTAGGTAAAACATCGAGTTATTGGTAGAATACGAGGAAAATGCAAGCAGTCTACGAAAGAGATCGCTTACAAATCACTTGTGTGGCCCATCCTAGAATACTGCTCAGTAGTGTAGGACCCGTACGAAATAGGACTAACAGGATATATTGAACGTATAAAGAGAAGGGCAGTACGAACGATCATAGGTTTGTTTGACCCGTGGGAGAATCTGAACTGGCGGCCTCTTGAAAATAAACTATCACGAGAAAACCTACTTAAGAAATTTCAAGAACTGGCCTTAAATGACACTAGGAATATACTACTACCCCCTTCCGTAGATATCGTGAAACAAGGAAGGAAGATTGGGGTAAAACGTCCTGACGCACAACGAGGTCATTAGATACGGAGCAGAAGCTCGGATTGTTCCAAGGATGGGGATAGGAAATCTGCCGCTCCCTGTTAAAGGAACCATCCCGACATTTGCCTGGAGAGATTTAGGGAAATCACGGAAAATGTACAGTAAACCTGGATCGCCGGTTGCGTATTTGAACCGTCTTCCTGCCGAATGTGAGTCCAGTGTGTTAACCACAACCACCTCGTTCGGTTCGTGAGAACGAGATTAGATTAATTACAGCACGCACAGAGGTATTTAAACTGTCTTTCTTCCTGCGCTTCGTCCGTGAATGGAGCAGAAAGAGGCCGTAATAACTGGTATACGGGAAGTACCCTCTGTCACGCACTTCACAACGGTTTGCAGAGTATGGATGTAGGCGCAGTTGCAGAACTTCGATTACGTGTCTACATTATGTGCAGTAGAAATCAGCCACCCAAAGCTGATATGATACTTATCAAAACGTTATTCCGAGCAACATGAAAGTAATGCGAACCAGTAAACGTTATCTTTAATTTATGGTTTATTTCGATTCTAAAACGACATAACTAAGTAATTTAGATTCAAGCAGAATACAGAGTGTCTCCGAGTCCTTCATCTCGACAACTCTCTCTCTCTCTCTCTCTCTCTCTCTCTCTCTCTCTCTCTCTCTCTGTTTCAAAACACTGTACTTGTACACCCTCTCTCTCTCTCTCTCTCTCTCTCTATCTCTCTCTCTCTCTCTCTGCCTCAAAACACTGTACTTGTACACCCCCTCACATGCAAATACTGCTCAAGTGTATGGGACCCATGAAAGGTTGGAGGAACAGGGTATGTTGAGAGTATATAAGAGGGATAATGTGAATGGTCACAGATTTGTTTGGCTGACGAGAAGGTGTGACAGATTTTAATAATTAATAAAAAGCACTCCAGCTGCTGCTGAGAACTTTATTGAGTTCCCTACCGCTTTCGGCCTACACATTAGGCCATTATCAAGTAGTCCTGAAAAATTATGCTGTAGAGAAGAGCGTCCAAATCATAACTGCTCAGAACCACTTTGGAATAACTCAGTGTAAAGATCAAAGCCTGTAGCGCACTCGACAAAGTTCTCAACTGCAACTGGAGCGGTTTTTATTTACTAAATAAACAGCTTAGGAATTAGCACATGGAAAGACTCAGAAATGTAAAAGAGACATTGAAAAGTCTCAACTGGGAGACATTCGAAACATAGTATTATACCCAGCGATATTGGGCTCTCGGGTTAGAAACTACAAATACCTTTCAGCCTCCCACATATCGATTACGTAGAGACCGCGCGGACAGAAACAAACTAATAATTGCCCACACAGAGACCTAATAACTGCCAGTGGAACGGGAAAAAGCTCAATACACTGTAGAATAAAAACTACGGTCCGACAAGGACTTCATAGTGCTTCCCAGAGTAAAGATTCAGGTGTATATCATAGGAAGATACACGCGTTTTGTTTATTTTACGCAGAGTCAAGTAGTTTAGATGTAATAGTCTTATAAATTAACATGGAAGGAAAGAGAAAGTAAATGAAAATGAAATCGGAGATACGATATTGCGAGAAGGATTTGACTGAGCACTGAAAGACCTAAGTCGAAACAAGGCCCCTGCAGTAGATTTCCTCAGACTTACTGAGATCCTGCGGAGAGACAGCCATGACAAAAATATTACACCTGGCGTGCAAGATAGAAGAGGCAGGCGAAATACCGTCAGAGATCAAGAAGCATGTACTGGTTCTAATTCCTAAGAACGCATGTGCTGAAAGGAGCAATTATTGCCGAGCTATCAGTTTAATAAGTCATTGTTGCAAAATAATTACACAAATTATTTACAGAGGAATAAAAAAAGCCGGGGGGGGGGGGGGGGATGACTTTGTGTTCCGGAGAAATGTAGCAGCATGCGAGACAATACTGCCTCTACGACTTATCTTAGAAGATACGTTAAACAAAGACAAACTTACGTTCATAACTTTTGTAAACATACAGCAACTGTCGACAATGTGAGATCTGAGTTTCTCCTGGCGTGTACAATTCTTAAACAACTTACGGGAATTCAGCCAGATAATGTTTAAAGCGACCACCTTGAAAATGGCGGGGTGTACTCCCGCCGAAATATAGGCGGTCGCTGTAAACATCACCTGGCTGAATTCTTGTAAGTTGTTTGAAAACTGTCGACAATGTTGAGTGGAATACACTCTAAGTACAGGGAGTGAAAGATTAAATACAACTTGTACAGAAACTAGACTGCAGTTATGAGGCGAAGTACAAGAAAGGGAAGCAGTAACGAAGCGAAACAGCGTTGCAGCCTATCGCCGATGCTATTCAGGCTGCACATTGAGTAAGCACTAAAGGAAAAGTAGGAGAAATTTGGAGAAAGAATTAAAATTCAGAGAGAATAAATATAAACTCTAAGGTTTGCAGAAAACACTGTAGTATTGGCCGAGAAAGTAGGGGACTTGGAAGAGCAAATGAATGGGATGGATAGTGTCTTGAAAAGCTGACTATACAGTAGATATAAAATTCAGATTAGCAGTGGCAAGAAAAGCATTTTTGAAAAAGAGGAATTTCTTACCCTCTGATATCAAGTTAAATGTTATGATGTATTTTCTGAAGGCATTTGTTGTAGTGCAGCCTTGTACGGAACTGAAACGTGGATATATGCAGTTCAGACAAGAAAAGTAAAATCTTTTGAAATGTGGTGCCACAGAAGAGTGCTGAAGACTAGATTGATACACAAAATAACAGATAAGAAGGGACTGAATCGAACTGCGGAGAAAGGAAATTTATGGCACAACTTGACTAAAAGAAAAATGCGGTTGATAGCACACATCCTGAGGCATAAAGGAATTGTCACTTTGCGTAATGGGTGGACGTATGGGGGAGGAGGGGGGAGGGTTAAAACTGTACAGCGAGACCAAGGCCTGAATACAATAAACAGGTTCAAATGGATGTAGGCCGTGGCAGTTAACGCAGAAATGAAGAGGCTTGCACAGGATACACTGGAATGGATAGCTGCAAGCTGCATCAAACCAGTCTTCAGACTGAAGACAACCACAACAACAATAGTTCTAAACGGGAATTCACTAAATCACAGGATGCTATACTTTCAAATCGTGATGTGAGTTTTGTTGTAAAAAACGATCTGCATTAGCATCTAGAAAACAGATTATAAAACAAAAATAAGCTGAAGACGAGACATATGCAACAAAATTAAGTCTGGTACGTATTTTTATAAAGAAATGCTCGGAATACAGAACTGTTCGTCAACACAGTAGCGATGCATTATACTTCTAATAGGTAATATTGTTCGAATGTCATGTACTTTAGCTACGTAACTGTGGCTGTTCAGGGCTGACGATCCAGATACGACGTGTTCCGGTTACTCTTCAAACATATACACTAAAATCATGCTTCATTTTGGATTATTACTTGAAAATCAATTTTTTTGCTGATTATAACTATTTTTGACGAAACTCTTCATTGCAGAGCCGTTAGTGTGCAGTAGCTAATGGCACTTGCACTTGACAGACCTTTTGCAAAGCCAATTTAAACCTCCATTATTTCAGTACAACAAGAATGCTACAGGTGATATAAGCCTGTGAGGCTGTAGATACGATAGATACGCAGATACGATAGCGTTCACAAGTATCCTGTTTCAATACTCGAACAGAAGAAGGAACATGTAATAATATTAGGTTTGTGCCTAAATTTGTAGCTTTCTTTGTTTTGCAAGTTGGTATTCCGGTTGCTGTGGGTTTATTTATGGATTGTCATTTTTTATTTGCAGTTCACTGTTACTGTTTGAGTTTACATATTGTCATTTTGTCGTTTGGAGATACTGAGGGGAGCTGTGGACGCTAGTAAACGAGTGCCAAATGGAGAAATCGTAACATTTCCAGAATCATCTTCTCTTTGAGTTCAGTGAAGGGGTAACAGCAGCAGAGGCAGCCAGAAACATTTGCGACGTATGTGAGGATAATGCCATTGGTCAGAGCAGGGCAAGAAAATGGTTTTCTCATTTTAAGAAGGATCGTGTTGATGTAAGCGACTCTCCACATTCAGGAAGACCTGCAAGGTTTAATGAACATCGTTTAAACGCATTAATCCACAATGACATACGTCAGTATACTCGAAAACTGCAAATGTGACGAACCGTGATCATTCCAACATCGTGCAACATTTTCATGCAATAGGGAAGGTTAAAAAATCGGATGTATGGGTACCGCAAGCTCTATGCCAAAAACACAAAAATCGGTGGGTTGCCATATGTACATCCCTCCTTCCTCGGCATCAACTGACTCGTGAACAACACCGACCATTTCTATCCTGTACCTTTACTGGTACGAAAAATTGCGTCTTTACGCTAACATAAAGAAAGGAAAGGAATGGTTGAGCCCAAACAGACCAGCAACTCCCGTACAAAGACATGCGTGAATCCACAAAAGATAATGTTAAGAATTTGGTGGGACGTCCACCCCGATAGCTGAGTGCTCAGCGTGACGGATTGCAGTCCTACGGGCCCGGATTCGATTCCCGGCTGGGTCGGGGATTTGCCCCGCTCAGGGACTGGGTGTTGTGTTTTCCCCATCATCATTTCATCCCCATCCGGCGCGCAGGTCGCCCAATGTGGCGTCGTATGTAATAAGACCTGCACCAAGGCGGCCGAACCTGCCCCGCAAGACCGAGCGAGGTGGCGCAGAGGTTAGCACACTGGACTCGCATTCGGGAGGACGACGGTTCAATCCCGTCTCCGGCCATCCTGATTTAGGTTTTCCGTGGTTTTCCTAAATCCTTTCAGGCAAATGCCGGGATGGTTCCTTTCAAAGGGCACGGGCGATTTCCTTCCCCCGTCCTTCCCTAACCCGAGCTTGCGCTCCGTCTCTAATGACCTCGTTGTCGACGGGACGTTAAACACTAATCTCCTCCTCCTCCTCCTGCCCCGCAAGGGCCCTCCCGGCCAATGACGACAAACGCTCATTTCCATTTCATTTGGTGGAACAACGACGATGTGGTGTACTATGAATTGCTTTCCCGAGTGTAACCATCACTACTGACATATATTGTTAACAACTGAAACGAATTGCAGACTAAATGTGCTACTCAACGATAACGCCCACTAGCAAACTGATAGACTGACAAAATTACTGGAGTTGCGTTGTGAAGTCGTTCCGTACCCATCTTATTCACCCGAACGAGCGCCCTAAGATTGATTTTTATGTTTTCAGCTCTCTATCGAACAACCTACATGGAACATTCTTCCCGGATTAAAAGGCGCTCCGAAAAAGGCTCGACGCGTCCTTCGCCTACAGTCGCGGAATAAAAGAGTTATCCCAGCGTTGGCAGTCTGTTGTAAATAGTGAAGGAAAATATATTATTGATGGCTAAAGTCTCTGTTATGTGTATCCGTCGTGTTATTAAACTTACAAAAAAAAAAACCGCCACGAACCTATGCACCAACCCAATAGCATAAAGTATAGTAGTTTGCGAAATAAATTTCCTTAGATAACGTGCAACTGCCAGTTATTGCATCAAATAGCACTATTTTGTAGGACTTCACGATATCAAAAAAATGGTTCAAATGGCTCTAAGCACTATGGGACTAAGTCCCCTAGATCTAGAAGTACTTAAACCTAACCAACCTAGGGGCATCACATACATCCATGCCCGGGGCAGGATTTGAAACTGCGACCGTGACAGCAGCGCGGTTCCAGACTGAAGCGCCTAGAACCGCTCGGTCACAACGGCCGGCAATTCTCGATATCCGTCGAATTTGTTATGTTACCAAACTTGCCTGTTAATAGTTACCTTCTATATTACTGTTATGGCCTAGGAGAGTTGGCAATCATTAAGACAATCCGTGCATGATATGTCACTGCTTCAACATTTTCCTAGTTTCAAAAATTAAGTTTTTCCCAACGACAACTTAAAAAAAAAAAAAAAAAATCTGCCGAACTGCCGAAAAATTAATTTGAGATAAACTTAAGCCATTTAAGTTACACCCGTGCAAGTCCGAGACAATGCGCACATTTATCACAATGAGCGTTTATTTTTGTTGAAATGTACTGACAAGCCAAAACATTATGGTCATCTACTTAATAGCTTGTTTGTCCGTCTTTGGAACGAAACACGTCACTGTTTCCGCGTATCAGTGATCCGACAGGATTTGTTAAGTTTTTGGAGGTATGTGGCATTAGATGTCTAGCACAGGTCATGTAATTCGCATAAATAACGAGCCGCTGATTTGGGAACACTGTGATGGCGTCTGATAGCGACCCAGGTGGGTTCTATGAAATTGGACAAATTTGGTTGCCGAGATATCAACGTGAGTTCAGTATAATGCTCCTCAAACCTCTGTAGCAGGTTCTGGCTCCGGAAATGGACAATTATACTGCTGAAAGACAGATCGCCGTCGGAGAAGACATCAAGCATGAAGGGATGCAGGTGGTTCGTAGCTGTCAGCGTGTCTTCGATTACTAACACAGGTCTCATGCAAGAGCAGGAGAATGTGTCCACAGCATAATACTGCTCCCATACGCCTACGTCCGTGGCTTGCTGCACGTTTCGAGCCGCCGTTCACCTCGATGACGGCGTTTGTGTAGAAGATCATCGAGCTAGTGTAGCAAAAATATGATTCACCTGAAAATACGACACGTTTCCGTTGATCGAGGGTCGAATCCAGATGGTTTCGGGCCAACTGCAATCGTAATTGACGATGTCGTTGTGTCAACATGTGAACACGTAGGGGTGATCTGTTGCGGAGCTCCATGTTCAACAATGTACAATGAGCGGTGTGCTCCGAAACACCTGTGCATGCACCAGCACTATGTTCTTTCGGCAGAGATGCTATAGATCACCATCTATCTTACTTTACAGAGCAGACAGGCCTCCGGGCCCTACGTTCTGTGAAGAGTCGTGGACGTCCAACCACTTAGCGCGCAGTGGTAGTTTCACTGTCCTTCTACCTCTTTCCGTAGACGCTCACAATAGCGGCACGTGAACATTCGACCAGCCTTGCCATTTTAGAGATACTCGTTCATAGGTTCTGCGTAATAATAACCTACCCCTTGTCAAAGCTGCTTATCTCAATGGATTTCCGCATCTGGAGCCCATATCTTCGCTACGTTGATCCCCCGTCCGCGTCCGCTCCGCTTACACACTTTTATTAAAGCACCACGTGCCCGCAACGCCACCAGGCGGCCTCCAACGTCGCAGTGGGCAGTGGTCATAATGTTTTGGCTTATCAGTGTAAAAGATCTTCAGTGGTCTGTAATAAAACATATTTCCAATTCTAGTTTCCTTTCTAGATCTAGAGCAGTTCATTATATAATATATTCAGCTGTGACTTTTTACTTAGGGCATCTTATGTCCGATTCTCGCTTACATCAGGAAGTGTCGTCTCGTCGTAAATCTCTCAAGTACTCCTTCAATTGGCATTGATCTTTTTGCCTGTACTTAGTTTGCTGCACTACACATTTCTTGGTGGGAAATACGACACAATATAGCACTACTAGTCTTTGTTTGCATATTCCTGACTAAGCCTGTCACTGTATACAGGGTGAAAAGTATTTAAACCGACAAACTCTGGGAGGTTTCAGAGGACATCAAAACAAATATTTTTCCCTAATGTCTTTTTTCCCTATGAGGATTATTTAAACCGGTGGAGGCCGTATTACGCTCTTCAGTTGTTAGAGGCCGTATCACGATCTTCAGTTGTTAGAGGGCGTATTCCGCTCTTCAGTTGTAGGCAACTGCTGTCCACCAGTGTTGTAGTGCATTGTCTCTGTTTACTAATGGAGCGATGGACCTGGAGTGAGTACACTGATATGGTTGGTGCATACTATGTAGCGCACCACAACGGACGAGCTGTACAGCGGGTTTATCAACAACAATATCCTAATCGCCGTATCCCGCATCATACGACCTTTGCTGCTGTGTACCAACGTCTGCATGGGACCGGCTCATTTAGCAGATTACCGGGATAGGGACGCCGTCGCACGGCAAGAACGCTGCAATTTGAGGTAGCTATCCTGCAGCATGTGGAGCGGGATCTTCAATCATCACTCGTGCAATTGCACGTAACGTTCGGACGTGATGGAGTGTCCAACATCCACAATTCACATGTTTGGAGTGAGGATAACCCACATGCCACAGTTACTAGCGCTCATCAAGTGCGGCTCTTCGTTAATGTGTGGCTCGGTGTTGTCGGGGGCTCTTTAATTGGGCGGTATCTGCTACCTAGGCCATTAAATGGCAGGCACTATTACAATTTTCTCGCCAGAGCATTGCCAGAATTGCAGGAAGACGCCCCGCTCCCTACAAGACAACGTATGTGGTTCCAACATGACTGGGTGCCGGGACATTTCAGTCATTGTGTGTATCGATTCCTAGACCGACGGTTCCCAGACATGTGGATTGGCAGAGGTGGTCCTATACCATGGCCTGCTCGATCCCCAGGTATGTCCCCTCTGGACTTTTTTTGTGTGGGGAGAGATGCGCAACCTTGTTAACGCAACTCCTGTTGCATCAGAAGAGGATCTGGTTGCCCGGATAGTAGCAGCAGCAGGAACAAGTCAGGATACTCCTGGGGTTTTTGCCTGTGTCAGACAGAACACGATCCGACGGTGTAACCTTTGTTTGCGTGTCAATGGAGGCATTTTTGAAAATCTATTGTAATTGAAATTGGGTTGTGTTAATGTGTTCTCTCTTGGTCATAAAAAAATGAAAAGTGTTTGTTGCCGCCAGAGAAAACTTCCTCTGCCGGTTTAAATACTCCTCATAGGAAAAAATTGCATTAGGCAAAAATATTTGTTTTGATCTCCCCTACGTCCTCCCAGAGGTTTAAATGCTTTTCACCCTGTATTTTTGTATATTTAGTGTTGCCAACTAAGCCGCTAGTTTTTTGTTTTCATTTTATCTAAAAATGTTATCTTCATCTGCGGTTTTCTATATTTGTAGTACGTCGTTTTAATTGTGTTAATATATGTTTATGTAATACAGAAGCGAAATCACGACTTGTTCCAGTCAACACCACACGTTTACAAACAACTATTCTGGAACATGTGTCTGCACAAAGGCCAAGGGCGCCCATACCCGGGGGAAAATAAGGGGCGGGGGGTGGGGGAGGGAGGAAGTACACACTCCCCCTCCCCACAGTTTTCAGGAAAAAATGCGGTGCAGTCAAGTGTCTTTCTTTCAAGAAAATGATTGAGAAGTCGGTATCACACACGTATTTAAATGTCAAATCTGTACCTTTTTAATGGCTACTTGCAAGTCGCCATTCGTCTTCCAGAATATTAAAATTGTTCCGCCCCTCCTCCCCCCCCCCTTCCACCTTACCATCTACCGTATGGCCGCTCTTGACGACGAATGTGAACCACGTTATTGGTACCGTCACCAGCGAAATCATCAGCAAGCAGTATTAATGCGAACGACGGAAATGGTCACGTTTCTTGGCCACCAAGATCCCCGGACATCCCTACTTTAAATGTTTTGCCTGTGGGAATGGTTGAAAGGACGAAGTCAACAAAAAAAGTAAACATAGGAGACAAATTGTCCGTTAGGATTGTGAATAGCGCTGCCCTCATAAAAGAACGCTAAGATGACCTCAGAGGAGCTACATTTGTTGCCGTCAAGATAAACCGAAAGAGCATTGAAGTCGGATGAGGAATTTATGAAAATAACCTTTGAACTTAGTTTGGGTTAATTTCCAACAGCTGTATCTCAGTACCAATAAAAGTTGGACACTACTGCACTACCACTTGCAAAAAATTTACGATTCCTCGTGAAGCACCCAACATAGTTTATTAGTGTCATTCCCCCTTTCCTATAACATTCGTGGATTTTACCCGGAAAGTGCCACACTGTAGACTGTTAATAAACGTCCGAGTAGAAGGAACAAGTTCTCACATACGTGAGTTGCTCCAAGGATTTTTAAGTAACAGAATGCAGTATGTTGTCCTGGACGGCGCGAGTTCGTCTGAAACAAAGTTATCGTCAGACGTATCTCAAGGAGATGTGACAGAATCGCTCTTGTTCTCTTTCTCTCTGTCTATATATATGACGGATACAGTGAGCAGCAATCTGCGGCCGTTTACTGTGTTGACTGATGACGCACTAGCGCACGGGAAAGGATGACATAAACAGAATTTCTGTTTAGTGCGAGAATGTCAGTTTGCTCTACATCTGGGAAAACGTAAGTTAATGCAGGCAAGTAAGAAAAACAATTCTGAAATTTTCGA
The DNA here is from genome assembly GCF_021461395.2 of Schistocerca americana. NCBI lineage: Eukaryota > Metazoa > Arthropoda > Insecta > Orthoptera > Acrididae > Schistocerca > Schistocerca americana. Next base: position 378,522,688 of record NC_060121.1, read on the forward strand.
ACACTGTGTTAGTGGCGTCTGCTTGACACAGCCATCACGTCGATTACATATGTAGGCGCAATGCTGAAGGTGAGATAAAATGGAACGAGCATATAAAGTCGATTGTAGGGAAGACGAGTGGTCGAATTCGGTTTTTTGGGAGAGTTCCAGGAAAGTGTTGGTCAACTATTAAGGAACCACGTACCGAACACTTTTCGACCCATTCTTGAGTACTGTTCGAGTGATTGTGATCCCAACCAGGTCGGATTACCGAAACGCATCGAAGCAGTTTTGAGACTTGATATTAGATTTGTTACTAGTAGGTCTGACTAACAAGCAATATTGTGGAAATGCTCTGTGATCTCAAATGGAAATCCCGGAGGGAAGAAAACGTTCTTTTCGCAAACAATATTTAGAGCCTCGGTATTTGCCGTACACTGCAGAACGATCGTACTGCCACCAACATACATTTCGCATAAATCATGTTTCATGATACTGTAACATAATTCCCTGGAAATTCATGTAGTCTTTTGCCGATAGTCTTAAATCTAAAGTTCTGGTGTAGTTTTAATCCATCAGGAAGTTCGAATGTCATATTTATCGCAGTTCTTGGATAAACCGCAGCTTATGAGATTATACTAAATCGACATTTTATTGCCCTGTATGTTTGTATTTCTTGAACATTTAGTGGGACAGGTCTTCCAGTGACAAGTGGATATACTCTTCAGTCACACAATATAGCGTTGTTAGCAATCAGCCTAACAATCCAGAATACTTTGGATGAGGCACAAGTAACGACCGTTATCAATTATTTGTACATGCCACCTCTCCCCGCCCCCCCCCCCCCCTCCACTCCTAACGGTACTAAAGACAACTAACCTCAATAGTATTTTTCCTCTATAGTAAACATACTGAGTGTACACCATCTTTGGTTCAAATCACAGCATGCGTTCCTGAATTACGCTTACATGCCCTCCCATCCTTCTCTTATCCCGTCCCCCGAATCCCTAGGATTCTTAGAGTTGTTCCAGTACCAGAGAATTCTTTTGTTTCTAGTTCGCATGTCTATAAAGTTGGGTTCATATTGCTCACGATGATCCAGAGTAATGCTAACGTGTCCCTATTTTACCACACTAATTTTCACAGATAGGGGAGTCAGAAATATCTAACCCCACGTAATTATCTCTTGTTAGTACGTCACACGTGTATAAAGTTCGAGTGAAATTGCTGCAGGCGTACACTGGAACGTACACTATATGATAAAAAGTATCCTGGGACCCATTACGCTTTACGACGGCTTGAATTTCGCTGGGGACACTTTCACTAAAGTCTCTAGATGTCTGTGGAGGAATGGCAGTCCATTCTTTCGCAAAAACTCAAATCAGAGAAAGCAGTGATATTGGACGCTAGGGTCTGAAGCGAAATCGGTGCTCTATCTAATGCCATAGGGGTTCTACTGGGTTCAGATCGGGACTCTGGTCAAGCCAATCCATTTCAAGAATGTCGTTGTCCACAAAGTATTTCCTCTCAGTTTTATGACAAGGTACATTTTCACGCTGATACAGTCATCGTTTCAGAAGTGTTCCTCTACTGTCCGCAGTACACAATGCTGTAAGGTGTATTCATATACTTCTGCATTTAGCATTTTCTTAAGGGGCTCCGGAACGCCCTATACTTGCAATGTTAAAATAACGCTTATAAATTACATCTTTCCTCACAAAGTATTTGAGGTAGGAAATTGAACTTTTTTCAGATTATTTATTGGAATATGGGCTACAACTTAACACAGGGATTTTACAAAATTTTTGTTCAGTTATTAAAGATGATTTTTTATCAATTGTAATGAAAATTCACAACATTTTTTTGCAATTTTTTATTTATATATTCAAAAATATACAATTTTTTGGAAAAAGGCTGTGTTAAATTATGCAGAAGGTACTGTGTAACATTTACTGAAAGTTTGAAACAAATATGTTTGGAAGATCCTTAGAAAACATGTAATTAGTGTGAGAAAATAAAAGTTTTGGGAATCGAGCGACAAAGATTGGATTAACTTTTTAGTGCATTCCAGGTCCATAGGATGGATTATCTTCATCCTCTGCAAACTCCTCCTCCAGCTTCCTCTTGTTCCTCCTCCTGTTTACTCTTGCTTGTATTTCTAGACACTTTACAGCCCTGTCTGCAGCCCGAAGGCGTTCCTTGTCTAAAGCAAGCATCGCTCGTTGTTGTGTTCGTAGATTTTGCTACCATTTTCTTCAGTTGCAGTTACTGCAACACTGTTCCAAAAGGTGGTCATGTATGAACACTTATCACATTTCAGTTGTATTTCACTAGCAAGTCCTACGTGCTTTATTATGGAGAGTTCCAGACCAACTTCACTACAATGAATACATCTTACACAGTTTGAAAAAATTCCTTTGAGAACCGACATATCAAATATTTCATTCACATCCGATTCGCCCATAAAACATTCATAGTTTTCACTCATTGAACCAAGCTTCCTCTGTGAAGTATTTTCTTTCCCACTTTGACTGCTATGGGCAGGTGTACTTGAGAGGTTAGGTTCACTCACTTGGTTATCGTGTTTATTGTTTACAGTAATAACACATACCTTTGGCTTTCCAACATTTCTCCTTTTCTTAAAAGCCTTCAGAGGATTTCTAATAACTTTACTTTTACTCATTATTATACTTCAACAAAACAGAGACTCAAGAAACAGAATTAATTACGAATGTTTTCGAGATAACGACAGACTAAATAAACATGAAACAATCGACAATCACACCAGCGATATATATTGAACCTTCACAGGTTAGTCAAAACACATACTTTATCTCACATCACTAAAATGTACCTGATGAACACGGACGTTAATAATAACACCATTTGACAGCAGTTTAACAGCGCCACAGTGGGTCACGCCCATGTAGAACACATTTCAAAAAAAAAAAATTAAAAATAGTTGTAGTCTTCGGAATTGAATAAATTATATATCTATTAAAAGGTAATAGTCTGCAGATTCAGAAAACGCAAAAAGTAAAAATTGAACTTTTCATGATTTTGAGCCTTTCCGGAGCCCCTTAAGCGCAGTAAGGGGGCCACAACCCTAACCTCGAAAAAGGAGGAGGAGGAGGATATTGGTGTTTAACGTCCCGTCGACAACGAGGTCATTAGAGACGGAACACAAGCTCGGATTAGGGAAGGATGGGGAAGGAAGTCGGGCGTGCCCTTTCAAAGGAACCATCCCGGCATTTGCCTGGAGTGATCTAGGGAAATCACGGAAAACCTAAATCAGGATGGCCGGACGCGGGATTGAACCGTCGTCCTCGAAAAAGACCTGCATGCTTATGAGGGTCTTACCACCACAATGACGTCCATTCAAAGGTTCAAATTATCCCGCGCCTGCGGCGCCCTCGGAAGATCTAGTTATTTTTACAAGGTCTTTGGTCTCTCGTGACATGTAGTGGTCAATTCCGCATTACACAGGGGTGTCGTCATACGTTTGATCAGATAGTGTGTAATTTCCCTTATCATTTAACCTGTCACTACGAGCGGAAACACATAAAGCGAATGCTATCATTTCAAAATGGAATGACATAATATATTAAACTTCTATTACAGTCCTGGCTAGAAGCGAAGGTGTGAAAACTGTTCCAGGGTATAACACTCTACCCTACACTTCCCTCCCTCAGCACAGTGATGGGCGGAGACGGTGGGCCAGGAAACACTTGGAATATAATCTGGATTAATAGTGTTGGCTTTTCTTCATCGACGAGTGGAACATTTCTCGGGACACCTGAACATTAGAAGTGTGTACAGGTGGCTATACATCATTACAAACTTACAGTTTCATCTACGTTTCTGTGTAGGTAAAATAACCGCCTCAAAGAATTTTTGAGAACATAACTCCCGACGTTGGTCTACTGTGGAATTTTGGACTATATTTTATGTTCGTGTATTATGAGATTTATGGAGACGGAGAATCTCCTCTGTACGAATCAAAATGGTTTCCTAAACCAACGATTATGTAAAATGCAGCTCGTCCTGTTCATCCACCAGACCCAGAAAGCAGCAAACACCGGTATCCAGGTTGATGCCGTGTTCCTAGACCTCCGGAAGCCTTTCGACACAGTTGCACACTGCCGTACGGGCGTACGGAATATCAGATTAGCTGTGCCACTGGATTCAAAATTTTCTATGCGAACAGAACACAGCATGTCATTCTCAAAGAAGAGAATTCTACAGACGTAAAAGTAACTAACTTTGAGCGACCCAAAGAGAGCGTTATAGGACTTACTTTTTACTAGGACTGGGGTATATACTAGTGGTCAGGAGCGGTCTGAAGAGCTTGTAAAGATGTTGCAGGGTAGGTTGTGCTGAGAAACAACTGTTAAGAATAAAATTAGATAAGCTGCGTCGTTTTCGAGATAATTAGCACTGAAGTTAGTCGAGCACGCCGCTGCGCACGCAATCTTAAGCGGCCCTTCAGAGACGGTCTCGCCGAACGTGTTCTTCGTTTGGTTTTCTAAACCTGAACAAGAGAGTAATGCAGATATTGCACATGGGACGATAGTAGGGATCGAACCCGAACCAAAGGCTGAGCAATCTCGTGCGCTATCTTCTCAGCTATGACAAAAACTGACACTAATTGTATCTGGCGGGCCACTCGAATTTGCGCGCGCAACGGTCTGATTGGCTAACTTCAATGCCAATGAACTCGAAAACTGCGCAGCTTATTGGATTTTTTACTGAATGATTATTCCTCAGCACAACCTACCCTATAACATCCTTACAAGCTTTTATGCCCATCCTGTATAAATGACATGGTGGAGAGCGTCGGAAGTTCTATGAGGCTTTTCGCGGATGAGCTGTTGTATACAGAGAAGTCACAACACTTGAAAATTGTAGTGAAATGCAGGAAGACCTGAAGGGGATCGACGCATGATGTAGAGATTGCCAGTTAACCGTAAACATAACTAAATTTAACGTACTGGCATAAATAGGTAGATAGACCTCTTATTGTTTGATTACACGATTGCAGGACTATTACTGAGAACAGTCATATCCATAAAATACATAGAAGTATGAGTAAGGTGGAACGTCTACATAAAATTAATGACAGGAAAAGCAGATGCCAGACTGAAATTCATTAGAAGAGCCCTCAGAAAATTTAGTTTATGAACAAAGGAGGTAATATACAAAACCCTCGTTCGACCAATACCTGAAAGTCGCTCGTCAGTCTTGGATCTGTAACACACACGAATTGACAGAGGTAGGGAAAAAGCAAAACATAGATTGACAGAGGTACTAGAGAAGAACCAAAGAAGAGCAGCGCGTTTCGTTATAAGTTCATTTAGTAAGCGCGAAAGCGTCACGAGGATGCTCAGCCAAATCCAGTGGCGTATGCTGTAAGAAAGGCATTCTGCATCACGCTGTGGGCTGCTGTTGAAGCTCAGAGCGTTTACGTTCCTCGAAGGGTCAGACAGTATATTGCTTCCTCCTAAGTATATTTCACGAAAAGACCTTGAAGGTAAAATGAGAGACATTCGAGCTGACACGGAAGCTTATTATTAATCGTTCTTCCCCCGAACCATTCGCGACTGGAACGGAAAACGGGGACAATGACAGTGTTACACAAGTATCCTCCACCACGCACCGTAAGGTAGCTTTCGGTGTGTGGAAGTAGATGTAGAATTAAACTGAAAATTAAATTCCTTTAGCGACACAGTGTGTGATATGAAATCCCTCATTATGGAAGCCGGCACGCTGCCTGCACTTCCGAAAGCCGAGGACTTTGACGAGTACAGACGGCTGCGTGGCTTAAGCGTGAGGCGCCCCTAGCGGCTAGGCTCTACCCATAAAATTTATATGTTTTCGGATGTTTTCGATTTCTTTTGGTTCCTCTGAATACAGTTCTCAATGTTCTGATTTCTCGATTCTGACCATCTCTGCTACAAACGAGTACCATAGTGCACTGGTGTCCCGTGGAGGGCCGAACAAATACGATGGGTTTCAGGGGTGCCTTTCAGCGGCGAGGTCGTGGTTCCGTCGGCACAATTTCGTGTGATTGTAAAGTCCCACACAGTCAGTCTGGCATATCAACATGCGGAGTCGGAAAAATATACAGAGTGTCGCTTGAGCAATGGTCAGTATTGAGGGATGTGATAGGAAAGACCATTCGAAGCAATAAAATCTAGTAAATATGTTCTCCAAAACGCATACCTTAACATCTATGCACTTCTTCATATTAGACACTGTGAAACAAATCTGCTCTACTGCAAGCTCTTTACTTTCCATATTTTGGAGGAGGTAGTATGGACCAAAACAAGAAAAAATATCCAGTAGGCATAGGCTCTAAAATGCATACCTTAAGAGCTACGAGCACTTGTACTGCTGAAGAGATGTGTTGCCGGCCGGTGTGGCGGAGCGGTTCTAGGCGCTTCAGTCTGGAACCGCGCAACCGCTACGGTCACAGCTTCGAATCCTGCCTCGGGCATGGATGTGTGTGATGTCCTTAAGTTAGTTAGGTTTAAGTAGTTCTAAGTTATAGGGGACTGATGACCTCAGATGTTAAGTCCCATAGTGCTCAGAGCCATTTGAACCATTTGAAGAGATGTGTTTCAAGGTAGCGAAGATGAAGAAGTGCTCATAGCTGCTAAGATATGCATTTTGGAGTCCATGTTTCCTAGACTTCTTTACTTGGAATGATCTTTCCTACTATATCCATGAATATTGGCCATTTCTCCTGGGACACACTCTATACTTGCACCGCAAGGCGACGACGCGTTCTGCATAATGTTGTCTGACACAGCTCGCAATGGGTGTATGGAATGAGAGCAACACATTCTGCATGATGTCTGACAGGAGTGTATGTAATGAGATGCAAATTCTGCACAGCTTCAACCAAAAAATAATCGGGCCTTGAGAAAACATATAACTACCAGACGAGCCATGACCTGCGTCTATGTCATCCCATCTTATTAGAAAATTAGTAATTTCTAAAACGTGTACAACTTTGCTTCCGCCGTTTGCCGATAGGTCACGAGAACGGTAAGTAGCGGTCGAAAGTAACAGATCACACACGTCAGTCAGTTAGCTTGGATCTCGGTCAACATAACTTCATTCAAACAATAGTCGATTTGTGTCTGCATCATAAAGTTGTTCTTGATTGAAATTTCTGCTTAGGAGCCTAATTCTCGTCATTTTCTGGAGGTGTTACTGTTTTGTTTCAATATGAAGAAAGCAGCAGCTGAGTCTCATCTAATTCTTCTTAAGTACGTATGGTAAGGACGCTATTAGTGAAAGAACGTGTCGTGAGTGGTTTCAACGCTTCAAGAACGGTGATTTTAACGTCGTAGACCGGCATTGTGCTGGAAGAGTGAATGTTTTCGAAGATGCAGAATTGGAGACATTGCTGAGTGAAGACTCGCGTCAAACTCAAGAAGAATTGGCACGATTAGTGGGAGTGACACAGAAAGCCATTTCAAACTGTATCAAGGCTATGAGCATGATTCAGAAAGAAGGAACTTGGATCCTGTGTCAGCTGAAACAAAGAGACACTGAACGGCGTTTGTGTGTTTGTGAAGAGTCGCTTCAGGGGAAAAAACGGAAGGGATTTCAGCATTGTGATTTCGCATTGTGACCGGGGACGAATAATGGGTTCATTACGATAACCCTAAACGCAAAAAATCAGGGGGATATCCCGGCCATGCTTCCACGTCGACGACCAAACCGAATATTCACGTCTCCAAGTTCATGCTCTGCATTTGGTGGGACCAGCTCGGCGTCGTGTGCTATGAGGTGTTAAAACCAAGTGAAATAATCACAGGTGCTCGTTATCGAACGCAATTAATGCGTTTGAGCAGAGTATTAAAAGACAAACGGCAGCAATACAGCGAGAGGTACGATACAGTGATTTTGCAGCACGACAACCCACGACCCCGGGTTGCAAAACAGGTCAAAACGTACTTGGAAACGTTAAATGGGAAGTCCTACCCTACCCGCCGTATTCTCCAGACATTACTACCTCTGACTACCACATGTTTAGATCAATGGCGCATGGCCTGGCTGACCAACACTTACGACCTCATGAAGAAGTCACAAATTGGTGCGATTCGTGGATCGCTTCAAAAGATGAACAATTATTTCGATGTGGGATTCGTACACTGTCCGAAAAATGGGAGAAAGTAGTGGCCAGCGATCGAAAAATACTTTGAATTATACATGCGTAACCAATTTGTTTCATTAAAGCCTGAAATGTTCGGGAAAAAAAGGCGGAAGCAAAGTTGTACACCCTGTAGTAAAAGTAATACAGTAATTCTTACTGTAATTATATTATTAGGAGAGATAGAGATGTGGCTCTTTTCACAGTAACAGAACATTAACAGTGGTTACGTGTTTTTATAATTCCAGTAGGAAATCAATTTTATTTCCGCGCAGTTACGGTCAGACAATGTCAATTTTTGATACATTATTATTATTATTATTATTATTATTATTTTCGATTATTCCCATTTAAGAGAGCGTTTGAACTTGAATTCCCTTATGATGATTGTTTATGTTTTTTCTGAGCCCAAATTTTCTTCATGTGTTCACTGTGTTGTTTCTTTCGCTCCACTGTCCATTAGCATCCTAGTCTCTTCTGTGTTGTGGTGTCAAATTTATGTTTTTCGATGATGTTCCTGAATTCAGTTCTATTTTCTGCATCGTTTACTGTTATGTGTGCTTGTCTAAGGTCCTCTTCAACTTCTTTTATCCATTTTGTTTTTCCCCTGCCTGAGTTGATGACTTAAAGAATTCGCTTTGAAATTCTGTTTTCATTCATCCTGTGGATATGTCCGTAGAACTGCATTCTTCTTTTCCTTATTGTATCCGTAATCTTGTCTGTGTATCTATATAATTCTGATGTTGGTCTCTTCTTCCAGATTCCTTGCTCTTGTATCGGGCAAAAATTTTCCTGACAATTTTCCTTTCTTGTTTCTCTATTTCTTTGATTTTAGTTTGCCCACCTATTTGTGTTGTTTCAGATGCATACAGTGTCTCCGGAAGTACGACAGTGTTGTAGTGCCTCAATTTTGCGTTAATGGATATGGGCTTTTTGTTATAATAGTTCCACGTGAGTTTATATGCTTTCTGTAGTTTTTTTATTCTTTCCTGATTTGCCTTTAGGTTGATCCCTGATGGCTGGATGATTTCTCCCAGGTACTTAAAATGTGGTACTTGTACGATTTTCCCGTGGGTTGTCACAATAGGCAATTTGTCTTGTGGCACTCTTTCTATGTACTGGGTTTTCTCATATGAGATTTGCAGGCCAGTTCTTTGTGCCATTTCGTGTAACTTCTCTATGGCGTTAGTGGCTTCTTTTCTATTATTTGTGAGGATTGCAAGGTCATCCGCAAAAGCTAAACACTTCACATTGAATCTATTATCTTTTCTAACGCCAATTTGGATTCCTTTGACTTCTTTTTCCCATGTCCTGATAATTTTTTCAAGAATGATATTAAAGAGTAATGGTGAAAGTCCGTCACCCTGTCGCCCTCTAGTTTAGATTTCAAATGGATCCGAGATATCCCCCATAAATTTAACCTTGGAGACTGTGTCAGTTAATGTTTCCCGAATGATTGCTCTTGTCTTTCTGTCAATGCTGAATTCTTCCAGCGTCTTGCAGAGCGCTACTCTGTCTATTGAGTCGTAGGCCTTTTTAAAATCTAGAAAAGTAACCACTGTGTTTCGGGTGTTTCTCATCTGGAGAATCATTTTCAGATTCCAGATCTGCTCTATGCATGATCGTCCCTTGCGAAAACCAGCCTGGTATTCTCCTATTTGTGGGTCAACTTGTTCTTCTAATCTATTCATGAGAACTTTTGATAGGATTTTATACATACTTTTGACACATTAATATATTTCAATACTACTTTTCAACTATCCCTCAGCCTGATTCCTCCAAAAGTAACTTCCCACGCCACAGATCACCACCTCCATTGACGAAGTACTGTAAGATGCACCGGAGCTGATGACGTGCTCCGTGCCTGGCAGTGCTAGCAGCTTAGCAGTTACTGCAGGCAACCCACGTACCATCTTGCGCCAGCTAATTGCTACAGATCAGGCGCTCTTAATTCGCTTTATTCGTCGAGCTCTTAGTATAGTGGTCCAGCTCGACACGTGAGCTGCACCTACAGTCTCTGTTGTACTCAGCCCAAACCACTGCCCAGGGAAATTCACAAAGTGTTGCAAAGAGGTCGTTGTTGCCAAGCTTTAGAATACATGTATGATTTTCAGTTACCAAGCATGTTCATTCTTGCAGGCTGTCTTTCGTGGAGAGAGCTGACAAGCCATAGCTTGAAAAGAAACGATGGGTCGGACGGAATTGGGTAATCACTTTCGTTACAATTAGTTTTCAGTGCCCTGTTGTGAATTAGCACACTTCCGCTAGCCTGTTAACATTGTCGGCACGTATCTATTATCAGGTAGCATAAAATTATTAGCGCTATGAGGGTGCAAATCAGGTTTGCCTTAAATACAAGCTGTAACGGTCGTGAACGTTGGTTACCTTTGAGACTGGCTGTTGTGAGTCGATGTTAGTCAAGAATGCCTTTGAGGTTACAAAGATGCCATTATCGACACCTCACTGACTTTGAACGAGGTCGTTTAGTAGGGCTACTAGAAGCCAGATGTTCCTTCTGCGGTACTGCAGAAAGACCTCGCGGGAATGAAGCCACTGTACATGATTGCTGGAAGCAGTGGTCACAAGAATGTACTGTGGCAAGAAGACCGCGCTGCGGACGGCCACATGACACTAGCGAGAGGGGAGACCACCGTATTCGCCGTATGGTTCTACCACATTGTACTGCATCTGGAGCAGCAATCTGAGCAGCAATTAGTACCACAGTGACACAACGAACTGTTACAAACTGGTTACATCAAGCACAGCTCCGGGACGCCCTGTAGCGTGCATCCACTGACCTCAAACCACCACCATCTGTGCCTTCAACGAGCGAGAGCTCATTGGAGGGCAACTTGGAAGTTTGTTGTGTTTTCTGATGAAAGCTCCCTGGAGTTATGGCCCGGGGTGCGATTTTATATGACAGTAGGAGCACTCTCGTGGTTAATCCAAGCACCATGAGTGCAAATTTGTACGTCAGTCTGGTAATTCGACCAGTTGTGCTGCCATTCATGAACAGCATTCCAGGGGGTGTTTTCCAACAGGATAACGCTCGTTCACGTACCTCTATTGTAATCAGACATGCTCTACAGAGTGCGGACACCTTTCCTTGGTCTGCACGACCACCAGATCTGTCTCCAGTCGAGCACACATGGGGCATCATCAGACCACAACTCCAGCGTCATTCACAAACAGCATTAACCGCCCCTGCAGTGACCGAACAAGTGCAACAGGCATCGAACTCCAGCTGACTGACTGACATCCGGCACTTGTACAACACAATACATTCATGCTTGCATTCGACATGCTGGCGGTTACACTGGTTGTTAATGTACCAGCATTTCACAATTGCAATGGTATGTCTCGCTCTTCATCAGTCTCACTTAAATATCTTACCTTAACAAATGTATTCCTGAAATACCATTCCTCTACATTAAATATGCTTTGATGTTGCGATCTTTTTCCGTCAGTGTATTTTGCTGCCCAAACAGCAAACCTCATCTACTACTTTCAGCGCCACGTTTTCTAATCTAATTTCCCAGCATCACCTGATTTAATTCGACGACAATCCATTATCCCTGTTTTTGCTTTTGTTGATGTGCATCAGCTTAAATCCTCATTTCGAGACTCTGTCCTTTCAGTTCAACTGCGTTTCCATGTCCTTAGCTGTCTCTGACAGAATTACAGTGTCACCGGCAAACCTCTAAATCTTCACTTACTCTCCCTGAACTTGCTTTCCTTCATAAAATTTACTTTGGCTTTCTTTACTGTTTGCTCAGTGTACAGATCAAATGACATTGGGGATAAGCTACAGCCGTGTCTCACTCCCTTCTCAACTATTGCTTTCCCGTCTGGTTTCTACCCAAATTGTATGTGACTTCTCGCTCCGTGTGTTGGGTTCACCCCCATTACCCTTAGAATTTCAAAGAAAGTTATTCTACTCACCCACTCCGTGAACCATGGACCTTACCGTTGGTGGGGAGGCTCGCGTGCCTCAGCGGTACAGATAGCCGTACAGTAGGTGCAACCACAACGGAGGGGTATCTGTTCAGAGGCCAGACAAACGTGTGGTTCCTGAAGAGGGGCAGCAGCCTTTTCAGTAGTTGCAGGGGCCACAGACTGGATGACAGACTGATCTGGCCTTGTAACATTGACCAAAGCCCCGCAGAATGGCCGCGCGGGTTCAGGCGCCATGTCACGAACTGCGCGGCCCCACCCGCCGGAGGTTCGAGTCCTCCCTCAGGCATGGGTGTGTGTGTTGTTCTTAGCATAAGTTAGTTTAAGTAGTATGTAAGTCTAGGGACCGATGACCTCAGCAGGTTGGTCCCTTAGGAATTCACACACATTTGAACATTTTTTAAGCAAAGCAGCCTTGCTGTGCTGATACTGCTAACGGTTGAAAGCAAGGGGAAACTACAGCTATAATTTTTCCCGAGGACATGCACCTTTACTGTGTGGTTAAATGACGATGGCGTCCTCTTGGATAAAATATTCCGGAGGTAAAATAGTCTCCCTTTCAGATCTCCAGGCGGGGACTACTCAGGAGGACTTCGTTACCAGGAGAAAAAAAAAAAAAAAAAAAAAAAAAAAACTGGCGTTCTACGGATCGGAGCGTGAATGTCAGATCCCTTAATCGGGCAAGTAGGTTAAAAAGTTTAAAAAGGGAAATGGATAGGTCAAAGTTAGATATAGTGGGAATTAGTGAAGTTCTGTGGCAGGAGGAACAAGACTTATGGTCAGGTGACTACAGGGTTATAAATACAAAATCAAATAGGGCTAATGCAGCAGTTGGTTTAATAATGAATAAAAAAAAGTAGGAGAGCGGATAAGCTACTACGAAAAGCACAGTCAACATATTATTGTTTCCAAGCCCTCGCCTATCACAGTAGTACAAGTTTATATGCAGATAGTGAAGGGAGACGAAAATTTAATAGTCATGGGTGACTGGAATTCGATAGTAGGAAAAGTAAGAGAAGGAAACGTAGTAGGTGAATATGGAATGGGGGTAAGGAATGAAAGCGGAAGTCGCCTGGTAGAATTTTACACAGAGCATAACCAAATCATAGCTAACACTTGGTTTAAGAATCATGAAAGAAGGTTCTATATGTGTAAGAGGTATGGAGACACTGAAGGTTTCAGATAGATTATATAATGGTAAGACAGAGATTTAGGAACCAGATTTTAAATTGTAAGACATTTCCAGCGGCAGATCTGGACTTTGACCACAATTTATTGGTTATGAACAGTAGACTAAAACTGAAGAAACTACAAAAAGGTAGGAATTTAAGAAGGTGGGATCTGGATAAACTGAAAGAACCAGATGTTGCAGAGAGTTTCAGAGAGAGCGTTAGGGAAAGGTTGACAAATACATGGGAAAGGAATACAGTAGCAGAAGAATGCGTAGCTTTGATAGATGAAATACTGGAGGCAGCAGAGGATCAACAAGGCAAAAAGACGAGGGCTAGTAGGAATCCTTGGGTAACACAAGAGATACTGAATTTAACTGATGAAAGGAGAAGCTATAAAAATGCAGTAGTAAATGAAGCAAGCGAAAAGGAATACAAACGTCTCAATAATGAGATCGACAGGAAGTGCAAAATGGCAAAGCAAGGATGGCTAGAGGACAAATGGAAGGATGTAGATGCATATCTCACTAGGGGTAAGATAGATACTGCCTACAGGAAAATTAGAGAGAGCTTTGGAGAAATGAGAACCACTTGTATGAATATCAAGAGCTCAGATGGAAACCCAGTTCTAAGCAAAGAAGGGAAAGCAGAAAGGTGGAAGGAATATATAGAGGGTCTATACAAGAGCGATGTACTTTAGGACAATATTATGAAAATGGATGAGGACGTAGATGAAGATGAAACTGGAGATATGATACTGCGTGGAGAATTTGACAGAACACTGAAAGACCTGAGTCGAAACAAGGTCCCGGGAGTAGACAACATTCCATTAGAACTACTAATAACCTTGGGAGAGCCAGCGATGACAAAGTTCTACCATCTGGCGAGAAAGACGTATGAGACAGGTGAAATAACCTTAGATTTCAACAATATAATAATTCCAATCCCAAAGAAAGCAGGTGTCGACAGATTTGAAAATTACCAGACTATCAGTTTAGTAAGTCATGGCTGCAAAATACTAACACGAATTCCTTACAAACGGATGGAGAAATTGTCGGAAGCCGACCTTGGGGAAGGTCAGTTTGGAATCCGTAGAAATGTTGAAACACGCAGTGCAATACTGACCCTACGACTTATCTTAAAAGCTAGATTAAGAAAAAGCAAACCTAGGTTTCTAACATTTGTAGACTTAAAGAAAACTTTTGACAATGTTGAATAGAATACTCTCTTTAAAATTCTGAAGGTGACCGGCGTAAAATACAGGGAGTAAAAGGCTATTTACAATTTGTACAGAAAGCAGATGGCAGTTATAGGAGTCGAGGGGCACGAAAGGGGAGCAGTGATTGAAAAGAGAGTGAGACAAGGTTGTAGGCTATCTCCAGTGTTATACAATCTGTATATTGAGCAAGCAGTAAAGGAAACAAAAGAAAAATTTGGAGTAGGAATTAAAATCCATGGAGAAGAAATAAAAACTTTGAGGTTCGCCGATGACATTATAATTCTGTCAGAGACAACAAAGAACCTGGAAGAGCAGTTGAACGGAATGGAGAGTGTCTTGAAAGGAGGATATAAGATGAACATCAACAAAAGCAAAGCGAGGATAATGGAATGTGTTCGAATTAAATCAGGTGATGTTGAGGGAATTAGATTAAGAAATGAGACACTTATAGTAGTAGATGAATTTTGCTGTTTGGTGAGAAAAATAACTGATGATGGTCGAAGCAGAGAGGATATAAAATGTAGACCGGCTATAGCAAGAAAAGCGTTTCTGAGGAAGAGAAATTTGTTGACATCGAGTACAGATTTAAGTGTCAGGAAGTCTTTTCTGAAAGTATTTGTGTGGAGTGTAACCATGTATGGAAGTGAAACATGGACGAATGCTGAAGATTAGATAGGTAGGTCACATAACTAATGAGGAGGTATTGAATAGAATTGGGGAGAAGAGGAATTGAGTAACCTGACTAAGGGATCGGTTGGTACGACACGTTCTGAGGCATCAAATGGTTCAAAAGGCTCTGAGCACTATGGGACTTAACATCTGAGGTTATCAGTCCCCTAGAACTTAGAACTACTTAAACCTAACTAACCTAAGGACGTCACACACATCCATGCCCGAGGCAGGATTCGAACCTGCGATCGTAGTTGTCGCGCGGTTCCACACTGAAGCGCCTAGAACCGCTCGGCCACTCTGGCCGGCTCTGAGGCATCAAGGGATCATTCATCAATTTAGTATTGGAAGGAAGTGCGTAGGGTAAAAATTGTAGAGGAAGACCAAGGCATGAATACACTAAGCGGATTCAGAAGGATGTAGGTTGTAATAGTTACTTGGAGATGAAGAAGTTTGCACAGGATAGGGTAGCATGGAGAGCTGCATCAAAGCAGTCTCTGGACTGAAGACCACAACAACAACACAATTCCAATCAATAATGTCAAAAGCTTTCTCTAAGTCTACAAATTCTATGAAGAAAATTTGCCTTTCTTTAACCTACGTTTTAAGAGAAGTCGTAGGGGAAGTATTAACACGCCTGTTCCTATTTCCCTCCTGAATCCGAACTGATAATCCCTGAGGTTGGGTGCTAACAGTTTTTCGCTTCTTGCTACACAATTAAATCTTTATAAATAAGGGTTGCCAGCATAGCTTTAGGCCCCGAATAGCGTTAAATCTGTCACCCCTCCTATAAAACTAACATGAGCCGTTGGTGATCTAACTACTGGCAAAAATATTCTAAGATGCGACCACTGGGCTGGCAAACGTACGTCTCCAGCTGGCGCCAAGCAACTTCAGCCGATAATATGCATAAAGACAAAACAGAAGTAGGGGAACTCGGTTGAGAAAGGGATAGCGGGGCACAGCGGAACTGTACTGTTTTCTAGACAGGAGAGAACTGTAACCTATTATAGCAAGAAATAACTACATTGAAGAGACAAAGAAACTGATACGCCCGCCTAACATCGTGTAGGGCCCCCGTGAGCATACAGAAGTGCCGCAACACGACGTGGTATGGACTCGACTAATGTCTGAAGTAGTGCTGGAGGCAACTGACACCATGAATCCTACACGGCTGTCCATACATCCGTAAGGGTAGTGGTGATCTCATCTGAACAGCACGTTGCAAGGCATTTCAGATAGTCTCAGTAATTTTCATGTCTGGGGCGTTTGGTGGCCAGCGGAAGTATCAGGGGTCCCACTCCTACTGCATACGTTCCACACCATTACATAGACTCCACCAGCTTGAATAGTCCCCTGCTGAAATGCAGGATCTATGGATTCATGAGGTTGTCCCCATACCCGTAAACGTCCACATGCTCGATATAATTTGAAACGAGAGTCGTCCAACCATGCAACATGTTTCCGGTCATCAACAGTCCAACGTCGGTGTTGAGGAGCCCAGGCGATGTTTGTGTCGTGTAGTCATCAAGGTTACACGAGTGGGCCTTCAGCTGTGATGATGTTTCGTTGAATGGTTCGCATACTGACACTTGTTGATGGCCCAGCATTGAAATTTGTGGAAGGGTCGTAGATTAGATTAGATTAGTACTTGTTCCATAGATCATGAATATGACACTTCGTAATGATGTGGAACGTGGCAGGTTAATAAAAGGTGTCTATACAAGATACTACATTACACTTAATATCTGCACTTCTGTCACGTTGAACGATTCTCTTCCGCCGTCGTTGGTCCCGTTCTTGCGGGATCTTTGTCCGGCCGCAGTTATGTTGCAGATTTGATGTTTTACCGGATTCCTGATATTCACGGTAAACTCGTGAAATGGTCGTACGTGAATGTGAATATCACCACTTCATCGCTACCTCGGAGGTGCTGTGTCCCATCGCTCGACTATAAACACACTTAATTCTTGCTAACCTGTCATAGTAGCAGCAGTAACCGAACTAACAACTGCGCCAGACATTTGTTGTCTTACATAGACGTTGCCGACCGCAGCGTCGTATTCTGCCTGTTTGCATATCTCTGTGTTTGAATACGCATTCCTATACCAGTTTCTTTGGCACTTCAGTGTATGCCTCTGAATGGAACTGAACGTGCAGTAACCTTTTTGGCTTCGTTTGGAGTGCGACTTGTAAATGAACTGTTGCACTTCACGTTTACAGTTGAATTTTTGTAACTTTCGGTGAATTTCGACGCAAGATAAACCGTTAATTATTAATTGTACACCCTTAAAGTGCTCCCCATTCGCTATACGTTACTTACATAGTACGCTTAACCTGTCAGTTATTACGGTCCATAAAAATAATTAACCTGACACGTGCTCCTTGTACGGAACGGGGCGGAAGAGAATAAGATTTGTCCCTTAATTTTTTTGATGCAAGTAGATATCAAATTATATGTTTCTCTTTCTTTCATAGGTGTTGTAGACTTACATTAGAAAGACTGATCGGCAACAGTTGGATATTAAATCAATGAAAATTTTAATTTCAGCCGTTTTATCTTCTGAAATGGGGGTTTTAAAAGCATCTAAGGAGTTTACAGTGTCCAAATAAATGTTGGAAAGATGCGTTCGTAATGCTAAGAATAATCCCAACTACAGAGCTGACAAACCAGATGAAAAATATAAAAATGTGTTCACTGTTGAACGCCGGCCGCGGTGGTCTCGCGGTTCTAGGCGCGCGGTCTGGAACCGCGCGACTGCTACGGTCGCAGGTTCGAATCCTGCCTCGGGCATGGATGTGTGTGATGTCCTTAGGTTAGTTAGGTTTAACTAGTTCTAAGTTCTAGAGGACTGATGACCTAAGATGTTAAGTCCCATAGTGCACAGAGCCATCACTGTTGAACAAAAAACATGAACTGGCAGCATACTTGAGGTCAATGCAGAGCAGACTTTTTAGATCAACTATGAAACATTTCATTGTCAAATGATTAGCCTATTAGCTAACTGAAAGAAATGGCTTACCACACAGATTTGACAAAGAAACTTGTCTAGTTGGGCAGGACAGAGTTATAGGATGTTTTACCAGGCATCCAAAGTTGTCTATTCTCAAGCCAGAAAATACATCTGGTGCACGAGCGGTAGGATTCAATAAAGTAGCAATAACAACAACAGTAAGCAGGTATTAAGCATTGAAAATAATAGTACATATTTCAAAATGACATAGAAGTGTTTTCTTAACGATGAGATTCCTAATAATTTTTACTAGCTTAATGCAATAGTTTCACGAAGAATTACCATATCCCACTCCGCTCCGTGGATGCGGCAGAACGAGAGATCCACAGGTACTTCTTTGAAAAAAATGTAAAAAGCACATAAGTGATTTTCAAGTAAGGTAGGTTGGGTTATACTAGAAGGTGATTTTTTTTTATACCTTTAAGGAGTGTTTTCTTGTGCATCTTTATTTTACAAGACTTGTTAAAGACTGAGTATCCCGTCCCGCCGCGAGTTCCCCTACAACTACTGGCTCTACTCTCTGGCAAGAGGGGTCTTCGAGCACGGGTACGCTCACGAAAAGTTAAGCAGAAGTCCACGTCCGCGACGAGTACGCAACTTCGAACACTTTCAAAGTTGTCCGTACTAGGGGAACAATAACGTCACGGGCCATTGACAATCACTCACTCCCGACTCCCGACACTTGAAATATCAGCTGCGCCTTACAGATAGCTCACGACGTGTCGTCTACATCCAAAAGGGTTCCTACCCGACTCCTGGATTGCGCGAGCTCCAAACCGCTCCACGAAATTGCTTCAAAATTAACTTCTTTCACTAAATCATCACGTTCCCGCTAATATAAGGGGACTACATTAAGTAAGTTGCACATTATGATGGCAGGCCAAGTAAATTTTATTGAATGCTGCGCTACATTTCAAAGTCGCAGAAACTTACGACACTACTTTTCAATAGCGCCCAAGTCTCTGTAAACAACGGTCGGAAGGTCCTACCGATTGTTCAATTCCTCGAAGCTGCAAATCCGCACCTTGGTCACGAATGTTCAAATGTGTGTGAATCCCTAAGGGATCAAACTGCTGAGCTCATCGGTCTCTAGACTTACACACTACTTAAACTAACTTTTGTTAAGAACAACACACACACACCCATGCCCGAAGAGGACTCGAACCTCTTGCGGGAGGGGCCGGGCAATCTGTGACATGGCGCCTCTAACCGCGTGGAGCCATTCGAAAACCGCTGTGTGAACTTCTTTCGCTGAAATAACTGCGATGTTTGCGAAGCAGTTCCTCGACTGCATGGACACTCTCATTATGGTCGATAGCGAGGGCCTTCCTTCCCAATCAGCATCACCCACGTCTAATGTCAAAAACTACCGCCCAATCTGTCTTCTGACTGCCTTATCAAAAATTCTTGAAAAAGTAATGTATTGTACAGTAGCTTCACACCTTTGTAAAAATAAAAATTTAACAAAATATCAGTTTGGTTTCCAGAAAGGTTTTTCAACGGAAAATGCTATATATACTTTCACTAATGAAATATTAAATGCTGTGAGTAACCGGAAGTCAGCCGTTGGGATTTTTTGTGATCTCTCAAAAGCTTTTGATTGTGTAAATCATGGAATACTTCTAGATAAGCACAAGTACTGTGGTATGAATGGGACAGCGCTCAAATGGTTTAAATCATACCTAACTGGAAGAGTGCAGAAAGTTAAAATAAGCAGTTCACATAATATGCAAAAAACTGGTGATTTCTCAAACTGGGGAACAATGAAGAATGGGGTGCCGCAAGGTTCGGTCTTGGGTGCCCTACTGTTCTTAATATATATTAATGACTTGCCATTCTATATTCACGAAGATGCAGGGCTGGTACTTCTTGCCGATGATACAAGTATAGCTATCACACCCAACAGACAAGAATTGACTGGTGAAATTGTAAACGATGTTGTTCAGAAAATCATTAAGTGGTTCTCTGCAAATGGGCTCTCATTAAACTTTGACAAAACACAGTACATACAGTTCCATACAGTAAATGGAATTACACCATTAATAAATATAGACTTCGATCAGAAATCGGTAGCTAAGGTAGAATATTCAAAATTTCTAGGTGTATGCATTGATGAGGGGTTGAACTGGAAAATACACGCTGAAGATCTGTTGAAACGTTTGAGTTCAGCTACTTATGCTATTAGGGTCTTGCAAATTTTGGCGATATACATCTCAGTAAATTAGCTTACCGCGCCTATTTTCATTCTCTGCTTTCGTATGGCATCATATTCTGGGGTAACTCATCATTGAGTAAAAGAGTGTTCATTGCACAAAAGCGTGTAATCAGAATAATTGCTGGAGCTCATACAAGATCAACCTGCAGACACTTATTTAAAGGGCTAGAGATCTTCACTATAGCCTCACATTATATATATATTCACTTATGAAATTTGTTATTAACAATCCGAATGAATTCAAAAGTAACAGCAGTGTACATAGCTACAACACTAGGAGAAAGGATGATCTTCACTACTCAAGGTTAAATCTAACTTTGGCTCAGAAGGGAGTAAATTATGCTGCCACAAAAGTCTTTGGTCACTTACCTTATACCATCAAAAGTCTGACAGATTGCCATATAGCATTTAAAAGGAAATTAAAAGAATTTCTTAATGGCAACTCCTTCTACTCGTTAGATGAATTTTTGGATATAGTAAGTGGGTAATTCTCCATCCCCCCCCCCCCCCAAAAGAAATTAAAAATATTGAGTGCCATGTAATATTTTGTGTAATGTAATATCTTGTGTAGACACCTTTTAGTAACCCGACACGTTCCACATCATTACGAAGTGTCGTATTCATGATCTATGGAACAAGTACTAATCTAATATAATCTGATCCACGTCTGGTGTGGCGCTGGTCAATTTGATGGTGCGAGTTCGCTACGGCTGTACCGTCAGGATGTCGCGGTGAATCTGTATGCAATTCGGGCGTCCTCCCCTCAAGAATCGTGCCGTCCTGCGTACTTCAACTTTGGATTACGTTTCCAGTTGCAGCGCCATTACAATCTCACTCTGTGGTGTACCTGTTAACCGTAACGCAGCATAACTGAGTCTGCTGACAACCACGAAATTTGCTCTCTTCAGAGAGTGCTCTGTACTTGTTGCATAAAGGTCTTAACGTGGGACAACATATGTTAGTTATTCTTTGGAGTCCCCTACCAGAAAATAACTTGAAAGCGTTGCTTCCTGCCAGGACTTCCCAAATTTTCCTTCCCACATGTGAAAATAACGTCTGACGTCTTGATAAAGAAACAAACCATTAAGCCAGCCCAGCAGACCTCGACCACAGCCTATTTACGAGGGTGCCCAGATAGTAACTCACTGCACTTTTTTTACTCAGCGGAAAACAATGCTACGAACGCGAAACGTTACGTATTTGTTATTTGAAGTCTCCTGAGTGAGCGCGCCAAGTTTCCGTCACTTCCGACAGATAGCGTAGCTGCAGGACAGTTTCAAAATGGCGTCTGTAGGTGATGTACGTTACAAACAACTTGCCTTCATTGAATTTCTCACTGCAGAGAAAGAAGCTATGGGGAATATTCACAAAAGCTTGTGCTAAAGACTATGCACCATCTGCTGTCGACAGAAGTACAGTCGTCGCTGGGCACGGAGGGCGAGGTCATCAGAAGTCGGTTCGGCGGAGCTCCACGATTTGCAGCGCTCGGGGACACCGTCCACGGCTGTCACACCTGACATATTGCAGCGAGCTGACGTTGTCATTCGCGAGGACAGTCGCACTGAGACTCTGCAGTTGGCGATGGATCTTTCGATCGGCAAAGGAAGTGTGGATGCAACTATCCGCACTCTTGGATAGTAAAAAGTGTGTGCAAGATGGATCCCGCGGTGTCTAACGGTGGATCACAAATCGCACAGAAAAAACATTTGTCTTGATTTGTTGCAACGTTTCAAAGCTCACGGGGAGGCTTTGTTATTCGGGATTGTGACAGGTGATGAAACCCGGGTTCACCGTTTTGAGCCCGAAACAAAACGACAGTCCATGGAATGGCGCCGTTCCCACTCTCCACAGAAGAAAAAATTCAAAGCAACTGCTTCCGCCGGTAAGGTCATGATCACCGTCTTCTGCGACTGTGAAGGTGTGATTCTCATTGATATGATGCCAAGAGGTGGTACCATTAATTCAGAAGCGTATGTCAACACATTAACAAAACTCAAGACACTCTTCTGGCGACTTCGTCGCCATAGCAACCCAAGAGATATTTTGCTGCAACACACAAGTCTGAGGACTGCTGAACATATCGCAAAACTGGGTAGGACATTGTTACTCCATCCACCCTTCAGCCCTGACCTAGCCCCCTCGAACTTCCACTTACTTGGGCCATTCATATGGCTCTGAACACTATGGGGCTTAACATCTGGGGGTCATCAGTCCTCTAGAACTTAGAACTACTTGAACCTAACTAACCTAAGGACATCACACACATTCATGCCCGAGGCAGGATTCGAATCTGCGACCGTAGCGGTCGCGCGGTTCCAAACTGAAGAGCCTAGAACCGCTCGGCCACAGCGGCCGGCGTTTGGGCCATTAAAGGATGCCATTCGAGGAAGACATTTTGAGAATGATGAGGAGGTGATTCACACAGTGCTGCACTGGCTCCGCCACCAGGACAAGGACTGGTACCGACAGGGCATACACGCCCTTGTTTCACGCTGGAGGAGGGCCGTAGAAAGAGATGGAGATTACGTAGAAAAATAGGGAGTGTAGATAAAACATCATTCTTTCATGTGCAATTGCCAGCATCTTCAGTAAAGAATTGTTGAAGAAAAAAATGCGGTGCATTACTTTCTGGGCAGCCCTCGTAAAAATTACCGAAAGACTAACCCACCATTTTCACGGAGGTCAAAGCCATATTCCCCTGTATACTGGAAACCGACTCTGGCTCCCACAGTAACAGAGGGGGTACACCCCTGACGCGGCCAGGAATGATCTGTGACACACTTACCCCCACAACGAGCGAAACAGTAACAGCGACGACAGCTCGTGAGCATTAATACTGCGTACCTTTGTTTCGAATCCAATAAAGAAACCACTTCGTCGACGCCGCCTTCTGCGAGGTATGAAGCTCAGCACGTCGAGCGGAAGTCCCGTCGGGCATTCGCGAGAGCAGAAATTTAACAGAGGAGAGAACAGCTCGCAGACAGCGACGGACTGGAGCCATCACGCCAGAGAGCTCGCCTCCGGCGCTCGCAGCTATGCACGCCGCACCGCCACCGGAACAGCACACTCTGACGGTGCAGATTTCGATCAGCACACGAAGCAGGCGAGTAGGCAGCCCCTGCCTGCAGCTGGCGTCCACGTCCGCTGACACCCACGTCAGCTGTGCAATTTTAACGTCACGGCTGGCCCATGTTGCAAAACGCCAACACGACGAACTCGTCTCAAAAATTCTGCAGGGGGTCCGGAAACACCACTCGAAAGGAATACAAATCAATTTTCTTTCCGCAAATAGCAGGCGCGTTCCGAAATATACAGGGTGACCCAGTAGCTGAATGGTCAGCGCTACAGACTGTCAATTCAAAGGGCCCGGGTTCGATTCCCGGCTGGGTCGGAGGTTTTCTCCGCTCAGGGACTGGTGTTGTGTTATACTAATCATCATTATTTCATCCCCATCGAAGCGCAAGTCGCCGAAGTGGCGTCAAATCGAAAGACTTGCACCAGGCAAGCGGTCTACCCGACGGGAGGCCCTCGTCACACGTAAATTTAACAATGGAAAATTGTACTGAAATGCAGGAGAATCTGCAGCGAATTGACGCATGGTGCAGGGAATGGCAATTGAATCTTAATGTAGAAAAGTGTAATGTGCTGCGAATACATAGAAAGATAGATCCCTTATGATTTAGCTACAAAATAGCAGGTCAGCAACTGGAAGCAGATAATTCCATAAATTATCTGGGAGTACGCATTAGGAGTGATTTAAAATGGAATGATCATATAAAGTTAATCGTTGGTAAAGCAGATGCCAGACTGAGATTCATTGGAAGAATCCTAAGGAAATGCAATCCGAAAACAAAGGAAGTAGGTTACAGTACGCTTGTTCGCCCACTGCTTGAATACTGCTCACCAGTGTGGGATCCGTACCAGATAGGGTTGATAGAAGAGATAGAGAAGATCCAACGGATAGCAGCGCGCTTCGTTACAGGATCATTTAGTAATCGCGAAAGCGTTACGGAGATGATATATAAACTCCAGTGGAAGACTCTGCAGGAGAGACACTTGGTAGCTCGGTACGGGCTTTTGTTGAAGTTTCGCGAACATACCTTCACCGAGGAGTCAAGCAATATATTGCCCCTTCCTACGTATATTTCGCGAAGAGACCATGAGGATAAAATCAGAGATTAGAGCCCACAAAGAGGCATACCGACAATCCTTCTTTCCACGAACGATACGAGACTCGAATAGAAGGGAGAACCGATAGAGGTACTCAATGTACCCTCCGCCACACACCGTCAGGTGGCTTGCTGAGTATGGAAGTAGATGAAGAGAACCGCGCTGTTGTTACGGTCGCAGGTTCGAATCCTGCATCGAGCATGGATGTGTGCGATGTCCTTAGGTTAGTTAGGTTTAAGTAGTTCTAAGTCTAGGGGACTGATGACCTCAGATGTTAAGTCCCATAGTGCTTAGAGCCATTTGAACCATTTTAAACATGTATGCCCACCATTCGCCTTTATGAGTCCAGAGCTTTGACAAAATGGTGAAAAAGCAAGGAGGAGTTTTTGTGTGTTGGAATATGCGAGATGTTTATGTGTTATAACAGCGCAGCGTGCATGCAGAAGCAATTATGGAAAAGAACTGCCATGCAAACACCGACACTGGTTGTCTCTGTAAACAGAAAAGTACCAGTCGACCAACTGTGCCAGATGCAAAGAGGGCAAGGGAAAGTTTTTTACGCAGTCCAAAAACATCAACCGTCCGCGCAAGCCACGAAGTAGGTATATCGTAGCATACGATGTGGAAGATTTTCCAAGGTAGGTTATATTTCAAATCGTAAAGTGTGCAACTTATTAAAACCGGATGATTACGGCCGGCACCTTGAATTTTGCATCACAATGCTGGAAGCTCTTGAGGATGAACGTTTTGCGTCCAAATGACGTAATAACATTCCATTTACCTGTGACGGTTAATCACCACAATGTACCCAGAAAAATCTGAATGGGCTGTTTTTCTTCTGTGATAAGAGTACAACGATTACCTCTTCCCTTGAAATGTTGCAATTATGGTTGTTTCTACAGTGCACTTTCGATTCTGAAAATCTCGCCTCACAACAAGACTGGAGCATTGACGTTCGTCGCCACCTAAACTACGAACTTCGGCACCGCTGGATTTTGCGTAGTGGTAAAGATGATGTGTCTCTGTTCCCTTGGCCTCCAGGTCGCCTGATCTAACGCCTTGTGACTGTTTTGCTTTGGGAGTACATTAAATACCGGAATACCGTGTCTACGATCCCCCCTCCCGGCGTAGAAAATGCTAACTTGTTGAGTTTACGGTTCTATTTATTCATGTATCAATGATATTCGCACATGTAATACTTTGAAAAAATAGAGCTTTGAAAACGAATGAATCATTTATAGTAGGCCTGTACTTTTGTCTTGATCAGATTTTGGTTGTTGGTGCCACCTTATACTGGTCAGAGAACTTTCAACGGAAAAGGAAGTAACTTCGGCTGTGCTACGCAGAAGCATAATAGAATAACTAATGTCCACAGTACACACAAGCTATTCCTGAGATAGGGTCGTCAGCACACGCATTATTCACTGATGACTGTGTCCACAGAAAGGTATTCTCACCGAGAGACTGTGTGTAAACAGACACAAACGACGGTATGGTATGATAACGGTTGCCGAACTCCCACTGGAAGTAGTCACAGCCACCAAATAACTGCGCTTAAAAAGGAAGGACATAACAAAACTAATCGTATGAAAGGCAGCTGCTAGACTGAAATTCATTGGAAGAACCCTCAGGAAGATTAGTCCACCCACGAAGGAGGTACTTTACAAGACCCTAGTTCAACCTATAACCTACTCGAATATGGCTCGTCAGCTGGGATCCGCTCGGGACACTTGAGTGCTGATCGCCACCAGATAGCATTTATAAGTGAACTAGAGGAGATGCAAAGAATAGTAGCGTGTTTCTCTACAGATTCATTTAGTAAGCAGGAGAGTGTCACACACATCTCCACTGGCAGACACTCCAAGTGAGGCGTTCTGCATCAAGATGGTTAACTGTTAAAATTACGAGGATGCACGTTCCTAGAAGAGTCAACCACTATACTGCTTCCTCCAACGTCTATTTCACGAATAGATCAAAAAGGCAAGATTAAAGAGATTCGGTCTATCATGAAGGCTTACCAACAGTCTTTCTTACCTCACACCTCTCGCGACTGGAGCAGGAAAGGGGGGGGGGGGGAGGAGGAAGTAATACTGATACACAGAGTATCTTCCGCCAAATACCATAACGTGACTTGCAGAGTGTAGAAGTAGACATATACTGAGGTGACAAAAATCATGGGATACTTCGAGTCGGACCTCCTTTTGCCCAGCGTACTGCAGCAACTCGGCGTGGCATGGGTTCATCTAGTCGTTGAAAGTCCCCTGCAGAAATACTAAACCATGCTGACTCTGTAGCTATCCATAATTGCGGAAGTGTTGGCGGTACAGGACTTCGTGCACGAGCTGACCTCTTGACTACATCCCATAAATTTTAGATGTGATTCATGTCGGGTGATCTGAGTAGCCAATCATTCGATCGAATTGTTCACGATGTTATTCAGACTAATCACGAACAATTGTGGCCTGGTGACATGGTGCACTGACATCCACAAACATTCCGTCGCCCGTTGGGAACATGGAGTCTATGAATGGCTGCAAATGGCCTCCAAGTAGCCGAAAATAATTATTTCCTGTCAATTATAGGTTCAGTTGGACCAAAGAACCTAGTCCATTCCATGTAAACACAGCCCACACCATTATGGAGCCACAACTTGAGTCCATGATTTCGTGGGGTCTGCACCACACTCGAATCCTACTTTTTTTTCACTAGCTGCTTACATTTTGTGACCCACCGTCTAATTTCTTATGGTGGGTCGTATGTTGCCACTTAGCCACTGTGACTGGGTCCGGAGTGACTGAAAGTAACACCACACCGGCTCCTGTCCCCACTCACACTGTTGCCCGTGTCCCGCCATGTGGAGGCAGGCTCTACTTGTCTAGATCCATTTGATATCTTTTTTTTGTGCACCATTAGAAAAACTTATAACTAATACAAAAATCAAGTGAGATATTATAAAACAAAACGAAGTTAAATATTTAGAAAGAAGGAAGGAAGAGAATTGAATAGAGAAGGGATAGGTATAATATTGCCCGTCACCTGGTTGTGGGCGGCGGCCCGGGTCTTGGAATGACCCTCAAGAGGCCGGCCGCGGTGGTCGTGCGGTTCTAGGCGCTCCAGTCCGGAGCCGCGCTGCTGCTACGGTCGCAGGTTCCAATCCTGCCTCGGGCATGGGTGTGTGTGATGTCCTTAGGTTAGTTAGGTTTAAGTAGTTCTAAGTTCTAGGGGACTGAGGACCACAGCAGTTGAGTCCCATAGTTCTCAGAGCCATTTGAACCATTTTTGACCCTCAAGACGCTGGCCTTCACTCACTATGCCTTTAACATCTACCATCCTAAAAACTAACTTAACTAGAAGAGATTAAGGTACGTTAAAGCCTGAAACTAAGACTGAGACCTCCATGTCCAGCCTGCTAAACTATTTACGATATACAATAGAGAGGTAACTGATTTTGTGCTTGGCTCAAAGTTGCTAATGAAAGGGTACTTGTGGTAAAAGTAATAAGGTAATGACGCTAACGGTTTGTGTTGAGCCTAGAAGGCTCCTAGTAGAGTACATCGGCGCAAGCACCTCCCGGCCCCGCCGACAACACGACCTGAACGGTGATTTTCCCCGATCTACCATAGATATCCGTCGGGTTGGACTCAAAAGAGAGGGACCATGATTAAGATCCTTCCATCCAGACTGTGCGCTGCCTCTTAACGGAAGGCGTAGGTCCCTTGAAGAGGTACCTAGCTTTAAGCTCTTATTAGACATGGAGATGCTGTTAACTATTTACATATAAGGTGCAATCTGTTTTTAGGATTGTGCGTGACTTGTGCACCTCTTGTCGGTTGTGCCACTCTGTTCTTTGAAGTTGACTTGGTTGACGCTTCAATATCTGTGCTGGTGCCCTGGTCTGTATCTGTTTCTTCTTCATCACTCGTGGTGCTAATCATATCTGTGTCCCCCTGGGCATTGTGATGCCTGTTTGGACCGACTTGCCTTCGGTAGGGTCTGTTGCGCAAGTATTCTATTTGTTGGATCTTCGAGATTTCGTCAGTTAGTTTGTTGAGTTCAGTCCACCTTTCCGGGTCGCGTATTATGGCATGTAGTTTGTTCTGTGTGTTCAGGCGATTTATGTGTACTGTGTGTCTTATGTTCGTGCGTTGTCCGCAGAAGAAGACAGTATGTTCAGGGGAACCTTCTTCCTCGCATGTGCATCTATTAGTCTGCTGCAGACTCACGCGGTACAGGTGCGTGGGATAAGGGCCATGTCCTGTGATGAAATGTACCATACCGCAGCTGTGATCGATATGTTTTAGTTTTAGTCTTTCCCGGATGTAAGGGAAGACGTTGAATACATGGCGGCCCTTATCGCTGTTGGCCCACTCGCTCTGCCAGGTATCCACTCGCCATGCTCTGAGTTGGCGTGTTGTCTCAATCGGTACACCGGTCATCTGCCGAACCTGGTCTATTCTCCCCATCCTAAGCCAGTACATTGCTGCGCGGTACCTGATGGTGATATCTATGGGGAAGATTCCCATGACGACACATATGCGTCATTTTATGTTGTGTTGAATCCTACTATCTGCTCTTACCAACTGAAATCGGGACTCGTACGATCAGGACACCGTTTTTCAGTCGTCTAGGACCCAATCTATCTGGTAACGAGCCCAGTACAGGCGATGCAGGTGATGTCGTACTATTAGCAAAGCACTAGCGACAGTCGTCTGCTGCTATAGCGCATTAACGCCGAATATCGCCACACTAACCTGACGGATACGTTCGTCGTACGTCCCACATTGATTTCTGCGGTCATTTCAAGCAGGGGGCACTGACAACTCTGCACAAACACTGCTGCTCTCGGTCGTTAAGTGAAGGCAGTTGGCCTCTGCGATGCGCATGGCGACAGGTGATGCCCGAAATTTCGTATCCTCATCACACTCTTGACTCTGTGGATCTGGGAATATTGAATTCCCTAACAACTTCCGAAATGGAATGTCCCATGCGTCTGGCTCCAACTACCATTCCACATTCCAAAAGTGTTAATTCCCGTCGTGCGGCCATAATCAGGTCGGAAACTTTTCCACATGAATCACCTGAGTACAAATGACACCTCCACCAATGCACTGCCCTCTATATCGTTTGGACGCGATGCCACCGCCATCTGTATACCTGCATATCGCTATCACATGACTTCTATCACCTTTGTGTAGATGTATAAAAGGACGATTTAGCCAGTATACTGGTCAGCAACTATCATTAACTGTGGACAGATGCAAGTTAACACCCATAAAAAAGAGAAAAAACGTGACAGTGTCAGGTTAATTAACGTTAGCGTATTTGTCGGGCCACATATGTACAAAGCAATAGTAAATGGGACGAACGTTGAAATCAGTAACAGAAACAGCGAACAGGATGGTTATTTATGTTGGAAAGAGCTAGTAAAAATACAGCGCTTGTGTTAATGAAACAGAATACAGAACTGAACTGGGATTTATTCTATACTATTCCACTACGGTGCACTTCTGAATTAGACCTGACAGCACACGCTACAGGGATTCAGAGACAGGCTGCTAGTATCGTAAAAACATTGTGTGCGACGTGTGGGTGCTATTCTGTCATTCTGCGCAACGGATTAATCTGAGATGTACCCTTTACCCTGTGGCTCCTGCAAGATGCAATTTCTACCCCCACACAGACAAACGCTCCTAACGTTCTAAAGAGAAATGCCTGAAAAACTTTCAGCAATAAATATCTTCTGGAGTCGTCCGCTGTAAGGAAATGACACAAAAATTCACAAAATTTCTTATGCAACTAGTGGGATACTTGGGTACTGGAGTAGTGCTAGTTAGTGTAAGAAAAACATGAAACTAACGAAAATTATTATTTTTTTGCAAAAATTCTGAGAAATCACAATGGCACTTTTAGTTAGTTATAAACTGAACAAGTTACTTCCGGGTTCTTTTAGGAATGTGAAGTTACCTCTTAAGGATAGGATTCGCTAACGAAATTTCTATACAGAGTTTAAGATTGTTATTGACTTGGCAGAATGGCTGGGAGCCGCGCCTATTCAACTTGAATAATCATCCATTAAAAATGTTGCTAGGTACGGTCGAGGCTGTCACGTGTGAAATGAAGTATACTGTTGTGGAGGAAATATGGGACTCGCAAGAGCTGTAGCGCACAATACCGTAAGCTGCGATGACTGCTGTCTGTGCCGCTCGCTGCTGACAAATGAGATAACTCTCGTTCTATCTGGATTGACCTTCGCCAATCAAACTCTCCCTATGCCTTGATGAAGTCAAGGACTCCTATTTGCCCCTAGTTTAACTATTGGTGTGGTACACCGGTCAGATAACCAGTCCACCGCGATGCCACTCAAAAAATTCGCTCGCAGGCGTTTAACTATAACTCTGTCCGTTCACACCACACAATAAGTGCGGCGGCCAACACAGTGAACAACGCTTAATCGCAAGGACTCAATATAGAGTTGCAGTCCGATTCGCTCTCGATAGAGGTGCTCTCCCAGGGAAGTACTGGGGAGAGACTTGTTCCTCGCTCTTTGAGTACACGTATGAGCGGACACGCTCTTGTTACGTGTTCTCGCTCCAAGAGCGACAACGGAACGGCCCCTCTCCACGCCAGACGTGAAGGGGTATATCTTTTGGTCTCTTCCATTACTCCTTCAGCTCAAGGCGTCAGGAATATCGTCTGCCAATCAGCATTGCTCTTCTAAAATGGGGAATGACGTTTCGTTTAAGGCAACCAATCCGGAAATCTGTAACATCGGCGTTTGGCGTTTGCTGTCTCCCTGTGAAAACCTCTGAAACTGCATGCTATGTTTGTAAAGAATGCGTCGGCTGGGCGCTCCCACGTCATTCTCCCTTTCACTAGGGGAAACGCTGTCTGCTCTACAGGCGGTCGCCGGCCGAAGTAGATAGGTTGACTCGTCCTCCGAAGGGACCGGCGTCCCGTTGTGCAGTTTGCGTCTCCCGAACTAAAAGCTTTTGTGACCGTCGTGTCTTGAATGTGTGTGTGTGTACGCCAGCCTCGAGTATTTCAACCTTGGTGTGCAATTTACTTGTTATTTACATATCGTTTACATGAATCCATACAACACTGCTTTATCTTATCGAGTTTGGGTTCGAATGAAGCGTCTTGATGGGCGGAATATGATTGTGAGGGTGGAATATGTAAGCAATGAAGGTCAGGAGACCACAACGTCTTACAACATTGGTGTTGTATCTGAAATGACACAAGGTGCACACGAACAAAAGAGAAATCTCTGTTATATACTAAACGCAGTGCATTACTATATTCTACGTGCACTTACACAGTCTAAATTTAAAATAGTAAAATTAGCAGTAAAGTTGCTAGTTTAAAGAAAAGGTGGTTCTTACGGATATAAAAGTAGCTGCTTAATATAGGTCTGCTATTAAATCCAGTTATCCACCTGTATGCCAAGGAAATCTACACATACACTGGTGCACAAAACTTAAGGACGAAAACAACTTTCGCATGATGTGTCACTCCCGCGTAACATAGCTCGATGAAACTCGGACTACACATAAAGAGGACTGCTGTGATATGGTACGGGAGGGAACTGAAATAAATGTGCAATGAGACGAACAGAAATGACACTTTTATTCAAAGACAATGTTATTGTTGTGGTCTTCAGTCCTGAGACTGGTTTGATGCAGCTCTCCATGCTTCTCTATCCTGTGCAAGCTTCTTCATCTCCCAGTACCTACTGCAACCTACATCCCTCTGAATCTGCTTAGTGTATTCATCTCTTGGTCTCCCTCTACGATTTTTACCTTCCACGCTGCCCTCCAATACTAAATTGGTGATCCCTTGATGCCTCAGAACATGTCCTACCAACCGATCCCTTCTTCTAGTCAAGTTGTGCCACAAACTTCTCTTCTCCCCAATCCTATTCAATACCTCCTCATTAGTTATGTGATCTACCCATCTAATCTTCAGCATTCTTCTGTAGCACCACATTTCAAAAGCTTCTATTCACTTCTTGTCCAAACTATTTATCGTCCACATTTCACTTCTATACATGGCTACACTCCATACAAATACTTTCAGAAACGACTTCCTGACACTTAAATCTATACTCGATGTTAACAAATTTCTCTTCTTCAGAATCGCTTTCCTAGCCATTGCCAGTCTACATTTTATATCCTCTCTACTTCGACCATCATCATTTATTTTGCTCCCCAAATAGCAAAACTCCTTTACTACTTTAAGTGTCTCATTTCCTAATCTAATTCCCTCAGCATCACCCGACTTAATTCGACTACATTCCATTATCCTCGTTTTGCTTTTGTTGATGTTCATCTTATATCCTCCTTTCAAGACACTACCCATTCCGTTCAACTGCTCTTCCAAGTCCTTTGCTGTCTCTGACAGAATAACAATGTCATCGGCGAACCTCAAAGTTTTTATTTCTTCTCCATGGATTTTAATTCCTAATCCGAATTTTTCTTTTGTTTCCTTTACTGCTTGCTCAGATTGAATAACATCTGGGAGAGGCTACAACCCTGTCTCACCCCCTTTCCAACCACTGCTTCCGTTTCGTGCCCCTCGACTCTTATAACTGCCATCTGGTATCTGTACAAATTGTAAATTGCCTTTTGCTCCCTGTATTTTACCCCTGCCACCTTCAGAATTTGGAAGAGAGTATTCCAGTCAACATTGTCAAAAGCTTTCTCTAAGTCTACAAATGCTAGAAACGTATGTTTGCCTTTCCTTGATCTAGCTTCTAAGATAAGTCGTGGGGTCAGTATTGCCTCACGTGTTCCAACATTTCTACGGAATCCAAACTGATCTTCCCCGAGGTTGGTTTCTACTAGTTTTTCCATTCGCCTGTAAAGACAATAAGAACAATGGAGTCGCTGCGCTTCATGGTAATTCCCTGGACATTACGAAGCCGGGACAAGGTCGTTAATAGGTTGTGAGATCATCACGGGCGGCAGTGCATTATCTACTACGTGCCTCCAAGTTGCGCACAAGGTTGGTAAGGCGTTCCGGTGGTAGGGCGTTCCACTACTCCACCATCGCTGTTGACAACTGCTCGATGCTCGTTGGTGCCTGTGGACCTGCTGCAGTACGTCCCCTCAACCCGTCTCACACGTGTGCGATGGTTATTTGTGTTGGGGGAACGTACAGACCAGTCCACTCGCCGAAAACCTTCCCATTTCAAGAGTTCCTGCATCTGCGCAATTCGATGCGGTCGCGCACTGTTAGTCATAAAAATGAGATCAGGGACGAATGCACCCTTGAAAAGACGAAAAGACGCACGTGTGGAAGGACTGCAGTGTCAACGCTGACCGATGAGTCTAAAGTGTTCAAAGATCTGGAGGTCAGGAGGCAGAAGCAACATTATGCCTCCCCACACTGTAGCAACCGAACCACCAAAACGACCATGTTCGACAATGCTGGACGTAGCCTCATATGGCGAGTGGTGGAAACACATAATCCACCCAGAACTAGTGCAGAACGTGATCGTTTTGCTGATTCGGGTGTTACGGTGAGGGGAGACATAATGTTCCATGATCGTACTGACCTCTAATTCTTTGAACGCGGTACATTCACTGGTCAACGTTACTGCGACGCAGTACTCCTTCTCCAAGTGCATCTTTTCAGGGATGCAATCGGGCCTGACTTTTTAGGATTCCGTATCTCAGTCGGTAAAAACGGAATCCTTACAATATCACTTTGTGTCCGTTTATCTGTCCGTCTGGCGTCTGCCCGACTTTTTAAACCCTTTTTCTCTGGACCGGTTAGACCTATCAAGATGAAATTTGTGTCACTTACTAAAGGCTATATAACAAACGTTAGCTTCTAGGTCAACGCAACGAAAAGATACGGCCATTTACGTAACATTGTTTGATACTCACAAACTCACTCATCAAAATCTACAGGCTACTTCCCTATGACCCAGAATCATGAAATTTCCCGAGATTTCACACAACAAAAAAACGAAAATTGTTAATTTTTATTATATTACACGAAAAAACTTTTTTCATTCATTATCAGACTGTCTGCTGTTAAGACCCTATTTTCTCAAGAACATTAGGCGTATCAAGTTGAAATTTAGGTCACATATTAGGATCTACGGACCTTGGAGGATGTAAGAAAGTGAATCTTCTAAGGCAAAGCAGTCAACAGAAACGACCATTTAAGTCACTTATGTGAACTCTCGCAAACTCAGTCATCAAAACCTGTACGCTACTGTCGTTAGTGTAGACCCAATAAATTCCTGAAGCACATGCTGCACCATTGTTGAATACATCTTCTCTTTGGATCCCAGACGTGCTCTATAGGTGGTAAGTCTGAGAACTGGAAAGGCGAATCAAGGATCCGTACATTCCTCAAGGCATTTGTGGCGTAAACTACAGTGCAGAGTCTCGCATCACTCTGTTGGAATTTGCCGTTTGGCATGATAGTCACAAAGGGTCAGACAAAGGCGTTTACCTTTCTCGTCACATACTAGCGACCATTCAGCCTCCCTTCTACAACTATCAAATTATATTCAACAGTTAGGCCAAGCGGTCTCAGGCGACTTGCCACGGTTCGTGCGGCTTCCCCCGTCGGAAGTTCGAGTCCTCCCTCGGGCATGGGTGTGTTTGTTGTCCTTAGCGTAAGTTAGTTAAAGTAAGGTTAAGTAGTGTGTAAGCATCGGTCCCGATGACCTCAGCAGTTTGGCCCTGTAGGAGCTTACCACAAATTTTCCAACAATTACACACAAGATGTTCCCAGAAGATAGAGCGGTATGGGTCTCGAGAAGCACTTCGTCTAGCGATCTTTCATCAGGTTGTTTATGGAAACGTTTGAATCGACCTGACCGCCACGTATAGGAGAGAGACTCGTCGGTGAACACTGCCAGTCAATGTCTCAGTTGATTTCGCCCTGCACCAGCAAGTTTCTGTTGTCTGTGATAAAGTGTCAGAACAGAGGAAAACTCACGCATGACAACTCGAGATTTCAAACCAGCTTCAAGTAATCAGTTCCTGACGGCTCTTGGTCAAACTCTGCATGTACTCTTTGCTTTGATTTCAGCTGTTGTCATTTATCTGCTCATCAGAGCCAACCGAATAATCCTACCATATTCTCGTGCTTATACAAGGACCCGCGCCTACTCTTCTGTCGTCCTCATTCCATCCCGTTAGCACTCGTTCCGCAGCCATTGAACTACTGCCAACTGTTTGTGAGATCTGACTGTATGATACTCCCATGTCCCTCATGCCAATGACTTGACCTTTCTCAAGATCCGAAAGATGGTGATCAATTGCACGTGCACGTCCTTTCAACACGCTGCGATATCCACCTGATCAGTTCCAATAATTTCAGACATCCGATAAGCATCGTGTACCCACATCATTCTCAAATATGGAAATACTGCAATATCAGATCAGTAGAGCTCTGTCAAGTGGGTGACGGTGTAACGCTTTCAGTTTCCGCCAATGTATTTAAAACCACGTAAAATTAGATTCTCGATTGAAATTCGGATCGGATAATAATTTCTCCGAAAAACCATCTCTATACGCGTGTAAAAGCTGACCTTAACAACGGTTAAATATGAAAGCGACGTGGGTGTGCGGTTCTAGCTAATACAGCTACAGCTGCGACATATTCCGATCGTCACAGCGGTGAGTAAGCCACGACTGAAGTAGTTCGCCGGTTCCCAGAAGCCCCTCAAGTCGTTTTAAAAGGGACACCGCAGCTGCTCGCCATCGGCGTCCTTTGGATAAAGGAATTGCTGCCAGGCACACGAGGTGGCGCGGCAGACGAAGGTCCAGCCCACTCATCGACCCGCAATCTGGACCATATAGGGTGCATCATAAATAACAGCGAAAACTGGTACGGGTGAAAATAAAGAAGAAACGTTCAAGTAACACGGGTCTCCGAAGAGGCCGTTCCCGTAGTAATTGCAAAACTGTGGTTACGAGCCGTCACTGACTTCCGTAAGAAATATGTCCTAGCCAGTAAAACGTATTGGAAATGTAAGTTAACTTTTCTATTAACTCTCCATTAAGGGCGCTCAAAATGCATCCATGCCCTGTCTTAACAAGAAATACGGGGGGCGTTCAATAAGTAACACAATACTTTTTTCTCCACCAATTTCGGTTGAATAAATTCGTACTTTGTTGTGGGCCATCGTGGAATATTCCCGCTTCAGTCCCTATAGTTTCATTAAGCTCCGATGAGTGGCGGCGCTATATATAGCCTTCAAAATGGTGTCTGTATCAGAGGTGCGCTCCAAGCAAAAATAAAAAAAAAAGTTCGAATGGCTCAAGCACTATGGGACTTAACATTTGTGGTCATCAGTCCCCTGGAACTTAGAACTACTTAAACCTAACCAACCTAAGGGCATCACACACATCCATGCCCGCACACAGCTGTGAGTCCTGCAATATTGGAGCGTGCGGACACACTCATTCAAGGTGATCGACGGCTTACAATCAACACCTCACTGCACAACTGGACGCCTCTGTTGGTAGTGCTGACCCATTTTTCCACCAGTGGGGCACCCTAAGGTGTGTGCCCAAAGAGTTCCTCACCGCCTAGCACAAGACCACAAAGAGCAACGAAGGGCCATCGGTGAGGAACTGCTTGCGCGTTTCAAGGGTGATCGCGACAGTTTTGTTGGATGATCCGGAGGTTATTGATGCAGCAAGACGTTGCCTCCGATGTCGACCAGTAGTGAGGAACCGTGCGTGCATGTAGGCCTTCCCAGTACGGGGACGTAAGGCAGTCGTATTGAACGGATATTATGATGAAAAATAAAAAAAGGGTACGTAGCAAAGAGAGGGGAACAGAATGGCGTACTGGAATCCTGAATAAAACGAACCAGTTTTCAGAAAAATGTGTTGCATTACTTATTCAAAATGGCTCTGAGCACTATGCGACTTAAACTTCTGAGGTCATCAGTCGCCTAGAACTTAGAACTACTTAAACCTAACTATCCTAAGGACATCACACACATCCATGCCCGAGGGAGGATTCGAATCTATGACCGTAGCGGTCGCTCGGTTCCAGACTGTAGCGCCTAGAACCGCTAGGCCACTCCGGCCGGCACATTACTTACTGAACGCCCCTTGTACAATACTATCTCATCGCTTACGTGATGCACTTTACTGTAAATTGACTGTTCGGAGGAGGTACGCCGCATGTTGTTCTCGCATTTGGACGCACTACCGAACTCGTCTCTTCAGTGCGTTACGAATTCTTTCAAGCATCCTAGGACCCTCGCGTAAATCCTGACAAAACTATACAATTTGCTGTTCCAACCCTTCCGCTGTACCAACGAGAGTGCTGTGAGCTACACTTCTGAGACGACCGTAGACAGCAGAATCGAGAGCATAGTGGTCAAGATGCCTTGGAGGCTTACAGTGCTTATCCACATTGGGCAATATTGGCGCGTTACATGTCGCCTTAGGTCAGCAGCAAAATGTTCCGGTGACCCATCACGGATGTACGACATTCCCCAACTATAGGCCACTGGTGAAATTTGAGACCTATCGGATGGGGTCTTAACTGAGAAATTTAAATTTCCGATACAGAGTTGCTAGGACAACAGTCTGAAGATTATCACAGAGTTTGACAGTTGTGTATTTCACTTTTTTCCTGTGTCAAGGATAGGTTCACTAAATGGAGGTACAGGCAAGTTTTCATTCTAGTATTGCATTTATGAGTATCTCTACTACTCTCAAGTTGTGATGGAGTGCGGGAAAAAATTTCATCAGTGAATAAATGTACTGTGAGGCTGTAGTTATTACACCGAATTGCTGAAATACGAATAAATTAGTGCCATTTGTGTGTTGTGTAAGTTTCCCGGTGTACTTACTGTAATAAGTTCCATAACCGTGTGTCCTTGTGACACACATCCCCTCAAATTTGCTGCTACCGTGCTTCTGTATCACTGAAAAATGGCTCTGAGCACTATGGGACTTAACATCTGAGGTCATCAGTCCCCTAGAACTTAGAACTACTTGAACCTAACTAACCTAAGCACATCACACACATCCATGCCCGAGGCAGGATTCGAACCTGCGACCGTAGCAGCAGCGCGGTTCCAGACTGAAGCGCCTAGATCCGTTTGGTCACAGCGGCCGGCCTGTACCACTGACACAATGAACACACTATGATAAAAAGAACATTTATATTACTAAACAGTTTATGATTAACACTCTGCTTATAATGTCTTAAATCCATGAAAATGTCTCCACGTCGATCTAAAGTCAATTCAGAGTACATGAATACTCACAATAATTCACGTATTTACTAGGTCTGTTCGCTAAGGACTTCAAGACTCCGCTCGGATGCCGTAAAGAAAATTATACTGATTCATATTGCACTGTATTTACCATGAAATAAATTCGTCTCGGTCTTATTCGCGTCAACGAGGCACCGAAATGTCATCGAGCTTTTGTGCGGGCGCCGAAAATTAACTCCACTCCGCATCTGTCGTCCTGGATCCACTAGCGATGGATAAAAGTAAAGTTTGGTACACCGCAGCGATATCGATACCTGTCCCCTTACAAATGTCACACACGTCAACTTTCTTCGGTACAGTCAATACACTTTACATAAGAGAGTAGTTACCCTGGAATATTATCCCGTAGTACATGAGTGGAAGGAAATGACTAAGCTATGTTAACTTACAGGTGTCCGTTCTCCAAAGCTGACTATTATTCTTATGCCTAAAGTAGGCAAAGATTAGCAGTTCCACTACATGATTTTTCGAGTTTTAAAATTTTCATCAATATGCACACCCTTTTGTTATTTTTTGTTCCTGCATCACATCAATAGGAGGAAGGATATTTTCGGTAGTACAAAACTGGATGAGCTAGGACATTTTTCAAGCTTAAAGCTAGTGCATTTGAGCTAAAAAAGAGCGCGCCCAGCGGGGAACACTATAGGGTAATGCCACCCCCACCCCCACCCAGCACACCACTCCTTAGGAAAAAAAATCTTCGTAAATCGCCCCGTCAAACAAACATAATTATAGTTTGTGCGCAAACTGAAGAGGGAGCAAGTGAGCCCCCTTCTCCCTCCCCAATTACGTCACAAGCAGCGCCTAACGGCTGTTTCACAAAATTATACCGACCCTTCCGTACCTTGCCTTTTAAATCAATTATGAGTAGTGTGCAGACACGTCCCAAGGACTGTTTACTTTTCACTAAATGCGGTAACACTGAAAACAGAAATTAGTAACTAATATATGTAGTGTAAGAAACATCCACGAACTGAATCTACGTAAACCACTGCACTTTGCACTACTGTTAGACGACAAACTGCTCCTTAGTGCGTCTGCGTGGCAGTTGTAGTGTATTTCCAGGAAATACCAATTCCCCCTCACTAGCATTTCCCGCTTTTCAGTTTACAGACTGTATCAGATCAGCATCAGTTTGAAGAAAGCAACGTGTAATGGATATTGAGAATGCTAACTAGTATAGGCAGAGTAGTGAATCTCAAAATTATTTCGTGTTTCCCGGAGAAACTAACATAAGCTCTTGTGGCAGCGCGTGTATTTGTCAAAAATATTTACCGGCTTACTACTTCAAAGGTGTCTCGCTCGACTTCAGCTCCTTACCTAAATACGGAAAATTGCTCAGGTGACACACAAGATCAATACAGGTCAATACACACATCACTGACGTCGATTTGCAGCAGGATTTTGGAACGAATTACCAGCACGGATTAAGAAAATATCGTTCTTGTCTCTTTATTTACACGAAGTGGTGAGTGGTACCGACAGGGGTTCTCATGTTGATCCTATATTTACAGATTTCCAGAATGCTTTAGACACCATTCCTCACAGACGTCATCTAATTAAATTGCGCACCTATGGAGTTCTGTGACCGGATTCGTGATTCCCTATCCTAAAGGAAGCCATCTCGTAGAATTAAGATGATAGCTTGGCTGTTCCTAATTTATGTAGATAACTTAGGAGAGACAATCTGAGCAGTCCTCGTAGAAGATGCTGTCGTTTACCGTTTAGTAAAATAATCAGAAGGTCAAAACGGTGCGAAAATTACAATCGGTCCTAAATTTAAAAAAAAGTGCGAGGTCCTCCACATGAGCACTATAAAAATTGCTCTAAATTTTCGTTACACGATAATACATACAAACATAACGCTCGTCGTCGATTCAACGAAATATCTATGTATAACAAATACAAACACAGAAAATGTTGTGGGGAATGTGAAGCAAAGTCTGCGTTTCTTTGGCAGAAGACTAAAAATGCTCAAGAAATCTACTATAGCGACTGCTTACATTACTCTTCTGGAGCCTTGCTGCTGGTATGGGATCCTTCCCATACAGGACTGATGGAGAACATCGAAAAAATTTAAACAAGAGTGCTCGCTTTGTATTACCGCGATACTGGGGAGAGAATGTCACGGATACGATAAGCGAGCTCAGGTGGCAATAATTAAAACAAATACGTTTTTGATTGACGTGAGTTCCTATCACAAAATTTCAATGACTAAATTTTTCCTCCTCACCAAAATATTTTATTGGCAACCACCTGCACACGTAGAATGACCATCACGATAAAAAAAAAAAAAAAAAAAAGAAAGAAATCAGTGTTCGAGAGGAAAACTGTAGCTATCCGTGCCATTTGGGAGCGGAACGGTCGAGAAACAGTTTTCAAGTGGTTCTATGAAACTTCTGCCAAACACTAAAGTCTTAATTGCAAAATAATCATGTAGATGTATATCTAATGAGTGAAATTATACACTGAAGTGACAAGAGTCGTGGGGTAGCGTCATGTACATATGAAGATCGCGGTAGTATCACGTACACAGGCTATAAAAGGGGCAGTGCATTGGCGGAGCTATCATTTGTACTCAGGTGATTCATAGGTAAAAGTTTCCGCCGCGATCATGACCGCACAACGGGAATTAAGAAAATTTGGACGCGGAATGGTAGTTGGAGCTAGACGCATGGGACTTTCCATTTTGGAAATCGTTAGGGCTGGTTCAAATGGCTCTGAGCACTATGGGACTTAACATCTGAGGTCATCAGTCCCCTAGAACTTAGAACTACTTAAACCTAACTAACCTAAGGACATCACACACATCCACGCCCGAGGCAGGATTCGAACCTGCGACCGTAGCGGTCGCATGGTTCCAGACTGAAGCGCCTAGAACCTCTCGGCCACACCGGTCGGTGAAATCGCTAGGGAATTCAGTATTCCGAGATCAACAGTTTCAAGAGTGTGCCGAGAGTGCAAATTTCAGGCTTTACCTCTCACCACGAACAACGCAGTGGCCGACGGCCTTCACTTAACGAACGAGAGCAGCGGCGTTTGCGTAGAGATGTCATTGCTAGCAGACAAGCAACACTGCGTGAAATAAACGCAGAAATGAATGTGGGACGTTCGACGATCGTATCCATTAGGACAGTGTGGCGAAATTTGGCGCTAATGGGCTATGGCAGCAGACGACCGACGCGAGTGCCTAGCTAAGAGCACATCTCCTGCAGCTCTAGTGTGCTCGCGACTATATCGGTTGGACCCTGGACGACTGTAAAACCGTGGCCTGGTCAGATGAGTCCCGCCTTCAGTTGGTAAGAGCTGATAGTAGGATTCGAGTATGCCATAGGCTCCACGAAGCCATAGACCCAAAACGTCAACAAGGCACTGTGCTAGCCGGCTCCATAATGGTGTGGGCTGTTTTTGCATGGAACGGAATGGGTCATCTGGTCCAACTGAACCAATAATTGACTGGAAATGGTTATGTTCAGCTACTTGCAGACCACTTACAGCCATTCATGGACTTCATGTTCCCAAACAACGAAGGAATTTTTATGTATGACAATTCGCCGTGTCACTGGGCTACAATTGTTCGCGATTGGTTTAAAGAACGTTCTGGACCATTCGAGCGAATGATTTGACCCTCCAGATCGCCCGACATGAATCCCATAGTACATTTAAGGGCACGATCGAAACTTCAGTTCGCGCACAAAATTCTCCACCGGCAGCAATTATAGGCGGCTATAGAGTCATCATGGGTCAATGTTTCTGCAGGGAACTTCCAACGACTCGTTGACTCTACGCCACGTGGAATTGCTGCGCAAGGCGAAAGGAGGTCCGACACGATATTAGAGGTATCCCATGACTTTTGTCACCTCAGCGTTATATCTCGCTCATCCTTGTATGTTGCTGATTCCGCAACTCTAGACCGAGTGATTTGCGCGTGTTTTCTGCAATTCCCGCGTGTACTTGCCGCTGCTGGTACTCACTCTGGCCCAGTATGTGCGGCACGCGACCCGCGGGCGAGGCGACTGCCAAACAGCGCGTCGCGAGGGCGAGGGTATCTTTACCGGTGCAGCCTCGAGACCTGGCAGAGCATCCGTGTGCAGGAGGCACTCTGCCAAACAAGAGCCTGCAGCTGGCGGCCGTTTAGCCGTCCTCTCTCAACCTACTCATCCCACACGAGGATGGCTTCTTCTGACAGCAACTGCCCGCAGAAACAACGGTTACGTTGGAGGTCTCCCAATAAAGATACAAGGCGCTGTTGTTCTCTTTGCACTGCCCATGTAAGCAGATGGGATAAACATTTCAGAAAGATCAGTTCCAGTTTCGGAGAAATAGAGGAACGCGCGGGGCAATACTGACCCTACGTCTTATCTTAGAAGATAGGGTAAAGCGGGAGTGGGTAATTGTTGTAGCTGGGTGGCCGCTTTTGGAGCAGGATCGCACCTTTTAAAACTTTTGCACTCATTAGTTAACTTCCTATTTCTGAAAAGGTCGGTTCTTCGTTGTACACACGACATTCATAATTTTCTTTTTTTTTCGGAGGTTCACGGTTTCATTAAAGTTTGACCTTTATATACTAAGTGTTCCACAGATACCATGGAAATAAACCAGGTCAGCTGGAAAAGCGATTGCTCACCCTACTTTACCAGCAAATCATGTTGATTCTCTTGATACTCTGCGCGGTAGCTGATGGGAGCGAGTTTAATTTGGAAATACCGTTACAGTCGCCCCTATCAAACGCCGCGCCGATTGTCAACATGGTTTGCGCGGAAATGTATCTACGCTGAGCAGGTGTACTGACGTGGTTGTCCTATTGAAGATCAGAGGTCACGCACGGGAAGGAAATCTCGGTTCAAGGCAGATTTTTATGAC
The DNA here is from genome assembly GCF_021461395.2 of Schistocerca americana. Taxonomy (NCBI): domain Eukaryota; kingdom Metazoa; phylum Arthropoda; class Insecta; order Orthoptera; family Acrididae; genus Schistocerca; species Schistocerca americana. The sequence goes on from NC_060121.1 coordinate 378,566,373, forward strand.
GGTGTTGAAGGGCCACGCAAGAAAACTTTAGCGGGGTTAAATAAAGGCAAATCTACGTTTGGAGCAGTTGCACATCTAGAAAAAAGTTATTTTACAACGTGACTGGACTACACTGGTTGAAATTTTGTATGTTTAAGGAATAAAATACAGGGAGCGAACGGTTATTTAGAACTTGTACAGAAACCATAGGAGTCGAAGGGCATGAAAGAGAAGCAGTGGTTGAGAAGGGAGTGAGACAGGGTTGCGGCCTATGCCCTTTGCCATTCAGTCTGAACAATGAGCAGCCAGCAAAGAAAACCAAAGAGAAATTTTGATGGGGAATTAAAGTTCAGGGAGAAGAAATAACAACTTTAATGTTTGTCGACGATGTTGTATTACTGTCAGACACGGCAAAGGTCTTGGAAGAGCAGTTGAACGGAGTGGACAGTGTCTTCATAAGATGTTATAATAGAACAACAACAAAAGCAAAACAAGGGTAATGGAATGTACTGCAATTAAATCAGGCAATGCTGAGGGAATTAGATTAGCAAGTAGAGACCACAGGTAGAGATTGGGTTTTGCGATTTCAGCTTCAAAGTGACTGATGATGGCCAAAGTAGAGAGTATATAAAATGCAGACTCGTTACAGCAAGAAAAGAATTTCTCGAAAAAGAGAAGTTTGTTTGTACTGAATACAAATTTAAATCTTTGGAAGTACTTCTCTGGGGTGTAGCCTTGTATGGAAGTGGAATGTGGACGATGATCTGATCAGACAAGAAGGGAATAGAAGCTTTAGAAATGTGATGATACGGAAGAATGGTGAAGATTACATGAGTATACTAACTAAAGAGGAAGTACTGTGTCAAAATGGTAAGAAAGGTAATTTGTGGCATAACTTGACTAAAAGACGGGATCGGTTGATAGCACACTTCCTAAGATATGAAGGAATCATCAGTTTGGTAATGGAGGGAAAGAGTGTGTGTGTGTGGGGGGGGGGGGGGGGGGGGGAGCGTTATGGGGGAATTGTAGGAGACCGTGGAGTTAATACATTAAGCAGTGCAGATGGACATAGGTTGCAGGAGTTATTTGTAGATGTAGCGACCTGCACAGGATAGACTAGCACAGATAGTTGCGTAAAAAAGTCTTCGAACTGCAAATGACAACAACAGCAAACGTTTCAAGATTAATGATAGAAGGAAGATTACAGGTTAACATACCGTCGGCGAAGAGGCCATTAGGGGCAGATAACAACCTCGGACTGGGGAAGGAAATCGGTCGTGTCCTTTTGGAAAGGAAGCATACCAGTATTTGCTTTAATCGGTTAACGGAAATCCTAGCTGTGGACGTTCAAATGAGGATATGAACCACTGTCCTCCTGAATGCACACACAGTGTCTACCCACTATTCCAGAAAGGATTAACAACGATGGCAAACCTCTACAAGTCGCACAACGACCCTCTCTTAGTATCACCTACTGGAAAGCAATGAAGTTAATGCATGCCGCTTTTTTAAAATTTTCCCTGCCTTCTCCAATAATCCTATCAGGTAAAAGTATCAAACTGCCGATCAGTGGTTAAAGAAAAAATTTAAAAAAATTGATAAAAGTAGTAGTAGAAGAAGAAGAACAGTAACAAAAAGACAAGGAGGAGAAGCGAAAGTCACTAGAGACAGAGCACAAGCTCGGATTAGGGAAGAATGGGGAACGATATCGACCATGCCCTTTCATTGTGTAACAAAGCAAGCGCTGTATCATTCTGAGAGATCAGAATCATACAGCGCTTGTTTTGTTACACAATGAAAGGGAGAGCGAGTGTGCCGGGACTTACCCCGATTCACTGGTACTAGAGCCACGTCATCATAACGCGCCTGCGCGTAGCATACACAATATTGCGCGATAATCTAAGAATAAAATTAAAAATTGTAATAGCTTTTCCAAACTTTGTCAATGTATGCTTCAGTATATTAATGTTAACACTTTGAAGTCTCAGAAACATCAGATGAATAAGTTTTGCCAAACATATTATTTTAAGAGAAAAATAAATGGCACTAAACAACGGAGCTAGAAAGCCAAAAATTGTTCAGAATGTGCAAATGTATGTCACAATCAAAAGTTACAAGTCTCAGCTAGATCGGGGCAACATTTTGGTCGAAACCGGTGTTTTCATGAAAAGTTGAAGACGCTAAATATTAGTCTCAGGAAGTTGAAAATTCGCATGTAGCCTCACTTTGATATAGCATCCTAAAGTATGTGAGTCCATTAAGCTACGCCTATTAGTTTTCAAGTAATTTACTAAAAACCAAATTTGGGACAGAAACGTCCTCATCCGTAATAAGTTAAGAATCATTTGTAATTGTTATAGAAAGTTCTAATTACAGCAATTGATTACATTTATTAAATAATAAATCTGTATGAACGTGGAATCTAGCCGGCGAAGTTTAAATACAGTCGAATCAAACTTTTTCAATAACTAAACCAAACTTACGTTTAATTACATAAAAATTGTGAAGTTTGTAAATTGTTACACAACAGAGATATTAATTAATACGTGTCCGAGATAGGGGCTATTTACAAGCTGCTACCTACGCATTTAACGGTTTATAGCAGATGTACCGTTCGGTGGTCTGCTGCGCCCATTTATAAATACGGCCCGAGGGGCCGTAGGGAGACACTTTGCACCGAGCTATCAATCTGTCCGCGTCTGTCAAAGGTTGGCATACGCTGTGCCTCGGATGACATCAGGGCTAGACACCTACCAAACGCGTTTTCGGTAAAATTAGGAAGTGAACTCGCGAGGACTGTACGCTATCCTGGATTGCTTAGATTTCACGGAAGTAACTGTTTGTGTGCCGTCCGTAAGGTTGACAAAACCACATGGCAAGTGGTGTGATTATTTCCCACTTTTGTGGCAAGCTGTCAACTTTGGTGATTAGTAGTCAGGGTCACAGACCATATTACTTGGAACTTCCTGTAGAGGTCATCGGCTAATAGTACTGCTAATAGTGCTATTCTGATAGGGACATTATTATTACTATTATTATTATTATCAGGAATATTATTATGTTTGTGCGTGTGAACTTTTACTGAATATATTAGTTACAACTCAAAACTTTTATTTATAGTCGTGGTTCCTGATCCCGTTGAGTCAATAGTCAGTAGGAACATTTTCTTTCAGTGATCACAAGAATAATGTGGACTTGCAGACTGGAAATTATGGTCAGCATGTTCTCCATTGCTTTCTGGCTGACTGCAAAAATAGTTTTCTTGTAAACTGCGAAAAAGAGCTCATATAAAAATCCACCCTCCGCCCACAAATGGACCTATTCAGGCATTTAACGTAATATTTAGGGAAATCATGCAAAAACCTAAATCTAGATGAAAGGATGAGGATTGAGAGCACCGTGCTCTCGGATCCAAGAGCAGTGTCTTACCATTGAGTCACCTTGCTTTGTGACATTCAGGGTGTAACAGGTGTAAATGCATATGTTTCTGTCTGTGACTGAGGATGGTGTACTGAACATCGCATCAGTACTTTGTAGAATAATAACTATAACTATTAGAAATATTATGTTTTCGGTTGATTAGTTCCTCCAAGCAAATGTGGCAAGAGTATGTTATTAATGCTTATTTTGTTCTGGGCAGCTGGTCAGGACGCAAAAGGTTTAGCCTATACTGACAGGCGTAGTCACCTTCGTGGTGCAGTTACGGCCACGCCGAAAACATCACTTAGTAAATTATGTGACGTGTCTGTGGGGAGACGGTTCAACGCAGAGAAAAACAACCAGCACACTGATGTGTGTATATACTAAGATACTGTCTATAAAAATATCTGCATCTGTACCCATTACATGCTACATAATTTAAGCCAGATAATTTCTCGTCCTGTTTTCAAATATATCAGAAAGTACCGTCTTCTTGCACATGTTGAGTTATTCCCCCATTTGGCACTGAAATACCTCAAAATATACAGAGAGGCAGCTCGTCCCAATGTGAAAGAAAAACAGACGTAAAATATTATACAAAAAATCAACCTCTTCTGTAACGAACTGCTTTTATATGTAGAAGGCAAGTCAGACTGTTAATATGTTACAGACCACAGCTGATGTTTCATTGTTTTGATCAATAAAACTAAATGCGTTTTTCACAAAAATGCGCATTTTCTTGTCTTTGCACAGTCGAATTTAAAATACCTTCAATAATTATAAAGTGACTACGCACAGTATGGGCACACAAACGAAGAAGAACAATTTGGTTTTATGAGAAGCAGCAGCACTTGAGAAACAATTTTGGCACCATTGTTATTAGAGGTCGATTTTGAAAGAAAACGAAATATACATGAACAGATCATTTCTGACATCTCTTTAGCAATCCCTGAACGAGGATGAGCAAGCTGGTCTCTCATTTGGCGGACGGCCTTTCAAGTGTGGGGTCCTACCCACTCGTCTCTTAAAGGGTGCCTAAAAGATGCTGCTTTCTCCGTTAGCTATACAACAATTCAAGCAAATCACGTTAATGGTTTATATTACAATAACGTAGATTGACAAAACTGTGGTTTACAAGAGTTATCGTAAGCAGTGGGCGACACACAAACAGTCAGTGTCCTCCACTATACACAATGTCCACGTAAGCATTCACACTCGCTCATAAGTCATTACTATCGTTAATTTCACTGCTCGCTAGGCCTCTCTGTCAGTGTCCGTCTTGTACTGTCCCCGAGGCTGGCAGCAGCAGCGCTTATATTCTCTTTGGCTAGAGGCCGCCCCTGCCGTGGTGTGGTCCTAGCCAGCGGGCTATTGGCTGACGTCGTCTCATAGCCTCCTCTGCTCTTGTGTTCTTGATCTTCAGGCCGGGGTTTGTCGTTACGTCGGAGCATCAAGTCCCCGTCCTGCCGTCCGGACTTACATTTTCCGTGGTTTTACAGTCAAATGATGTGGTGGTACCTTCCCAAAGGCTAATCTCCTTCTCCACCCTTCGCCAGTCTGAATAGAAATCCTTGTCTATTGATCTTGTCACTGATGTGACGTTAAGAGGAGTCGGCCAATAGCCCTCCTGGGTGTGGAAGGCACAACGTGGGATACGTGGATGGAGGTGGTATTTTAAGAGTGTTGCGCATATAGAGTCGGGAATGAATGATTCTGCGTGATCCAAAAGGCTATTTTTTCACTACGAAAGCCGGCCGAGTGGCCGTACGGTTCTAGGCGCTACAGTCTGGAGCCGAGCGACCGCTACGGTCGCAGGTTCGAATCCTGCCTCGGGCATGGATGTGTGTGACGTCCTTAGGTTAGTTAGGTTTAATTAGTTCTAAGTTCTAGGCGACTGATGACCTCAGAAGTTAAGTTGCATAGTGCTCAGAGCCATTTGAGCCATTCACCACGAAAAGTGTGAAAGTGTACACAAGAGGGTGTGAAATTCCGATCTGTCAATGCCGATTGTACAGGCGACCACTGCGGCTTACAATTATTAGTGTGTGAGCCCTTGAACTGTCGGAACGACTTAACAAACAAATAGTGGAGCCATTGACTAGCGGTAGGCGGTAGTTAATGAAAGGGGCAGACTTGGCGATGTCTAATTTAAACCAGTAACTACCAAATCTCACATTTTTCAGGAGAATCTAAAAACAATGTATTTCTTTTTGTACGTAACTTACATACACATATCCAGAAAATTGAGAAGGTTTTCTGATACCACAGAATTAAGCTTTTCGCCTCACCGCTACAAAAGATAATGAGATAAATTAGAAAATGACAATTTATTAAGAACATTGTAAGTGCCATTGCAGGGAACTTATTGCTTCTAAGTGCCAACAAGAAAGCTTTAATTTCAAGTGTCACTACATTTTGTTTGTGATAATACAAGTTGGGACATACAATACCAATGTTTAAAGCATAGACTCCAGTCAACAAAAATCATATATCATTACATTTAAGATTTTGCAAGGAAAAATATTAAATTGAAGGAAAGTATCTTTCAGTATTGACTTCTGTTTAGTACACAACTTCGTTCTTGGTATCAGATGTTGCAAAATTTATTGCAGAACTCCCTGTGCTGTTGAGGAGGAAATGGAAACACTGTCTTTGTTTTGCAACTGATAAACATGGCTGGTCTTTCAGATAAACAACAGCATGGAAAATGCCACGGTCTTTCGTCTTCTGAATACGCTGACATTATTCCGTTCTTCTGCTTAAAAATAAGAATTTTAATACCTATTTGAGACGGATAAGTGTGAGACACTTTGATGAAACCGCTTTTTATTTTTTTCAACATTTATGAAACAAAAATTATCTACTTCCATTACAAAGATGTTTCATTGTTTCAAGAAAACGCTTACATGCACTCTGCTTACCACACGAACTGTGTGTCAGCTATATCGAAGAGACCATGGCCAAGAGCACTCATGAGATAGTCTATAATGGGAGGGGGGAAGGAAACCGGAGGGTACGAAGTATTTTTCGTATTTTGGAAGACGAAAGAAGACTTGTAAATAGCCATAATAAAGTTCCAGTTCCAGCCCTGTTAAAAACCTGCGTAGTAATGACTTTTAAGTCATTTTTAGAAGAAAAGCACCTTACAACACTATATATTTTTTTCCTTTCTCTCAGAACTTGGGGGGAAGGGTGGAGGAGCAGCCCTCCCTTGTCCCTGGCAATGGGCGCCCTTGACCTTGACCCATGGAACTTGAAATTTCAAACGGAAGCACTGCTTTGCACAAATACCATGCGCTATCTCGTAATGAATGTTTGAAACATTTCCTCCTCGATTTACATTTGTAACAAGTCTAGGGACACCGTAACAGAGTACTGAGAATACAACAGCACTGAATGCGTGTTTTGTGAAAAAATCGCACTTAGAACGTTTGACATTTCCAATCTTCACTTTTTTCCATAGAAACAGAAGGTGTGTGTGTGTGTGTGTGTGTGTGTGTGTGTGTGTGTGTGTGTGTGTGTTTTGATCTACTGATTTTGAGCGGTTCTCTTCTTGTGTCTTTGTGAAGATTATCATTGGAAGTTGCTTGCGAAAGCTGGAGGAAGTGGGGGGTGGCGGGGGTTAACTGATTGTCAACGGTGTGCGTTTTACAATCCAGCAGTTAGATCTCGTAATCTTACAGAATACAGTTAGCTACAGAGAGAATTTGTCATTGGTTGTTGACTGCTGACACGTTTAACTCTGGCTCGTGAGTCAAACCGCGATTTCTGACTCTTGTTATGACTATTTTATAAGAGTAAAAGTGAATAAAATTCATCCGGTTCCGCCACGGAAGAATTCCTAGTTAAGCTTCAGAGCTGTTCGCTGTGTTAACTTGTCTGGCGCGTCAAGAGCGCGTGGATTCAAGCTGCGACAGCGAGATTTCACGAAAACAGAATCTCTCCGATGAGGAATTTTTCGCTACATTACAATAGCAGATTTGAAGAAGGTTTTTTATGAGGTACAATGAGTCTTTTTTTTTTTTAATCACTCCACTCCATGACTACCGCAAGGGCACTGCTGCAGCAACAGTAATAGAGCTTTATAACAAGAAAAAACAGTCTTGCTTGCGCAACCAAGATTATTTTTTCTGCTCTAAAGAATTTTTTTATTTATTTTCAGTTAGTGTGATATGAAACACAAGGATAGAAGTGTAATCCAGTCTCTTAATGCAAAACAGGCTGCAGTAATCAAGAACTAACGAATGATACAAGAGGACAAAATTGGAAAGGTGAAAGGCAGCGTTGTGCAGTGGCACCACTGAAATTTAACTTGATTACACAAGAGACAGTGAGGAAAATAAAGGACTATCTCTACGAGAGAATTCCGTCGGCCAGATCAGCGTCAGGTGGTCCGCTGATGACATGGCAGTAGATGCCGAAAGTGAACAGGAACTGAGTATAGAGCTTAATGAAATGGAACGTATGCCAGTTGATGGCTACAGTATGCCCATAAATAAAAAGAAATTTGAGTTAATGGTGTGTACAGCAACTGGAAATGCTAGCTGACAAACTGTTAAACTTGAACACGAGACTCTCAAGAGGTGGACGAAATTTCCTATCTCAGAAATAGAATAGATAAAGGAGGAAGATGTAAGAAAGACATTGCAGCAAGTATTGGACAAGGCGAAAGGCCTTTCAACAAAAAGAAAGAGCTGCTAAAATCAAATGGTTCAAATGGCTCTGAGCACTATGGGACTTAACATCTGAGGTCATCAGTCCCCTAGAACTTAGAACTACTTAAACCTAACTAACCTAAGGACATCACACACATCCATGCCCGAGGCAAGATTCGAACCTGCGACCGTAGCGGTCGCGCGGTTCCAGACTGAAGCACCTAGAACCGCTCGGCACACCGGCCGGTTGCTAAAATCCAGAGACTATGAAAGAATTCATATAATGCCCCGCATCTTTCTACGAGTGCAGAACAGGACAGCTAGGAAGACAAAATGGAAAAGAATGGAATCCCTTGAAAAGCGGTGCTGGAGGAGACTACTGAAGATCAGGTGATTGAGGCGCATTGTTTAAGGAGGGAAACCGCCCTTGAACGAGTTTTCGATAACTTATAAAGGGGCAGTAAAATATAAACGAGCCAGATGGAAAAAAATAAACATTTTATTATTTCAAAAGTAAATGCCCTATTTGTTAATACATTTATCCCGCTGTTAGACACGATGGTCAATGCTTTCATGGGGAAATGTTGGCGGTTGCCTATGGGACCATGATTACACGCAGGCGTGCGCCTCTTCTTCCGAAGCAAATGTACGGCCACGAAAGTCTTTCTTCAGGACTCCAAACATGTGGATATCGTATGGAAAGAGATCGGTACTGTGTGGAGATGTGTAAGGACTTCCCAACAAAACGTCTGCAGCGTACTCGAAACAACTTTGGCAACATGTGGGCGGCCATTATCCTGCAACAGAATGATGGCACCCGTGAACCTCCTGCTTATTGTCTTTTAGGAACACGGCGTCACAATTAACGCACAGCGGTACGTGGACTCTTTGCAGAAACTGAAGTGCGCCATGAAGTCCAAATTCCCAGGAATGTTGACGGACGGCATAATTCTGTTGCAGGAAAATACCCGTCCACATGCTGCCAGGATTATTTCGACTGAGCTGCAAAAGTTTCGCTGGGAACCCCTTACACATCATCCATTCAGTCCCGGTCTCTACCCATGTGCTTTCCATATTTTTGGAGCCCTGAAGAAAGACATTCGTGACCGCCGATTTGCTTCGAACGAAGATATGCACGCCTGGGTACAATCATGGTTCCATAGACAACCACAAATATTTTTCCATGAAGCCATGGACTGTCTTGGCTGTCATAGGGATAAATGTATTTTATTAACGGTTATGGTGATTACTTTTGTAATAATAAACAGTTTACTTATTTGTTTTCCATTTGGGTCGTTTTTTTATTGTCCCTTATACTTACAGAGGAGCATTATGTGTTGCAGAGATAGAATGGTTGGGCGCATATCGTGATATGAACAGTTCCTTAGAAATATAGTTCGAGGGGGCCGGTCCACAAAAATCCCACAGGTAGGCCTACATATGAGAATGAAGGCGGATCGCTGATACATCATGCACCAGTTGTACTGAAACAAGGGCGTAGCTCTCAAGAGGAAGGAATGGAAGATGCGACACATCTGCTAAAGAAATAGCCTAGTCTCTTTATTTGTACTCTTATGGAGTACTGCCGCGCTATACGAGGTGCTATCCAAAATTTTCGGGACTGGTGCTGCCATCTGTTGAAAACCTTACCTTTGGGGTAATGGTCACCATCACCCTCGAAGTAGTTCCCATCCGCACGTACACACCGGTCCCAGCGCTTCTGCCAGTGGTCAAACGTTTTCTGGAAGTCCCGTTCTTTGAGAGTGTTTATCACCGCCAGCGATGCTTCTTGAATGCTCTCTAGAGTGTCGAACCGACGGCCTTTTAACTTGAGTTTCAGTTTTGGGAATAGCGCGAAGTCGCAAGGTGCCAAATCTGGCGAGTACGGTGGTTGGGATACAACCGCCACGTTGTTTTTGCCAAAAACGTCCTGGTGAGCAAGGACGTGTGACAGGGCGCGTTGTCGTGATGCAGCAGCCAGTTCCCTTGACGCCAATGTTCGGGCCGTCGTCGCCGCATGTTTTCACGGAGCCGTCGCAAAACGTCACAGTAGTACGCGGAATTCACCGTTTGGTTGGGTGGGACGAATTCTTTGTGCACAATTCCGTTGGTATCAAAGAAAACGATGATCATGCTCTTCACTTTGCTCTTCACCTGTCTCACTTTTTTGGGTCCTGGAGAGCCACTCAAACACACGTGTACGGCTCATGCTCTGTCCCCCAAACACTTGAATCATTGCAAGGCCTCCGTAGCACTTTTCCCGATATTCGTACAGAATGTGATACACTCCCGCTGTTCTGTTCGCGGATCCATCGTAAAATCGCCACGCGCCAAACAGAGTATTACAGAAATCACTGTGGACACGCAGCACGTCCTCCCAGCATAATGCCACTCCGCACACTGACTCATCAGATATGCAGCTCTCGCCACCTAGTGGTGCAAATATCTACTACTCCTACTTTCCAGATGGCAGCGCCAGTCCCGAATATTTTGGATTCTACCTCGTGTAGGATCATTGCAGGATACACTGCCGGAAAAAGGTCACAACATTAAGAAGAAGTTGGTAGGCGTGTTTCTATATCTGAAAGATATAGGCGTGAGTGTTAGTTACCTTTGAGAAGATGGTGAGTTCATGTTAGTCAAGAATACCTTTTCAGCCACAAAGACGCCATTATCAACACCTCACCGACTTTGAACGAGGTCGTGTAACAGACGTACAAGAAGATGAATGTTCCTTCTGCGATACTGCAGAAAGACTTAGCAGGAATGTGGTGGCAGCGGTGGTAATAGGAATGTACGATTGCAAGAAGACCGCGCTCCTGATGCGGATGGCCACGTGGCACTACCGAGAGGGAAGACCATCATGTTCAGCGTATGGCTCTGGCGTATTGTACTGCGTCAGCAGCAGCGATCTGAGCAGTAGTTGACACCACAGTGACACAACAAACAGTTACAAATCGTTTACTTCCAGGACAGGTCTGAGCAGACGCCCTATAGCGTGCATTTAATTGACCCAACCATCGCCATTTGCGACTTCAGTTGTGTCAAGCGAGAACTTATTGGCGGGCATGGTGCAAGTCTGTTGTGTTTTCTGATGAAATCTGGTTCTGCATTGGTGCCAGTAATGATCATTTGTTGGTTAGAAGCAAGTCAGTTGTTTGCGTTCTAGACACTCTGGACCTTTACCTGGAGTTACGGTCAGGGGTGCGATTTCGTAAGACAGCAAGAACACTATCGTGGATGTCCCACGCACCCTGATTGCAGATTTTTACGTCAATCTGGTGATTCGACAAGTTGTCCTGCCATTCACGAACAGCGTTCAGGGGTTTTTTCTAACAGGATAACGCTCGGCCACATACCACTGTTGTAATCCATCATGCTGTACAGATTGTAGACATGTTGCCTTGTCCTGTTCGATCACAAGATCTATCTCCAACTGGGCACATATATGACATTATCGGAGGACAACTCCAGCATTATCCACAAACAGCATTAACTGTCCCTGTATTGATCGATCAACTATTACAGACATGGAACTCCATCTCACAAACTGACGTCCGACACCTGTACGACACAACTCAAGCACGTTTGCATGCTTACATTCAACATTCTGGTGATTACACCGGTTAATAATGTTCCACCATTTCACACTTGCAATGTCTTATCTTGTGGTTACATTAACCAGTGATCTTGCAATGCTAGTCACAGAAATATGTTACCTAGGCAAATCGAGTCCCGAAATTTCATTAGTTTACATTAATTATTTTTTTATGTTCTAATTTTTTTCCGATATCGAGGAAATTCAAAGAAAGGTAGCTAATTTAGCATTATCAAAATGGCTCCAAGCACTATGAGACTTAACATGTGAGGTCATCAGTCCCCTACACTTAGAACTATTTTAACCTAACCAACCTAAGGACATCACACACATCCATGCCCGAGGCAGGATTCGAACCTGCGACCGTAGCAGCCGCGTGGTTACGGACTGAAGCGCCTAGAACCGCTCGGCCACCGCGGCCGGCCTAGCATTATCACGAAATTGAGGACAGAATATCATAGAAATGACAAGCAAGTTGGGATGGCAGTCATCTCGTTGCAAAAAAGTGGCTCTGAGCACTATGGGACTTAACATCTGAGGTCATCAGTCCCCATCTCGTTGAAGCGAGAGCTTTTCGTGAAATTACAATCACCAAATTTGTCCTCCGAAAGCCAAATTATTTTGTTGGTTGCCTGTTATGTAGGGTGAAATGCCCAATGCGATAAAATAAGAGTAACCTGATCTCGTACACCAAGAGTTAGATGTTCCTTTTTCAGCGAGAGTTAAGAGTTCCTTTTCCCCCACCTACCATTCAAGAGTGGAACAGTCGAGAAACGGTCTGAAAGTGGTTCTGTGAACCTTGTATCTAAAACTTACAGTGTGAATTGCAGAGTAATAATGTAGATGTAGATGCATCAAAGCGAAGGAACAACAGCGTAGGTAATACCACGTGCATTTTATGCTCTACGGGCAGGAGCAATACCGACCTGCTTGTATGGTTCAAGGCGGGGCATGCTCACCAAGAAGATAGACAAGTGAGACCGGCTCGGATGGAATCCGAACCCCGCAATAATGATCGTTGGTCTTCAGCACCGACCAACCCAACTGTGGTTTGTAATCGCTTTCCCGCGCTCACATAGGCAAATTCCGGACAGGTCGCAATCTTCGCATCACAAACTACGCCACACAAACCGTTAAAATACAACAGCGCACAGCACAAAGTTTATACAGACAATTGGTGCACAGGACTGCTCTCTATTAGGCAAATAATTAATGACTGTGGCAACAGGAAGAGCATCATGACAAAAAGTTAACAAATAAATAAATTCTTCCTACGACGTTGACAATAAGCCCTCTGCGAGAAAAGACTGATTCAAGAAATCAAAGAAATGTACAAAGTTATTAAGTCACTGGTACATAGCACATTTCCACAGAGTCATCGAACTTGTCTGTTTGTTGCGGTGGTGAATCATTATGCTGAAACTGGCACAAAAAAGACCAGCGTCCAAGTCTAGAAGTCACTTAGCGTCAACCTCCTGAATGTCGGCATCGGTTCTCAAGTGGTTCGGTCCGAAGAGCTGAAAATCGCTTGGCGCAGGAGTCTGGCTGTACGAAGGGTCTTCCGCTACAGTTCATGGGGAGAGCCGGCTCAAATCCTGCGTAACCGAGGCCGTATGCGGTCGGATGTTATCACGCGACAACACATCTTTCGAAAGCAATCCCAGTCGTTTCCTCCAAATCGCCTTCTGCAACCGTTACAGTGTGGAGCAATAACCGGCAGCATTCACGGCGTCTCCATGGAGAGCAGATCAACCAGCAGCACACTCGGCGAGTCTTAAAAGACTGTGGCCATAAATTTCTTCATGGATAGAGCTTTGGTGGAGGGGGAATGAAGTGTACCCAGTGTACCTCCATGACACTGACGCCTTTTTGAACTGACGTTTCACATGATGACGCACCCTCGCTTCGTCCTCTGTGACAATACGCTGCAGGAATGGAGCATCTTACGTATGATAGTGCGTAATTGCTGGAGAGACAACCACATGCGCTTGGCTTTGTACTCGTAAGAGATTCATCACACTGCCAATCGAGATGTTGAGATCGCTTGCAGTTTGCTGCGACTTCCCTCTTGAACCAACACTTTGACACATCACACGTTGTAATCTGAAGTGGGACGTGATTGTCAGTGCTTACCTTTACTCCTCTCATACACCTTTCCGCCTTTACCAGGTTCCTGACACAAAAACCGTACATATTTTTTTGACATTATGATCACTTCGTAACCATCCACTATTTGACAATGACTTGCAGATAGTGACATTTTCTTTAAACACTTAAACCTTGTTAAACTTCGCACTTCAAGCGCCGATAATGTATTCTTCGACACCTCTACTTTCAAAGTGTATTTTTAAGCGTACAGTGGCACAGCTAGCTCCATCTACCTGGGGTGGTCGCGGTTAAAGAGCTTTGATCGTATCTTCTATCTAAACGTGGAATTACATGGATTTTAAGTCGCACGGCGTATTTATACACCCATAAAGCTCTTTTTATCTTAAGTACTGAACCACTCTTGTAAATCAGGAAACCATAACCGAGCGAGGTGGTGCAGTGATTAGTCCACTGGACTCGCATTCGGGAGGACGGCTGTTCAATCCCGCGTCCGGCCATCCTGATTTAGGTTTTCCATGCTTTCCCTAAAAATCGCTTCAGGCAAATGCCGGGGTGGTTCCTTTCACAGGGCACGGCCGACTTCAAATGGTTCAAATGGCTCTGAGCACTATGGGACTTAACATCTGAGGTCATCAGTCCCCTAGAACTTAGAACTACTTAAACCTAACTAACCTAAAGACATCACACACATCCATGCCCGAAGCAGGATTCGAACCTGCGACCGTAGCAGCAGCACAGTTCCGGACTGAAGCGCCTAGGACCTCTGGACCAGACTCCAGACCACTACATTCACAGAATTTACAGGGTGTTTCAAAAATGACCGGTATATTTGAAACGGTAATAAAAACTAAACGAGGAGCGATAGAAATACACCGTTTGTTGCAATATGCTTGGGACAACAGTACTTTTTCAGGCAGACAAAATTTCGAAATTACAGTAGTTACAATTTTCAACAACAGATGGCGCTGCAAGTGATGTGAAAGATATAGAAGACAACGCAGTCTGTGGGTGCGCCATTCTGTACGTCGTCTTTCTGCTGTAAGCGTGTGCTGTTCACAACGTGCAAGTGTGCTGTGGACAACATGGTTTATTCCTTAGAACAGAGGATTTTTCTGGTGTTGGAATTCCACTGCGTAGAACACAGTGTTGTTGCAACAAGACGAAGTTTTCAACGGAGGTTTAATGTAACCAAAGGACCGAAAAGCGATACATTAAAGGATCTGTTTGAAAAATTTCAACGGACTGGGAACGTGATGGATGAACGTGCTGGAAAGGTAGGGCGACCGCATACGGCAACCACAGAGCGCAACGCGCAGCTAGTGCAGCAGGTGATCCATCAGCGGCCTCGGGTTTCCGTTCGCCGTGTTGCAGCTGCGGTCCAAATGACGCCAACGTCCACGTATCGTCTCATGCGCCAGAGTTTACACCTCTATCCATACAAAATTCAAACGCGGCAACCCCTCAGCGCCGCTACCATTGCTGCACGAGAGACATTCGATAACGATATAGTGCACAGGATTGATGACGGCGATATGCATGTGGGCAGCATTTGGTGTACTGACGAAGCTTATTTTTACCTGGACGGCTTCGTCAATAAACAGAACTGGCGCATATGGGGAACCGAAAAGCCCCATGTTGCAGTCCCATCGTCCCTGCATCCTCAAAAAGTACTGGTCTGGGCCGCCATTTCTTCCAAAGGAATCATTGGCCCATTTTTCAGATCCGAAACGATTACTGCATCTCGCTATCTGGACATTCTTCGTGAATTTGTGGCGGTACAAACTGCCTTAGACGACACTGCGAACACCTCGTGGTTTATGCAAGATGGTGCCCGGCCACATCGCACGGCCGACGTCTTTAATTTCCTGAATGAATATTTCGATGATCGTGTGATTGCTTTGGGCTATCTGAAACATACAGGAGGCGGCGTGGATTGGCCTCCCTATTCGCCAGACATGAACCCCTGTGACTTCTTTCTGTGGGGACACTTAAAAGACCAGGTGTACCGCCAGAATCCAAAAACAATTGAACAGCTGAAGCAGTACATCTCATCTGCATGTGAAGCCATTCCGCCAGACACGTTGTCAAAGGTTTCGGGTAATTTCATTCAGAGACTACGCCATGTTATTGCTACGCATGGTGGATATGTGGAAAATATCGTACTATAGAGTTTCCCAGACCGCAGCACCATCTGTTGTTGAAAATTGTAACTACTGTAATTTCGAAAGTTTGTCTGCCTGAAAATGTACAGTTGTCCCAAGCATATTGCAACAAACGGTGTATTTCTATCGCTGCTCGTTTAGTTTGTATTGCCGTTTCAAATATACCGGTCATTTTTGAAACACCCTGTATATTACATCAGATGTACTCCCTTACAGGGAGAAAATAGCTAATACGTATCGCAGAAAGCTAATTTCAGTTATAGTACTCGAGCCTCTTGTCACACACACTACAATAGATTTGTGTCTTAGCTGAATTGTTAATAATATAAAGAAAAAGAGACCATAAGAAGACTACAGGATGAGCGCAATGCCTCGGTTTCTTCAGGTGGTCCATAGCTGTTTTCATCAGCCTACCTCTTTAAAGGCTGTCCTGTTTTGCACACACTGTGATCGCTCCGGCGAGGCACCTCGCACGCTTAGCCCGGTCGGTGTGGTGTAATGTGGAAGCTCGGTCAAAACTCTGCGTGACCGCCGCCGCTGCAGAGTCTACCGCCTCTCGCAAAGCACAAAGCAGCGGCTACCCGTCAGAAGCGAGTCAGTCACGCGAATCACGTGACACGGCAGCCGAGCCTGGCGGCGCAGTTTGTACCCACTTCCAGGCATTCTCGGTGAATAATTTGGCCTGTAGGTCGCGGAAAACAGCACGTCTCCATAACTTCCACACAATGGAGAGCAATAAACACTGAAATGGCAATACCAAAGATGACGTGCGTCACAAAATGAACTGCAGAACCGAAGCGGACTGTCTAGTCTTTGAAGACGATATAGCGACAGTATAAGTCAGGCAGAAGAAGGTGCAAAGAAACTGCTCGATAACCTAAGAAAAATAAACTACATGGCGAACCTGAGGATCGCCTACAACAAGACAGAGATCCTGAATACCACTGGGGATTGGAGAACACCAGCACCCACGGCACAAAAGTTAGATAAATTTAACGATTAAACAGCAAGGTCGGAAATTTTAACACTAATTGCGTTGCGGAGTCCTGGGGACTCCAAAACAAAAATGGGTGTTGTGTCTGGTAATGATTTTTTGCAGTTGTTGTTTTGGGATGTATATGGAATCAGAGATATATAAGGAAACAAACGTTTTTATTTTATTTCAAACCAATTTAGAAACAAACCAAAGCGAAATGTCCGAAACTAAAGATATTACAAAAATAAACATAGTCTTTCTGTTATACCTATCTTCCACGAGGAAACTGAGAAATAAATTTTTTTTCTTATGGAATACACATTTGGCAAGGTCTAAACTGTAAGAAAAGAGCATACATTTACTTCTATAGGAAAGTGTAAAATACTGACAATGGTCCAAACACATATATAAAAAGAGAGTCTTGTAGATTTGCAATGCATTTTCGTCTTCATCTTCAGTAACCTGCACCTCACTTTCGTCATCAGATTCATCGCCAGAAAGTTCACTTGCTGTTTCGTGATCACCTGGAATAGTATTTTCGATGGTATTATTGGTCTCGGTACCGCCACTTTGATCTGGACAGTCAGCATCACATTCCTCAATCCATTTTAGTACGCATTCCTCAGAGGTAAGTTCTGCAGCGTTAACATTTTTGGATTCGCGGATATATTCACTGAACTGAAAATATCACAGTAACTGCGACGCGGAGTTCAGGGGTTTCTTACGTTCGTTGTTTGCAGTGCTTGTGTTGATTAACAGACTGCAGTCTCCTGTGCATGCGATGTGTCTCCCCCCACCATATGAAGATACTGGGCAGTGCAATGTTCCATTATTAACATATAAGAAAGTTAGGTTAAGGGTTAAACAACGGGGAGAATATACTCCGATGAGCCAAAACATTACGGCCACCTGGTTAACAGCGCGTTAGTCCACGTTTGTAACGCCATACAGAAGCGATTCTGCTTGGTATGGTTTCGATTAGTCGTTGTTAGGTTTCCGGAGGTGTTCAGAAAGTAACTACGCAGTGCCATGTTGTGGTGTGCTAAGTAATGACTTATATGATTGTCAATTACTGATACAACATTTTCCATTATTTAACATATTTGAACCATATTTGACCAGGTATTTGTATTTGTTGGCAGGTCTGGTTTGATTGAAGACCGACGTCTTGTGTAATATCATTGTGATCCAGGTCATCATGCTGACGATTGAACAAAGAGTGTTTCTTGTGGAGCATGCGTTCCGCAATGGAGACAAGTTGACCTCAGCAGTAGAAGCTGCATTTTCAGCAAAGTTCCCAGGAGTGAAGATGTCTAATCGCTATGCTGTACGAAACCTCATCACCAAGTTTCGAAAGATCAGAGCGTTCATAATGCTCCAAAATCAGACAGACCACCCACAATCACTGTCCATGTATCCGTACAAAATATCGGTCGTGCATGAGCTGAGGCACACCGATCGCTCGGCGCGTGTGAACTTTTGCAACTGGTTTCTGTCCTTCCAGCAGGAAACCTCCCAAAAACCATGGCCGGGCCGAGGGTTTGGAACACTTCATTATACTTATGGGGCATTGTTGTCAATTGTACCAGAGAAGAAATAAAATGTTATGTATCTAGGTTTATTTCTGTACGTGTGTTGTACATTTAGAACGAATTACTCTGCAGCGTAATGTGCGCTCTCGTGAAACCTCCTGATGAGGTTCAAGCTGTGTGCTGTATCCTCTTAGTCCTCTGCCTGTTGTGGGCAGTACTCTCACCGGCTGAGCTATACTACCACGACTCAAAAGCCGTCCTCACAGTTACTTTCTGACAGTACCTACCTCCTATTTTGCAAAACAACACAGGAGCCCTCCAGCATACCTCGAAAGAACTGGAAATTTGTGGTAAATTCCTATGGGACCAAACCGCTGAGGTCATCGGTCCATAGGCTTACACATTACTTAATCAAACTTTAACTAACTTACGCTAAGGATAACACATACACCCATGCCCGAGGGAGGACCCGAACCTCCGACGGGGGGAGCCGCGCGAACCGTGGCGATGTGCCTTAGACCGCGCGGCTACCACGCGCGGCAGCATACCTCGTTGGAGTAGCACTTGCACAAGAAAGGATATCACTGAGAAATGGCGTAGTGACATCCTAGTGCTGCTTTCTACGAGGCGCTCAATAAGTAACACAACACATCTTTTTTTTATGAAAGCAAATTGGTTTTATTTTCGTTTCCAATACACCTTATTATTCCTTACACTCCGTTTTTTCAAAAAAAAAAAATCTCAATTCATCGCGAGGGCCTTACTCCATCTTACTGGGAGGGTCTGTTAGGTACCACTCTACTGGGCGACGTCGGATCCAATGTCTCGCTGCATCAGTAACCTCCCAATCACAGCACACACTGCTTCCCACGGGGAGCATCCATCATTGCATTGCCATTTTGTTTCCGCTTGGAAGTCATGAACCCGTGTTTCATTGTCTGTGACGATGTTCGACAAAAAATTGTCGCGATCAGCCTCGTTACGCGTAAGCAATTCCGCACAGATGGTCCTCCGTTGCGCTTTATGGTCTCCTGTTAGGCGGTGAGGAACCCAGCGGGCAGACACCTCTGAGTACTCCAGCTGGTGGACAAGTGTGGCAGCACTACCAACAGAGACGTCCAGGAGAACAGCGATGCGTTTGACTGTGATCCGTCCATCACCTTGAATGAGAGTGTCTGTATGTCCCAATATTGCAGCAGTCGTAGCTGTGTGCGCCAGCCGATCGGCACGTGGGAGATTGGACAGGTTTGTGTGACCTTTTTGCGATGATGATGGACGCCCCGCCCAACGACTCGCCATACTTTTGTTCGCTTCGAGGTCTCTGTAGATATTCTGCAAGGGCCTAGAAAAATCCGCAATGCTCTGACTTTCCTTCAAAAGAATCTCAATGACGGCTTTCTGCTTGGAACTCGCCTTTTTACAGACGCCATTTTGAGAACTATGCACAGCGCCGCCACCTATCGGTACTCAATGAGACTATAGCGGTTGAAGCGGGAATATTCTACAGTGTTCCGCAGTGAATTCCGCATTTTTAAACAGTAATTGGCCTAGAAAAAAATGTCTTGCATTGTTGTGCTGTTTGAGGCTTTCCCGGCGCTGCATCTGCTTGATAGGTTCGCGGGAATTACGCCGGATAACACTGTAAAACCCGCACAATATTTCAGCAGACAACTGCCCGCCATCTTCAGGTGCTACTGTCGCGCCGCTGAGAAGCTCGCCAATTTATATGTTGGCTTTCTAGAACAGCGCAGGCGCCAGCGGGGGCGCCAGCCTTGGCGGCACTAAGGAATCGTCAGCCACAGATTAGCAACAGCACCGGGTCAACGCAGATGGGAAACCTTAGCGCAGATGCTTAAATCGCGCGCCAACACCTCGCGCGCGCGAACGGGGTCCGTCGCTCCCGGCCGCATTTTCCCGCGCCGCGGCGCGCTTTGGAGACCGCGACCCGTTTCTCCATCAGAGGGCTCTGGTATTCGACGCCGTCTACGATTGGCCTTAGATGACGTTACGCCCCCACTGGCGCCTGCCCTGTTCTAGAAAGCCAACATATAAATTGGCGAGCTTCTCAGCGACGTGATGCCCCCCCTCCCCCCCCCCCCCCCCAAATTCTATAAGTCCCTCCAGATCCTTGAGCGTCATGCACTCCGCCTCGCCTTCCGTATACACCTCCCGTCCCCCACGCGGATCCTCTATGATCTCATTCCTTCCCCCCATCTGCTCCTATTCCTCGAACATATCCGCATCCTCTACACCTCCCGCCGTCTTGAACCCCCTCACCCCCTGGTTGCTCCTCTCCTCTCCCATCCCCGCCCCCTGCCACGTCTTCACCGTTGTGTCCCCCCTACCCTCCATCTCTACACCCTACATGTCCTTTCCCAAAGTGGCTTCCATCAACTCCCCCTCCCAGATGATGCATTCCCCTCCTCTGCCTACCCCACTCCCTGTCGCGTCTGCCCAGCGCCCCCCCACCCCTCTTATGGGTCCTCATCCTCCATCAGCTCCTTTCCCAGCTCCCCCCCTTTTTTTATTTTCCCATCATCTGTCCAGTTTCCCCCCACCTGCTCTCAGCTGTGGTATGTCACATTTGCCAACTTTTTAGTGCAGTGTTCCAGTGACTGTTCAGTGTTGTTCGTCTTTCTCGTGTTGCGAACAGAAACCGTGCTGTCGCTGGGTGTGAATTTTATGTCTTTTGCGAACAGAAACGAGACTGTCGCCGTGTTTTTTTTAATTATCTGTCTATTGTTTTACCTGTCTGCTTTGTATGTATTTTCTTAGCGTCATCATCCCTCTGTTCTTTGTTTTAAGTTCCACGATTTCTTTTCGCCATGTTACTCTTTAAGTCTCCGATTTTATCGCCTGTTTTTATTATTTATTCTCTTCATCTTTCTAGCAATGTCTGTAGGCTGAAGAGCGGCATACTAAGCTGCTGCCAGCCCGCCCCCTTCGGAGGGAATTGAAATTCAATAAAGGAAAAAAAAAGCGACGTGACAGTAGCACCTGAAGATGGCGGACAGTTGTCTCGCTGAAATATTGTACGGGTTTAACAATATTATCCGGCGTAACTCCCGGGAACCTATCAAGCATGTCTTGCATTACTTATTGAACGCCTCTCGTATAATGACTCCTTCAATCTGCAGCGTAGTGTGTGTCGTTTTGAAACTTTCAGGCAGATTCAAAGTGTGTGCAACGAAGATTCAAACCCAGAGCCTTGTCTTTCGCGGGAAACGCTGTTAGTAACTTAGTTATCAACGATAGTGATTATTTTTGTATGCGTGAGTCTGCTCCTGTAATATAGGCCGAGAGTGAAGGAAGCGAGTAGGAGCAGGAGAGCTGAAGCACTTCGGTACTGCATGTAAGTTTAACGCTTTTAATAGAGTCAAAAACACAAGTAAATATCAAATGCATAAATAACTTTGGCTAGGATGAGCACGTAGGTGTGAAGCCTTTGTCCATGTCTAGTCCTGTGAAGTAAGGATGACTGTTCTGTATAATCTCAAAACTAACAAATACTCGTTGCTGTCCAAACTTTAACTGAACGTAACTAACACAAAATTTCACTAGCAAGCTAGCCCACTCGGTAGTACAAGCGATATTTCCAGGCCGTTTGCTCTTGATGAAATGGGCTGAAATCAAGACGGCACTCCCTGAGCTCCACAGCGTCGGCCAGAGGCTGCTGTGGTCGGCGTAGTTAGTCTTCTCTCGTAGTGCCATCACAACTATCGACGCCACAATTATAACAACGATAACGATTTCAGGACGCTCAGCGCCATTGCTGATTATGAATGTGTGCATTTATTGAGACGAACAGTCAATTCCTTGTAAGCAGTCTCGACATTACTGACGATCGACAGCCCTACGAATTTAGTTCGATCGTCAGTAACGCCTGTTCCTACAGACATACTTGTACTGCACGCCAAGGCGGAGTAAGACGATAACACCAGTCGTCACTATTCGTCATAGACCCATTCTCACTGGCGCAGGAATCCAGAGTAATGCTGCGAACATCAAATCACGAATGTAGCGAACTATCGTACAAGGGTGTAGACACTGTGGCATATGGAAGTTTGGGTCGGTCCGGAAGGCGTGGACGGATAGCCGAAGAGGTTAAGGGACTGGTCGTGATAAGCGGGAAATTCAGGTTCGAGTTCTCGTCCGACACAAATTTTAGTATAATGGGTAACATATCTATACCCAATACATTCGATACCAGATATTTACACTCACCGAATTTATTTCGAACTATGTGTGCCTAAAAACCTAGCAGGCAATTGCAACACAAATTACAGTTGCGTATAAATATACTTAAATGGACACTAAAACAACACACGTTGGCGTTTTCCTTATGTAGACGTTCATGTATCTTTCGTCGTTCTTTAATGAAACTGAAATACAGGAGCGAGGTCCGCCACGGCGATACTTTGCTTCATCAGTCTTAGTTTGTTAGTTCGTATCTCCAGCCACGCATGCTTCCACAGACACAGAAGTCTCCTTCTCAACAACAAGGTACTAGTACCCAAGAGAACAGCACAGGGTAGTGCTTTTTTTTCTCAGGCGTCCCTAAGTGCCTTGTCAGCTTTGCTGATTTCCCTGGATTTCCACTTGACGCCATACCCAGCAGAATGTTACTTCCTTCCCTTGCCGTTGAAGTTCATGAAGGGTGTCTTGTATGTTTTGTACTGCTTTGTCTGCTGGGTGCATTTGCTGAACTGTGTGTAGGTCACTTAAGGAATCAAAGCAGACGGAAAGATTATTCGTTATCTACACCTCATCTGCTAGCACTATGCCTTTACGACTGCATAGATCTCTGCGTTACAGACAGCACAGTCGGCTGGAAGTCTATTCCCAAAGACACAGTCAGGTGAAATGCCGTGCTTAGACCCAACAATGCAACTTGCTGTTAAACTTCGGGGCTCATTAAAAATACGTAAAGGCTTCTCTAGAAATAAAATCTGGTCTACAAGATTTCTTGCACTTTAACAAATTTAAACACAGTCTTAGAAGGAAACTTCAACCAACTTGATCTCATATTTTAAGGAGAAAGAAGCACACCAGCAATATATAAGCCTCAAAATCGATTCAGAGCGAAACTTTTGGCCATAATTCCGATAGTGCGCAGTTATGATATTCTGAATGTACAGCTTTTAAACATTCACGTGCACTAGTTGTGAGTCACTCGCTCGTTCTCCTCGACTGCAGCCGCATAATGCCCGAGCACAAAGCACTGTACAACGGTGTTATAACCAGCGGCCACCTGTTCGCGCGATGCTGAAGGCGTGTAAAGAGGAGGGTGTCACGTCTGCCTAACATGTTTTGATATCTCGTTCGAGAAAACGTTGTTTTACGAGAAAAGAGTGCGGAATATATCAACTTCGCGCACATGCATGTTGAAAAATCACAAGACGAGGACTGACTCAGCATACATAAAAGTCTAAACAACCGTCTGCGAAATTAAAAGTAATGGTGGTAACACTGAGAGTGCAATGGGAATTCCATTGTTAAATGCAGAGGAGAGGGCGAATAGGTGGAAAGAGTATATTGAAGACCTCTATGAAGGGGAAAATTTCTCTGAAGTAGAAGAAGAAGCAGGAGTCGATATAGAAGAGATAGGGCATCTAATATTAGAATCAGAATTTACAAGTCCTTTAGTAGACTTAAGATCAAATAAGGCAGGAGGGAGAGATAAAATTCCATCGGAATGTCTAAAATCATTGAGGAAAGTGGGAACAAAACGACTGTGAAATTGGTGTGTAGAATGTAATGAGTCTGGCGATATACCATCTAACTTTCGGAAAAACATTATCCACACAATTCCGACTACTGTAAGAGCCGACAAGTGCGAGAATTATCGCAGAATCAGATCAACAGCTCTTGCATCCGAGTTACTGACAAGAATAATATACAGAAGAGATGTCGATCAGTTTGGTTTTAGGAAAGGTAAAAGCATCAGGGAGGCAGTTCTGACATTGCGGTTGATAATGGAAGCAAGACTAGAGAAAAGTCAAGACACGTTCATAAGATTTGTCGACCTCTAAAATGCGTTCGACTGTGTCAAACGATGCAAGACGTTCGAAATTCTGAAAAAATAGGGGTAAGCAGAAGGGAAAGACGGGTGATATACAATGTGTACAAGAGCCAAGAGGGAACAATAAGAATGGAAGAACAAGAACGAAGTGCTCGAATTAAAAAGGGTGTAAGACAGGGCTGTAATCTTTCGCCCCTACTGTTCAATCTATACGTCGAAGAAGCAGTGATGGCAATAAAAGGACGTTCAACAGCGGAATTAAAATTCAAGATGAAAGGATATCAATGATAAGACTCGCTGATGACATTGCTACCCTCAGCGAAAGTGAAGAAGAATTACAGGATCTGCTGAATGGAATGAACAGTATAACGAGTGCAGGATATGAACTGACTGTAAATAGAAAAAAGACGAAAGTAATGAGAACTAACAGAAATGGGAGTAGTGACAAACTTGGCATCAGGATTGATAATGAAGAAGTAGGTGAAGGAATTCTGCTATCTAGGGAGCAAAAGGAGGATATAAAACGCAGACTAGCACTTGCAAAAAAGGGCATTCCCGGCCAACAGAAGTCTACTAGTATCAAACATAGGCCTTAATTTGAAGAATAAATTTCTAAAAATGTACGTTTGAAGGACAGCATTATATGGTAGGGAATCATGGAGTGTGGGAAAAGCGAAAAAGAAGACTCGAAGCATTTGAGATGTGGTGCTACAAGAATGTTGAAAATTAGGCGGACTGATATGGTAAGGAATGAGGATGTTCTGCGCAGAATCGGAGAAGAAAGGAATGTGTGGAAAACACTGACAAGAAGAAGGGACAGGACGATAGCACATGTGTTAAGACATCAGGGACTGACTTCCATGGTACTACAGGGAGCTGTAGAGGGTAAAAACTGTAGAGGAAGGCCGAGATTGGAATACATCCAGCAAATAATTGAGGAAGTAGGTTGGAAGTGCTACTCTTGGATGAATATGAAGATGACATCTGTTCTTTCGGACATGTCCGAAAGAACAGATGCCATCTT
The DNA here is from genome assembly GCF_021461395.2 of Schistocerca americana. Lineage (NCBI taxonomy): Eukaryota > Metazoa > Arthropoda > Insecta > Orthoptera > Acrididae > Schistocerca > Schistocerca americana. The sequence continues at coordinate 378,591,850 of NC_060121.1, forward strand.
CATATCGTTAAAGCTAACCGGCAGATGACCGTCTTCAGAGCAGATGCACACGAATTGCCTGAACTCTTACGGGACTCGGTGGATTGTCTGCCACGAGTAATGGGTATTATAGCAGGGGCACTACGAATGTAGTGTGTGGACTATAAGTTGAGAATGTGGGTCTCATGGGGAGCGTGCCAGAGATAAATCCCTGCAGTCCCACTATACTCTGTGCCCTCGGTGACTCAGATGGATAGAGCGTCTGCCATGTAAGCATGAGATCCCGGGAACGAGTCCCAGTCGGGACACACATTTTCAGCTGTCCCCGTTGGTGTATATCAACTGCTGTGAGCAGCTAATGGTATTGATGAAATTGTCATTTCATCTTAGATGAATATGCTGACATAGAAGAGAAATTCGTGGCGGGCAGCATCAAACCAGTCAGAAGACTAATGACCCAAATAAAAAATAGAAATTTCCGAAATCAAAACGAATAAACCTAGGCAACTGAAGAATTATTGTGTAATGGAGTTAATGATTTTCGATTTACGATTAAAGCATACCTATCACGTTGAAGAATAGCGTATCTCCTGCAAACGTACAACATTTCACGAGTGTCAAAGTTTCAGTCTAAACTAAACATCGCACAACAGCGATGTTAGCAATTAAATAGCGCTAAGCTACATCTTTAATTACTATACTAATTAATTTCATTAATGTACACTGCATTTGTCAATCGCAACATAGTAGTTTTGAAAGCAGGGGATAGTGACCACAAGGTTGTTGTAGTGAGACAGAGTACCATAAATCCTAACCAACCAAAAATAAACGCAGATTATATCTATTTTAAAAATCAGATAAAAATTCACTTGATCCCTTCTTAATAGAGAGTCTCCATTCCTTCCGAACTAACTATGTAAGCTCAGACCACAAGTGGCATATGGAAGGTGCGAGATCCGGGTTGTCAGTCCAATAAAGGTTTGTGAGCTCTCGAGCAGTGCGCAGATTTGGGTGAGGCCTTGCGTAATCACGGAGAAACTGAAGTTCGTTTGCATTTTTGTGGCGACGAAGACGCTGCAGGCGTTTCTTCAATTTCCTGAGGGTAGCACAATGTACTTCAGAGTTGATCGTTGCACCATTACGGAAAACATCAAACAAAATAACGCGTTCAGAGCCCCTGAAGACCGTGGCCATTACTTTACTGCTGTAGGTGCGGCTTTGAACTTTCCCTTCGGAGGATGGGTGGTGCTGCACCACTCCATGGATTGCCATTTTGTTTCCGGTTCCCTGTGATGGACCCATATTTCACAGGCTGTGACGATATTCGACAAAAATTGTCACGATCAGCCTCGTAACGCGCAAGCAGTTCCACACAGATGCTGTCAATCACCTCGAATGAGAGTATCCACACGTTCCACCAGTGCAGTAGTCACACCTGTGTGGGGCCGGCAGGTACGCGGAAGATCTGGCGAGTTAGCGCGATCTTGTTGCGATGATGGCAGAAGACTCGCCCAACGGCTCACAGTGCTTTCGTTCACTGCCAGGTCTCTCTAGACATTCGACAAGCGCCTATGAATATCTGCGATGCTCTGGTCTTCCACTAAAAGAAACTCAGTCACAGTTCTCTGCTAGGAACAAACCTCCGTTACAGACGCCATTTGAACGCAGCGTATAGAACCACCAACTATCGGTACTTCATGAAACTGGACGAGAAAAAATATGTTGCATTACTTACTGAACAACCCTCATAGTACCGACAGCAATTGAGAGATTTGCACCAAAGAAATTAATAGGCGACGAACTGATCCTCCATGGTACACCAAACAGATCAGAACTCTGTTGCAGAAGCAACGAAAAAAGCACCCCAAATTTAAAAGAACACAGAATCCCAAAGACTGGCGAAGTTTTACAGAAGCTCGAAATTTAGCACGGATTTCTATGCGAGATACTTTTAATAATGCCCACAAAGAAAGTCTCTATCGATATCTGGCAGGAAATCCAAAGAGAGTCTGGTCGTATGTAAAGTACACCAGCAGCAAGACACAGTCAATACCTTCACTGTACGATAGAGATGATAATGTTACCAATGACATTGTCACTAAAACTGAGTTACTAAATACGCTTTTTCGAAATTCCTTCACCGATAAAGAGGAAGTAAATATTCCAGAATTCGAGTCAAGGACTGCTGCCAACATGAGTAACTTAGAAGTAGATATCCCCAGTGTAGCAAAGCAACTCAAAACAATTAACAAATGCAAGTCTTCCGGTCCTGACTGAGTACAAAATAGTTTCCTTCCAGAGTATGCTGATATAATAGCTCCATACTTAGCACTCAATAAAGGATCCATTCCTAAAAACTGGAAAGTTCTAAAGGTCATACTAATACTCAAGAAAGGAAATTGGATTAGTCCACTCAATTACAGCCTCATATCATTGACGTTGATCTGCGTTAAGATTTTGGAACGTGCACTGTGCTCGAACATTATGAATTACCTCGAAGAAAGCCCGCCCGGTTGGCCGTGCGGTCTAACGCAGGGCTTTCCGGGCGCGACGGAGCGCCTGGTCCCCGGCACGAATCCGCCCGGCGGATTAATGTCTAGGACCGGTGAACCGGCCAGTCTGTGGATGGTTTTCAGGCGGTTTTCCATCTGCCTCGGCGAATGCGGGCTGGTTCCCCTTATTGCGCCTCAGTTACACTATGTCGGCGATTGCTGCGCAACCAAGTTCCCCACGGGCACGCGCACACCGCCATTACTCTACCACGCAAACATAGGGGATACACTCGTCTGGTGTGAGACGTTCCCTGGGGGGGTCCACCGGGGGCCGAACCGCACAATAACCCTGGGTTCGGTGTGGGGCGGCGGGGGGTGAAGTGGACTACGGTAGTCGTCGTGGGGTTTCGGACCACTGCGGCTGCGGCGGGGACGGAGCCTCTCCGTCGTTTCTAGGTCCCCAGTTAATATGCAATTCAATACAATACGTCGAAGAAAACGACTTATTGACAAAGAGTCAGCACGGATTCAGAAAATATCGTTCTTATCCAACACAGCAAGCTCTTTTCTCTTATGACGAAATGATTGCTATCTGCAGGGATCTCAGACTGATTCCATATCTCTAGAATTTGCAGGTGGCTTTTGATACTGTTCCTCACAAGCGGCTTATAATCAAATTGCGTGGCTATTGAGTTTATGATTGGATTCATCATTCTCCATCTGAAACGTCTGAATTCGTAGGAATTGAGAGAAAATTCATCGAGTAAAACAGAAGTGATGTAAGGCATTCCCCCAAGGAAGTTTTATAGGCCCTTTGCTGTTCCTAATATACACAAATATTTAAGACATAGCCGCGCGGAGTGGCCGCGCTATTTGAGGCGCCATGTCACGGATTGCGCGGCCCCTCCCGCCGGAGGTTCGAGTCCTCCCTCGGGCATGGGTGTGTGTGTTTGTCCTTAGGATAATTTAGGTTAAGTAGTGTGTAAGCTTAGGGACTGATGACCTTAGCAGTTAAGTCCCGTAAGATTACACACACATTTTTGAAAAGTATGAGATCATCCACAATATAAGTTCTGAAAATAATTCGTTAAATTTCGGTTACACAATAAATCACACAAATTTAAAGGCTGTCAGTTGTACTAAATACCTAGTGATGACTATTTTGAACTGCTTAAACTGGAACGATAATGTGCGAACTAAAGACTGCGATGTATTGGCAGAACACTTAGAAGATGCAACAAATCTACCAAATAGAGTGCTCGCACTAGGCTTGTTCGTCCTCTGCTAGAGTACTGCTGTGAGACATGTTATCCGTAACAGATAACATTGACGAAGAGCATCAAAGAAGTGCAAAGAAAACATCTCGTTTCGTACTATCGCTAAATAAAGGAGAGAGTTTCACGGAAATGATACGCGAGTTGAGGTGGCAATCGTTAAGACAAAGGCGATTTTCGATGCGCCGAGATACTTTCACACAATTTCAAACTCGAGCTTTCTCATTTGACTGCAAAAATACAGTATTTTGTAGGCGCCCACCTACACATGGAGGAATGATCATCGCAATAAAATAAGGTAAATTAGAGCTCGCATGGAGAGATTTAAGTGTTCCTTTTTCTCGTGTGCTGTTCTCGAGTGGAACGGTAGATAAATAGAGCAACAGTGGATCGATGAACCCATCGCGAGGCACTTAAGTGTGAATTGCAGATTAGAGATGTAGATGTAAAACGAAAAGATTTCTGGCACCCAGATACAGGTTAAAAACCGTGCACTCTGGACCAAAGTACTATCACTTGTTGCTTCACCGCCATTATGAACACGAACCTGTTACTCACTACGCTGGCATTACACTCTCGGGCATTACGTTGCAGTGAGGCAGAGCGAGTGACAACTAGTGCGCGCCGAAGTTCATAACTGCGTACGTTCTGAATTGTCACCCAAGTTACTGTGTGCTGGTATCTTGCAAGTATGCCTTTTTCTCAATAAAATACGAGGTCAAGTTGGTGGTGTTTCCTAATTAGCCACTCTACTAACCCGTGGTAGAACAGTCGGGTGCGCCACACAGAGCTTTGCAAGCTAGTCCTCCCCTCTAAGCGGTCTTATTGCTCTTCAGCGATTTACATACCGGTTTTCCGCTGGCGGTCGGACAAAAAGATTAAAAACTGGAAACTGGGGAACTGAGCGGACCTTACACGCACGCCGCACCACGAAGAACTTCCGCCTAATGGTTAAAGGCGTTTCTCGAACCTCACAAGGAAAACTCCCCATCGCGCCCCCTCAGATTTAGTGGGAAGATGGCCCAGTGGAGAGTCCTTCAAATATTGAACACAGATCAAGCATGAAACCAGGACGAAGGTGCACTGAACTGTGAAAAAAGAAGAAAAATAGAGTGAGCGATCCAAGCTCAAAATGTGCAACATCGAGCGACGTGGAAAAGCCGCGGCGTCGTGGCTATGCGGTCACGGTGTTGGAGTGCAAAGCGCGAGATCTGTGTCCTAATCTCCCCCATGCCCGATTTCTTTTTCCCCACAAAATAATGAACTATCCGTCCGGTCAATGACGTTTCTGTTCTCTGTACTCAAATTTATGTCAGTGGCGTGTGTAACGTTCATTAGCAACAGCGAGGCGAAAGGAAGGCACCTACGAGGGCAGTTCAATAAGTAATGCAACACATTTTTTTTCTCGGCCAATTTTGGTTGAAAAAACCGGAAATTTCTTGTGGAATATTTTCAAACATTCCCGCTTCGTCTCGTATAGTTTCATTGACTTCCGACAGGTGGCAGCGCTGTACGGAGCTGTTAAAATGGCGTCTGTAACGGATGTGCGTTGCAAACAACGGGCAGTGATCGAGTTTCTTTTGGCGGAAAACCAGGGCATCTCAGATATTCATAGGCGCTTGCAGAATGTCTACGGTGATCTGGCAGTGGACAAAAGCACGGTGAGTCGTTGGGCAAAGCGTGTGTCATCATCGCCGCAAGGTCAAGCAAGACTGTCTGATCTCCCGCGTGCGGGCCGGCCGTGCACAGCTGTGACTCCTGCAATGGCGGAGCGTGCGAACACACTCGTTCGAGATGATCGACGGATCACCATCAAACAACTCAGTGCTCAACTTGACATCTCTGTTGGTAGTGCTGTCACAATTGTTCACCAGTTGGGATATTCAAAGGTTTGTTCCCGCTGGGTCCCTCGTTGTCTAACCGAACACCATAAAGAGCAAAGGAGAACCATCTGTGCGGAATTGCTTGCTCCTCATGTGGCTGAGGGTGACAATTTCTTGTCAAAGATTGTTACAGGCGATGAAACATGGGTTCATCACTTCGAACCTGAAACAAAACGGCAATCAATGGAGTGGCGCCACACCCAATCCCCTACCAAGAAAAAGTTTAAAGCCATACCCTCAGCCGGTAAAGTCATGGTTACAGTCTTCTGGGACGCTGAAGGGGTTATTCTGTTCGATGTCCTTCCCCATGGTCAAACGATCAACTCTGAAGTGTATTGTGCTACTCTTCAGAAATTGAAGAAACGACTTCAGCGTGTTCGCAGGCACAAAAATCTGAACGAACTTCTCCTTCTTCATGACAACGCAAGACCTCACACAAGTCTTCGCACCTGAGAGGAGCTCACAAAACTTCAGTGGACTGTTCTTCCTCATGCACCCTACAGCCCCGATCTCGCACCGTCGGATTTCCATATGTTTGGCCCAATGAAGGACGCAATCCGTGGGAGGCACTTCGCGGATGATGAAGAAGTTATTGATGCAGTACGACGTTGGCTCCGACATCGACCATTGGAATGGTACCGTGCAGGCATACAGGCCCTCATCTCAAGGTGGCGTAAGGCCGTAGCACTGAATGGAGATTACGTTGAAAAATAGTGTTGTGTAGCTAAAAGATTGGGGAATAACCTGGTGTATTTCAATGCTGAATAAAACAACCCCTGTTTCAGAAAATAATGTGTTGCATTACTTATTGAACTGCCCTCGTATAATCAAACCTGATTCTGCACAACTACTCTATTAGCAGCCGAAAGGAAATAGCTCTCGAATGGGAACGGCAAACGTTTGATGACAAAGTGACATGTTAAACGAATCCACCAACTGTAAACACGTCTGGCGTGTCATACACGTCATTGATGACAGCATATGTATCTTTGACAGCAATCTCTAAACGATGCACCTAACTTGTCCACCTGGTGAATGAGTGAGATACGCCTCCTTGCCCGATTTAGGTATTCGTATGAATGTGATCACTCCCAAGGAAATGATGAAAACATAATACTTTGCCACATGAGCTGCAATAAGAGAACACAACTGTGTCAAAGTCACACAGTTTTCCCTGTGCTCTATCAAAACATACGTCTTTAACGTTTTTGAGGTTTTCCACATGTGCACCATCAAATACTGCACAAATCCAAGCAAATCTCAACATGTCCTGGAATGTCGGAGGGTGCGGCTGATTATGTGTGAGAGCTTCGACATCGATAATACACACACGATCTTGAAACAAAACTGCTCTTTGTATGTGTACAGCTTTGCAAAAACTTAGTCTTTTCACAAAGTATTTCACTTTTCTGTAGCCAAACACATCTATGAGGTGTACATCAGCTAACGCACGTTTGATAGAATTTCTGCTTGGTTTGGTGCCTGCATAAAGTCTAAGAACGAGCAACAGAGTACGGTGAACACAATAGTACTGAAAACATGTTTTGTGAAAAAAGATGAGACTTTTTATACGCAGCGCAGCCGTCACTGAACAAGGGCTCTGTAAAATAATAACAGGGAGGATCGGTCTACCCTCATCGGTCGGGGTGGACGCTACAGCGTTAGCGGCTATTGCAAAAAGGCTAGCGCTTTAAGACGCTTCCCTGAGAGACACCATTCGTCTGGCTATGTCGATATGGGAGTGCATCGCCAACTCGGAACGTAAAATACCGACCTGAGAGGAAGGCTCGAACTATAACAGGAGGACAACCCCAAAAGTTCCCGACTATATAGTTTTTGTACGAAAGTATTCTGGTGCAGCATGCAGATACAATGATTCAGGAGTTTCGAAACAAGGCACATTTCGCTGCGCAGTGAAACAGTCATTCCAAAAACCATGACACTCTAGGCCATTTGCTCTAGATATCGTTCACTCAGAAGCGCTGGTATGCAGGCGAACTTCTGTGAAGTATGGAACCCAATAGAGAGATTCTAAGAAAGGACGACGTATTTATCAAAGACAGAATTCAAGATAGGATAGGGCTAGAATAAGAAACGAAAACGACTCTGTACTTTTTAAGAAGAACAATCGCATAATTCGCCTTAAACGTTTAGGGAAACCATATAAAACCTGAATTTGAATAGCCGGACGGAGATTTGAAGGCCGTCCATCCTGCATGTGAATCCAAAGTCTTAAATATTGCGACGCCTCTCTCCAAATATAATATCAACTTGACTGTTTAATTGCTAACAAACTAAAGACTCTGAGGTGGACCTGCCATAAAAATATCTTAAAATATATTGTTCAATAGTATGTTACAAAATTTAAATTATATGAAAGTTTTTCGAATATCTTTCACGCAAAATTTAAATAACTGCATCCACTTTTAGGATAATTTACACGCCATCAGTTACGCCACTTCAAGACATACAGACAGTTTCAAACTGTAATATTTCTCTTACTCTGTTAAACACTTAACATAAGTTCTTAGGTAACCACATAGAGTGTTGTGCATCAAACTCGTTTCTTAACTCTGGAATTACACTCTACCCAATGGACAATATTAAGCACAATAAATAATTAAACTTTCAATATTATAAGTGAAATGGTTACTATCCTATTTATTTTGCTTAACATTGTCCACTGGGTGAAGTGTAATGTGAATGTTAAGAAGCAAGTTTGATGCACAACACTATATGCAAGTGGAATTTATCTTCGCTTATAATGTTTGGTTTCCTAAGAACTAGTGCCCTTTCCAGATGCTCGTCAGTTGTTTCTTCAAGATGGCACAGTAAACCGAAAACTAGTCTGAAATTTAAAACAATCAGTAGATAAAAACTGTGTACTTGTTATTCAACCTTGGTATCGCTCTACCAATAAGTAACGGAAGAATCTATAAAAAAGATAACTTTAACATAAGATTATATCTGTTAATTAGTACATTACGAAGCCATTTTAAATTTGTAACTTCAGTCAATGATTATACGAAATACTGAAAACCAAATTATTGTTGCTCCTGGAACCGTTAGATAAACAACCTGCAACTGGAACAGAACATCACGAACCATGAACCGGGTTACCCGTTTAATAATACTGTATAAACAATACAAATGTCACGAGCTAGCGAAAGCTTCACAAATGATTACATGAAATAATGGCGAGAAACGCGTACCGTTGCTTTCAGCTGTTAAGAGGTCCCTTGCTTCCTAACGATATTTGCTTGATAAAGTGCCGTATTAGTAAGTTTCATCTTGTTATTTGAAGTGCGTTTTGACGACTTATTCAACGCGTGAAATACACAGAACTACCAAAAAGACTTATTTTGAGAGATAGTTAAAGGATACAAAAAATTGCTGGAATTCTGGGGCACTCGAGAATTTGACCACGCTGGTAACATTCTCTGCCATCCCTGGTATTGAAATCAAATTCCATCTCTGCTAAACAGTTACCGAGTTCTCAGTCACTGCAGAGGGCCGCTACAGGCGCTGCGGAAAGAATGTCGCAGGTCGCATCTAGAACACGCAGCAGCAGCGGATCTTGCAGACTTTGCTAGGCAGCGATAAGACAGTGCGTCCCACAACTTCCGCTGAGACGAAGCCTGGTGCGACGACCGCCAACAGACACAGCTGAATGAACGTCGAAACAGCTGTTAGTGGCTCCATAAGCCCACTGCTGCTGCAGTTCTCCTAGTTTTAGCTGACCAGCTAAGGCGTGCACAAAGCAGTAAGATACTATGTGCCGTGGAGGAAAGGGAACGCTTCGGTACTAGTATCGGTATTAACTAACATAATAAAGGGAAATACAGACATGTCTGATCAGAAATATCAGGACACCATATTACAAGGTGGACTTGACCGCTACGTCTCATGAAAGGTGTATCCGCCAGTATAAAAGAAGACAGGAGGATTATGATATCAGTAGAGAAGCCGTAACAGCAAAGTGGGCCGATTAGAAGAATTCAGTTACTTCGAACGTGGACTAGTCACTGGATGTCACCTGAGTAAAAAGTCCATCACAGACACTTCAACCCTTCTAAAGCTGCCCAAGTCTATTGCTGATGATGTGATTATGCAGTAGAAACGCGAAGGAACAACCATAGGTAAGCGAAGACTCGGTGAACCTCATGTTCTGACGAATAGGGACCGTCGGGCATTGTGGGGCTGGAGGGTGATTGTACACACATAAAAAAAAGTTTTGCATCGCCCTGGTCCCGTGAACTCCCGAAGATAGACGTTGACTGTGGATATTGTATCACAGACACAGTCCCTTTGACTGTTCAGAGTCGTCACTAAACCCGCCCAAAGACGTTAACAACCATGCATGAGCTACGCCTATTAGACGGAGGGGGTCCGACAGCCGATCAGTTCCAGTCATTCCACCACGAAGGAGGAATACGGCTCGCGTTGTCTGTAGTTCAGCCGTGCCTAGACGGTCAATACCGCGGTTCCGTCGCGTCCGCATTGTTACCTTGTGCCAGGAAGGGTTCTTAACAAGGGAAGTGTAGAGGCGTCTCGGAGTAAACGAAAGTGATGTTGTTCGGACATGGAGAAGACACAGAGAGACAGAAACTATCGATGGAATACCTCGCTCAGGTCGCCCAAAGGTTACTACTACAGTGGATGACCGCTACCTGCAGATTTTGGCTCCGAGGAACCCTGATAGCAACGCCAACATGTTGAATAATGCTTTTCGTGCAGCCACAGGACGTTGTATTACGACTCAAACTATGCGCTATAGGCTGCATGACGCGCAACTTCGCTCCCGACGTCCGTGGCGAGGTCCATCTTTGCAACCACGACACCATGGAGCACGGTACAGATGGGCCCAACAACATGAGGAATTGACCGCTCAGGATTGGCGATGAGTGTCGCTTATGTTTTCAAACAGGCAATCGTCGGAGACGTGTTTGGAGGCAAACCGGTCAGGCTGAACGCCTTAGGTACTCTGTCCAGCGAGTGCAGCAAGGTGGAGGTTCCCTGCTGTTTTGGGGTGGCATTGTGTGCGGCCGACGTATACCGCTGGTGGTCATGGAAGGCGCGGTAACGGCTGTACGATACGTGAATGCCATCCTCCGACCGGTAGTGCAACCATATCGGCAGCAAATTGCGGCCCCATCGTGCACATCTTGTGAATTATTCCTTCACGATAACGACATCATTCGCCAGACATGAACCCTATCGAACATGCCAGGGATAGATGGAAAAGGGCTGATTATGGACAACGTGACCAACCAACCGCTCTGATGAATCTATGCTGAATCGCTGTTGAGGAGTGGGACAATCGGGATCAACAGTGCCTTGATGAACTTGTGGGCGACGAATACAGGCATGCATCAGTGCAAGAGGACGTGCTACTGGGTATTAGAGGTATCGGTGTGTACAGCAATCTGGACTACCACCTCTGAAGGTCTCGCTGTATGGTGGTACAACATGCAATGTGTGGTTTTCATGAGCAATAAAAAGGGCGGACGTGATGTTCATGTTGATCTCTATTCCAATTTTCTGTACAGGTTCCGGAACTCTCGGAACCGAGATGATGCAAAAAAATTTTTGATGTGTATAAAAAAACGCATGAAAACGGAGGAAGGAATTACTCGTGAGCTCCAAAGTACTGCCAGTAGTCCAGCTAGCGCAATTACTGTGTGTAGGGAGTTAAAAATTATGGGCTACAAGAGTCTAAGAGTTCCTCATGAGCCGCACATTTCTGTAGTCACAGCCGCGCGGGGTAGCAGCGTGGTCTGAAGGCGTCCTGTCACGGTTCGCGCGGCTCCTCACGTCGGAAGTTCGAATCCTCCCTCGGGCATGGGTGTATGTTGTCCTTAGCGTAAGTTAGTTTAAGTGAGGTTAAGTATTGTGTAAGCTTAGGGACCGATGACCTCGGCAATTTGGTCCCATTAGATCTTACAACAAATTTCCAATATTTCTGTATTCAGCTCTAAACGGCGCTTGAGGTGGCCCAAAGAGCGACGCCACTAGACAGTGGATGACTGGAAACGAGTGACTTGGAGTGATGAGTCACACGGTGCCCCGTAGCAATCCGATGGAAGGGTTTGGGTTTGGCGAATACCAGGAGAACTTACCTGCCATCGTGTGTAGTACCAAGAGTGTAGTACAGAGGAGGTGGTGTTACGGCATAGAGGTGTTTTTCGTGGTTAGGATGCGGTGATCTTACTGCGCTTAGGCAAACGCTAAATACGGAAGTATTTGAACATGTTGGACAGTATTATGTACTGCGTATCGCACAGCAACAGTCCAGAGACGATAGTCGTTGTATCAGCATGACAATGCACTGTTTCACAAAAAAACATCTGTGAGGCGATTATTTGCGGACAGTAACAAATCCTGAAATGGAGTGGCTCGCCCAGAGTCCCGACTTGAACCCGGTGGAAGAGCTTTGGAACAAGTTAGGAAGTCGACTTCGCGCCGTACCACAGTGACGATTCTCACAACCTCCTCGGGTTTCAGCTCTTGAGGATGAATGAGCTACCATTCCCCCACAGACATTCAGACATTTCACTGAAAGTGTCGTCAACACAGATCAAGCCGCCATAAAGGCGAAGAGTGGTCACATCCCATATTGAGTCCACTGATAGGTGTCCGACTACTTTTTGATCAGATAGTCTCGATCCAGTAAACAAATTTGTTTTCGGACCAGAAGCTGATCTTGTTCGAAAGGGAGTGTAGAGTTCGAGTACCTAAACTACAATACACGCCATGATACGAAAATCTTCCAAAAATATTATTTTATTCCTCTCCTATTTCATTCCATTTCCTCTCTCCAATTCGCTCGTTGTTAGTACTGTTACAGTCCGAAAACAGGTTTGAAGCACATTTGCAAACCTCTTCATCTCTTCGTAACTGTTGCATCGCTACAGCCACTTGAATCTACTTACTGTAGCCAAGTCCTGATATCCCTCTACAATTGTTACTCCCCAGCACTTCCCCACGTTATAAAATTAAATGTGGCTCAGGTTGTGCTCTGCCAACCTGCCCTTTCTTCTAAACAAGTTTTGCCATAAATTTATTTTCTCAAAGATTAGATGCAGTACCTCTTCAGCAGTAACACGATCTACTCATAACGTTCAACGTTCTTCTGCAGCTTCATATCTAAAAAAAAAAAAAACATCTATTGAGCTCTTGTCTGTAGGCCTACAGTTATAATCCACATTTCAGAAATATTATTAGTATTATATTTATTATTATGATAATTGTATTTTTTCATAGCCTAATTAGGCGGTGGGTAGTGAGGCAAATTAGTACTCATTAATTGTCATATATAGCCTAAGATAAAGAAGAGAAGATCATTGCGCACTGCCAGAAAGTTTTCTTCTTAATGGGAACAAGGTTATACGAGGGCAATTTTTTCTTTGAAGGTCCGATTGGTCGCGAAATAAAAACCATAGTGAAAATCCGATTAAACTCGATGTAGATGTGTTTCCAGTGCCTCTTCATGACTGTCAGTTGTATAGTTGCATCACGTCGCATTCTTCAGTTCTGGGGGCACAGACAACAAATGAAAAAGCTTTGAACAATAGTCTTCCACCAAATGTGAAGAGCATGCTGTCATTCGCTGAGGTTTACCGCCTGGTTTCACGCACCTCGCATAACATAATTATCATGCATGACAGAAAAGTGTGGGAATGTTGCAGGAACCCAACCACAGCTGCAATAAAAGCGCTTCTGCAGTGTTTTAGATGGAAAGTGTTTGATCACCCGCTATACAGCTCGGACGTGGTTTCCCCTGATTTTCATCTCTTTGCTCATCTCTTTCCATCTCTTTGGCTATGAGGGCAACATTTGACATAGATAGCAGCAGACCAGTGTTGAGAATTGCTGGAAAGCACAGGCAGCTACCTTCTATGATGAGAATATTGGGAAGTTGGTACAACGCTACAACAAATGTCTAACTCGTCGTGGTGATTATGTAGGGAAGTACCTGAAAGGTATAGCTAAATTTTATAAATACATACCGTCGACATTTTCATTGTTGTGAACTATTTTCAGTATAATACAGATATAAAGATAAGTTGAGGAAGAAACCAAACGAAATGCAGTAAATCTCTAACGAGGCGCCAGAGACCGTGGGTCCCTTACTCCAAAATACTCAGAAGGTATTCCTGAACAACCTCTGAATGCTTGTTGGTGTTCTGGTCCACTCTGTGTGTGAAGTGTTCAGAACAAAAGTATTTCGTCGTTTACGCGATGGATGATTAACGCCACCGTCGTTTGTTGTTATCGAGGGTCTTGCCGCAGTGGTAACACCGGTGCCCGTTATATCACCGAAGTTGCGCGCTGTCGGGCTGGGCTAGCACTTGGATGGGGACCATCCGGTTGGCCGAGCGCTGTTGGCAAGCAGGGCGCACTCAGCCCTTGCAAGGCAAACTGAGGAGCTACTTGATGGAAAAGTGGCGGCTCCGGTCTCGGAAACTGACATACGGCCGGGAGAGCGGTGTGCTGACCACATGCCCATCCATATCTGCATCCACCGACGCCTGTGGGCTGAGGATGACACGGCGGCCGGTTGATACCGGCGTGGGCCTTCATGGCGTGTTTGGGCGGAGTTTAGTTTAGTTTTCGTCGTTTGTTGTTACAGCCCTTGATCTGTTATGTCTTTTTAATGGTTCTGTCGAAGGCCTGCCAACCTGTACTATGTAATCGTTTTCCTTTTGTGCTCTTGCTGGATCTCAATGTACATAATACTGTCATTCCTGTTCTATGATCTCAATTACGGCAGTTTTAACAAAGATGTTTCACCTACTTGATACTTCTGTTTTCTTTTTGCGAATTACGCAAGCGACAGCAGTAAAGACGGATAATAATGTCTCCTTTCGACTTGTAAGCACATACTAAAAACGGCAAACACATGTTGCAGACTCTTTGTTTTATGTCCAGTAGACTGTTGACGTAATATCTTCGCTTATGACCTTCTTCTTTGGTTAGTAACCTCAAACCTTTGCCGTACAAAAAACAAAATATCTTGGCGTAATTTTTAGAATCAAGTACAATACTCGAAACTGTTCTTTCATACCTTCTTCGTTCGCGGTATTCTTATATGACGCTTCTTTTCTACGAACATATTTATCTGGTACACTTATTTTCTTGTGTTTTTCTTTTTCAGTTTCTTCACTCATACACCTTGTTTGCTTCTTTTTCGACGATACTGGTATACTTGTTTTATTGCCCATTGAGGAATTTACAAAGTTTTCACTCCATCCATCTTAATGGCCGTTCATTCCACTAATATTCGATGTCTGGTGAAGTGTTTAATCAGGAACGTCAACTTCGCTACTTTTCGCGAGACAGTGCACTGATTTCTCCTTGTTCTTGGGATGACTGTTATAGAAGTTCGATAATCAGAGCCCACATTAGTTTGTCAGCGCGCAAGTAGTCTTCTCCGTGAATTAAGGAGGAAAATACCGAATATTGTTTAGTTATAAGGGGCAGCGAAGATGGAAAAAGTAAGTAAATTGTTTAGTATTTCAAAAGTAATCACCAAAATTGTTAACACATACGCCATTGTGAGACGGTCAGTGTCTTCATGGGAAAATGTTTGCGGTTGCCTACGAATCCTTGCTTGTATCCACACGTATACCTCTTCGACCGAAGCAAATCGACGGTCACAAATGTCTTTCTTCAGGGCTCCAAAAATATGGTAATCGCGTGGGCAGAGATCGGGTTGTATTGAGGGCGTGTAACGGCTTTCCAGTGAAACTTTCGCAGCGTACTCGAAACATGTGGGAGGGTCCACATGTTGGCAAGGCTCTTTAGACTATGCTGAAGAAGTTTTGCTGGAAGGCCGTTACACATCCTCCACTCAGTCCTGATCTCTCCCCGTGCGATTTCCATATTTTTGGAGTCCTGAAGAAAAACATTAGTGGCGGTCGATTTTCATCGGACGAAGTCCTGCACGGCGGGGCACAACCGTGGATCCGTAAGCAACCGCAAACTTTTTCCCATGACGACAATGACCATCTCACAATGGTGTATATGTGTTAACAGTTATGGCGATTACTTTTGAAATAATAAGCAGTTTACTTCCTTTTTTTCCATTCGTCTCATAACTGGCGCTTATAATACTTACAAAATTAAATACACTATTATCTGTGCTGCTTCGGCCATTTTGGGCTTATTAATTGATTAAGCACCACTTTCCAGTCCAGGCCGCGAATTATCAAGCTCTCATCGGGCGTTTTGACGTCACAACTCTTAATTATACACGACACTTCTGTTCACCATGGACCTCAAAACTAGCCTCAGTCCTGGTAGGA
The DNA here is from genome assembly GCF_021461395.2 of Schistocerca americana. Lineage (NCBI taxonomy): Eukaryota > Metazoa > Arthropoda > Insecta > Orthoptera > Acrididae > Schistocerca > Schistocerca americana. The sequence goes on from NC_060121.1 coordinate 378,607,785, forward strand.
GAGTGGCCCCACTCCAAAAATTACTACAATGCACTTTTTTTCCTTTACATTGGAAATAACGCCATACAGTCAATCACACTAAGATATGAACCGTCTTTTTTCCACAGAATAGTGAGTGTATCCGTGTTTTGTCGATGACTGAATAGTGCCTACGAAGTTTAGTGTTATGTTTGTGTCGTTATGGATAATTATGAAACCGAGAAGTATGTCAAACTTGGTGTATACTGTAATCCGCTCGAATCAGTAAGTAAAATAGTGCAGTGGACTCATATTACACAAGACTGGGGTGCAAATCCCTATCCAACGTTGGGTTTCGTGTTGTTTTTATAAATCTCTCTACGGGTATGATAGGATAGTTTCCTTGAAAATTCCTCCGCTGATTCCTTTCTTCCCCTTCTCCAGCAGATCCAGAGCTCCAATGACACCGACGTCGACGGGACGTTAAACAGTAGCTCTCATTCCATTCTTGCAAGCAGTACTAGCTAAGCAGGCAATCAACTTTCTCTATGCGACGGGCGGATAACCTTCAACATATTGAAATGGTTTCGAATTTAATCCCGACCACTGGTTGAAAAAAAAGCAATAGGAATGAGGACATGGAGAGCCACAAAACATTCTAAACCGAAAGAAAATTAAATGAACAAATACTAAAAGAAATTGAAGAGAAAATTTTATGAACGTGATACAGAGAAGAAAAATGAAATTAATTGTACATCTAATTAGATGTAACAGCTTCATAAAACAAACATGTTTACAGAAAAAATACTGGGAAAATATCAAGAGACAGCCCCAGAGTATTCATATCGCTATGTGTTACCGGTGGAATGAACTACAGCAACTACTACCAAATGGTGCAGATGGTGAGACAGAAAGGACGGCTGCATCAGAAAGGTGGTCACCACGGTTGGTAGGTTGTCAGGAACTGTGCTATCATATCTCCACCTCTCAGCGGCCAAACGCTGATGAAGAAAATATTATTTCACTAACGGGTTTCGAACTGGCAAATTCCGGGCCGAGTACAGTTCGAATTGTGTGTGTTGTGATCTCAGGTATGGAAACTGGTAAACATTAGGGAAACTAATACACGGAAAGTCATCGAATAAAACAGAAGTAATATCCGGCGTTCCCCAAGGAAGTGTTATAGGCCCTCTATTGTTCCTGATCTATATTAACGACATGGAGATAATCTGAGTAGCCGTCTTGGATTGTTTGCAGATGATGCTGTCATTTACTGTCTTATAAAGTCATCAGATGCTCAAAACGACTTGCAAAATGATTTAGATAAGATATCTGTATGGTACGAAAAGTGGCAATTGACTCAAAATAAAGAAAAATGTGAAGTTATTCACAAGAGTACTAAAAGAAATCAGCTAAATTTCGATTACGCTATAAGTCACACGAATCTGAAGGCTGTAAATTCAGCTAAATACTTAGGGATTACAGTTACTAATAACCTAAATTGGAACGATCACATAGATGATATTGTGGGTAGAGCAAACCAAAGACTGCGATTCACTGGCAGAACACTTAAATGGTGCAACACGTCTACTAAAGAGACTGCTTACACCACGCTTGTCCGCCCTATTCTGGAGTACTGCTGTGCGGTGTGGGATCCGCATCAGGGGGGACTGACGGATGACATCGAAAAAGTACAAAGAAGGGCAGCTCGTTTTGTATTATCGCGAAATAGGGGAGAAAGTGTCACAGACATGATACGTGAATGATTGGTAATCATTTAAACAAAGGCGACGGGACCTTCTCATGAAATTTCAATCACCAGTTTTCTCCTCCGACTGCGAAAGATTTTTGCCACCCACCTACTTAGGGCGAAATGATCATCATGATAAAATAAGAGAAATCAGGGCTCACACAGAAAAATTTAAGTTCTCGTTTTTCCCGCGTGCCGTTCGAGAGTGGAACGGTAGAGACAGCTTGAAGGTGGTTCACTGAACCCTCTGACAAGCACTTTACTGTGAATAGCAGAGTACGCACATAGATGCAGATGTAGAAACTATGTTATTTCTTTCACGGCGTTGAGTCGTCTGAAAGAAATACTAAAAATTCGCTTTGATGAAAGTTAGGTGGTATCTTCTCCTGTTTTTCGTGGCCTTCTTCCGTCTCTTCACTGGGTCGGCACCTTAATCTGGATTTGGCAGTGTTAGTGGTAGACGATGGCCGGATGTCCTTTCTATCACCAGGGAATTTCTATACCCCCTTTGTCTGCGTCTAGTATTGTCCCATACGATAGAATGAGAACGTTTTCGAAATGTTTGCGAATCGTGTAACAGAGACGGAACATGGAAACTAGCCCGGTATTCACCTCGTCGGTTGTGGAAAATCGCCTAAAAACCACATTCAGTCCTGAAGGCACACCGGCCCTCGTCGTTAATCCGCTGGTGCCGACGACGGCGCGTCTACCCGGATCCCGGAAGCCGCATGTCAATGCGCGCGGTCATGCAGGCTGTTCGAGAGAGGTAAGTAGTGAAATGGATACGAAAGTCAGTGACTAAGGCTGACATTATGCCTTGTATTTATAATTCTTTAACGTAGGCACAAATAAAAAGCGAATCAACATATCACGGGCCTCATCCAGTTAATCAATACGTTTTCCTTTCCACTTAGAAATTTAGGTTAGAGATAGAATACCAATAAGAAAACACACATTCTTTCTTGTTATATTAATGAGTGGGTCACCAACCATATAAAACATAACAAATAAACTGAAATAATATTCGATTGTTCGTAACAGGTAGACAATCCATTATTTTTTTTAGCATCAATCGAGTTGTGTTAAGTTGGTAACCACTGATCTTAAAACAAAACAAAAAATAAAAAAAGAGTCAGTCATTTATGGTATCAATACAACTCAATTTAGGATGAATTTCGGAACGTCAAAGATAAAAATAATTTTCACATTGACTCTTCTTCCCTCTTTAGCAAGCAGAATTTCTGCAAGACATATTCTTTGTTTTCGCATCACTGTATTCAATACATGAACCTCTCCTACGATATTTCTTAAAACGAAATCATAGTTATCATTTTTTGTGGTACTAACATGTCATTTTTTGAGAACAAAATACGTGTACTCTCGCTGCACTGTCTTGATTTTTGGAAGTAGCATGGAAGACGGAAGGCGCTTGTACATGCAACACTTCTGTTTGTGATCACGCGAGCATGTCTATTTTTGTCTTCCTCGTTCCAGTCTCGTGGACGTAATTAACAAGTTAACGACTGTTTCACTTGACTTTTCTGTCAACAGCCGTAGTGAGATTTTTGAAGTTGGCAAGCTTCAATTTCTTCGACACTGGTCATGAAGCGTTATTATACAGAATGAGCCAGAACTCCACTGACAAACTTTTAGTGGTTGAGAATTTTGGTATAAGGGATTGACGATCTAAGGCGTCTCGTTAGTAATAACGTAATTATGATTTAAAGAAATGTATTCCCAAATTGCGAATGAGGTACCACAACAGCTCATGGAAACAAGACACATAGATCATATCGTTGCATTTTGTACTGTTGTACACCATTCTCTGTGCAGTACAGATACAAAGCTAATTGGAACAAGAATATAAACGAATGCAATAGCCTCTGGAGACGGCGGGTCCCTTATACCAAAATACCCAGGGATTATCCCTGAACAACCTTGGAAAGTTTGTCGGTGGGGTTATGGTTCGCTCTTTATATAAAACGTACTGCAAGTGTACTCGCAAACGCATGCTGATGGTGGAACAGATTTACCGCAACATTTCTCATTTCTTAAAAAATAAAAAAATAAACACTGGGTCTTGCAAGAAGGCGCATCTCCATCCATCCATTCATTATGTTTCAAGCTGGGGAAAACAAAGAAAAATATTTACAAAACACTTAAATTTTATTTAAAACCGCTTCCAAGTTCATAGTGGTGGCCGATGGCTCCTTAACGATCTGTGTGACTGTGGCGTTTTATTTTCTCTCCCTATCTCTTTCTCTCTTTCTCTCTTCCTATCTCTCTCTCTCGCTCTCTCTCTCATCGTTCTCAACTTTCTTCATACACGGCGTACTTCTGTAACATATATAGTTCTATACAGGCAATATACTGAGCGCGAAAAAAAAAAAAAAACAATTTGACCAAAAGAGTACAGCAGAAAGACAGGACCAAACGATGTAATTTGAGTATAGGAACTGGTAGTCGCAGCTGAATATTTACGGCGCTATGCCAGAGTGAAACGACATACTTACGTTAATTAAGCGGTGGCAAGTTCGTGTATGTGAGCATACTCGTTTTTCACTTACTTTGACCTTTCTAGAACATATTGAAATATGAAATAAGGACATCCGATTGTTCTCATTTGTAAAGTGATACATGGTGCGTCAGGTATTACGACACATGTGTATGTGATGATTTAAGTTTGCTTGCTCTCATCGTGACGGCTAGTTAGTACAAAGATTTTGTTTATGTATACATTTTCTGTGAATTACATTTCATTTTGAGTAAAGACGTTCACATGTCAGATTGCGATAACATCACTGTAGCGCCGAAAATGCGCAACTTCCTATACTCAAATTCCTTTGTTTGGTGCTGTCTTTCTGCCCTACACTTTTGGTCAAATTGTTTTTCGCACCCTGTATGTATATGGTTTCTTGTACTCCAGTTATTATCTCCAATGTGATTGTTGTTCTTGAGCAATTAAGTATCACCTGACAGAATTCTTTACGTACCCACCAGCAGTAGAGTAGGTAAAATATTGTAATTCACCTGACGAGTAACGCGCCGCGAATAAAATTATCGGTGTATGCACAGTAGAGAATGACGTTTATTTTATTTGAATCAAGGGCCTCAGATTTTTTTTAGAAAGTCAAAGAGAATCTACTGCTCAAACGTCCTGTGGAGTATAAAATTCCAAAGAAATAACATTACCTATCAGAATAAATTTAGTCTTTCCTTTTCATTTTTCACCAGTTCAATGATGAAGGGTTATGAAAACTACTGATCAGTCGGTATTTAGGTCACGTAACTGGTACAAGATTGTGTAATAAGCGGAATGGCCGTTTTATGAAAGGTCTCTGCATAGCAGCAACTCAAATACTTGTTTGTAAAAGTAGGATAGACCTTTCTGAGAGTAACTACAGGATTACAGACACAACTATTGAGTTCTGGTACTTGAATTACTGTGATCGGCTCAGTGACTGGTATAGATAGAAAAAACCCAAACAGTTCTTTTAAATACTATACTTCCGCATCTCGTATTCATTCGAGCGCTACAACCTGTAGGTATGAGCTTCTGATAAAGAGTAGTCGTGTTCCCTTGAAAGAAAAGCGTTATTCACTAACGACATTTCTTTTCCTTTCTTGTGATAGCGAACTGGAATGTCGACAGAATGCCGCCTCGGCGCTGGCCTTGAGCGAAACAACTAAAGCGATGACAGTCAAGGCTAGGCTTCCACGAACTCAGGACCGCCGTAGGAAGGGCATTCTACCAACTGGCAATTCGTTTCTTTTCAGACAAACGATTTTCTTCATTGTCTTTTGATAGGACATGCGTAAGACAGTGCCGCCTTATCTACTGATGAACAGAGCCTTTTGTCGGTTATGACTGAGCAGCATATATTTAAGAACAAGAACTTGTGAAAATTGCAACACGTAACACATTCCAAACGTACATTGACTCTGGAATATCTCGATACAGTTTGTTCCAGATTCTGAGAGCGACAAAAACTAACCAAGACGTGAAATTGTGTTCAAAGTCAAAAGGTGAAAATTATGCCTTCGTTTCCCAAGAAAAAAAAATTAGTTCAATAAAAAATACGGTACGGTTAATTCAGAGGCAGAGAATGAGGCCGGCATTGGCACATTCATCTGTATTTGAACACAATTTCTGTGTGCTCGCTCCACCACAACGATGTTTCTGTTTTCCGTATTGTATGTAATGTTGATACCTGTGATTTGACGTGAACTCCTTGAGATGTAAGTTCTTTTACAGTAGATAAAGTGTTGTGTTATACCGATATCACTGCTTACAACTGACGTCACGACAAATAGTCCCTTAACATCAGAACATGACAGCAAATGCATCTTAATATAATTAGTTTCTTTCCTTCCACGTGCTTATGTTTTGATGTATCTGAATCCGTTGTCCATATGGTGCTCTATACAACCACTTTCCGCTTACAACAGCAAATTTCATTACAGCAGTACGTAATTTAAAACAGAGTTGCTGAACGCCGCCACTCAGAATTTTCCCACTAGCTACTTATAAAAAATATGCAGCACGACTTTTCAGTTCTGAGCGCTATTATGTAGGCGTACTAATGACATGTGTCTCGACTTTTCCTTGTTTACGAATGATTAACATCAAATTGTTACGGATGTTATGAACTTCAGCACTAGTCACAGTTCCATCACATGAGCCGTGTTGTTAGGAATCGCTTGTTTAACTCGCAACCACACGATGACTGTTCACGTATATTGTTAACAAGCTGGGCAGATGATTGAGGCGGAACATCTGTGACACATTACAGACTGACGACGATGCGCGAGTTCCAGCAAGGCGTCATAACGTAAAGGTAGTTAAAGTTCGATCTCTGCTATCGACTCACCTCGTCGCCTTATCAGTCGCAGCAGTGGCGGCAGCGCGTAGCGTAGTGTGGGCGCCGTTCTGCCGACGGACCGTTATATACCTCGCGCGCACCTCACCAGGCGCAACACTGCCGTTGACCGAACATTCTCTTCCTAGTGCGCTCACCTCGCCTTGCTTGTTTGGCAGCGCGCCAGCTGCAGGAAACTCGCTGACGCCATATTGGAAAAAAAGCCGCAGCGCCAGAGACTTTACGCTGCCGTCGCTCTGCCGTGTCGCGCAACCAAGGAGCGCTCACCTCGCGTCATGTTGTATCTCTGCCTATGGGTACATGCGTTGTGCGCGCATTGTGTTCGGCAACGACTATTTAATGCGTGTGTCCATGATGAAAAGTACAGGCAGAATGGGATAAAACTCGTTTGCTTTGACTAACGACGTCATATTTAAGTCATAGATGATAATTTGTTTATTTCTGAGCCATAGACAGTAAATTGATTATCTTGGGAAATGAAGCGTCAAATTGTAAACTTAAATAAATGAATGTATCATTAAAAGAAAGAAATTTTGTACGCATTTTGTTGTTGGTCGCCGTTTTAAAGAATCTGTGTACACATTCCAATTTACCAATGTATCCGCAATTGGTAAAAAAGTAGGATATCAATTTCAGCTTTGTTGTTCTTTTAGTCGTGGGTAATATTAGTATCCTACGTAGGTCAACTAAAGTACAGGAAACCAATGTGGCCGGCTGGTGTGGCCGAGCGGTTCTAGGCGCTTCAGTCTGGATCCGCGCGACCGCTACGGTCGCAGGTTCGAATCCTGCCTCGGGCATGGATGTGTGTGATGTCCTTAGGTTAGTTAGGTTTAAGTAGTTCTAAGTTCTAGGGGACTGATGACCTCATATGTTAAGTCCCATAGTGCTCAGAGCCAAACCAATGTGAGAGGTGTATTACGTAATATACATGGTGGTCCATTGATCGTGACCAGGCCAAATATCTCACGAAATAAGCGTCAAACGAAAAAACTACAGAGAACGAAACTTGTCTAGCTTGAAGGGGTAAACCAGATGGCGCTATGGTTGGCTCGCTAGATGGCGCTGCCATAGGTCAAACGGATATCAACTGCGTTTTTTTTTAATAGGAACTCCCATTTTTATTACATATTCGTGTAGTACGTAAAAAAGTATGAATGTTTTAGTTGGATCACTTTTTTCGCTTTGCGATAGGTGGCGCTCTAATAGTCACAAACATACGGCTCACAACTTTAGACGAACACTTGGAAACAGATAGGTCTTTTAAATTAAAATACAGAACGTAGGTACGTTTGAACATTTTATTTCTGTTGTTCCAATGTGATACATATACCTTTGTGATATCATTTCTGAGAACGCATGCTGTTACGGCGTGATTACCTGTAAATACCACATAAATGCAATAAATGCTCAAAATGATGTCCGTCAACCTCATTGCATTTGGCAATACGTGTAACAACATTCCTCTTAACAGCGAGTAGTTCGCCTTCCGTAATGTTCGCACATGCAGTGACAATGCGCTGACGCATGTTGTCAGGCGTTGTCGGTGGATCACGACTGCAAATATCCTTCAACTTTCCCCACAGAAAGAAATCCGGGGACGTCAGATCCGGTGAACGTGCGGGCCATGGTATAGTGTTTCGACGACCAATTCACCTGTCATGAAATATGCTATTCAATACCTCTTCAACCGCACGCGAGCTATATGCCGGACATCCATCATGTTGAAAGTACAGCGCCATTCTGTCATGCAGTGAAACATCTTGTAGTAACATCGGTAGAACATTACGTAGGAAATCAGCATACATTGCACCATTTAGATTGCCATCGTTAAAATGGGGGCCAATTATCCTTCCTCCCATAATGCCGCACTATACATTAACCCGCCAAGGTAGCTGATGTTCCACTTATCGCAGCCATCGTGGATTTTCCGTTGCCCAATAGTGCATATCACGCCGGTTTACGTCACCGCTGTTAGTGAATGACGCTTTGTCGCTAAATAGAACGCTTGCAAGAAATCTATCATCGTCCCGTAATTTCTCTTGTGCCCAGTGGCAGGAATGTACACGACGTTCGAAGTCGTCACCATTCAATTCCTGGTGCATAGAAATATGGTACGGGTGCAATCGATGTTGATGTAGCATTCTCAAGACCGACGTTTATGAGATTCCCGATTCTCGCGCAATTTGCCCACTGCTGATGTGCGGATTAGCCGCGACAGCAGCTAAAACACCTACTTGGGCATCATCATTTGTTGCAGGTCGTGGTTAACGTTTCACATGTGGCCGAACACTTCCTGTTTCCTTAAATAACGTAACTATCCGGCGAACGGTCCGGACACTTGGATGATGTCGTCCAATCTACCACAAAGAGGAAAAAAGTGGTCCAACTAAAACATTCTTATTTCTTTACGTACTACACGAATATGTAATAAAAACATGGGGCTTCCTATTTAAAGAAACGCAATTGATATCCGTTTGACCTATGGCAGCGCCATCTAGCGGGCCAACCATAGCGCCATCTGATTTCCCCCTTCAAGCTAGACGAGTTTCGTTCTTTGTAGTTTTTTCGCTTGATGCTTATTTCGTGAGATCTTTGGCCCGGTCACTATCAATGGACCATCCTGTATATGTCAACTGAAATAAAGGATACTAATGTTAGAGGTGTCGTTTTTTCCACCGTAGTTAATATCTGTGTCAACTGAGGACACCAACGCAAGAGTTGTAGTTTTCTTCGCAATAGGTGATTTGTATCTCTACAGAAGAACGGAATACCAATGTTAGCTACGTCACTTTGGTTCACTTGGGTAATACTACTATCATGTCCGTCAGTTGACCTGCATGGATCAACTAAGTTACAGGGTACCAGTGTTAGGTACTTTGTTCCCTTCACTGTTGGTAATACTAATATCCTGTCCTTCAGTTGACCTATGTAGGTCATCTGAAGAACAGGATACCGATATTAGGTGATTTGTTCATTTCGCGGTTGTTAATATCAGAGCTTCCTTGGTTGCTTTTTTCCATGCTATCTTCTTCCTCAGTCGAATCCCGGTTTATTGTATTTTTCGCGTAATATAATACGTTTTCTGGTATTTTTGTTAGTATTTTCTTTTGTTGTTATGTCTGTAGTTCTGTTTTTAGATCGTACCCGCCCGAAACATCCTAATTCCCTCACGTGTCCCGTCAATTTCATTTCTTTTATGGACATTGATAAATCGCGATTTCTTTATATAATTTTCTTTTACAATTGTGAGTTCACGTGATGTACTTATGTAGTCTCTGTTTTCTGAGTTACATTTCTTTTTTCCCTTACATTTTTAAGATTACGTTACAAAAATGGATTTACACATGAAAGTAAAAAGAGAAGGGAAATGGCGCTATAATTTACGCTATACGTTGTTTTGAAGCAAGCGGGACCTGTCGTCATCTTAAATAGCCCAAAACAACAACAGACTACTGTTCACTGTTGTTTCTTGTTAGTTATTTCTTTCGTGTGCACAAATAGCTGTTTTAAATAGTAAAAATTACAGTCCTTACCTGAATAACATAGTGTCAGGAAGTGATTTCGAACGTTTTTCTGTTCTTGAATGCGCATTTGCTCTAGTAATCCGATACATTTCGCCTTGTTAACGTAGACGTATTTCGAATAACCAAGATGCGAAGGGTGTGATGTAAAAAAAATGCTTTCGTAATCCATTTAATTCTGCAGAATGAGATTTTCACTCTGCAGCGGAGTGTGCGCTGATATGAAACTTCCTGGCAGATTAAAACTGTGTGACCGAACGAGACTCGAACTCAGGACCTTTGCCTTTCGCGGGCAAGTGCTCTACCAACTGAGCTACCGAAGCACGACTAACGCCCGGCACTCACAGCTTTACTTCTGCCAGTACCTCGTCTCCTACCTTCCAAACTTTATAGAAGCTCTCCTGCGAACCTTGCGAAAGGCAAAGGTCCCGAGTTCGAGTCTCGGTCGGGCACACAGTTTTAATCTGTCAGGAAGTTTCATATCAGCGCACACTCCGCTGCAGAGTGAAAATCTCATTCTGGAAACATCCCCCAGGCTGTGGCTAAGCCATGTCTCCGCAATATCCTTTCTTTCAGGAGTGCTAGTTCTGCAAGGTTCGCAAGAGAGCTTCTGTAAAGTTTGGAAGGTAGGAGACGAGGTACTGGCAGAAGTAAAGCTGTGAGTGCTGGGCGTGAGTCGCGCTTCGGTGGCTCAGTTGGTAGAGCACTTGCCCGCGAAAGGCAAAGGTCCCGAGTTCGAGCCTCGGTCGGGCACACAGTTTTAATCTGCCAGGAAGTTTCATATCAGCGCACACTCCGCTGCAGAGTGAAAATCTCATTCTGGAAACATCCCCCAGGCTGTGGCTAAGCCATGTCTCCGGAATATCCGTTCTTTCAGGAGTGTTAGTTCTGTAAGGTTCGCAGGAGAGCTTCTGTAGAGTTTGGAAGGTAGGAGACGAGGTACTGGCAGAAAAAAAGCTGTGAGTGCCGGGCGTGAGTCGTGCTTCGGTAGCTCAGTTGGTAGAGCACTTGCCCGCGAAAGGCAAAGGTCCCGAGTTCGAGTCTCGGTCGGGCACACAGTTTTAATCTGCCAGGAAGTTTCATTTAATTCTGCTTTCACTGTATGTGTATCGATAGCATATGGAGCTGGAACTCCGAAACCAATGCTTGTTTGCTTACTAGTACTGTTTCTTGTTCGTCACATTTTCAGCTTTCAACTCGTATGCATGACATTTTTAATATTCACTTTAGCAAACGACTTCCTAAGTGTTCTTTGTTAGCCCATAAACATGAGTAAAGAGGAGAGAAGCAAGGCATGCTAACGTATCTTGCGCATGTCAGCAAAGTGAACTATTATTGAAGGAGGTGTAACTCCACGCAGAAAGCTTTTATATCGTAATTTTATAGGAACTGAATTCAAAATTGATATTCTGCACTTCATTTACCTTTTGTAAGTGAGGGCCGGCTGCTGTGGCCGAGCGGTTCTAGGCTCTTCAGTCCGGAACAGCGCTGCTGCTACGGTCGCAGGTTCGACTCCTGCCTCGGGCATGGATGTGTGCGTTGTCTTTCGGTTAGTTAGGTTTAAGTAGTTAAGTCCCATAGTGCTTAGATCCATTTGAACCTTTTTTTTAAGTGAGGAGGAGTTGCAGGAAAAAACGACGGCCCTGTATTTTTCTTAATACGCACTGATGTTCGGTCTATGTCCTCTTCCCGAAAACACTGTGAACATATTTCGCTAAATTTGGATGGGTTCCAATCTTTTCTTCCTGCAGCGTTCAACCGGAGAGCTATGCAAGTTGGAGAGATAGGAAATCTAAAATCAAACGATAGGAATGAAACGACAACAGAGGTAAACATTGCGGCGATTATTCATTTACAGAAAAGTAAATATTGCTTGAACGGCTCCAGTTACGAATGAAATGTAAGTCCTTTAAACTTTACATTAAGAACGGATCGATTAGTACACCTGGAAACGACGCAAGCTAGAATTTTTGATGAAACAACTACAATCCCACACGATCTGAGCACCAGATGCTTTCTGGGGTACGACCACGAAAGTCGAAGGGTATCCCCAATGGACGAAACTGCGCTAGGGCACCTCAGAGCGACTCCACGGGAAGTATCACCGCGGTGACTCACGCAGGCATAAGTGCACTGAACCTAGTGTTTTGGACTATGTAAGATGGCGGACGTTGCCTTCAAGTTTGTGACCTAATGACAACTCTAATCTTTTTTTACCTCCATGGGTTTACGGGAAGTATGTCTACGATCTCTGTTCTTGTTTCTGAACATTCATTCATGGTTTCAATTGTTGGTCACCTATCATGTGTGACTTACCCATGACGCCATTGGTCAAAACCGACGAGTTGTACCCATTCTTCATTATTCTCATCACCTACTTAGTTTTCGCCTTGCTCCTGCTTGCCATTCTTCCTCCGTCCTATTTATATACCTGTGTCTCCCTCCCACACTCAGTATTTCTCTTGGCTTTTCTTTTCCCTCTCTTACTTTCCTATCTCCTTTTCTTCAACTCTGCCCTCTACCTTTATCTTCATTTTTGTTGACATTTCTCTTTTTTGTGTCTCTCTTCTCCGACCATGGAACCATCGAACTGTCATTCCATTGTCAATTCTCCTACTTCTGCTATGACTACTCTTAATAAAACATTATAATTAATTGAAGTTAACACTGTAGAAGGAGAAACTGAGAAATACAGCGTTGGCGAAGCTAAGCATTATACATTTTATTGTTCTTATTATTTTCTTATTACTACTATTAATTGCAGAGCGACACAAGCGACCGCTTGCGGTGTTAACCTGAAAGAGGCACCATAGCGGTCACAACTGAAATATTTCTATACAGGACGTATTACAGTATTAGTAGCGGTCGCTTGGGGCGCCTAACTGAGACGGGCGCGGGGGCACTCAAATACAAGATTAGTATACACTTGGTATCACAGTTAGTAGCGAAAAATGACACGGATGAAAGTGTACGAGGGAAAAAGTGGGGAAAGCGCGTATACTATTTGCAAATTCTCTGCAAAATGGTGACTCTACAAAGACCTACGGGAGGCAGGGAGCCAACCAGGCTACATCTACACACACGGACGGAGAAAAATCGCAACACAAAAAACAATATACGAGGGTCACTCCAAAAGAAATACACACTATTTTTTTAAATCCATCTTTTATTCTACATTAGATACATCCTTTAGGAACAATATTTCCATTTCTTCACATAATTTCCATCCCTCTCAACTGCCTTACGCCATCTTGGAACCAGCGCCTGTATACCGCACGGTAAAATTCTGGACCAACCTGTTGGAGCCACTGTTTGGCAGCGTGCACAAGGGAGTCATCATCTTCAAACCTTGTTCCACGGAGAGAGTCTTTCAGTTTCCCAAAGAGATGATAGTCACATGGAGCCAGGTCAGGACTGTAAGGCGGGTGTTTCAGTGTTGTCCATCCGAATTTTTTGACTGACATGTGGCCGTGCATTGTCGTGCAACAGCAAAACATTCTGCTTTTGCCGATGTGGTCGAACCCGACCAAGTCGAGCTTGAAGTTTCTTCAGTGTCGTCACATATGCATCAGAATTTATGGTGGTTCCACTTGGCATGATGTCCACAAGCAAGAGTCCTTCGGGTTCGAAAAACACCGTAGCCATAAATTTCCAGCACAAGGTGTGGTTTTGAATTTTTTTTTCTTGGGTGAATTTGCATGATGCCACTCCATTGATTGCCTCTTCGCCTCTGGTGAAAAATGATAGAGCCATGTTTCATCACCTGTCATAATTCTTCCAAGAAATTCAATTCCACCATTCTCGTACTTTCCAAAAGTTCGCTGCATACCGCTTGTTTCTTTGTGGGCCACTGTCAACTCTCTGGGAACCCACCTGGCACAAACCTTTTTTAATGCCAACACTTTCAATATTCTGCAAACACTTCCTTCCTCCATCCCAACGTAGCGTGACAAATCGTTCACTGTGATGCGTCTGTCAGCAGTCACCAATTCGTTAACTCTCTGCCCATTGTCTGGAGTGTGTGCAGTACGAGGCCTGCCACTGCGAGGACAATCCTTAATATTACTGTGCCCGCTTTCATCACGTAACCTGCTTGACCACCGACTAACTGTACTGCGATCGACAGCAGCATCTCCATACACCTTTTTCAACCTCTTGTGAATGTTTCCCACTGTCTCGTTTTCACAGCATAGGAATTCCATGACAGCACTTTGCTTCTGACGAACGTTAAATGTAGCAGCCATCTTGAAGACATGCTGTGACGGCGCCACTCACGGGAACAGGTTAAACTAAGTTTGAAAACAAGCGGAAGGATGTATCTACACACTGTAAAACTATCACACATGCAGAATGAAAACTGTATTTTTACAAAAATAGTGTGCATTTCTTTTGGAGTGACCCTCGTAGATTAATGAAATTTCGGGACTACATTTGTCTAGGTAACATATTTAAGTGAGCAACTTTGGGATATCGCTGGTTAATGTAAGCGCGAGATAAGCCATTGCAAACATGAAATGTTGATACATTAACAACCGGCGTAACCGCCAGAATGTTGAATGAAAGCAATCAAACGTTGTGTTGTACAGGTGCCGGATGTCTGTTTGTGAGATGGAGTTCCATGTCTGTTGCATTTGGTCGGTCAGGACAGGGACAGTTAAAGCTGTTTGTGGATGACGCTGGAGTTGTCGTCAGATGATGTCACATATATGCGTTCGATTGGAGACAGATCGTGTGATCGAGAATACCAATGCAACATGTCGACACACTGTAGAGCATGTTGGTTACAACAGCGGTATGTGGGCCAGTGAGCGAGCGTTATCCTATTGGAAAACACCTCCTGGAATACTCTTCATGACAGCACAGCAGGTCGAATAACAAAACTGACATACAAATTTGCAGTTAAGGAGCGTGGGATAACCAAAAGTGTGTTCCTACTGTTATACAAAATTGCACTCCTGATCGTAACTCCAAGTGTAGGTCCAATGTGTCTAGCGCATAGACAGGTTGGCTGCAGGTCCTCAACTGGCCTCCATTCAACCAACACATGGCCATCACTGGCACTGAGGTAGAAGAACCAGCTTTCTTCAGAAAATGTAACAGATCTCCACCCTGCCCTCCAGTAACCTCTCGTTCGACACCACTGAAGTGGCAAATGATGGTCATTTGGGTCAGTGAAATGCACGCTATACTGCGTCTAGCTCGAAGCTGTACTTGAAATAACTGATATATAACGTTTCGTTATGCTACTGTGGTGCCAACTGCTGCTCAGATTGCTGCTGCAGACGCAGTACCATGCGACAGAGCCATACGCCTCGAACATGTGTCTTCCCTCTCGGTAGTGCCACGTGTCCGTCTGGAGCCCGGTCTTACTGTAACCGTACATTCTCCTGACCACCGCTGCCATCAGTCATATACAGTGCCTATGTACCTACCAAATCTTTCTGCAGTATCACAGAAGAAACGTCCAACTTCTTGTAGCCCTATTACACGATCTGGTTCAAACTCAGTGAGATGTTGATAATGGCGTCTTTGTCGCCTTAAAGCAATTCTTAACTAATACCAACTCACCAAGTGCAATCTCAAACGTTGTAACTAACCACGTTACTACGGGTTATTCCTTATTAGTGGGAATAGAAATACTTATTGCTTATGAAATCAACGTGAGAAGAATAGGGTCGCCACCGACTCAAACCATACAACTAATCAAAGATTTGGTCGAGTCGGAAAATAAATTAATTTGATCACAGACCAAAAACTCACAAAAATGCATACGTTGTGAGGTCGCTCACAGCGGATACGATTTAATTAATAGTATTGCACGTGCGCTGTTCACGACAATCAAACATTTAAAATAAAATAGAAAATGCATGAACACTGCATAAGATCAGCTCCCAGCAACACACCTGAAAATATGACTTAATCTAAAGCATTTTTTTATAAAATACAAGAGGAGACTAATCACTGGACCTGTGCATAAGGAAACGCATTGGATGTGCTAATGGGAAAGCTACGAGGTGAGTGGCTTAGGCGCAAAAACGTAATCTCGGAACACAAGAGAAAATTGTAGATAAAATCATTTATTCCTAAACTAAGGATGTGAGGCATGTACACGATTCCTGATAACACGTGGTTTGTTGAGGCACAATTTCTAGGTATAGTGCCAAATTCCAACAATATCACATCATACAATCATGTTAACATTTTCTAAAACAAACATGCGATCGGACAGTTAGTGATGCCGGTAGCCCAACAACTATAATATTCTACCACGTGGTTGGCTCCCCACGGACGAAAGACACGGAAAGTAAGGAAAATTTACGAGAAGGCAAGGCTCTAAATATTTAGAAAGGTGAAAGCTTATACAGGCACAGCTGGAGGCAAACAGACATTCATACAGAAGCGAGTGCTCACTTCTTATCGACACCTTTGTGTGGTGCTCTTCCGGCGGATCCAAGTCTGCTACAGAAATTTGCTAAAAGAAAAATCTGCCAAAGTTTTGCATTCCTTGCTGCGACAAGGCAAAGCAATCTTCCAGATTTGAAAAGCGAGACCAAAGGCTAACAGCTCTTCCCTCGCCAAGTAACAACGCGCCACGCGGTCAGTCTAACTCACCCTTCTTCGACTGGAGCACAGCTGTGGACGCTTCCCGTACCGGCGGCAGACTGCCTCCCGCTTCTCCAGCCTCTTCCACGCTCCGCGTGGACCGGAAAACCCCAAGATGCCATTTCCGCCACCAACCTAACGCAGGTGGATTTCTCACAAGTAGCGGAAACCTCTTTGCCGACTTGACCACTACGAGAGTTGGCTATTCTGTGCAACTGCTGCTGAATCTGTACGACTATCGCAGACTTTCTGCAGCAGACTACGCCACCGTCTAGCAACGTCACACACAACCACATTCATTCAATCACACTACTATGAGAGTAAAGAGAATAGAGAAACAAGGAAAAGAAAGAGAAATGGTAATGAAAATGGGCTACCGGACTAATGAAAGGTGGCTACAGGACCCTTTCAACGTAACTAACGCTCACAACAGTTACAGCGTGTATTTAAAGCAAACCTGATTTGCATCCTCATAGTGGCGCTAATAGCGCCACTTCTATGCCATGCCTTTCAGATGTACACTCATGTTCAGAAAAAAAACAACAGAACATCTTTAACGACTAGAGACAGAACGTTCATATTCACAGATCATGTACGTTGGTATGTTCTACAGAAATGATTAGCACTTCAGTCACTTCGGTTCAGCATGTGTCCTGTTGCCTAGCAGACACAGAGTCCGCCATGGGCGCTGATAACTTGTTCCATGCGTGATGGCATCGACGCGTGTAAAGCGGGAATGGCGTCTTGCGGTATAGCCATCCACGCTGCATTCACCTGCTTCTAAAGATCATCTACAGTGGTTGGCTTTGGGTCTCAGCGTTGCACCCATCGTTTCACGACGTCCCACACACCTTCGATTGGAGGCACGTCTGGTGATCTGGCTGGCCAAGGCAAAAGGCTGACATTCTGTGACACCAAGAAGGCACATGTTCGTGCAGCAACGTGTGGTCGTGCATTGTCTTGCTGAAATATGGTGTCTGAGGTGTTACGCAGAAACGGTATGATTATGAGCCGCAGGGTGTCATTCACTTAGGGTACGCTGGTCACAGCGCCCTGGACACGTAGTAACTGTGATTTGTGGTTGTACCCAATAGCACCCCATATCATACGGCCTTGAGCTGACGCCGCGTGTCTTGTGCGAATACAGTCACTGTGATACCGCTCCGTCTGCGGCGAACCAAGGTGCGGTCATCATTTTCAAACAAACGAAACCTAGATTCGTCCGAAAAGACTATCTGATACCATTCCTGTCCCCAGTTACTTCGTTCTATACACCATTGCCGTCTAGCATATTTCTGTACATTCATGTAGGGTAGGCGGAGAAGTGGACGACGCGCACGTAACACATTCCGTAATAAACGGCGACGGACTGTCACCCTTGATAGTGTACGATGTGTTACACTGTTCCCCGTTGCGTCAGAGCCGAGGAGGACGCAGATCTGTCCTCCAATGCCATTCGGATGACGTGTCGATATTCTCGGGGTTGGTCTGGCTGGTGCGACCTGACCCATCTTGTCGAGTTCCACGGCCTTCCGTGAACCATTCTGCGCACACCCGTTACACTGCCGAAGTACTTCATTCCATACGAGCAGCAATTTCCCGGATGGATGAATCACATTCTCTCGTGCCAGGAATGCGCCCTCTTTCAGACTCACTTATTTGACGGTACGGTTTCGTGCGTACGTCTGCGAGGCATTCTGCACGTCTGCTCAAGTCACACTGACCCATTACCTTCGGTTTACAGCGACAACGAGAGCCGCAGGCACATTTTACCGGTAGATCGTGTTTCGTTGTGATATCGATCTTGGCCTTGAATCCGCTGGCCGACATGATTCAAATTCTTATCATTCCTGCAGAACATACCAATGTACGAGTACTGTGAAAATGAACGTCCTATCTCTAGTCGTTCTAGGTGTTTTTTTTTCTGAACATGAGAGTAGTAACCCGCCTACCAGCTCACGTTTATGTCGCACAACTCCTTGGTGGTCAGTGTATCCATAGTCGGCAAGACACCTTATGATGTATGGCGAAGGAAATGTCTTTTACCACTATCACTTCGTCGCTTCCCTGCCCCATTCACGAATGGTGTGTAGGAAGAACGTCTATAGGAGCTGTAATTTCTCCGATTTTATCTTCGTGATCACTTTGAGAGACGTATGTGCAAGGAATTAATAAGTCGCTCCGCTCTGTTTCGAACGTAAGAGAAGATAGTTTCATCCGATTCACTGGAAAGTGACGCCAAAATGACGTAGCACGTTTGTCGACAGCTATCGAAAGCTCAATTCAGTCGCACCAATTTAAGCTGTGCTCTCACATTCCTGCCTAACCACACCCTTAGAAACCGCTACGTATTCGGAAATAAACAACAAAATATTTATGGCAAGCAAGAAAACAAGCTGCGTCACAGCTGCCATATGCGGAAGTGCGTTGTCTTGCTGAAGGAGGACATCACCTTTGTGTCGAAAAAATAGCAGTAGCATGAGGATAATAGCCTATACAAATGAATCATTCACTTTTTAATCAGATTTAAGTCGCAACATCGAACAAGCTCCGCCGGTAGCTGTGGCCGCAGGTTCGAATCCTGCCTCGAGCATGGATGTGTTGATGTCCTTAGTTAGGTTTAAGTAGTTCTAAGTTCTAGGGGACTGATCTCAGATGTTAAGTCCCATAGTGCTCAGAGCCATTTGAACAAACTCCTGAGAGACAGTGCTCTCATATGTAAATAACATCAAACATTGCAGTTCACACCTTTCTTATATTAATAAGGAAGTCCCAGAATCTTTTACAAACGCGAAGGTGAAAAAACAAAAAAACGAGTGCAGCAGAACACGAACCTACTTTCTTCTACTTCGTAAATCCATACCTCGATGTACTACACTAGGATTTTTTTTCTTTTTGTTACAATCAAATTTGTTGCTTTACAATTGTATGGTTTCAACATTACAGATGATAACCTCACAGTGAAATAAATGTTGTCAAACTTTTATAAATAATCATCAACTCAACGTCCATTTACTATCAAGCACATCAATAATTTATCGCTTCAACATTTAATAATTTGAAGGATACTGTCATCAATGAACAAAGCTCCTTTTTTTTTTTGCTGAAACCATCAACACTGTAGACAGTGTAGAGAATTGTTCTCTTTAACGCGATCGCTCTCCATTTTGCCTTCGTCAGCTTGGCTTCAGTGCCAACGAATTCTCTTCAGTAGTGTGTAGCCAGACAATTCTGCTCTCGTTTTTTTCTTTCTTCACGGAAACAGCAGATGTCCTAGTTTGTGAAAGCAAAAGTAACTTAAAATATAAAACTTAATTTACACATGAAGGCGAAATGAAAGATAATTTTTATATCTATTTAGGAAGCAGTGCTGCTCTAAATTGCTTTATTGGAGAAAATTCATAACTGAAACATCATTCTGGACTTACGACAACAACTAAGTATCTCTGATAACTCAGTTTACATTTAGGACGTTCCTTTAAATAAAAATGCTCTTCTTCGACATACTGTATGTAGTTTTCTATATTTGGATTTATCTTCGTAACCGCATTAATTACGTATTGTCCAATGAGCCAATTATGACTTACGTTTTGCATTAGGATATAAATTATATTCTGGAGTACATCTTTTATTGCAGCGTAGTTCTTGGCGGTTCTACAGATGACGGCCCCTTCCCCTTCCAGATCCGAATGTCTTCCTCGTAAGTGAGAACATGTTCTAGAGTTTCCATTAGTTGGCAGCAGTCACAATATGGAATCAGCAATAGGTTTATTTTACGGGGCTAGTCTCGTGTGAGGGCCTTGTCATTAATTAACCACATCGTACCAAAGAGAACTTACATTCAGTTGTAGAACAGGGAGATTGATATTTCTTCGTATCTTTGTCCAGATTTTATCTTTATATTTCATCAGCATTAAGTTTATTGATATTTCAAAGTACAGTTTGGTTATAATTAAAATTACAGTTTCAAAACGCTGTATAAAAATGACCACTGCTCAGAATGATGTCAAATTTGAACGGAGTATCGTCGAAAAAGAGGGGAAACGTTGTGGAAACAAAAAAAGAAAAAAAGAAAAAGAAAAGCGAAAATTTCCCCTCTAGATGGCCTGTAAAAATGGTAGATGAATCGCAATACCACAGCTATGGAGTGAGTTTCACATTACATCAACCGTATTTTGCAATGTGCGTCACCACACAACTTATGGCAGTCAACTGTTGTGGCGTTATCAGCGCTACGTAAGCCCAACCATCAACGCAAGGTTCGTACCACATCGAATAGGAAAAATAGGTTTTTAATTGTCCTCAGGCTAAAAACTGCGTAAAAAGCAATTCGTCTACAATTTGTCTTAAGGTCACAGACACATAATGTGAAGTAGCCGTGAGGCCCGCGTCTTTTATGTCGAATATTCTGCCGCTTACAGCACTATCTGGTGTTGAGAATTTCGATAAACTTCTTTTTTTTTGTTTCCAACATGTTCCTCCTCTCTCTCCTCCCTCCCTCCCCCCCCCCCCCCCCCCAATTTCGATAATATTCCGTTCACATTTGGCGCGTTCATGAGCAGCAGTTCTATTTTTTACAACATTTTGAAACTGGAACTTTAATTGTAGTCACCGTCAACATAACTACGTTCGACGTAATATCTTCTAACGTAGTTCGTTTCTGGATTGTTTCGTGCGACATTAATATTATTGCAGCACATCGGTCGTTGGTGTCTAAGGCGGTAAACAGGTTTCGTGATATGTGAACCTGATTACTGTGTAATAATTTACAAGCGCAATTGAGAAACATCGCCGTCCAATGTAGGTGGATGTCTAATACCCAATACTCCATTAAATCGAGGTAACATGGCAATTTGTAACGAGAGTTTGATAACATTGCCCCTTCAACCATACCAGCACGCAACTTCGGACGTTATATTTCATCTTACGATGGCTTGAAGGCTTTTACCACAGAAATGTCATTAACCGATATTAAATTGTAACAAATCGTACCAAGAGCGACATATTTATGATAAATCTTCAGTGCGCCGTCGCCTTGAGCCGACATACTCCATAGCGCGCAGATTATAATATGGAAACAATGAAGTTGGTGGATGCAATACGACGTCTCCAAAGTTCTTCATTTGTTGACGACTACCTCGCATCGAGTTTTATGGAAAACACGTAATTCTAACGTCATTTCCCATGAGAAATTTGCTGATGGTAGCTTCTTCTTCGAACGTAGGATCTGGGAATTTCAACGGTTCACGGAAGGGATTAGCTGCTCCGAACGGATGGGTATCCTATCCCCTCGCTCGCCTGTTGGCCGATAGTTTGGCCATCTTCCCCGCCCCTTAACAACCGTGTTAATATTGGTCGAAACAAAAATCCCTGTGCTTCCTTTGCTTCCGAAGGAAGGGCAGCACATCGTGGTGTTGAACATGAAAAAGGCAAATAGTCCATGTTCCCTAGAGTATTAACAAACAGAAAGCATTGTTTGGCAACAGATGACGCGTAAAATAACAGTATATTGATCCGCATATGTCTTCGTACCACACATTTTTAAAAAAATCCTAGTGCCTCAGACTGAATTTGTGAATAGTATTTTCGTGCAAAAATGTTATACAGCGTGAGTTTATGTAATAACAAAAATATATGTGACACTTCGGAATGCGGTTCATAAAAGATTCTCTGAGACATTGCTTTCATTCTAAATATTAAGACACAGTTTCAATTTGTTGAATTAAATCACTGCAGTACCCCACACTGCAACTGCGGAAAACTGCTCCCACTTTGAACATTTATACAATAACTGGTAGTTTATAAAATGCACGCCAGTGTCAAGAAATTATCACAAATTATTAAGCAGTGTGGATATCCATCTGTAGCAATACTTAATTACATGCTGCTAAACCTAAATCTGTATATATTTAAGACATTCATCCCAATTTGTTTAGATACGAATATCACTCGCCAGTAGCATTGATCTACGTGCCATATGAAATAATAATCCCTAAACACAAAAATATAGTTTCTTTGATTTTCTTTAAGCTGAAAACATTATTGCGCGACAGATGTAATTGCTTTGCAGGTTTTAGTGACAGTTATATTGCTGACGTTTGTTGATATTGCAACACTAAATGCCGGACGTGGTGGCCGAGTGGTTCTAGGCGCTTCAGTCTGGAACCGCGCGACCGCTACGGTCACAGGTTCGAATCCTGCCTCGGGCATGGATGTGTGTGATGTCCTTAGGTTAGTCAGGTTTAAGTAGTTCTAAGTTCTAGGGGACTCATGACCTCAGATGTTAAGTCCCATAGCACTCAGAGCCATTTGCATTTTTTGCACAACACTAAATACCACTCGAATGACCTTTCTGTTGACAGAAATTTTAGTTACCATTTTTCAACTGAAATTTCCTCTCTAATTTGCACGTTATCTTTCTCTGTTCTGTCCGATAATATCATTAATATTTAGGGTTTCTTACCTCAAACGGAGCCCTTTTGGTATCGTTTTGTTGTCTGTCTGTCTCTCTGTCCAACTGTTATGCGCCCACTTTCTCAGCACGGGTAGACGTATCCAGTTTAAATTTATGTCGCATATTAAGGTCTGTAATCCCTTAGCGGTGTAAAAATATGAAGATTTTAAGTCAATTCAATCAAAATATGCGGCCATTTATGTCACATATTTTAAAACTCGAAAACTCACTTATCAAAACTAATAGGGTACTTCCCACTGACCTTCAATCATCAAATTTGGCAAGAAGCAAGATTTCACTTTACAAATAAAGTTAAAGGTTCTGAAAAGTGTTAAACTGCAATCACATCACATAATAATATCTTTTTGGCATTAGGACAGATTGAATTCATCATCCGTCAAAAGCATAATAGACCAACATTACTGCGTGTAAACACAATATTTAAGTTGTGGTCATGCATTAGTAAGCAAAAAAAATATTTTATTACATCTTCTCTCTTTACATATACAAGCGGAAGCACCTGTTCGTTTCATTTTGTATGTACGGGCTACGTTGAGGAACACCAATAGAGATTTTGATACAGCCTCGGAATTCCCTGAACTGATATCTTGCCATTGACCGATAATCTTGCCATCATCGATATCGATAAGAGCCATAAATCGACGAGATTCTCGATTACCGAAATGGATGATATATATATATATGGGGTGTCCCATTTATCTTGACCACCCTAAATAACTGTTTGTCCAGATGCAAATTACAAAACTTTTCAAGCAAATGTACTTTAGCTATCAGGGGGACATCAATCAGCATGATTGCCTTCGTTGTAGCTTCGTTTTTTACAAAGATATGAACAGCAGTAGGACTTTTTAAAATGGCACCCTGTATTTTTTGTTCGGTAATCCGTTTCCTCTCCTAAAGACCTATTCAATAATGTATCACAGTGTACCATTCACTAAAACACAACGTTATTAATTATATAACACAACATTGACTTTGAGCACGGGATCACAAACACGTCCACTTGCTGGAGTTGTTAGAAAACAAATGAAAACCAAGTAAAAACATATCACAAAGGTGCTCAAAGTGGTGACCCTGGACACCGATACACGGGTGCACTCGTTGAATGAAAGAATTACTTACTGCTTCCAGTGTTGCCTGGTGTAGCAAGCACGATACTTTCCTGCATGTCCTCTGGAGTTGTTGGAATATCCCGATAGACAACGTCTTTAATGTATCACCAAAGAAAAAGGTCCAGAGGATTTAAATCAGGAGACCTAGCAGGCCAAGTAACTGTTCCTCCTCGACCAATCCATCTGGCAGGATACCTTCGGCTCGGAACACGACGTGAACGCAAGGCATTATGTGCTGGACATCCATCGTGTTGATGCCACATAAGCATTCTGGTTCTTAGCGGCACTTCATCCAGAAGAAGAGGAAGAACTAGTCTGATGAAGTTGGCATACGCTGTGCCATTTAGACTACCATTGATGAAATAAGAACCAATAATTGTAGTACCAAGCATCCCACACCAGACGTTAACTCTCCACCTGTCTAAGCCATCATGGGTTGTCGCTGGACCAATAATGCATGTTCCTTGTATTTGCCGGCCGGAGTGGCCGTGAGATTCTAGGCGCTACAGTCTGGAACCGAGCGACCGCTACGGTCGCAGGTTCGAATCCTGCCTCGGGCGTGGATGTGTGTGGTGTCCTTAGGTTAGTTAGGTTTAAGTAGTTCTGAGTTCTAGGGGACTGATGACCTCAGATGTTAAGTCCCATAGTGCTCAGAGCTATTTGAACCATTTGAACCATTCCTTGTATTTACCTGTCCTTTGTTTGAGAAACAACATTCATCGGTAAATAGAATATTGGAGAAGTTCAGGTTGGCGAGGATTTGCTGCTGTGTCCACTGACAGAACTGCACACGATTCTGGAAATCATTCCCATGCAATTTTTGATGCAGGTGTACATGGTAAGGATGGAACCGGTGACGTGTAAGAATACGGTGTACACTGGTTTTAGGAATGCCAAACTCGGGTTCAGGCTGTCGTGTGCTCACATGTGGATTCATAGCAACGGAAGTGAGAACACAACTTCGGCAGCTTCCTCTGTGAGAGTGCTACGAAGATTGCGTTGTCGTGGGTTGAAACTTCCCGTTTTCTGAAGTGTCGCAACAAGACGAGAAAACATCCGTCGGGAAGGTGGGATCTTGTCAGGATATCGTTGTCTGTACAGTTCCGCTGCCTGCGTAGCATTTCGCCTACCTTCAACAACAACAACAATAAAAGAAACGTTATGTCGATGCAGTTTATAGGAAGAAGTTTTCACTGTATGTCTACTCTACACAACGGTATTTAAAAGGACTAAACTACTGTACTAAATGTACCCGTGCATAAGAAGACAGTATTGCAATTACTGTTCTGATAACTTCCATTCCCCATAGATGAGTAGCATTTCTACCTTATCTTCGTTGGTGGACATTCTACTCACACAATTCTTCAACTGACGACGGTTGACGGAATGACAGGTGTGCATTCTACTTATGTTTACATCTGTCCTCTGTCAACGTCAACACGTGGATTGTCCCATTACCCCGAGTACCTGCACTAAAACATATGGCTCACAATTTTAGACGAACAGTTGGTAACAGGTAGGTTTTTTAAATTAGAATGCAGAACGTAGGTAGTTTGAAAATTTTATTTAGGTTGTTCCATTGTGATACATGTACCTTTGTGAACTTATCATTTCTGAGAACGCATGGCCGGCCTGGATGGCCGAGCGGTTCTAGGCGCTACACTCTGGAACCGCGCGACCGCTGCGGTCACAAGTTCGAATCCAGCCTCGGGCATGGATTTGTGTGATGTCCTTATGTTAGTTAGGTTTAAGTAGTTCTACATTCTAGGGGACTGATGACCTCAGAAGTCCCATAGTGCTCATAGCCATTTGAAACATTTGAGAACGCATGCTGTTAAAGCGTGATTACCTGTAAATACCACATTAATGCACCGGCCGAAGTGGCCGTGCGGTTCTAGGCGCTGCAGTCTGGAACCGCGTGACCGCTACGGTCGCAGGTACGAATCCTGCCTCGGGCATGGATGTGTGTGATGTCCTTAGGTTAGTTAGGTTTAACTAGTTCTAAGTTCTAGGGGACTAATGACCTCAGAAATTGAGTCCCATAGTGCTCAGAGCCATTTTTTGAACCACATTAATGCAATAAATGCTCAAAATGATGTCCGTCAACATCAATGCATTTGGCAATACGTGTAACGACATTCCTCTCAACAGCGAACAGTTCGCCTTCCGTAATGGTCGCACATGCATTGACAATGCGCTGACGCATGTTGTCAGGCGTTGTTGGTGGATCACGATAGCAAATATCCTTCAACTTACCCCACAGAAAGAAATCCGGGGACTTCAGATCCGGTGAGCGTGCGGGCCATGGTATGGTACTTCGACGACTAATCCACCGGTCATGAAATATGCTATTCAATACCTCTTCAATCGCACGCGAGCTATGTGCCGCACAGCCATCATGTTGGAAGTACATTGCCATTCTGCTATGCAGTGAAACATCTTGTAGTACCATCGGTAGGACATTACGTGGGAAATCAGCATACAATGCACCATTTAGATTGCCATCGATAAAATGGGGGCCAATTATCCTTCCTCCCATAATGCCGCACCATACATTAACCCGCCAAGGTCGCTGATGTTCCTCTTGTCGCAGCCATCGTGGATTTTCCGTTGCCCAATAGTGCATATTATGCCGGTTTACGTTACCGCTGTTGGTGAATGACGCTTCGCCGCTAAATAGAACGCATGCAAAAAATCTGTCATCGTCCCGTAATTTCCCTTGTGCCCAGTGGCAGAACTGTACACGACGTTCAAAGTCGTCGCCATGCAATTTCTGGTTCATAGAAATATGGTACGGGTTCTATCGATGTTGATGTAGCATTCTCAACACCGACGTTTTTGAGTCTCCCGATTCTCACGCAATTTGTCTGCTACTGATGTGCGAATTAGCCGTAACAGCAGCTAAAACACCTACTTGGCCATCATTTGTTGCAGGTCGTGGTTGACGTTTCACATGAGTTGAACACTTCCTGTTTCCTTAAATAACGTAACTATCCAGCGAACGGTCCGGACACTTGTATGATGTCGTCCAGGATACCTAGCAGCATACATCGCAAATGCCTGTTGGGCATTTTGATCACAATAGCCATACATCAACACGATATCGACCTTTTCCGCAATTGGTAAACGGTCCATTTTAACACGGGTAATGTATCACGAAGCAAATACCGTCCGCACTGGCGGAATGTTACGTGATACCATGTACTTATACGTTTGAGACTATTACACCGCCATCTATCACAAAGCGAAAAAAGTGGTCCAGCTAAAACATTCATATTTCTTTACGTACTACACGAATATGTAATAAAAATGGGGGTTCCGATTTTTAAAAAAAGCAGTTGATATCCGGTTGACCTATGGCAGCGCCATCTAGCGGGCCAACCATAGCGCCATCTGGTTCCCCCTTCAGGCTAGACAAGTTTCGTACTTTGTAGTTTTTTCGTTTGACGCTTATTTCGTGAGGCATTTGGCCCGGTCACGATCAATGGACCACCCAGTATATATATTCATCCGTCCCGTTAATCGAGAATCTCAACGATTTATGCCTCTTATCGATATCGATGCTGGCAAGATTATCAGTCCATGGCAAGATATCGGTTCAGGGAATTTCAAGGCTGTATCAGAATCTCTATTGGTGTCCTCAACGTAGCCCATACAAATCTTTGTCTAGAATTCTTAGATTTGAGGAAGCTTTTCATTCCGTTTCAAGAAAATTTGATTTAACCGCTACTGAGAAACAAAGCATACATTCAGCCTACGGTAGTGTGCTGAAGAAAAAGTATGTCACTGCTATGGCTCCCATTTGAGTTCATCAGCATTGTGGAAAACTCAGAATTTAAAGTGGAGTCAGTAGGAAACTTTTCTTTGCCAATTTCAAAACTGTCGTCAAAATTCCGAAATAAAGTTCTCCAATCTGTAAACTAATAAAATTGAGAAAGGATATGGATTATTAGAACACAGATGAGCAGCCAACGTTGAAAACTGACCACAAATTCATATCTGAAGCTTTAATAGTTAAAAAGTTATTTACATTAACACCATTATTGTTTGTAGTAAATTGTAACAACTAAACCCATCACGAAAGTCACACTTGTGATACAACGCCTGCAAATTTAAGTAAGTTATAAACGATTGAGTTTACTTATGTAAATAGTGCCGTAACTATGAAATCCTTCACAGAGACGCAAATGATCGCATCGCCATGAAATTTGTTCTTTAATATTCCAATAACTCTGAATGCACATTTAGCTATAACTGTGATTTAGAAAGTAGGTCAAGTTAATGTTTTGACTCGAGTGCCGGATGGGGTGATTTGTATGTTTAAGGTTTGTTTAAAATTTTCTAATTTTAAGATGTGAGTTTATTAATTTTGTAATGTGAGTTTTTTAAGAGGTAGCAAAATGAATGGAAAGATTTTTATATGTTTTATCGTAATTATTTATGTCATATTATTGTGACAATTACGAATGGTGGTCAGGATGAAAGTATCTGCACTGAATCTAGGAGTGGTCATCTGACCGAACCTGTAAATAAGAGTGCAGGGCAGAGGTTGCAGTCTTTCGTCCTGCTTGTGGAGTTTTGGTGAGGTGTATTAGTCATGGTTTCGTCTGGAGTCGGTAAAGTTATCTGCAGAGTGTATTCCGCGAATGTTGCTTTCGTGTAGCGGAATTGTACTTTATTACTTAGCGCGTGTTGCTGGGTGTAAATGCTATGTCTGCACAAAGTAATTCGAAATTTTGCACTGTTGACAAATGAGTTATTTATATGGGGGGCACCATTCGCAAACATAGTGCTTTTCTGAAAGATAAAATGGATTTATATAAAAGTTTAACTCAATCTATTCTGAGCACTATTATTATTCTTCAGGATTTCAATCAACAGACCCGACCTCAGTACATCTTTTACTAAATTATTCGCTAATGTCTCACTGCTAGTATAGGGTTCTGGTATAAATGTTATTATGTTGTGTTGGTGGGCTAAAGAGCGACCGTGTAGTGCCATCACCTATTAATAATAGCGAGCCACAATCACAGATAATGGTCTTCCATTGCCCGGCCTCTGGCGGAACTTACTACTGCGTCGTAATTGTTGGTATCAAAAGGGATACATGATACGAAGCGTAGGAGCAAGAACCACGAGAGAAACATCTTAAGGTCTTTCTCCATTAGTATATGTAAAATGGCTTATGCAGATGTACATGAACAGAAATTAGAACTACGCTGGATAATGTTACTTGTGGGTAGATATGTATATAAAATGGTTGTAAATAAAGAAATGTGGGCCGAGAGTGCGGCTGTCAAACACTACCGCATTCAGTAAAAACCAACAGACTCCCGACAGATATTTCCTTTGTTATTCATAAGTTAGCATCTGTACTAAAGGAGTTGTTATATCCTAGCCAGTAATGCCACCCGAGCCCGCTGCCAAAAGGTTGGCAGCATCAAAGTCCGGACGCCGTCCGCATAAGCAGCGCCAGTGAGACAGGAAATCGCCGCAAGTCTGCGCGCGCCACCGCTGGCTTCTGGTTTCTTAAGCGCTGGAGTCGCGAGCGCTAGGACAGTTCTGTATTCGCCGCTCAGTTGTATACTCGCCACCGAATTGTGTACTTGCTAGTCAGTTGTGTGTTCATCGCAGCAGAGTTGTTGTTTGTCGTCAGCCGACGCTGACCTAGCCACTCCGACTCTAACTAGACAGATCTCTGTAGACACGGAGTTCACTACTGTGTTTCTGTATCTTCGTTAATAAAGATAAGTACCGACTTTTATTTAATCAGAGTGTTTGGGTTTTCATCTTTCTGTTCACTGTTCCAGCGGACCGGTCCGCCCGCTATTAAAAGTGTGGCGGTGACTTCGTAAGCGGTTTCTACAGCGAATTGTTTGTCGCTACGAACGCCGCCACAAAAGGAGTAGTCCAACAACTTGAAAATAAAGGCGCGATTTAATCTTCTCTTGTGATACAATGAGTCTAACATACTATCTAACGAATATCATTACAAAAACATCAATGTAGTTGACAATATTTTCCGCCAGACTTTTGGGTCGTTGTGATCCTTGGAGCTGCGTACGGCGTGGAGGTCTCTTTGCTATAGGACGCCCATCCATCAGAAATACGGGTTCCACAACGAACTTGTGACGTCACACAACTGGGCTTGGTTTGTCCGCCACACTTTGCGAACGCCAAGCTCCGTGCAGGTCCCCTAGGAAATTACACTACTGGCCATTAAAATTCCTACACCAAGAAGATGACATGCTACAGACGCGAAGTTTAACCGACAGGAAGAAGATCCTGTGATATGCAAATGATTAGCTTTTCAGAGCATTCACACAAGGTTGGCGCCGGTGGCGACACCTACAACGCGCTGACATGAGGAAAGTTTCCAACCGATTTCTCATACACAAACAGCAGTTGACCGGCGTTGCCTGGTGAAACGTTGTTGTGATCCCTCGTGTAAGGAGGAGAAATGCGTACCATCACGTTTCAGACTTTGATAAAGGTCGGATTGTAGCCTATCGCGATTGCGGTTTATCGTATCGCGACATTGCTGCTCGCGTTGCTCGAGATCCAATGACTGTTAGCAGAATATGGAATCAGTGGCTTCAGGAGGGTAATACGGAGCGCCGTGCTGGATCCCAACGGTCTCCTATCACTATCAGTCGAGATGACAGGCATCTTATCCAAATGGCTGTAAGGGATCGTGCAGCCACGTCTCGATCCCTGAGTCAACAGATGGGAACGTTTGCAAGACAACAACCATCTGCACGAACAGTTCGACGACGTTTGCAGCAGCAGGGACTATCACCTCGGAGACCATGGCTGCGGTTACCCTTGAGGCTGCATCACAGACAGGAGCACCTGCGATGGTGTACTCAACGACGAACCTGGTTGCACCATTGGCAAAACGTCATTTTTTCGGATGAATCCAGGTTCTGTTTACAACATCATGATGGTCGCATCCGTGTTTGACGACAACGCGGTGAACGCACATTATAAGCGTGTATTCGTCATCGCCATACTGGCGTATCACCCGGCGCGATGGTGTGGGGTGCCATTGGTTACACGTCTCGGTCACCTCTTGTTCGCATTGACGGCACTTTGAACAGTGGACGTTACATTTCAGATGTGTTACGACCCGTGGCTCTACCCTTCATTCGATCCCTGCGAGACCTTACATTTCAGCAGGATAATGCACGACCGCATGTTGCAGGTCCTGTACTGGCCTTTCTGGATACAGAAAATGTTCGACTGCTGCCCTGGCCAGCACATTCTCCAGATCTCTCACCAATTGAAAACGTCTGGTCAATGGTGGCCGAGCAACAGGCTTGTCACAATACGCCAGTCACTACTCTTGATGAACTGTGGTATCATGTTGAAGCTGCATGGGCAGCTGTACCTGTACACGACATCCAAGCTCTGTTTGACTCAATGCCAAGGCGAATCAAGGCCGTTATTACCGTCAGAGGTGGTTGTTCTGGGTACTGATTTCTCAGGATCTATGCACCCAAACTGCGTGAAAATGTGATCACATGTCACTTCTAGTATAATATACACTCCTGGAAATTGAAATAAGAACACCGTGAATTCATTGTCCCAGGAAGGGGAAACTTTATTGACACTCCTGGGGTCAGATACATCACATGATCACACTGACAGAACCACAGGCACATAGACACAGGCAACAGAGCATGCACAATGTCGGCACTAGTATAGTGTATATCCACCTTTCGCAGCAATGCAGGCTGCTATTCTCCCATGGAGACGATCGTAGAGATGCTGGATGTAGTCCTGTGGAACGGCTTGCCATGCCATTTCCACTTGGCGCCTCAGTTGGACCAGCGTTCGTGCTGGACGTGCAGACCGCGTGAGACGACGCTTCATCCAGTCCCAAACATGCTCAATGGGGGACAGATCCGGAGATCTTGCTGGCCAGGGTAGTTGACTTACACCTTCTAGAGCACGTTGGGTGGCACGGGATACATGCGGACGTGCATTGTCCTGTTGGAACAGCAAGTTCCCTTGCCGGTCTAGGAATGGTAGAACGATGGGTTCCATGACGGTTTGGATGTACCGTGCACTATTCAGTGTCCCCTCGACGATCACCAGTGGTGTACGGCCAGTGTAGGAGATCGCTCCCCACACCATGATGTCGGGTGTTGGCCCTGTGTGCCTCGGTCGTATGCAGTCCTGATTGTGGCGCTCACCTGCACGGCGCCAAACAAGGGTACGACCATCATTGGCACCAAGGCAGAAGCGACTCTCATCGCTGAAGACGACACGTCTCCATTCACGTCTGTCGCGACACCACTGGAGGCGGGCTGCACGATGTTGGGGCGTGAGCGGAAGACGGCCTAACGGTGTGCGGGACCGTAGCCCAGCTTCATGGAGACGGTTGCGAATGGTCCTCGCCGATACCCCAGGAGCAACAGTGTCCCTAATTTGCTGGGAAGTGGCGGTGCGGTCCCCTACGGCACTGCGTAGGATCCTACGGTCTTGGCGTGCATCCGTGCGTCGCTGCGGTCCGGTCCCAGGTCGACGGGCACGTGCACCTTCCGCCGACCACTGGCGACAACATCGATGTACTGTGGAGACCTCACGCCCCACGTGTTGAGCAATTCGGCGGTACGTCCACCCGGCCTCCCGCATGCCCACTACACGCCCTCGCTCAAAGTCCGTCAACTGCACATACGGTTCACGTCCACGCTGTCGCGGCATGCTACCAGTGTTAAAGACTGCGATGGAGCTCCGTATGCCACGGCAAACTGGCTGACACTGATGGCGGCGGTGCACAAATGCTGCGCAGCTAGCGCCATTCGACGGCCAACACCGCGGTTCCTGGTGTGTCCGCTGTGCCGTGCGTGTGATCATTGCTTGTACAGCCTTCTCGTAGTGTCCGGAGCAAGTATGGTGGGTCTGACACACCGGTGTCAATGTGTACTTTTTTCCATTTCCAGGAGTGTATTTGTCCGATGAATACACGTTTATCATCTGCATTTCTTCTTGGTGTAGCTATTTTAATGGCCAGTAGTGTAATAAGTGATTGAAAAGGTGCCCACTAAAGGTCTTACCATTGTCATGAGCTATCGAGAGCCTACATACTTTGAAATGTTCAGTCAAGAATTATTAAACTCTTCCAAAATAGTTACTCGCTCCCCGCCCAAGACAGCTGCTGGCACTCGTAAGACCCACACAGCCTGTCTTTCTCGTGGGCCTCGTTCGGTGTATTTGCGAGGTCAGGCGCAGGTCGACCACACACTCCGCTGCACTAAGCCTGGTAGCAATAACTCAGACAAACAGAACAACAGAGAGTAATCTTAAGTAACACTGATTTCGCATAGAGATAACTTCAGTCCTTGAGACGATGGTATTATCTCACTTCCCACTTACACAAAAATTGTCATGCATGTTATTTTGTTTACAACTACGGTACTGGATTTTCCTATCAGTCCACTAACTTTAATTAGATTTATTATTGATAAAACCATCAAAAACCTCGTACCTTTCGTTGGTAATGTGGTTTTTTTTTTTCGCCGGCCGAAGTGGCCGTGCGGTTAAAGGCGCTGCAGTCTGGAACCGCGGGACCGCTACGGTCGCAGGTTCGAATCCTGCCTCGGGCTTGGATGTTTGTGATGTCCTTAGGTTAGTTAGGTTTAACTAGTTCTAAGTTCTAGCGGACTAATGACCTCAGCAGTTGAGTCCCATAGCGCTCAGAGCCATTTGAACCATTTCTGTGGTTTTTCTCTCGAACTGCTATAAATATAAAATTTTCTGCACGACTATCTAGAAATTCTTTGACTTGATAGAATTTTTTTTTTTTTTAGAAAGTGCACTACCTGATCAAAACTTGCCGCACACCACAATGTAATACGGAATTGACCAGTAGATGTCAGCTGCAGACCAAAGATCTCCATCTATGTGATTACTCTGCTATTCCCAATAAAGTGCCTGGCAGAAGGTTCAATGAACCACCCTCAAGCTGTCTCTCTATCGTTCCACTCTCGAACGGCACGCGGGAAAAACGAGCACTTAAATTTTTCTCTGCGAACCCTGATTTCTCTTATTTTATCGTGATGATCATTTCTCCCTATGGAGGTGGGTGCCAACACAATGTTTTCGCAATCGGAGGAAAAAACTGGTGATTGAAATTTCACGGGAAAATCCCGTCGCAACGAAAAACGCCTTTGTTTTAATGATTGCCACTCCAATTCACGTATCATGTCTGTGACACCATCTCCCCTATTACGCGATAATACAAAACGAGCTGCCCTTCTTTGTACTTTTTCGATGTCATCTGTCAGTCCCACCTGATGCGGATCCCACACCGCACAGCAATACTCCATAACAGGGCGGACAAGCGTGGTGTAAGCAGTCTCTTTAGTAGACCTGTTGCACCTTCTAAGTGTTCTGCCAATGAATCGCAGTCTTTTGTTTGCTCTACCCACAATATTATCTATGTGATCGTTCCAATTTAGGTTATTTATGATTGTAATCCCTAAGTATTTAGTTGAATTTACAGCCTTCAGATTTGTGTGACTTATCGCGCAATCGAAATTTAGCTGATTTCTTTTAGAACTCATGTGAATAACTTCACACTTTTCCTTATTCAGGGTTAATTGCTACTTTTCGCACCATACAGATATATTATCTAAATCATTTTGCAAGTCATTTTCATCATCTGATGACTTTACAGGACGGTAAATGACAGCATCATCTGCAAACAATCCAAGACGGCTACTCAGATTGTCTCCTACATCGTTAATATAGATCAGGAACAATAGAGGGCCTATATAACACTTCCTTGGGGAACGCCGGATATTACTTCTGTTTTACTCGATGACTTTCCGTCTATTACTATGAACTGTGACCTTTCTGACAGGAAATCACGAATCCAGTAGCACAACTGAGGCGATACTCCGTAGGCACGCAGCTTGGTTAGAAGACGCTTGTGAGGAACGGTATCGAAAGCCTTCTGGAAATCTAAAAATATGGAATCAATTTGACATCCCCTGTCGATAGCACTTATTACTTCATGAGTATAAAGAGCTAGTTGTGTTTCACAAGAACGATATTTTCTGAAACCGTGCTGACTGTGTCAATAAATCGTTTTCTTCGAGGTGAAGCATGAGTACCGGGAGAAAGCAAATGGGTACTGTGTCTGAGACAATAGAGGCACTGACCGTCAGGCGACAGTTTTATCTGGAGAACGATTAGGCGGAAACCAATGGACAGAGCGGGAGTTAAATTGCTCTGACGACGAGAACGCGTCAAGTGCCATAACCCGATTTCTCAGATAATTCGCTCAGTGGAACAGAGGTTCAGAATAAGGGAACACGTGTCTCAGCTTACCCATAAATACCATACCGTTTCAAAGAAAACGACTGTCAAAGTTTTCGAGGCACTGTAAGCGCCTTTTAGCGAGTCCACGAGTTTACCCAGTTTCGTAGAAGATTACTATATGCATGTATTCCAATGTACATTCAAGTAACGTCGTACTTATTCGTTTACTAACTGTATATCTGGTGAATGAATTACAAAAAATAAGATAATTAAAATAAATTAATGAGAAAATTAATTGAAATTGTTTCTTGTGAAATTCCTGCAGTGTATCTTGATTCATAATTAGCTGCAAGCGATTTAGAAAAAGTAGTCTGTTGAGCGTGGTTTGCCGTGAAATTATTTCTAGCGCGTGAAATCTTCAGCAATGTTAACACGTTTCTTTCCCGAGTGAGATTCGAAGAAATGTCACTGAAAAACCTACCTTCTTGCGATGCTCTTGGCTTTCGGAATTTCTATGTTTACAATGTTTCAACGAGCGATACTATCCAAGGGAATGCATCAAAATAAGAATAAAATACATGAATTAATATAAGAGTTGATATAAAAACAAAAGAATTTAAAAACTATTTAACATCATAAATTACCAAACACACTTATATTGTATAATAAATGTATGACATTGTGAGAACCAGTTTTTATTTTACAATTAATTAACGCCCTTGTGTACCCTAGCTTGATAAGAAACATTTGTCCAGTAATTTCTACAGACATGGGTGGATAAATGAAAAAATAATAAAATAAAATAAATGAAAACCACCATTTTGACTGAGATTATCTCGTGCTAAGTCATTTAACTACGTCGAAAACTTTGACCGTAATTTTATCAGAGACGATCGAGTATCTACAGATAAGCCGAGACACGTGTTCCCTTATTTTGACTCCTCTTCCACTGAGCGAAGTTTTTTAGGAAATCGAATTATGGCACTTGCCGTGTTCTTGTGAGTGCCGCCCGGAAAATTGCAGCTGCACAGATGAACTGCTATCTACAGCCACACAGCTTAACGCCACTCACATTGTAGCAATACAACACCAGCCGCATCAGTCCTCACATACAGCCGATTCCATTATATGGTGTTTTTAAAAAAGTCACATAATCCTACGTGAGGCAAATCTACCCTCTAATTCCCATCTGCCTGTTAAAAAAAAAAAAAAAAAAAAAAAAAAAGTACACACTACAGTCAGTAATGCACACATCCTGACACGTCCTTCAGTCTTCCCAGTAAATCACGCACCCTTTCAAATACACCTGGCTCCATTAGATTGCTCTTTAAACGTCTGCACATTGTCAATGGTCTGGGCATACCCCACTGCCTTTAAATGCCCCCATAGCCGTAAACCTACGGATCTGGTGAACAGACAGTCCGCGCTACCGGACCTCATCGGCCAATCCATTGCCTACGAAACGGTGCGGTTGAGGTACCGATGCACGATCCGTAGAAAACGGAGTGGTGCCCCGTCGTGCATATCCAAAAGTCGTTGTCTCTCTGCAGGGGTAACAATCGGTGTCTGTAAAATTACAACCATTTAGGCATGCATAATAAACTGCAACACTAAGTTGAGTACCACCCATTACTCGTCACGAATAAAACTGCCGATGTCTCAACAGGTACTGGTTCTAAACTTGTAATCAGAGGAAC